>NC_138892.1:70899966-73299966 GCF_965194825.1 Balaenoptera physalus
TGAGATGCAATTCATGATCTCAGAGATGTCTTTAGTGAAAGACACAAATGTCAAAAAAAAAATAAGTATTAGGAGAAAGAGATGCTATTATATTAACATATTTACTGTGCAATGGAAGCTCAAAGGAAGTAACTCTGCTGGGACCCTACTATGGCTTCAATTGCAACTAGCTTTTTTACTGCCAAACATAAAGAGCATTTCAGTACAAGCTATGAATCTTTTGCTTTCAAGCAGCTAATCTTTACTAGTAGTTCCCAATCCCTAATAGGTCCCAGTGCATAATACCATTGCCAAAAGGCCTGGTTCAAATCTCTGAGCACAGCCTCTCAGACTGAAGGATGCCTGAGTTCTAATTATGAATTCTTCTGTACCCTTAGTTATACTGTCCCCAGTGGGTGATTTCTTAATACCCATGACCTAGTTCCCCAGTCTATAAAACTGGCATAATAATATTTACCTGCTTTTTATGATTTGATATTCAACATTTATATAGCATTTTTATTTTAAAGAGGACTTATAATCATTACTTAGTTTTTTCTAACTAGCTGTGCCTGCCTCACAGGGATGGCATGAACGTTAATGAGTTAATGTTGGCTAATGGTTTGAAGATGAGAAGACATTTCCACCATTGTACAATAGCTTACTTTGGCATTATGGGGTTTCCCAAGCTTGCTTGCTGCCAGGGGCAACACTGGGGGTGTGCAGTGCTCTCTCCCGCTACCTCTCTTAAACAGTTCACCAGCAGAACACAGCACTGATTCAGAGAAAACATTTTAAACATACTTATGTCATGTAAGAGAAGTCCTTCAGGTGATCATGTAAGAGAAATGCTTCTGGTGATTAGTACAAACTAGGTGGGCAAAGCAGAACCACACTCCCAAGGATCCAAATGTTTCACCTCCAAGTTCTTCCCAACAACAGTGAAATGGTTGGTTGGAGCCAAGGGTGTTGGACACTCACCAAGTCAACAGGAAGTACAGAATTGAGAGTGCTTGTATTGCAATGTGGGAAAAGCACATTTTCCTAATTATGTAGCCAGTAAAAATGTCCATCTCTATTGATTTATTCATTCACTTACTAAGTAAATTGGTACCTCTTTAGATGAAGTGTGCTATATAGCAGTATGGTTTTTTGTTTTTGTTTTTTTGCTTTAAACATAATCAAACCTTTGACTAATGTTGTAATTTTGTGGAACCCATCCTAAGGAAATAATAGGAAAATGGATGGTATTTATGATTTTGAAAAAAAGGTAGAGGCATAAATATCCAACAATTAGAGAACAATTTTTTAAATTGTATAACGTACATGAAATGAAACATTTTTAAGCATTTAAAATTACATTTAAAAGATGTTCATTGATAAAGAGACATTTTCTAGATAAAATTGTAAAAATACAAGACAGAATATGCCTTCTGATCTAATTTATATGCATCAAAGTTTGTTAACTCTGGGTAATAGAATTATCAGTGAATTTCAATTTCCTCATTTGATATTTTGACCTTGCTCAATTTTGCAATTTTATATAATAAGCAGTCCTGCTTAACTAATCAGAAAAATTATGGTAGTTTAATGCCAGTTCTGAGACAAG
Source organism: Balaenoptera physalus (assembly GCF_965194825.1). Taxonomy (NCBI): domain Eukaryota; kingdom Metazoa; phylum Chordata; class Mammalia; order Artiodactyla; family Balaenopteridae; genus Balaenoptera; species Balaenoptera physalus. The sequence goes on from NC_138892.1 coordinate 70,901,555, forward strand.
CACTCTTCCATTCAGTCCCTCTCCTACTTATAATGGCATTATTATGAAGACATGCTAATATTTATAATGGTTACCACTTACTTAGCATTGGCTTGTGTGATTACAGGTATCATCTCATTTTGTAAGGTTTTAAGTGACCTCTCCACCGCAGTCTACCCACGTGAACCTTAAAAAAATTATTTGATTATAGCACATTCTAGGAAGACCCCATCCATCAACACCCATCTTGTATTACAGTTATTTTTAGAGATACTTTCTATCTTAATTTGATTTCTAGATTTTTAGGAACAAAGACTATGTTCTGTACATCTTGTATCCCACATTTCCTAGTACTGAATAAATGTCACTACAAAGAATTGTTCCCATACAGTGTCGTCTTATCTAACTGGACCTAAATCAGCCTATTTTATGCCTGTATCTACCTGAGAGGCCTGAAATTCACTTCTTGTTGACTGGCAGGCCTAAAACCAACTTATCTTCTCTTCCATCAATTCATTCATTCAACAAATTCTCAGTGACCACCTACCATGTTCCAGGCACTTTTCTAGGCACTGTGTAAAGAGCAATGGAAAAAAAAAAAAGCAGAGTCTCTCCCTCATAGAACTTACACTCTTGTAAGAAAAACTGGTAATATACAAGACAAGATATGTGTATGATCAATGGTAATAAGAACAAGGAAAAAACGTAAAGCAGGGAAGAGGCACAGGAAAGGTCAGGAGAGGGAATTGAATTTTAGTAGGCCAGCAAAGGCCTCACTGAGAAAATGGGACTTTGAGAAAAACTTAAAGGTAGTGCAGGAGCAAATTATGTGAATATCTGGGGGAAAATATTCCAGATAGAGAGATTAGTCAGTGCAAAGGCCCTGAGGTAGGTCCATGACTGGTGTGTTTGAGAGGGCAAGGCCAATCTGGCTGTAGCTAAATGTAGAGGATCAATGTGCAGAAGATAAAGTCAAACATTGACAATGGACCAAAGTGTTTAGGGGCTTGCAGGCCACTGTAAGGAATTTGATTTTATTCTGAAAGAAAAAAAGAGTCACCAGTATATTATGAGCAAAGGAGTGACATGATGATGTGTTTTATCCATAAAACTTTAACTTTTGTGCTGCAGACAGACAGGCAGGGCAAGGATAGAAGCATTAGAAGGCTTATAATCCAGGTGAAAAACGATGGTGGTTTAGACCAGAGTGAGAACCATGAAGGTGCTAAGAAATGGATTTTGCAGAGAACTTGCTGATGAATTGGATATTATTTGCAATAAGAGGAATTTGAATACCTCTGAGGTTTGGACATAAGCAACTCAAATGGTAGATTTACCATAAACTGAGATAAGAAAGATTGTGAGTGGAGGTTTGGGGAAAATATCATGAGATCAGGTTGGGTTGTGTTAAATCTAAAATGAGACTCCCAAGTGGAAATGTTGAACTGACAGTTAGATATACAAGTTCAGGGATCAGGGATGAGTTCTGGGGTGGACAAAGAAACGTGAGAGTCAACAGTGTATAGATGGTGCCTGAAGCCATGAGATCGTCCAGCATTGCCAGTCATAGCTAGAATCTTATGAAATAATAAGTAAAATGTTGTAAGAAGTCCCTCTTCCCTCAAGGAAGAAAAAAATGATAGTCACACTTCTCTTATTTGCAGCAAGAGGTTCACTGCCCTAAAATCCCAGGAACACCAGGGCTCCCTAGACCTCCAGCTGGAACTTTCACCACTAGTACCAGACTTTACAAGTTAGAGTTCTTACTATCCTCCACTACTCTGGCCTTACCACTAATGGCAAGAAAGTAACAAAGTTGAAAATAGGTTTGGCCTGTATCAACTAGATCACAAGCTTTGCCATCAGTAGGAGCTTGTTATAAATACAAAATCCCAGGCCCTATTCTAGACCTATTTCTTATGTACACTACAGTTTGAGGAGTGTTGTACTAAAGAATATTAGGACGTAGGGAGGTTCTAGAGCCTCTGGGAGGTCCAAAGAATCATCTTGGAGACTCTGCATGCAGGAATTACATGTAATCTCAATATCAGGATGCTGGTGGGTGTGCCTTCAACATCTCTCGCCCTGTGGGAACGGTCAGCACATCTCTCCCTTGGGGATGCCCAGCACAGAACACACCCACTGGAAGTTCTGCTATTGCTGCATCCAAAATGTTAATACCAGTCTGAGACCGTGGTGGTGAGTTTGATTTGCAGAACATAGATCACTGGAAGCTGGGAAAATGAGATACAGCTTATGTTTTGTGGTGGAAGAACTCATAATGTGGAAAATGCTTTCAAAAGATGCTGGTGGTCACAAATATAACAAATATCCTAAGGACTGAAGTTAGATACTGGGAAAATATAGATAAAATATAAAAGCCCGGTATTTTGGGTGGAGTCAGAGATAAAGACATACCTAATTCAGATATATGGACAAACAGTAGATCTAACTCAGATATATGGCAATAGTAGGCTAAAAAAAAAAAAAAAAAAAGTCTGAGCAAGAATGAACCAGAAAATCTGAGTCTAAAGATAGATTCTAAGTCAGCAGTTAGGGCCAAGAACTGAAGAGAAGAAGGTGTGGTGGTTTTGGTTTTGTTTTGCATGAACTTGGTGAAGCTGGAACTCTATTTCCCAGAATCCTGTTCCTATGTGGTTCTAGGTGGGAATTGACCAGAAGAGAAATTGACGTTAGGTACAGGGGGCATAAATGACACAGAGGCCGTTACTCTCTGAGAGTCGGTGCTTAGATGCAGTGAGAGATGGATACACAGGCGCTGTGGGGTCCAGCTTGTTTTCCCTTTCCCCCACTCCAGACTTAGCTTTTCTTCCTGACATTTGGCCTGATTGACCACTGGTGACCGCGGGTCCATCCCCCGATGCAGAGATGATGGCCTTCTCTTTTCTTTCCACCAGCTCTCCTGTGTGTGCACTCCTGGCAGTGGATGTTCCTGGATTTAGGAGGGTTGCTTAGCAAATATTCTCTGATCCTCCAACTCCCCTTTCCAGACCCTATGTCTCCAGCTTCTCCTACAAATGTATAGACCATATTCCTATAAAAAAATCCTTATTTCATAGTATTAACTCTTAGTGCTTCTGCTTCACCAGTTGAACCCTGACTAAGTTACTGCCGCCAGAATTGGCTCCAGAGGACAGAACTACATGCAACGATGGGAATCGGGAACTATTGCTCTGCTAAAATTGGATTTAAAGGCATTAGTGACCCTGTGCTCATTGGTAAAGAGGACACTGGTTGTCCCTGGCATGCTATGGCAAGACAGTTATTTAAATCATCTATCACCACTTATAATCAAATACTTACAGTACATAGGTTTCAAATGAACAAGTAGTTGCAACCAAATAATATTTTAGTGGAAATAAAGAATACATTGGTTTGGTTTGTCACTTCTTAGTGCACTGCAGAGCATGGACAAAGAAAATCATGAACACACAAGCCTATAAATTCCCAACTCCAGGTCTAGGGAAGGGACTATGAAACTCTTAGATCTGTGTCAACTTGGCTAAGTTATAACTATGTTTCCTGGCATGGGGGGTGGGGGGAGCAGGGGGCGATGCATCAGAGGAAATCCACTAACCAGCTCTCCTGAAGCAATGGTGCAGGTGGCCAAGTTGGACTCTGCAGGTGAATCTGGGGCCCTAGGCTGTCCGGCTACAAAAATGGACCCATAAAGGGAAGCTGGTGGAGAAGTCCAAGGAAAACTGTTGCCTCTGCACTGTCACTGTTTCTGAAGCCTCAGATCCAAAAATCAAAGTCTAATCCCACAGGTGGCTGAATTACAATGCAAATTGAATTTACAGCCTCACACGGGCTCTAATGTTCAATGTGCTTTGCTGTTTGCTTTCAGTATGGGAGCTGTGTTTTATAAGTATATATCAATAGAAGGATGGATGAGAAGGAATTGAGAAGTCATATCCCTAGGAATAGAAATAATTTTTTTTCATTTTTAAAAGTTCCAGGAATAATTTACACAATCAAATAAGAATATAATGAATATGAATAAATGCAATTCACTTAAAATAAAGGAATAGGAAGGTTGGATTAGATTTCAAACTTGTCATTTGATTCTGTGTTAACAAATTAGCTGAGTCACTGTATTTTCCATATTTTACAGAATTATGAAATTTTAGAGTGTGAAGAGGCTGTTAAGCTCTCTGTTTTTTAGCCATATACATAGTCTTTACGAATTCTTATTCTATTGCTCCATGTGCTTTGACTTAGGTTGCTAAATTTGGTCTGAAGATTTAGCATACTAGAGTATAAAGTCACAGTAGAAATGATCAGCATTGAATTTTGGACAATAGTTACCTGTGGATTAGGTATAAAAGTGGGGAAGGTACACAGGAGGTTTCCACTGCATTTATAATGGTTTATTTCTTAACTAAGTACTAGAAACAGTTATTTGTTCTGTTACTTTATGCCATTATTTTATATGACTGAAACATTTTACCAAAATAAGATGGTAACAACAGATTTAGCCTGGGCCTTATAAATAGGTTTTTCTTTATTTTATCTTTGGTACAGAGATTTTAATAAAAGCCATTTTAAGTTGGATAAAAGGCTTCCTCACAGCTAGCCAATGAATTCTAGAAAGCAACTGTCAGGAAATCTGGTTTCTGCAGAAATCCTTTTCAAAATTTGCATCAAGTTTTATAGATAGAAAATCTTGAAAAAGATATTATTTGAACAGATTCAAAATAAAGACTTATTCTGGCTGCAAGCAATGCATGAAATTGTCTTCCTTTTCCTACCCCCTCCAGAGAAGAAACAACAGTGACTTTGAATGATAAGAACTGGATTCTTGCCAGAACTCTGGCCTCTGAGAACTGGAAGGCCCCAGCTCAGGGAGGGCTCTGAAAGGCTTTTGCTGACTCAAAAAGTGCCAAAGGGAAGGGGAGGGGACTGTCACTAACAAGAAAGAAAAAAAAATCAGTCATCATTGTTCCTTCTTATCGTGAAGTATCCTTAAGGAAGAGAGAATGAGAAAGAAGAATGGCTCTTCGGAATATTTAGAGCATCCATTTTTTTTAACAATAAATCAAAACAGTTCTAATTTTCAGAACTGATGATATTTTGGCCACTTTTTAGCTCGGCCTTTAGGACTTCTACAGACAGCATCTCCTAAGCATGTCTCAAACAGCTTGCTCAGATACACATGGCTTTTGTTTATTCCTGTTTGCCTTGGTTTTCACATTTTTATATATGGCCTCAAGAAATGACTTTGATGCAAATTTTTCTGGGAAAAAATGAATAAGTAAATACAGAAGTCATATATACATAAAATGCAAAAGTATAAATCAATGGGACCCTCAAGTGCTTTTCAAAAACCTATGTTCTCTAACATTTTTTCCAAGCAAGATTCTATTTCAACAGCAGTTTTGTGTCTCTTGACTACTGAAGTATGCTAATTTCTAGACTCATGAATTAGTCAGGTGTTTGTTAGTTACATTGTAAAATGTTATAACTATAGAGACAAAATGTCTAAGAGATGCAAAACCATTTTAATAACAGCATTTTATCTTTTCCCACGAGAGTATGACGTGAAGTCTGGATCAACCTTACGGCACATCTTTCTCAAGGTGGCTAATACATTATCTGCTACCTTGGAAAATTCAATTGCAGAAGACTTTTGTTTTATTCTTTGGCTAGGCAGTTTTTCTTTTTTTACTTCCTAAATTACTCTATTTCTTCATGGTATTTTGCTCTGACTTTTTTCTTCTGCTTGAATCACTTGTACTTCAAGGTGGGTGGGCACTGGGTTTCAAAATATTCTTTTCAAGAAACACAAACACACACACACACACACACACACACACACACACACATATATATATATATATGGTTTGAAAGCAGGATTTCACTTTAGCTGCCAAGCTATGATTGAATAAATAGTCTTCATATAATTTATGGTCATCTGGTGCTACTCGAATAACTGTACCATCTATTCTAAACATTTAGAAAATTTTCTAACAGAAGGAACTATAATAAATGCAGAATGAATTCTGTCCTGACACTTCTTCCCTCCTATCCCTTATACTCAGCAACTTTTCCCTTAAACTCCCTGTAAGGCTTTCACCAAACAAAATGCTGATTCAGATTTACCAAAACTTTCAGTGTTTGTGGATAAAATATATGTCTCATAAAATAGTGCTGGTAAAATAAAAACAATTCCAGGTTTTGAATTCTGTTTAAGCGAGATCTTCGTACTAATAAGAATCATTAAGAATATTAATGATTTTGATGCATGAAGAGAGAGATGTGAGGGAGAGAAACTTTTATCAAGTCAGTTGGGCTAAGACTGAGAAACATCTGTTTCTACTCTTGCCTTTTCCCCAGAACCCTGGTGCACTTTTTTGATCTACAATTTGGGTGCAATTCCTTAGCCACTAACACATATTCAGTAGGAAAACTAGTAAACTTTCTTTTAATATCTTTGAAGGAAATTTCTCAGTTAGGAAATGAGAAATGGAGAAGTATATGGAAAGGAAAGTAGTTTAAGTGTTTTGTTTTGTTTTGTTTTGTTTTAGCTGACAGACATTATAGCATGTTTGTATCTTTATGGAATTGTGTAACCGTAGAAAGTAAATTTTATAGATTCCAGGAAAGAGGGGAAAATTGCTGCAGTGGTGTCCTTGGGAAAAGGAGAAGAGAGGGCACCTACTGCACAATCAGAAAAATTAGGCAGGAGTGTGGATATTTCTTCCATAGTAATAGTTAGACACTAAACTTATAGATACAAGTGCTAGTTGGTTGGTAGATATGGTGGTGGGAATATAGGATATGATTTTAGAGATTCAGAAAGCAAAGTAATCAGCTGAGGGTAGAGATGTGGGAAGAGGTTTTGGAGGCTTAAGGGGAGAAGGAATGACATAATCATCTGGAAGAACCATGGAACGAATAGTCTAGGGACAGGACGTAGGGTTGCCTGGAAGCTCTGAGAAGCCACTTGAGGGTGGCAGTCATGAAATGAAAGGGAGACCAGGTGGCATGGTAGGGTTTTTTCTCCAGCCACATTCAGCTGTATGGATGCAGGGTTGAATTTGTGCAGTTAGGATTTTCTAGACGAGCAGGATGAAGAGAAAGTGGAGTAAGGTGGTGGAGGTAGTGACCAGGATGATGGTGATAATGAAGATGGTGAAGAAGGACCATGGAATGGAAGTTGGGTAAAGAGGGAAATAAGGACAAGAGGGAATGGAAAACAATGAAAGAGTAGAAGGATCAAATAGGGTTAGGGTTAGGGTATAGGCTGTTTCTCCCAGTGGGTCCAGAGAATTCTTTGAGCCAAGTTCTCGATGAAGTAAGTTGGAAAGAAAGGAAGAGGGAGTCAGAATGTATGATGCTTAAAATTATTAACATAAAGGAGATGCTGTTATTGATAATTAAAAAGCCTGTGTATGGTATGCATGACCATAGAAGTCAACAACTGAAGTGGGATGGAGGACAAGAAAATTAGAAGAGAGGAAATTTGAGGGCAGGTTATTAGAAGGACTGTCTACATGGATATTGAAATACCCATGAATTTTGAATGGAGATGGAGAGCCAGTAAACAAAAGCTAAAATTCTCGAGTCATAAGGGAGAGTGGCCAGAGCTCTTTGGATGACCTCAGCAAGGAGGAGGTGTAGATAGCAGTACCGGGTCATGAGCAGAAAACGTGAAGGGTATTGGGAAAAGGAGAAATGGTGAGTTGTAAGGGTCATGAGAGCAAGGACACCGGCCCCACCCCCCAGGCCCACTGGCACAGGCATAGAGAGTGAGAAAAACAATCACAGAATTTAGAATCTTCCTTGAATTTCTGGAAGAATTTCTACCTTCACCTTGCTAATACGGCCTGATATAAGAATCTTTATCACTGTTTTCTCTTTCTGGGTTTAATATTTTCTCCCTCTTTCCATAATTGTACTATGCTTACAATTGCATCATCTCCTAATATTTGTCAGACTATGAGAGCTCAGGATGGGGAATCGGAGGCCTGAATTAACCAACCAATTCACATGGTCAAAACTGAGTTTTTGTGTTTGGTTCTTGTTTTCTTAAATTGCTTTAACTTTCTCTAGTTTTGGCACAAAGGGGTGGCTTGAATGTGGGGAGGGGGCTTGAGTTCCACACACAAAGGCTATCTATCAATTGCCTAAAGTAAAATGAAATAATATTTTTCAATATGGTAGCTTGAACAGGGAGATCAGCTCGGTGCTTTGTGACCACACAGAGTGGTAGGATAGGGAGGGTGGGAGGGAAACGCAAGAGGGAGAGGGTATGGGGATATATGTATATGCATAGCTGATTCACTTTGTTATAAAGCAGAAACTAACACACCATTGTAAAGCAATTATGCTCCAATAAAGATGTTAATATATATATACAGTCGCTTGACGTGTCTCAATGTTAATAAGGTGTGAACAAAAGCATCTGGAAATAGAAGGCTGCTATTTCAACTGATTTGTAACATAAAAATCATTTTAGAAACAGAGCAACTTTATTTACAAAAAAGAAAAATGTGCTTGCCATGCAAATGCAGCTCCCCACCACAAGTCCCAGTTTTCTAGCCCAAACCCACTGTAAAAAATTCTGTAGTCATTATTCACTGTTCACATGCTTTCACTAGTAGGTGGCATGGGTGCAGACACAGCTTACATTTGGGGTATAACAATTCAATTTGTGACTATAAACTTGATCTATCTTGAAATTCATCCAAGTAAATTTAGTTACAAAAAGTACTGGAAGATTCTGTGTTTGTGCAGTTGCATGAATTGAACCCTAAAATGATGTTATAATGAGGTTTCAGAACATTGTGTGTTTTAATAAATACTTCAAAGTGAGTCCTTTGGAAACATTTTTTTTTCTTTACTAAAACCATTTGTAATAAGCTTACACTAAATGGAACTTAACATAAATAAAATTCTAAGAATCAGTGGGGTGGACAAGATCAGCTAAAGTCTCTTTCTGGCACTGAAATTCATGATATACTTCTTACAAGACCCAGGATAGCCCAAAGCAAGGGAAAATGCACTGTCCTAATGTATTTGACTTGGCTTTGGAAATAGGAATTTAGAAGAACTGTTGGCCACCCTGCTTAGGAGGACCGGGTGATGGCAGGTGTGGGAGAAATGTGGCAACGTGGAGGGGGTTGAGATAGAAACAAAACAGGGGAATAAAGGTGGGAAGGAAAACCAACTCCACAGGACCCCCAGCCATGGAGCATGGCAGTAATGACCCTCTGGAGCTCCACGCCTGGGATTTGTTCAAGCGTGTGTTTAGAAAATGGTAGCTCAGATACAGACAACATGTGGGCTTCCCTGGTGAATGAATATGATAGACTGCCCTGGGAGTTTCATTTAGGAATTTAGAGAAGGAAGTCATTTGATTTCTTTGTAGATCATTAGGTGGGTCATTAAATCATTTATGGCTTAATTTCCATGTCAAACCCTCAATTTTACTCACGTACACACACACACACAAGCACACAGATTACAGAACAGATTTAATTTTTCACAGGTGTTTTAGCCAAAAACCTCCTAAGTGGTTAAAACACTGAGAACATACATAAACTCTGCTTTAGAATATATTGTGAGGGTAAAGAATTGATTTTTAATTCATTTTGTGGGTCTCAGAAGTCGAGTGTGCAACGCAAAGGGAATATAAATAACATACCATAACATACCACCAACAAGTTAATGACTAAATGCTGAACTAATTTAACAAAATCTAAAATTGAAATATATATATTGTATGTAAATTCCATATTTATGATCACAATAAACTTATAATAAAATCTCAGGGCATGCCTGCGGTCTTATTATTAACTTTCATTTCCATCTCCAACTGCCTACTTTTAGAAATACGTAACATTACCTTGAGCCATTTGGATTTTATGTGGCAACTGCATTTACCTTAACTCTTCCCTGGAGGAAGATTCAATCATTATTTCACTCTGAAAGAAATGGATTTCTGCATCAGAATGAGGTAAAAATGATTAAATGTGAATTGAATCACTTAATCCTTTTTCTTGGGTCAAAGGGCACAATTATCAACCCTGCTAAGTGCTATATGTGCAATCATACTCCAGAACTTAGACTTATAAAGAGCTTTAAAATGACGCATCTTTAGAAAAGAGTGGCAAGACTCCAAGTATATAACCAGAAGCAAAAGCTTCAGGTGGCATGATGGAGGTAAGCTCACCAACCTGTATTAGTTAACCGGACACGTGTGAAACATCCATCCAGATCTTTAAAACAACCCTCTATGACACTATGTAAATCAGCTTAATAGAATGTCTTGTGACGGCGGCGTGTTTCTAAAGTGAGGATTGCTTAGGGCGTGTGTAGTTGTAGAACCAACACAAGACAAACAGCCCTTTCCAGGTGCATGTGTATTAGGCCAGGCTTTTGTGGCAGATGCAAATTCAGACCGGAAAAAGTCCTTCCACATTAGTTTGCCGCAGTCCAGGGTGCCCTGTGCACAATGATCGAGACCGGAAAGCAAAATGGTGAGAGAGAGAGAGAAAGAGAAAATAGGTTGGAGAATTGGGATAACCTGGGTAGGAATCCAGACTCTTCTTTTTAGTAGCCATGTGACTTCCATTGGATCACTAACTCTCTTTGGGTCTCGTTTCCTTCATGGAGATAACACTTGCCATGAAGAACGTTAGAGGGATTACGAGACAACACAGGAAAGGGAGGGCAGACGCCCGCTGTGCAGAGCGTGATAGCTGTTGCTGTCATCATGCCATGCACAGGACAGCGACCAGCGGGCATTTGGGGGAGGCAGTGCCATCTGCGGGAATGCATCCATTCCGAACCAAGGATTCTCGAAATGGCAACAGTAAGGTGAAGTCCCAGGATGCACCGTAGCCCAGCACATCATCTGGTTAGTGGCCCTTGTGCTCTCCAGGGTCCCTGGTGGCATGATACATCACGCAGTCACCCTTGCACTAGGAACTTGAGTGTTCTCCATCCTCTGAATGATTTTGAATGGCCAGATTCTCAAACAGCTGGAGGGCTTCATGTCTCTTTCCAGATCCATACCTGCCTTCTTCTGAGGAGAGAATGCCTGAGAGTCCAAGCTCAGGATGGAGTCAAAGATGGGTGGAGTTGTTCCCCATTGGAACAATTGGGTGGTCCCCATTGCCCACCCTCCCACACACAGTGTTGAAGTCCTAGCCCCCAGCATCTCAGAATGTGACCTTATTTGGAGGTAGGGTCTTTAGAGGGTTTATCAAATGAAGATGAGGCCATTAGGGTGGACTCAAGTCCAACATGACGAGTCCTCATAAAAATGAGAAATTTGGACACAGACAGGCATAGAGAATGGACAATGGATGTAAAGACCCAGGGAGAAAGCGGCCGTCTACAAGCCCAGGAGAGAGGCCTGGGGTGGCTCCTTCCCTCGCAGCCTGCAGGAGGCCAACCCTGCCAACACCTTGATTGCAGACCTCTAGCCTCCAGAACTCTGGGAAAATAAATGTTCTGCTGTTTTGAGCTACCTGGTGTGTGGTACCTACTCTGTGACACCAGCCCTAGCGAACAAACGCAGAATCCAAGGGGGGAAATGTAGTTCCCGCCTTTTCTTGGTTCCTGAGCTTCCCTTCCCAGAAAACACCACTCCCTCCCAGACTCTGAAACCGTGATGCTTTCTACTGACAACCCTCTAGGCCCGTTGCTTGTAGCTGTGTTCCATGGGAACTCTAGAGAGGAAACTTTAAAACTCACACTGTGAATAATGACACAAATGCTCAATTAGCAATGACGACATATATCAGAGTTGAGGTTCCATTCCCTGAAAACACCTCAGAATCACCCCTCGAACTGCCTGGGAGTTGTAAATTATTAACACATTTATCTAAAAAGCATAACAACTCACTATTATGAGGAATCTGTGTCTGTGGGATTTACTGGTCAATTCAGAGTCCTGATAATTTACTCTTTGCTCTCTAAAGTAAATATATGCAAGTTACATAAATCAAACCTAGTTTGAAAGCAATATTTTTCCTCAAAGAAAAAGCAGCATGTTTCTCCCAGCACCCCACTCCCTCTCCCACATATATATACACAAAAAGACGCTAGAACCAGAAATTTAGTATTTGTATACATTTTGTGAAATTTTATCTTCTACCTTTTTAGTTAACTCCAGGTCACAGCAAGGTACATTTACGTACAGATACAAACAAAGCATTTGTCATTTACACTTTTCCTTTGAAAATAAAATATCTTAATATTTTATCTAATACATCACAAACGCTTGAACAAGTTGGTTTTAATTAATGTCGGAGAGTCTATAGAGAGATGCGTTGGAAAGTTTTGAAACAAGGAATGTAGTTAAAAACAATCTTGATTTTTCCCTCTCACAATGTGTCTGCCACATACAGTTAACACTTTCAGATAATCTGCTGTTGGCTCACTATAAAAATTGGGAGATTTTGTTCCTTTCCTCCCAAAGCATTTGACTACCCCTTTATTGCCTAAACAGTACATAACCCAAATTTGGAAAGTCTACCTTCATGTTTACATCATATTTTCAACTTGTTCCAGGGTAGACCAAAAAAAAAAAAAAAAAAAAAATTCACTAAGAAGGGAAAATGACTTGTATTGTGTGGGACCTTCTCATTTCTCAAATGTGAACATATATTTATTTCAGTTTAAATAATCCCTTATAATTTGCTAATTACCATAGCAAGTTAAAACTAGTTCTATTAAGCACAATTTTCCCCTTTCCCCATATAATCTAATATAAAAATGTCATAAATGGAAGGAGTGTGGTCTTTGGAGCAACGCAGAGCTGGGTAATTCTGGCTTTATCACTGTGTGGCCTGAGGCAAGTCTCTAAGCTTCTTTGGGCCTCAGTTTCTTTAGCTCAGAAATGAGGGTAATGTTTACCTTGCAGGGTGGCTGAGAGCAGTGGAGACCATGTGTGGAGATGGAGCACGGGCTGGACTATAAGGGGTAACACTGAAGTGCTCTGGCCGGCCGTGCTTCCCCAGCAGGACCACGCCATTAACTCCTTTCCCACATGCTCTTCCAGGGTGACTGAGACTCTCCTGCATCAAGAAGTGGATCTACTTCCTCCCCTCTTGAATCCGGCTGGCCTCGTGCCACCCTTGTAACCCCAGGCGAGGTGAGGAAAGCCTGCAGCTTCCCCCTGGTTCTCTTGAAACACTCTCCTGACCCTCCTGGACACCTCCTCTCTGAACCCAGCTACCATGTTATGAGGAAGCCCAAGCCACCTGGAGCGGGCACAGGTAGGTGTTCTGGTGAACAATCCCAATTGAGCCCATTCTGAGTCATTCCAGCCCAGGTGTCAGGCGTGTGACTGCAGACATCTCCAGGTGATTCTAGCCCCAGTCCTGTGGGTCAGCCCCAGTCACTGGAGTCTTCCCAGCTGAGGCCCCACCTATTGTGGAGCTGTGCCCTCTGTGATTCCTCACCCCCAGAATAATCAGCATTGTAAAATGGTTGCAGGTTTACACCTCCTAGTTTGGGGCGTTTTATGTAGCAGTAGGTGACTGGAACAGTGCTGGTAGTATACTTAGTTAAAACTGTGCTGCAAGAGATTCAAAGAGGACCCCACTGCTGGGAACCTGGATTTCCAATATTTGTGATACACTCTGGAAACACACACCCTCTCACTGAGCAACAGCTCTTTCTTCTTAGCCCCTGGGTTGCAGTGTCTACACAAGTGGGAGAAAGTGGTAGCTAAACATCTGTTTCTGCAAAGCTGACTCCATACATTTTAGTCCTTGGAAAGAAGAGCAGGCCAGCAGCCCCCAACTCAGAACTGTGTTCCCTGTGCTGTCACCCAACACCTCACACCAGTTTTATGGTCACCGGATCAACGTGTTTGTCTTCAAAATGCACCACTTCCCAGAGGTGCCCTGGGACTCATTCACTCCGGGGCAGGAATGATCAAAATCATTTCCTTAGAGAAGTGTAGTTTTGATTTGGAGTAGGAAAAGAGAAGGCATTTTGGAGACCCATGGTAGCATGATAATGGGGGTTATACCAAAGTAAGGAGGGGAAGAAAGGCTTTAGGAATGTAGCTGGGAGAGGAACACTGAAATTTATCCTACCTACGTATTGGTTAAATCAACATAGATGGATTCCTTCCACGCATTGGAATTTCACCCATTCCCTGGCCTGAAAAAATGTTGCAGGTTTCCCTATGTCCAGATTCACCTCTAAGCCACTGAAGCTGCCATCATCAGAACTTCTTTGCCAAGCTAAACTGTTCCCAAAACACCCATGGTTCCCTAGTCTGGATTTCCTCACTCAGTTTGTCAGTGGGAAAAAGGAGGAAAGGTAATATGAGGAAGAGAGTAGAAGACAAGTAAAAACACTTAAGTCTTCTACCTGCTTTCTATCCCTCTGAATGCAAACCCCTTAATTAGAGGACTGGGTCTTATGCTAGCATAATTACTACACATAACTAATATCTAATAAATTGTTAAGTGGGATTGGATTGAATCTGTGCAGTATTTGAAGAATCTCATATTCACAAGATTTTTTAGAATATTGCACAAGAATGCCAAGGGCTGGATGAAGTAGACATGCTCTCAACCCATGGGAGTTTGCACTCTTAACCTACCTTTTTAAATTTCGTTCAGAAATAGTCACATGTGTTGTACAGTGTTACAAACAAAAGCCTTCAAAAAGAGACAGAAAATCCCTAATGTTGGAGCAAAAATAAAATAAAATAAAATGAAATTCTAACTTGTCACCAAAGTCACTTTCAAGGCCATATAAAGCTATTTCTCCCCCCTCAAACATATCCATTCACCACGTCGCACCTCAGGATTCAAAGTCTGCATTATTTCAACTGGATCCCATTGTGGAATTATTCTCAAGTTTGCAATTCTCATACATTGGTAGCTTCTTAGCATTTCACATAAGTCCAAGGCATGGGCAATTTTCCCCAGTATCTCATCTAAGAGGGATGCTTCCTCCCCAGGGGGGCTCCAACCTACTTACGGGACCCCTCCACCTTTCAAGACCACTGCTCCCATCTTTGAAGAGCTCTCGATTTTTAAAACACTCTTTGTTTGGGCTGAAATCTATCTTCCTTCTGTCCCAAATACTTTATGAAAAGATTATTAATGGAATCATTCAACATTTGATTTATTTCAACAGGAATTTATGGTAGAAGTAGAGACATTGGGTAAAACCTGATCTTGATTTATATTGTTTATGTAGTTCTATAGGTGCCAGACACTCTATGGCTTTTTAAAGAAAGAGGAAGAATGTAGGGAGGATTTAACCTTTAGTGAATATTCTTATTAAATTGGTGGTTATAAGCTATGTAAGTTATAGTAATGAAATAGGATAACTATAAAGCAAAGTCCCCAAAAGATACAATAATGTTGATAAAATGAAATATGAAACATATCTAATAGAAGCAAACATTAGTATAAATTTTTTAAAAAACATAATTCTAAGCACAAAACTCTGATGTACATGCAAGCACAAAATTAAAAATCTCCAAGACAGCTCTATGTAAACTTTTATAATGCAAGATGTTTTAAAGGTAAATTTGCAAGGAAAAAAAGTCAGAACAAAGCAATATTCTCTGTATTCGGTTAGTAATACAGAATAAAGAGGCCATTTTTATGCTCTGAGCATGTTTAGAGGTTAAGTTTAATTTATAAATAATTTTGAAACATTAAAAGAGACGTGGGGGGAGTTTCTTCTGTAAGTTAAACAGCAATTTGATCTCAATGTCATTAAAAATAAACTTTCACCTGTTACTAATTTTCTTCTTAGTTACAAAGCCATTGTTTGTTTGAATGAAAGGCAAAAAGCATCTTGATGCTGTTTATACAGTCCAAATAAGAGAACAAATTGCAAAGGCCTGTGGATGCTAAAAAGCAAATAAAGGAACTTTTCCAAGAATATGTTGAAAACACGACCAGGGCTACATAGTTATAAGTACTGGATTGTGAACCTCAAACAGCACCCCAGATAGTGCATATTTGAGTTGCAAACAGTACTGCAATCCTACATCTGAGAATAATTCCTTTGTGTGTACTATCTTTGTGTGGACTTGTAATACTGGGCTCTGAAAATTGAGCCCAGTATTACAAAAAGCCTTCCAGAACTTCTGCCAGCAAAGCAAAAAAGTATTTTGTGTGGTGTCTTTGGTTTCAGTTTTATTATTATAGGGGGTGTGTCGGATTGTGTATGTATAATTTTGTGTTTGTTTATAGTTTATGAATATGCGCTTAATTTTGGCATTGGCTTCCATTTTCAAAAGCAGCCCAAGCCCATGCCAAGAAACAAGCAGAAATAACCCTTAAAAGGGACAACATGACTTGATGGGGCCATTCTAATCTGAGCCATTCACATAAATGAAAGAATAAGTTATGACAATAGCTTCAACAGTAAGTGTTTATACTCTGGAACGAAAAGTCTACGTCTGTTTCCAAACTGGCAGACCAGGTACAGTCTGGGAACACCCCAGCCAACAAATGATAAGAAAATGATAGGAAAAAGATCTTCTGCAAAAACATAACTTGGGTCTTGGCAAAAGCAGAATTCAGGAAAACATTCCATAGTCAACAGATAATCTGACATCTCTTATATACTAAGCCCCTTTTCTAGGCTCTACTGGAAAGAATCAGAGAGAAAAAAATGTCCAGTGATTCCAGGATATTTCCAAATGCTCTGTCCGTTTTCTCTCTCTCTCTCCCTCCCTCCCTCCCCCCTTACCGCCTTCCATTTTCCCTCTCTCCCTCTTTGTCTTACTCCTTCCATCCTTCCATTCGTAACAGGCGACACAAGCCAATCCTATCCATAAGATTTTCCCCAAGTCCTTTAGCTCTCAGTCAAGGCACTATATTAGCTCTTTGCTCTTAAACTTCCAGAATTCGTGAATTGTGCCACTGCCTCAGTTTTATCACTGCATACTCCCTTAAGTGTCTCTAATGAACTTTTCATTGACAGAGTTTTTTCTCATTTTGCATCTTCACCTTCTAACCGCCTGAGAATCTGTGAGCACTCACTCTCGAAATCCTCTCTCATGGTTTCCATCATGCATGCTCCTCACTCTCTATGCCTCTGATAGTCTTTCCTCTGCATTTTTCTGCAGTTCTTCTTCCTTAATCATCTCCATAAATTCAGGTGTTCCTAAAGAATCTTTCTCGGCCAAATTCCCTGTTCATTTGACTCTCTCTCACTCGGTGCCTGGTTCAATTTTACAGCCTCAACCAACAGCTCTATAAAAATGGCTTCCAAATCTTTTCCTTTCCCTGCTTTCTCTCCCAAGTTTCACTCACGTCTCCAACTCTACATCAAAGAGTTAGACCTGGCTATTCCCTCTGCACCTAAGACCCTCCTTCTGTGATGTTGATACCTTCCATGTGCATCTGCATGTTTCATCCTCATTATCACCGCCCTGGTTCAAATGCTCATGGCTTTTTGCCTGGGCCCCGGGAAGGGATCCCTAGTTGCTTCTAACCTCACTCTCCTCCAGTTCATCCCCTGTCCTACTGCCTAGTGCATTTTTCAAGAGTACAACCCTAACCTTATTTCTCCTTTTCAAAAACTCCCAGTACCTCTCCATCCTGCAGAATAAAGCCCAAACTCATTTCTACGGTATTCACACTACTTTCTGTGATCAATTCAATCAGTTTATCCTGACTCCCATTCCCAACCTTACCTCCCATGATTTCCCCCATCATGTAGCTTTCACTTTAGCTGAAATTAACTACTCAGGGTCCCTACACTTTCGCAAGTACCCTCATTCATGCATTTTCTTTGGCCTGGAATACTTTTTTCTCCATCCATGCCATTTCTAAACCCCTTTCCATCCTACAAACCCTAAGTAGAATATAACTGACCCTATGGAGTCCTCCTTTATTTCCCCCCACTTCCCACCCACCAAGAAGACTCCACCTCCACTATAAACTCATTGAGCATGATCTCCTCTGATGCCATTTTCTGCCTTGTGTTTGGTTATTTATGAATATGTCCTAAATCTTCTAATAAACTTCTTGGAAGCTGGAGCTATGTGTGTCCAGCATAGTGCCTGGTACATGAGAGTTTCCTTTCTGTTTCATTCACTTAATAAATATTTAGGAGGTTCTGTCCTGTCCTGTGCATTGGGAATGCATGGTGAATGAAACTCAGTCCTTGCTCTTATGGGGTTTATATTTTAGATTCAAAAGAAATGTTTGTTGCATAAAAACTCTTAAGAAAAACATATTTTAAGAAAATATTTAGTTCTCTAAATGTCAGTATTTTATAGAAGCAAAATTCTTATGTACAAAAGTTCTATGTAAATCCAACACATTATTATTCTGTCACAGAAGGCAAGTTGGCTTCTCTTCAAGAAGGAGAGAAGAAAGGCATCAGTGTGGTTTCCCTGGAATCCTGCCCTGTGATCCTCTCTCCTGCCTTTCTCCACTCCCAACTCTGACCTTGATTTTTCCATTTTTGATCTTATTCCCCCTCTGCCTCTTGCCACATGTAACCCAGCATTCTACTGCGACCTGGCCTTGTCCCCCTAGCCTTGACCTTATTCCTTCATTGTCTGGACTGGATATGAGTCCTAACCATTTTACGAGCTTGATTATGTTTTGTTTCTAAACAACAGATAAATGGATGACCCTGGTGAACCAAACCACACAGAGGACAATTCTGTGACCATCTGGTCTGGGACCTTGGACTCCCATACTGGCTTAATCAACAGCGTCAAAAAATAAATAGATAAGCAAACTCCATCACTGAGTGCAACACGATGACATTCTCTGAAAACCCAAATGCACAGGACTCCATCCTGTGCCGGGGTCTGGCTGCTGCCTTAGGAGTGAAGGAAATCACGTCTCCAGTTTGAGGTTCATTCTTTTTGCTTCTTTCCTCCGAATAAATGTCATTTCCCTGGAAACAAGAACCTTATTCATCAACCGAGAATTGGGGTCATTCGTCAGTCTAACAGAGTTTCTTTTTCTCAGGTTCTCCACTCCGCCTCCCTCAAAATACTTCTTTGCTTCTCAAGTTCATTTAGGGACTTACCAGCAAATGGCTAGACTTCTAGGCTATCAGCAATATTCCTAGGTGCTAATTAAGAACATCTGCCTTTTACCATGAATTTTTACATCAAGTGTCAATAAAACAAGCAGAAGCATCTTCTAGGAATTCTGAAATGCAGAAGATGGATGGTGTGTCTTGATTTCATTTGTTCTCTAAGATAACAGAACGCTCTTATACCTATTTTGAGTAAACTGTCTTTGGAGCCTCAGATGTAATTTAGTCAACGATGCTGCACGCAGCAGGAATCTGCTTCAAATAACTAACTCTGTTACCTTCTTGTTTCCTGAGCAAATTCCTCTGTGAGGGACAAAAACAGGCCTTCTTGTTCCTTTTAAGGAAATGAGGTTTTTAAAAAGGCTTACAAGCTCAAAATGGAATTCAAAGTCAGCAGTCTTAGAAGTATTATACCAGGCTATAGATGGTAAGTTAAATGGGTACTAAATTCAGGGCCTAATTAAATAATTCTGTAATATCTTCAAACCTTTTACCACAGAGATTGTTTTATTGTGTTTGTAAACTAAATTTGGAAATAGCTTCTCCTGAGGCTATGTCAGTCCCTAGGACAATATAAAGAATTTTGGAAGTTACATTATCTCTTTGTGGCCATATTGGGGCCCCTTTAAGATTTGAAAAAAAAAAAAAAATTTACGAAACGATCCGTGAAAAAGACAAAACAGTTTCCAAGAGTACTCATCTTATTATCCTAGGAACTATCTCCCATGATGTGAATCTCAGCACAAATATGTAAGCATGTTACTCCCATTTCCTCAAGCCGTACCTACCCAGGGGAATAATGGGATCAGAAAGAAAGAAACACTAACCCCGAGGTTAACTCCTACTGTGGAAATCACTGTCCCTCAGCCCCACTTCCCTCCTACCTAACTCCGAATAATCCTGAGAAAGTAGCATTCACGAATAATGGGTCTCTTGGTTTCATATAACACGTTAGTTAACATTTTATATAACATGATTTGTATGTTGACAAAAGCACAGCTCCATATGACTTCTAACAGCCATTCATTCAACAAGCATCTTTAAGAACTATGGACCAAGGAAATTGCTGAGTAGGGGGGATTAAAAGAATGAGCAAGGAAGACTTGGTGTCTACCCTTGAGACATATGTAGTCTTGACTCTGTTGTTACCCTCCCTCCCTGCTTGTGAAAGCCCCATGGCTCCTCTGCTTTACCCCAGTGGCCTCATCCGTCAGCTGGAGGGGAAAGAGCCCGGTCTTACCTCCCCGGTGCTTTACCCGGTCACTTGCCCTGCAGAGCGCCTTGTGGCCCATTGGGTGTTGGGTCTTTTTATTTAACCTGGCTCAGGTTCCCCTGAGATGGACCTCAATTCCAGGGACATTACATTAAACTGCATTCAAAATTATTCCTTCCGCAGAAACAGTGACTTCAGACCAAGTGTGTGTACTTTCTTTGCTCTCAGGATGACCTGGAGTTCGACATCTGCTTAATCTGTTATGAAAAAACTCAAAGAAATGAGAACACCGTGTCTCCTATTTGCTACTGGTATTTTAAATAAATTAATTGACCCCAACATTTCTTTAATTCATCCATATTTTAAAATGCACTAAAATAATAGGGAGAAATTTAAGGACCTTTGGTCCAATAGATCAGTTTTTCCTATCATTTTACCCTATCACTGGACCCTATGATGTTAAAATGACATGTCATCAATTAACCACAATATCAAATACAAAACTCACTCTTTTTTCTTTAATGTCATCTTCAACCACTTTAGAATACAATGTTTACAAAGCCAAATGCCAAATAATTGGTCAAAATCACTAATTAAATCAACAAGTATTTAACAGTCTCTGGAAAGGATAAAAATTATTTCCCACCCCTGCCCTGAGAGTGTCGGCATAAAATATTTGAAAGACTACAGTCTGTGCAGTCATACACACCTGAGTCAAAATCTCCACCCTCCCACTTAATACCCATGGGACCCCAACAATTTCATTCAATTCTCTGGGCCTCAGTTTCTTCATTTAAAAATGAGGACAGTTAATGCCTAGATTAGAGATATTTCACCAGAATTAAAAGAGATTAGATACAAACAGTGATGAACACACTGCGTGCCACATATGAATTTTCTCTCCACTAAGTGATTATAAATCCAATAGAAGAACTAGGATAAATACAAAAATAACTGCCCTGGAAGGCTATAGGAAGTAAACATTATACAGCATTACAATCAACCCACACAGATTTCAAAGGAGAGATCAGTCCTTGTCGAGGTGATCAGCAAAAACTTGAGAAGATGACATCGGAGCTAAGCCACATGGCATGGTCAAGGTTTGGCTAAGTAGAGCTGGATGAACATTTCAGATAGAGAAAATGCAAGCTCCCTGTCTTAGCAGTAGGAAAAGCAGAAGCAGAGCCCTGGAAGATTCACCCAGTCGGGTGTGCGTGGGACAGGAAGGGGTCAGTGCCATGGTCACAGCTTACGATCCTTCCACAGCCCACTGGTAAAAAGAATTCTAAGACTTAAGCCCAAACTGCCATTTTCTTGATAAACCAATGACCAGAGAACCCTCTTTTCCTAAACTTCCTCCGCTTTGGCAGTCTGCTTCTGAAAGCAGAACTGTTGAGTTATATCTGCCTCAGTCAGCCCTTCACATTCTTGCTTCTTGTGACCAACCCAGGCGCCTGTGTAACATGTAAACCTCTGCTAACACCAAGAAGGCGGGGTCCGACTCACCTTCCTGTGATATGCAACTAAGTTTTCACTTTTCTCACCTGTTTTCCCATGGCCTTATTCTAGAATGCTCACCACCACAAAGAGAAAAGTGATGACCCCATGACAGGGTTCCTTTGCTAAAAGCCTTTCCAAGGCCCTAGATGAAGAGGAAACATTTTATCCTTGGCTATCTCCTTCCAGAGTCACTGTTGCTCCTTCTTCACTTTGACTTCTTAACTGTTTCATGTAAGGTTCTCAGAGGAAAGCCCTAAACTGGGTTCATGCTGTGAATCTAAGCATTTCATGGGTGATACGGTGCAGATTGTATTTTCAGGGAGGTTCCAGGCACCTCATGGGAAGGCACCAGAAACTGTTACTCAGAAATGTTCCTTGCAACCACTAGAGAATGGGGAGAGGTGGTCCGAGAGAACAGGATCAGTCATTTAATTGGCTCCAGAGGAAGCGAGACCTTCACAGCAAAGACGGGTGAGCGAATGAGGGCAGAATGTGCAAAAGCAGGCCAAAAGAATAGTGCCCTGGAAAGGGCAGAACCAGGCCGCGCATCTGTGAAAGACCTACTTGCAGACTATTCTCCACTCTAGACCTGCCACTTCAGTCACGGGGAATGTAAAATAAATTCAGACAAATCATTAAAACTGTTGTGGTACTAAAGACCAGGTCCCCATTTATATTGCTTTATACAAAATAAAAGCCTTTTGCTTGGCACGCTGGAACAGTGAAAAGTTATTGTGATCATCTTTTTAAGAAGCAGGAGGACCATTTTATTTATATATATACATACATCTATATATTCTTATAGAAGAAATGGACTTAAGTTGCAGAAAGATAAGTTTATTAAAATTCATGGCAATTCCCACGCTATTATACTTTTTAATAACCATCTTGCTTTCCACTGTGGCCCCCCTGCCAGTGCACAGATGCATTTGGTTTCACCCAGGTCAAAAGTGATGCTTCAGTGCATCCTTGGGGATTAGGTCTGTATTCCAAAACAATTCAACTTTAGCGTAAAATTTGATTGAACCATGTGAGTAAAAATACATTAGAATTTTTATATGTAAGGTCTAACCTTTGAGTTCATTCCTGAATTGTGACTATATTAGATACAGTCAAAAAGAGAAGAGAAACACAGACACATGAAAAAAAATGGGTGAATGATGGTCCAACTGGAGGTGCCCTGAAATGTAACATCCTCCCCTGCCCCAAAGGCAAGACTTTCACCTTGTAGGTGCCAGTCAGTGTTTAGAACAAAAGGCTATTTCTGATGACATGATGATCAACTTTTTTTTAAATAACAGAGTAATAAAAATTTAAATAAAGGTAAAATTATTCCCATAGTTTGATAACATTTTTTCTTGTGAGAGTTTAAAGTAATAGTATAAAAATACTCTTATAGGATAAAGCATAAAGTATAAAGTAATACTACATATATACTTATATATTTATATTTATTTATATTTCTTTTAGGGATGTTTTAAATCAAATTATGCCTAATGGTAAAACAGATTAGATGAGTTATTGTTTTATCCTACATACCATAATTTTTTCATCAAATCTATCGTTTACTTCCAACTTTCAAAAAATATTCCTTCCCTCTTCATTGATTCTAGAGATTCAGGGGCAGAGGGTGGAGGGGCAGTGAAACTGTGAATAGCTACAAAACGTCCTTAGTATTTATTTTAATTTACAAGATTTTGGTCTCTTACAGCAATTTTTAAAATCATATATTGAATTATCAAAGTCCCTGAATCTGCCTGTATCAAGAAATTTAAAGGACATAAGAATTTGAATTGATTATTCTTGGGACAAGCATCTTAGAAATGAAATGTGACATTATTTTCAAGCTTTCATGATAATTTTTCTAGCCTAGAAAAGTAGGTGGTTAAGAAAACTGCTTGAACTTTCTTACTTCCAGGTGTTGACATTCAGGCAAGAACATACTATATTTTCACTCTGTTTAAATCTGAATTAAATCATTAAATACTAAATTGTGAATACCAGAAACTTTGAAAATGGCATTAGAAAGCCAATCAGTTTCATAAAAAGAAAGCTATGTACTTTATCTAAAATTAGGAGTTTGGGATTAACATATCCACACTACTATATATAAAATATATAATCAACAAGGACCTACTGTATAGCACAGGGAACTATGCTCAATATTTTGTAGTAACCTATAAGGGAAAAGAATCCAAAAAAGAATATATATATATATATATATATATATATATATATAATATATATATCTATCATATATATATATCATATATATGATATACATATATATAAAACTGAGTCACTTTGCTGTATACCTGAAACTAACACAACATTGTAAATAAACAATACTTCAATAAAATAAATAAATAAATATGTAATAAAAAAAACTGTCATACAGAGGAGAAAAAAAACTACCTTTTAAAAAATTATTGATACTTGTAGCAGTGGACAACGTAACCCAGATGGAGAAAGCAAACTTCCAGCACTCAGCTGACTTTTCATAGGGTTCCCCTAAACTCCATTTTATACACGCACCTTATTAAATCTCTCTAATGTGGCAGTTGTCTGGAGACTGGGCTATAACCGAGTCAAACCTAGGGTGATGGAGGTAACAGTAACCGCTGGCACCAGCCTTCTGAGGAGTTATCGTGTTTGAGAAAGAAAACATTGTCAGGGTGGTAGCATAACCCCAAGAGTAATAAAGTGGCCAGACACCTGGAAGCAATTACGTGCATGGTCGAGATTATCCATCATGCTTTGCTCACTGTCTCTCTTGCAAAGACCTTTGTTTTTACACTCTCAGTAGCTAACTTCTGGGCTGAAAAGCCTGTTTCACAAACGATGTTTTCCACCGAGGCCCTTCCACTTACTGCCATTCCCACATGATGTTGATCATTTGTTTGCACAGCCCAGCGACAAACCTCAGAGCTGCTGTAATAATAAGTTGGTTACCAAGCTTGCAGGGGCAGCTGCATCAATCACACTCCTGCCACGGCAGAAACAAACGCTCTTTGCCCACCAACACTGCTTAGCAGAGTGCAATCTGGGTCCCTCAAATGGAACTGTTTAAGCACCATTTTCCATTTAGGCCTAATTTAATATTTTTCTAAATCAGATTATTGCTTGTAAGTCATTATTGTGAAGTTCCTTCTGACATTTATTCATCGCCCAGATCCCATTATTCATTAGGCTATTGTGCTGCAGGCTATCAAGTTAGCCTAGGTCCTGGGATCAAATGCTTTTTTTCCTCAGATCAGGGGGTATCAGGACTTCAGAAAATTATTGGATCTTCCACTACTGTTCTAGGGTCTTGAAAACTGAGTCAGCTTTCCAGATATTTCCTCAACTACTTGTTTAACTGAGTTGAAGAGTATTCTTGCAATGAGTAAAAATCCATGTGATTTAGATTCACATCCTTTGCCATAGCCCATATACATATCCTGCGAGAGAATTTAAATGCTAATTAAGCTGGCTCTATTAATGTGATATTGATAATTTATCATTTTATATTTTAATTCTGCATAAATGCCCACTACAAGAAAGCCTGGGTTCATTTAGCAAAAGCGCTTTTCCAGTTTGGCACTAAAGCATCTAAGAAGTTTCTCTGAAACCCACCAGATTCTCTTCCAAGAAATCTTACAAAATAGAATGCTTTTAGAGCCCAAATTTAGGGAGGTAAATATAATTTAAAGTTTTGAGTTACTTAGTATGTATTAAGAGTACCCACTGTATTGAGAAATATACATGAAAACATTCAAATGAAACAGTCCTTGTTCCTTTAGGATCTTACATTTGAAAGTTGACAGCATTAAAAAACAAACAAACAAACATCCATGATCTAGAGAATAGGGGAAGGGGATGGGGGTTAGCAGAGTTCAAATTAGGGCTGTTCCCCAGAAAGAAAACAGCCCTGGCCCTGCTGCTGTCTGTCTCTTATCACCACTTATCTCCTCAGTCAGTGGCACAACTTTAAAGGGACTTGGAGCTCACAGAGCAGGGCTCCAGTACTTCTGTTACTGTAGCCTAAGGCTTCCAAATGGTTTGATCCTTGCCATTTAGAAAACCAGTTTCAGTTACTTCCTATCCAATTTCTGCAAGAGATATAATGGTTCCCATAACTCCAGTTTTGAGATTAGTGGGCCACTTCTGATAAAGAGGACTTTACCTAATAAAAGTCAGCCTCCTTTCTGCTGGTTTGAAGTTCCCAAGATTTTTGTAACCAAGGAATCATTTGTACACCTACACTATCTAAAACAAAAATTTTACATTCTAATGTTAACTTGGTTAATAGATTGCTGTTCTTAAAAAGTGGGAAATCAGATAGACCTTACATTATCATTCCAACAGGCTGACAAAACCTGGAGGCAGTAAAACCACCTTTTCCCTATTAAAAAATCTATTCCCCTCTACCCTTATCAGGCTGTGCAGTGATTTCTGACTCTTGTTTCCTCCCAAATTTCTCAGCTTCTTCCTACCCCTCTCCCATCCCCCTCACCACACACCCCTAAAAGAGCACTCTGTCAATCTCAGGTAACTACTTAAATAGTTAAATAGCCAGTATTCTATGGCAATCTTTCTCAAGTCAGTCACCACAGAGAGCTCAACGCAAGAACCCTGCAAATAGATTAGCAGCTCGATCAGTATTTTCCCTTGTTCATCCACACATCAGCCCACAGATAGAATAGCCAGTTTTCATCAATTCCATTTTTTCCCCCTATCAGCCTTGTGCCTTAGACTAATTTCTGAATTAAAGCTCATTTCTGAACGTCCCTACCCTAATATTCAGAAATATCTATATGCTTCCATTGTCACTGCCGCTATTAACACAATAAATATATCTGATTGTCAATAAAAAAAACTCCAACTTCGATAAACTGATTTTGTAAGCAGAATACTGATCTAATGAAAATAGTCTTCATCAAATCTCAGCTTTGAATCCTCCATGAATCTCTCCCTTTGTGTCAGGTGGCCTTTTCATCGTTAAAAATGCTGGTCTCATTCCATCAATTTCTTTCATCCTCTAGGGCAGGGGTCCCCAAACCTGTCAGGGCATCAGAATCATCTGGGCAGATTTTTCAAAAAAACAGATATCCAGGTCCTGCCCCTCCACCACCCCTTCAAGATTCTGATTGCTCAGGGCTGGAGTGGGGCCTGGATATTTATATTTTGATAAAGCTCCCCAGGTGATCCTGAGAAGCTGAGATTTTAGGAAACACTGACTTACCAAAAGCAGTGTTGATCAGCAGGACAGCAGCTAATCACATGGCCAGACCTCACCAGCCTTGCTCCCTCCACCTTAGTCCCAAGAATAATCCGGTTCAGCCACACTGAAGTTGCTTGCAAAAATTATCCAGATGATTCTGACATTGCACACTAATTGGGAATCTCATATATAGAGATTTAATCAGAAATAAATCATTCGTAAACATAACATCACTTATTTTTAACTCTGTAATCTAGCCTGCCTCTCCACACATTTCAGTTGTTTGGAAGTGAACCAAAGAACCGAAGAGCCAATATCATGAAACAACCACTGAGAGATCGTTTTTTCTTCATTGTCTTTACACAAGAATGTTTAGTAAACTAGTCCCCAGACAGTAGAGTTTCCAGTTTAAGTTGAAAACCCTTTAGTGTAAGGAGGGCGTGTAAACTCTCTCAGGTGTCCAGTGCGGGATGTAACACCCTCATTTCCCAGATGTCCTTTCCTCAGAATCACAACCTGTACCCTTCTTGTCGCCCACTAGGTCTTCTTTGCCCACTCTAGGCAGAGATGGAGAAGAACAGATGGTGGCAAATGCAGGAATCTGGTAATGGATGTAGGATCCGTTTGTGTCTTGTATCACTGTGATCAACGCTACCACTAAATCCCCTTTCTGCCCTCTGTGGTAAGATCAGAATGACAGCCCAATTTATCAACTGTGAATATTGGTGTAAACAACTTCAAGGCCAGGATATTTTTCATACCCCCTTGAAAACTGTCATCAGTTCTGTAGAAAAGTACGGAAACCACTGATCCATTTAAGAAACTGTCAGCAGGTGTACAAAGAAGTGAACGATGGAGGTTTTCGAAAAGTCTTAGGAAAGGAGGCTCCAGCTGTCAGAACCCCTGACTTCTGTTGCACCGTCTAGACTAGCCATGGGGTAAGGGAAATCGTGTGGCAGAGTGCGACTCTCAACACCACAGCTATCAGCAGAAGGAAAAATTCACTTCAGAAGGAAATTTCCAGACACGCATTCCTTACTTGTGGAGTAATTGAGTTATAGCAATGTCGCCTCTGCCACAGTTATCCCAAGTGCCAACTTTGAGATCACAAACCTGTGTCTCAGAAACTGTAAATGGAGTCCCCCCCACTCCCCTGTAACTACCACCACCATTTACTGAAAAAGATTAAAATCAGCTTCTTGGAATCAAATAGTGAGTCTAAACCTCAACAATTTCTTTTTCAAAAAATCATAGATCTATACATGTGTGTGTAACTAAATCACTTTTCTATACACCAGAAACTAACAAACACAACATTGTAAATCAACTATACTTCAATAAAATGTGAACAAACAAGCAAAGAAAAATTCAAGAAAAAAGTCATAGAGCATCATGATGTCCATCTTAAAAATCAGCAGATCATCTGGAGTTTCAAACTTTGCATATGTCATTTATGGTCACTTACTGAAAAAACAAAAACCAACTTTTTTTAAAGTGTAGGTTTTCTTTCTGTATACAGAGACATTTGGGTAATCTAGTGGTTTTGCTTTAATGTGGCCATCACCAAAAAACGTATTCCGGCCAAGTGTTTGAAATATTTATGTGATCGAATTCAAAAGTACTCTCAACCATTAGCCACCAGGGACACTGGTGGAAAAAGCCAATTATATATTACCACCAAAACATTATTAAGATCATTTGTTTTTAAGTAGCAGATATAAAACAACTTCAAAAATTTTAAGGTACTATACAAATGCAATATTTAATTAGCATTGTGTGTTTCTGGTTTATTTTTTCTAAATAATATGTTAGAAAAAAACAGATAAATCTGTGACTAATTTTAGCAACATTTCAGTAATGTAATATATTATTAAAATAAGAATTTTTTTTTTACTACATTGCCCTTTTGTGTTGTATGTATTTTTAATGGTGGTTGTACTTGAATTTTATATAAAATGATGTGATGTAAGCCAAATAATATAAATCCATCCACAGAATAAAATGGAAAATGACTGAAAAACAGAATGTTAAGTCCTGAAGGATGTTAAACCTATTCTTTAAATCATAAGCAATTCAGGACTTCCCTGGTGGTCCAGTGGTTAGGACTTTGTGCTTCCACTGCAGGGGGCACAGGTTTGATCCCTGGTCAGGAAACTAAGATCCCGAATGCCGCACAGCACAGCCTAAATAAATAAATAAATAAATAAAACAAAATGGTGAACTTTGGAAAAAAAAAAAACCATGAACAATTCAATAATACCCTCAAAATTTGCATTCAATTAAATCAAGTTTATAAAGTTATTCTTTCTTTTATATCACTTGATGAATACAGCACAAACTTATGATAACATTAAACAAATTCAGAATTTCCTCATAAATGGTAGTTTCCATGAGAGTAAAACAAAAGGAGCAAAGCAAAAAAAAAAAAAAAAAAAATGTGGAATTACTATTAGATCCCAAACCCAAGTTTCTTGAGTCTAGTCCTTATTTCTCTGGGTGTGCAGAACACTACTCAATTCCAAAACTGCACTAAATGAAGCCCCAAATCCTTGGGAAAGAATTGATTTGATTGCTGGAAGTAAACAGTTTACTCAAAGCCTTGGCCAACCTGGTCCACCATAGACTCAAGCTCATTGTGTTGAAATGGAATTGTGGCTTGTTTCAGTGCTAGTCAGAAGGGTTCATTTATCTGCACACAAACAGTAGGCTTCCTAAGACATCTCATGCATGTTCTGATTTTGTTATTTTATGTGTGATTCAAGTTTAGTTATTTATTTGGGGCTAGTCATTGCCATAGTACAAGGAATGAAACGCATGTTAAATAGTGCCCTACTTATCCCTAACAAAAATTAAAAAAAAAAATTCTTCCAATTTAAATCACAGCATATTATCAACAAGAATAACTTCTCTTCAACCTTTGGGGTCAGAAGACAAAACAGAGCTAACTCAGCATGTTCTTTTTGTCATTCCTTCACTTAGCTTAGAGAGAGACACATGCACAGAAAGTATGTGAGAAGGAACACCTGGGAAACTACCTGAATAGAGAACTGTTGCTATATGCTCTTTGCCTAAACCTAAAAAAACTTCTGCCTGTTCTTATAATCTGTGGGCTTATTTTTAAAGGACAGATTACAGTTTTTACAATAAAAATACCCATTTTAAAAGTTCTTGAATAAGTACTCATGCTGAAGACCTTATGTCAGGAAAAGGAAGTATTATTGCATGTTACAGATGGTCAAGACTGCAATATATATTAGCTGGAGACAAGGAAGGAAATCACCAGTCCACCAAAGCCCCAGTGTGATCATCACGATGATCCAGCACTCCTGCCAAAGCTCTTAAAATTGTCTGTGATGGTTTCTTCAAACAGACCTAAGAAGATGTAGAAGGAAGATTAACTTCCTTTTCCTAATTAGCAGCGAGTCTTCAACCTATTCTATGGCATTTTCCTAAAGCAATTATCGACATCACTGTGTTGATCTTTAAAACACTTCTAGATGGGAAATCAGAAAACCACATCAAATCTGCCCAAATCTCAAATCTCCCCATATATTAGAGACCTAATTTAGAAGAACTTTCTAAATGCATTTGTTTCTCAGCTGCTAGTTCATAAGCCAAACACAGCATTAAAATTGTGTCCTCCTCGAAACCTAGGCCAGTCAACATTTCAGAAAAAAGGGTAATGATAGGGGTCTGAGCTGACTCCTATCCTCCATACTATAGAACATGGTCTCTTAAGTGGAAACTCAAATTCTTTAACTACAAACACACTTTTACCTAATAGGAGACAAGTCTGAGTAGAATAAGAATTTGCTTAGGTTTGTGTAACCGGCTCGCTTCCCCACCATGGTGTCTAACAGGTCTTTGAGTCCAAATTAAGAGAAGTTCTATCCATCGTGCTTCAGTTTCCCCCTCGAGTGAAATTCAGTTCTGAAGCAACTAATATCATTAAGTTGAAAATATAAAAGGGGAAATCTAAGAACATATGCTATTTTAAAAGGTGGGAATAAGAAGGGCAGGAACAATAAGTATTAGAAATTTTTTACCTCAAATTCCTTGCCCAAAGCCAACCCCAGTGGGGCGAATTTTTAGTAGACAACCTTCCTTGCACTCTCCACACTCCAGGGATGCCTTGTGCAGAACCCAAGTCAGCTCTGGCAAAGTGTCACTGTTTCAGAGTGTCTCTCCCTCAAACCCATGCTCTGTGCATCTGTAGGCATGCACCCTCTTGGTTGAAGGAATGTTCCAGGGAACTCTGCTTGCACCAGTGTTTCAAGCTCTGGTTTACTTAACTCGCAGTCCTAGAAGGAAAAGGGCAGTTAGGGCGAAAGCCAAAGTCATTGCTAAGATTGAGCTTGGCGGCCTTTTTCAGGTTCACATTGAGGATGGAGGTGAAAGTAGGGATTGGATAGCGGATCAAAGTAGATTGTCTTTCCAGTCTAATTATGAAATGGCAAATGCCTCTCTTTGTGGTCTCATATTTTTTCAGGTGTCTCACTGCCTTTTGGTTTTGTAACAGCTGTGACTTGGAAAGAATCATTCATACTTTTGGCTTCAAGAGACCCAAGTTATCCTCATATAGACCAATCTTCCCCATCTTATGTGGTTTATGCTGTGTTTTACGTCATAGCTAACTGTTGAAATTGTTGCTAAATAACCTTAATCTTTAATACTTGAGTCCATCTTCCAAGGAAAATCAAAATCAGATGGCAATATTTCTAAAACCATCTCAGCTCTAATAGTGTGATCTAGGATACTCTTCCATGTTTCTTCTGCTATAAACTTAACAAGTTTATTTTCAGGCAAAGGTATTTTGTGTTCACATTCTACGAGGATTGTTTTTTCCCACTTTCTCTCTCTTTTTCATGTTTTCCCTTAGAGTAAAATGCCATATGGTAGACACACATCCACACTGTTTGGTAGATTAATGAATTCCCACTGAGATCACATATTCTTCTACTCTGGGAGTTTTTCTGCCTGTACTCTACATTTCAGATTTTATACAGCTCTTTCTTGATAATATGACCCACAAAATGCATGTTTGCATCTCTTCCTAGGTTGCGTGCAACAGAGATCCTTGAAGTCCATGCTAACAGCACGTATTATGGAAGCATTCAATACCATTATTGTCACCCCCCTCCATACTCTAGACCCAGCAAACAAGACCTATGTACAGCCTGGTGTAAAAGTTGGGATAACACCAAACCTGGCTGAGTCACTGCCCACATTTTTATTTCTCAACATAGATTTTTTTTTTTTTTTTAAAGAAATTCACGTTCTTTTATTTATTTATTTATTTATTTATTTATGACTGTGTTGAGTCTTCGTTTCTGTGCGAGGGCTTTCTCTAGTTGCGGCAAGTGGGGACCACTCTTCATCGCGGTGCGCGGGCCTCTCACCATCGCGGCCTCTCTTGTTGCGGAGCATGGGCTCCAGACGCGCAGGCTCAGTAATTGTGGCTCACGGGCCCAGTTGCTCCGTGGCATGTGGAATCTTCCCAGACCAGGGCTCGAACCCGTGTCCCCTGCATTGGCAGGCAGATTCTCAACCACTGCACCACCAGGGAAGCCCCAGATATTTTTTATATGAATGAACCAACATTTTTTTTCCGGGTAGAAAGGGCTATTTTTTAATCCTTCATTTAAAGGAGAAAGAGGGAGGTTTAACCCATGCAGACAGTGGTAATAGAATGGCAGCCCTGGTGCATTGCAGACTCACTGACCTTTTAGCCTTCTGGAGTTTAACCATTTCCTGATGTCTTTTAACAGTAATTTTCTTGTTGGAAGAGCCCTCTCTAAACTGATAGCATCTAAACAAGCCTCTACCTTAATTGGAAAAATTCTCCCATAAATATTTATGCTACAGTGATTAGGCCACTTACTGAACTCAACTGTCCATTATGGGTTAAAACAGGGAGCATTGTTTTGGGTTGCCTACAGCCTGACATGGCTTATTGGAGGGGACCCGAAGCTGTAATTTATTTAATCAAGCGTTTGACCCCAGCCCTCTGGAGTAGCCAGTAATTGTGAGGGAGAACTAACCTCATTGACTAGAATCAGTATTCGGGGTTGTAAATTCTGAAAGTCTAATTTGGAAGAAAGAAAAAGAATAAAGTTGGAAGAGATGTCTTTGTACATTGTACTGTGGTAAAGATAGGTGACAGATAGAAAGATAGATCAAATTTTAGAAAGAAAAAAACTTCAAAGCAAAGAAGAGGAACCATTTACCCTCCTGCTGGTTCGATGTTCCTCTGTGGCTGCTGGCCTTCTTTACACCTCTGAGGCTCTGCCACACAAGAACTCACACGGCATTGAATATAATTCCTACTTTTGGAAATATATCAGATTTGGGGTGTAAATAGGTGTAAAGAAAGCCTTTTGTATTAAAATCTGTTAAAAAGACTCCAGCTTAAACATTGAGCCCAAGGTAAAAATAGGAATGCTAGATTTTCTACCCAAGTGTCAACTCGGTATTGCTTCTACTTTTGAGGTCATGATTTTCAAGAACTAGCTGGTGAGTATGAGAACATATTTATACTGTGTGTGTGTTTATACAAATAAATAAATTAAAACCCTTTTTCTTCTTTTGTTTCCTTTTCCAGCTGCAGGTTTTCTCCTGATTCCATTTTTGAGTTATGATTAATTCTTATGTTTACAATTAAAAAAAAACCTCTTCTCCACTGGCCTTTTGACCTCCCAGCTGCAGACCCAAACATCCATTCCTTATTTCCAGGCATACTTTAAAAGAGATACTGAAACCAAAAACATATTTTCTTCTTTAAACTTTTTACTACCACTGCTTGGCTACCGCTCTCCAGATTTCTAGTTCCAGAAGAAATTCTGAAGTCAAAACTTATAATGGTTTATTAAACTATAAATCATCTTTCCTCTTTGTTTCAACCTGCATGTCACTGAGGTCCCATGTTTTCCTTAGCCCTCTAGAGCCTGGCAATACCAATATCTCTTCATGGCCTCTCCTGTCCTATTTTCCATTAGCAAACACTGCCAAACACTGTTGGTATATAAGAAAAATGCATCACAAGTCTGGTTTCTAGCCCTTCCTAACATTAAGAGCATACAGGGCTGGAGTCTCATCAGAGTTAGTTTCTGAACCTTGTGGAAGGAATCAAAGCAGCTTGGTTTTCCAGTCAGTAAGAGTCAAGGGTGATATGGCTTCAGAGGGGTTTAGAGCTTGGGGTTCTATGTGTGAAAGACATTTTGAGAAACTAGGTGGGGACACAGGTTAGACATTTATGCTAGATAGGTTGCTGCACTAACTATTCAAAGGACTTTTCATACAACAAGAGTATCTTGCATGGATGCTTTTAGATATATAGGTAATACCTAATTGTTTCAACTTTACTCATATAAGATATGAACAATCCTCCAAGAAGTTCTGAACACAAAAGAAAGGATAAATTTATTCTACACCAAACAGACTACCTCACCTTCCATTCAGAAAATCTCTTTGAAAAAGCTTATACTGGGATTTTAATTTTTCCTGTTAAATTATTCATTCCTTGTTGTACTTGGGTATCATTATCTCTGTCATAGTGATGGTTGTTACAGAAACAGTTATCAGGTTGCAGACGACACAGATCTTTTTAAGTTAAAATTATGACAAAAAAGCAACAATAGATGTGATTGTACAGGTCTGTCTGTAAGAGTAATCAGGAGTTGGGGATAGATTTCCTCTATAGGGATGAAAAGACCTCTAGAAAAATAGAGTGAGGAAGAGCTCTGTCTGTCTCCATGGTGGCAAAGGAAAGGTGCCAGCAGATAGTAACATTTCCAGGTCGTGCTGATCACGGGGTTCCTGAAGTTGCAGTCACAGACTAAACCCTTCATCCCATCCAGGGTCATCCCCTTGACAGAGCACAGTGTGTTCCACCGCTACAGATGGCCTTTTTAATCCCAGCCAGCAAACTCCAAAGTACCCAGCATTGATTAAAAACAGACTAGACAATGAAACTAAAGCCAGCTCCGAAAAAGCTCAGTACCCATCAGAAAATCAGCTTTTTCCCATTTGCATAATAAAGTAACAGCTCACTTATCAAGCATTTTCTGAGAGCTCGTCACAGTTCAAAGTGTGTGACTCATTTATGCCTCTCACTAACCACTTTGACTCTCCTTACAGATGGGAAAACTGAGGGACAGAGAAGTTAGTCCCATTGACCAAGGCCATACAGCTGGTCAGTGGAAGAGCTAACATTTGAACTGAGAGGATATGGTTCAGACACCATGCTTTTGGTTCCAGATCTAATGATATTAACAGCATATGCTGCTGCAGTCCTTAAAAATAACAAGGCTCTCATGACTACTCAAAGAAATGTGCTGAGCCACACAATCCAAATCTGACTTTAGACAGGAAGTGTTCTGTTGTCTCTGACCACCCCAAGTCCATGAAAGGCATTATTGTGGAAGGAAAGCTCCAGATCAGTGAGGACAGTCTCCAGATGCTATCTCTGACTTCCACTGAAGAGCATCAAAACATACCACCCAAAATATGCCACTTTGGCATATTAATTATTTTGAGCCAAAGGCAATTGAGAAATAGCAGACGCAGGAAGGGCTCTGTGCCCTCTCCTTTTCTACCTAAAAGCAGGGCATAAATTTCCAGTGAGAAAGATGCTCTCCTTGTACCAGGAAGAAGAGAACATTCTTATCACCAGAGACAGGGAGTGGATGCCAAGATGAGGCTGAAAATAACTTACTTACTAAAATAACCCTTATCTCCCTTTAATTTCCCTCATATATTTCCTAGTCACTTTCCCACAATTTACTGGCCCTGGCCCAAACCTGTTTTTCTTTTGTCTTATCACGTCTGCACAATTCATTGCCCTTTGTTAAACAGTAAAGCCCCCAGGTCTAAACGCTTCTTTGGGGTTTTCATTTCTTCCTACAAGCCCCAGTGTCACATAAAAATATTAATATCAAATAAAATTTGTCTTTGTTTTCTTTCCTGTTAATCTGTCTTTTGCCAGCTTAATTTGTGGGCCCCAGGCACAGAACCTAAGAGAGTAGAGAAAAAGTCTTTCCTCCCCTATACCATCACCTCCCAAACTTTACTTCATTTCTTCCCTCATCCTGACTGATCTTGCTTTTAAAACTCAGTGTGGATTTTAGTTCCTTGATTCTCCCTTCTTCTCTCAGTGTATTAACTCCTCCCACCTCTCTGTAATCATCCAAGGTAGTCTCCCAAGACAACTATTTGCAACACTTTCTCCTATCAGTGCCTTAGGTGCTATTGCTCTTGACCTTACATAGAAATGTCCAATATAGCATTAACACTGATCCTCAATTCTGGGTAAATTCAACTTTCTCATTTTGTTTTAGTGTTTGGTTTTATGTTTTCTTATTCTCTACTCATAATTGAGCATCTAATCTATGACAGGCCCCAGGCTAATTATTTTTACAGAAAAACAAACAGAAAGAAAAATCTGGTAAATGAGACTAAAAAATCTGGTAAAGTTGCCCACCATCACACAGCTAACAGGTCAGGCCAGGATTCACACCCTAGTCTGTCTACACAGGCTATCCTTGTAACACATCTCTGCAGTGAAATCTTATCCTGTATGGAGTTTTTTCATACAAAGAGCCTAGTGCAAGCCAACTCATTTTTCTGGGGCTCAACCAAAGAAATAGCCATCTGTTTCATCTCCAGAGGCAAAGCCAGCTCTGTCAGACTTCTTGAGACAGGACAGTATACACAAACCGTATATACTGTACTTTATAAGAGACTTGAGGAATTTTTCAGAAGTAACCTTGATTATATGTGATTTTTACTTTATGTGCTGACATTAGATCATAACCCCAAGTAATGTGCTTCTCCACTGCACTGCCACTGTTTCAGCCTCTCTGGCCCCCAGTTGTTTGAAACCAGAGCTACCGCTCAGTGCCACAAAGCTACTCTGGTCTTCCTTTACCTAAAGAGATGATTTCCAGGACTCAACCATGAGACCAAATCACCCAAATGAACGCCCATTATTTCCTGCCACCCACGCCCCGAAGTACCTCCATCCGCCTTCCTTTCCTCTAGCCCCAAGGGAAAACATTTTCTATGTACCCACCTCTCCTCCTGGGTCATCCCAGCGCCTCCCCTTTTCTGCTCTACCTTGCCCTCTTTCTTCACAATCCCTCTCCTAATTCCACTCCCTTGATTCTACCAACATGCTGAAATCTCACCTACTGCTGAGAATCCTGCTGTGTTTTAGTTATCATGTTTAAAAAGTACATTCCCGTCAGACTGCCTCTGTATAAATGCTGACGTTACCACTTAGCTGTGTGGTCTCAATCTCTCTGTGCCTCAGTTCTCCCATCTATGAAATGCAGATAGCAAAAGTACACATCTCAGAGTTCTGAGGGTTAACTGAGATAATCTATGTAAAGCTCTTAAACACTCAATATTATGTCAGCAATTATTACCGGTTTGATGCCATTTTCCTCTAGTTCACCGTTTTCTCCTTCTTTTTCTCTCACTACCCAACTTCTTAAAAGATCAGCAGACACTGGATGTCTGCACGTCTCCATCCTTTCCCTTCTCTATCCTTTTCCATTTGGGATTAGGTCTCCCTCCTCTGAAGAAATGTCTCTCAGAAGCTGCCCATGATGCATTATCACCACAGAGAATGATGCCCAAGCCAGCATCTCTAGCCCTTCCTTTTTCGCTTATTTCGCTTCTAAGTCCAGCCCACATTTCCAGCATCAGCAATGGACCTCTTAAGTATTTCCATTTCATAGATGCCTTAGAGTCAGCACATCCAACCTAGGGCTCACCTTCCCTACATACTAGTCCTTCATTTTCATTCCTTATCTTGGTTCATGACATCATCCTCTTCCCAGTTGCAGAGACTTGGAAATTTCAAATCACTCTCCACGTCTAATTATGTATCAAATACCAACTCTGCCTCAGCAATGCACCTTCCTCTTATATTTCTCTTCTATCTAAACTTCTCTGGCTGAGGTCCTTTCTAATTTCTGCTAAAAGACCTTGCTACCTCACCCTCCAAATGTTTCTCCTCCATGACAGCAGACAGATTCTCTAAAATACAGATTTCATTGTGTCATTTCTCTGCCCAGTAATCCTCAGTATCTCCCTAGTACACACAGAACTAATGCAATTTATCATTCAAAGTTTGCTCTATTTCCCCTACCAGATACTTTTTCATCTTTGTCACCAATATTCCCACAGTCTATCTGGACCTGATCACATGTTCCCCAAACCTGCCTTGCATCTCCCTGTTTCTCCATCTTTCCTGTTCCCAGCCAGCATAGCAGAGTGGCTAAGGACAATCTCTGGAGTCAGATGGCCTGGGTTTGAATCCCATCTCCGCCACTTGCCAATTGTGTGCCTGTGGGAAAGTTACTTAGTTTCCTTAAGGGGAAAATAACATTAATAAAAGGACTTAATGTATTAATGGTGTCATTATCTATGTATTCTTTTGTGTATTTCTTCTTTAGTTCAATATGATAACACTTGCTATTTTGTATGGCTGTTTCCTTCATATTCTTGCTGCGTAGTACTCTGTTTTATGAATACACCACATTTATCCATTGTTTTGATGAGGGACATTTGGATTTTTCTAGTTTGGGATATTACAACAGTGCTGCTATGAACTTTCTTGTACATGTATTCTGTGACATATGTGTGTGAATTTCTCTATTAGATAATGTCTGAGCACTTTCCAAAATGATGGCACCGGTTTATACCCTTACTAGCAGCATATAAACATCCTTAGTACTCCACATCCTTGCCAAATGTGAACTTTTGGTTTTTGATATCTGGAGGGTTGCATTATTTGTATTTCTTTGATGATTAGAGTTTGAGCATTTTTACATGTCTATTGTGACATCCTTTCACTTTCGACCTTTCTGAATTCTTTTGTTTTAGGCATGACTCTTGAACTCAATATAGAGCTGAATTTTGTTTCTTCCTCAATCTGGCAATTTTGTCCTTTAAAAAAAAAATTCAGCCCATACGCATTTGTTATGATTACTGACATATTTTGATTCATTCCTACTTTCTTATTTTGCGCTTTCTAAATTTTCTGTTTTTTCTGTGTTTCTTTTAATATTCTTTCTTGCATACTTTTGTGCTACTTTTTTCTCATTCTTGCTTCGGCCCACAACTCATTTGGAATTATAAATTCTTCCTTTTTTATTTTAATTATTAACCTAGAATTTTAACATCTATATTTAATCAAAGAAAGTCTAATTACCATAATATTTTGGTTATATCACTATTGAACCCACAAAATTAGGTAGTATTGTTACAGTATTTTTATTGTTTATACAATTGTTCATGTTTATTTGCCCTTCTTGCATATTTAGGGTGTATTATTGAGCCACAAATTCCTCCATGTTGTTTATCTGAAAAAACTTTTATGTTATTCTCAAGTTTGAAAGATAATTTTACTGAGTACACAACTCTTGGTTGACAAGTATTTTCCTTACACTCTGAAGATGGTTGTCTATGTTATTTTAGTTTACACTGTTGTTTTTGAGAAGTTAGATGTCAATCTGCTTTTTTTTCCATAGGTAACCTGTTTTTCCTCTTTGGCTTTTTTTAAGAGGTTATTTTCATTTTTGTTTTTGGTATTCAGAAAGTTCACTACAAAATGTCTTAATGTGGATTTCTCTTTACTTAACTTGCTTGGAACTTTCTGGACTTCTTGCTTCTATGGATTCATAGTTCTTCCATCATTTCTGGATAATTCTCAGACCTTATCACTCCAAATAGTGCCTCTGCATTATCTTTGCTTTTCTTCTGAAAGTCCAATTAGATATTTGTTATATTGTCTCACTACATCGTTTATGTTTCTTAATTTTTGGATATCTTCGGATATCTTCCTGTTTACTAATTCTCTCTTCAGCTTTGTTTAATGTGTTGTTTAACCTACTCCTTGTGCTTTTCCTTTGAAGTATTATATTTATTACTTCTACAATTTCTATTTGAGTCTTTTCAAATCTGCTTATTCATTTTTAAGATCTCTTGTTCTATACAAATACTTCAAATATTGTTTTTTATTTATTTATACACATTAAATATAGTAATTCAATAATTACAATATCTAATAGCTTTATGGGTCTGAAGCTGCTGTTTTTAATTTTTAATTTGTGTAGCTTTTTATGTTTCTTTGGGGGTTTTTTTCTGATTCATGTTCTTTACTGCTTCTTTCCTGGAATTTTATGATTTTGTTATCATAAGCATATGTTCCATAAACTTCATCAGTGGGAATTTTTGAGGCCT
Source organism: Balaenoptera physalus (assembly GCF_965194825.1). Taxonomy (NCBI): domain Eukaryota; kingdom Metazoa; phylum Chordata; class Mammalia; order Artiodactyla; family Balaenopteridae; genus Balaenoptera; species Balaenoptera physalus. Next base: position 70,941,727 of record NC_138892.1, read on the forward strand.
AGAGTTAAAAGGTGCATTCCTCCAGAGAGAATTTATATTTGTTTCTTCCAGGCATCTTGGGACACTGCCAACACGGGGTCACTTTATAATAAATTCTCAGCTTAATGTATCTCAAACACAGAAGTAGCGTGAATGTGGGCCCCAAACTCCTGTGATGACCAACTCAGGGTTTTTTCTACCACCCAGAGTCAAGACCAAGGAAGGAATTTTTCTAGTTCACCATTTCACTGACTGTAATTTTGGGTGTCTGGACTTTTTTATCTCTAATCGGATATCCCTTATGATATGGTTGTAGTCTTTCTTCATGAGCCACATTTTAGCAACAAAACCAAAGCTCTGAGTCATGGGAAATGGTAGATGGAACAGCTGATTTTTATCACTGGCTTACCTTTATAGATTTGTAGTTTTGCTTTATTTTTCAGCCTCTTAGGATTCTTTTTACTTTGTTTCCAGCTGAGCACTGTATTTTAAAATATACATTAAAATATCCTACTGAGCATTTTTGATATGGGAGGGTTTTAGGCTTTCTAGTTTGCCATAATACTTGAAATAGACATCTTCCCAGACACAGAGTACTTTTTCATGGTTATTTTAAAGAACCGATAGCAGATTCCATTATATATAATGAGTTATTTATCTGTGTTTGCCTCTCATAGGACCATGTGGAGTTCCTGGAGGAAAAGAAACTTATTTCTCAGTGTTTATCTTCCTCAGCTGTAGGGCAAGGCTTTGCCTTAAGTGGACGCTCCACAAATTAATGATTTAATGGCCTTACTCTCTCTTGGGTTTCCAAAGAATGTGTGCCTATCATGGAGTACTTATCACACTGCAGCAAATTGTTGACATTTCTCCCTACCCACTAGATTAGAGTTTCTCATAGGAAATGATCTTGTTTTATTGTCTTTGCATTCTTAGAGTTTAGTTTAGAGTTTGGCCTATAACAAACACTAAATAAATGTTGACTCAAAGGAGTCATAGCCTCAATCTACAAGACTTGCATGTCAGGCAAGAGAAAGTAACTGTGTTCATTTTAAGAATGACACTGAATCTGGTAATTCAGATGGGCTGGGACAAGCCTGCCAAAGCAGAGTCAGAAGAAACTGAGAAGTCAGGCTTGATGGATAGTCTCTATTGTCATGTCTTCTGAGAGTTGTTACTTTAGAGGCCAGAGAGCAAGGGAGAATTAAAAAAGAAAAAAAAAAGAAAGAAAAAAAAAAAACTTCTTAAACAGAAATCAGAATCCTTTTCTTCCTGCTGTAAACTTTGATGAGTTTCCCAAAAAGAAGATCTAATCTTTCTGCCTTCCATTCATTTTTAAGGAAAATAGATGTTAAATACTTCAGCTTCTTTGGTTATTTTAAGTCCCTTAGATGAGCTTAGATTGGCAAAATTGAAATATCAGAGTATGTGGTAGAATGATGGTCTCCTACAAAACTCCATAAATAGGCATTCAAATCTGAAATCTTCAGTATTTTCTGAAAGAAAAAACATTCCTAAGTTAAGACTATGAGCACCTTGCAACACTTCAGACTTTATCAGAGTCTTATTTTGACCTACTAGAGGTCATTTCAGTCCACAGAATCAAGGCCAAGGCCCACCAAGACTGAAACATCCTCATTGCTAATGAGGCTCTGGTGAGTTTCACTTGCGGGGTCCAGACTGCTAGAATGTGGACCACTCCCTTTTCCTACATGCCATTTTTGGGTAGATCAGTTCCAGCATGTAGTCTATAGCTGCCAAATGTGTAATATGCTGGGAATTCAGTAATAGTCTCTTGACCTGTAGGCTTTAAAGTTTGCTTTGTTGCCCTCTGACTTTTAGCTCTTCATCTCTTCCAGAAGTTCCATCATATAGCCTGACTTAACTTATATTTTTGTTAAGTAATTCTCTACCACCAAAACAGAAAAAATCGTCTTTCCTGCTACCCACCTCAAGGAGCGGTAATACTTTAAACACTTCAGAAGAAACTATGTTAAATAATTTCAGAAGGGAAGTACTAGTCATTTTTTTCCTAAGATTCTTCTAAGGAATAAAACATACTGATCTAGCTTGAAAACCTCTGTTGTATAAGGCCAGAAATATGGGGGATATAAGAACTTGACTTCAAAATTAATCTCCAATGTCATCTCTTGTAAGTAAACGTTTTGACCATCCCCCCATCCCACCAAATCTGATACGTGCTCTTTGAAATGATAAAAGGTTGCATTTAAAAGACGTGAACAGCCAAACACAGTGTTAATGCTTTATATGCAAAGTCATGCTTCCACTCATTTAACTATTCATCAAGTATCAAATATTTAAAGTGTATCCTGAACTTGACTAGATGGTTGGAACTTTCATCGCCACCCCCTAATTACCCAGGAGGAGGAGAAAGTTTCTGGAGGTTGAATTAATTACCAATGCCCAAGAATTTAATCAACCATGCCTGTGTAGTGAAGCCACCATTAAAAACCCAAAAGGAGGGGTTTCAGAGAGCTGCCAGGTTGGTGAAGCAGAATTCCTCCATGTGCCACCATGCTGGGCTCCAAACTCCAGAGGACTGACGTTTCTTTGTTCTCGACCTCACCCTATGAATCTCTTCATCTGGATGTTGGTTCATGTGCTTAAATATCCTCAGTAGTAAACCACACATCTGCCATGTGTCTGACAGGGTCTTGGTTCTCCAGCCTAGTGTCAGACCTGAGCCTCTGAGGTGGGAGAGCTGAGTTCAGGACATTGGAGCACCAGAGACCTCCCAGCCCCATGTAATATCAATCAGCGAGAGCACTCCCAGAGATCTCCACCTCAAGGTTAAGACCCAGCTCAGTCCAACGGCCAGCAAGCTCCAGTGCTGGATACCCCATGCCAAACAACTAGCAAGACAGGAATACAACCTCACCCACTGGCAGAGAGGCTGCCTAAAATCATAATAAGTCCACAGACACACCAAAACACACAACTGGACTCGGTCCTGCCCACCAGAAAGACAAGATCCAGCCCCACCCACCAGAACACAGGCACCAGTCCCCTACACCAGGAAGCCTACACAAGCCACTGAACCAACCTTACCAACTGGAGGCACACACCAAAAACAACGGGAAACACGAACATGCAGCCTGCGAAAAGGAGACCCCAAACACAGTAAGTTAAGCAAAATGAGAAGACAGAGAAATACGCAGCAGATGAAGGAGAAAGGTAAAAACCCACCAGACCAAACAAATAAAGAGGAAATAGACAGTCTACCTGAAAAAGAATCCACAGTAATGAGAGTAAAGATGATCCACAATCTTGGAAATAGAATGGAGAATATATAAGAAACGTTTAACAAGGACCTAGAAGAACTAAAGAGCAAACAAACAATGATGAAACAACACAATAAATGAAATTAAAAATTCTCTAGAAGGAATCAATAGCAGAATAACTGAGGCAGAAGAGCGAATAAGTGACCTGGAAGATAAAAGAGTGGAAATAACTACCACAGAGCAGAATAAAGAAAAAAGAATGAAGAGAATTGAGGACAGTCTCAGAGACCTCTGGGACAACATTAAATGCACCAACTTTCTAATTATAGGGGTGCCAGGAGAAGAAGAGAAAAACAAAGGGTCTGAGAAAATATTTGAAGAGATTATAGTTGAAAACTTCCCTAATATGGGAAAGGAAATAGTCAATCAAGTCCAAGAAGCACAGAGAGTCCCATACAGGATAAATCCAAGGAGAAACACGCCAAGACACATATTATTCAAACTATCAAAAATTAAATACAAAGAAAAGTATTAAAAGCAGCAAAGGAAAAGCAACAAATAACATACAAGGGAATCCCCATAAGGTAAACAGCTGATCTTTCAGCAGAAACTCTGCAAGCCAGAAGGGAGTGGCAGAAAATATTTAAAGTGATGAAAGGGAACAACCTACAACCAAGATGACTCTACCCAGCAAGGATCTCATTCAGATTCGATGGAGAAATTAAAACCTTTACAGACAAGCAAAAGTTAAGAGAACTCAGCACCACCAAACCAGCTCTACAACAAATGTTAAAGGAACTTCTCTAGGCAGGAAACACAAGAGAAGGAAAAGACTTACAATAACAAACCCAAAACAATTAAGAAAATAGTAATAGGAACTTATATATCTATAACTACCTTAAATGTAAATGGATTAAATACTCCAACCAAAAGACATAGACTGGCTGAATGGATACAAAAACAAGACCCGTACATATGTTGTCTACAAGAGACCCACTTAGGACCTAGGAACACATACATACTGAAAGTGAGGGGATGGAAAAAGATATTCCATGCAAATGGAAATCAAAAGAAAGCTGGAGTAGCAATACTCATATCAGATAAAATAGACTTTAAAATAAAGACTATTACAGGAGACAAAGAAGGACACTACATAACGATCAAGGGATCAATCCAAGAAGAAGATATAACAATTGTAAATATTTATGCAGCCAACATAGGAGCACCTCAATACATAAGGCAAATGCTAACAGCCAGAAAAGGGGAAATCGACAGTAACACAATCATAGTAGGGGAATTTAACACCCCACTTTCACCAATGGACAGATCATCCAAAATGAAAATAAATAAGGAAACACAAGCTTTAAATTATATATTAAACAAGATGGACTTAATTGATATTTATAGGACATTCCATCCAAAAACAGCAGATTACACTATATTCTCAAGTGCTCATGGAACATTCTCCATATAGATCATATCTCGAGTCACAAATCGAGCCCTGGTAAATTTAAGATAATTGAAATCGTATCAAGTATCTTTTCCGACTACAACGCTATGAGACTAGATATCAATCACAGGAAAAAATCTGTAAAAAATACAAACATGAAGGCTAAACAATACACTACAAAATAACCAAGAGATCCCTGAAGAAATCAAAGAGGAGATCAAAAAATACCTACAAACAAATGACAATGAAAACATGGCAACCCAAAACCTATGGGATGCAGCAAAAGCAGTTCAAAGAGGGAAATTTGTAGCAATACAATCCTACCTTAAGAAACAAGAAACATCTCAAATAAACAACCTAATCTTACACTTAAAGCAATTAGTGAAAGAAGAACAAAAAAACTCCAAATTTAGCAGAAGGAAAGAAATCATAAAGATCAGATCAGAAATAAATGGGAAAAAAATGAAGGAAACGATACCAAAGACCAATAACACTAAAAGCTGGCTCTTTGAGAAGAAAAACAAAATTATAAACCATTAGCCAGACTTACCAACAGAAAAAGGGAGAAGACTCAAATCAATAGAATTAGAAATGAAAACGGAGAAGTAACAACTGACGCTGCAGAAATACAAACGATCATGAGAGATTACTACAAACAACTATATGCCAATAAAATGGACAACCTGGAAGAAATGGACAGATTCTTAGAAAAGCACAACCTTCCAAGACTGAACCAGGAAGAAAGAGAAAACATAAACAGACCAATCACAAGCACTGAATTAGAAATTGTGTTTAAAAATTTTCCAACAAACAAAAGCCTGGGAACAGATGGATTTAAAGGCAAATTATATCAAACATTTAGAGAAGAGCTAACACCTATACTGATCAAACTCTTCCAAAATATAACAGAGAGAGGAACATTCCCAAACTCTTTCTACAAGGTCACTATCACCCTGATACCAAAACCAGACAAAGATGCCACAAAAAAAGTAAACCAGAGGCCAATGTCACTGACGAACATAGATGCAAAAGTCCTCAACAAAATACTAGCAAACAGAATCCAACAGCACATTAAAAGGATCATACACCATGATCAAGTGGGGTTTATCACAGGAATGCAAGGATTCTTCAATATATGCAAATCAATCAATGTGATAAATCATATTAGCAAATTGAAAGATAAAAACCACATGATCATCTCAATATATGCAGAAAAAGCTTTCAACAAAATTCAACAACATTTATGAAAAAAACCCTCCAGAAAGTAGGCGTACAGGGAACTTACCTCAGCATAATAAAGGCCATATATGACAAACCCACAGCTAACATCATTTTCAATGGTGAAAAATTGAAACCAGTTCCACTAAGATCAGGAACAAGGCAAGGTTGCCCACTCTCACCACTATTATTCAACATAGTTTTGGAAGTTTTAGCCACAGCATTCAGAGAACAAAAAGAAATAAAAGGAATCCAAATCGGAAAAGAAGAAGTAAAGCTGTCACTGTTTGCTGATGATATGATACTATACATAGAGAATCTTAAGATGCTACCAGAAAACTACTAGAGCTAATCAATGAATTTGGTAAAGTACAAAGATACAAAATTTATGCACAGAAATCTCTTGTATTTCTATACACTAATGATGAAAAATCTGAAAGAGAAATTAAGGAAACACTCCTATTTACCACTGCAACAAAAAGAATAAAATACCTAGGAATAAACCTACCTAAGGAGACAAAAGACCTGTATGCAGAAAATTATAAGACACTGATGAAAGAAATTAAAGATGATACAAATAGATGGAGAGATATACCATGTTCTTGGATTGGAAGAATCAACATTATGAAAATGACTACACTACCCAAAGCAATCTACAGATTCAATGCAATCCCTATCAAACTACCACTGGCATTTTTCACAGAACTAGAATAAAAAACTTCACTATTTGTACGGAAACACAAAAGACCCCGAACAGCCAAAGCAATCTTGAGAAAAAATGGAGCTGGAGGAATCAGGATCCTTGACTTCAGACTATACTACAAAGCTACAGTAATCAAGACAGTATGGTACTGGCACAAAAACAGAAGTATAGATCAATGGAACAGGATAGAAAGCCCAGAGATAAACCCATGCACATATGGTCACCTTATCTTTGATAAAGAGGCAAGAATATACAATGGAGAAAAGACAACCTCTTCAATAAGTGGTGCTGGGAAAACTGGACAGCTACATGTAAAAGAATGAAATTAGAACACTCCTGAACACCATACACAAAAATAAACTCAAAATGGATTAAAGACCTAAATGTAAGACCAGGTACTATAAAACTCTTAGAGGAAAACATAGGAAGAACACTCTTTGTCATAAATCACAGCAAGATCCTTTTCGACCAACTTCCTAGAGAAATGGAAATAAAAACAAAAATAAACAAATAGGACCTAATGAAACTTAAAAGCTTTTGCACAGCAAAGGAAACCATAAACAAGATGAAAAGATAACCTTCAGAATGGGAGAAAATATTTGCAAAGGAAGCAACTGACAAAAGATTACTCTCCAAAATATACAAGCAGCTCATGCAACTCAATATCAATAAAGCAAGCAACCCAATCCAAAAATGGGCAGAAGATCTAAATAGACATTTCTCCAAAGAAGATATACAGATTGCCAACAAACCCATGAAAGGATGCTCAATATCACTAATCATTAGAAAAATGTAAATCAAAACTACAGGGAGGTATCACCTCACACCGTTCAGAACGGCCATCATCAAAAAATCTACAAACAATAAATGCTGGAGAGGGTGTGGAGAAAAGGGAACCCTCTTGCTCTGTTGGTGGGAATGGAAATTGATACAGCCACTATGGAAAACAGTATGGAGGTTCCTCAAAAAACTAAAAATAGAACTACTATACGACCCAGCAATCTCACTACTGGGCATATACGCTGAGAAAACCATAATTCAAACAGAGTCATGTAACACAATGTTCATTGCAGCACTATTTACAATAGCCAGGACATGGAGGCATCCTAGGTGTCCATCAACAGATGAATGAATAAAGAAGATGTGGCACTTTTATACAGTGGAATACTACTCAGACATAAAAAGAAATGAAATTGAGTTAGTTGTAGTGAGGTGGATGGACCTAGAGTCTGTCATACAGAGTGAAGTATGTCAGCATGAGAAAAACAAACACTGTATGCTAACACATATATATGGAATCTGAAAAAAAAATGGTTCTGATGAACCTAGGGGCAGGACAGTAATAAAGATGCAGACATAGAGAATGGACTTGAGGACACGGGCACAAGGTAGGGTAAGCTGGAGTGAAGTGAGAGAGTAACATTTACATATATACACTACCAAATGTAAAATAGATAGCTAGTGGGAAGCAGCTGCATAGCACAGGGAGATCAGCTCAGGGCTTTGTGACCACCTAGAGGGGTGGGATAGGGAGGATGGGAGGGAGATGCATGATGGAGGGGATATGGGGATATATGTATACATATAGCTGATTCACTTTGTTATACAGCAGAAACTAACACAACATTGTAATGCAATTATACTCCAATAAAGATGTTAAAAAGAAAAAGAAAAAAGAAAGTGCATCCTGCATGCCAAGATTTGTGCTGAACTTAGTTTATGGTGATGAACCAAAAAGATATGACTCTTATCCTCCTGGGGTATGGTCTAGTGAAGAAGATACATATTATATAAATACAGTAGAATATAGAATTATAAATTATGACAAGTTCTATGTAGAAAACAGTAGGCAGCTAGGAAAGAAGACAGCAAAAGAATGGAACTGATTTACACTTTGGGATCGGAAAAGGGACATTTGGGCTGAAATCTCAGAGATGAGTCATAATTAGCAGGGTGAATTGGGGTGTTAGACCATTTCAGACAAAAAAACCCAGCATGTGCTGAGGCCCTGAGGCAGAGAAAGCTTGGTGCCCCCCAGCACCTGGAGGAAGTGTGGCTTGTGTAAAGGGCGTGCGAGAGAGGGTGGGAAAGATAACATTGGTGAGAGACCATGCTGGAACTTAGCCCGATGCTAAAGAGTTTTTATTTTATTCTAAGTGATTTCATCATAAACACATCTCATCAAGTCTTCACAGCACCTTTTGAGATGAATATTACTACCATCTTCATTTTACAGATGAGGAATTTGAGGCTTTGAGAGATAAAGTAATTACACAGCTAGTGAGGGGCATAAGCAGGTTAGAAAACTTAAATACAGATTTCAAAATCCAAGTTAAGCTGTTAAAATGACATGATTCTGCCTCCCTATATTGCCAAAGGACCCTGCACAAATCATCATTATTATAGCACTTACATCACTGTATGCCAGCACTTGCATCACCTAACAGCACTGTATTTTAACTGATGGTTTATGTAATTTTATTTTCTGGTAGACTAAAAGCTCCTTGAGGGCAGTAATCAGATCTTATTTGACTCATTGCTTCAAACACAGTAGGGCCACATCGTTGTTGAATGAATGACCATTAGCATCAGATATACAAAGTTGGAAAGACTTTGAGCTCATCAGACCCATATCTCTAAGGCTTATACTAAAAAACAAAAACAAACAAAACAAAAAACAAAAAACCTATTTGTAGGAACAAAGAAGAAAGCCTCACTTATAAAAGATTTTCAGCCAATCTGTTATGAATATCAATTTAATCTGGGAGGATTTTATTTTTTTGGTGGGGCAAGGAAAGATTTTCTCAAATTGCAGATTTGAGCAAAGTGATATGATTTCAAGCATTTTAACAGGAAATCAACATATTTTCAAGCAATTGTTGCTGTTATTCCTCCAAAGCACTCTTTCACTGCATGGTCCATTCATGACAGTTTCAACCAAATACTAGAAAATAAAAACTCAAATTGTACTTTTACAAGCTAGTTTTTGAAGCACTAACATAGCTGAATAAGTAAACATACTATAACCATATTGCCATTTACTGGAGCCACCTAAGAACTATCTAGATAGTTATTCATTCATTTAATTTAATTAATAAATTTAATTACATTTTAATAGAGTAACTCTTAGCCTCATACACAGCTAATAAGGGGTTGATATACCCACGAGATGTCATGCTGTCCTTTATTAAGCTTCAGGAACTAGTCCATATGTCATTCATTTGTCAAGTCACAAAGGCCTACAATAAAATGGGCTCAGAGTATCTTAGAATGGAAAAGTTCCAGAAAGTTTGTGCCACAAGTAACTTTCTATGGTTCTCAACCAGTGTCTCAGGAGATGCTGTCCTAAGACTTCAGCCTTGGCTCTGTGTCCTTTTGCTATTTGTTTGTCCCAGTGACCCACTCAGTAAGGGTTGTGGAACAAAGCCCAAGCCCAGGGAGGCAGTGAGGGTGGAGAATTTATTTTATTATAAGTCATGAAATGTAAGTATAGAGATTCATTACTCAATTCAACTTGGAGGAACTTATTATAAGCTATTAAATTCCTCTTCTAATCCTAATTTCCTTCCTGTCCCAAACATGAACTGGAGATCTCTCTCTCTCTCCCCTGTCCCATCAGTGAAGAGGCCAAGTCATTTCTTTGCAGTTCCCTCCATCTGTTGACCCCAAGGTTAGGTGACACTCCCCTCAGTCAGCTTCCTAACTTCTTGAGCAAAAGCACCCTCCAGATCTCCTACTTATAGATATTTCTAGATATGTTTTTTTCCTGGACAATGTTTCTCCACCTAGGTGAATTTCCTTCCATAGCTAACCCTTTGATCACATGTCTAGCTGATTTGCCTCTTCTCTGCTGTCATATTCCTTTCTGAATCCTGTTTCAGTTACTCCATCACGGAACAAATCATTTTATTTGTGTGATCATTTTTTTTTCTTAATCTCAGCCCCAAATCCCAGCCACCAATTCACTGGGATGACATAAAAATCATATTCACATTCCTGACCTTTACATATACTAAGACCCACTGCTACTTCTGATAAGTAGCCATGTTTTCTTTACAATAAAATGTATATGTGTGAATATACAGTGAGTGTGTGTGTGTATACTTACATATATATATATATATATATATATATATATATATATATATTTCCCACTAAATTGGAGAGGGTTGTGCAGAAACTTCACCTGACCTTAATATGTGGCAGAAATTGCCAATTACCTACACATTTCATACACTTGAGGATAGAATATGCTCAAATAAAAACTCTCTTTGGCATCCTTTCTTGTAGATAGAAGTGTTAACGATAAGTAAATAAGAGCACTTATGTATCATTGGGCAAAGTTTCCAGGAGCACATGCTTTGCCCTCCTGCTCCTTATTATATCCTTCCCACTATTTGACTGCCTGAAGCACACATGGTAGTATAACTAAGCAGCCATCCTGTGACCTTGAGCATGGAAGCCTGCTACCAAGGTTTTGGCAGGACAGAAAGAAAGAGTGTGAGCCATGGTAGCGTCATGGGACAAACACAAGGGCCCTGGACTGCCTACCACAGGACACTGTTACTTATTTAACTGATATATGTATGTGCTCATACACACACACACACAAACACACACACATTTACTATTATTCCGTCTAAGCACTTTAAATACATTATAAGTATTATATCAAAGAAACAATGTATAATATTTAACACAGAATATGACACAGAGCAAGCAAGCAGTCTATAAACATTAGGTATTATTTCCTTTAATCCTCTCAGCAACCACAGAAGGCATGAAGTATCAACCACTTTTAACAAATGAGGAGAATGGATCTTAAAGAGGGTAGTAACAGACCTTGAATCACAGTTAAGAAGTGGTGGAGCTGAGATTTGGACCCAGGTCTCTCTGATTCCAGAACTCAAAGTCTGGAAGGCAACGTACACTGCCTCATCCAGCATGGCATGGAATCCCATGCTTGGAGAGAAGGCAAGCAGTCCCTCTGTGTGCCATGAAGGAGATTACCGTCACATGGATTCAAAGGAGGGGACATAAGCTGAGCATGAAGATTTCCATGGCAAAGCCCCATATCTGCCAATTACTGGTGTTGTGACCTTACACAAGTCAACCCTGCTCCCTAGGACACACTTCCTTCACCTTTACAGTGAAGACCTTGACTTGATTACACCTATGGTTCTTTCTAGCTCTAAAATGCCATCAGTCAATGATTCTTTGTGCCCAGTTTATTGGAAGAGAACAGAAGAAACCAAATTTCACTGTGAGGTTTGAATGATATATTTTGGTCTCTACACTCTTTTATTTAGCTATCTTTTGAGTTCCCTTTGTCTTGTGATATGTAGAGAGTTTTGTAGATCTTGATGAGCACTTAGAAAGAATTACCCATTTTAGTACATAGTAGGAATAAGCAGTACAGAGAACAAAGGAAATAAGGGGTGTAGAGGCAAGAGGGAAAGAAAGGGAAAAGGAGAAGGTAGAAAGGGCGTCACTTTCAGGGGATGGAGTTAAAAGAGAAAGCCAGCATATTGCCACAGAATTGCCCAGTGTTTCTTTGTCTTTTGAGTTCCATCCCTACTGTTTTCTTTATGACTTTTGCACTCTCCCAGGGCAGATACCTTAAAGTCATCAGCTGCAGTAAGGCAGATGGGATTTTGAATTAGAAAGGCCTGTGTCTGTCCCAGCCTGGCCATTTGCTAGGTCAGTGACCTTAGACTTGGCACGTCTGTTTGGTACCTGACTTTAAATGAATTATTGAATTTTCATTCCTCCTTTTCCACATGAGGTTAGCAATAATCCTCACCTCTCAAGGCTGTTGTCTGGAGTGAGAGGTGGTGTAGGTAGAAGCTTAGTCTGATAGACTTTGTACAAAGATTTACATTATATGAGCATAAGTCCTATAGGGTTGTTGAGCAATTCCACAAATTCAAGGTTTAAAGAATTTGCTGTTGTATTTTATGCATCCACAGGAGACTTTGCAAACATTTCATACGTGCTCCTTACTGAATCAGTTAAAACTTCTGACTTGGGTATCAAGAGGCCCAAAGATTTGTAGAGTCTAGTCTGGTAGTAGTTTTGTGGTTTTCTTTTTAATGGTTGTTTTAGTAGTAGCTTGTTGTTTGTTTAGTTGTGAAGAGTAAGCTCCTCTCAAAGACTCGGATTGTTGGACCGTTCAAATTTATTTTAATGTGATTTGTAGGCAGACATGAGCTGGGAATTTGTCAAAGAAACTCATAGAGTCTGGGCAGTGGCACTTCACTTGGAAAGCATTAGCCAAGAGCCAGATAAACGAGCTGGCCTCAAGTTCAAATTGTAACTTTTTTTTGCTGTTGTAGCCTTTAAATATCTAAATATTTGGACTAAATACATTAGGATTATCATAAACACAAAACACTGATCCATCATGCTAAACAGGGAGAATGGTTGTCATTCCCGTATCCCTCATATCACATAATTTAATTAAAGGTAAATTTTTAGAAATAGCCCTTTCAGAAAGGAATCTGCAGGGCAATTTCACCTAGGCTCTTTCTCTTAACGTGCTACTGGGCTGCCGTTAGTTTCAAATAAACTCAACACTAGATTTGCAACAGATGTTCCTAAGACAGAACAAAGAAAAGAATTGCTGAATTCTTTGCAAAGAAAAATAAAACCTGATAAAATAATTGAGAACTAGCAGGGCAATCATCAACATGAGAAATGAAATTAAGCAAGTTACAAGAATAGTTCAAATGTGTCTCGGGTGAGGGGCAAGATGGCAGAGCTCTGTAGCCAGTTTTGCTTTTCTTCATTCATCCGTTCAACAAATATATCTGAATTTCATTTAGTGACATTCCAATTTGCTGCCATCTTCTTAAATTATATACCTAGGGATGTCAGAATCACAACTTTTCCCCCATTAATGCTTTTTATTACGTAAAATCTCACTATGCCAGAGAATCATCATTGCAAAATTTCATAGATCAACAGCCACAATTTCTTTACGTTTACCTTGTGTCTGTATTAGTGGTGTTTTTTTTATTTAAAATTTTGACTTTAATAGCAAAATCTCAAGATAACTAGGTGTCTGTGCATAGAAAAGACTGAATATCTCTTCGATTCATCCAACTGTATTTACATTTCTTATTTACTTGTCTATAACCTCCAGCAGATTTTAAAACCACATAGCCCTGCGACCTTGTTTGTCCTGTTATCCTGGATCCTAATATAACAAGTGGCACATAAAGGACACTTAAAATAAAAAGAAACATTTGTTGAATGTTATAGTTGAACAAGAGTAGATATAAAAGCAAGGAAATAAACTCATTTTCTTCTTCACTGTTTTATCAAGTGATAGACACCCGATGGACACAAATGATGGGAAAGGATCTAAGGATTACAGTTTAAATGAATTTAATTAAGTCCATAGCTGATATATTTCCCAATTATTTGTCTTAAACGCAAAAAGGACATAACTTGATCTTACCCTTACCACCTACCTCTAAAACAGAAAACTAAAACTATTAAGTCACGATGTAAATGTACAAAAAGGCTTAGGTGTAACTAATCACCTATTGCTAATAAACACAAGACTGAAATGTATGTCCTTTCAAATATCCAAGTAGATGACCCTGTGGACTTAAGAATGCAGGCCACAAAGTTAGACATCTGGAGTGATTCATGAGATGCAGCATGGAGATTTAGAACATGGACTCAAGGCCAGGTTCCTCTACTTTCTATCTGCATGACCTTAGGCAAAGTGTATGAACAATATAACATGGAGAAAATCATGCTACCTCCCTCTCAGAGTTGTGGTAAGCATTAAATGGTTTAAATATATAAAATGCTAAAAGTAATGCCTGACAGACTGTAAGCACTGATATAAGTATTTTTGTCATTACCAGCCTCATCATCATTATTTCTGTACTTTCACTGACCCCCTGGTTATTCTGATCATACCCCAATTCTATCCTTGGCCCTAGCAATGATATACTGACTTATGCCCCACCATGAAACTTTCTTCCAAGTTCTTGCATGAGGCCAAGCCATCCTATACGGCTGCCTAGGGAATAGGCAGAAAAGGCCTGACTTACTGTTGCTCTTTCAGAGGAGAACCACATCACATTTTCACGTTTCTTATTTCCACAAAAATGACTCAGTTGTGGGGAGCAGGGGAGGGAGATGGGGGAGATGGTGTTGCAGAAAGTATAAAAGAGAACCTAGCAAAATTCTGAGTTCTAATAATATCAATGAATAGACTGCAGTATCTCATTCATCCATTGCAAAAGAGTATTTTATGGGTAAAACACAAGATAAAACTGAAAGGAATGAGATAAAATCACATGCGTTTATTCCACTTCCTGTCTCTCCAGTTTCTAGAGAGAACTTCCACTTTGAAGAGTATGGTACACTAGATATGCTGTAAAGCTCTTCAACAATAAAAACCTAAATGCTAAATAAAATACAATTATTTTAAATGCATTGCTGAGAGTACATGAAAATAAGAAAAATTCCCCAGCCCTCGCCCTCTCTCTCCCACCAAAAGAAAAAAAAGGAAGAAGCAAAGAAAAAAGTGTGGATACCCTGGGAAAAAATGTCATCCCTGAAAACCAGACACAGGGTCCTTATTGCTGGGCAGTGCATTCCAAATTAGAACTTACTTAGAAACACAGATTAGGAAAGACGTATCATACTAACAAATGACAAAATTCACTACAGTGCTTTCACACGTTCTTTTCTCGGCAAGCCTCCCAATATTTATTGCATCATTTAATAGCCTCAAAGTTAAGCATATGTGTTGAGTAGATTACTGGTTGGTACTCAGTTTAGTGGAATGCTTAAGGAATGAAGGGGGTGACTACAGGTGTGGTTGATGACAAGAGAACTTAGAGGTTAGGAACTCAGAATTCCTGGGAGCCTTTTTCTGCCAAGGAATGTGGGTGCAGTACTGAGAACTGCCGAGTTATGCAACTGAATGGTCTAAGGTTGTCCTCTAGTTTGGTAAGATAATATCCCTACAACAAATCCCAAAGGCAAGTGTGAAGTCTTATGAGATTTGGAAATGCTTATGGGTGACCAAATACAAGGGACATCACCTAGGCACAACTTTACCTCTTAACAAAATGAAATGTCCACCCAATTTACATAGCTCTCTATACTTTAACAAAATAAGCAGCTTCCTAAAATCTATTTCTATATTTTCATTCTATTTTTATTTTGTTTAATATTCTGGATTTGATTATTGGTGAGTGCAGGTTTGATCTTTTTCTGACACTAAGGGAAGGCAGGGCCATTTCTTATTTCTCTTTCTACCCTTTTAGATCGAACATAATGATTTGCACATAAAAGACACTCAAAAAGAGTTATTGAACTAGAAAAAGGCACTTTTGAAATCATAGTTCAAGTCAACCTTTGTGGTCAAAATAACTTTAATCCAGAAATTTTCTTTACTACCTACCCGCACTTAACATGTCACTTTCTGAGTCACAGGCACTTCTTGAGTGCACTGTGACCATGGATGCATTAAATTATATCCTAAGACAGAAAGTAAATAATGAATAGCCAATAAAATTTCAAGAGTTTAGTGAGGCACAATGGGCCCAATTCAAGAATGAAGCTGGGCAACTTAAAGACCTTGCTGGGAGCAAAGTGTTCATTCATGTGCCAAACCCTGGCCAAGGGAACAACTCCTTCTGGACCAGCACTCTATTCCCCACAGGCTACTTTACTCACCCTAATTTGACTCAACTTTGGATAAGCTCCAATATCAATGTTCCCACAAAATATAAGGCTGAGTGATACATCTCAATCTTTTTAAAATGAAGTGGTCTGACTCAGTTTTATGGCTTTTTATTTTTGTGCATCGGCTCACAGCACCCTGCCCTGTGATTACTCACCAGTGCATCACTCAGGGGTAAACAAAAGGAGCCCACACTGCTACCTTCATACTACCTTCTGGGTTACCTGCCAAAACTCATTTTTGGAGGTCCCAAACGTCCTTATTTAATGTGCTGATGACATCACACTTGAGGGTGGTATGGCTGGCAGGACATTAAATAAATTATATTTTATAAGTTGCCTAATGCGCTAATACAGGGAGAGCTAAGTTGGGCTTTATGCCATCAAAGTTCCTATCTGTATCTCAGAAATGAACCAAGAACCTTAGGGAAAATCCCTCCTTATTAATTTATCCATCTTATTTCACTATGGTTCTTCAGATAGAGAGAAAAAGATTAGGCTAAAAAGATAATATTCAGGGGCTTCCCTAGTGGCGCAGTGGTTGAGAATCTGCCTGCCAATGCAGGGAACACGGGTTCGAGCCCTGGTCTGGGAAGATCCCACATGCCGCGGAGTAACTAGGCCCGTGAGCCACAACTACTGAGCCTGCGCTTCTGGAGCCTGTGCTCCGCAACAAGAGAGGCCACGATAGTGAGAGGCCCGTGCACCACGATGAAGAGTGGCCCCCGCTTGCTGCAACTAGAGAAAGCCCTCGCACAGAAACGAAGACCTAACACAGCCAAAAATAAAAAAATAAATAAATAAAATTTAAAAAAAAAAGATAATATTCATTACATATAAGACCATACACAGAGATATACATATCTCACTTTCTATAACATTAGTGAAAAGGAAGAAGCTTTCATTTCTGAATTTAGGGACAAGAGGTTGAGATCTTCTATGTCCAACCAGAAGATACAAGGTATTACTGTTGCAAATACTACAGAAGTATTATGTAGTCATAATAATATGGTACAAACAACCTCAGTTTAACATCACTAGTGATTTCATGTGGCTACCATGTGCCTTCTCATATCACATGATGAAAAGGGCATTTCACCTCTGAGGTATTATTTCCAAAAACCCATAACCCCAGTATGATCATGAGTAAAACATCAGACAAATCTAGATTGAGGGACGTTATACAGGATAGTTTGCCAGTACTCCTCAAGGTCGTGAAGAACAAGGGAAAAACCGGGAGACAATCATAGACCAAAGGAGGCTAGGGAGACATGTCAACTAAATGCAACGTGGTATCCTGAATTGAATCCTGGAAAAGAGAAAATATTCTTGCAAATACTAGTGAAATCCAAATAAAATCCAGAGTTGAAAAAAAGTAGGATGGCCTTTAGTTGGGACTGCCCCAAAATAATCAGAAATAAACAAGACAGGTATACCTATAAAATTTTTAATGGAGGAAACGCAATACTCCCTTTCATAATCCACTTCAGTGATCAGTTCAGTTATGAGAAGCTTAGATGTTTTATCTACTTGTTCATCTACTCATTTATTCATTCATTTAACAAAATAAATACTGAGTACCTTCCATGAGCCAGGCAGGCCCTCCTCCGTGTTCTAAAGGGTAACTCAAAAAGCAGAAGGCAGGAAATTTTAGATCCCATCTTCCTTCTGGGTTTCCTTTACATCCTGGAGAGTTATGAGAAGTATATCAAAATCTGCCTTTCACACAATTTATAGGAACCTCTGTTCCTGCTATAGGCTGGAGCCAGATAGCAGAATTTCCTGAAAATAGAGGACACAAGTCACCCAAGTATTTTTTAATGCTCAAAAATAATATTAAGTTGGAATAATCTTCTAACTTGAGGTTTACTTCAATTGCCTCATTTTAAGCTACACACGTAATCCATTTCTCAAAATTCAATTCTATGTCTGATGCTGCTTTAGTTCACTGAGAAGAGAGAAAATGGATCTAAATGTGGATATGGCAAATGCAGCATAGATCTGGCTTATAAAAGACTTTTCAAAGCCATGTAAAAATTAAAAGGAAAACAAAAATCAACAGGAGAAAATAGAAATGTAAGACTTAGCTCCTAATCTAGAATGCGCTCAGGCTAAAATTTACAATATTGCTAGAAAGTTTAATTATAAAGATATTAAAAATTTTTGGAAGGTCAAGTGTGACAGTGACCAGCATTTATACTGCATTTGCTCTGAGGTGCCCTGGTATTTCCTAATAAATAATAGAATTTTAACATGAATTACTGCTATAATCATAAGAGTTCTAATTAGAACATTTTTTAACATAAAAGTGCTGTTTATCTGGAGTAGGATTGCCATTTACCTCATTCTTTTACATTGCTCTCCTGGTAAAAAAAAAAGCAGGCACAGCTCCCAGAGAGCAAATTGCGGTAGATATTTTTTTCCAGTAGCATCTGGTGTTTTGGCAGAAAGCTCGTTGGAATAATCTTAAATATGGTTAGTTTTCTTTCCCAAATCTTTTTTTTCCCCCTTCAAACACTGAGAGAAGCTAAATTTTCATTATTTTCAGAACTGAGTAGAGAAATACTCAAGAAGCATTTCTAAGGATGATATAGACTTAAACTCAGGAAAGACAGTCATTCAAGGGCAGAGCTCAGAAGAGAGCTCCATCTTCATTCTGATTAAAACAAAAATTTAATTTTCCCAGAAGTACATCACGTGCACATGAATTCTAGTTTTCTAGTTCTTTTCCTTCTCTCCCTCTCTCCCTCTTTCCATCTCTCTGTCTCTCTCTCTCTAATTCCTCTGGGAACCAGAAGCCGAAACAAAATATCGATTAACTTTGACTCCTTTTTAAATGAAATTAAGGATTCCTTTTTTCTGAAATAATTCTAAATCTCATAATCAGACTCTGAACTTCAAAATACTTAACCTCCAGATATGTTGGGGTTTAGCATAAATAATGCAGCAGACAAAGTTGAATTTTAAGTACAAACATAGAAGATCTCTAACTCATTTGAAAAAAACTTATTAAAGTCAGATTTTGTAAGGCCTTTCGGGAGTTTAATAATTAAAATGGTAAGTACAGAAGGTTTTCATGCAATAGAATTTCATGACCAAAATAGTGTTTTCAGATTAGTCTGGTTGCAGTGTGGAGAGAGATTGGAAGCGAAAGCCTTGGGGCAGTAGCCAAATCAAATATCACAGAGGAGCTGCTGAAGGCCAAGGCTGGCGAGTGGCAGTAGGGATGGAACATGGAGAGAAAGTGAGAGGGAATTTTTAAAAGGAGGAGGAAAGGGGTGCTTCTTCAAGATGTCTCCAAATGCCAGACCATATCTTACTTGGATGGTCCTCCTCCCAGCTTTCTGCCCTCTGCCCCTGGACTCCAGATCCAAAGACACAATCAATGCAGCCTCCACCCAGCCTCTCTCCCACAGGGAAGGCCAGGCTGACCTGAGAATTTTGTCACATACTCCATTTCCTCTAACCAGTTCTTTTTTTTGTTTTTCTGCTAATTAATTTTTTTAAAAAATAATAGTTCTCCTAATCCACTTTATTCTTAGAATTTTAATTTAATTTTAATTTAAAATTTTTCCTTCTTTTGCCTTTTTAGTTCTGATTTCCTGTTCTGTAGCGTTAATCCCAAGGAATTATCTGTTTTTAGCTTTTCATCTTATGGGCTTTAGCTTTCTAGCCTTAACTATTACAGCTTTTACTCATGTTTTAACCTTTTATCTCATTGGCTTATAGTATTTTATCTTTTATTTTTAAATCTCTTGTGCTTTGTATTTTTAAACTCTTAACCTTCTATCTTTGTGGGGATTTTAAATCTTCCATTTTAGCTTCCACTTCATTCTCTTTTAGCTTAATTTTTCTTACCTTATTCTCTCTTTTAAAATTTTAACCTCTACTTAACCAACTGTCCCTTTTAATTTTTTAAAATTTTCCATCATTTTTTCTTCTTTTATATTGTTTCTTGGTTTTAACATATTTTTATAATGAACATCAAGGGACGATAGGTAAAGGACTTAAATCACCATAATTAGGGAAGATGGGCACTCCTTTCCCCACCCTCACCTGCATCCCCTAACCTCCTGTACCTCCAGTATCCAAAGGCCTTTCTGGTGACCCCCATGGATCCTCTAGCCTCTATAAGACTGAATCAAAACCATAAAAAATAAATAACTTTATAATGAAAAGAGAAACTGTGTTTTCAAATCCATGACCTCTGACATATATAGCCTATGAATTTTTGGCAAAGAAGGTCAATATTATACAAACCAAGGAGAAATGATAACTAGGGGATCAACAAAAATTAACCCTTTGTATAACACACCCGGGCCAGGCTATCTTGAGGAAGCAAATGATTTTGAAACTCATAAAAGAAAACAAAGTAGATGGCCCTGGGCCAGATTATTTGTACTACTTATAAACTCATATGCTTCTAATATACTTAATTCCAGATTGGTCACCACCCCCCTTCTCAGCAGATTCAGAGAAGTATCTTCTTGGGGTAGCTTTCTTTCCCTTGTTATAAAAGATGAGGATAAGCTAGCCAAAGTGGAAGTGATCAAAAATAGGACTTTCAAAAATGTGAATCTGATATGCTCTTGCTAGAGGCTGCCTTTTTTTGTCATGACTTAGCTTGGAAATCCTAAGGACAGGAAGAGAGTAATTTTACCTCCATATAATGGGTGTAAGTTTCCCTCAGAAAGTTTTAGGAACATCACTGAGGTTGGTTTCCCTAATTTTTATCCTGTCTTCTTAAGGAAGAAAAGGAAAGGACTGAGTATCCAAAGGATGGCTCAGTCATAAAGGCCACGCCCCTGCCATACACAATTTCATCCCATAGCACTCCTATCACATCCTCATTTAAAAGTATGATAAGGGGCTCTCTCTTTGAGAACCAATCTTGCCCCGTTATTTTACAACTTGCTAACCCATAACTCCTTCCCCACCTCAGGAAGTGACATGGCCTCCAATCCTTCCTGCTCATAAACAGGACAGGAGTCACTCTCCTCACAATTTCACTTGAGAATATTCCTTCTTTTGCTGACCACTGAGTCTCAGCCTACTGTATTGACCTGGTGCAAAAGCCAAACTCAACTGGTACAGAAAGCAACCTCAACTGTTGCAGGAACTGTCTAGTCAGGCTCTACCTCCAACAAGATACTTTTCATAAGTACAACCTTAAAGCCCCTAGAGCTTACTGATGACATTTTAGCCATGCATTTGTTCAAAATGATACCGTGATACCACTGTGTGAGAGCCAGTGTCCTAGGCAATTGCAAGATATGAACAAAGCCATGTCCCAGTTCTCATGGAGCTTACAATCTAAAGGAGAAGATAGACACTAAACAAACCAACAAAGATACGTCAGCTGGTGAGCAGAAAAGTAAAGCAGAGAAAGGAGTTGTGAGGGAATGAGAGCAGGTGGCATTTTAGATGTGGCCACTGTCTGAGAAGGTGGCAGCTGAGAAGAGGCTACAATGAAGTGATGGAGTAGACCTCAGAGAAACCTGGAGGAAGGGCACTGTGACATGCACTGCTGGGTTTACAGCCAAGTGTTATGGAAAACGTTCACTATGTTCCCAGGGAGATGTCTGTTGAGTCACAGTTCTAGGAAATGTTTGCTCCTCTTGAACAACCACTTTGTTTTTATCTTAAAGACACTGTGAATCTGGTAACCAATTGTGAAACTTTTTAATATAGCTGTGGAGAACCTTAGATGCAAATTCGTGGCCCAACTCTAGCAAATGTTCCAAATGAGATGTGACACTTTGTGTATTATCTCACCCATGACCTTCATAACCTTCTTATCTCTCTTCCCTTTGCCAGTTTTCCTCATCAAAGTTTGTTTTCACACTATTTTGTTTTATTATAGACATTTGTCCCTTTCTGAAGCAAGAGAGTACAGAGAAAAAGAACAAAAGAGCAAAGGAGAACAGAGACAGAGAGACCTACAGTAGAGAAGGAGGAAGAGAAAGAGAAAAGAGAGAGAGAGAGAGAGAGAGCTGCAGACAATTCAAAGAGACCAAGAAAGGCCATCAGATACTAAATCATTAGTATTGGGAGGTCATTGCTAATCTCAAAGAAAATAATTTAAGTTAAATAAATGCTGGAAGTGAAAGCCGGATTTCTGAATGTATAGTTGAAAACCATCTAAGTCTCTGTGGTGACCTAAATGGGGAGGAAATCAAAAACAGAGGGGATATATGTATACATATGGCTGACTCACTTTGCTGTACAGCAAAAACTGACACAGCAGTGTAAAGAAACTATACTCCAATTAAAAAACAAAACAAAACAAAAAAACAAGTAAGTGGCTAGTATGAACCACTTGGCTCTCTGACTGCACATTCACAGCAACTCTCTCGCACAGGCACACATAAGTCTGCACCATGGCGCTCCCCACAGCAGCCGGCAGTGCTGCCTCTGGTGGCTCATGAGTCTTTTCAGTACTAATTTCATTCCTGGGGAGCCAAATAAGACTGGGTCTGATGTTAGATTGCCTGTGTCCAAATTCTGCCTCTCTCTCTCAGTAGCTTTGTGATTTGGGCCAACTCTCTTAACCTCTCTATGTCTCTTATTTTCTCATTGTAAAATAGATATAATGAATTAGACTTATCTCAGAAAATGATTGAAACAATTAAATGAGATGAGAGAGAGAAAATAGGACCTGGAACAGTTACTTATATAAAAAGCACAGGTAGGTGCTTACCACATTTTAGCTAGTATACTACTATTAAGTCTACTTAGGAGAATGCATTGGTACAAAGGAAGGAAATTGAAACATAAGAGTCCCTGCCATCCTTCAGACTTCATCCCTAGATTGTGGAGGCAGCTTTAATCCTCCATTTATTCTAAATCCTGAAGAATGACACAGTCTAAGATTCAGACTGTCCAGAAGTTTTGCAAGTACCTTAAGAATTCTCTTCAAAGGCTTCCCTGGTGGCACAGTGGTTAAGAAACTGCCTGCCAATGCAGGGGACACGGGTTCAAGCCCTGGTCTGGGAAGATCCCACATGCCATGGAGCAACTAAGCCCATGAGCTACAACTACTGAGCCTGCGCGTCTGGATCCTGTGTTCTGCAACGGGAGAGGCCGTGACAGTGAGAGGCCCACGCACCACGATGAAGAGTGGCCCCCGCTCACTGCAAATGGAGAAAGCCCTCACACAGAAACGAAGACCCAATACAGCCAAAAATTAGTTAATTAATTAATTAATTAATTTTAAAAAAAGAATTCTCTTCAAGCTTATGGTGATTACCTGGCTTCTTTACATATATGCAAGTTCCACCAACAGCTAACATCACAAATTCTTCTCCAATTAAAAGACCTCAGCTCTTATTTAGAGGAACTAGTTTTCTTTTTATAAAACCTTATGGGAAAGGATGTAACACTAAAAGTCAAGTTTCTGGGAGAAAATGGGGAAAGATCTACCACTTCCAGGTGTCCACCTATTCTAAAGGAAATTCTGAGTGTGTCATGCTCCCACAGAATTTGTAATCTTCCTACATTGAGCCTGCATTCTGCTAGGTGAATACACTAACCTAACTTTTATCTGGACAAACTCAAAGCAACTATTCCCAAATTTTTAAAACTTCCTAAGATTAGATGTAATTTCTGCTAGATAAACACCTAAAACACATGAAGCCAGTTTTGTGAGGTCAGTTCTTCATAGGCATATGTTCTAGAATGTTCCAGAAAGCTATAAGTTTGCAGCTGCATTTCCTAGATAGCTGGCTAGCTACCCAAGCAGCCATGTATTTAAAATGGCCTCTCTTATTGCTAATGTATAAAAAGAATGGACTCAACCACTTGACATTATTTTATTTTCCTGCCTGAGATATCTCTGGGTGTTAGTCTTCATTTGGTTTTCATCTCACTTCTCACAGAGGTATTTAAAGTGGAGGAGAGGGAAGCCCATGAATTCCAACAACAAAATATTAGGAGTTACAGAAATAATGAAAAGAGGGCTACCTGTGACTTGCATGAGTGGAATCCTGTGGGACATAATTCATTTTCCATGTGGATAGGAATTATCAAAGCAAAAACTGCACTGGACAGAGTTACAGAGCCGTGTGGAGGACAGGCTCTTGGTGCTACAGCCAGGCGTCAGGGCTGTGCCACAGATGTGGGAGGGCCAAGTTCAGGAAACTGGCCCACAAGAGGCCTCCCAGCTCCACGTAATATCAAAGGGTGAAAATCTCCCAGAGATCTCCATCTCAATGCCAAGACCCAGCTCCACTCAATGACCAGCAAGCTACAGTGTAGGACACCCTATGCCAAACAACTAGCAACACAGGAACACAACCCCATCCATTAGCACAGAGGCTGCCTAAAATCATGATAAAGCCACAGACACCCAAAAACACACCACCAGATATGGACCTGCCCACCAGAAAGACAAGATCCAGCCTCATCCACCAGAACACAGGCACTAGTCCCCTCCACCAGGAAGCCTACAAAAGCCACTGAACCAACCTTACCAACTGGAGGCACACACCAAAAACAATGGGAACTACGAACCTGCAGCTTGCGAAAAGGAGACCCCAAACACAGTAAGTTAAGCAAAATGAGAAGACAGAGAAATCTGCAGCACATGAAGGAGCAAGGTAAAAACCCACCAGACCAAACAAATGAAGAAGAAATAGGCAGTCTACCTGAAAAAGAATTCAGAGTAATGATAATAAAGATGATCCAAAATCTTAGAAATAGAATGGAGAAAATAAAGAAACGTTTAACAAGGACCTAGAAGAACTAAAGAGCAAACAAACAGTGATGAACAACACAATAAAAGAAATTAAGAATTCTCTAGAAGGGATCAATAGCAGAATAACTGAGGCAGAAGAACAGATAAGTGACCTGGAAGATAAAACAGTGGAAATAACTATTGCAGTGCAGAATAAAGAAAAAAGAATGAAAAGAATTGAGGACAGTCTAAGAGACCTCTGGGACAACATTAAATGCACCAACATTCGAATTATAGGGGTCCCAGAAGAAGAAGAAAAAAAGAAAGGGACTGAGAAAATATTTGAAGAGATTATAGCTGAAAACTTCCCTAATATGGGAAAGGAAATAGTTAATCAAGTCCAGGAAGCACAGAGAGTCCCATACAGGATAAACCCAAGGAGAAACACGCCAAGACACATATTAATCAAACTATCAAAAATTAAATACAAAGAACAAATATTAAAAGCAGCAAGGGAAAAACAAAAAATAACACATAGGGGATTCCCCATAAGGATAACAGCTGATCTTTCAGCAGAAACTCTGCAAGCCAGAAGGGAGTGGCAGGACATATTTAAAGTGATGAAGGAGAAAAACCTACAACCAAGATTACTCTACACAGCAAGGATCTCCTTCAGCTTTCATGGAGAAATTAAAAGCTTTGCAGACAAGCAAAAGCTAAGAGAATTCAGCACCACCAAACCAGCTTTACAAAAAATGCTAAAGGAACTTCTCTAGGCAGGAAACACAAGAGAAGGGAAAGACCTACAATAATAAACCCAAAACAATTAAGAAAACGGTAATAGGAACATACATATCGATAATTATCTTAAATGTAAATAGATTAAATGCTCCAACCAAAAGACATAGACTGGCTGAATGGATACAAAAACAAGACCCATATATACGTTCTCTACAAGAGACTCACTTCAGACCTAGGGACACATACAGACTGAAAGTGAGGGGATGGAAAAATGTATTCCACGCAAATGGAAATCAAAAGAAAGCTGGAGTAGCAATTCTCATATCAGACAAAATAGACTTTAAAACAAAGACTATTACAAGAGACAAAGAAGGACACTACATAATGATCAAGAGATCAATCCAAGAAGAAGATATAACAGTTGTAAATATTTATGCACCCAACACAGGAGCACCTCAATACAGAAGGCAAATACTAACAGCCATAAATGGGGAAATCGACAGTAACACAATCATACTAGGTGACTTTAACATCCCACTTTCACCAATGGATAGATCATCCAAAATGAAAATAAATAAGGAAACACAAGCTTTAAATGATACATTAAACAAGATGGACTTAATTGATATTTATAGGACATTCCATCCAAAAACAACAGAATACACATTTTTCTCAAGTGCTCATGGAACATTCTCCAGGATATATCATATCTTGGGTCACAAATCAAGCCTTGGGAAATTTAAGAAAATTGAAATCGTATCAAGTATCTTTTCTGACCACAACGCTATGAGACTAGATATCAATTACAGGAAAAAATCTGTAAGAAATATAAACAAGTGGAGGCTAAACAACACACTACTTAATAACCAAGAGATCACTGAAGAAATCAAAGAGGAAATCAAAAAATACCTAGAAACAAATGACAATGAAAACACAACAACCCAAAACCTATGAGATGCAGCAAAAGCAGTTCTAAGACGGAAGTTTATAGCAATACAATCCTACCTTAAGAAACAAGAAACATTTCAAATAAACAACCTAACCTTACACCTAAAGCAATTAGAGAAAGAAGAAAAAAAAAAACCTCAAATTTAGCAGAAGGAAAGAAATCATAAAGATCAGATCAGAAATAAATGAAAAAGAAATGAAGGAAATGATAGCAAAGATCAATAAAACTAAAAGCTGGTTCTTTGAGAAGATAAACAAAATTGATAAACCATTAGCCAGACTTATCAGCAAAAAAAGGGAGAAGACTCAAATCAATAGAATTAGAAATGAAAAGGGAGAAGTAACAACTGACACTGTAGAAATACAAAGGATCATGAGAGAATACTACAAGCAACTATATGTCAATAAAATGGACAACCTGGAAGAAATGGACGAATTCTTAGAAATGCACAACCTTCCGAGACTGAACCAGGAAGAAATAGAAAATATGAGCAGACCAATCACAAGCACTGGAATTAAAACTGTGATTAAAAATCTTCCAACAAACAAAAGCCCAGGACCAGATGGCTTCACAGGCGAATTCTATCAAACATTTAGAGAAGAGCTAACACCTATCCTTCTCAAACTCTTCCAAAATATAGCAGACGGAGGAACACTCCCACACTCATTCTACGAGGCCCCCATCACTCCGATACCAAAACCAGATAAAGATGTCACAAAGGAAGAAAACTACAGGCCAATATCACTGATGAACATAGATGCAAAACTCCTCAACAAAATACAAGCAAACAGAATCCAACAGCACATTAAAAAGATCATACATGGGCTTCCCTGGTGGTGCAGTGGTTGAGAATCTGCCTAATAATGCAGGGGACATGGGTTCGAGGTCTGGTCTGGGAAGATCCCACATGCCCCAGAGCAACTAGGCCCATGAGCCACAACTACTGAATCTGCATGTCTGGAGCCTGTGCTCCGCAACAGGAGAGCCCACGATAGTGAGAGGCCCACGCACCACGATGAAGAGTGGTCCCCACTTGCCACAACTAGAGAAAGCCCTCGCACAGAAACGAAGACCCAACACAGCCAAAAATAAATAAATAAATAAATTAATTAATTAATTTAAAAAGAAAAAAGGATCATACACTATGATCAAGTGGGGTTTATTCCAGGAATGCAAGGATTCTTCAATATACACAAATCAATCAACATGATACACCATATTAACAAATTGAAGGAGAAAAACCATATGATCTTCTCAATAGATGCAGAGAAAACTTTCGACAAAATTCAACACCCAGTTATGATAAAAACCCGCCAGAAAGTAGGCATAGAGGGAACTTTCCTCAACATAATAAAGGCCATATATGACAAACCCACAGCTAACCTCGTTTTCAATGGTGAAAAACTGAAGCCAGTTCCACTAAGATCAGGAACAAGACAAGGTTGCCCACTCTCACCACTATTATTCAACATAGTTTTGGAAGTTTTAGCCACAGCAATCAGAGAAGAAAAAAACTAAAAGGAAACCAAATCGAAAAAGAAGAAGTAAAGCTGTCACTGTTAGCAGATGACATGATACTATACATAGAGAATCCTAAAGATGTTACCAGAAAACTACTAGAGCTAATCAATGAATTTGGTAAATTAGCAGGATACAAAATTAATGTACAGAAATCTCTTGCATTCCTATACACTAATGATGAAAAATCTGAAAGTGAAATTAAGAAAACACTCCCATTTACCATTGCAACAAAAAGAATAAAATATCTAGGAGTAAACCTACTTAAGGAGACAAAAGACCTGTATGCAGAAAATTATAAGACACTGATGAAAGAAATTAAAGATGATACAAATAGATGGAGAGATATACCATGTTCTTGGATTGGAAGAATCAACATTATGCAAATGACTCTACTACCCAAAGCAATCTACAGATTCCATGCAATCCCTATCAAACTACCACTGGCATTTTTCACAGAACTAGAACAAAAAATTTCACAATTTGTATGGAGACACAAAAGACCCCGAATAGCCAAAACAATATTAAGAAAGAAAAACGGAGCTGGAGGAATCAGGCTCCCTGACTTCAGACAATACTACAAAGCTACAGTAACCAAGACAGTATAGTACTGGCACAAAAACAGGAATATAGATCAATGGAACAGGATAGAAAGCCCAGCGATAAACCCACGCACATATGGTCACCTTATCTTTGATAAAGGAGGCAAGCATATACAGTGGAGAAAAGATAGTCTCTTCAATAAGTGGTGCTGGGAAAACTGGACAGCTACATGTAAAAGAATGAAATTAGAACACTCCTTAACACCATACACAAAAATAAACTCAAAATGGATTAAAGACCTAAATGTAAGGCCAGACACTATAAAACTCTTAGAGGAAAACATAGGCAGAACACTCTATGACATAAATCACAGCAAGATCCTTTTCGACTCACCTCCTAGAGAAATGGAAATAAAAACAAAAATAAACATATGGGACCTAAGGAAACTTAAAAGCTTTTGCACAGCAAAGGAAACCATAAACAAGACAAAAAGACAACCCTCAGAATGTGAGAAAATATTTGCAAATGAAGCAACTGGTAAAGGATTAATCTCCATAACATACAAGCAACTCATGCAGCTCAATATGAAAAAAACAAACAACCCAATCCAAAAATGGGCAGAAGACCTAAATAGACATTTCTCCAAAGAAGATATACAGATTGCCCACAAACACATGAAAGAATGCTCAACATCATTAATCATTAGAGAAATGCAAATCAAAACTACAATGAGATATCCTCTCACAAAGGTCAGAATGGCCATCATCAAAAAATCTACAAGCAATAAATGCTGGAGAGGGTGTGGAGAAAAGGGAGTCCTCTTGCACTGTTGGTGGGAGTGTAAATTGATACAGCCACTATGGAGAACAGTATGGAGGTTCCTTAAAAAGCTAAAAATAGAACTACCGTATGACCCAGCAATCCCACCACTGGGCATATACCCTGTGAAAACCATAATTCAAAGAGTCATGTACCAAAATGTTCATTGCAGCTCTATTTACAATAGCCAGGACATGGAAACCACCTAAGTATCCAATGACAGATGAATGGATAAAGAAGATGTGGCACATATATATAATGGAATATTACTCAACCATAAAAAGGAATGAAATTGAGTTATTTGTAGTGAGGTGGATGGACCTAGAGACTGTCATACAGAGTGAAGTAAGTCAGAAAGAGAAAAACAAATACCGTATGCTAACACATATATGTGGAATTAAAAAAAAAAATGGTCAGAAGAACCTAGGGGCAAGACGGGAATAAATATGCAGACCTACTAGAGAATGGACTTGAGGATACAGGGAGGGGGAAGGGCAAGCTGGGACAAAGTGAGAGAGTGGCATGGACATATATACACTACCAAGCATAAAATAGATAGCTAGTGGGAAGCAGCCGCATAGCACAGGGAGATCAGCTCGGTGCTTTGTGACCACCTAGAGGGGTGGGATAGGGAGGGTGGGAGGGAGGGAGATGCAAGAGGGAAGAGATATGGGGACATATGTATATGTATAACTGATTCACTTTGTTATAAAGCAGAAACTAACACACCATTGTAAAGCAATTTTACTCCAATAAAGATGTTTAAAAAAAAAGAATGAAAAGAGGAAATGAAACAGGAAATATTCAAGATAATTTCCCAGAATTAAATA
The DNA here is from genome assembly GCF_965194825.1 of Balaenoptera physalus. Lineage (NCBI taxonomy): Eukaryota > Metazoa > Chordata > Mammalia > Artiodactyla > Balaenopteridae > Balaenoptera > Balaenoptera physalus. The sequence continues at coordinate 70,972,107 of NC_138892.1, forward strand.
CATGAGTCTCCAGACTGAAAAGGTTCATTGAGTGTCCTCAATAAAGAGTGAAAGAGACCTATATCAAGATATTTATGATGAAATTTTAAAACACTAAGGACAAAGAGGAAATCCTACAAGCTTATGTGAGGTAAAACAGAAACAGGTGTATTGCAAAGCAACAGGAATCCCAATGGTGTTAAAAGAAAAAGGACCAACACTGTCAAAATTCCACATTGGCCAAAATCAATTAAAGTAGAATAAAGATATTTTCAGGAATTCAATACCTATGAAAATTTCATGTACACAATTTTTTTGAAAAGCTACTAGAGCAAATGTTCTCCCAAAACAAGAAGGTAAACCAAGAAAGGACTACAAAGAATCCAAGAACCCAGGAAAGAAGTGAAAGGAATCCCCAGAATTATGGTCCAAGATGATTTAATAGTAATAACTGGGCATCAGACCCAGAGAGTCAGAGGCTCAGACTAGGGCAAAAGAGCAGAGGGCCCCAGAGGGATGTCTTCAAAAGGCAAGAAACTGATAGAATTCCTGATGTACTTGGATGTGTTAAGAGAATACTACACCTCTGACAAAGATTTTGGGGAAGAATGAATACATGAAAAAGGAAGCAAGTACAAGACAATTATCATATCTAGAAAGGACAAGAACTTTTCACAAAAAAATTAAACTTACCATAGAATTCTATATGACTCATCTGTGAGTTGCATTTGCATGAGAACAATAATGTAAATACTGAATACTGATCTAACCAAAAATGATGATTTAACTACACAATAGCAGGAATTCAACTGATAATATCAAATGGAAATCTAAGCCTGTTATTTTAGAAACACAAAGGAAAACACCAAAAGAAACAAATAAAATAGTTTAAAATGCTGTCCCGCGGAGTAAGAATCTGGTACGTGATGTAGAGAGGGAAAGAAGACAGCTGTTTTGTTTCAAATGAGGTAATATTGGTAAAGTATTTAGTAGAGCATCTGGCATATAAGAAGAGCAATCTTAGTGTTTGACGAATGAATGAATGAATAAAATTTTGTAGTAAGTCTAGTAGAACTATTTCTCGTTTTAATTTGAATATGTGTATATATTTAAATATAAAATTTTGATTGAATTAAAAAGTTAAAAAGTCTAAGAAATGAATAAAACATGGTAATAATGTTTTGAAGTTATTATACCACATTTTTCAAGATCTGAAAACAGCCCACTTTTGTAGCTTCATCTTGTCATTCCCTTTCCAAATATCTTATTCAACTGCCCCTACAAAACACCCACCCTTTCCCTAACATCCTGTGCACTTTTATATTTCTCTGCTCTTCCCATACCGTTTTTGATGGCTAGAATCTTCTCCTCAAACCCCATCCCACTCCCCATTCTGCAATCTTTACCTTCAACAAAAGCCTGGAAAACTCCTGTAAGGAGTTTATACGAGTCAAAGGTCACATCAGCCCTCCTGAACCTTCCCTCTCTCCTCCAAGCAGAATCAGTCCCCCTACCCATCCTGTTAAATTGTAATTATTTCTATAAGTGTTTCTACCCTATGAGTCTAGGCACTTCTCGTAAGTAGCATCTCCATCTCAGGCGACTTTATACACCGGGGATTACCTGGATACTATGTTTTTAATAAGTATTTAATGAATGAACTAAGAGTGCTAAATAAGTCAGAGTAGAAGTAAATTAACAAGAAATATACACAAGAAATAACAACAAACCAAGCTGGCTGACAACAACCATTCTCAAACGGAACAGTGATATTTTCTGAGAGATTTACCACTATCAAGGTCTCTTTTACCCACTATCAAAATATCAACAATTTGGGGCTTCCCTGGTGGCGCAGTGGTTGAGAATCTGCCTGCCAATGCAGGGGACACAGGTTCGAGCCCTGGTCTGGGAAGATCCCACATGCCGCGGAGCGACTGGGCCCGTGAGCCACAATTACTGAGCCTGCACGTCTGGAGCCTGTGCTCCACAACAAGAGAGGCCGCGATAGTGAGAGAGGCCCGCGCACCACGATGAAGATTGGCCCCCGCTTGCCACAGCTAGAGAAAGCCCTCGCACAGAAACGAAGACCCAACACAGCCAAAAAATATATATATATATATCAACAATTTATGGGATTATAAACATTTTCCTACATTTTAAAAATTGAGTTCTCTCTCTAAATCTACTGAGGATATGAATTTTTTTCAAATAGCTTATTTAATTTTTTTGAACTTAAAAAAATTATCCGTACAACAAACTGTTGCTGGTAATTCAACTCAATGTGCATATGTGTGTGCGCACGCATGTGGTTTTTTTTCTTAACTAGTCTTCCTGGTGTTTCCAGAAAAGTTCATGAATTGTACCTAGACTTGAAACTAAGCAAAGGAGATCAGTGTAGATAATGATCAATCACTGACTTTCAACACCTTTTAAATGAGGTCATCCATACAGGAATTGGAAATCATATGTAAATTTTGCCCTCAGTAGTAAACTAGGGCAAGAAGGATAGTATTATTTCTCTACCTATGCAAACTTTTCTCAGACTTTTTATGATTCAAGGTTAAAATATTTTCTGCTTAAATAATCTCCTTTGTCTTAAATTCATAATTTGCTCAAGCCATAAGAAGATATATGAACTCTCTCTCCTAGTTTCACTTCTCTTTACCATTATTTTAACCAGTGGTGGCCAAGACAATACACGCCCTTCCTATGTACTGTAGGGTCGGGCTGCACACCCCAGACTTTTTCCACTCCTAATTAGACTGGACTGATTCTTTCACCCTTCATAAACAAACAGAGATCTGAATGAAGTTGGTGAGTATTTTTAAATGCTCAAGGTATCTGGGTTCAAACAAATGTCAATATTGTATTAGTTAGGAAGAGTTTTGCCTGAGTAGATCTTCAAAGTGTTTGCAAATTGCGCAATGTATTTATGTGGGTATGTATTGACAATTATTTGTTTAGTCAACAAACACTTCTTGAGCAACTTCTGTGTCCAGACACTGTGTCAGAAACTAGGATTATAATCATGAATTAGATCTAGCCTTGTACCAATGGAATTCACAGTCCAGTGAGAGAGACAAACACAAATTAGATCACCACAATGCTGGTAGTAAGAATCATATTAGATGTTTTCATGGGCCGCTTAGGAGGAGCAGTTAACTCAGTTTTGGAGAATAAAGAAATTCTTCCAAAAGAGATCATGTTTAAGTTAAGGACTGAAAAATGAGTAGGAAGTTGAAAGTGGGAATGAGGAGGTAAGCGGGAGGTTCTAGGAAAAGAGAACATTATGTTCAAAAACCTGAAGGCAAAAATATGTCACTTTGGGGGGAAAAAGCAAGTAATTCAGTATGGCTAAAGCACAGCATTGGGGGCTGGGCAGTGAGTGGAGCTCATCTAGAGAAGGAAGCAGGCACCACAGCATGAAGGGTCGATTCTGAAGGTGATGGAAAGCCACAGACAGCTTTATGTAGAACCAGTGCACGATCACATTTGCTTTTCAGAAAAAAAATCTTCATTGTAGAGAACAGATGATGGGAGAAGACAAAACAAACCAGAGCTGTGTTCAGTTACCCGGGGAGAACAAAACGGGGACCCCTAATGGGGAGCTATGACACTGGAGCAAAGAAGACAGATTTGCAATATTATTAATGAGGGAGATTTAGTGGGAGTTGGTGATTATTGAATGTAGGAGCATAAAGGAGAGCAGTATTCTGAATAATTCCCAGGTTGTTGCTTGGGCATCTATGTACCATTCATAATTCTTTGCAATGGTGGGGAGTGGGGAGGATTTGGGTGCCCTGGGAGGTATGCAAGCACGTATATTTAATAGGTACTCTGGGTATGGCATTCCCTCCAGAGAGCTCTCTGAGCAACAGTTAAATACTGGAATCATCTGCATGAATTTAAGTCCCTGATCCCTTGAGCATCAGAGTTGAAAAACTGTTCCAATTCCAAGGCATTTAGTTATGTTCATAAAGTAGATAATTTGTCAAGTTCCCTTTGGTAGCTCCCAGTCATGTTCAAATACCTCCCCTAAAAACACACCACAGATACTCAATAATAATACTTCTCCCCAAACACCAACAATACTTCCAGAAGATTTCAGAAGGCATTCAGGAACAGTATCAGAAAATTCTCATTAAGCACCTTTATGTGTGAAGCGCTCTGCTGGTTTGGAAGTTGCAGAGATGTATATAACTCAGGAGCTGCCTTGGAAGAACTCACAGTGCAGCAGGTTGATAGGCAATTAAAAAATCATTAGAGCAATGTAATTAGGATAATCAAGGTGCTAAAAGAGCAAGGAGGAGAAAGCCTGGAACAATCAGCGAAGGCTTCATGATAGTGGAGGCTCTTGAGCTAAGTCTTAGGAGTGAGTTATCAGGCAACTCAGATAAGAGGCTTAGAGCAGAGAAGAGAAAAGGATCCAGGAACACAAAACAGTCTTGTACATTTAACATCTAGCAAATAGAAGGTAGCTCAGGATGCCAGGAAGGAAGCAAGGTATAAGAGGTCACATCACAAATGATCATGTGTGCCATAGTAAGGATCAGGAGGAATGCCTATGGGAAGCTGCAAAGTTCCAGGTGAAAAATTCTAAGAGCCTGAACTAAGAGAGGGACAGAGAAAATGGATGCAAATTGGAGAGAGACAAGAGAGTAGAAATGGAAAATTAGATATAAGAATTTTAGACGTATAACAAAATTATAACTACCCAGCAGCCAGAAAAAAAAAGATTTACATTTATGTTCATTATAGTAAGTTTACTCTTAGAGGAAGTTAGAAATGCTTGGAATGGGGTCTGAACTTTTGAAATTGATGCCAGTGAGGTCAACTACAACCTACTGCCCAATCTCCTTTGACCCTGCTTATCAACAATGGGGCAAGTTGGAGCTAATGTATTATACAAAGGTCTTATAACGCAGCATTGTGGAGTAAAAATACATATGATCCTTGGGGCTTGAGGACCTTGAAAGCTGCCCCCTCTACTGACTTTTTGACTTTAAACTCCTACAAGCATGATACTGATGATGACCTTTACTCCTTGTGTATCACCAGGGAGAAGGAAAAGATGTTTGAGCATGTGTGCATATATGATGGTGTGTGTGTACATGTAAGCTGCTAAAATGCACACAAAAGACAGTTGCTTTCATTTTTACAGGGCACTATCACTGTAGAGAACCAAATTCAAGAGTCCGTAACTGCAAAGTGACTCACAACTCCTGTCCCGTCATGCCCAGGTGTCTTGTGTTACTCAAAACCAACATCCTTAAGCCAACTTCACAGCTGGTTTCAAACACTGGATGTTTTAATCACCTTAAAAATTGGGGGGATATTGAATAGTTCCTTAACAAAAAAGACACCAAAATTAAGTATATTGGATGACAAATACAATGAGGAAAATTAAAAGAGCTTTTCTGAGTCCATGGTTATGGCTTTATTCCCAAAGGATGCAGTTGGAAAATCTCACTCAAGTTATCCACAGACAACATATGTATATATGCATGTTTTACAGTTCTTTCTACAAATAGTATTATTGCCTTTACCAGAACTTGCATGCATAATGTTATCTGATGGTCTTATCTTTCACAAGAGTTTAATCCCTATCTTTAAAGATTCTTAAAAGTCACTAATGTTGAAAATACGTACATACACACATGCATAACTATGTTCTTCCCAGTTCAGAAACACATGTGCCTCTTTCTTTTGCTGCTACCAACAACTTCTCCTCCCAGGCTTTATGCTTTCTTGGACTTTCATCACTGGAGCTGGCATTTACCCTCGAGCTGACATTTCAACGTCAACCCACCAGGTGTCCACAGTCCTCTCTCCCATGACACTCCTGGAGCAGATGGTGCAAATGGCCTGGCACATATATTCTGATTCATTGCAAAAACCAAACTGCCAGACTGCTGACTAGTTTGGCAAGAAAAGGAGAAAATTGTTGCTAAAAAAACTATTATGAATTATCCTTCATGTGGTGACTTTGGATTTGTCCCTGCTTAAAGATCATTAGTAACTTATTTAACCAGATTAAATGAAAGCTTTTAGAGGAGTTCCCTGTTTGCAAAGATGGCCATAGGTGGCAGGAACTTGCCCATACGAACAACAGGCAAAAAATAGGAAGTCAAAACAAAATCATATCAAGTGCAACATGTCAAAAGAATTTTTTTTAATTGACTGCCCAGGAACAGTAAAAGTTGGTTTTTGTTTGGGGGAAGAGGAGGGTGGTCTTTTTGACTTCCTGATACTATTCCAAAATGTCTAATACAAAACTGTGTTTTAATAATATTATTAGTCTATAATATTTAAAAATTATATTTTAAAGATATTTTATAAGACAGTTATTTTGTACAAAGTGCTTCTTACTTTTTGCCCATTTGGAAATGTAATGGAATTCTACTAGGCAAATACACACCACACACACACACACACACACACACACACACACACACACACACACACCCCTAAATGTTTACTTCCGTGAGTTAAAGCCTTAGGATATAATCCCCTGTATCACTTCCATTATTTTACTCTAATCTTACTCTGGGTTATTTTGAGGTCTTCCGTCTCCCAGTCCTTCCAGTAGGATCTCTGCTGCCTCTGTATCTAGTTCAGCCACACCACTTCCTACCCCATGTTTCAGTCATCAGCCACAGAACTCTGGAATGAGCCATAATGCCAGAAACATAGGGGTGTCTAGATTCAGTGTCCTCCTACTCTTGGTCATAAGGCCCATCCTATGCCACTAGGCTCCTGACTTGGGGCCCCTGCCCTCCTGGGGGGATCCTGGCCAGACACTTTCCAGGGCAATTTGAGTTTTAAAGCCCATATATCAATATATAAGCCTATTCCCAGTTTCCTTTACCCAAAGTGGCCAGTTGACTAAGTTCTCAGCATGCATCACAGCTGAGCACCAGGGATAAAAAGAAAATCTTAAAAGCAGCCAATAAATAAAAAAGGTAAGTTACATAAAAAAGGAACAAAGATAAAGATGACAGCAGATTTCTCATCAGAATTAGTGCAGGTGAGAAAAGAGTATAGTAACATCTTTAAGGTACTGAAAGAAAAAAAAACTGTCAATTTGGAATTCTGTGGAAATGACTTTCAAAAACAAAAGTGAAACACTTTTTCAGACATACAAAAGTTGAAAGAATGTATCACCTGTCAACCTACACTACAAGAAATGTTAAAGGAAGAATGGCTCTATATAAAGGAATGAAGAGCACTAGGAATGGTAGCTGCATGGTAAATATATAAGATGTTTTTATTATTATTTAAACCTTTTTAAAAGGTGATTGGTGGTTAACCAAAAATAATAACAGCATAATATATATAAAAGTAATATGTATGCCAACAATAACACAGATGTTGGAAAGGGATAAATGGAAGTACACTGTTGAAAGGTTCTTTTACAATTCATACAGTGGTTTAATATCACTTGAAAATAGATTGTGATAAGTTAAAGATGCATACTGTAAATCAGAAAACAACCACTGAAATAAAAACTAAAATAAGCCAGAAAATGAGATAAAATGGAACCTTAAAAAATTTAGTTAATTCAAAAGGTAGAAAAGGAGGACAAAGGAAACAAAGAACAAATGGGACAAACAGCTAGAAGATAGATTTAAACCTAATTATATTAATAACATTAAATGCAAATGGTCTAAGTACCTCAATTAAAGGACAGAGACTATAAAATTAGATTAAAAGCAAGACCCAATTTTATGCCCACTAAGAAATGTGCTTTCAATATAAAGACACATTCAGGTTAAGAATAAAGGGTTGGAAAAAGCTAACTCAAATTGAAAGATTTCAGAGCAAAGAATATTACTGATAAAGAAGTTGTTTCATAATAATAAAAAGGGGTCAATCCACCAACAGGTGCATAAACATTTAAGCACCTAATAGCAGAGCTTCAGCATGAAGTAAAAACTGATAGAATTCCAGGGAGAAATAGACAGATTCATGCTTAGAGAGATTTCAATACACATCTCTCAGTAATTGATAAAAACAAATAGAAAATTGTAAACTTATAGAAGACACTATCAACAAACTTGATCTAATTGACATTTATAGAGCACTCCACTAAACAACTTCAGTATATAAATTCTTTTCAAATGCCCAGGAAAATTTTTGAAGATAGATCATCTTCTGGGTCATAAAACAAGTCTCAGTAAATTAAGAGACTTTAATTCATACAAAGTATATTTTCTGACCAGAATGGAATTAAATTAGAAATCAATAACATAAAATTACATGGAAAATCCCCGACTATTAGGAAACTAAATAATACACTTCTAAATAACCAGTGAGCTATAGAAGAAATCAAAAGGGAAATTAGAAAGTATTGTCAACTTTGACAATATGAAAATGAAAATGAGGACATATCAATATTTGTGGGGCGAAGTAGGATTTATAGGGAAATTTATAGCATTAAATGTACAGCATTAAAAACACCTCTATAGAAGAAAAGTTTGACAAATTCAACTTCATCAAAATTAATGTCTGCTCTTTTAAAGATACTGTTAAGAGAATGAAAAGACAAGTCACAGAATGGAAAAAAAAAATTTGCAAAGCATATATCTGACAAAGAACTTGTACCAAGAATACACAAATGGCTCGCAAAACTCACTAATAATAAAGGAACACAATTTTCAAAAATAGGCACTATTTGAAATGACACTTTGCCTGAGAAGTTTTATATATAGCAAATAAGCTCATGAAAAGATTCTCTACATTATGAGTCACTAGGAAAATGCAAAATGCCACAATGAAATAGCACTACACATCTGGCAGAATGACTAAAATTGACAAGTCTAACCATAGCAAATGCTTGAAGGACATAGAGGAACTGCAACTCTCATACATTGCCAGTAATAATGCAAAATTGTACAATCACTTTGGAAAACAGTTTGGCAGTTTCATAGAAAGTTAAACGTGCACCAACCGTATCACCCAGCCATTCCACTCCTAGGTTTTTATCCAAGAGAAAAGAAAACATATGCCCATAAAAAGACTTGTGCATGAATGTTTATAGCAGATTCATTTCAATAGCCAAAACCTGGAAACACCCGAAATGTCCACCAATGAATGAATGGATAAACAAACTGGTATATCCATAAAATGGAAAATCACTCAGCAATAAAAAGGAAGGAACTATGGATAGACACTCCATGGCGAATCTTGAAATAATTATGCTGAGTAAAGAAGCCAGAAATAAAAAGAGTATGTGCTCTATCAATCTTTTTATATAAAACTCTAGAAAATGTAAACTACCCCATGATGACAAAAACAGGTCAGTGGTTGCCTGGTGATGTGGCAAAGTATTGGGGGGTTCACACGAAAGTTTTGAGAGTGATGGATGTATTCATTATCTTGATTGCAGTGATGTTTTCTTGGGTGTATATATAGGTCAAACTCATCAAATTGCACACTTTAAATACGTGCAGTTTATTATATGTTGATAATGCCTAAAGCTTTTAGAAAACATGGTTGGAAAGGATACATGCACCCCAGTGTTCACTGCAGTGCTGTTTACAGTAGCCAAGACATGGAAGCAACATAAATTTCCATCGACAAATGAATGGATAAAGAAGATGTGGTACATATATACAATGGAATATTACTTAGCCACTAAAAAGAATGCCATTAGCAGCAATATGGATGGGCCTGGAGATTATCATACTAAGTGAAGTAAGTCAGACAGAGAAAGACAAATGTCATACGATATAGCCTAGATGTGGAATCTAAGAAAAAAAAATTATACAAATGAACTTATTTACAAAACAGAAACAGACTCACAGACTTAATGAATTTATGGTTACCGGGGGGAAGAGGGGAGGATAGATTGGGAGTTTGGGATTGACACATGCACACTGCTATATTTAAAATAGATAACCAACAAGGACCTATTGTATAGCACAGGGAACTCTGCTCAATACTGCAATAAACTAAATGGGAAAAGAATTTGAAAAAGAATAGACACATGTATATCTATAACTGAATCACTTTGCTGTACACCTGAAACTAACACATTGTTGATCAACTATACTCTGATATAAAATAAAAATTTTTTAAAAAACTACAAAAAAAGTTTTTTTTTAATTTAAAAATAAATTAAAAACAAACAACACATCTTTGCTCATCAAATACTGTCTTAGGATGGATGGCTCCTTCCTCCTCCTTTCCATCCTGTGTGGGGTAGTGATGGAGCTTGAATACGCCCACTTCCTCAAATCCATTAAAGCACAAATTAATACTGTGAGTGCACCAAGCATTCAAGGTAGATGGTCCATCCCTTCATAGTCCTGAGTGTAATTCAATCTGGCTAAGCTCCCACCATCAGGGATGGCAGGAAAGACAATTGAATCATTTTGATGGAAAATTTCCCTTGCTGTCTGTGATTCTCAGGAACACAGAGATTTGCACAATCCTGAAACACTGAGGAAGCTTCGGGTCCTCAGTTCATCCTGGCTGCTGCCCCTGGGGTCTTCTGTCCTAGGTCCCCAGGATCCCCTCCGAGATGGCAGCTACCACCCTTCCAAAGAAAAGGAAAAAATACCACCGCAGACCACCACAGCTTTGATCAAGGTCCTACCAGGCAATATTGAAATCAGTATTAGAGATCATCCAATTCAATAGTTTTCAAGCTAGACCCTGAGGAGTTTCCTTGGGGTCTGCAGATGGATAGTTGGGGCTCTACACATCTTCATCCTTTATATTTTTTTAATTTAGAAATGAGTCACTGGAACTTAGTGAATGTTCAACTTTAGGAGATAATAGCAAGCTGCTTTCCAAAGTGATTGCCCTGATTACACCAGCAACGTGTACACTCAGGTCCTCTCCCACTCTTGGTATTATTAAATTTAAAAATTGTTGCCATTTGAGTGTAAAGTTGTTGCCAGGGAAAATATTGATTTGCATTTCCTTGATCACTAACAATGCTGAGTATTCTTCTCAACCCTAAGGTCTAAAATATAATCACTTATATTTTCTACTAAGGATTCGGAAGCTTTGTTTTTGACATGTAAGTTTATAATCTATCATCTTTCCCAACATTAAGGTCTAAAGGAGATTTACCTAGAATTTCTACTAAAGATTTTAAAGTGTTTTTTTTTTTTTGGAAGGGGAGGTTGCTTTTGGCCTTTAAATCTTTAATCTGGAGTTGATTTTTTTTTCTTTTCTTTGATCATGGTCACTGTCATCCTTTCATCATATCAGCAATCATTTGTTAAACACTTGGTGCCAAGCACTGCATTGAAATGCTTGAATAGCAATTTCAAAAGAATAACACTAATAGCAGTTAACAGTTATTGAGTTATTCTGTGTCAGGCACTGTCTTAACCAACTTACAAAGAGCACCCTAATCATTCTTCACCATGTTGCTGTGAGATAGAGCCTATTCTTAACCCTATTTCAGAGAGGAGAAAAGTGAGATTTCGACAGGCCAGTTTACTCCATGACCTCACGAGCTAGTGAGGAGCAGAACGGGGCTGTGGCTTCTGTTTGACCCCAGAACCTGTGCTGTCTCCCGTTAAGGGTTTCTGTCTCTCCCTTTTTTTCCATTTTTGGGAACACTGTCTGCCATTGGCTATTTTTTGGTCATTATTTTGTAATCAAAGATGGAATATTTGATTCATGTCAGACCTAAAGACGTTTTCATTTTTTCCCTTTCTCAAGGCATTATCAAAATCAGAAGTTTAGAAGAGGGACGCTTGGGACTCTACACACCATCATTATTTTTAAACCAAGCATTTTGTCCTTTGCCTGTCTATCATATCGGGCTTCCTTTTAAGCTGTCATCAGAAGGAAGAAGTCTGTTGCTTCAAAAAGTTTGGAAATTACTGATCTAATATAAACCTCTCATTTCATGGAAAAGGAACTATGGCCCAGAAAGGCAAAGTGACTTGCCTAAAGGCACACGGAGCTAGAGCGAGACCAGACTCGGGGCTCCCAGATCGCCCATCTCATGTTCTCACAAGTGCAATCCACTGCGTCTCTTTGGAACTCCTGCAATAAGGTTGGCAAATGGAGATGTTTCCAGCTGAAGAACCTCAAAATGAGGCTCTTGAGTGTTCTTTGGTAAGTAGAAACATTATCTTGAACCAGCCCAAATGATGGAATTTTTCTAGTATGTTGTAGACAGACCCTTGTACTAAATGAGATATTAAAAAAGGGCTAGGGCTGTGTTGAATTGTATTCCTTTGTTCATTTTTTCAACTCCATGGAATGTTGCATGAATACTATGGAATATATCAAAAAATTTCTTTGACTTATTTAAGTAAATCATGAGAAATATGTCAACATAAGTTAGTGGTTAAGAGTATAGGTGTTGAAATTGGTCAGGTTCAAATTCCAGCTCTTGTTTGTCAATGGACAATTCACTTAGCTCGTCTCAGCCCCTTTGCTCATCTTCAAAATGGAACTATAAAGCATTTCCTGCAGTGAGTTGCCATGAGGATTTGATAACACAGGACAGGTGTTGCATTTATTGTGGTGACTAGAACATGGTGAGAGAGAGAGAGAAAAGGCATAGATGAAGCTGGAATATTAGACTGGGAGGCATATCTCTACTTGTCAAAGTAGGTGTTATTAATATTCTCCACTGCAAGAAGAAAAGGTAAAGAATAAGAGTAGGAACAGATGTGTGTCCTAACCGTAAGCACTTAAAACAAAAACTGAAATGAAAATTTTGAGTGGTATTTGGAATAACAGGTATCTTAAGAACAAGAACCCTGCCAAGCTGAACACCTGACAAGTAGCATCCAGACCTAAGTTTTAGCATATCTTTTTGTCAAAGAACAAAACACCTAGAGCTGAGAGTCCCTATGAAATATGCCAATCTGACCGTACAGCCCCGATGCTTACATTTCCACTACTAGAGTCCTTCACCTGCTATCCCACGGACACCCCCAGATGCAGAGTGCCCAACCCCCAAATATTTATTCTTCATGCCTCCTCAGTCACCGCCCACTGCACAACTCACAAATCCTGCTTCCCCCCTTGTATTCTCTCCCTCCCTTGTGGCCTCACTGTGGCGGTGACTGCTTCCCCATGACAGAAATCTGGGAGTCATCCAGATTTCTCTCTCCCCTCACATTCAACCATATCTCCAGATTCTGTCCACTTCCCATCTGACTCTGTCTTCTCTGTTTCATCATGTCTTCAATCTTCTTAATTATGGATGGTACCTGATATATGAGTGATAGCTTCCTAATTGGTCTCCCTCTGTCCAATCTTGTCCTCTTCTAAATCACCTCTACAAGGCTCACAAGTATCTCTGAATTATAAGGACAACCAAGTCACTGCTTTAATGATCCTTTGATGCTTCCCCATTATCTATAAGATAAACACAAGCTCCTAGTGGCCTAAAAACTGCTTCCCAAAATGGCTTTTACTTGACTCTCCAGTCACTCAGCTATCTTATCCTCTCTCTCCCATCTTTATGCTCCAGCAACAACAAATTCTAAATTTCTAATTACTGCAACATACTATACATTTGTGCCTTGGACATGCAATTCTTTCTGCCTGGAATGCCCTCCTCCTTTTGTCCATCTAGTGAGCCAAATCGAGTCTTCCATGATACACACCCTGCACTGGTTCCCACACAAAGTTAATTACCCTAGTGTTGATGTGTATACTGTTGCCCATATCAGGCTGTACTCTCAGCATTTGCTTATAAGGACTTTCCATCACACTTACTGCCAACAGCTTATTCATCTACACAGCCTCAGTCCCTAACCCAGTGCCTGGCATGTGGTAAGAGCTTAATCTGTCTTAATCCAATGTGACTGTTTACTGACCCTTAATTCTCTTCATGTTTATACAGATAATTTTTCAGGATCTATTCTGGGAATTTTTACATGCCCTGGTTATAATGCCTGATAGAAATCAACTTTGAAATAAAACATCTTCTTCATTTCAAAATAGAAGAATTGAGGGGCTGAGAATTTGGAAAGGGGCCATTGAGTCAAACATCAGGGTAAAAGCACTCCAGGGCTGAAGGTGATGAGATGAAACAGGATGATGCCCATTCTGGCATTGTAAAGGTGGCAGGCAATGTGAGGGAATCCAGAATTCATTGGTGTCGATGCTATAGACTATAAATCAGTCTTTGGCACTCCCTCTGCCAGGTGGTGCCCTTCATCATGAAAAGAGGCTCTGTCAGGATGAGTCAAATGTTTACTGCATTGAGTCAGCTGCACCAGCTCTTCCATGTCAGTACTCAACTAAATGTAACAACACATCATTAACAAACTGCACAACCCATGTGTCTCCTCGTGACATCCAGCATCAAGCTGGAAAACATTCAAAGCTAACTCTCCTAAACCCAGGAGGATTGGAAAACTGGTGATCATCTCCCTAATCTACTCTACTACACGCCATGGTTATATAATTAATTGATTCTTTTAAGGGTCCCCATACTGAACATCCTCATGCTAACTTTAAACATCTCTTCTATGTCTGTTTTGCCTTTTATATGAAGCTGGTTTTCTTCTCTCACTATTGAATCTAAAGAGGAAAAGGCTTCCTTTAAGTTTATCAACAAAAGCAAAAAAAACACTAAAATTTACCAGTACAGAACTGTCCTTTATGGCAAAACAGTACCCAGCATGCCAGAGTATGATGTTCCATGAATGACATGCAAATTTTTCACGTGATGGGGGCTGACTTCCAGAAATTTTCTTTCAATGGAAAGCTCTCTCTACTGAAAAATTCAGTCCAGGGGTACAGAGAATCCAGTATGCTGTGGCTGAACAGGAAGTTCTGTCCTCTCTAACAAATGTAGTCTAAATATTTAGAGAACCCAGTAGAATGGGATTCCCCTGTGACAATGAGGAAATTCCCAGAATGGAGGCCATACTCTGTATTAGAAAAGTCAAGTCTGTTTTACCAAGAAAAATGGTGTGGTCTCATTCATTCAACTATCACTGGTAGAGACAGCTGTTTATTTAAGTCCCTTTCTGCCCCACATTGCGCAAACCACATTCCTGTTTCTTCCATTTCAGCAGAATCCTTTACTTGAAATTAAATACCTGCATCCAGACAACAGAATATTATTCAGCACTAAAAAAGAAATGAGCTTTCTTGTGAAAGACACGGAGAAACCTTAAATGCATATTACTAAGTGAAAGAAGACACCGTAAAAAGACTATACACTGCACGATTGCAACTATATGACCTTATGGAAAAGGCAGAACTTTGGAGACAGTAAAAAGGTCGGTAGATGTCAGGGGGTAAGGGAGGGGGAGGAATGAAAAGGCAGAACACAGAGGATTTTAAGGCAGTGAAACCATTCTATATGATACTACAATGGTGGATTTATGTCATCATAAATTTGCTTAAGCCCTCAGAATTTACAACACCAAGAATGAGCCCTAATGTAAACTGTGGACTTTGGGTGACAATGATGGGTCAATGTAGGTTCATGGATTGTAACAAATGTATTCTTTTTTTGGGGGAGTGAGAGATGTTGGTAGTTGGGGAGGCTGCATGTATGTCATGTGTCGAGGCAGGGACTATGTAGGAAACTCTCTGTACTTTCTGCCCAGTTTTGCCATAAAACTAAAACTGCTCTAAAAGACTAAGTTAATTAATTTTAACAAATTGAATACCTGAGGAAGAGGCCTGTCCAGTGCTTATACGGAAAAATATCTTTTCTTTTTTACTGGGTCATTCCAAAGTCTGTCTATACAGGAGAAGAGTTTTAAAATATCTCCTCAGAGTTTTATTTTTTAATTGCAATAATCTCTCTCATACCTGGTCCGAGGCAACCCAAATAAGAACCGAGGCTGAACGGAGAACAGTACAGTCATACCTGGCTTGATTTGCCCTCCTTCATCAGAGGACGCTGGATTTCCAAAGAGAATAAACCTAATGGGATTCAATTTTAATCAGTGTAATTGTTGCTGCCTTAGTACTGAACTATTACATTTTATTCACAGATATCAATTTCATGGAAAATAGATTGTAGTGAGCGAACAACACAATAAAGACACTCTTATTCTACCACACAGTATGCATTAGTTGCCATAGACAGCCTTACTTAGAGTATATGTGGTCCTCTCAAATCCACACACCCTTCATATCAAGATGAAATTCATAAAAGCAAAACAGTTTCTTGCTTCTTTTCTGCTCTGCCTGCAGCTTCCTGCCAGCTTGCTCCTTTCTCCAACACTTAATCCCGGCCCATACTCATTTGTACCATAAAACCTTAGACTTTTAATAAACTATGAAATTAACCAGAGAGCTTTAAGGTAAATTGCTATTAAAAGCATGCAGTGATTTAAAAAAAAAAAAATCTTCCAAGTAGCGGGGAAGCAAAGGCAAGCCAAATTTTCAAGATTTTAAGAGTTCGCACCATGTCTTTTCCAACACGGTGAACACAACGTTGCCTGTCTCAGAACTGCAAGGGTAGGGGCCTTCCCCTCAAGGACAGCAGGGTGCACCATGCTGTTTCTGTGTTGTAGGCAAGGATTTCCTAATGATTTCTTCACTTGTCCTTTGCTTTTGTAGCTTTCATTTGCACAGGGAGGGTGGAGCCGTTTCCCCTTTGGCAGTGAGTTAGACAGTTCTCAGACAATAAAACCTTGGACCTCCCTGACTGAGGACTCCCACACCACCATGCTTGATGGCCCTCTCAGTTTTCCACTCTTAGTCACTCCCAACCCCCCACCCTCTAACACACGTACATACATCTCACATTACATGTCCTTTCTTGCAAAAGCAGATGCAAAGTGCTGGACTACAGTGGATTAAACCAAGTCTGTCTCCCCCCTACCTCCATCCGTGAAGATTTTCACAGCCTGGTACTCCATAAACAAAAAAAACATAAATGCTCAGAAACAGACCCTGGTACATTAGCTGCAGGCTGAGTGCTTTGGTTTGAGCAGTTGTTTCATAATTAGTTTCTCTGGCACTAACCCAAGTGCTTATGAAAAGCAAATTGTATTAACATTTTATCTTCATGTTGCTACCCTATCTGCTGCATTATTTGGCACCTTGGGGGAAGCCCAGGCTGGTTTCATACTGACAGGAAACTTCCTGAGCTGGTACCGTAGGTGGTCTCACACCTGCTTTTTGAGCCAGAGCACCAGAAGCTGTTATTCTAAGACCTGATTTCAGTAGGTCGAATTTTGTTGACACATTTCCATGGTGCCGTTTATGAGGTAATGTTTGTGGCTTGAGACCATGTGAATTGCTGTGAACCTGACTGAAGAAATCAAAATTTCATAGCATCATCAAACAACTTCTTTTCTCATGTAAAATACACACACCCACGAGATCCTCCCACGTTTAACTTTAATCACAGAACTAAAGCCAAAAAAAAAAAAAGTACATTAAAAAAATGATGCGCAGCCACGTCCTTGCCTCTACCTCATATATTTTCAGCCTAGATACTCCCAGCAGTCAACAACCTGTGCTGTGCCAGCCCCCCTCCCTCTCCCACCAAGCTGTTCACATGCCCTGGGTCTTCCACCTTCAGAGAGAGCACATTTATCTGATATGCCTGCAGTGAGGATGGAATGAATGGTCTCTCCAAAACCAAAATGCCCCAACAAAAATCAATAAATCAAAACTGTAACCGTTCTGACTAATGTCTGAAGTAGACGCCTACTGTGAATTGAATGTATAATGATACAGAAGATTGACAACAGGTCCCCAAACAAGCAGTAAAAAGTCCCTCAATGCCAAATATTTTTAATCCAAGCTACATAATGGGAACTGCACTGTAAATTGTTTTGTTTGCAAGCCACCTGCGGGCTAACCAAGTGTGCCTAGACCTAAAACTTTCTAAATCCTATGCACACGACATGAAAAATATATTGGTCAAGATGTGTGTTTCTCCAATGTTCAGCGATCTTGATTCTACTCGAAAAATCCTAATGACAAAACGTCTTGGAACAGATCATAAGACATTTGTCACAATTCAAAGACCTTTCAACATAACATGAAATAAATCATGACAAAGTATTATTAAAATCCATGTGTTTATTCCATATCTGCAGGCTAAACACCAGTTGACTCTTACCATGGAAATTTTTCAGTCCATAACACCAATCCCTCTTCCAGACCCTAGTAATTTAATTTCCTTGCATTGGTGTGCATTTTTATGAAGAACCAGCCTTTCCTTCCTTCTCCTTTCGTATTCCTCACTAGCATTATAGCATATGCACACATGGCTTATATTTTGTATTGTGCATAAGAAAAAAAGCAAGGTATTTCATGAACATGGAATCAGTTAGTGAGACTAACAAAGGTTAATACATAGGTGAATTACCCAAGTGTAGATCATATTGTCTTGGTTTCAGGAAGGATTCTACTGACTTGCATTTTTGGTAAATCTTTCATTTTGAGCAAAGAAGGATCATTAAGAAATTGATCCACTACTTCTTTTAGGGTTCTCTATGTATAATGTCCCACATTAGAAAACATAGAACTTAGTATTTGAAAAAGTTTTTCTTTCTCTTGAGGACACATATGGTTGCCTTTAGAAACAGCCTAGTATAGTGGTTAAGGCACAGACCTGGAGTCAGATGGTCTGGGTTTGAAACCCAGCTCCACCAAATACTAGTTATATGCTTGTGGGTAAACTACTAACCTCTCAGTGCCACTTTCTCCTCATCTGCAAATAAGGGTTCTTGTGGGGGGTCATATGAGACAGCCATGTAAGCACTTAGAGCTGTATTTATCTCATAGTAAGTGCTCATTTTTATTGTTTGGGAACAATAAGAACTATGTGACTGCCCGTGTTTACCTTTTCATTTTGACCACCAGGAAATTCAGATCAAGTTTTCAGCCCAGTTATAGCAACTGATAATTCTTTGCAACCTCAGTATCTATATTCAATTTGTTTTTCAGTCTTTGACTTTTTTCAAAGCTACATTTTTTGCCATTCTTGACTCTTTATGATTGTCTATATTTTAATAAAATAATTTAAATTCTTTATGTAAGAATGAAGAGAAAAATATGTAAAAGTAACCCTAGAAATTATCAATAAGCTTGTAGCTACAAATATACAGATTTGGAAGTTCCCAAGTCAAATCTGGGTAACTAGGATGATTATGTGATTTAAAGGAGGAAATTGAGGTACTGTCTTGTGGCCGGACATAAGAAAGCATTCATGAATAAAGTTACTTTACTCTCCTCTAAGCATAAACTCCCTCATCTGTGAATGCTGAACTTAATGATCTCTACCTCTCAAAGTGCTTTTGAAGATTATAGGAGATAATTTTTTTAAATTAAAGTGTAGTTGATTTACAATGTTGCGTTAGTTTCAGGTATACAGCAAAGTGATTCAGTTTCATATATATATATATATATATATATATATATATATATATATATTCTTTTTCAGATCCTTTTCCCTTATAGGTTATTATAAAACATTGAGTATAGTTCCCTGTGCTATACAATAGGTCCTTGTTGTTTATCTATTTTCTATATGTTAGTGTGTATATGTTAATCCCAAACTCCTAATTTATCCCTTCCCCCTCCTACCCCTTTGGTAACTTTAAGTTTGCTTTCTATGTTTGTGCGTCTATTCCTGTTTTATATATAAGTTCATCTGTATCATTTTTTTTAGATTCCACATATAAGTGATATCACATGATATTTGTCTTTGTATGGTTTACTTCACTTAGTGTGATAATCTCTAGGTCTGTGCATGTTGCTGCAGATGGCACTATTTCATTCTGTTTATGATTGAGTAATATTCCATTCTGTATGTATATATATATACACCACATCTTCTTTATCCATTCGTCTGTCGATGGACATTCAGGTTGCTTCCATGTCTTGGCTATTATAAACAGTGCTGCAACAAACATTGAGGTGCATGTATCTTTTCAAATCATGGTTTTCTCTGGATATATGCCCAGGAGTGGGATTGCAAGATCATATTGTAGCTCTATTTTCAGTTTTTTAAGGAACTTCCATACTGTTCCTAAAGGAGATAATTTTTGTTAAAGCATCAAGCACAATGTCCAGCACATAATAGATGCTTCTGGGGGTTATCTGCTGTTTGTTTCCCCAGATCCATTCTCAGCCCTTCCCTAGACTTCTAAGTGTCCAGGAGAATGACCTTGATGAAATACAAACCTGGGCTCCTCAACCCTCTAGTTAAGTCAGCAGTTTGGATATTGGGAGGAGAGAGTGGATGGGGTATTTATTCCCTAAGTCTTTCCACCTCCTTCTCTCCACCTTCCCTACATCCAGCGCCCTCTATGCTGGACCTTGGTTACTCAGTGGCTGTATTCTGCTTCTGTCCCTGAGCTACAGTTCTTGCTGGGTCCCAATAATAATTCCATCCTCTAATTACAGTAATCAGATCATCTTAGTTTGCTGAGGATTCTCTGTTTTAGCACTAAAGTAGTGTCCCAGGAACACTTCCAGGTCTGGGCAAACAGGGAAAGGTTGGCTACCCTACCATTATGTGCAACTGGTTGGGCTTCAGTCCCAAAGTAGAATACTAACCTCTCTAGCCCTCTGTCAGGTTATTTTCTAAAGCTACGGGTTTATGAATGATTTTTACTTTCGAGGGGAGCTTTCTGTATTTTTCAAAAATAAATAAATCTGAACAGAGCCCTGGAAGATGGAAATCTAGGCTGAACTCCAATTATATGGCCTTGGGCAAATTACTTAACCTTTCTTGTCTTCTGCTAGATCATCTGTAAACTGGGTTATCTTGCCTGCTGCAGTGTTGATGTTGCCTTCTTCTAGGGGGAACGCTATACCCATCAATACCCGTAGGTCTCTCAAGTCATGAGATGAATAAATATCTTGAGAGAGAAATAATTTCCTATCTGTTGCTTGACCCCTTAGTTTGGCTTCCAAGCCCCTCTTCTGCTGGAATTGCTGTGATTCAAGTCATCAGTAACCTTCTTATTGTCAAATCCAATGCCCAGTCTTCCTTCCCCTGACATTTACCATGACTTCTGTAGCAGGTTGAATTGTGTTTCACAAAAAGCTGTGTCCTAGTCCCAACCTCCAGTACCCCAGGTAATGTAACCTTATTTGGAAATAGGGTCTTTGCAAATGCAATGAAATTAAGGATCTTAACGTAAGAGCATCCTGGATTTAGAGTGGGCTTTAAATTCAATGGCGTGTGGTGTCCTTATAATGAAATGAAGAGAGAGATTTGAGACACAGAGGCAAAAGGATGAAGGCCGTGTGAAGAGAGAAGCAGAGATTGGAGTTGTGCTGCCCAAGCCAAGGAATACCAGGAGCCAACAGGGGCTGGAAGAGGCAAGCAAGGATTCTCCCCCTTTGGTGGGAGTATGGGCCTACTGGGCCCTTGATTTCAGACTTCTAGCCTCCAGAATTGTGAGGGAATAAATTTTTGTTTTAAGGCAAGGTTGCGGTAATTTGTTATGGCAACCTTAGTACACTAGCTCTTCCTTGGTTTTCAAGACAGCCTTCATTTTTGTTCCCCTCTTACCCTTATATATATGACCAGTCTTTCTCAGGCCCCTTTTTGGCTCATCCTCCTCTTGTTTCCCATCATGAGACGTTCTTGCAGAGTTTTGTTCTTGGCCTTCTTCTGTATACCTTAGACAGTTTTCCTTCAACTGAGAGTTCCCCGTCATGGTCTCAGACTCCATAATGGGCGATGATACCCAGTACTCTATCTTCTGGAAGAACACAGCCACCTCTTTCTGAATGTTCTGGATGTTGTTCAATTCAAATCAAATATGCCCAAGTTCAACTCATTATCTTCTCTAACAAACTTATCCCCTCCCTCCCGCACGCCCCCCTCCCCAGGATTCCCTAATTCAGTTGATGGCATCGCCATCTATTCTTCTAAGCTTTGAAGAAATCATCCTTATCACATAGACTACTCATTTCTGTCTCAGAAACATCACTTGAAAACTGCCCCCCTCACTTTTCCACCCCCAAAGCCACTGTCTAAGATCATGACTTCACTGATCCTCGTCACAACTACTACCACCAGCTCCCTAGCACAAACATCTTTTCATTTCTTTTCCATCCTCACCATCACCTTCAAAGGTATCCTGAAAAGTCAAAATCACATTCTCACTGTTCAACTTCAAAGCCTCTGTTAGATCCCTACTGCCCAAATCAGTGAATCTCAACCTCTTTTCTGCCACACAGAGAACAGATGTTCATATTCACCAATGGGTACCAGTTATACACCTTTCTCTGAATGTTTGTCATAGCTCTGCCCCTTTCCCTCCCAATGAAGGAACACATCGAAAATACAAGGGAGTAAGGGTGACTTATTTACCTGAATAACTTCAAATCTTCTCGAATTGAAAGTCAAACTGATTATTTTAGAAAACGTCAGCACTTTATTATTCTTAATAAATCATTTGCAATATATCTCATAGACACACTGCATCGTGGCATAGAAATTGAGGACGAATAGCCTGGAGAAAATTCCATTTCTCCTTAGCATGCCGTACAAAGCCTTCACAATTTTGCTCCAAGTTTTCTTATTGTCTCTCATTCCTCACATCACCCTCTGTACTCCAACGACACTGATGACACAGAATTTCTGAAAGACATCACGTTTGTTAACATTGAATTCACTGTTAGGCTCCCTCTGCCTGTAATGTCTTTTACCCCCTTGTGCAACTGGTGAACTGCTCTCCTTTCAAGACTGTGCTGAAGAGACTCCTTCTCTGAGAAGCCCTCCCTGAGCTTTTAGACATGACTGCTCTTTGATTCTTCTTTTATACATAACTGTAATCATTTCCTAAGGCTGTTATAACAAATTAACACAGGCTGCTTGAAACAACAGAAATGTATGCTCCCTCAGCTCTGGAGGCCACAAGTACAAAATCAAGGGTTCGCCAGGGATGGTTCCCTCTGAAGGCTCTGAGAGACAGTCCTTCCTTGCCTCTTCTTCACTTCTCATGGCTGCTGGAAACCTTAGCATTCCTTGGCTTGGGCTGCTTAAATCCAATCTCTGCCTCTGTCATGACATGGCCTTCTCTCTGTGTGTCTCTGTGTCTCAAATTTTCCTCTCATTTCTCTTATAAGGACACTAGTCAATGATTTAGGGCCCAGCCCAAATCTAGGATGATCTTACTTCAAGACCTTTAACTTAACTACATGTGCAAAGACTCTATTTCCAAATAAGCTTGCATTCCCAGGTATCAGGGATAAGGGCTTGAACCTATCTTTCTGTGGGACACAACTCAATTCACTACAATTCCTCTGTCAGAACTGTATCATAAGAATTGGTTCACATGTATGTCTCTTCCATCACACTTTGGGCTCCTTGAAGGCAAGGACCATCCCCTACTCTTTTTTTTCTTAATCCCCATGGCTTATCATAGCTCTTAATAAGTACTTAATAAATATGTTTCTGAAGAAGGAAAAGAAAAGCAAGTGGGTTATAAGTGAAATTGTCTCTCTCTTTTCCTAATGCACAACTTCTCTCAAGACTTAGGCTTCCAAGAATCTTCCATGCCTAAGCCTTTTTAAAAAATCATTTATTTATTTATTTAAAAATTCTATAGTGCTTTACAATTTTCAAAAATTTCACACACTTGATTTCATATAACCCCATAAGAACCCTTTTTTAAAAATCCCCTACCCCTATCTTGCCCCACCACCACCTTCTCTCTCCCTACTGGGAGCCATTAGTTTGTTCTCTATATCTGTGAGTCTGCTTCGTTTTTGTTTTATTCACTGTATTTTTTAGATTCCACATATAAGTGATATCATACAATATTTGTCTCTTTCTGCCTGACTTACTTCATTTAGTACAATGTCCTCCAAGTCCATCCATGTTGCCACAAATCATGCCTAGGACTCTCAAGGAACATAACCAAGGACCAGCCCCAGAGGGCCAGGTAACACTGATGATTTTCCTATCTCTTTACAGAGCTGCAGATCTGAAAGCATTTAGAGGTCATTGGTCTCTGCCTTGAGGCACATCTGTACAGTTAGATCATGCTAGCATCTGATAAGCTAGACTGAAGAGAATCAATCCTGCTTTTAAAAGCCAACAGAGACATGCTTTTGAAAAACTCTTTTTGGGACTCCGTTCCCACTAGTACTCGGTTAAAAAAATAAAGCTTAGTGTCTCCTTACACGTCATGTTGCATTTCCCGGGTTCCCCTCCCTCTGACACCACATTGAAGCTCACATTTTGAGACCCTCAGAAATCCTTTCCAACTGCTTCCATACCCTTGGAAACTGAGCACAGCTCAAGAGTCAGAAAATCTAGAGCTCGTGGCCTAAGGCAGACCACTGAGATTTCCAAAGGTCCCTTGGTATAGCCAGAAAATACAGATAAGCATCACAGTACCTCTTAGAGGTAGAGTAATGGATCATCCAACTAATTACTCCAAAAATTTCCATCTACAACTATACATCCAGTAATTATCCATTTCTTTGCCTCTTAACCCTGGGCTTTCAAGCTGCCTGTAAAGCCAAAAATATTGTATCTTGCTATTGCAAGATTAAGATTCGTATTTGCCCCAGAAAGAAGTCAAAGCAAAAAGGAGA
Organism: Balaenoptera physalus; assembly: GCF_965194825.1. NCBI lineage: Eukaryota > Metazoa > Chordata > Mammalia > Artiodactyla > Balaenopteridae > Balaenoptera > Balaenoptera physalus. Next base: position 70,996,569 of record NC_138892.1, read on the forward strand.
GGGGGAGAGGGAAACACCTCTAAGCCATGCATAGTTAAGGATTTGGTTTCAGATCGATGTTAAAAAGCAGAGATAATTGGAAACATCATATGATTTGTGTACAACACAAGAGCTGCATTGCTAACTAAAACCATAACTGACCTAATTTCACTGAATGTTCCAACAAAAATGACAGACATGCAAAGAAAGAAATATAATGCAACATTGGATGAACCATATTTTCCCCTTGAGTTTCAAACGCATTCCTCACACAACAGACAATACCTACGTGTTACTAACAAGAGTACAGACCCTCTCATGGCCAGCAAAATGGTGCATGCTCATCCCCAAACCCACAAGATTACAGCTGCTTGACCCCAATAAGACTAAAGATTTTTTTTATTATTATTATTATACCTCACTGTACTCAGGAATGGAACAGAAAGGTAGTTAAAACTCAATCCATCACAAAATCTGTCTCTTTCTTCAAATCCATTAACAAAATGTAAAGGAATTATAACGGAAATTCATTTCTCTCTTTCAATACAAAATTAACAAAATCTCTACCCTCTCCTAAATGATTCACGTGTCTTTAACTGCACACTGAGGGATATCCACGGGACACACCAAGTGACATCTCAAGGTCTAATCTCTCTTGCAGACCATTTCTCACTTCTTATTGTAGCCCTTCCTGCATGCAAACATGCTTGGGAAAAGGGCACATTGTGTAAGTTATCTCTGATCATCTGGCAGGATTTAAGCTCTAAGATGGCATTTTATTTGCCTTGCTCTGCTTGGAAATCCCTTGCATCAGCTCTGCTCTCACAAAAGGAGTTGGGCTGCGCTGCTTTCTCTTAAATATTCTTTGCTGAATATTTCCTGTTGGGCAAATGCTTATGGAATGCACCCAATAAAGTGTCAAAGGGAGAACGATGTCAGTGAGTGCAAGATTTAGGGGACCCAGAGAAAATTCTTGTCCATAATAAACAAGGGTGAGAGTGCCAGCAAATCAGAAAGCCCCACCTCTGGGACATCTTATCTCTACCTGGCCTGTGCCTTATCTAAGGCTGCTTATCCGTCTCCCTGATTTTAAGTAAGCATCAGCTCTGCATTCTCAATTCCCATAGCTTTAGCTGTGAAAGATAGAAGGATCCTCTCACTATAGAGGTGACGGAGTTCTCTATTATTTAGAGCAAGCTCATTTATTAGACAGGTTTTCTCACAGCAACTGCAGACAATATTTGCTCCCTGTTAATCTGCTGACATATTATCTGTTCAGGACTCAGGTAAAGATAGGCCAGGCTCGTGGCTATGCACTGGATGCTACCATTGCCAATATTCTCAGGATGGAATAGGTAGGGATCGCAGAACCTGGGTTTCAAAGTATGGCTAAGACTTGTTCCCTTTCCACTGGAAGGCAGCTCTCTTACATGAATAGGGCCTTGTGTTGATTTTCTAGAAATTGTTCTGCAGGCTGTTCACTCATTCAAGGAAGATTGGTTGAGCATGAGACACTGTGCTAGACACTGGAGAGCATCACAGTGAATAGAAAACTCTCCTTTGCACAGTGTGGGAAGAAAGATTCATAAGGAGATAATCATAATCTAGAAAGACAATGGCTGGAATGGATACAGGGCTCTGCTGTGGAAAGAGTCAGGCAGACAGAGGGTCAGATTCCAGCTCCACAACGTTTCCCTGGGGGACCTTCAATAATCTCAGGTAATTCCCAGCCCCAACTTACTGGTCAACGTAATGAGAATATCATCTTTATAGATTTGTTCTGAGAGATCAGTAAGAAAATGTACGTAAAACACCAAGTGCTGTGTCTAACACATAGGAGATAGTCAACCAAAGGCAACTGCTACGACTGCTTTAGACAGAGGAACATGGGAGAAGTGAAGGGAAGACTAAATCTGCCCCCCAAACAGGACAATTACTGCCAAAGGGAAATAATATATGAACCAGGTCTTGAAGGATATTGCTTTGGGTATTTATTTCTATGTAACAAACGACACTAAAACCTACTGCCTTAAAATATCCATCTTATTTTGTTCATGATTTTGTTGGTCAGGAATTCAGGAAGGGCTCAGGTGAATGGTTCATCTCTGACCCATGGGTGTTAGTTGAGGCAATGGGGGCAGAGCATCCACTCCCAAAAGGCTCCCTCACTTGTCTGTCTGGTACCTCAGTGTCCCTTGGCCTCTCCCTCTCTTCACATGACATCTCACCCTTCATGGCCTCTCTTTGGGGCATGGGCTTCACACAGGCATGGCAGTCTCAGGGTAGCCAGATCTATTACATGACAGCTAGCTTTCTCCAGAGTTCACATTCCAAGAGATAGGAAGTGGAAGCCACCAACCTCTGAGGTTTGGGATCATCAAATTCTATCTATCAAGTAGCCACAGAGTTGAACCAGATTCAAAGTGAAGAGATACAGACTCCTTCTCTCAATGAGAGGATTTGCAGCCATCTTTAACCTATCACAGATGTGTGGGAAATCATCAGAAAGAAAAGTGGAGGGAAGAATTTCCAGACCCAGAGAACAGACTGTGTGGACAGAAGCTGGAGGTGAAGGCTGCATTTATCTCCTCCTAGTTTGGAGTATGGGGCCCACAGTTGGAGTTGGGAGCAATGTGGGGCTATTGCCTACTGTTCAGTTTTTTAAATCCTGACTTCATGTTGCACCTGTGTGGAACTATGAGACATCATCATCTCATTGGAAGTAAGGAAACTGACTCTCTAATTCAGCATTTCTTACCTCTAATTTCAGCAGTATCTAGTAGTAATGGGAAAAGTCTAATACTCAGTGATTATAAGGCAAGCTACTCTATGATCACTCTCTCTCATTCTTCTGCCCTTACAACCAAATATTTTATGACTTATTGTCCCCTGGGTCACATATCAATTAGAGGATCTATTGCCATATATTGACATCATAGACATTTTTCACTCCAGGTACCCCCACTGAACTCTAAGCATCTAAGTTTGGACTTGCATCTGCCCATCGCCCACCCTAGCACCATGAATGATCCACCCTGATCCATGGGCAGTTTGGGCTCTGGGAAAATATAAGATGTAATTTATGTCCTCAAGGGACTTCTCTCATTGGGTGGCAGTGAAATGAAGACAAACCACCACAGCACACTAATGGCAAACACAGACCTAGAGGAAACATAGAGCCAAGAAAAAAATGTACCTCAGGCAGCAGGCGGCTTTACTTGGGGCCATCATAGGTTTCCAGGTGACTTTATAAAAAATAAACACATGGATGCACACACACATACACACACACTCACACAGTGAAAGAGTAGTTAGGATACAAATTTAGAAGATACATTTTCCGTGTAGCATTTTAGGGAGAAGCATATGTTTTAGGGGTATGACATATGTTGACCATCTAAATGATATAACTAAACTTCTTTTTTTAATTCTGGAAAACTTTTGCCTCGAATGACATTACAGGGGAATTTGGGATTAGCAGTCGTTTTTGCCTGTCTTTAACTACTGCCCCGCTGACCTAATGTTCCATTATTTTAACTATCACTTAAGGAACTAATGAATTTCAGACTAAACTTGGCATTCTCAACAAGTAAAATTCACCCTCTTCCTTTTCAACCCACACCCAGACTTTCCTCGTGGTGTGAGATCATTCAGGGTATCGTGGAGAAAGTTATCGGAAACAGAGGGAGGAAGGAGAGCCAGGCTGCCAGCCACGATGAGCCGCCCTCGCATCGTCCTACACGTTCTCCACTTTTTGGGTTTTCTTCCTCCACTGTTTTGCTTGCTTTTCTCTCCATCATCTGTTTCAAAGAACCTTCATAAATAAGCATGTAAAGTCAGCTTAATCAGCTTTTTACAATTTCTATACAATTTAAAGGGAACTCAAAGAACATCCCATTCAACATCTCACTTTGCAGGGAGAGAACTGAGGCTCAAATATACTAAACGTCTTTCCCAGCATCACAGGGGCAGAGTTTCTGACTCCACTAAAGCCAGTTGCCTTTCTAGTCATGTCCAAGAAATAGAGAGAAGGAAACCTACTGTCTTTCCTACAAAGAATTGTGAACAAGGATTACAGGCTATTATTTTTAAAATATTATCTGTTCTGCCCATTTGATTAAAGATGGTCTGAGAACATCTCAAATTTACCCCAATTCAAGGCAATAGACTTTGTAAAGCAGGCCAAGACTTCTATTGCAGGTTAAGAAATGACGAAATGAAGCTAGTTATGCATAGTCCATAAGGAAAGAACACACTGTACATTCCAGTGTCTTTTCCAACTGGAAAGAACATTCATCAATTATTTTGTATGGGAATTAGTTCTTAATAAAAATCCACTCTAAGAATAAGGCAAGCCTATGTTTTCCTGCAAAAGTAAAATTCTTACCTTCCAAAGAGAGGCAATGATGATGTTGATTAAAATTTTGTGAGTATAAAATGATGAGTGAATCCTGAATGATACAAATAGTGCTTTGTTAACACACCAGTGACATTGTTGAGCTGCTATAAAATAGAAAGTCTCTTCTTTAACCAGCAGAAAGGAAATTGGTTTATATAATAGCAATTATATAATTAGGAGGAACTACAATAATGTTTGACTATCCTGCCTTAATAACTGTGTTATAATAGAAACAAAATACTATTTATGTTATCCTCTCATTGAAGCCAATAAAAATTATAAGGCAGCTGATTTTATTTATGGATGTCTATTTATTACAGATTTCTTTTAGATTTAGCTACCACAAAAATGACTCTTTGGCTATGAATATGGATGATTGGATAATTTAATACCATGCTATCTCAGCCAAATTAAATGAAAACATATTGGACTTTTATCTTCCACCCAAGTAATTTTTCTTTAACTGTTTTTCTCCAAGTACCCTTGACATGTTCTGACTTGCTTACTGTCTAACTTTTAGTTAGTGACCACAGTCATCCAGAACGACAATGTGCAGAACATTTAGGAGTCAGTCTTGCAGATAAGTGTTAGTCCCACGCTGGGAAGTGGTTCCTTGCAGGATAATGAGCTACAGCACAGATGGTCAGAAGCAGCAGAGCTGAGAGAGGAGGGGAAGAAGTTAAAAGAAGTTCCTTATTGACCAAGGTTCAGAGCTGGACAAGGCTGGCAGAAGTAGACTCCCTGATCCAGGAACGAAGGGAAGAGCATTATTTCACAAGCAGGCGCCTTTCTGCCTGTTCACAGGGAGGCTCGGGTGTTAGGATGACTCCCAGGTGGAGAGTCCTGGCACTTCGGTTATGGTCAAGATCACTGGAGACCGTTGGTGGGAGTTTGCTGAGATGTGGTAAGTAGTGAGATGAGCAAATTTCCACAGTATATCCCACCTAGGAGTCAATTTTTGAGATGGGGAAATGGATGTCAATAAGTGAAATATGAAAAACAAATTAATGGTCCAGAGAATAAAGAGTAATATTGCTAAACACAAGGAATGGTAACTTCATGAGCCATTAAAGTGGGATTTTGAAGTTCCTGCCTAAAAGACCTGGCTATTTTCTTTTTGTCCCCTTCAAAGATCATTAAAGTACCTAGATCAAACTTAGGATCTCTTTTGGTCATTTTCCTTTTGTTTAGAACACACTGGTTTTCTATGTTTTACTTTCTTCTTATGTCTTCACAGTGTTAAGATGAATGCCTAGCTCAGTTTCTGTTCAGTATAGCTTAAAATAAGAATATAACTTGTGTGAGGATATGAAAAAAACATACTACTTTATATCATGCAAGACAGTTAACATGGTGCTGAGTATTTAATTGGCTGTTTCCCATATCCAAATGTCTCATTCCCAAGAAGTAATGAAATGTCTTATCTTAAAAAAATTACTTTATATCTTATCACTCCAAGATAGCATTTATACATTAGTGCTTTTATTCAAAAGAGTGAGTAATGGGAATGCTTCACACAATGGCTGGTTGAGGGTGGGAGTTAAGCATGGAGATGTTATGAGCAAAGAACTTTTGGAGAAACCTTGAATCCCAGAAGACAGGTTTTTGCTTCCTCCCGGGCTCCTAATGCCAGACCTGGCTCTGTCTCTGGTGTGAAATGGCATGACAGAATATTTGATTTGAATGATATGTTTGCCAGCAAATAGATGGCCTTTCTATTGCATAATGTCATTTCATACCAAAAGATACAACAGTCTGAAAGCCGTAATCCTAAATAACATTTAGTCAGTATCAGTCAGGATACACTAAGAATATAAGAAGTTTCTGCATAATAAAGGACTCTCACGAAATGAATCTTGTTTTGTCTCAAAATGAAAGCATTTTCAAGTTATTCTGAGTTTTTACATTATCCCATCCCAGTGCAACCTTGGAGTTGTGATATATCAAGGTTCTTCCCCCTCTGGGATAACAATCAGCGAAGAGGGAAAATAATTACTTTTGCTAGTAGGACACTGTTTTATATGACCCTGTATTTAACTGTACAGGTTATTACCTTCTTAATATTTTGATGGTTTTGAACATAAAAGACATTGAAATATTAGATAGTTGTCAAATGCATACTGTCTCCTCAATAATATTAGTTTCTTCATTTTTTCTTGATGCATTATGTTTACTTGAATTACTTTGAAATACTACATGAGTCTGATCAGGAAAATACATACAGTTAGATACTCTGTAGTCCAGTTTAAGTAATGTCAACCTCTGAGATTCAGTGACAACAATAAAAAACAAACTTTTAAAAGCCTAGTCAGTCCCAGGATTTTATTCCTACACCATCAATTTTGTATCAGCACTAGGAAATATGGAGAAAAAAAAACTAGTGCTTTTACTATAACTTCCTTTCTCTATTATTGCCTAGTCCTTCAATGAAGTGCTAAATGCAAAGAAATGACAAAAATAAAATGGAGAAGAAATCAGGAGGAGAGTGACTAGTACAGATAATCCGCAACCAGCTTCTGACTCAAGAGGCCATATCAGAGAACTAAGTTTATTAGGATCTTAATAGTCTTAATAGTCCCAGTTTTTAACCATTGTTGGCACAGAAGAAATTTTCACTAACTGTCTGATTAATTGATGAATTAACTAATGATTCCACAGTTTGTTAATCTATAACTTATCTCTCTTATTGAAATAGTCTCTTTCCTGGCACTAGATTATTTCCAGTTCTCATATTTATTCATGTGGATTTTCTCCAGCTTGTCTCCAGTTATTAGCCTATCACTTATTGTTCTCCTCTGCAAATTAATCATTATCTAGCCATTAGGCCCTCTTATCTTTTCACTCTTTCTCTCTCTAGGAGCTTTGAACAATACCCATAGTGTTACTTACCCATATGTAGATGACTCACAAATACATCACTCTAGTCCAGATCTCTCCCTGAATTCTAGTCATATATCCAGTGGTCTACCCTTGACATGTCCCTTTGGATGGCTAAAGAATCCATAGTCATGATTGCCCCACCCCACCCCAACCAACCAAACGTGGTCTTTTTCTGGTGTCCTTGTCTTAGTAAATGATACTAATTTGCATACCATCATCCTTGACGACTTCTACATCTTTGCTTCCACATTCAATGTCTTGAAACCACTCATTCTTTTTCTCTACCTCTTCTAGTACTACCTCATCCAAGCTGCCATCATCTTTCACCTTTACTAACTACTTTGTGGTTACTATAACCACTGACATACTAAGAAAAGTCAAGATTAAGTGGGGCTGTTTCCTACAAGTTCAAGGCCATGGCAATCACTCAATATCCCAGGATATCAGGGGTATCAGGAAACACCCTCAACACTCATGGTTCCCAGCATCTGCACCAATGTACATACACATTAAGATCCACAAAACAGCACATTTACCAACTGTGGAAGCTTCAGTATTTTTTTTTTAATTAAAGTATAGTTGATTAACAGTATTGTGTTAGTTTCAAGTATACAGCAAAGTGATTTGGTTATATATATAGATATGTATATATCTATATTTTTTCTGATTCTTTTCCAGTATAATTTATTATAAGATATTGAATAAAGTGTGTTATACAGTAAATCCTTGTTGTTCATCTATCTTATATATGGTAGTGTTAATCCCATACTTGCAATTTATCCCTCCCTGTCTCCCCTTTGGTAACAGTAAGTTTGTTTTCTATGTCTGTGAGTCTGTTTCTGTTTTGTAAATAAGTTCATTTGTTTCAGTTTTTTAGATTCCACGTATAAGTGACATCATATGATATTTGTCTTTCTCTGTCTGACTTCACTTCACTTAGTATGATAATCTCTAGGTCCATCCATGTTGCTGCAAATGGCAATATCTCATTTTTTATGGCTGAGTAATATTCCATTGTATATATACATATATATATATCTATCTCACATCTTCTCCATTCATCTGTTAATGGACACTTAAGTTGCTTCCACAGCCTGGCTATTGTAAATAACACCACTGAAGGTTCAGTATTTTTATTGTTTATTTATCTTTCTGTTCTTCTCATCCACTAGCCTTGCAAACTTCCTAATACATATTTTAATCACAAGGTCCAGATCTCAAGTTGCCTTATCTGATTCAGTACTCACTCAAGGTGAATGCTGATGAGTGCCAAAGCCTGGATCTGAACTGATTTAGTCAGGAATAGTTGGGTATTAGATTTTACATCTTTATTTTCACCTTTTCAGAACAGGCCTAAAACAATGAAATTCATCTGGCTAATTTATATATTTCAGTATTTTGGAAGACAAGCTGTTGTGGTGGACTTCAGGCTGCGAAAACCAGGGTCTAAGCCCAGCTCCACCACTTACTAGCTGGCTAATCTAGGGCAAGGACAATCCTATACTGTCCCACTTAAACTCCTTAACCTTAAAGGATTGTTGGGAGTTTTAGAGGCTCAATATAGGATGGTGCTGTGCCTTTAGGCTTTCAAGCATTGGCTTTGGAGTCTGAAAAACCTGGCGTCAAGGCAAAGTCTATCACTTATAGCAATTTAAGAAAGTTTCTTAACCTTCTCTGCTCTCAACCCCAATTTCATCATCTATAAAATAGGGATATTCTACCTACCTCACAGGGTTCTTTTTTTTTCGGCCACGCTGTACAGCTTGCAGGATTTTAGTTCCTCTACCAAGGATTGAACCCAGGACCTTAGCAATGAAAGCACCAAGTCCTAACCACTGGACCACCACCAGTGAAGTCCCACCTCATAGGGTTGTTTTAGCGATCAAGTTAGTTCAGGGACAAGTGCTTGTGACAGTGATTGGCCCCAGGTGAGATCAAGGGGCACCTGTGATGGGAAAAGAAACTAGAAGAAAGTGAGACACAAGCTGAGCAGGTTCATGACCCGGAAGAGGTGAGAGGGATGTGGGGCAGGTTGCCAGCAGCCAAGTCAAAAAGCATAGAGAGAGGAGAATAGTGAAATCAGAAAACAGAGTTACTGAGAGCCAGGAATCTATCATCAGTTAGTAAAAAAAAAAAAAGAGAGATAATGAAGAAAACACCCAAAGTAAAGGAAATGAGAGAGCCTATAGTCCCAAAGAGAGAACATCAGTAGCTTCCTGATAATTTTCAATTCCTGAGGAACCAGCTAGAATTCATTTTTGTGAAGTTTCTCTGAATTTTTCCAACAACAACAAAAAAACTTGTTTTGAGTAACTTTAAAGTGGGGAAACCTGACAACACTACCTCTGCCAGGTGATCAAAGTCAACATTAACAGTGGCAAGTCATGTTGATGGCATGTAACTTTGATACAATGCAATGATGATGGCGCTTTATGTTTGTGCTCTTCCTCCCCAAACATATAACCTCAGTCAAAGTATAAGTAAAACACTGATCAAGCCTCAGTTGAGGGACAGTCTACAAAATACCTGACCAGTATACCTGAAAACTGTCAAGGTCATCAAAAACAAGGGAAGTGTGTGAAACCATCACAACTGAGATGAGCCCTAGGAGACAGAATGACTAAATTTCATATGGTATCTTGGCTAGGATCCTGGAATAGAAAAAGGACATTGGGTAAAAACTAAGGAAATCTGAATAAACTATAGATCATAGTTCACAATAAGGTGTCAATATTGATTTTTTAATTATAACAAAGAAACTATACAATATGTTAACAATAAGGGAACTGTTGAGTATAAGGAAATTCTGTACTGGCTTCACAATTTTCCTGTCTGAAGTATTCTAAAATTAAAAGACAATTTTTTTTTTTAAATAAAGGAAAAGGGGACTTCCCTCGTGGTCCAGTGGTTAAAAAAAAATCTGCCTTCCAATGCAGGGGATGCAGGTTAGATCCCTGGTCAGGGAACTAAGATCCCACATGCCGTGAGGCAACTAAGCCTGCGCACCACAACTACTGAGCTCGTGCTCCTCAACGAGAGAGCCTGCATGCTGCAAACTACAGAGCCCACACGCCCTGGAACCCGAGCGCCACAATTAGAGAGAAGCCCGCACCGCAACGAAGACCCGTCGCAGCCCCCCAAAATTAATTAATTAATTAATTAATTAATTAATTAATTAATTAATTAAATTAAAGAAAGAAAATACCTCTTTTGTTCCTTGAGCTAGCCTGAGATAAGGTCTGAGCCTGCAACTAAACCATCCCTGGCTAGATCAGGTCAAATCCTGGCTCTGGCACTAACTGACTATAAGATCTTGAACAAGTTACTTAAAATCACCAAGGTTCTTCACTCCTCTATCAAACAAACAGAGTACATTTAAAGTTTGCTGGAAGAATTAAATAGCTAAATGTGTGGACGGAGCAAGTACTTATTAAAAATAACATTATTTTTGCCATCATCATCATCATCATTATTACTATAATTATTTAAAGTTATATTAACTAAAACATGGCAGGTACTCAACAAATATTGTCTCCTTTATCCATTCCCCCTGTGTATTGGTTCTTTATAACACATACATATACTACCTAGAGTATCAATACATTTTAAATGTCTGTACAAACTCTCTTAACACAAGCCAAGTATATGCAACTGACCACACAAAATGTCACCATAAACTAGAGTGATTCATCTACTGAAGGAATCTTCTGTGGAGAGGTTGCACTACATCTGCTAGGTGTTGACCAGAGCCTACAGGCTGACAGTGGGTCATGGGCTGGTCTTTGTCCCTTTAATCTTTTTCTCACTCTAGATTGAGCTGGCCTCAGCCTTGTCCACTCATAAAATATGCCAGTGTTTCCACAGGGTCGGGCCCTCTATTCCACCACTGAATACAGAGAATTTTTAAAGGGTAAAAGGGTAAATGGGCTATCAAGGCTGCAAATGGAACTTAATTAATAATATAACATCTTATGATGATTTTTTAAAAGCCAACTTTCTAACACAGGTCATTAATGTGGCCTTTGTATTATTTAGGATAGTAGAAGCATAGAAAAGGAGGAAAGTAATATTTCAAAGTCTTTTTTTTACTATTTTCATAAAGAAACATATTTTCTTTCAAGCACAAAACATAATATATTTAACCCATTTTTGATAATATATATTAATCATATCATACAAAATATACAATGAACAGAAGAGAAAATTTTCTCCAAGTTTGAAAAGTACCTGTTCCTCCATCTTAATTCTGATGTTTAAAATGTCCATCATTTCTTTGTTTTCTTTTATATCAACAGACTGTTTTTTAGGCTTTGCCCTAGCCATGGCCCTATCAATTCAAATATAATTCAGTTTCACTAAATGCACAAACATTTGGAGGATGTAGAATATGCACTTGGCACAGTGCTAGACCTTATTAGGACACAAAGGAGAAATGACACAATCCCTATCTTCAGGTGGCTTATTATACAGCAGAGGAAATGAAACATGATGATAATTATATGTGCTTGGCTAGAATATGATGAAGGCTATAAAGGATGCTTATTCAAATCACCATCAGAAGCAATCAAGGAGAGGGGAGCTATTTCCAACCAGAAGGATCAAGAAACTTATGAATAAGCATTGTCCCTGAAAAACAAGGAGTATTTTGGCTCCTGGAGAAGAGGCAGTAGGGTCCAAAAAGGAACCCCAAAAGTATGAGGATATTCATGGAGCCAGCAAAGTGGAGTTCATAATACAGTTCACTTTTAACTAAGTAGTTAAATTCCACACCAACAGCAGTTTGTTGCTTATTAAAGACAATATCCCAATTTTGTTGAGCTCAGCAGACATGATTTTCCTTTATCTGTCATTGTAACTGGGTGATGCTTTGTATTCGACTTTGCCCTAATTCCTGGAGAAACTTCCTTTCTGGGTCTCTCTAGCCTTCTATAGAAGAGACGTGATGTCGCTGTGTTTGTCCCTGTTATTTCATTTCCCAGGTTCAAGTTTTGTTTGTGTGAATAACTCAACATGACTCAGAAATCTGACTTTTAAAGTATCAGTACTATTGTGAAACAAGCAGCACATGCTCCCCAGAGTTACCTAATTTAACATGACTCTTATAAACTGAAAAATATAAAAAGAGACATCTTCGTAAACACAGAACTCATGAAAACTTGTCCTGTCTTTCTGGCTATCAAATGTCCTAACAGATTCCAGTTCATATATAGGTCTAACGTTTTAGAGTTGTAGAATGTTTCAATCAACAATATATGACCTTAGGAAAACTTGCTTAAATCTCCCTGAACTTCAGTTTTTCATGGGTAAAACAGAAGTCTGAGATGTCAACCTGGAATCAGAACGTTAATGGATCAGACCTCTAGAATCTGCTGGGAAGTATGCTTGGGAGTATGATTAAACCCTGATCATTTTAAGAAATGTGTCCTGAGACCTTAGCTAATTCTAAATTTCCTGAAACCACTTAGTGAGACGTAGATGGTGAAACAGTTCACCTAGAAGCTAAGTGACTCTCTGTGAGGCTTGTTGTGGTCCTTAGGGTGGCCTTGGAAGGGACTGTCACAGCTGAGAATGCCTGTGGTCTGCCCGGGGTGTATTCTAAGGATTCTGGTTATGCCTATCTTGTCTGATTAGCTCCTCAGGATAGAAATGATCTTCCCAAGGCGGTGACCAAATTCTAACCTGGGATCACTAGAAAAATCCAATTGTATTTGTATAATTGTATTTCAGGGCGATGGATCACAGGGGCCATGATACACCCAAATATTTGATAGATAATTCAATTGAATATCTTTATAATTACATTCGAAGCACACAGCAAAGGAGGGGAGCGAAGGGGTCAGACTGAGTCTGGTAGGAACTTAAGCCTCCTCTGTCTGAGTTGAGAAAGGTTTCCTGGAAAAAGCAGGAGTCACTTTAATAACCACTGGGACTCCATCTGCACCTAGTGTGTTGGGTTAAACCCAAACTGGCCAGGACTTGCAACCAGAGAGACTCAAGTGGGCTGTAACACAGGAATTTCAAGCATCGAGGGCTTGACATATGTCCCATCACCTAGAATTAGTTGCACATGTCTTGTTCCTCTACTGAGTGCAAGCTGCCTGAAGGCAAGAACCTTGACGTTATCGAAACCTTCATGGGCCCCCAGACAGTGCCCGGTACCTGGCACTTGCAAGGGGTAGGTGTCAAATAATTGAAGGAATTCATATTATAGCCCCAGAGCTGGAATGGTTTGAAATCAGAGAGCTGCTATTCTTTGATTCTGCTAGGATGGCTAGACTCTCTTCCCAGCCATGACCCTGGGGAAGAAGATGGGTGAGGAAAAGACTAGAACTGAAGCTTTCCTCGTTCCTCCTAGGTAGAAATGTGCCTAAACAGAAAGCAGAAAGGTGAGCAGACATGCTGGGCTCCTCAAATAGTGTACATAGAATGTGCTTTTTCCCCTACCCCACCCCTACTGCATCCCTCCTCACCTCTCCTTCGTGTCAGGAAAGTCTGGAGTATAGAGTTAAATAATGATGCTTAGATGAGTTCCATTCACATTCACTGGGTATGTGGTAGATTTGGTACTATTGTTCAAAACATTTGCTATGCTTCCCTGTGAGAAAATTCTATTTCCCTTCCTCACTGAAGCAGACTCGGATGCCTAACTGGCTTTAACAATGGAAAGCAAGTGGAGGTAGCTCTCTCCTCTGAGCAGAAGCTTTAAGAGCGAGTCTGTGATTTGACGTTGTCTCTTTTCCCTCTGCCATGAGACCCACCACATTCCAGATAAAAATTGCTCATCAGTCTGGGTTCCAGATTAAATAGGATGTGGAACAGAGTCCAAGCTGACCAACACTGGACATGTGGTGTGAAAAAGAAAAACTCTTTTCCTTACAAGCCACCAAAATTTGAGGGTGGTTTGTTTTTGCACCATAACAGCCTATGCTATTGATACAAGTACACTTTCCAAGTATAAGGAACTGTGCCAGGTGCTAGAATACAAAAGTAAATGGCATGGACCATCATCTTTAAGAGACGTCTAATCTGTGATACAGACAGAAACATACTCAGCAAAGTATTACATGAATCAGATTTGTAAGGAAAATCTCATAGACTCTTTCCTGATAAACTACCTCGAGGAAAAGCAGTCCAGGGGCATGTATGCAGCTGATGAGGTAATATGGTCACTGTGTCCAAAGAGCGGCATTTGGAGATCACAGCATCCAGGGGATTCTAAGGGATGTTTATTATTCACAGAAATTAAGATGTCAGTATGTCCCAGTTTGGGTTTATATTATTTTTCCTAGTTGCATTATGATTAGCACTTTCTTTTACTCCATCAAAGTATCTCAGTTTAGATAATGAATTATATAATCACCCCAACATTAACATGACTAAAGCTTATCGGTTGTTAACGGTCTGAGGCTGGCATCCTGGACAGGCCATGCTTCTCAGACAGGCTGACTGCACAAGTCGAGTGTACCAGATGGGCCATGCCAACTGACAGGATAAAATGTCAGATCACCTGCCACACCTACAGATCCCTGCTGAGAAAGAAGCCCAGGGGTCTCTTTCAGAAAAATACTCTTACGCTTTTGCACCGAGACCCTAATTGGCCCTGATACTCCCGCCACAACTGATTAAACCTGAGAATATGTGCCAGAGTTGACTGTGGACAGTCTGGAAGAAGGGCGGTGACACATTTTAAAACTGATTTGTTCATTCATTCAAGAAATATTTACTGAGCACCTATTCTGTGGCAGGCCGTCTATACTGAATAGTGACAAACTAACCCAGCCGCATGCTGTCTTGGGAAATATGACAGTGAGACGCATTGCAGGGGCGGGAGGACCGGGGGAAGTAAACAGCACCAGTGGGCTCCCCTTCTGAGGAGGTAACAAGAGGGCGCTCAGACTGCTGCTACATCAGAACCTGGTGGGCTGTGGTTCTAAAGCTTCTTACCCTCCACGGAGCACGCCGGTCATGGGAGTGCTGGGGCCCTCTGGAGTTAGCTTCGAGGCTGCTGAGATGGGTCAACCTACCTCCCGATTCCCACCTGCATCCCAAAAACCAACCCACAACTAGGGTTGCCAAATTTGGCAAATAAAACCTCAGGGTGGCAGTTATATTTGAATTTCAGATAAACAAGGAATACTTTTTAAGTCTAAGTACATCCACACAATATCTGGGACATATTTATACTAAAAAATTATTTGTTGTTTATATGAAATTCAGATTAACTGGGTGTCCTAGATTTTGTCTGGCAATCTTACCCCTATGGCATGGGCAGGGATGGGAGGGCAGGAGGGTGGGGGCCAGAGAGTGTGGCTGGCAGAATCTCAGTGGCACAGGGATTTTATAGCAAGTCAGCCCTAGTGCTGATTGCACCTTCGCCACCCCCAGAACTTCCAATCTGAAAAGTTCCCCGCATTGGACTCCATTTGCAGAATCTGGGACCTCTCTTCCCTCTTAGTCTTGCTGACACTCGGTTTGGTCAACAGGAACATGGGAATAATTTGAAAGATGTAAGGTCACTCACTCACTCAATCAACAAACATTTACCAAACATTTTCTATATGCCAGGTACCCCGTTCAGTGATCAAGACATACATAGGTCTTTCCCCCCAGGAACTCACCAGCCAGTGACAGATACGAGAGTGAATAAACAGATGACATGTATTGAGACAAGAGCATTGATTGGCATACAGAACATTGGCAGCCTGGAGCCTGGCTCAGTTGCTCCATAAATGCTGACTAGTCTCTAGGGACAGAGCTCTGGGCTCTCTTTCCTCCCACCCGATCTTAGCACTCGTCCAAGAGTTGAAGGCCTGCTCTGGTTTTCAGTCCTGGAGTGAGGTCTCCCCTGGCAAAGGTCCCTGACATCTTGGGCTGCCTTTCTAACCTCCACCTTTGATGCTCTGTCCACCTCTCCTGCCAGGGCCTCCTGCTGCCTCCCTCTAGGCCTCCCTGATTCTGACCCCCCACTCTGATGTCAGGCCTTGACCCAGTGGTTCCATTAATCTGACTTCCAGGCATCAGGCATCCGCAGGAGAGCTCGTCCAAGTGAGAATGGTTCCCACTGTACCCTTTCACTTGGGCAAACAATATGCCTGTGTCATAAAGCAATTCCCTTTTTTAACACGACCTTGTGAGTGTGGGCAATCACTGTGTGACAAGCCTAGTGGTGATGTTAAAGATGTGTAAGAGTGTCAGAGATGGAAATAAAATACGATCCAGGTTTTCCAACCAGGAAGTGGGTCTATCCATGTAGCTACATCTTTAATGCCACTTCAACTTTCTAGTTTCTGAGTTAGCTCAAGCAATGTCAAACCTGCGACCCAGCACCGGCAGCTTGAGAGTGGGAGTGTCAGTGCAGATCTATTTCTGTGGCAAGTTCAGTACAGGCTGAATTTAAAATACGAAAAACAAAAGCGAGGCTCATGACTATACCACCGAAAGAGGGGGAGGGGATAAAAACACAGGACTTCTACAGAAGCACCACCACCCTCCTCCCAACTGCAATTTATTACAAGTGTTTCTCTATTCCAGCTCCTAACATCATGTGCCAAGCTGAAAAAGAGACAACTCTTTGTGAGGTTTTACTGTGCCTGCTTTTAGTAGCCAGCTCTGGTCCTGCCAACCCTTCTATCCTCTCGCCAAATAGAACGTTGCAACACAGAGGAAATTGTCTTTTGCTGAGTGGAGGAATGGCAAAGTCCCCACACACTAGGTCTTACTGTTTCCTTGGGGTCCAAATGGAAGAGAGAAGGGGAACTGCTGCTGTGTTTCAGGCTCACACAGATTCTCCAACATCCCAGGCAGGGGAGGGAGTGGGGATGACCTGGGGGCAGTTATGTGGGTTTTTTTTTTTTTTTTTTTTTTAACCTAAATGCCCAGAAGTACCTCCACCAATAACTGGAGTCTAACATCAGTGAGTAAGATTGAAATGACCCAAGTATAAAATTAGCATTTCTCATGGTAAGCACTCTTGTTTTGTGGCAGTTGTTTCCTGATAGGATGCTAATATAGCCTCTCGCATGCCCCTATAGGAATAAAACTAGTGGAAATGCTGCTATACAGGAGAGCTGTTGTCCTGGCCTGCTCTTTCCAGGCATTTTCACCCATCGATGTTGGCTGGGCCTCCATAGTGACTTGACAGCATGACCATCTTACTTACGCCAAAACTGGTTTCAAAGGGCAAGAAGAAAACTGGGCATTTCTACTTATAATGAACAAGGAGTTTATGATAAAACATTCTTGTGAACTCAGGGTGGGGGGAGGGGAGGGAGACGTCGGAACTAGCCCCCTTTTGTTCCGTGAGGTCTAGCCTTGGCTTTACAGCATCTTTTGTCTGGATCTCATGAGTCTTCATTGTTTGAGTAGTAATTTGCGGTGCACGGTTGCTGACTAATTTTCCTTTCTCTTTAAATTCCTGTGTCTGCTTTTTTGGCATTTTTATCTTTCCATTTCTTCTTCATGAAAGGGACTTCAAATAGAAATGGAAAAAGGAATCTCCTACAGATGAGCTCTTACAAATTTTCAGCTTTTGCAATACAACTCTTATTTGCAACGTAAATTCCTTCATCACTAGATTGCAAGAGATGTGTAAACTCCTCCAACCAGTATATCATTGACTCGGGTTGCCTCCCATTTTTTAGCATAACTTTTCAGTTAGATAAGGACTGGAAATTTCCAGAACTGAAAATATATTTTCAAATTGGCATACGACGATATATCTGTAGGGCATGTAATTTTAATTCATTCATTAACCCAACCAATAAAAATGTTTATTTTTATTTACAATGTGCCAGACCCAAAACTAGGTATTGTAAGTTTAACAGTGAACAAGATAAGTACAATCCTTGCCTTCCAGGAGTCAGAATTCATTCCTCCATTCTTTCTTTATTTCACAAGGATTTACTGAGTCTCACAAATCTACTGGACATAATGCCAGGCCCGAAGATATAAAATAATTTCCTGGTCCTCCTAGTATCTCTGTATTCTTGATTTTTTCCTCAGTTCTAATGGCTTATTTTATACAATCTTTCAGCTCTGCAACTGAAAAACAACTATGATTGCAATTATCAGTCCAAGACAGTATCTTTCAAAAATTCCAAACTACTAATTTTCGGCAATTTTTTTCAACTAATTAAATCCGAATCAGGTTTGTCCCATTTGAGACTTCATTAAAACTGAAGTACTTGCTGTTTGAATGCTGTTTTGTAAAGTAAACATAGCCAGAAGGAATAAGCATTGTTAGGGCTTCATTTTGCACAAGGTTCTGCTTCCCTGCTCTCCTCATTCTAAGTCTTAGAATTTGGCTATTAAATATACATTTGTATATCCATCCTAATGTGTTTCTTAAATTGTTTTTATTATGACCATGAAGAGAATTAGTTCTAAATGCATAAAATCAGCTTCTAATTCTTACCGAAGAAGATGTAACAGGAGTCTGAATATTCTATCTGAAACGTTCTATCGTGCGCTCCCAGCTGCTCCTGGCGGCTTTCTCGCTGAGTGGGCTTTCCTCGGTGCACCCCGGAGGCTGGGTCTGCGGGACATGACGGAGTTCCTGCGAGTCCTGAATGCGGGCTGCAGCGGGTCAGCAGCCACGTCGGCCTCCGCGGCAATCTATGAATTTTCCTCAGGGCAAACGACGTGAGGATTGATACATGAGTGGGGAAGACAAACATGGAAACAAACACTCTGAAGACAGCAAGCAGTTTTTTGGCCATCACTGATGAGTCACACACACTACTGAAATGAACGGCAAAAACACATCATGGGATGTGGATGGAAGCATGGTGCCCCCGGAATGGCATCCTTGGCTTTACTGTGCAATCCATGATGCTCCAACAGCAAGAACACGACTGCTGGTAAGTTCATTTGGACAAACCATGAATTCATCGAAGTGGCACTCCAGAACAATATGTAGTTTATTCCACCAGAAAGAAGATTCAGGAGTGCACCCCACCTTCAACACCTTACAAGTAAAGACAATGAAAAACAGTTTAAACACATAAAATATAGGACTTTTCATGTAACTGCCCTTTTACTGCTTACTATTAACTTGATTAAAATTGTTTGACTAGGGAAAAAGGTGTCAAATTAGAGAGTCAAATCAAAAAGTTGAACTAAAGTACATGGAGGTCATTCAAATGCAAACTACATAGATTCCTCATAAATTACTGGTATCAAGGTAGGAAGGAAAGAGATGCAACATTGATGGGAAGTTACTAAAATAACAGGCCAAATAAATTAAAAATTTGATTCTTAAAACATTGGGCATCAGGCAACATATGACAGTGATCTGTGAGAAACGGGCCCTACAATTGCCCCAACTTGCTGCCTTGAGAGCTTTTCCAGGCTACGGCACAGGGATAGGGAAAGAAACCAGGCTGAGTCCCGGAGCTTCCCTGAGTTGAAGAGACAGAGCTGAATGTTCATGGAGGCCCAAGCAGCTAGAACTCACAGGGGAAATGATGGTAGAGGAGAGAGCTCTGACTTAGGCAGAGAAGAAAGCAGCTTTTAGTTTGCATAAGACCTACAAATGTTTCATCAATTGTTCAGAAGTAGTTGGCTCTAGGGTCTTATCCTGTGTAAAAGAAACAGCTCTCTCATCCCTCTGGCTGAAACAGCACAGTTTTGCAGCTTGACAGGTAGGGCCTAGATTCCCAAATTGGTTGCATCTGAAGGAATCCTTCTTCCTGGTTTGGGTACTAACTTATAATAATTTCTATTTTGGTCTGGCCAGCTAAATGATGTAGTTGGTGAATTGCATCCTAGTATTGAATCAATATGAACAACAGCCTATACCATCTGAGATGAAATCTAACTCTCTTCCTCTGTAGGCTTCCGTGATTAGAGATGGTTCTTCAAAGGCCATCTCCAGTGCCTTTGTCATCCATGATGCCTGCTCTTAATCATGTGAATATAAACAATTCACTTTCTCTTATAATAATTATCATATTCTGACTTCCTTTCCTTATTGACATATCACCAACATTGATCATCTCACACTTTAAAATCTGAACTTACTGGGTCTTTATTGTCCACCTTTTGAATCACTAGCTGTCCTTCTGTATATGTGAGGATATCAGTGTTCACTGAGAGTGTCTTTCTTTTTTTTTTTTATAAATTATATTTATTTTGAATTTTATTTTATTTATTTTTTTATACAGCAGGTTCTTATTAGTCATCCATTATTTTTTTTAATTAATTAATTTATTTTATTTTTGGCTGTGTTGGGTCTTAGCTTCTGTGAGGGCTTTCTCTAGTTGTGGCAAGCGGGGGCCACTCTTCATCACGGTGCGCGGGCCTTTCACTATCGTGGCCTCTCTTGTTGCAGAGCACAGGCTCCAGACGCACAGGCTCAGTAGTTGTGGCTCCGTGGCATGTGGGATCTTCCCAGACCAGGGCTCGAACCTGTGTCCCCTGCATTAGCAGGCAGATTCTCAACCACTGCGCCACCAGGGAAGCCTGAGAGTGTCTTTCTTGATTCCTCTCAACTCATTCTCTTCTGGACTCATATTGCTAGTGCTCATTGTACTATTCTCTAATATTTATATTAATAAGACTCACTGTACCAGTCTCTACTCACTGCATACATTCTCCCTGTAATGTACAGCCATGTCTCCAACTTCCAGCCACAAGATTAAATCCCCATTGATCTCCAGAGCTCTTGACTAGTATTTCCTGTTGCCTTCTGGATCTTTCTACCTGCATATCCTACAAGTACCAGATTATATAAATTTTCCCTGTTCCTGATTCCAATTAACAGCACCATGATTCACCAGGAGACCCAGACCAAACTGCCACCAGCACCACCACAAAACCTCACCAAGTGCTTAAGCTCGAGTCTCTTGAATTGACCTACTCTATGCCTCTTAAATATTACTCAAATATGTATGCACGGTCCTTTCCATATTCAGGCTTACATGCATCCTTTTAACATGGATCCCTTTGGAATATAAAATGGGCCATTTTAAACCCTTCTTTAAAAGAACAAGTGTTCTTTAAACCCTTGCTTTTAAAAAGATGTTCTGTTTAAGCAGTACAGAGAACAGGAAAGAGAACATCCTTTCCTTTACAAACATATAGAAATAAAAAATAAAATACAGCAAAATATTTTAATACAGAGCTGAACTCAAAGGACAAAAAGGGAAGTCAACCAGAAACAAAGCAGGAGTCAAAGCCAGAACATTAAACTCAAGAGCTGAAATAATAGTACAGCCTGGTGGTATATTGGATATATTTGGCCAAAGGGAAAATATCCAAGTAGTGACAGAAAATATGGCCTTGAGGCCATGCATGTGATGAAGATGAGTTCACAACACAAGAGAATCAGCAAATGTAACAGAGAGATTAGCACTACCAAGAATATGGGATAAAGTAATAGTCAAAGTGCTTATAAAACTATTTCCTTAAAACTATTAAGGAGGTAAAAAATTAAGAAAGAAGGAAACGGTGATATTTTTGAAATGGCAATGTAAAAAAGAGAAATTATAATATCATAAGATGAAAGATTTAGTAACTAAAATTAAAAACTCAATGAACTGGAGAAGAGCAGTTTAAATATAGTAGAAGAAAGAAATAGTGAATTAGAATATAGGTGAGAAATTTATGCACAAAGGAGCACAGAAAATAAAGAGATGGAAAATAGAAAAGAAAGGTTAAAGTATAAGATCTATCTGAAGAATAGAATAGAAAGCCCAGCATATATCTAGTAGGAATTAGAATGAAAGAGATGGAATATTTGAAGAGGTAAAAACTGAGAAACATTTAGAATTGACAAAAAACATGAATTCTCAAATTTAAGACTGGGACTCAGTAGAGATTGTCACCAGATGAAAGAAAATCTCAAATTTGATTCTCAAATTTAAGAAGCATATCAAAGGGCATAAATAAAAACCAATATCCTGGGACTTCCCTGGTGGCTCAGTGGTTAAGAACCCGCCTGCCAATGCAGGGGACACAGGTTCGAGCCCTGGTCCGGGAAGATTCCACATGCCGTGGAGCAACTAACCCTGTGTGCCACAACTACTGAGCCTGAACTCTAGAGCCCATGAGCCACAACTATTGAGCCCGTGAGCCACAACTACTGAAGCCCGTGTGCTTAGAACCTGTGCTCCACAGCAAGAGAAGCCACTGCGATGAGAAGCCCATGCGCCCCAACAAAGAGTAGCCCCCGCTCACTGCAACTAGAGAAAACCTGTGTGCAGCAATGAAGACCCAACACAGCCAAAAATAAATAAAATAAAATAAAATAAATAATTCCTTGGTAAGATAAGAATACCTTTACCAGAACCCAAAGAGAATTAAAAAAAAAAAAAAAAACCAATATCCCTCCTATATACATGATAGTGAGACTGAAAAATATCAACATAATAAAAATCTTTATTTAACTGAACTATAGTTGATTTACAATATTGTATTTGATTCAGTGCACAGCATAGTGAGTCAGTGTTTTTGCATATTATGCTCCATTATAGGTTATTACAAAATAAAATGTGTAATTTCCTGTGCTATGTAGGAGTTTGTACCTGTTAATCCAATACCCTTAATTTGTCCCTCCCCACTTCCCTTTCCCCTTTGTTAACCGTAAGTTTGTTTTCTACATCTGTGAGTTCACTTCTGTTCTGCATATACATTTGTTTGTATTATTTTTTAGATTCCACATATAAGTGATATCATACAGTATTTTTCTTTGTCTGACTAATTTCACTTAGCATAATGCCCTCCAAGTCCATCTGTGTTGCTGCAAATGGCTAAATTTTGTTCTTTTTTAAGGCTGAGTAGTATTCCATTGTATATACATACCACATATTCTTTATCCATTTATCCATTGACAGACACTTAGGTTTTTTTCCATATCTTGGCAATTGTAAATAATGCTGCTATGAACATTGGGGTGCATGTATCTTTTTGAATCAGTGTTTTTGTTTTTGTTTTGTTTTGTTCAGATATATACCCAGGGGTGGAATTGCTGGGTCATATGGTGAAAGCATTTCCTCTAAAATCACAAATAAGACAAGGATGCCCACTCTTGCCACTATTGTTCAACATAGTTTTGGAAGTCCTAGTCATAGCAATCAAAGAAGAAAAAGAAATAAAACGAATTCAAATTGAAAAGGAAGAAGCAAAACTGTCACTGTTTACAAATAACATCATACTTTACATAGAAAATCCTAAAGATGCCAACAGAAAACTACTAGAACTCATCAATGAATTCAGTAAAATTGCAGGATACAAAATTAATATACAGAAATATATTGCATTTCTATATGTGAACAACAAAGTATCAGAACAAGAAATTAAGGAAACAATCCCATTTTCCATCACATCAAAAAGAATAAAATACCTAGGAATAAACCTACCTAAGGAGGCAAAAGACCTGTACTCTGAAAACTATAAGACACTGATGAAAGAAATTGAAGAGAAGCAAACAGATTGAAACATATACCATGTTTTTGGATTGGAAGAATTAATATTGCTAAAATGACCATATCACTCAAGGCAATTTATAGGTTCAATGCAATCCCTATCAAAATACCAGTGGCATTTTTCACAGAACTAGAACAAGTAATATTAAAATTTGTATCGAGCGACAAAAGACCCAGAATTTCCAAAGCAATCCTGAGAAAAAAGAACAAAGCTGAAGGTATAACCCTTCCTGACTTCAGACTATACTACAAAGCTACAGTAATCAAAACAGTATTGTACTGGCACAAAAACAGACACATATACCAATAGAACAGGATAGAGAGCCCAGAAATAAACCCACACACTTATGGTCAATTAATCTATGACAAAAGAGGCAAGAATATACAATGGAGAAAAGACAGTCTCTTTAATAAGTGGTGCTGGGAAAACTGGACAGCTACATGTAAAATAATGGAATTAGAACATTCCCTAACACCAAACACAAAAATAAACTCAAAAGGGTTAAAGACCTAAACGTAAGATCAGAAACCAAAAAACTCCTTGAGGAAAATGTAGGCAGAATGCTCTTTAACATAAATCACAACATATTTTTTGGATTTTTCTCTTAAAGTAAAGAAAATAAAAGAAAAATTAACAAATGAGACCTAATTGAACTTAAAAGCTTTTGCAAAGTAAAGGAAGCTATCAACAAAACAAAAAAACAACCTACTGAATGGGAAAAAAAATTTGCAAATGATATGACCAATAAGGGATATTATAGATGTTAATATCCAATGTTAATATCCAACATCTATAAACAGCTCATACAACTCAACATCAAAAATACAAAAATCCTGAGTTAATAATGGACAGAAGAACTGAATAGACATTTTTCCAAAGAGGAAATGGAGATGGCCAACAGGCACGTGAAAAGATGGTCAACATTGCTAGTCATCAGAGAAAAGCAAATAAAAACCACCATGAGATATCACCTCACACCTGATGATAGTCAGAATGGCTATCATCAAAAAGAACACAAATAACAAGTGTTGACAAGGATGTGAAGAAAACGGAATCCTCATACACTGCTGGTGGGAATGTAAATTGGTGCAGCCACTGTGGAAAACAGTATGGAGGTTTCTCAAAAACTAAAAATAGAGCTACCATGAGATGATCATGATTTTATCTTTCCTTTCATTAATGTGGTGTATCAGTATCACATTGTTTAATTTGCATATGTTGAACCATCCTTGTGACACTGTAATAACTCCAACTTGATCATGGTGTATGAACCTTTTTATGTATTGTTGGATTCAGTTTGTTAATATTTTACTGAGGATGTTTGCATCTATATTCATCAAAAATATTGGCCTGTTATTTTATTTTTTTGTAGCATCTTTGTTTTTGGTATCAGGGTAATGGTGGCCTTGTAGAATGAATTTCAGAGTGTTCTGTCCTCTTCAATTTTTTGGAATAGTTTGAGAAGGGTAGGTATTAGCTCTTCTTTACATGTTTAGTAGAATTCCACTGTGAAGCTATCCAGTCCTAGTCTTTTCTTTGCTGGGAGTTTTTTTTTTTTTTTAATTACTATTACAGACTCAATTTCATGTCTAGTGATCAGTCCGTTCAAATTGTCTGTTTCTTCTTGATTCAGTCTTAGCAGGCTGTATGTTTCTAGAAATTTGGCCATTTGTTCTAGGTTGTCCAATTTGTTGTCATACAACTGTTCATAGAACCCTTTTATGATTTTTTGTCTCTGTGGTATCAGTTGTTATTTCTACTCTTTCATTTCTTATTTTGTTTATTTGGGTCTCCTCTTTTCTTCTTGGTGAACATGGCTAAATGTTTATTAATTTTATTTATCCTTTCAAAAAAGCAGGTCTTGGTTTCATTATTCTTTATTGTTCTTTGGTCTCTATTTTATTTATTTCCTCTCATATTTATTATTTCCTCTCTTCTGCTGACTTTGGCTTTGATTGTCCTCCTTTTTCTAACTCCTTTATTTTATTTTTGTTTTGAATTTTATTTTTTTTTATACAGCAGGTTCTTATTAATTATCCATTTTATACATATTAATGTATATATGTCAATCCCAATCTCCCAATTCATCACAGCACCACCACCACCACCCCTGCTGCTTTCCCCCCTTGGTGTCCATGCATTTGTTCTCTACATCTGTGTCTCAATTTCTGCCCTGCAAACTGGTTCATCTGTACCATTTTTCTAGGTTCCACATATATGCATTAATATATTATATTTCTTTTTCTCTTTCTGACTTCCCCCTGTATGACAGTCTTTAGATTCATCCACGTCTCTACAAATGACCCAATTTCGTTCCATTTTATGGCTGAGTAATATTCCATTGTATATATATATACTGTATCTTCTTTATTCATTCATCTGTCGATGGGCATTTAGGTTGCTTCCATGACCTTGCTATTGTAAATAGTGTTGCAATGAACATTGGGGTGCATGTGACTTTTTCTAATTCCTTTAGATGGTAGGTTAGATTATTTATTTGAGATTTTTCTTGTTTCTTGAGGAAGGTCAGTATCACTATGAACTTCTCTCTTAGAACTGCTTTTGCTGCATCCCATAGATTTTGAAAAGTTGTTTCCATTTTTTTTTTCTATCAAGACATTATCTGATTTCCTCTTTGATTTCATCATTGACCCATTGTTTTTTTTTTAGTAAGATGTTGTTTGGTCTCTATGTATACATTCTCTTCCCATTTTTCTTTCTGCAGTTGATTTCTACTTGCATACCATTCTGGTTGGGAAAAAGTGCTTGATATAATTTCTATCCCATTAAATTTGCTGAGGCTTGTATTGTGACCTAGTATGTGATCTATCCTGGAGAACATTTTATGTGCACTTGAAAAGAATGTGTATTCTGATTTTTTTGGGTGTAATGTCCCATAGATATCAACTAAGTCCATCTGCTCTATTGTGTCATTTACGACTGCTGTTTCTTTATTGATTTTCTATCTGGATAATCTATCCATTGATGTTAGTAGGGTGTTAATGTCTTCTAATATTATTGTATTATTATAAATTTCTCACTTTATGTCTGTTTAGTATTTTCTTTAAATATTTTGATGCTCCTGTATTGGGTGCATGATTGTTAGCAAGTATAAATCTTCTTCATGTATTGAGCCCTTCATCATTATATAATGCCTTTGTTTGGCTTTTCTAATAGCCTTTGTTTTAAAATCTATTTGGGGGCCCTGAACCAAGATGGTGGAGTAAAAGGACGTGCTCTCACTCCTTCTTGTGAGACACGAGAATCACAACTAGCTGCTGGACAATCATCGACAGGAAGACACTGGAATTCACCAAAAAATATACCCCACATCCGAAGACAAAGGAGAAGCCACAATGAGATGGTAGGAGGGGTGCAATCACAGTAAAATCAAATCCCATAACTGCTGGGTGGGTGACTCACAGACTGGAGAACACTTATACCACAGAAGTCCACCCACTGGAGTGAAGGTTCTGAGCCCCACGTCAGGCTTCCCAACCTGGGGGTCTGGCAATGGGAGGAGGAATTCCTAGAGAATCAGACTTTGAAGGCTAGTGGGATTTGATTGCAGGACTTCGACAGGACTGGGGGAAACAGAGACTGCACTCTTGGAGGGCACACACAAAGTAGTGTGCATATCGGGACACAGAGTAAGGAGAAGTGACCCCAAGGGAGACTGAATCAGACCTACACGCTTGTGTTGGGGGGTCTCCTGCACAGGTGGGGTTGGCTGTGGCTCACCGTGAGGATAAGGACAGTGGCGGCAGAATTTCTGGGAAGTACTCCTTGGCGTGAGCCCTCCCAGAGTCTGCCATTAGCCCCACCAAAGAGTCAGGCTAGGCTCGAGGGTTGGGTCGCCTCAGGCCAAACAACCAACAGGGAGGGAACCAAGCCCTACCCATCAGAAGTCAAACGGATTAGTTTTACTGAGCTCTGCCCACCAGAGCAAAAGTCAGCTGTACCCACCACCAGTCCCTCCCATCAGGAAACTTGCACAAGTCTCTTAGATAGCCTCATCCACCAGAGGGCAAACAGCAGAAGCAAGAAGAACTACAATCCTGTTCCTGTGGAACAAAAACCACATTCACAGAAAGATAGACAAGATGGAAAGGCAGAGGGTTATGTACCAGAAGGATTAACAAGATAAAACCCCAGAAAAACAAGGGGATAAAGTGGAGATAGGCAACCTTCCAGAAAAAGAATTCAGAAAAATGATAGTGAAGATGATCCAAGACCTCGGAAAAAGAATGGAGGAAAAGATCAAGAAGATGCAAGAAATGTTTAGCAAAGACCTAGAAGAATTAAAGAACAAACACACAGAGATGAACAATACAATAAATGAAATGAAAACTACACTAGAAGGAATCAATAGCAGAATAAATGAGGCAGAAGAATGGATAAGTGACCTGGAAGACAGAACGGTAGAATTCACTGCTGCGGAACAGAATAAAGAAAAAAGAATGAAAAGAAATGAAGACAACCTAAGAGACCTCTGGGACAACATTAAATGCAACAACATTCACATTATAGGGGTCTCAGAAGGAGAACAGGGAGAGAAAGAACGAGAGAAAATATTTGAAGAGATCATAGTCAAAAACTTCCTTAACATGGGAAAGGAAATAGCCACCCACGTCCAGGAAGCACAGAAAGTCCCATACAGGATAAACCCAAGGAAAAACACGCCGAGACACATAGTAATCAAACTGGCAAGAATTAAAGACAAAGAAAGATTATTGAAAGCAGCAAGGGAAAAACAAAAAATAACATGCAAGGGAACTCCTATAAGGGTAACAGCTGATTTAACAGCAGAAACTCTACAAGCCAGAAGGGAGTGGCATGATATACTTAAGGTGATGAAAGGGAAAAACATACAACCAAGATTACTCTACCCGGCAAGGATCTCATTCAGATTCGATGGAGAAATCAAAAGCTTTACAGACAAGCAAAAGCTAAGAGAATTGAGTACCACCAAACCAGCTCTACAACAAATGCTAAAGGAACTTCTCTAAGTGGGAAACACAAGAGAAGAAAAGGACCTACAAAAACAAACCCAAAACAATTAGGAAAATGGTCATAGGAACATACATATTGATAATTAACTTAAACGTGAATGGATTAAATGGTCCAACCAAATGACACAGGCTTGCTGAATGGATACAAAAACAAGACCCATATATATGCTGCCTACAAGAGACCCACTTCAGACCTAGGGACACATACAGACTGAAAGTGAGGGGATGGAAAAAGATATTCCATGCAAATGGAAATCAAAATAAAGCTAGAGTAGCAATACTCATATCAGATAAAATAGACTTTAAAATAAAGAACGTTACAAAAGACAACGAAGGACACTACATAATGATCAAGGGATCAATTGAAGAAGAAGATATAACACTTATAAATATATATGCACCCAACATAGGAGCACCTCAATACATAAGGCAACTGCTAACTGCAATAAAAGAAGAAATCGACAGTAACACAATAATAGTGGGGGACTTTAACACCTCCCTTACACCAATGGACAGATCATCCAGACATGAAATTAATAAGGAAACAGAAGCTTTAAACGACACAATAGACCAGATAGATTTAATTGATATTAATAGGACATTCCATCCAAAAACAGCAGATTACACTTTCTTCTCAAGTGTGGATGGAACATTCTCCAGGATAGATCACATATTGGGTCACAAATCAAGCCTCAGTAAATTTAAGGAAATTGAAATCACATCAAGCATCTTTTCTGACCACAACGCTATGAGACTAGAAATCAATTACAGGGGAAAAAACCGTAAAAAACACAAACACATGGAGGCTAAACAATATGTTACTAAATAACGAAGAGATCACTGAAGAAATCAAAGAGGAAATCAAAAAAACCTAGACAAATGACAATGAACACATGACGATCCAAAACCTATGGGATGCAGAAAAAGCAGTTCTAGGAGGGAAGTTTACAGCTATACAAGGCTAACTCAAGAAACAAGAAAAATCTCAAATAAACAATCTAACATTACACCTAAAGGAACTAGAGAAAGAAGAACAAACAAAACCCAAAGCGGCAGAAGGAAAGAAATCATAAAGATCAGAGCAGAAATAAATGAAGTAGAAACAAAGAAAACAATAACAAAGATCAATACAACTAAAAGCTGGTTCTTTGAGAAGATAAACAAAATTTATAAACCATTAGCCAGACTCATCAAGAAAAACAGGGAGAGGACTCAAATCAATAAAATTAGAAATGAAAACAGAGAAGTTACAACAGACACTACAGAAATACAAAGCATCCTAAAAGACTACTACAAGCAACTCTATGCCAATAAAATGGACAACCTGGAAGAAATGGACAAATTCTTAGAAAGGTATAACCTTCCAAGACTGAACCAGGAAGAAATAGAAAATATGAACACACCAATCACAAGTAATGTAATTGAAACTGTGATTAAAAATTTTCCAACAAACAAAAGTCCAGGACCAGATGGCTTCACAGGTGAATTCTATCAAACATTTAGAGAAGAGCTAACACCCATCCTTCTCAAACTCTTCCAAAAAATTTCAGAGGAAGGAACACTCTCAAACTCATTCTATGAGGCCACCATCACCCTGATACCAAAACCAGAAAAAGATACTACAAAAAAAGAATATTACAGCCCAATATCACTGATGAATATAGATGCAAAAATCCTCAACAAAATACCAGCAAACAGAATCCAACAACACATTGAAAGGATCATACACCATAATCAAGTGGGATTTAACCCAGGGATGAAAGGAATCTTCAACAAACACCAATCAATCAATGTGATACACCATATTAACAAATTGAAGAATAAAAACCATATGATCATCTCAATAGATGCAGAAAAAGCTTTTGACAAAATTCAACACCTATTTATGATAAAAACTCTCCAGAAAGTGGGCATAGAGGGAACCTACCTCAACATAATACAGGCCATATATGACAAACCCACAGAAAACATCATTCTCAAAGCTGAAAAACTGAAAGCATTTCCTCTAAGATCAGGAACAAGACAAGGTTTCCCACTCTCACCACTATTATGCAACATAGTTTTGGAAGTCCTAGCCATGGCAATCAGAGAAGAAAAAGAAATAAAAGGAATACAAATTGGAAAAGAAGAAGTAAAACTGTCACTGTTGCAGATGACATGATACTATACATAGAGAATCCTAAAGATGCCACCAGAAAACTACTAGAGCTAATCAATGAATTTGGTAAAGTTGCAGGATACAAAATTAATGCACAGAAATCTCTCGCATTCCTATACACTAATGATGAAAATTCTGAAAGTGAAATTAAGGAAACACTCCCATTTACCATTGCAAGAAAAAGAACAAAATACCTAGGAATAAACCTACCTAGGGAGACAAAAGACCTGTATGCAGAAAACTACAAGACACTGATGAAAGAAATTAAAGATGATACCAACAGATGGAGAGATACACCATGTTCTTGGATTGGAAGAATCAATATTGTGAAAATGATTATACTACCCAGAGCAATCTACAGATTCATTGCAATCCTATCAAATTACCAATGGCATTCTTTATGGACCTAGAACAAATAATCTTAAAATTTGTATGGAGACACAAAAGACTCCGAGTAGCCAAAGCAGTCTTGAGGGAAAAAAATGGAGCTGGAGGAATCTGGCTCCCTGACTTCAGACTATACTACAAAGCTACAGTAATCAAGACAATATGGTAGTGGCACAAAAACAGAAACATAGATCAATGGAACAAGATAGAAAGCCCAGAGTTAAACCCACGCACCTATGCTCAACTAATCTATGACAAAGGCAGCAAGGATATACAATGGAGAAAAGACAGTCTCTTGGGCTTCCCTGGTGGTGCAGTGGTTGAGAATCTGTCTGCTAATGCAGGGGACACAGGTTCAAGCCCTGGTCTGGGAAGATCCCACATGCCGCGGAGCAACTAGG
Source organism: Balaenoptera physalus (assembly GCF_965194825.1). NCBI lineage: Eukaryota > Metazoa > Chordata > Mammalia > Artiodactyla > Balaenopteridae > Balaenoptera > Balaenoptera physalus. The sequence continues at coordinate 71,028,210 of NC_138892.1, forward strand.
CCCTTGAGCCACAACTACTGAGCCTGCGCGTCTGGAGCCCATGCTCTGCAACAAGAGAGGCCGCGACTGTGAGAGGCCCTCACACTGCGATGAAGGGTGACCCCCACTTGCCGCAACTAGAGAAAGCCCTCACACAGAAACGAAGAGCCAACACAGCCAAAAATAAATAAATAAATAAAAACATGTCAATTCATTAAAAAAACAAAAAAGACAGTCTCTTCAATAAGTGGTGCTGGGAAAACTGGACAGCTACATGTAAAAGAATGAAGTTAGAACACTTCCTAACACCATACACAAATATAAACTCAAAATGGATTAGAGACCTAAATGAAAGACCAGACACTATAAAACTGTTAGAGGCAAACATAGGAAGAACACTCTTTGACATAAATCACAGCAAGATCTTTTTTGATCCACCTCCTAGAGTAATGGAAATAAAAGCAAAAATAAACAAATGGAACCTAATGAAACTTCAAAGCTTTTGCACAGCAAAGGAAACCATAAACAAGACAAAAAGACAACCCTCAGAATGGGAGAAAATATTTGCAATGAATCAACAAAGGATTAATCTCCAAAATATATAAACAGCTCATGCAGCTCAATATTAAAAAAAGAAACAACCCAATCAGAAAATGGGCAGAAGACCTAAATAGACATTTCTCCAAAGAAGACATACAGATGGCCAAAAAACACATGAAAAGCTGCTCAACATCACTAATTATTAGAGAAATGCAAATCAAAACTACAATGAGGTATCACCTCACACCAGTTAGAATGGGCATCATCAGAAAATCTACAAACAACAAATGCTGGAGAGGGTGTGGAGAAAAGGGAACCCTCTTGCACTGTTGGTGAGAATGTAAATTGATACAGTCACTATGGAGAACAGTATGGAGGTTCCTTAAAAAACTAAAAATAGAATTACCATATGATCCAGCAATCCCACTACTGGACATATACGCAGAGAAAACCATAATTCAAAAAGACACATGCACCCCAATGTTCACTGCAGCAGTATTTACAATAGCCAGGTCATGGAAGCAACCTAAATGCCCATCGACAGACGAATGGATAAAGAAGAAGTGGTACATATATACAATGGAATATTACTCAGCCATAAAAAGGAACGAAATTGGGTCATTTGTGGAGACGTGGATGGATCTAGAGACTGTCATACAGAGTGAAGTAAGTCAGAAAGAGAAAAACAAATATCGCATATAAACTCATATATGTGGAACATAGAAAAATGGTACAGATGAACTGGTTTGCAGGGCAGAAATTGAGACACAGATGTAGAGAACAAATATATGGATACCAAGGCGGGGAAGAGGCAGGGGGTTGGGGGTGGGGGGGTGACAAATTGGGAGATTGGGATTGACATGTATACACTGATGTGTATAAAATTGTTGACTAATAAGAACCTGCTGTATAAACAAATAAAATAAAATTCAAAAATTAAATAAATAAATAAATAAATAAATAAAATCTATTTTGCCTGATATGAGTATTGCTACCCCTGCTTTCTTGTTGTTTCTGTTTGCATGAAATATTTTTTCCATCTCCTCATTTTCAGTCTGTGTGTGTCTCTCACCCTGAAATGAGTCTCTTGTAGGCAGCATGGTGAGTCTTTTTTTTATCCAATCAGCCACTCTATGTCTTTCGATTGGAGCATTTAGTACAGTGACATTTAAAGTAATTATTGATAAGTATTGCTTATTGCCATTTTACTACTTGTTTTCCAATTGTTTTGGTTGTTCTTCTCTGTTCATTTCTTTTTTTGTTTCTCCCATTGTGGTTTGATGATTTTCTCTTGTAGTATGCTTGGGTTCCTTTCTTTTTTAGTTTTTGTGTATATTGTAGGTTTCTGGTTTATGCTCACCATGGGATTCATATATGTTGATCCATAAATATATCTACTCTCTTTAAATTGATTGTTTTTAAGGTCAAACACATTCTAAAAGGTCTACATTTTTTACTGCCCTCCCCCACATTTTGTGTTTTTGATGTCATATTTTACACCTTTATTTTTATTCCTTTACTATTTATTGTAGGTATAGCTGCTTTTATACTTTTTATCTTTTAATCTACATATTGGCTTATTTAAGTGATCTGCAACCCTTACTATATATTTGCTGTTCCTCTTGGGATTTTTCCTTTCCTATAGATTCTTACTTCTTTTCCATTTATAGAAGACGCTTCAACATTTCTTTTAGGGTAGATTTAGTATTGCTGAATTCTTTTAGTTTTTGCTTGTCTGAGAAATTCTTTATCTCTGTCTATTCTAAGTGATAATCTTGCTGGGTAGAGTGTCCTAGGTTGCAGGTTTTTCCCTTTCAGGTCTTGAATATATATAATGCCACTCCTTTCTAGCCTGCAAATTTTCTGCAGAGAAATCAGCTGATAGCCTTATGAGGATTCCCTTGTATATGACTCTTTATTTTTCTTCTCTTGCTACCTTTAGAATTCTCTTTATTTTTAACTTTTGCCATTTAATTATATCTTGGTATGGGTCCTTTTGGATTCATCTTGTTTGGGACCCTATGTGCTTCCTGTACCTGGATATCTGTTTCCTTCTTTAGGTTTGGGAAGTTTTCAGCAATAACTTCTTCAAATACATTTTTTATCTGCTTCTCTCTCTCTTCTCCTTCAGGACCCCCAATATTGTGAATGTCATCATGTTTTATGTTATCCCATAGATCCCATATATAGGTTTATTTTTTTTATTTGTCTTCTGTCTGCTGTTCTAATTGGATGATTTCCATTATTCTATCTTCCAGATCACTTACACATTCTTCTATGTCATTTAGTCTGGTATTCACTGCTTCTACAATGCTTTTCATCTCAGATATTGAATATCTATTTTTGACTGGGTCTTCTCTATATTTTCTAGTTCCTTGTTAAAATGATCTGTACTTATATCAATTCTTTTCATTCAGTTAGCATTTTTATTCCTAACATTTTGAATTCATTGTCTGATTATCTCTGTTTCATTATTTTTTCCAGGGGTTTTCTCTTGCTCTTTCAATTGAGAGTATTTCCTTTGCCTTTTCATTTTACTTAACTGTCTTTGTGTTTATGAATTTAGGTGAAACACTTACCTATTGTGGTCTTGAAGGGGTGTTCTTATGTGGAAGAGTCCCTATGTATACTGCTTGTACCCAATGCCTTTGGTGGGAGGGCTGGATTTGATGGGGATGCCAGTCATATTCTTTCTCAGGGTGTGCTTGCTGCCCTGTCACCTTGGTAGGGGGTGTTGCTGGTGATGGAAGAGCTAGAGCTCCTCCATCACCAGCAAGGTGGAGACTTGTGGTGGGACTTGAGGTGGGACTTCCTCTCTGCACAGTGGCCCTCACCACCCTATCAGGGGTATGGTCTGCTCACAAGTTGCTGGAGTGGAAGCCCTGAGGGTTGGGTTCAAGCTGGCTCTATGCCCTTTAACTGTGTGCTTTTCCTTCTCCCCACACTGAGGCATTTGCCCCAAAGGAAGGGAATGCTGAAGCAAGTGGGGCTCATGCACTTACAGAGATCCAATGCGCTGCCTATGTAGGCATCATGGCTCTGCTCAGATACAGCCCAAGTTTGCATCTTTTCCCATGTCATGGTCACCCCAGATCTAGAGTTAGGCTGTCATGTGGAGTAGGCAGGGCTGGAGTGTTTGCTCTGCTGCGACTGGTGGGCACAGTATGGTGGTTGTGGAAATTCAAGCAGCTGCTCTACCATTCAGAAGTCTGGGCTGCTTCTGAGGCACTGTTAGAGTGAGCACTAACAATGGTCACTGCCACCCAACCTAGACCACACCCCAATCTCCCAGGTCACCTCTGCATTACTAGGTTGATTCTTTTCCCAAGTCCTGGCCATCCTAGATCCAGTGCCAAGCTATTGCATGGAGTCCAAAAGAAAATAATAGGTTACAGATAAATTAGCAAGCAATAAAATCTGTAAACTTTCAGTAAACCTACACAACTATAGGTTGTTAATATAATAATAGTAATGTTATTAATAATATTAATGGGGAGGGGTAAAAACAATGCCAAGCAATTATTTGGGATATTAAAGGGAAAGGTGATTAATGATAAAGTACCTGTATTGGATAGAAGAAGGATAGATAAATTGATTAATTTTTTACTTAACCCTTGATGTTAAAAAATTTAATGCTAACCTCAAAAAGAATAGAAATAGAATGTTTAATTTCCAGATAAGTAAAGAGAAAGCAGGGAATGATGAAAATGTAATCCATCCAGTAAAAAGCAGAAAAACAGGAGGGGGGAAAAAAAGCATAGTAAATAGAGAACACAGAATAAAAATAGTAGAAATAAATTCGAATACAAAAATAGGGAAGATGATTGTAAATGTGCAAGAAGATAATTTAAATGTAAATGAAGTCAACTTTCTGGTTAAAAGACAAAACAAGTATCCTATGATGGCTCCTTAATATCTCTGCAAGCACTTTTGCAACAATACACACGCAAGCCTCTGCCTGGCTCTGAATCTTACAGGATTCTTTTGACTGTAAATTACAGAAATCCAACTCAAACTTGCTGAAGCAGAAGAAGAAGTGGGATTATTTATTTTCTCACATAATCCAGCACAAGAGAATGAGAAGGACCTGGAACTTGAGGCTCAAACCACCCAGAGAAAATGTTCTTTATTCCCAGGATGCCATGGCTGACTCCTCCTTGCAGAGTTCAGGCTTCTTTCTAAGGGTTCAGATAACTACTTGCATATAACTATATAATAGCAGTTACTCCATTGCTCCCATTGTGCATTTACATGTCTGTGCTCCTGTCCCAGTTACCCAATCCTCTGGGAACACACACTGTGTTCTCTTCATCTTCGTATTCTTATCCCCCGTGTTCCTGACACAGAGTAGTCAGCTAATAAAGGCTAAACGAAAACAAAAAAAAAAGAATGAATGTCTCAGATGGTTCTTATTTCTATACATGTTCTCTCTCCCCTATCAGAATGTCAGCTTCTTGAGTTGGTCTCATTCCACCCATTTCTACATTCAATTCTAGTGCTTTATATACACAAGGCAGCCAAAATACATTGGGTGATTCAGTGAAGGAATAAAATGGACTTCCTTCCTTCTTTTTAAAGATAAGTGGCCTGTATATATTAAATGCTATAATGTGTATGTTCAGCTTTAAATTTTCAAATGTACTTCTGAAGTTATTACAAGCGTGCTTTGTACCAAACACTGTAGTCAGGAAGTGCTGACTCAGCCGAAGCCGGACTGGATGAAGCCATGTCCTCCTTCTACACCCCAGATCCAAGGCTGTCTGTACAAATAGAAGCTCACCCTCCACAGAGGCTTTTTCCACCACCGTTCAGTGCTTCCTCCGCGTTCTCTACAAAGATGCTTTCCAGCTGCATCAGTAATGTTGAATATCACCACGTCAGTCAACAAAAAGTATTACCCATTTACTCTAATACGACTCAAAAGAGGGTATTGATTGAACTTGACAACATTTAAGTAGAACCTTAATTTGTAGAATTAGCAGAAGAAAGGAATAAAGAGCCATCAATTAGTGGAAATGTAGGTATTCGTAGGAAAGATTAACAGAGGCGCAGGTTGGATAGGGCATGAAATGAGTGTGGCAGGGCGAAACTTGTCTGGTTCAGCTCACCCTCCTAGTTCCCCCACCTTCCTAATAGACATTAAGAGCACTTAATTAAAACCAGTAAAGAAATTATAACAAGGAAAACATGGAGTGCACCAGATATAATTAGCATTGTAAGTGCCTTAGAAAGCTTACCTAGAATAGTCTTTTCCAAGCTTGTCAAGTTTCAGAGCTCACAAGTCTTGTCCCACGGCTCAGCTCAGTTACTGGTTGCCCATCCTCCCTACTGTTCTTCTTAGCCTCCTGAGAATGCATGTATTTCCATATGCTTATTGTGTGTCTCATAAAATGCATTGCCCCTATATGAAAAATGTATGAGACACATCATACTGTGCAAAACAATGTCTCCAAATTGGCCAATTATATTTTGTGCAAGTTCAGAATTGTTCATGATGTCTCTAATCCACGGTGCACTCCCGGCTGTGAGAACTGTGCCCTGCATAGTTAAAACAGAGGACTTGATAGCTTAATTGTGCCTAATGAATGAAAAGTTATTTAAAAATAGCATGGAGAGTGATGCCAGTGTTTTTTTAAAGGTCTGCTTTAGCATTTTCAAATTACATAACCCTTTTGAGAAAGAGGGAAGTGTGTAATTTTTAAACTGTTTAAAGTGATAGTCCTTTTTTCTCCTCCCCTCTCTTTCCAAAATAGGAAGTAAACCCCCCATCCAATATTTCCATTCCTTCTTCTCTGCTGCTATATTTATCCCCAGGTGGCTGTTCCTCTCTTCTGACCCATCCTGCTGTCTGGTTTCCATATGTTAATCTCAGCCTTCTCTTATCCCATGGACCTGCTTCCTGTGTGTGTCTTTTCTTCTGTCTTCTTCTATTACTTAAATACACATGCCCTATTAGCTCTTTTCTTTCTGATGCTTGCATCAAATTGCCTTTGTTAGATTTCATCCTTTTATTTATTTCCTATCATAACTCTTCTAGTTTTCCAAACTGTTCTCTAAAGTCATCTCACATTTCAAATGCTATCACTAAATTGCAGACCTATATGTTGACTACTTAAATGTTTTGTTAAACCCTCTGGTAACAAAAGAGAATTGTAATGATCTTTTCCTGAAGATATTCTCCTAGCAGCAATGCTATTCATTTATTAGGCGATGTCCCTTCTCTGTTCACACTGAAGCCTCACCAAGAGAAATTTGTATGAACTACAGCAATAAATACCTCTGTTAAACCTAAAGAACTTTTATGGTTATTCTCTTGCAAAAATGGTTACCAGGACAAATTAAAACTCTCCTTCCTGAGGAGTCCTTAAAAATAGAAAACCTTCTCTAATTCCATTCACAGGGATAACTTCCTTCTCTCCACTCCAGACTATTTATAACCTGAGCCACTCAACTCAACAGCTAATTACACTGCCTTATATCATTATCTGATTATTTCCTGGATGTACAGCTTTCCTCTGTGGTTAAATTATGAGCTCTTTGGCATAACAGTTTTTTCTCCATTTATATCACTTTGTAGATAGTTATCTGTAAGTACTCTAACTTAATCAAATACGTTCATGACGGATGATTGGGTTTTTTTTTTTCCTTGGCTTTTGGGTTTTTTATTGAAATATAGTTGATTTACAATGTTGTGTTAGTTTCAGGTGTACAGCAAAGTGATTCAGTTATACATACATATATATCTTTTTTCAGATTCTTTTCCCTTATAAGTTATGACAAAATATTGAGTTCCCTGTGCTATACAGTAAGTCCTTGTTGGTTATCTATTTTATACATAGTAGTGTGTATATGTTAATCTGAACCTCCTAATTTTTCCCTCCCCTCCCTTTCCCCTTTGGTAACCATAAATTTGTTTTCTATGTCTGTGGGTCTATTTCTGTTCTGTAAATAAGTTCATTTGTGCCTTTTTTTTTTTTTAGACTCCACATGTAAGTGATATCACATGATATTTGTCTTCCTCTATCTGGCTTACTTCACTTAGTACGACAGTCTCTAGGTCCACCCATGTTGCTGTAAATGGCGTTACTTCATTCTTTTTTATGGTTGAGTAATATTCCATTGTATATATGTAACACATCTTCTTTACGTGACGGATGATTGTTTAACAAATACTGTCCTAAAGGAAAGCCATGGAATAGACACAAAAATCTCCCAGGGTTCTTCCCAGTTTTAGATTTCCTGCTTTCTAGCTCCTTCATGATTTTCCCCCAAAATCGCATGCTGCTATACTTTGCTGGTTTCCTCTCTTCCATAGGCCTCGTTCAGTTCCCTTCTCATGGGGTTTTGTGATAAATCTTCAGTAGAAATAGGAGTCAAGTTCAGATGTCACTCAGTCTTCCTATGAGAACCATTTTTCATGAAAATGGTCATATTCACATTGAAATGTGTGGAATAAAAAGTCCAGTCAATTCTGTGGGTCAATGTTTTTTTTTAGTGGTTTGAGAGATGGCAATTTTTTTTTTTTAATTTATTATTGGCTGTGTTGGGTCTTCATTGCTGTGTGCACGGGCTTTCTCTAGTTGCGGTGAGTGGGGGTTACTCTTCATTGCGGTGGCTTCTCTTGTTGGGGAGCATGGGCTCTGGGCACACGGGCTTCAGTAGTTGTGGCACACAGACTCAGTAGTTGTGGCTCTCAGGCTCTAGAGTTCAGGCTCAGTAGTTGTGGCGCATGGGCTTAGTTGCTCCGCAGCATGTGAGATCTTCCCAGACCAGGGATCAAACCCATGGTTCAATGTTTTAAAGAAGTGTTTTTCCAAAATATTTTCAGCAAGAAGTCAATGAATGTTACACACAAAATTTACTGTAGCAAAATAAAGTTTGGAAAAGCTGATGATTGAAATAATTTTAAAGGAGCTTCTTTACTATAGGATTGGCTAGAATCTTTTAAGTGAAAATTATACAGAGAAACTCAAAGGGGCAACACAGTATGTAGAGTTTACTTAGCAACAGAAAACTACTCTCAGCAGAGTGGTCCCCAGAACACATTTTGAGAAATATTACAAGACTGAATGAATGAATAAAATAATTTTTGAATGAATTAGTTCATTGGCATTCGTCCTTTTCTACTGGGATGTATGTGTCTGGGCAGCACATGCTGCAACCAAACTTTCACTGCCAATTAGAGCTCATCAGGCCCCTTAAACTGATTTTATTTTTTAGGATTCCTCTTTTGTAGCTGCTTACCTGTCATACCTGTTGGGCATAAAAATACACAACAAACACTGGGGAAAAAATCAATATTTTGTAAGTACTTTAATGGTATGGAGTCCATTTTATATTTCTTTCTTAACTGTAGTCTCAAGATAGACCTTGGCAATCAGTTCTGTACCTAGAAAGATAATCAGGATTGTGAGGGGTAAGGGGCCATGTCATATGATGAAAACTTAAAGGGTAATGGGGGTTGTTGCATAGCTATCTTCAAGACCTGAAATGGATAAGGCTTATTCTATTTCACTCCAAAAAATACTGAACTACAATGGATGAATGTAGCAGAGAGATAATTCAGTTTAGTATAAAGAAGAGTCTGTAGCCCCATGGCAGTCCAAAAATTGAATAAATGTGGTACGTTTTCAATGATTACCTTTTGACAATGCTATTGAGTAGATTCCTATTTTTGGAAAACACTGATATTCTGCATCTAAAAAGAAGTAAAAAATTATTCATGTCAATAATGACTACATTACTGTTCATGTAGGATCTGCCTTACCAAAAAACAAACAAAAAACAACCAAGAAGTTTTACTTAAAGAAACACTATACTTGGGCTTCCCTGGTGGCACAGTGGTTGAGAATCTGCCTGCCAATGCAGGGAACACGGGTTCGAGCCTTGGTCTGGGAAGATCCCACATGCCGCGGAGCAACTAGGCCGGTGAGCCACAATTACTGAGCCTGCGCGTTTGGAGCCTGTGCTCCGCAACAAGAGAGCCGCGATAGTGAGAGGCCCACGCACCGAGATGAAGAGTGACCCCCGCTTGCCACAACTAGAGAAAGCCCTCACACAGAAATGAAGACCCAACACAGCCATAAATAAATTAATTACTTAATTTTAAAAAAAATATTTAAAAGAGTTTAAAAAAAAAAAAAAGAAACACTATACTTTACCCTACAGTAATTCCCTATTGGTTATCTGTCTTATATATAGTAGTGTGTATATATTAATCCCAACCTCCTAATTTCTCCCTCTGCCCTTTCCCCTTTGGTTCCATAAATTTGTTTTTTGTGTCTGTGGGTCTATTTCCATTTTGTAAATAAGTTTATTTGTATCTTTTTTTTTTAAGATTCCACGTATAAGTAATATCAGATGATATTTGTCTTTGTTTGGCTTACTTCACTTAGTATGATAATCTCTAGGTCCACCCATGTTGCTGCAAATGGCATTATTTCATTCGTTTTTATGGCTGAATAATATTCCATTGTGTATGTGTGTGTGTATATATATATATATATATATATATATATATATATATATAATCTCACATCTTTATCCATTTATCTGTTGATGGATATTTAGGTTGCTTCCATGTCTTAGCTACTGTAAGTAGTGCTGCTATGAGCACTGGGGTGCATGTATCTTTTGGAATTAGAGTTTTCTCTGGGTATATGCCCAGGAGTGGAATTGCAGGATCATATGGTAACTCTATTTTCAGTTTTTTAAGGAACCTCCATACTGTTCTTCATAGTGACTGTACCAATTTACATTCTCACCAGCAGTGTAGGGGGGTTCCTTTTTCTCCATACCCTCTCCAGCATTTATTATTTGTAGATTTTTTGATGATGGCCATTCTGGCCAGAGCGAGGTGATACCTCATTTTAGTTTTGATTCTCATTTCTCTAATAATTAGTGATGTTGAGCATTTTTTCATGTATAGCACAGGGAACTATACTCAATATTTTTAATAACCTACAAGGGAAAATAATCTGAAAAAAATGTAGAGAGAGATATGTATGTATAACTGAATCACTGTGCTGTACACCTGAAACTTACACAACATTGTAAATCAACTATACTTCAATTTTTAAAAATTGAAAAAAATGCTATACTTTATAATTTATATACAGCAAAGAAACTTTCATATAGTATAGGCTCAATAAGTAGGGCTGTTCTTGGATTGCTAGCTTTTTGTACTAATTGTCCCACTACAGTTCTTACAAACACTACTCTCACCTGTTTAAATTGCTTTTATCTGGCAGACTTTAAGGTTTATTCCAGCTTTAAAATTCTACTGGTTCTCTATCTCCTAACTGTATTTCCAGGGAAAGAATTTCCCCTGAGAAGTCTCTGGCAAAGTTAACATGCAAGAAATGAATCTTGATTCTGTACTGCTCACTTGCCTCCTCTGTAGAAATGTCCTTCCTGCCTTACATGTCTATTCTCCATCCTCCTCTTTCCTCACAGCTCCTTACTTTAACATTCTTCCTCACCCAGTGTCAGTTTGGAGTGAAAGCTCTACCACAGGATCAGGAATTAAAATGAAAAACTATCAACAAAGAGTGAAAGAGACTAAAAAGCCTCCATATTGGCATGTGACTCACCTTGGTCTCAAGTCAAACACTGACTGGTGGTAATGAATGCAATCTGTCATCAGTGCAAGGATCTAGTAACTTACAGAATCATTGTCATTACTTCAGTTACACTACAATCATACACATCTCAAAAAAAAAGATAAATCAAACAGGAGGAAATCATTTCATTTTTAACCTCTATTGAACTCATTACATTCCAGGCCCTGTTCTAAGCACTTTACATGTACTAACTCAGAAGTATTTTAAAACCAAGCTGATTTCAAACTGAAATTACTTTATAATTATTGATGTATAATTTATCACTCTAACTGATGTCTTATTTATCACAAGCTTATCCATACATTTTGCACAGAACACATGAAAAAACACATAAATTTTGCAACTAAATTAAAATAAATCATTATTAAAGATCAAAACTGAGTTCATTGTATATACACTTAACAAGAAATAGGGTGTGCCTCATTACCATTTTCCATTTCATATATATTAAGAATGTCCTGGAATATCCTAAAGCAGTGTCAAATTAATAAATATGTTGGATTTCTAGTGTTATCAGCAGATACTATAAATCAAAGGCAATGTGTTAAAGGGAATTATAAAAGAAATACTTCTAAAAGAGATTGATGTTTTAAAATAAGATGCCTGGAGCATAAAATCAGGCTTCTTTTTTCAATCTAGATATTTTGATCCTTATGTAAGTTGTGATATGTTTTTACACTTAGTATACTCAAATAATACACAGATGTATTGCTCAAACTTCAACTGTCAGAACTACAGTTATTATAGATCATTTTTGGAAAAGCTTGAAAATTTTACAAAGTCTGTATCTTCATAAAAGTAAATGTCTAACAGTAATCCCACCCTAGAATGATTTAATATCCAGTTGCAAGATAGCATACTTCTTTTGCTATCTCATTATTTAAGGACATCTTTCTTGAAATACTTGCTAAAATTAACACTTTAAAATGAATTTATTATCTTCCATTTCTGACCAAAATGAAGTAAAAAGAACCAGACATACTCTCCTGCCTAAAACAATCAAAAAGAAAAAAAATTCTGAAACAGCAGTAGTCAAGACACTGGACATTGGGGCAGAGATGGAAAACAAAGGAGGTGAGCACTCTGCCCCAACTTACTTCTTTGAGGGAGTTTCTAGGAAGTGGTAGAGAAAAATGGGAAACACTAGGCAGAGGCTGGTGGACTATCTGAGTTGAGGAGACAAAGTGAATAGTCCACAGAAACCAAGCTGGATAGAGTCCTGGAGAGGAAAGAGTTGCACACGAAGGAACTCCAGAGATCTCCAGAGGTCACCTTGAGTCAGTAGCATACTAATAGGGCAAATGTGTGAAAAAACTACTTGAGGCCAGGGAAAGAACTACCCAAAGTATTAAAGGAAACATTACTCAACATCACACAGAGCAAGAAGTACTGCCTGTTCCCACTAGCCAGGCTGAAAAACCTTATTTTCACAGAGCATTGAGTATTCGGAAGGGACTTGCATCAGTAGTGTGGAATAAATAGCCTTAGATTAAAAAGTGCTCTGGTCCCACCTAACAAATCTCAAAAATAAAACCCAAAAGGACTAACTGATTACAAGTAACTTAATTACACCCCATACCAAAGCTCAAGATGATAGGACTACAAAAGTATCTAGTACTCAAAAAGGTAAAATTTATAATGTTTGGCATCCAATCAAAGATTCCCAGGCATGCAAAGCAGCAGGAAAAAATGACCCATAATAAGGGAAAATATGACTCATAATAAGGAAAAAATTAATCAATAAAAAAACTAACTGAGAACTGATGCAGATGTTAGAACGAGTACATGAAAACATTATAAAAGTTATGTTCAAAAAATTAAGTCAAAATATAGAAGAGATTTTTAAAAGACCCCAAAAAGAATACAAGAATATCCAGCATCCTACAATCTAAATTTCACAATATCTGGCAACCAATTGAAAATTACCAGGCATGGAAAGAAGCAGGAAAATGTAACCCATAATGAAGAGAAAAATGAACTAATTGATATCAACAATAACTGACACACACATAGAGTTAGCAGACAAGAACAATAACAACTAATATAACTCTATTCCATACATTCAAAAGTTAAGTCGAGACAGAGAAGATACAAAAAAGACACAATTTAAACTTCTAAAGATGAAAACAACTATGTCTGATATGAATAATACACTGAATGGGATCAATAGTAGGCTAGACACTACAGAAGAAAAGATTAGTGAACATGAACATATAGTAATAGAAATTAATTTCTTGAACAAAGTTCAAGAATATTTATAGGAATACAAAAGTATCCAACAAGAAAACTACACCAAGGTACCTCATAATCAAATTGCTCAGAACCAGTGATAAATAGAATACCTTAAAGATGGCCAGAGAAAAAAGGACATATTATACACAGAGGGACCTAGATAAGAAGTCTGGAAGATTTCTCATTGCAAACAATGCAAATGAGAAGACTGTTGAGAAACACCTTAAAAGAACTAAGAGCAAATAGCTGTCAACCTAGCATTGTATATCTCATGAAAGTATCTTTCAAAAATGAGGGTTAAATAAAGACTCTTTCAGACATACAAAAGCTTGAAGAATGGGTCTGATGACTAATAGACCCCTACCATAAGAAATGTTAAAGAAAGTCCTTCAGGCAGAATGAAAATCATATCCTATGTAGGTCAGGACACCTACATAGGCAAATGAATAAGATATTTGTATTAGCCCCAAACTGAAAACAATCGAAATGCCCATTAACAGGTGAATAACTATTTACACAGTAATATAACCGATAACTGCACAGTACAGCTTTTCTATGCAACGATATATTTGTCAATTCTGAAGAGTACTATACGGTTGGTTTTGATTTCCTCCTTAACTGAAGAAATTATGAATGTATGCACTTTCACATCTTTAGGGTTTTCTAATTTTTAAATATTGATTTCTGTTATTATAATTGCTATCTTTATTTTACATTTTGTGCATTTGTCTAATACATCCACTTATTTTTAAAACTATTTTTATTATAAAAGAAAGACTTTACATGGTAAATTAAAAAGTCAGAGTACAGAATGATATCAGGTTAAAAGAAAAAGTCTCTCTCCCCTTAGCACTCCCAATCCCCCTTCCATAAGATAACCACTCATTGGTTTCTAGCGTTAGTTCTTCTGGGGAGTTTCCATGATCACATTACATAAAATGCTTTTATCTCTACTCCTCGATTTATAAAACTACATCTATTTTTTCCCTTTTATGACAAATAACGTACTTCCATTAGGACCCACCTCCCATACTCACTCTAAATCTCTATTTGTTTTTTTATATCACTGTTGACAGTTCTTTTATTCATCATTTGAGGTGGCCTTTATAACTCTGAATAATTAATATATAAGAACATATATAAACTCAATCTAGGCTAATACACAGTGTTCTTTACAGTTATTTGTAAGATCTGCTTTTAAAAATAGGTAAGATTTATTTGGAAATGCCTTTTTACTTTATGAGATACTATATATCAAGAGACAGTGCTTGGCATGAAAGGAATGCTAATTCCCATCCTTTTGCCTTTGAAAACTTCTAATGTACAAAAAAGCTTGAGCTCAGAGAGGAGCTAGGACTAGTAGGAAGTAGGGAAGAAAGAGTAAGTGGAGGATTGCTAACAGTGAAATCCCTGAGCAAGACTGGAAAGAACGAATGACAGAGTGGGTGGGTTACAGTTCGGGGCCATTCCTCACTAAGAATAGTGACAAGCAGACCTGAGAGAAAGAGATATATTGTAGCATCTATCTTGGATATCTATCAAAATAGCATTCCACCACCATCAATAGACTCTACGGATTCAAAAACAACAAACCAATAACAATAATAGTAACTTCAATAATGAAAATGATAAGGAGGGTGGGGGGGAGGGAGACGCAAGTGGGAAGAGACATGGGGACATATGTATATGTATAACTGATTCACTTTGTTATAAAGCAGAAACTAACACACCATTGTAAAGCAATTATACTCCAATAAAGATGTTAAAAAAACAAAAAGAAAATGACATATTTTCAATATTAAGCAGAAAGTACATTGTGTTGATTTTTTTAATTAAACTGACTGATAGACCACTTCAACCCTGGCATATTGTCCTTCTGTTCATTTTCACACATCTTCCTTTGTGTACCCACATCTTTCCTACAGCACAGCACCAATATCCAGAGATATGCATAATAATATTCAATGCATTTCAATAATATTGCTGACATACATCCCAATCTCTAACTTGGGTATAAGACAATAGCAGAAAAGAAATAATTCTAGTAGATACCTTGAGGACATGTAAAATTAAAAGTCCATGAAAACTACAACAGGTTGTAAATTAGAGACCCCATAGAGTTTCTTTTAGTCTCACAGCCATGCCCCATGAAATGTACCAGATAAACTCTAGTATGTCTCACTGCTCATCACCTATGCCACCTGCCCATTTCCTTCCTTTCTATCCTTGTTCACCCAGCTTCTGACTTTATTACACATGCTAGTGACCTGCTGCTCATTCTCACTGCTGGGATTTGACATCTGGGACTGTCTAAGTTCCTCTTGAGGGATAACCTCTACCTTTGGGTTTCCACGGGGAAATATATCTCTCAGTTTTACCAGGCATAGGGTCCCCTACCTTTATACCATTCCAGCTTCTACATTGAGTAGCACCTTCACTAGATTGACCCAAGCCCATTAAGAAGATCCATATTTTTAAAAATAACAGATAAGAAATTATTAAATACTTCTTTGCTACACTGCTGCAGGTTTCAAAGAGATCATGTTCTATACTAAGATAATAATAATACTTGATATTTGCATAGAGCTTTGCAGTTTGCTCAGTGCTTTCCCATTATGATCTAATTTGAGTCTCACAATAATCTTCAGTATTATTATACTCATCTTACAGATATACATGATGTCCAAGAATCATACAGATAATAACTTCTTTCCATAATAATGGACAAATGTGTTGTGGACCACTCTTTCATGATGAAAAACAAGAAAAGCCAAACTATGTGTATATACATATATACATATATTATTTCTTTGAAGACATGAGAGGTTTCCAAAGCCATGTGGCAAAGATTCCAAAAAGAAGGGATAACACCAACATTTGGTACTTCTTTTCCCCTTAAATCATTTTTGGGTTCTCAGGTGACTGCTGAGATATCAAGAAGCTGAGCAAGAAGTGGCAACTTAAGAGGCTATAAAGCTGAGCAAACTTCTCACAATTTTATGGCTGAGGGACAAAAGTTGGAGTTCAAAAGGAAAAGTCTATATTAAACTACCCAGACCTTCATTTCAGCCCACAAAAACCCTTCACCTTAGGAATAGAGAGAAACCAAAATTAAATCAGTGCTTGCAAAGATTGAATCCCAGACTTGAATTAACTCAGTCTCTGATTGGATTAAGGTGATTGACCCTCACTGCCTGACAGATGCAAAACTAAATTCTTTAGGGATGCAGAAAGCACCATCCAAAGGCTCAATTATCTCCACAGTTATTCATATCTGATCCTGCAGTCAATCAAACATTACTAGGCATATCAGAAAACAAGACTATGTAGCTAAAATCCAAGATAAATAAAACAGAAACAGACCCATAGAAGAAAACATACAAGTTATTAGACATGTACTTTTAAATATCTCTTACTAATATGCTGAAGAAATTAGATGAAGAGATGGAGAATTTTGTCCAAAAAAAATTCTAGAACTGAGAAATGCATTAGCTAAAATTAAAACTTTAATAAGTAAGTTAACAGAAATAGACACAAAGAGATGAGTAGTGAAACAAAAGTTCAAAAGAAAGTATTCAGATTGGTGCACACAAGACAAAAGGATGGAAAATACAGGATGAGGGAATGTAAAAGACACATGGTATCTCAGGATAATGTTTGGAATCCCAGAAGGAGAAGAAAGAGAGAATAGTTCAAAAGTAATTTTGAGAAAGTAATGGCCTTAAAGTTTGCTACACTGAAAGAAGCTATCAAGCCACAAAATTGAAAAGTGCTACAAATCCTAATCAGAATAAGTTTGAGGAAAACTATACCTAAGAATGATAGTAAAACTACTGAAAACCAAAGACAAGAGAATTTTGAAGCAACCAGAGGGGGGAAAAAAGAGAAATATTTCCTTTAAAAAGTAAGACTGAGGGCTGACTGAACAATTATATATAGAATGGATAAACAACAAAGTCTTACTTTATAGCACAGGGAAATATATTCAATATCCTGTGATAAACCATAATGGAAAAGAATATGAAAAAGAATATATATGTGTATAAGAATCACTTTGCTGTACAGCAGAAATTAACACAACGTTGTAAATCGGCTATACTTCAATAAAATTTTTTAAAAAAGACTGAGGGCTGACTACTTACAGAAACAATGGAATCCAGATGACAATAATGAAAATTACAAGTGCTGAGAGAAAATAACTAATTACTAAATGCCAATCTAGAATCTGTTTCCAACAAAAATATTTATCAAAAGCAAAGGCAAAAAAGACATTCTCAGGCAAATTAAATTAGATCCATATTAAAGGAAACATTAAAGCAAGTACTTCAGGAAGGAGGAACAAGATGATAGTATGAAAATGGAGGAAGGAATAAAGAACAATATAAAGGGTAGAAATGTAAGTGCATCTAAACTAATATAGACAGTATGAAATAACAATAATGTCTGTGGGCTTAAAAACCTATAGAATAAAAATACATGACAACAATAATAAAAGATGTGAGGGAGAAAATGGAGTTAAAGTGTTCTAAGATCCTTTCATTATCTGGGAAATGATAAAAGTACTAATTTATATTAAACATTAATGAGTCAAGACTATGTTGAAATCTCTAGAGTAACTATCAAACAAAAAGCAAAATTATATGTAACTAACCAGTCAACAGAGAGGGGAAATAAAAAATAAAAAAGATTTAATTCAAAAGAAGTTAAGAAAGGATTAAAAGCAAAGAAGCATAGAAGACTTGGAACAAACAGAAATCAAATCATAAAGGTAAATACAAATACATCTGTAACTTTTTATTGAAAATAGGCTAAATACTCCAATTAAATATAAGTGAAACCTTGCATTAAAAAGTAAACTTTATGATGCTTTAGGAGACAGACGTCAAATATTAGAATACAGAAATGTAGAAAAATATATATGTATACATACACACACACACACAGTTGACCCTTGTATAACAAGGGTTTGAACAGTGCAAGTCCACTTATATGCAGATCTTTTTCAATAATAAGTACTACAGTATGACACAATTCATGGTTGGTTGAATCTGCAGATGCAGAACTGTGGCTATGGAGGAAATGTGGATACAGGGGGCCGACTATAAATTATATGCAAGTTTTCAGCAGCACAGAGGGTTGGTGTTCCTAACCCCCGAGTTGTTCAAGGGTAAACTGTATATGTATGTGTTTATATAATGAAAATACTGATAAAAAGTAAGCTAGTGTAGCTATATTAATATCAAATAAAGTAGATTTTAGAATAGGAAGCATTATAAGAGATAAAATGGACAAATCATAATGATACATAGTTCAATGTACCAGTAAGATATAATTTTTAATTTATTTGCACCTAATAATGCTTCAATAAAAAATAAATTTAAAAAATAAAATGTATAAAGCAACTAACAGAATTAAAGGATAAATAGATAAATCCAAAACAGTGGTAGACCTTAACACATTCTTCTCAGTAACTGATAGAGCATGTAGCTAAAATCTTATTAAGAATACAGAGTTGAGTGCTACAAATAACATATATAGAGCTTCACCTAATTAACATATCTAGACCATTCCACCTACAAATGACAGTATGCACATTCTTTTCAAGTGTACGAGGAACATGTACCAAAATCAACCATATACTGAGCCAAAAGAAAAGTTTAACAAATCTCTAAGTTTAAAAACATACAGAGTATTCTCTAATGTAGTGAAATTAAATTAAAAATCATAAGAAAAATATTATTTAAAGATGTAATTTTAGGAAATTAATTTATTTCCAAATAACTTATGGATAGAAGAAGAAATTATAATAGAAATTAGAAATATCTTTAACTAAATGGTAAACAAAAACCATAATGTCTCAAAATTTGTGAGATGCAGCAGTGTTTACAGGGAAATTTATAGTCTTGAATGCATTTATTAAGAAAAATAAAGGCTTAAAATAATTGTCCAAGTATCTATTTCAATGTCAGAAAAAAGAACAATAAGTTTAAAATAGAAAAAATATATGAAGATAAAAACTAATTAACAATATAATATAAAACAAATATACAATAGAATCAATAAAGCCAGAAGCTGGTTTATTCAAAAGTCTAATAAAATTAATAAACCTCTAGTAAGACTGCCAAGAAAAAAGTAGATGGGAACCATAACTTACCAATATATTAAAAACTAAAATTTAGGCATCACTATATACCCTACAGACATTAATAAAAGGATTAAAAACAACTTCATACTAATAAATGTGAATATAAGAAGAAGTATATAGAGCTAAACATGAGTTTATACTGATATTTCTGACTCTAATCCATTACTACCTGGTCCATTTTAGTCTTCCTTGCTTGTTTATCTGTAATCCTTCCCCTGGTGAGAAACCTGGTACTCACCATCTATTAACTATTTACTTATTTGTTTCATAAATATACAACTAAAGCAGTTTCAGAATTGTTTGCTCTATCTATGAGAAAGAAATTCATCAACTAGAGTACAGTGTTTATGTACAGTTCCTTGCGTGTAGCCATATAATTTTTAGTCAAAACATCAATTTTCAAATGTGTGAATTAGTTTGCACACATTAATATTCACTTTTTGAAATGTATAGTTCTGAGTCTTGACAAATGCTTACAGTCATGTGTCCGTCACTCCAGAACAGTTCTTTCACCCTATAGTTCCTCTGTAGCTCTCTTTGTAGTCAACCATCCCCCACCCCTAAACTCTGGCAACCACTAATCTGTCTTCATTCCTTATAGTTTTACCTTTTCCAGAATGTCATATGAATGAAATCATACACTAAGTAGTCTTTTGGGTATAGCTTCTTTCACTTAATACAAAGCATTAAAGATTCATTTATGTCAATGTATGAATCAGTAGCTCATTCATTTTTGCAGCTGAATAGTATTTCATCGCATGGATGTGTCAGTTCATCTATTGCCTTGTTAAAGGACATTTATTTTTTAATTTATTTATTTTTATTTATTTTTATGGCTGTGTTGGGTCTTCGTTGCTGTGCGAGGTCTTTCTCTAGTTGCGGCAAGCGGGGGCCACCCCTCACTGCAGCGCGCGGGCCCCTCACTATCGCGGCCTCTCTTGTTGCGGAGCACAGGCTCCAGACGCGCAGGCTCAGTAACTGTGGCTCACGGGCCCAGTTGCTCTGCGGCATGTGGGATCCTCCCAGACCCGAGCTCGAACCCGTGTCCCCTGCACTGGCAGGCAGACTCTCAACCACAGCACCACCAGGGAAGCCCCTAAAGGACATCTTGGTTGCTTCCAGTTTTTAGCAATTAGGAATAAAGCTGTTAGAAACATTTAGCAGCTTTTGTTGGGACATAAATTTTCAAGTCACTCTGGTAAATTCCTAGGAGTGTGATTGCTGAGTGGTATGGTGGGTCTGTGTTTAACTTTATAAGAACTGCCAAATGTTTTCCAAAATGGCTGTACTATTTTCATTACTACTAGCATTTAATGAGAGTTCCTGTTGATCTGCAACCTTGCCAACATTTACTGTCAGTTTTTTGGATTTAAATTAATAAGTCAGAAATATCAGTATAAACTCATGTTTAGCATATATATATATACACAGATGGATAGATGCAGAACAATTATAAATGTGTATATGCATGGGTTAGTATACATAGACATACATATATATACATACACGTATATATACATACATTTGTGTGTATATGTATGTGTATGCATGTGTGTCTGCATATATAAATATATTATATTCAGTACTATTCACTGAGAGGGCCTAGAAGCAATGGTAACAATAAGCATACCAAATGCCCAAATCTTGGTTTCTAAATATCACTCTCCAATAAAAGGAACAAGGGCTCATTGGAGAAATCACTGATTCTAGGTCTGAGACAGGGCATATAAAAGATGGGCCTGGAGCATCTTATAGTGCCAAAAAGTAAGGAAATGCTTCAAAAACAAAATTATAGGGACATCAAAAGGACACAGGAACCAAGCTGAAAAATTTCTCCATGGCCAAAGCTGGGACAATCTGAGCAACAAAATAAATAAAGTGGCATTGGATTATAACCCAAAATATATTTTAAACATACATGAATCCCTACTGATATGAATGAATGGATGAATGAATGAATGAGTAAATAGAAAAGAAACAAATCTTTCTTACAGAAGAATTCCAAATAATATGTGAATCACGAGGTAGAGGTTAATACCACCCCCTCACCACCACCACCAGGGTGGGCCAGACTTAATGACTCACTTCCAAAGAATGGTGTAAGAAAAGAAAAAAATATAACTTTAAAATGGTGAAACCTCGGGCTTCCCTGGTGGCGCAGTGGTTGAGAGTCTGCCTGCCAATGCAGGGGACACGGGTTCGCGCCCTGGTCTGGGAGGATCCCACATGCCGCAGAGCAACTGGGCCCGTGAGCCACAATTACTGAGCCTGCGCGTCTGGAGCCTGTGCTCTGCAACAAGAGAGGCCGCGATAGTGAGAGGCCCACGCACCGTGATGAAGAGTGGCCCCCACTTGCCGCAACTGGAGAAAGCCCTCGCACAGAAACGAAGATCCAATACAGCCATAAATAAATAAATAAATAAAATATTTAAAAAAAAAAGAAAAAGAAAAAGAAAAGAGCAACAGAAGAAACCATAGGGTAAATATTAAAAAAAAAACAAAAAAAACAAATGGTGAAACCTGGCAAACACTACTTTAACCAAGTGATGAAGGTTAACATCACCAGCAATTTCATGTGTGTATCGTGTACTCCCTGATATAATGTGATGAGAAGTGCACTCAATTCTGTTGTATTCTTTACCAAAACCCAGGAATAATCATAAGAAAAACAATAGAAAACCTGAGATGGGAAACATTCTATAGAATAATTGGTCAGTACTCCTTAAGACTATCAAAATAATGATGAAAAATAAAGGCTTAGAAACCATCATTGACCAGAGGAGACTAGACAGACATGACAACTAAATGCAATGTGGTATGCTGAATTGAATCCTGGAAAGAAAGAGGACATTAATGGAAAAAACTGGTGAAATCTAAATAAAGTCTGGAGTTTAGTTAACAATAATATATCACTGTCAGTTTCTTAGTTTTGATAAATGTACCATAGTAATATGTAAGATGTTATTTTGAGAAACTGGATGAGGGACATCTGAGAAGTCTCTGTTATCCATGGAACTTTTCTGTAAGTATAAAATTATCCCAAAATTAAAAAAAAAATTTAATATGCCAACAGATTTTTTTGCAGAAATTGACAAGATAACTCTAAAATTTACATGGAAATGCTGTGGGCTAAGAATAACCAAGACAATCTGAAAGAAAAACTAGAAGACTTATGCCACAAGACATCAGGACATTGCAAATCTATAGCTTTAAAACATTGTGGTAATCAAGAATAAATCAACAGAACAATGGAATATAATAGGAAGTCCAGAAACAAATCTCTCTATATAGACTATTGATGTATGACAAAGGGAAACCAATGAACAATGGGGAAATTTAAAAGATGTTCTTTTTAATAAAAGGTCCTGCTCAATTGGTTATCATATAAAAAATGAACCTAGACCCTATCCCATACCATACACAGAAAATCAATTCTGGGATTAATGTAGATGTATATGTAATAGAGGGAGGGGAAGCTTCCAGAAGGTAACAAACAAGTATATCTTAATGACATAAGGTAGGCAACACTTTATTAAACTAGGACATGAAAAAGCACTAATCATAAAAAAAAGGGTTCTAAATTAGATTGAAAATTAATAATAAAATACAGATAACCTCATAAAATAGGTGAAAGTCATGAACAAGAATTTCACATGATAGAATGCCAAATGACAAAAAAAAAACTGTGATGAATATATGCTTAACTTTATTAATCATCAGGTAAATGCAAACTCAAAGAACAATGAGATATCACTACATGCTCAACAGAGTAGCTAACATTCAGAAGCCTGAGATTACCCAGTGTTGGTGACAATATGGGACAGTAGAATTCTCATACAAGGCTAGTGGGAATGTAAATTGGTACAACCAGGAAAATTATTTTTGCATTATCTACTGAAGCTAAATTTATACTTACACTGTGTCTCAGCAATCTCCCTCTTATGTATGTACTCAAGATAAATATCCAAAAAATGTTTAAGAATCTTCATTGCAAGTTTATTCATAATAGCAGAGTACTGGAAACCACCCAAATGTCCATTAACAGTAGATTCGATATATAAATGGTAATACCTTTATACAATAGAAAATGATACAGCAAATAAAAATGAACACATTATTTTTATAGAAAATGAAGTAAATGCATCTCATACACATAACCTGAATAAGACCACACACATACACACTTCAAAAAAAAAGTTAAGCTGATTCACCTTGTTATACAGCAGAAACTAACACACTGTAAAGCAATTATACTCCAATAAAGATTTTTTTTTAAAAAAAGACAAAGTTAATATAAGGTTAGCAATAAAGCTAATGGTTACCTCTGGAAGGGACTCAAGAGGGTATTCCAGGATGCGGGTAGTGTTCTATTGCTTCATCTGGGTGATGGTTACACAGGTGTGTTCAATTTGCCAGGATTCCTCAAGCTGCATATTTGTGATTTTTGTACGTTTCTGTATGTATATCTATACTTCAAATTAGGAGTTACTTTTAAGTAAGAAAGAAAAACAAATTGTATAGACCTACCATGTCTAAAGGTCATATAGGAAAAGAAGCATAATAATTCTGGAGAGAAATTCAATATCTAACATTAATGAAACAAATTAGATTTGTTTCTAACTCATTTCAACAAATATCAAATGATGACCTGCATATTAAAGCACAATACTTAGTGCTATAAAGAGCTCTAAGGAAAGAAAGACAGAAGCTTTATCCTGCCTGCCCCTCTCCTGTGCTCCCCACATCCCTCATGCTATTAGTAGCCCTTCAGATAAATAAATTTAAAAGCAGGTTTTTTTATGAGAGACGATTTATTCCCCACTTCTACTCTACTCTGAAGGAAAGAAAAGTATATGACTTGCACTAGCAGCTTTTTCATCAATCTCTTGCAAAAGAAGGACAGGCTTAACTGATTAATGAATTAGGAAGGAACAACTAGTATTTTAGGTCCATCTCTCTCCTATATGTATCTTTCAAGGTTTGGGATTTAAGAATGGGAAACGATTATTTTACAGACCCCCTCCCACCCCAATATGCATCATTACAGGTAATTTACAGATAAAGAGAGTGAGATTCAGAGAAGTTTAGTAACTACCAACACCAAAATAGGACCTATGACTACCCAACTCCAAAATCCAGGCTCTTTGCAATGTATCGGGCAGCTTCCAAAACAAATAATACAAGAGTAAATGGTAGATAGAGAATAATTCCAACTGGCAAGATCTGAGAAGACTTCTTGGAAGAGCTGGGATTGGTTTTACCTGGGTTTTGAGAAATGAACATGTCTTTAAGAGTAAAGATACGCAGCCACCTTTTTCCTAACTGGAAAAAATAGCCTCCCTTTTCTATAAAACCACACAGTTTTCTAAATTTATCTGTGGGTAAGAACATCTGTTTATGTGGAAAGATGCAAGATTAAACATTCATTTACCCAGTTCTGGCCTAATCAGGGTAGAACTAAACGGTAGACATAGTGGCGGTTTGGCAATCCTTGCAGCCCAGGCTCCAGGTGGTCTTCTCTCTTTCCCTCAACAACCCAGAAGCAGAAAATAACTATAAGGTTATTGTGTGTTCATTGCACAAAGCTCCATCTGCCATAGATAGAGAATATTATCCAGCTGCCTTTAAATAGATCATGCAGTTCCATGCCTTAGTTATATGTCTAAATCCCATGAATTCCAGTGTGCAGGACATAAGACAGAATTTAATTTGGAAATAAGCATCTATTCATCTTCTCAACAAATATTTTGGAGCATCTTCTCCATTTCAGCCTCTGTATTGTGAGCCATGAAAAACACAGACATAAGTAGGGTTTTTGTCCCTACTCTCCAAGAACTTTAACTCTTCAATTTCCATGTATTTTATTTATATACTAATTATTCCTAAACTCAGCCTTATCTTCACACATCGTCATGATTCATAAACACAAAAGCCTACTAAAAATCTCCTCTTGAAAACACAATAGACATCTCAAGCCCACTATGTCCATAACTAAAGTTACCTCCCTTCCTCAAACCTACACAAATATCCATCCAAACATCTTTTCTGGAAACA
Source organism: Balaenoptera physalus (assembly GCF_965194825.1). Taxonomy (NCBI): domain Eukaryota; kingdom Metazoa; phylum Chordata; class Mammalia; order Artiodactyla; family Balaenopteridae; genus Balaenoptera; species Balaenoptera physalus. Next base: position 71,053,782 of record NC_138892.1, read on the forward strand.
TGGGAGTCATCCTCTCTGTCTCTCTATGCTTTTCTATCTACAACCACTCAATAACAAAGTTCTTTTCTAAAGATTTCTCAAATTGATTCTTAATTCTCTACCCTTTAGACTCCTGTTCTGATTCAGGTCCTCATTACTACTGGCCAGCAATAAGGCAAAGACCACCTAAAACTGGTTTTTTGTACTCCATTTGCCACACTGAATTTAGTCTAACATGCAAATCAGACTGTCTCTCCCATCTTAAAATACATCAAAGACTCCCTCACATGACATAATAAAGAATAAGCTCCTTCTATGACATTTAAAGTCTCCCAAGTTCTAGCTACTACATATTTTCTTAGCCTTCTTTGCCAGCTCAGACTTTAAACTTAATGCTCTAGTTAAGTTCTTAGCATTTTCTCTGCTATTATCTGTCTTCATGCCTTTATTCAGGCTCGTTCCTCTCCTTGTTCTGCTTTTCTCCACCTTTCTTTTCTATGCTAATTCTTATTCTCTTGAAAGTCTCAATTTATTCTAAATGTCCCTTCTCTATACTCATAGAACATACCTCACCCTGTCCCAGCCTTATTATATTAACATCTTCTGTTTATATAAAAATCTCAGAAGTATCAGAACTATGTCTTAATTAACTTTTTTATCCCCAGCACCCATGACACACCTAGCTTAAGGTAAATGGTCACCTTATGCCTACAGGTAACAGGGTTATTTATTTATTTATGGCTGCATTGGGCCTTTGTTGCTGCGCGTGGGCTTTTCTCTAGTTGCGGTGAGCAGGGGCTACTCTTTGTTGCAGTGCACAGGCTTCTCATTGTGGTGGCTTCTCTTGTTGTGGAGCACGGTCTCTAGAGTGCAGGCTCAGTATTTGTGGCACATGGGCTGAGTTGCTCCACGGCATGTGGAATCCTCCCAGACCAGGGCTCAAACCCATGTCCCCTGCATTGGCAGGTGGATTCTTAACCACTGCGCCACCAGGGAAGTCCAACAGGGTTATTTTTAATGAAGATAAATAGCATGACATAAATTACAGTATATCCATAAAATGGAATACTGCACAGCAATAAAAAAGATTGAACTTTGGACACATGCAATGACATGGATGACTTTTAAAAGCATTATGCTAAGGAAAAGAAGCTAAAAGACTAAAAATACTACAAACTGTATGATTCTATTGATTCTATTGTCTATAAGACATTCTATAAAAAGCAAAATTATATAGAGACAGATCCATTCTCTTAACCTGTGCATCATACAGGATCTATGCAATGTTTCCTTTCTAAGACATTTAAATTACAAAAAACAAAATCAAAAACAAAACCTGTGAGGACAGAAAAAAAGAGCACTGGCTGCTGGGATCTTGGGGTAGATGGAGGCGATTGGCTATAAAGGGGCTTGAGAGGATGATGGAAATGTTCTGTATCTCGAACGTAATGATAGTTACATAACTGTACACATTTGCACCAAACTGTACACTTAAAAAGAGTGAATTTTATTGTATGTAAATTATACCTCATAAAATGCTACAATGGGTATATGAGCAACATATTGTGGGAAGTCAAATGAAAGGACAAAAACCTCTGACTTGAGGAATAAAAGAAAGGTCTCACCAAGGAAAATGAATAGCATTTTAGATAGTTGGATAATAGAAGGTAGGATAGTTCATGCTCATATTCCAAATATTATCATTTGGTTGGGTAACAGTTATATTATATGATAATAGCCCTGTTTTAGAAACATTTTGCTATAGTCTCAGAGGTTTTCTACTACTAATTGTTACAGACACTAAACATGCCTGAAACCAAACTCAGGGGCCTGATACCCTTCTTCACTTGCTTTCCTTAAGATCAATTAAGAACTTATCCCTGCCCTGCACCTCCTCACATACACCTCACACACACGTACACCCACTCACTACATTTAACTGATACTTCCGGATTCTTCCTTTTGCTTTGACTCCCGATGAGGCAAGCATTGGTTCATTTCCAAAACAATGTTCTTAGATCATTTTTAAACTTTTCAGTAAACAGAGGACTGGTCAGGCAAGTCATAGTTTCACCATAGATCTTATTAACTGATTAAAGAGATGCCTGTAAAATCAGGAAAAAATGGAGTAGAATGTTTCTGTAGTTTTACAGGAAACAGTTCAGGCACACCTAAATATACCACAGATGGCCCCAAATCATGACTCTTTCTTGAGTGGATAGAATGCTTCATAAGAACTACATCTGTGTGGAATTAAAATCCTAATAACTAGAATTTAAACAAAATGTTTTGTGGAATTAATACTGCCTGTGCATACCATAAATCCTATATTTGAGTACATTTCCTAAAGTCAACACAAGAGTGAGAAATGTATGATTCCTCTTAGAATTTTCCAAGGACCTAATGGAGACAGAGAACTATAATAGACGCTGTTTGGTCCAGACTTTACTTCTTTCTTGGGAACCAGAAATGCATTCCTAGCCATCAGATTAAATCTCAACTCTGAGCCCTAGGATTTGTGGAGCGCGTTTACCTGGTCCCTACAGTATATCTAACTTTACTGTGCTCTAATGGGTTATTCTGAGTTGCCAATTATGCATCAGGAAATAAGTAAGATCCCATTTCTGCTCATCTTGGATCAGGTTTCACTGAGACCTGCTTGTATCAAGAATCTCTGTTGCAAACCCACACAGGTGACCAGTCTGGAGGATGAAGTCACTGAGGTGCCTCTCTCTGGTGGCCCTATTACATGGCCTCTATTTTAAATCAGACCATCCCAAACAAACCCAGATGTTGCAAATATATCCTGCCATATCAACTTAAAATAATAATGAAATCTTTAATTATATTCATATAGATTATTCCTCAAATTAGCCCCTTTGCTCTAGCTACCTAATATAATTTTTTCACTCCTAACTCTAACATTGTTCATAAACAACTTCAGTCTTTCTAGTATATCCTCTCATGCTTTTCTCCATTATGCCCTGATATGGATTGCCTTAAGATCTAATAACCCAAAACTTTTTAAGAAAAACTGATGGCATATTGTTTTTAAAAATCATTAATTTTCATACACTGTTATTAAATAATAAGTAGTTACTGTTTCATCCTTTATGTTGATAAATAAATATAGGTTGAAATATGTTATTTAAATTTTTAATCTAACCAAAAGTTATACAAATATGGAGCTCATAACTTCCAAAGTAGTGGCAAAAAAACCTAAGAAAATCTAATCAATACAGCAAAGATAGGAAAAGAACAAAAGAGAGGGCAGCATGCAGACATAAAATAAGATGCAGAAGTAAAGTCAAACGTATCAGTCATCATGAGAAAAGTAAATGAATCAAACTCCTCCATGAAAGCCAAACACTCTCTCTAGTTAGGCAAAATAAATAAACAAACAATCAAACCCTCCCCCCACACACAAAACCACAATTGTGTATGTTATTTACAGGACACACTAAATTAAAATGGCATAAAAGTATTCAAAAGAAAAAGAAGTAGTCCTATGAATATCAGACAGAGTAGAATTCAAGTCAAAAGTGAAGAAAAGAGAGCTATTTTGTCAGATAGTTATACTCTACAGTGAAGATATTACAGGACTAAATACAGACATGCCAAATATTACATATCAAAATATATAAAGCAAAAACACAACAAATAATTTTTAAGATTGCAATTGTCAGTGGGCTTATCTCTGACTGATTAAATAAACAATAAAAAGGAATGTAATAGTTTTGGATAACATTAGAAGCCTTAGCAATAGATGCCTGCCAAAATCTTCAAACTGTAAATATCCTTGGAATGTTTACCAAAACATAAAATGAAACACTATAAGGAAAACTTCAAAAAAAAGTGCCATAATATGGTCCTCATTGTGTGACTTTTTAAAAATGTTTTATAGCTTAATTTCAACTAAGAACAACTATACAACAATTTTAAAATACTCAAGTAATTTGAGCTAAAAAAATTTTTAATTATCAATTTTAACTATTTAAAGAATAACAACAGTGGGAGCTAACTATCAAAAGAAATGGTAAAAGCTATGCTCAGAGGAAAATTTTTAGCCTAAATGCTTTATTGCAAAAAAAAAGAATAAATGAAAATAAAGTATTTGCTTCAAAAAGCTAAGAAAATTAAATTAGGTATCTAATCTTTCACCTCTGACACTAACAAATATTGAAAAGAATTAGAATACTTTTTTTTATTTTTTGGCTGCATTGGGTATTCGTTTCTGTGTGCAGGCTTTCTCTAGTTGCGGCGAGCGGGGGCTACTCTTCGCTGTGGTGCGCAGGCTTCTCATTGCAGTGGCTTCTCATTGCGGTGGCTTCTCGTTGCAGAGCACAGTCTCTAGGGAGTGCAGGCTTCCGTAGTTGTAGCACATGGGCTCAGTAGCTGTGGCCCACGGGCTCTAGAGTGCAGGCTCAGTAGTTGTGGCACACAGGCTTAGTTGCTCCACCACGTGTGGGATCTTCCCAGAGCAGAGATTGAACCCGTGTCCCCTGCATTGGCAGTCGAATACTTAACCACTGCGCCACAAGGGAAGTCCTAGAATACTTATTATTGGCAAGTATTTGAGGGAAAAAACACTACTAGCGACCATATAAATCAGTACAACCCTGGTGGATTGCAGATTGTCGATAAGTATCAAAATCCCTAGCAATTCCACTTCTATAAATTCATTCTAATGATGGATTTGTACAAAGATCTAGCTTGGTATTTAAACCCATAAAGCCCATGCCTATGAAGAGTTAAATGTTTAACAAGGAATAAAAAAATCTAATAGTAAGAACAAAAGAATAAGGCAGTACTGTTCAATGATTCAGGAACCTATTATTATAGTTACTATGTACCATAGTTACACTGATATTTCTTCTAGAACCAGGATTGCAGAGGGAAGTTTTTGCTCTTTATACCTATAAGATTTTTAAGATTGGTTTTTGCTCCCTGTATACCCTGTGTATCCCACCTCAGTCTCTCTCATGGTGACAGAAACAAAAGACAAAACATTGCTCTTTAATACAACCACCTTCCAATCTTAAAACCAAGGCTTCTCTTAGGAAAGAGGTCTCCAAAACCCACATCAATTAGTGGTAAGCCATGTTCCACTGAATGTACTTCCTCACACATCAGTAGGTATGAGGAAGCACGTAAGATCATCTATCATATAACTTCTTTCTTTATTCTCCTCTAGGATAACTATGGCAATAGCTGTTGACAAAATTATAAAGTGGAATATTACAAGACCCCAATTTCCTTTTTTTTTTAATTTTTATTTATTTATTTATTTATTTATGGCTGTGTTGGGTCTTCGTTTCTGTGCGAGGGCTTTCTCCAGTTGTGGCAAGTGGGGACCACTCTTCATCGCGGTGCGCAGGCCTCTCACCATCGCGGCCTCTCCTGTTGCGGAGCACAGGCTCCAGACGCGCAGGCTCAGCAATTGTGGCTCACGGGCCCAGTTGCTCTGCGGCATGTGGGATCTTCCCAGACCAGGGCTCGAACCCGTGTCCCCTGCATTGGCAGGCAGACTCCCAACCACTGCGCCACCAGGGAAGCCCATTTTTTTTAACATCTTTATTGGAGTATAATTGCTTTACAATGGTGTGTTAGTTTGTGCTTTATAACAAAGTGAATCAGCTATACATATACATATATCCCCATATCTCCTCCCTTTTGCGTCTCCCTCCCACCCTCCCTATCCCACCCCCTAGGTGATCACAAAGCACTGAGCTAGCTGGTCTCCCTGTGCTATGCCGTTGCTTCCCACTAGCTATCTATTTTACATTTGGTAGTGTATATATGTCAATGCCACTCCCTCAATTCATCCTAGCTTACCCTTCCCCCTCCCCGTGTCCTCAAGTCCATTCTCTATGATGTCTGTGTCTTTATTCCTGTCCTGCCCCTAGGTTCTTCAGAACCTTTTTTTTAGATTCCATATATATGTGTTAGCATGCGGTATTTGTTTTTCTCTTTCTGACTTAGCCAATTTCCATTTTACTTACTCTTTCCCCCCTTGCAGGCAACTTTCTACCCTTCCCATTTTCAATCCTGTTCTCTGGAATGTTCTTCATAAGTTTATTTATAATACAGCAAGAATAATGAAATTTACACGTTAGAACAGTGGTCAGAGTGACGGCTAGCATTTTAAGGGAGGAGGAGAAAATTTTCTAGCGTGCCTGAAAACCCAAAACATAGAATGTGGCCTAGTAGAGACTAGTCTGGAGAAATGTCACGCCAGTTGCATTAGTTTTAGGACAATTCTGACACCATCAAGTATTCTAAATTCACAGCAGAAATTAAGTCAATAGATGATAGATAGATAGATGATAGATAGATAGATAGATAGATAGATAGATAGATAGATAGATAGATAAATAGACAGAAATCTTGTATAAGACAACAAATCTGATCACTATTTATGTTCTCTTCTCAAATGTTCTGGCAGATTCTATTATCTTCCTAAAATGAAAGTGTGATTAAATAGACATAACAATTTTAGATGAGCTTTCAAAATGGCCTAATGGTTCTGGTTTATTTATACAGTTTCTGCCTGAGGATATAGGCAGATGCCTGAAGGACTCCATTACATTCAGACATACTCATTTGTATCTTGTAAAATTCTCTTTTTACTTTGATATCACCTAATTCTGCATCTCTTTTGGCTCCAGCAATGGGCTTCTTAGCTATCCAAAACCATCTTCTTCTTATCTGCTGCATCATGCACTACCGAAAGGAAAACCCTAAGCAAAGTTTTTTAGTCATTCTTTCAGCACACGTTTTATTTTGAAGGGGATGAAGTTTCCCACTCAATGACTGCCCATAATCCTACTCTTGAAACTTACTGCTTTTATTATCAAGCCTTCCCTCCCCAGGAAATGGGGGTGGGGGAGAGAAGCCAGTTGCTTCCACATGGTTCCCTGGCTTACTAGTATCTTTCATAGGGAAACCCATAATAAATCTGGATAATTTGAAAGGTGTTAAGAAAACCCTGCAGAGCTGACCACGTGAAGGAAGGTATCTACTCATTTGTTGGAGGCCGAAAAAAAGCAAGAGTCATGCCCTGAATTCTTCCTTTCCCTCCCTAAATCACCTAATCTTATCCAAAGGGCCCAAGTCAATGAATTAATGAAGCACTATCATAAATTCTTTCTGAAGGAGGTAAAATAGAAAAAAAAAAAAAAAAGGAGAAGGGGAAGAAAGAAAGGGCAAGAAGGGAGGAATGAAAAGTTTGATCCCCTCTGGTTCCCATTTGGCCAGGACTTAGCTCTAGGTGACCTTCTGGAAGTAACAAAGGGAGTACCTCAAGGCCGGGGAACTTGACCTTCATGAAAAAGCAATCGTTGGAGTGGGGAAAAGAGGAAGTTGCTGGATGAAAGAAATGGTAAAGTGTGGGCAGGCATTTAGGAAGCAGGCAGACTCTGTGGTCCTTCCCAAGCCATTGCCTCAGGACACTACCAGCCTGACCACTGATTGGGCAGCTGCACCATCACAAGACTCTCTGAACTCTTCCAAGATCGCTATCTACTTCCTCGAAGCAAACTAAACAATTATGTGAGGTTTATAAGAAAACATAAGATATATTTCATATTCTCCAAGAGTGTAGAGTATAATTTTCCATGGTGGAAAACTCATACTTTGAAACCTTGAAACCTACCTGATGTACCAAAAAAAAAAAAAACTTTTTCATCAAACAGCAGATTGAAAATCAATCTGTTACTCTATTGGCTGTAGTGTTTTGTTTTCTCCCACTTTTCAAGAAATTAAACACCCACCTGATCCAAAGGTAATGGTAAAATGAGCCCTCAGTCTTCAGACCAATGTTTGGGAATTTGGCTTGTCCAAGCTTTTATAAAAAGTAATGGAAGCAGAACCTCAAATCATACACAAGGCATTTGAGGTCCCCGCCCCTGTCTTTAAATCAGCTCTAACTAGTGCTTAGGGAAGTATCTGAACAACAGAAGTTTCAAAACAATGGGTCACTTAATTTCCAGTGTGTATGTTCTGTGATATGAAACCCTAACATTTAAAAAGTTACCATGTATTATAATATACAACTCAACTTTTTTTTATGTTTAAAACATTCCCCACATTCCAGAGTGCTAATCTGAGGCCAAGTGCCTGGAAAATATGTCCTTTAACTCCTTCATTGACATAAAGCCATTTGATATTTGTGTTGTACCTCAGGGCAAAGTTTTGATCAGTACCTCGGAAGTTCTAGGATGTAAATAAGGTCTTTAAAAATTAAAGAAGTGGGATGAGGAAAGACAGGAAAGAATCAGGCAGATTTGAAATCCCTTTCCCAAGTGGATATGGCCCAGTCAGCTGCTGCTGGGCAAGGCTGACTGGAGAAGGGGAAGGGGGAAGTATTGAGAGGCAGATCCAATTCAGTGGAATTTCTGCAAAACCAGCAGAAAGACCCCTGAGAGCTGAAAAGTACAGCAGCAGGCAACAGGGTAAAGATGAAGCCATCAGGTTCTAGGGGGGATCATCACAGTGGAGGAGAACCATTTAAGTAATTCATTTGAAGTTACATGGTTAGATTTCCTGATTTTTCTTTTCAAAGCTTAATGACGCTACCCTTCCTTTTTAACCAGCATTTTAAAATTACAACATAGCGGTCCACTGGAAAAAAAATGAGTACAGCCTTTTCCATTTTATGAAGCTCAAGAAGAGAGAAAAAGTAAAATACTCAGGGAAATTTGCTTTTAAAAGTCAATACACTCGTCTATAAGACTGCTCCCTAAGTTAATTTAAACAACTTCTTACTTGAAAACTACGTTATATTTTTGGAGGGATAGTACTGCCTTTTTTAGTCTTCTATTGAGAGAATTTAAGTGTGTAAACATAATTGCCCCTTTTCTTCTCTCATCCCAGAGTAGATGTTTCTTCAGACTGTAGAGGAAATCACTAGATACTCAAAGCAGTTTGAATAGCTCCTTGCAATCCCCCATATAAACTCCACAGTGCTGGCTTGCGCATCGTCAGCCTAGGGTAAATAATACTTAAATGAGTATCCACTTTGTCAGCCAAGAGGACTATTGCTCTACTAGAATCTCCTTCCGACTTGACTTAATTATGCTCTAAGAAGCTATCGGCAACGTTAAGTGTGCTGTGAAATTGGAATTGTATTGTAGTTTGTGTTCATTAGTTTTCCTCTTTTGCTTTCTGCGAAGCTTTAGAAAGATTTCACACTCTTGTGGTTTAAAGAAATACTTCACTACGGCTTCTGGAATAGTCCTGGAGCCAGGAGTGTGCTGGGAATCCCCCTTCCCCAACAATGTCAATGTTCTAACTTGTTTCAAAAGAGCTCGTTAAATCACACTTTCTCTTTACATTAACATCTCCTGCTTTTAAGTCATCCTCATATATTTTACCCAGTAGACTGCTTTAACTGCCCAAGAACGTGATGTCCCCAAAGATAGGCTTTTGAAAAAACAGAAATTAGAAAACCCTGAGTGTATAAATCTTATCACTGGAAAAAAATATATCATGGATTGATGGAGCTGAGGTGACTTTTCTAAGGAAAAGACAGGTTAGAAAGCCCAAAGGAGAATGAGTGTTTATTCATAAATCCAAATGAAATTAATTGAAACAATTTAGTGGCCGTTTAAAAACAATGGCATCCATCAGAAGAGTTACAATTGTCTTTCACAGTGGATTCATTAGCCTGCACTACATTTTGATTACTCTTCTTCAGGGACCAGCTTTAGTCAATTAAAAATGATTTATGATTCTGGGTCTAAGATGCAGTCACTTGGGGGAAAGTTCATCCATCCACATAGCAACATATCCATCTAACTTTGGACTGAAGTTTTTCACAAAAATTCCATAATCTGATTGGTTGACATCAAGAGGTGAAAGAGATTCAGGAGCTTGATACAATCAACATAAAAGTTCTATTTGATTCTTAAAACCAGGATTACATTCCTTTGAAGTCAGGTCTGCGGAACCACAACCCTTCCGCTCACTCCACACACTTGGGTTTCCCTCTGTGGGTCTGGTACTGCTCTATCAATCTCTCATTTGTTTGATATCAGAGAGTAGTGACAGACCACTCTGAGGTTTAAATTAATCGTGTGCTTTTTAGTTAATGCCTGAGTGCTTGAGGATTACAACATGTTCTATATATCCTGCATCTTAAACCTGCCTTTTAAAATGAAATATGGAAGGAAAACATTAAAAATTTTAACCAAAAAAAGTTTTGAACTAAGAAAAAAATTGCTCTGGAAGAAAATGAACTAAATGAATGAACTAAAAAAAATAAAATAAAAATCAGCGAAACAGCCCTATGACTCTTGACACCTCGTTTTTTTAATTAAAAAAAAAAAAATTCTTTTCTTGGGTCAGTCTCCCAAGGCAATAGAAATAAAAGCAAAAATAAGCAAATGGGACCTAATCAGACTTATAAGCTTTTGCACTGCAAAGGAAACCATAAAAAAAGAAAAAGTATATATTCTTGGATGAAATGTTTACCTTCTCTTCTTTTGTAATTCTTCTCTGTCAACCATTTATCCTTTGCTTAATTCTTCCTTCACATCCACCTCTTGCTCTGTTTCTGTCACCTAGAACAGGCCTTCATCAACTCAAGCTTGGGCCCCTACAGTGACCACGTGACTGGTTGTCATCTGCCTACTCTCTCTCCGTCTTCCTATCATCTTGCACAACAGTTCTAAAGAGACCTTATTCTATTCTCTATTCTAGAAAATACCCCATTTAGTGGTATACTACTTTATTCAAAAATTCCAGCATTCCCCTTGCACACAGCCATTATTGTCAACCTTGTTCCCAAGAGTGTCGCGGATGAGTCTCCCGGGCCACGGCAGAGAGCGCAGCAGAGTAGATGGGGCCCAGGTACCTGTCCACTTCTACCAGAGCGAGTACACTTGGTCTGTTAGTCAGTGTGGCTGCTTAGTAGATTGGCACTTTTGCTTTTATCTGTTTCATATATGGGCAAAATTCCATTTGAAAGAGCATTCCACAACCTTTAAAATGTTTCCAAATCATTTACCTACAAACAGAATAAAGAGTAAATAATAAGTATAATGTTCAAGGCGTCCGTGGTCTGATCTTATGTTACCGATAGAGGCAGCTGAAGTGTGGTAGTTGAGTTCAGTCCCAGGTGGGATTACTTGTGCTCAATTCCAGGGCCCACCCTTGCTAATACTGTGATCTTAACCTGTTACCTATCCTATCTGGGCCTTTAAAATGCTGACAGGTACCTAACTAATAAGCTTGTCATAAGGATTAAATAAAATTATATAAGCCAAGCACTTAGAACAGTGGCAGACACAAAGTCAAGGATCAATGGTAGCCATCAGAATTTCCTTTCAAGCCTTCGATCCCATTAATCCGTCATGGGAACTCTCTGTTGGAAATGAACAGCTCTATTACCATTCCACAGACACTCCCTGGGCTTTATACCTCACCTCTCCCAAGCCCATATCCCCAAACTGGAAACGCCACCACTTCTGGAGCCTGTGCTTTACAAGAAAGAGTGGGAAGGAAGGGCAGAGGTTATTGAGGAAACACCCATCAAAGCTCCTTACAAGTACAGTCTTATCTTTGAACGTCCTGCTCTCTCCCAGTCACCGTTCACTGAAGTGTAATATTGAGAAATTAGTGCTTTGCTGCAACAGTGAGGTGGGGAGAAAACAAAACTGCAAGATACTCATTTTTACTGATAGAATCCCAGTTGCTTAAGAAACCCTGAGCATGTATTGACAGACAACATCCCGAAGTTAAGTGCTTACAAAGTAATTCTGAACTGGAATGTAATTTAGATTTTAAAGTGAATGCTCCTTTTGGCCTGTTTAAACACTATATATCCCCTGGTCCCTTTCACAGAATGGGAGTCAAGTTTCATCTTCTGAGCCAGCTTTCTTCTCCCACTTCATTCTACTCTGTGTTGGTTTCCTTCATAAGGTAATGTGTTTTAATATTTTTATATGCTTCCCAGAGCACTTTGAGAAGGAAGGTATCCTATGATCAAAAAAAAATAATAATATTCCAACAAAGACATTCTGCTTGTAATTATACCCATGCAGCTTTCCTTACCCTGTGCAAGAGCATTCTGAATTTTGATCACTAGGAGAAGCATGATGAAACACATGACATTTTGGGAATTTCCTTATCACTGGGGTTGCATTAGGAATGATTCTGGGTGGGGGGAATCTTAATCTTGTCAAGTCACAAGTACCACACTCAATGCATTTCTGTTTTGATATGTTGATCAGTTTTATAAAGTCTCAATCCTACTTGCCATGCCAGCTTTCTTATTAGATTTTCAATTTTTGTACCATTTGTGGTTAATCAGATAATTATAACCCTAGATTTAATATTTTTCTAGTTTTCCATTCTTTAGTAACCATAGACATGCCCTATTATGTGTCTGCCAATTCCAAATTTCAGTGCTTAGAGGGAAGGGAGGGATCATTTGCTTTGGGCCTTGAGCTGTAACAAGAGCACCATGAATTTCCTACAAATACACATCTGGCTTTTTGCCTTTGTTGTCCAGGACAAATCAGTTCCAGGCGACTATCCATCTCCTTGAAATCTTTGGCTGCATACAGAACACCAACTGGGTTGGAGTCTACTTAGCCCATTCTACTCTCTGGCAAAGGATCAGAGTAGAACACATTGCTGTATTTGTCTTTTCCTCTTTCTTGTGCCTTCATGCAACTGAAGGGAGAAAAAGGGTTATGGAACTGACTGATCACCTGCAACTGTGTACCAGACACTGTGCTACATGCTGGGAAGGCAAAAGCACAAGTGTCTTTTTCCTCAAGAAATTCACCATCTACTGACGGAGACACCCTCATAAACAAACATAAACTCACCATCCTTGGTCACTAATTGAAGCAGAACAAACTAGAGGAGACATTTACTACGTGGTCAGACATCTTATCAGAAGGAGTTAGAGTACCCCCAAGACCCACAGGAAAGGCCTCCAGACACAAAGTATATTTGATTTCGTGGATCCAGGAGAAAAAATAACTCAGCATTCATAATTTACCAGGTTATCTGAGCCAGTCCTAGAGATAATTCCAAGCCTATTTTTGAGTATAGAGTCTGAGATGTCCCATCCTAAGAAAACCAAGTCATAAGAAATGTTCCTTGACACCAAGGGGTTACATTCCAAAAGAAAGCACTCTGAGTTCCATTTCGTGAAATGTGACATGCGTACTACTGACATAAAAATCATGTCACAGCTGGTGATAACAGGCCACAGCTAAGGAAGACTTACAAGATGCATTTAACTTTCCTAAGAGACATCCAAGATGCTTCATAGATAGGTGATAGATGATAGATAGATAGATAGACAGATGATAGGTAAACAGTTAAACCTGCCCTTCACCTTCATGAACACTTTCCAGTTAGTTGTGGTCTCTTCACACATGGGGTTAAACATAAATAAAGTCAAGAATACTTTAAATTTCAACTGAGAAACTTGTCTACTCCATCTGAATTCTTTAAACTGTCTCCTGATGATAATGAGTCTGCTTGTGGCTGAACATCATCGATCACTGATGGATATTCCCAAGAGAGGGGAGAACTCCTCAGGGAGCATCCCAAACCCACTCACAGCTCTGATTGCCCATTTTGCACAGGACTCTGTGGATTTGCTTAAAGATGTGTAAAATTTCATGTAGTTTGACAGTCCCCTGAGGGCTCTTATGTGTGTTGTTTATTCCACTCCGTATGTGATAGAACATTCACTCACAATTTTCTTCCTGGACAGCTTTAGAGCCTTGGAGAAACTGTAAATATTTAGTTCTTAAAGTCAAAACTATCCACTTTTGTTCAAAATACCTCCGTTTGGAAAAGTCTCAAACATCTGTTTAGAAAATCTTATAGCCTAAAAAAAAAAACTATAAAGAAAAACATAAAGTGATATCACCTATAAGGGGATAAAACATGGAAGATATGGGAGGGGGACATAGTCTGGAACCCAGATGTATCAATTAGAACGTTTTGAGCTACAAAAAAAGAAACTCAGCTCAAAATGGCTTAATCAGTTAGGCATACTTATTTTCTCCAAAGTAAGAAGTTTAGAGGCAAAGAGGCTCCAAGATTAATTAATGCAGCAGCTTAACAACAGCTGCCAGAACTCAAGTTCTTTCCACCATCTTCAAGGGATTTTTTTCTTCAGTCTTATGTCTTCATGGTTGCAAGCTGGCTGCAGCTGCTCCAAGCTTCATAGTTCACCCGTCAATCTTAGGAAGGGAAGGCAGAGTGAATCTCTTTCTTATCCAGTTTTCAGAGCAAAGTACACTTTTCCAGATGCCATCATGTAGAATTATCTTTATGTCTTATTCACAAGAATTCTGCCACAAGACCATTCCTAAACCAATTAAAAGCAATATAATGGAGTTACCAGTCTTGGCTTAGATTAACTGCTATTTAACTGCCTGAGACTGGGACCGTGCTTGAAGCTCTTGGCTGCCCAAAACCTGAACAAAATTGGAGGGAAAGTGGAAATGGCTCTTGGGTAAACAACCAAGTGTTGATCACACTGGAGCATACAAGTACTTTGACTTTCCTTTTGATAGAGTCTCTCTAATGAGGGCTTGATTGGTCAGGAAAGAAGGCACTATCAGACCGTAGTTAAGACCATGACTCTGCCTAGGTTCATTATGCCCAAGTTCAAATCCCGGCTCTGCCCTTTACTAGCTGCATAACTTTAAACAAGTTACTTAACCTTTCTGTGCCTAAATTTCCTCATGTGTACAAGGTCAGAACAAATACTACCTACCCCATAAGGTAGCTCTGTGAATTAAATTAAATAACGTTTATACAATGTTTAGCAGGCTATCTAGCACCTGGTATCAATAAAGACTAGTAACTGTTATTAACATAATCTAACTCCAGAATTTAGATCTCAGTGCCTGAAAGGGTTTAAGAATCCTCCTTTTTCATACTGCATTTTAAAAAAACTGCATTTATAAAAAACCTCAAAAGTGCAAGGCCACCAAAAATCTCTGGAGGTGGGGAAGGGAAGAGAGCATAGTTTAATTGTATCAATAAAAGCACACCAGTGCCTAAGCAACCACTCAACTCTTGAGTTCATGTTTGACCCTTGGGCACATAAGCATTTCATTTATTTCAGGAGATGAAAGAAAAGCATATTTAGCAATTCTAAAATATTATGTATGAATTCAAGAACAAGTTAGCTATATCTTCAGAAAGTATAAGGGAAGATCACATGTTTAAAATCACATGCACTGAGTTCACTGTCCATCTTTCCACCATACTGTTTCTCTGGCTGTAATTCCTCTTCTTTATTCACTGGGTGACTGCACCATACAAAAATGCTTAAAACCAAAGTCCTTGTGTCTCCCCCTCTTTCCTTCTCACAAACACATTTGCCAAGAGACTTAAACAAGTGAGCAGGAATTTATAAACTCAGCTTAAAAATCAGTTACAACCTAAGTAAGACATCTGGGTACCCAGACATTGTCTTCAAATCCCAGCTTTGTTAATTCTCAAAAGGAAGTTTCCCCTGAGATACACTGAGGTGGCTTTTGACCATCATCTTCCCAATCTTTGCCATACACTAGATGTAATTATTTATTATGAAGCATGTCTAGTTTACTTGGCTAGATGTTTTTATTCTGATCTTAAATGGATTTGGCACCCTTGGAAAGAGAGCTAAAATGATCAGCCAATCAAGACAAAAAGATGAACAGCTTAAATAAGGACTTTTCACTGGTTGCTCTTTGTTCTAAGACTAGTACTCTGTCGTCTCTGTGCTGTGTGACCAACACAAATTAGAATTTGAAATGACACTTGTACATTTTATTTGTTCCCATATTTGAAATCCGCTTTGAGAAACTTTCAGTCCAACACTAAGCTATTAGAACTTCAGTGTGTTTCTGGTTTGAATATGACAAATGAAATAGCAAATCTCCCCTCATAGTTTTATAAATCCCTGATGTAATTTTTGAAGCTTGAAAAACTGATTTTGCAGTTTTTCATAAGCTCCTTATGAAACTTATTCTACAACTTTCCTTAGTACCAAAAAAGGCTCTTAAGCCAGATGGATAGAAAGAAAATCTAGAAAGAAAGCATACAAAATCTAAAACAAAAGTACAAATCTCCAAATCATATAATACAACATCCAGTTTTCTTTTGAGTTGTGAGTTTGCCATATGGAGATAATAAGGGGAAAATTCCAAATACAATCTCCATGGATTCTTTGTCTCTGGGGGCCTAAGATGTTAGTACATCCTTTCAAAAAGAAAAACTCAAAGGATAACTAACATCATACATAAAGTTAGTTGTTAAACTCAGAAGAAGACAATACACTATTTTATATATAAGCAGACGGTTAAGAAACCTTAGTTGTTTCGTGCAGAGGTAGTGTTCACCCAACACACAAACAAAATTGGGCAAAAATTCAGGGCAATCTGCAAAAAAACAAATCAAGCAATACCAGTTAGGGCAAGAATTAAACATGACACCATCTAGGCCTGTTCTTGTTTAGGAATGTCAAAAGAAAAGATCTATAATAATTTTTTGGCTTTTCTTTAAAAGAAATTTTTTCTTCTTTGTTCTGCAAGAAAAAAAAAAAAAAAACAATAATTAGCAAACCGCAGATGAGAGTGACTTCTCTCATTTAACACAAAATATGCCACGAAAGACCACAATAGCATGCCCAACTTTTCCCCTTGCTTTTTTTAAACTCCCAACCTCAAGGAAGGTGCAGTAAGTAGTCACTTGAAGTGCCTTAGGAAACTAACTAAAATGGGATGAAATAAGATTTTGAGGGATATTATCAAGTTACCCCATCCAGAGAGGCAACAAATACTTACAGATCAGCAATTCTGTGCAAGACTCCTGGCTATGCTCAAGAGAATGAAAAGTATATGAGCTAAGTGCTTGCTTCTGTGGGAATTTACAAACAAGTAAAGGAAATACGACTACAACCAAAAATAAATTGTGGGCATAAATACTGTCCAAAGTTGTACAGAAGTGCAAAGTTCCAGCAAGGCTTATTTATTTATTTATTTATTTAAATGAAAACAGTTCATTTCCATTTGGTTTTAACTCATCACTCTCCCAAACATTGACAGCAGACGTGAAGGTAAATGCTTCCTGGGAGACGGTTGAGGGCCTGCAGACCTGGAGAATCCCAGCACTAACAGGAACCCCTGGAAAAGTGTGGAACACTTCCCCTTCTGTGTTGGGCTCCCCACAGAATACAAGCTCCCTGAGGATAGAGAGTATGTCTGCAGTATTCATGACTCTTTCCCTAGAGCCTAGTCAAATGCCTGGAACCTAGCAAGTGCTCAAGTTAAATTGTTATCATTATTGTTAAGCCATTTTGTGGAGGTGTTTGGGAAAACCACACAGGGCGAGATAGGGCTGTTCAAGTTCACGGCTGTACTTTCAATTGTCTAGCCCAGGTTGTGGAGGAGGAGGGGCAGACAGGGCTCTGAAGAGCTGAGGCTGGTAGAAGGATCATGTCATACCTGAATCTGGAGGTGCACTGAAGCCACGCGGGTAGACAGAGGTGCGATTGGGATATAGGATTCTAATGGGTTACCTAAACAAAGTAGATCACAGGAGTCAGGATGTGGATAAGGCAGGGAAGCATGAGGAGGAAAGAGTGCAGGGAAACAGGAGGAGGCCTGGGAAAACGTCTGCGATGGGGCCACGGCTGTCTGTGTGATGTGTGGGTGCATCACTGTTGTGAGAGAGCTAGGGACCTTGAGGATGCTGACAGTTATTTTATAACTCATCTCACATCAGACCTAGGTGCATTCCGTAAGAATCAAAGGGCTCCAAAAGCATCACCTGAAAAATGTTAAGAAAAATGAAAGTGTGTAGTAAGGTGACTGATTACAATATAAATACACAAAAATCAATAGCATTCATTGGAATAAGCAATTAAA
This sequence comes from Balaenoptera physalus, assembly GCF_965194825.1. Lineage (NCBI taxonomy): Eukaryota > Metazoa > Chordata > Mammalia > Artiodactyla > Balaenopteridae > Balaenoptera > Balaenoptera physalus. Next base: position 71,071,655 of record NC_138892.1, read on the forward strand.
AAGTCCGTTTTAAAAGATCCAATTAACAATAGCAACAAAAATTATAAAACTAACAAAAATGTTCAATACCTGTTTGAAGGCAACTTTATTAAGAGAAAAGACCAGAATAAATGGAGAGAAAGAGTATATTCCTGGCTAAGAAAACTTGTATTTTTAAATTATCAATTACTTCATGGTAGCCTATAATTTTAATATAGTTTTAATCTGTAACCAACCAAATATTTTTCATACCTGACAAACTCTAACATTCATCTGGAAAACAAAATGTAGAAAAGAGCCAAGAAATAATTTTAAAAAGAACAGTGAGTGGGAAATGTAACATACTTTAAAATCAATTAAAATACTTTGCTCTTGGTACAATAATAAATAAATGAATAAACAAAATACAGAGTGCAGAAGTTGACCAGTTATATATAGAAATTTAACAAATGAAAAATGTAGCATGTGAACTCAACAAGGAAATGATGACTTATTCAAAAAATGGTCTTAAAATAACAGACTGTATATTTAGGAAAAATAGAGTCAGATTCTTACCATATGTGGAAGTAATATCTAAACAAAAATTTAATATAAAATACTGTTTTAAAAGAATATTTTCAAAATATTATAGTGAAGAAGACCTTCCCAAGCAAAACACAACACCCTAAAATCAGATAGGAAAAGAGTAAGAGATTTGAGTACCTAAATATTTACTTCCACACAATTAAAGAAACCATAAAATTAGAAGGTGAACTACAGACTGTAATGCAATATATACAACACAAGCAACTATAAGAAAAGTATTCAGGAAATAATTTCTGAAAATCAATATGAAAAGTTAAGCAACCAGAAAGAAGAAAAATGAACTAAGTATGTGAAAAAGCAATTCACAGCAGAAATATAAATGCCTAGTAAATATTTGAAAAGCTGACAAATGTCACCAATGATCAGGAAAATTAAATGAAAGTAACAAAATATAATTTTTCACCCACTTGACTAGCAGAAATTCGATTATTAATAACCAGTTTTGGTCAGGGTATTGGTATAGGAAAGACTCATACCATTGGTAGAATTTTAAATTAGATCCTTCTTTAAGGATGGTAACTTAGCAGTTTGTATTAAACTTTAAATGTGAACACCTTAGACCCTTAAGTTCTACTTCTCAGAATCTGACCTGAAGAAGTATTGAATCTCTATAGGGAAAATTTTGCTGTATTATTTGAAATAATAAACTTTGTGAGACTAAATTATCGGACAAGACTTTGAATTATGACTGGGTTGGATTTATGGAAAGATGAAAATAATCTTCAGCTAGCTGTTTCATAGGAAATTTTCAGGAGAAAATTTGACTGTATAAATGTTTGCCTTTCCCGCCGACTTGGGAAGCTACCTAATTCCCACAGAATGCACAATTCCAGCTATATCAAAGGTGAAAATTTAAACACAAGCAAGGATCAAAGTAGAGAATTAATTTGAGTTAGTTCAGGAGTGGTAGCCCTCAGGGAGACAAAGGCTATATTGGAACAGAGTCCCAGCCACCCATGTAATAGAACAAATTGAGAGAGATGAGACGACAGATGCAGTTGGCGACAGCAGTCAGAGGAAGTCCATTCAGGGAGTTTAGCACAGTCAGAGAACATAGTACCTAGTGAGAATTTGTCATCAAGTTAGGTGGCTGATGGTAGAGGGCCAACTGGTGTGTCCCAAGCACAGGCACATGGTGATGAGGAGTTCAGACCTAGAAAATATGCAGTGATTACAGCAAGCAGCTGACCTCAGGGAGCTGTGATATTAAGAGGGCCCAGGCACAGGACTGACACTCAGAGCTAGGGACCCAACAAGACAGTCACAGTCTGGGCAGGACAAAGTCATCAGCAGACCACCCAGTCAGGGGCATGACTATAAGGCAGAGATTTCCAACCAAGGGCAATTTTCCCCACTGGGATCACTTAGCGGTGTCTGGAGACACTTTGGTTGTCATGCTTGAGGAATGCACCAGTGGCATCTAACAGGTAGAGCCCAGGGAAGCCGTCACACACCCTACAATCTACAGAACAGCCCCAAATACCAAAGAATTCTCCGCCCAAAATAATGCCAGCACTGAGAAAGCCTAGTATAGGGAATAAGATAAAGACAGTTATAAGAACTATGACACAGAATCAAGGACTAGGAGTTAATCACACGAACAAAGCAGAACTGTGGAGCTGAAACACGACTAATACAGCAAAGCTGAGTTGGAACCAAGTCACGTGACTATCAAACTAGGTTCTTTATTTTCCTCCTAATTAGGGACCATATAGGTCTTAGGATCTTAAGTGAAAGGCAATCTTGGAGTTGATCTTTATTCCACCACTTACTAGCTGAGAGACCTTGGGCAATTTATTTAATCTTTCACACCTCAGTTTCCTTTTCTATAAAATAGGGTTAATTATAGCATCTGCACTCAGAATTACTATAAAACAAAAATAGGATTATGCATGATAAGTACTCCTAACACTTTGGCCAGTTCATATTACATGGTTGATAATTAATAGTTGTAGAAGCGGGCCAAATAGCTGAACTTGGGAGGAATATTTTTTAAAAAGGAGAAAATAGAAAAAGAAGTAAAGCAGGGCATTAATAGTCCAATCCACCCCAAAATTATTTGGCAGAGGGTTTTCAGGAAAAAAAAAAATCAGGAATTAGATTTACTTAAAGCCAGAGTTTTTTCTTGGGTTAGTGAAAATCAAAAAATGTGAACACCAGAAAGAACGTTCTTTGATATATTTGTTTAAAGTGTTTCAATCTTTAGACTCCTATGAGAAGGCTAAACTCCCTCTTTCCTAAGGTGACTAATTGCAGTATTCTGTTGTCAGCCCTGTATTCTGAAACATTCTGGGCCTGATATTTTTCCTTTACTAAATCAAAGATATTCTGGAATATATTCAATCTCCCTTCTTCTCAAGAAATTAAAATACAATGCTGGATATGTGCTTGAGCATCTACCACAGATAAATTAAGGACTGTGAACCAAAAAGACCCTGCTTGTCCTTTTGTAATACATGATTAATTTTCTGGAATTTACATAATGAGAAACAAAAAAGAAAACAAAATGAGAGGAAGAGAAAAGTCATTGTATTGTATATTTGTTCCTAAAAGTAGCTTGGCTGGGCCTTCCAACCCTCTGCTAAATCCTCAGACAGATTGAAAAAACCCACCACCATGTGCGGAAACCTCAGCATCGTAAATATGCTAACAGATAAAAAGTCTCATCAATGTCTGGCACCTCCGATCCCATCTAGGGTAGGAGACTGAGCAGGATTCTTTTCTACAAAATGTTTTGCTTCTGAAGCTTCCCTTCAGCATGGACCCTAAAGATGGCATTTAGAAATGCTCCCAAGTGGTGTCTCCTGAGTTAAAGAAAAGTTGGAAGCCTTTATATATTTGAGTTGATGTGGGTATTTGGAAAAATGTACCAGTTCACCCAAATGGCATTTATATGTATTCTTAAGCATGACGATTTAAGATTCAGGGAATCAAGGCCATATCCGAGCATCATGGTCACCTTATGAGCTCAAATGCTTTAGGTGTCCAGTCTGCCTTCCTTGGAATGTTAAGGGTGAGAGAAAGGTAACAAGCTCCTTGACCTACTAATTGTTTTCCAGGAAAAGAGGAAATTAGCATAATGTTAGATGGCATCTTTGATAATAACAGCTAGTTTTTGTAGTTTTACCACCCGTTTTCATATATATTATCTCATTTGAGCTCAATGTTCCCACTTAACAACTTTCAGAAAACTAAGGCTCAGAGAATTTAAGCAACTCACCCAAGGTCACACAGCTAGAAAGTAGTGAAGAGGAGACTCAACCCCAGATCCAAATGATTTCACATCCCATTCTTGTAATTCCATACATCATGCTACTTCCCAGCATCTTCTCCAGTCAAGAAATTAAGAGGGAGAGGGGAAAGAGGCCTGTCTTCCCTGAGAGGCTGCCCTCCCCCCTTTCTACTGTATCTGCAGGAAGAGGACATTTCCCAGCTTCCCACATTGCACCATCACCATGGAAGGACTTTATGATGGAATCCAGGAATCTCTTTCCTAAATATTCTCCCCACTCTCATTCACACAGGGAATGATGCTTTCTGAGGTTTATCTTATCTGTGAAATTATTTATATCACTGTACCATACCTAGTTGATAATGTTGTACCCCAAAATGAAATGACTTAGGTTTCCTTACTATTATTAGTCTTCATCTCTACACTTAGATCAAATTTGAGGAAGGAAAACTTTGAATTGTGTCCATGTACTTATTTTATTTTGAAAAATAACTCTTTAATATTGCGTATATATATATATATTGTATACATATATAAAGAATTCAACTTTTGGGAGAAATGTCTGTGTGGGCACGTGCAAGCTTGTGTGTGTGTGTGTGTGTGTGTGTACAGAGAGAGAGTCAATTCAAGCTACTTTCACGATAAGAAAAGATTTCAGAATATGAATTAAATTCCACAGTTCAAAGTGAAACATCACTTGTTTTTAATCAGAGTAGTAATGACAAACTTTTGACATGCCAAATATCACAGATAATTGTTTAAGAATTTACCATTACAGTGTTTATTTACTTAGAATAATATCTCTTTATGGAAGTTATATTTCAATCTTCAAGGAATCTAAGTTTCCTTTGCTGTTAAATTATGAAATAAATATGTGTGATTATAGGCAATAGTAGAGCTTCAGATTATAATTGTTATGGGTAATGACAGATTCATAATCTATGACATGATAATAATTTTTGTAACTTATATAGTAACACTCATCTTCAAAGCATTAGCTGATTAATGCTTTAAAATATCCTCACAAGTCGTATGAACAAGTAGAGTCCTCATGCCTTATTAACACTTTATATACTTTCCATTAGTTGCTTAATTTCTATTTAAATAACTTGAAAAACAACTGAGAAATCATCTAACATGAAAATAAAATCTGAAGATTATTTTTTCAGGCTTTGGGAAGACAACTTCTTTGTTAGTTGTTCTTTGTTTCAATTGCCTCTATTATTTGGAGAGTATTCTATCCAGACCCATCCTTCACTCTCCTCGTTGTCTGGGCTTACATTATGTAAGGACAGAGTCATTAGCCTTCAACAGCCAAAGTGAGAGGTGAATTGCCTTAGATACACAGGACACAAGCTACTGGTCCAACTACTCCAAAACCTACATCCCCACAAAATGTGCCACATGGGTTAAAAGGAATAAGGAATCTTCGTATCATATCTTGATAAATTCAAAATGCCTCTGCCACTTCTCCCTTTCTTCTCTATTTTTATGAATATAACAGTAATTATTTATTAAGCACTAATTATCTACCAGGAAATGTCTTAAGGGCTGTATGTACATTAGCTCACTTCATAATTATAAAAACCCTATGATGTGGCTATTATCAGTATCTTTATTATTTTTACAATATCATCATCAATACATACATACATTTACATGTAAGCAAATAAATAAATAAGGTATTGAGTCTCAGGGAAGTTCAATAATCTGCAAAAAAAGAGACAAGAGCCAAGAGAGAAAGTCAGACCCGCCTGATCACAAAGCCCATTATCCTAACCAGTGCACCAGTGGCTCTCAAACTTCTGCAGGCATTAGAATCACTGATAAAGACACAGATTCCTGGGCCTCACTCCACAGTTTCTGATTCAGTTGGTCTCAGGGAGGAGGTCCCAAGAATTTGCAGTTTTAATCAGTTCCCAGGTGACAATGACCACATTACAGCCCACTAACTGATGCTAAAATACTGATACTTCCTCCCATGGATGGCCCTGTCAAATAAATAATTTGAAAAAGAAATGTTTAGTGGTGTTGGCTAATGGTCTGAGGTGAAAGAAAAAAAACGGGTGCTGGTACTCAAATAGACATGTTTTATCACAAAAAATATACCAGTCCTAGGTAAGTTTTTTTTTTCAGAGAGCTCCTGAGCTCATTTATCAAATCCATAGGGCAGAGACTCCCCCAAATCATGTCATTGTTATTCTTTCTCAGAGAAGTCTTTAACCACTTCTTTACCCCGCTGAGGACGCGAGCATCACCTATGTCTTCCATTTTCTGAATCCCACTTTGGACCTCCGCAGTCAGGCCTGCCTCTGATGTTGCACAGCTTGTGCACAAAACTAGCAAGAGCAAGGATGCTGCCATCCTCCCCCAAACCTGCGGGTGCTTTTCCCTGTCACTTGACATGAGTTTGCTCTTCATCCCATAGGTTCAAGAACTGAGCTGATGATTTATTGCTATGGTAAATTTGCTGATGCAAAAATCTACGCCAAGTCTAAGCTTGGAACAAGATTTTATTTGCCAAGTAGTAATCCCTGTAAAATCAGGGTTTAAAATGGAAAATGTTATTCAGACTAATTATGGGTCATGCAATTGGGAATTGCTGTAGCACGCTTTTCTTAAACATTATCCCAAAGGAGGCCATCAGAAGAACATATGTGCTGCAGACCCTGCCCAAGTTCTTTGTCAGTAAGTGGAACAAGCCTGCAATGGCAAAGGGGAGTGACGGTCACCACCATCCCCGGGGGGTTCCTCATTAGACAGCCATACAGTGAGCCTTCTCACACTGCAGACAAAGGAAAGAGGATAACAGGCTTTACTTTTAAAGTGCGGGGGCAAAGAGAGGGAGAATGGGACAAAACAGAAGAAATGACTCCAAGTCAGGAAAAAGAATGTCTGGTAGGAAATCTTATCAAAACGTTTTGAATGAATAAAAATAAACTTGCTATGAATTCAAGAGCTGAAAAGATTTAATTTCTGGGATGCAAACAAATTAAATGTATGAAAACTGTTTACTATAATTGGTTATAATTGGTACAATTGTAATGATGGGCTGTTTTTGTTCAACTTTATTTCAGTTGAAATAATAGCTTCATGAACAAATCCTAAAGTACAAGACTGATTACTTTACACTCGAGAGATGAAATGAGTTCTAAGTTTGAAATGTTCTTTCCTGTGCTCAAAACGTATGGATGGAGTCTTCGCTGATAATTCTTGGTATTCATAACAAATCAGTCTACATTACCCAAGTAAGCTTATTTTCATTCTATGCTATTATTAAAAGGCTTCATTGAACATGAGGAGAGAAAAAAAGCTTTGTTTAAAAATCTTCAAAGAGAGGATCAAGATGGCAAGGTAGGAGAATACACCTCACCCCACAAATACATCAAAAATACATCTACATGTGGAAGTGGAAACTGTCAGAAAGGTCCTGTACAACCAAGGCTGTAAGATCCACACATAATTAGGTAGGAAGGGAGGAAAAGCAGTCAGGTCAGGACCTGTGCCCCTGGGAAGGGACCTACACTGGGGAGTGAGCAGTCAAGCCACAGATTGGGCACCCCACTCCTGGGGTCCTACACAGGAGAGATGGGTCCCCTTGGCTGGTTGGAGGACCCCTGGGACTAACAGGAGGGCTGTGGGAAGCCTGGACCCCACTCATGGGAAGCACACGTGCTGGCTTGCCCCTGAGGTGGAGATTGGAGGACTGTCCCAGTGGCTGACAGGTTTCCCATGACTGCCTTGGCCAGCGCCCCAGCCTGAGCCTAGTGAACACTCCAGACCCGCTTACTCCACATCACAGCACGGCGTTGGATCTAGGGCTACCATGGCCAGGGAGAAAGCTCAGCTGCAGAAGGCGAAAGTGGCTCGATCCTAGGGCAGCATCTGGGTGGGGTGACCGCAGCCATTGTTGATGCTTTACTCAAGCAGCGTATCAGAAGCAGCCCAGGACTCTGGTGCTGGCCACTGCACCACAGCTCACACCCTGATATATGCTGAGAGTCCACATGGGGCAAACTGGCCCTGCAATGTGGTTCCAAACAGGGCAGAGGTGGCAGAGGCTGGAGGCAGTGATAGGCTGCAAGGGACAAAAGGGACTTAAACCCACTGTGTCTGAGCGGAGTGATGGAAACAATTGCTGGCGCCTGCACAGCCAGCGCATAGGAAACATCTTGGGCCACTGTCTGAGGCCAACATGAGCAAAGAGCCCGAAGGGGCACCTCCTGCTTCTGCACTACCCCCCTCTGGGGCAAGGGTCCTGGTGCTGGGAGTGAGGAAAGCACACACTTAAAGGGAACAGAGCCAGCATGGGCTCAACGCTCAGAGCTTCTGCTCCAGCAACTTGGGATGAGAACCCACCCACAATTGGGTGGTGACAGCCACTGAGCAGGGGGAAACCCCACCTCACACTCAGCTCCAGCTCTACCCACTCTACCTCCAGCCCCACCTCCTACCAAGGTGACAGCTGCCAGTACACTCTGAGGAAAGATGTAACTTGCATCCACGTCAAATCCAGCTCTCCCACCAAAGGCATTGGAAACAAACAGTCTGTATAGGAACACTCCCACATAAGGACACCCCTTCAAGACCACAAACAGGTAACTGTTTCAAACCTAAACTCCTAGAGGTAGAGAAAGTTAAGCAAAACGAAAAGGCACAGGAACTGGTCTCAACTGAAAGAGCAAGAAAAATCCTTTGAAAAAATAATGAAACAGAAATAAACAATTTGCCAGATAAAGAATTCAAAGCTTTAGGAATAAGATTGCTAACTGAATTAGAGAAAAGAATAGATGAACTCAGTGAGCATTTCAGCAAGACATCTCATAAATAAAATGACAAAAGTTAAAGATAAAGATAGTTCTAAAGGCAGCAAGAGAAAAACAAAGAGTCATATACAAGGGAATCCTCATAAGGCTATCAGCTGATTTCTCTGCAGAAACTTTGCAGGCCAGAAGGGAGTGGCATGATATATTCAAAGTGCTGAAAAGGAAAATCCTGCAACAAGGATACTCAGCCCAACAAGATTATCATTTAGAATAGGAGAGACAGAGAACTTGTCAGACAAGCAAAAATTAAAAAATTCAGCAATACCAAACCTACCCTAAAAGAAAGGTTAAAGGATCTTCCCTAAGTGGAAAAGGAAAGGGAAAGTCCCACTAGGAAAGGCAAATATATAATAAGGCCTGAGGATCAACCACTTAAGTAAGCTAGTATAAAGAGTAAAAGACAAAAAATTATAATAACACCTATGAAGAGTTAAGGAAAAAACATGAAGATGTAAAATATGACATCAAAAACATAAAATGCAGGGAAGGGGAGTAAAAATAGTAGACCTTTTAGAATGCGTTTGAACTTAAAACACTACCAGTTTAAAACAAGTAGATATAGTTATAGGTAAACATATATGAATCCCATGGTAACCATAATTCAAAAACCTATAACAAATATACAAAAATTAAAAAGAAAAGAACTCAAGCACACTACTAAAGAAAATCATCAGACCACAAGGGAAGAAACAAAAAGAAGAAATGCGTAAAGAATTATGAAAACAAGTGGGAAAAAAAGTAATAAAATATGCATATATATCAATAAATACAAATAATAAAATAAGTACACACATATCAATAATCACTTTAAATGGTAATGGACCCCCCAAAATAATAAATAAATAAATAAATAAATAAATAAATAAATAAATAAATAAAGGCAATGGACTAATTGCTCCAATCAAAAGACATAGGGTGGCTGACTGGATTTAAAAAAACAAGACCTATTGATATGTTGCCTACAAGAGGCTCACTTCAGAGCTAAAGACACACACAATCTGAAAGTGAGGGGATGGAAAAAGGTATCTCATGCAAACGGAAACAACAAGAAAACGGGGTAGCAATACTCATATCAGACAAAATAGACTTCAAATAAAGGCTATAACAAAAGACAAAGAAGGGCATTATAAAGGGATCACAGGAGCACCTGAATATATAAAGCAAATATTAGCAGACAGAGAGAAATTGATAGTAATACAATAATAGTAGGGGACTTGAACACCCCACTGACATCAATGGGCAGATCATCCAGACAGAAAATTAATAAAGCAACAGTGGTTTTAAATGACATCATAGGCCAATTGGACAACATCTACAGGACATTCCATCCAAAAACAGCAGAACACACATTCTTTTCAAGTGCATGTGGAATGTTCTCCAGGATAGATCACATGCTATGCACAAAACAAGTCCCAACAAATTTAGGAGGATAGAAATTATATCAAGCATTTTTTCCAACCACCATGGTATGAAACTAGAAATCAATTACAGAAAGACAAAAGGGAAAAGCACAAACACGTGAAGACTAAACAACATGCTATTAAAAAAAAATCAATGAGTCAATGAAAAATATCAAAGATTAAGTCAGAGAAAAACCTCAAGACAAATAAAAATCAAAACACAACTTTCCATAATCTATGGGGCACAGCGAAACAATTCTAAAAGGGAAGTTTATAACGATATAGGCTTTCCTCAAGAAACAAGAAAAATCTCAAATAAACAATCTAATCTAACATTTAAAAGAATTAGAAAAATAAGAACAAGCAAAGCCCAAAGTCAGCAGGAGGAAGGAAGTAATAAATATCAGAGAGGAAATAAATAAAACAGAGACCAAAAAAACAATAGTGAAGATCAATGAGACCAAGAGCTGTTTTTTTTAAAAGATAAATAAAACTGATAAACCTTTAGCCAGGCTCACCAAGAAGAAAAGAGAGAGGACCCAAGTGAACCAAATAAGAAATAAAAGAGGAGAAATAACAACTGATACCATAGAGACACAAAAAATCATAAGAGAACTCTATGAACAATTATATGTTCATATAATTTGTTAAAAGTGAACAACCTAGAAGAAACGGACAAATTTTTACAAACTTACAACCTGCCAAGACTGAATCAAGAAAAAACACTTTGAACAGACTGAGCACTAGTAGTGAAATTGAATTTGTAATTTAAAAAGCTCCCAGCAAACAAAAGTCCAAAGCTGGATGACTTCAAACGAAAATTCTACCAAACATACAAAGCAAAGCTAATACCTCTCCTTCTCAAACTACTGCAAAGAATTGAAGATGAGGGAACACTCCCAAATTCATTCTACAAGGCCATAATTACCCTGATACCAAAACCAGACACTACAAAAAATATATATAGAACAGGAAAATATCTTTGATGAATAAAGCTGCAAAAATCTTCAACAAAATATTAGCAAACTGAACCCAACAACATATAAAAAGGATCATACCAATGAGATCAAGTCTGATTTATTCCAGGTATGCCAGGATGGTTTAATACTTACAAATCAATCAACGTGACACACTACATTAACAAAAGGAAGGATAAAAATCACATGATCATCTCAATAGACACAGATAAAGCATCTGACAAAATCCAACATCCATTCATAATAAAAACTCTAATCAAAGTGAGTATAGATGGAACATATCTCAATATAATAAAGGCCATTTATGACAACACAGCTAACACCATATTCAATGGTGTAAAGCTGAAGATCTCTCTTCTAAATTCAGAAACAAAACAAGGATGCCCACTCTCACCACTTCTATTTAACACTGTGTTGTAAGGCCTAGCCACAGCAATCAGATAAGAAAAGGAAATAAAATCATTCATATTGAAAGGGAAGAAGTAAAACTATCACTATTTGCACATGACATTATACCATGTATAGAAAACCCTAAAGTCTCCACTGAAAAACAGTTAGAAGTAATAAATGAATTCAACAAAGTTGCAGGATACAAAATTAATATACATAAATCTGTTGTTTGTCTGTACTAATGAACTATCAGAAAGACAAAGCAAAAAAAAAATCTCATTTAAAATAACATCAAAAAGAATAAAATACCTAGGAATAAATTTAACCAAGGAGGTAAAAAACCTATACTCTGAAATCTATGAAATATTGATGAAGGAAATTGAAGATGAGACAAAAAATGGAAAGATATCCCACACTTTTGGATTGGAAGAATTAATATTGCTAAAATGCCCTTACTACCCAAGGCAATCTATAAGTTTAATGCAATCCCTATCAAAATACCATGATATTTTTCACTGAATTAGAACAAATAATCCTAAAATTTGTATGAAACCACAAAAGACCCCAAATTGCCAAAACAATCATTAGAAGAAAAGAACAAAGCTGGAGGTATCATGACCCTTGACTACAGACTATATTACAAAACTACAGTAATCAAAACAGTATGGTAGGCACTGCCACAAAAACAGCCACATAGATCAATGGAATAGAATAGAGATGCCAGAAACAAACCCACACACCTATGGTCAATTAATCTATGACAAAGGGAGTGAGAATATAAAATGAAGAAAAGACAGTCTCTTCAATAAATAGTGCGGGAAAACTGGACAGCCACATGTAAAACTATTAGAACATTTCTTCACACTACATACAAAAAATAAACTGAAAATGGTTTAAAGACCTAAATGTAAGACCTCAAACCACAAAACTCCTAGAATAGAACATATGCAGAACATTATTTGACATAAATTGTAGTAATATTCTCTTGATTCTGTATCCTAAGTCAAAAGAAATAAAAGCAAAAATAAACAAATGGGACCTAATTAAACTTAAAAGGCTTTGCACAGCAAAGGAAACCATCAACAAAATGAAAAGACAACCTACTGAATGAGAGAAAATATTTACAAGTGATGCAAGCAACAACGGCTTAATATCCAAAATATATAAACAGCTCATATAACTCAAAACCAAAATAACAAGCAACCTGATTTTTAAATGGTCAGAAGACCTGAATAGACATTTTTCCAAAGAAGATATGCAGATAGCTAACAGGGACATGAAAAAATGCTTGACATCACTAATTATTAGGGAAATGCAAATCAAAACAACAGTGTGATAAACCCTCATACCTGTAAGAATGGCTACCATCAAAAAGTCTACAAATAACAAATGTTGGAGAGGATGTGGAGTGTACCCTTGTACTCTGTTGGTGGGAATGTAAATTGGTGCAGTTACCGTGGAAAACAGTATGGAAGGGCCTCAAAAAGCTAAAACTAGAACTACCACATGATCAAGCAATTCCATTCCTGGGTATATATCTGGGAAAAAAAGGAAAACACTAATTCAAAAAGATACATACACCCCAATATTCATAGCGGCACTATTGGCAATAGCCAAGATATGGAAGCAAACAAAGTGTCCATCAAGAGAAGAATTGATAGGGCTTCCAGTTCCAACTCAAGGCCTTGCCAGATGGTGTGTGGAGCGGCGAGATTACTTCGTGCCAGGTCACTTTAAGCTACTTGGAAAAAAAATGTTAGTCAAGACTCAGTGACTGACTCCCTCTTGCGAGAGCACCGGAATCACAACTAACTGCTGAACAATCATTGACAGGAAGACACTGGAACTCACCAGAAAAGACACCCCACATCCAAAGACAAAGGAGAAGCTGCAATGAGATGGTAGGAAGGGTGCAATCACAATAAAACCAAATCTCATAACCTCTGGGTGGGTGACTCACAAATTGGAGAAAAATTATACCACAAAAGTACACCCACTGGAGTGAAGGTTCTGAGCCCCACATAAGGATTCCCAACCTGGGGGTCCGGCAAAGGGACAAGGAATTCCCAGAGAATCAGACTTTGAAGGCTAGCAGGATTTGATTGCAGGACTTCAACAGGACTAGGGGAAACAGAGACTCCACTCTTGGAGGGCACACACAAATTAGTGTGAGCATCGGAACCCAGGGGAAGGAGCAGTGACCCCATAGGAGACTGAACCAGACATACCTACTAATGTTGGATGGTCTCCTGCAGAGGCGGGGGGTGGCTATGGCTCACCGTGAGGACAAGGACACTGGCAGCAGAAGTTCTGGGAAGTACTCCTTGGTGTGAGCCCTCCCAGAGTCCACCATTAGCCCCACCAAAGAGCCAGGGTAGGCTCAAGGGTTGGGTCACCTCAGGCCAAACAACCAACAGTGAGGGAACACAGCCCCACCCATCAGCAGACAAGTGGATTAAAGTTTTACTGAGCTCTGCCCACCAGAGCAACAGCCAGCTCTACCCACCAACAGTCCCTCCCATCAGGAAACTTACACAAGACTCTTAGATACCCTAATCCAGCAGAGGGCAGACAACAGAAGCAAGAAGAACTACAATCCTGCAGCCTGTAGAACAAAAAACACATTCACAAAAAGATAGACAAGGTGAAAAGGCAGAGGGCTATGTACCAGATGAAGGAACAAGATAAAACCCCAGAAAAACAACTAAATGAAGTGGAGATAGGCAACCTTCCAGAAAAAGAATTCAGAATAATGATAGTGAAGGTGATCCAGGACCTCGGAAAAAGAATGGAGGCAAAGACCAAGAAAATGCAAGAAATATTTAACAAAGACCTAGAAGAATTAAAGAACAAACAAACAGAGATGAACAATACAATAACTGAAATGAAAACTACACTAGAAGGAATCAATAGCAGAATAACTGAGGCAGAAGAACAGATAAGTGACCTGGAAGACAGAATGGTGGAATTCACTGTTGCGGAACAGAATAAAGAAAAAGAATGAAAAGAAATGAAGACAGCCTAAGAGACCTCTGGGACAACATTAAACGCACCAACGTTCGCATTATAGGGGGCCCAGAAGGAGAAGAGAGAGAGAAAGGACCCAAGAAAAGATTTGAAGAGATTATAGTCGAAAATTTCTCTAACATGGGAAAGGAAATAGCAACCCAAGTCCAGGAAGCGCAGACAGTCCCATACAGGATAAAGCCAAGGGGAAACACACCAAGACACATAGCAATCAAACTGACAAAAGTTAAACACAAAGAAAAATTATTGAAAACAGCAAGGGAAAAATGAAAAATAACATGCAAGGGAACTCCTATAATGGTAACAGCTGATTTCTCAGCAGAAAGTCTACAAGCCAGAAGGGAGTGGCATGACATATTTAAAGTGATTAAAGGGAAGAACCTACAACCAAGATTACTCAACCTGGCAAGGATCTCATTCAGATTTGATGGAGAAATCAAAAGCTTTACAGACAAGCAAAAGCTAAGAGAATTCAGCACCACCAAACCAGCTCCACAACAAATACTAAAAGGAACTTCTCTAAGTGGGAATCATAACAGAAGAAAAGGACCTACAAAAACAAACCCAAAACAATTAAGAAAATGGTCATAGGAACATACATATTGGTAATTACCTTAAACGTGAATGGATTAAATGCTCCAACCAAAAGACACAGACTCGCTGAATGGATACAAAAACAAGACCCATATATATGCTGTCTACAAGAGACCCACTTCAGACCTAGGGACATGTACATACTGAAAGTGAGGGGATGGAAAAAGATATTCTATGCAAATGGAAATCAAAAGAAAGCTGGATTAGCAATACTCATATCAGATAAAATAGATTTTGAAATAAAGAATGTTACAAGAGACAAGGAAGGACACTGCATAATGATCAAGGGATCAAACCAGGAAGAAGATATAACAATTATAAATATATATGCACCCAACATAGGAGCACCTCAATACATAATGCAACTGTTACCAGCTATAAAAGAGGAAATCAATAGTAACACAATAATAGTGGTGCACTTTAATACCTCACTTACACCAATGGACAGATCATCCAAACAGAAAATTAATAAGGAAACACAAGCTTTAAATGACACAATAGACCAGATAGATTTAATTGATATTTATAAGACATTGCATCCAAAAACAGCAGAGTACTCTTTTTTCTCAAGTGCTCACGGAACATTCTCCAGGGCTGATCATATCTTGGGTCACAAATCAAGCCTCAGTAAATTTAAGAAAATTGAAATCATATCCAGCTTCTTTTCGGACCACAATGTTATGAGACTAGAAATCAATTACAGGGAAAAAAACGTAAAAAACACAAACACATGGAGGCTAAACAATACGCTACTAAATAACCAAGAAATCACTGAAGAGATCAAAGAGGAAATCAAAAAATACCTAGAGAAAAATGACAATGAAAACACGATGATCCAAAACTTAGGGGATGTAGCAAAAGCAGTTCTAAGAGGGAAGTTTATAGCAATACAATCCTACCACGAGAAACAACAAACACCTCAACTAAACAATCTAACCTTACACCTAAAAGAACTAGAAAAAGAAGAACAAACAAAACCCAAAGTTAGTAGAAGGAAAGAAATCATAAACATCAGAGCAGAAATAAATGAAATAGAAAAAAGAAAACAATAGCAAAGATCAATAAAACTAAAAGCTGGTTCTTTGAGAAGATAAACAAAGTTGATAAACCATTAGCCAGACTCATCAAGAAAAACAGGGAGAGGTCTCAAATCAATAAAATTAGAAATGAAAAAGGAGAAGTTATAATAGACACCGCAGAAATACAGAGCATCCTAAGAGACTACTACAAGCAACTCTATGCCAATAAAATGGACAACCTGGAAGAAATGGACAAATTCATAGAAAGGTATAACCTTCCAAGACTGAACCAGGAAGAAATAGAAAATATGAACAGACCCATCACAAGTAATGAAATTGAAACTGTGATTAAAAATCTTCCAACAAACAAAACTCCAGGACCAGATGGCTTCACAGGTGAATTCTGTCAAATATTTAGAGAAGAGCTAAGACCTATCTTTCTCAAGATCTTCCAAAAAATTGCAGAGGAAGGAACACTCCCAAACTCATTCTATGAGGCCACCATCACCCTGATACCAAAACCAGACAAAGATACTACACAAAAAGAAAATTACAGACCAATATTACTGATGAATATAGATGCAAAAATCCTCAACAAAATACTAGCAAACAGAATCCAATAACACATTAAAAGGATCATGCAACATAATCAAGTGGGATTTATCCCAGGGATGCAAGGATTCTTCAATATATGCAAATCAATCCATGTGATACACCATATTAACAAATTGAAGAATAAAAACCATATGATCATCTCAATAGGTGCAAAAAAGGCTTTTCACAAAACTCAACACCCATTTATGATAAAAACTCTCCAGGAATTGGGCATAGAGGGAACTTTCCTCAACATAATAATGGCCACATATGACAAACCCACAGCAAACATCATTCTCAATGGTGAAAAACTGAAAGCGTTTCCTCTAAGATCAGGAACAAGACAAGGATGTCCACTCTCACCACTATTATTCAACATAGTTTTGGAAGTCCTAGCCATGGCAATCAGAGAAGAAAAAGAAATAAAAGGAATACAAATTGGAAAAGAAGAAGTAAAACTGTCACTGTTTGCAGATGATATGATACTATACATAGAAAATCCTAAAGATGCCATCAGAAAACCACTAGAGCTAATCAATGAATTTGGTAAAGTTGCAGGATACAAAATTAATGCACAGAAATCTCTTGCATTCCTGTACACTAATGATGAAAACTCTGAAAGAGAAATTAAGGAAACACTCCCATTTACCACTGCAACAAAAATAATAAAATACCTAGGCATAAACCTACCTAAGGAGACAAAAGACCTGCATGCAGAAAACTATAAAACACTGATGAAAGAAATTAAAGGTGATACAAACAGATGGAGAGATACACCATGTTCTTGAATTGGAGGAATCAGTATTGTGAAAATGACTATACTACCAAAAGCAATCTACACATTCAATGCAATCCTTATCAAATTACCAAAGGCATTTTTTACAGAACTAGAAGAAAAAATCTTAAAATTTGTATGGAGACACAAAAGACCCCGAATAGCCAAAACAGTACTGAGGGAAAAAACAGAGCTGGAGGAATCAGGCTCCCTAACTTCAGACTATACTTCAAAGCTACAGTAATCAAGACAATATGGTACTGGCACAAAAACAGAAATATAGGTCAATGGAACAGGATAGAGACCCCAGAGCTAAACCCATGCATCTATGGTCAACTAATCTATGACAAAGGAGGCAAAGATATACAATGGAGAAAAGACAGTCTCTTCAATAAGTGGTGCTGGGAAAACTGGACAGCTACATGGAAAAGAATGAAATTAGAACATTCCCTAATGCCATACACAAAAATAAACTCAAAATGGATTAGAGACCTAAATGTAAGACAGGACACTAGAGAACTCATAGAGGAAAACATAGGAAGAACACACTTTGACATACATCACAGCAACATCTTTTTTGATCCACCTCCTAGAGTAATGGAAATAAAAACAAAAATAAAAAAATGGGACCTAATGAAACTTAAAAGTTTTTGTACAGCAAAGGAAACTACAAACAAGGTGAAAAGACAACCCTCAGAATGGGAAAAAATATTTGCAAACAAATCAACGGACAAAGAATTAATCTCCAAAATACATAAACAGCGTATGCAGCTCAATATTAAAGAAACAAACAAGCCAATCAAAAAATGGGCAGAAGACCTAAATACACATTTCTCCAAGAAGACATACAGATGGTCAAGAAGCACATGAAAAGCTGCTCAACGTCACTAATTATTAGAGAAATGCAAATCAAAACTACAATGAGGTATCACCTCACACCAGTTAGAATGGGCATCATCAGAAAATCTACAAACAGCAAATGTTGGAGAGGGTGTGGAGAAAAGGGAACCCTCTTGCACTGTTGGTGGGAATGTAAATTGATACAGCCACTATGGAGAACAGTGTGAAGGTTCCTTAAAAAACTGAAAATAGAATTACCATATGACCCAGCAATCCCACTACCGGGCATATACCCAGAGAAAACCATAATTCAAAAAGACACATGCACCCCAATGTTCATTGCAGCACTATTTACAATAGCCAGGACATGGAAACAACCTAAATGCCCATCGACAGATGAATGGATAAAGAAGATATGGTACATATATACAATGGAATATTACTCAGCCATAAAAAGGAACAAAATTGGGTCATTTGTAGAGAGCGTTTGTGGATATAGAGACTGTCATACAGAGTGAAGTAAGTCAGAAAGAGAAAAATAATTATCGTATATTAACACATATATGTGGAACCTAGAAAAATGGTACAGATGAACCAGTTTGCTGGGCAGACATTGAGACACAGATGCAGAGAACAAACATATCGACACCAAGGGGGGAAAGTGGCTGGCAGGAGGGTGGTGTGATGAATTGGGAGATTGGGATTGACATATATGTACCAATATGTATCAAATGGATGACCTATAAGAACCTGCTGTATAAAAAAAAAAAGAGAGAGAAGAATTGATAAAGAAGATGTAGTATGTATATATGTATGTGTGTGTATATATATATATATATATATATATATATATACACACACATACATACATACACACAGTGGAATATCACTCAGCCTTAAAAAAAATGAAATTATTACACCTAGTGAAATAAGTCATATGGAGAAAGACAAATACTATATGATATCACTTATTTGTGGAATCTAAAAAATAAAACAAACCAGTATATACAGCAAAACAGAAACAGACTCGTGGGAATAGAAAACAAACTAGTGGTTACCAGTGGGCAGAGGGAAGGGATGAGAGGCAAGATAAGAGTATCGGATTAGGAAATACAAGCTTCTGTGTATAAAATAGATAAGCAACAGTATACATTGTAGAGTACAGGGAATTATAGTCATTATTTTGTAATAACTTAATGGAGTATAATCTAAAAATACTAAATCACTATGCTGTACACCTGAAATTAATATAATATTGTAAATCACCTATACTTCCATTAAAAAAAGAAAAATGAAGAAAAAAAGTTTTAAAAAAAGCTTTAAGGACCAAGGCAATATCATGATGTACAAAGTAAACTATATAGAAAGAAAGTTTTAAGGCATTTTACTCAACAAGCATATATTATCCAACTTTCTTTCTTTCTTTCTATATCCGTTTTTCAGAAAAAATTAATATGGACCTCAATTTTCTTATTCTTGTTACATACGTTAAAAACATAAAAAAATACATACCAAAAAATGAAGTTAATGTGTACTTGGGAAAAAATGAAGTTAAAGTTATCACAACATCTATCTCAAAATATAGTTATATATGCTTAAAAGAAAATCAGGGGGTCTGGGCAAGATGGCGGAAGAGTAAGACACGGAGATCACCTTCCTTCCCACAGATACATCAGAAATACATCTACGCGTGGAACTGCTCCTACAGAACACCCACTGAACGCTGGCAGAAGACCTCAGGCCTCCCACAAGGCAAGAAACTCCTCGTGTACTTGGGTAGGGCAAAAGAAAAAAGAAATAACAGAGACAAAAGAATAGGGACGGGACCTGCACCAGTGGGAGGGAGCTGTGAAGGAGGAAAAGTTTCCACACACTAGGAAGCCCCTTCACGGGCAGAGACTGCGGGTGGCAGAGAGGGGAAGCTTCAGAGCCACGGAGGAGAGCGCAGCCACAGGGGTGCGGAGGGCAAAGCGGAGAGATTCCCGCACAGAGGCTCGGCGACAAGCAGCACTCACCAGCCCGAGAGGCTTGTCTGCTCACCCGCTGGGGCGGGAGGGGGCTGGGAGATGAGGCTCGGGCTTCCGACGGATCGCAGGGAGAGGACTGGGGTTGGCAGAGTGAACACAGCCTGAAGGGGTTAGCGCACCACAGCTAGCCGGGAGGGAGTCCGGGAAAAAGTCTGCAGCTGCCGAAGAGGCAAGAGACTTTTTCTTGCCTCTTTGTTTCTCAGTGCTCGAGGAGAGGGGATTCAGAGCACAACCTAAACAAGCTCCAGAGACAGGCGCGAGCCACGGCTATCAGCGCAGACCCCAGAGACGGGCATGAGATGCTAAGGCTGCTGCTGCCGCCAACAAGAAGCCTGTGTGCGAGCACAGGTCACTATCCACACCGCCCCTCCCGGGAGCCTGTGCAGCCCGCCACCGACAGGCTCCCGTGATCCAGGGACAACTTCCCCAGGAGAACGCAGGGCTCGCATCAGGCTGCTGCAACATCACGCCGGCCTCTGCCGCCACAGGCTCGCCCAGCATCCGTACCCCTCCTTCCCCTCCCCACCGCCTGAGTGAGCCAGAGCCCCTGAAGCAGCTGCTCCTTTCACCCCGTCCTGTGTGAGCGAAGAACAGACGCCCTCAGGCGACCTACATGCAGAGGTGGGGCCAAATCCAAAGCTGAACCCCGGGAGCTGTGCGAACAAAGAAGAGAAAGGGAAATTTCTCCCAGCAGCCTCAGAAGCAATGGATTAAAGCTCCACAAACAACTTGATGTACCTGCATCTGTGGAATACCTGAATAGACAACAAATCATCCCAAATTCAGGAGGTGGACTTTGGGAGCAGGATATATTAATTTTTCCCCTTTTCCTTTTTTTGTGAGTGTATATGTGTATGCTTCTGGGTGAGATTTTGTCTGTATTGCTTTGCTTTCACCATTTGTCCTAGGGTTTGGTCCGTCCGTTTTGTTTTTTTTTTTTTTTTTTTGTACTTGAAAAATTTTTTTTCTTAATAATTTTTTCCTTATTTTCTATTTTTAAAAATTAAAAAAAATTTTTTTGTAATAAGTTTTTTCATATATTTATTTTAAAAAAATTAAAAAATTTTTCTTCTTAATAAATTTGTTACTTAATAATTTTTTTCTTATTTTTTATTATAAAAAATTAATAAATTTATTTTTAAAAATTAAAAAAAAATTTTTTCTTAATAAATTTTTTCTTAATAATTTTTTTTCTTATTTTTCATTATAATAGCTTTATTTTATTTTATCCTCTTTCTTTCTTTCTTTCTTTCTATTTTTTCTCCCTTTTATTCTGAACCATGTGGATGAAAGGCTCTTGGTGCTCCAGCCAGGCATCAGGGCTGTGCCTCTGAGGTGGGAGAGCCAACTTCAGGACACTGGTCCACAACAGACCTCCCAGCTCCACGTAATACCAAACGGCAAAAATCTCTCAGAGATCTCCATCTCAACATCAAGACCCAGCTTCACTCAATGACCAGCAAGCTACAGTGCTGGACACCCTATGCCAAACAACTAGCAAGACAGGAGCACAACCCCATCCATTAGCAGAGAGGCTGCCTAAAATCATAATAAGGCCACAGACACCCCAAAACACACCACCAGACGTGGACGTGCCAACCAGAAAGACAAGATCCAGCTTCATCCACCAGAACACAGGCACTAGTTCCCTCCACCAGGAAGCCTACACAACCCACTGAACCAACCTTAGCCACAGGGGACAGATACCAAAAACAACGGGAACTATGAACCTGCAGACTGTGAAAAGGAGACCCCAAACACAGTAAGATAAGCAAAATGAGAAGACAGAAAAACACACAGCAGATGAAGGAGCAGGGTCAAAACACACCAGACCTAACAAATGAAGAGGAAATAGGCAGTCTACCTGAAAAAGAATTCAGAATAATGATAGCAAAGATGATCCAACATCTTGGAAATAGAATTGACAAAATGCAAGAAACATTTAACAAGGACGTAGAAGAACTAAAGAGGAACCAAGGAACGATGAAAAACACAATAAATGAAATTAAAATACTCTATACGGGATCAATAGCAGAATAACTGAGGCAGAAGAAAGGATAAGTGACCTGGAAGATAAAATGGTGGAAATAACTACTGCAGAGCAGAATAAAGAAAAAAGAATGAAAAGAACTGAGGACAGTCTCAGAGACCTCTGGGACAACATTAAACGCACCAACATTCAAATTATAGGGGTCCCAGAAGAAGAAGAGAAAAAGAAGGGGACTGAGAAAATAATTGAAGAGATTATAGTTGAAAACTTCCCTAATATGGGAAAGGAAATAGTTAATCAAGTCCTGGAAGCACAGAGAGTCCCATACAGGATAAATCCAAGGAGAAACACGCCAAGACACATATTAATCAAACTATCCAAAATTAAATATAAAGAAAACATATTAAAAGCAGCAAGGGAAAAACAACAAATAACACACAAGGGAATCCCCATAAGGTTAACAGCTGATCTTTCAGCAGAAACCCTGCAAGCCAGAAGGGAGTGGCAGGATATACTTAAAGTGATGAAGGAGAAAAACCTACAACCAAGATTACTCTACCCAGCAAGGATCTCATTCAGATTTGATGGAGAAATTAAAACCTTTACAGACAAGCAAAAGCTGAGAGAGTTCAGCACCACCAAACCAGCTTTACGACAAATGCTAAAGGAACTTCTCTAGGCAAGAAACACAAGAGAAGGAAAACACCTACAATAACAAACCCAAAACATTTAAGAAAATGGGAATAGGAACATACATATCGATAATTACCTTAAATGTAAATGGATTAAATGCTCCCACCAAAAGACACAGACTGGCTGAATGGATACAAAAACAAGACCCGTATATATGCTGTCTACAAGAGACCCACTTCAGACCTAGAGACACATACAGACTGAAAGTGAGGGGATGGAAAAATGTATTCCATGCAAGTGGAAATCAAAAGAAAGCTGGAGTAGCAATTCTCATATCAGACAAAATAGACTTTAAAATAAAGACTATTACAAGAGACAAAGAAGGACACTATATAATGATCAAGGGATCGATCCAAGAAGAAGGTATAACAATTGTAAATATTTATGGACCCAACATAGGAGCACCTCAATACATAAGGCAAATACTGACAGCCATAAAAGGGGAAATCGACAGCAACACAATCATAGTAGGGGACTTTAACACCCCACTTTCACCAATGGACAGATCATCCAAAATGAAAATAAATAAGGAAACACAAGCTTTAAATGATACATTAAACAAGATGGACTTAGTTGATATTTATAGGGCATTCCACCCAAAAACAACAGAATACACATTTTTCTCAAGTGCTCATGGAACATTCTCCAGGATAGATCATATCTTGGGTCACAAATCAAGCCTTGGTAAATTTAAGAACATTGAAATCGTATCAAGTATCTTTTCCAACCACAATGCTATGAGACTAGATATGAATTACAGGAAAAGATCTGTAAAAAATACAAGCACATGGAGGCTACACAACACACTACTTAATAACGAAGTGATCACTGAAGAAATCAAAGGGGAAATCAAAAAATACCTAGGAACAAATGACAATGGAGACACGACGACCCAAAACCTATGGGATGCAGCAAAAGCAGTTCTAAGAGGGAAGTTTATAGCAATACAACCCTATATCAAGAAACAGGAAACATCTCGAATAAACAACCTAACCTTGCACCTAAAGCAATTAGAGAAAGAAGAACAAAAAAACCCCAAAGCTAGCAGAAGGAAAGAAATCATAAAGATCAGATCAGAAATAAATGAAAAAGAAATGAAGGAAACAATAGCAAAGGTCAACAGAACTAAAAGCTGGTTCTTTGAGAAGATAAAGAAATTGATAAACCATTAGCCAGACTCATCAAGAGAAAAAGGGAGAAGACTCAAATCAATAGAATTAGAAATGAAAAAGGAGAAGTAACCACTGACACTGCAGAAATACAAAAGATCATGAGAGATTACTACAAGCAACTCTATGCCAATAAAATGGACAACCTGGAAGAAATGGACAGATTCTTACAAATGCACAACCTGCCGAGACTGAACCAGGAAGAAATAGAAAATATGAACAGACCCATCACAAGTAATGAAATTGAAACCGTGATTAAAAATCTTCCAACAAACAAAAGCCCAGGACCAGATGGCTTCACAGGCGAATTCTATCAAACATTTAGAGAAGAGCTAACACCTATCCTTCTCAAACTCTTCCACAATATTGCAGAGGGAGGAACACTCCCCAACTCCTTTTACGAGGCCACCATCACCCTGATACCAAAACCAGACAAAGATGTCATAAAGAAATAAAACTACAGGCCAATATCACTGATGAACATAGATGCAAAAATCCTCAACAAAATACTAGCAAACAGAATCCAACAGCACATTAAAAGGATCATACACCATGATCAAGTGGGGTTTATTCCAGCAATGCAAGGATTCTTCAATATATGCAAATCAATCAACGTGATACATCATATTAACAAATTGAAGGAGGAAAACCATATGATCATCTCAACAGATGCAGAGAAAGCTTTCTACAAAATTCAACACCCATTTAAGATAAAAGCCCTGCAGAAAGTAGGCATAGAGGGAACTTTCCTCAACATAATAAAGGCCATATATGACAAACCCACAGCCAACATTGTCTTCAATGGTGAAAAACTGAAACCATTTCCACTAAGATCAGGAACAAGACAAGGTTGCCCACTCTCACCACTATTATTCAACATAGTTTTGGAAGTGTTAGCCACAGCAATCAGAGAAGAAAAAGAAATAAAAAGAATCCAAATCGGAAAAGAAGAAGTAAAGCTGTCACTGTTTGCAGATGACATGATACTATACATAGAGAATCCTAAAGATGCTACCAGAAAATTACTAGAGCTAATCAATGAATGTGGTAAAGTAGCAGGATACAAAATTAATGCACAGAAATCTCTTGCATTCCTATACACTAATGATGAAAAATCTGAAAGTGAAATTAAGAAAACACTCCCGTTTACCACTGCAACAAAAAGAATAAAATATCTAGGAATAAACCTACCTAAGGAGATAAAAGACCTGTATGCAGAAAATTAAAAGACACTGATGAAAGACATCAAAGATGATACAAATAGATGGAGAGATATACCATGTTCTTGGATTAGAAGAATCAACATTGTGAAAATGACTCTATTACCCAAAGCAATCTACAGATTCAATGCAATCCCTATCAAACTACCACTGGCATTTTTCACAGAACTAGAACAAAAAATTTCACAATTTGTATGGAAACACAAAAGACCCCGAATAGCCAAAGCAATCTTGAGAAAGGAAAATGGAGCTGGAGGAATCAAACTCCCTGACTTCAGACTATACTACAACACTACAGTAATCAAGACAGTTTGGTACTGGCACAAAAACAGAAACATAGATCAATGGAACAGGATACTAAGCCCAGAGATAGACCCACGCACATATGGTCACCTTATCTTTGATAAAGGAGGCAAGCATATACAGTGGAGAAAAGACAGCCTCTTCAATAAGTGGTGCTGGGAAAACTGGACAGGTACATGTAAAAGAATGAAATTAGAACACTCCCTGACACCATACACAAAAACTCATAATGGATTAAAGACCTAAGTGTAAGGCCGGACACTATCAAACTCTTAGAGGAAAACATAGGCAGAACACTCTATGACATAAATCACAGCAAGATCCTTTTTGACCCAGCTCCCAGAGAAATGGAAATAAGAACACAAATAAACAAATGGGACCTAATGAAACTTAAAAGCTTTTGCACAGCAAAGGAAACCATAAACAAGACCAAAAGTCAACCATCAGAATGGGAGAAAATATTTGCAAATGAAGCAACTGACAAAGGATTAATCTCCAAGATTTACAAGCAGCTCATGCAGCTCAATAACAAAAAAAAGAACAACCCAATCCAAAAATGAGCAGAAGACCTAAATAGACATTTCTCCAAAGAAGATATACAGATGGCCAACAGACACATGAAAGAATGCTCAACATCATTAATCATTAGAGAAATGCAAATCAAAACTACAATGAGATATCATCTCACACCGGTCAGAATGGCCATCATCAAAAAATCTAGAAACAATAAATGCTGGAGAGGGTGTGGAGGAAAGGGAACACTCTTGCACTGTTGGTGGGAATGTAAGTTGATACAGCCACTATGGAGAACAGTATGGAGGTTCCTTAAAAAACTACAAATAGAACTACCATACGACCCAGCAATCCCACTACTGGGCATATACCCTGAGAAAACCATAATTCAAAAAGAGTCATGTACCACAATGTTCATTGCAGCTCTATTTACAATAGCCAGGACATGGAAGCAACCTAAGTGTCCATCGACAGATGAATGGATAAAGAAGATGTGGCACATATATGCAATGGAATATTACTCAGCCATAAAAAGAAATGAAATGGAGGTATTTGTAGTGAGGTGGATGGAGTTAGAGTCTGTCATACAGAGTGAAGTAAGTCAGAAAGAGAAAAACAAATACAGTATGCTAACACATATATATATGGAATCTAAGGGGAAAAAAAAAAGGTCATGAAGAACCTAGTGGCAAGACGGGAATAAAGACACAGACCTACTAGAGAATGGACTTCAGGATATGGGCAGGGGGAGGGGTAAGATGTGACAGGATGAGAGAGTGGCATGGACATATATACACTACCAAACATAAAATAGATAGCTACTGGGAAGCAGCCGCATAGCACAGGGAGATCAGCTCGGTGCTTTGTGACCAGCTAGAGGGGTGGGATAGGGAGGGTGGGAGGGAGGAAGATGCAAGAGGGAAGAGAAATGGGAACATATTGTATATGTATAACTGATTCACTTTGTTATAAAGCAGAAGCTAACACACCATTGTAAGGCAATTATACTTCAATAAAGATGTTTAAAAAAAAAAAACTCATAATGGATTAAAGACCTAAGTGTAAGGCCGGACACTATCAAACTCTTAGAGGAAAACATAGGCAGAGCACTCTTTGACATAAATCACAGCAAGATCCTTTTTGACCCAGCTCCTAGAGAAATGGAAATAAAAACACAAATAAACAAATGGGACCTAATGAAACTTAAAAGCTTTTGCACAGCAAAGGAAACCATAAACAAGACGAAAAGTCAACCCTCAGAATGGGAGAAAATATTTGCAAATGAAGCCACTGACAAAGGATTAATCTCCAAGATTTACAAGCAGCTCATGCAGCTCAATAACAAAAAACAAACAACCCAATCCAAAAATGGGCAGAAGACCTAAATAGACATTTCTCCAAAGAAGATATACAGATTACCAACAGACACATGAAAGAATGCTCAACATCATTAATCATTAGAGAAATGCAAATCAAAACTACAATGAGATATCATCTCACATCAGTCAGAATGGCCATCATCAAAAAGTCTAGAAACAATAAATGCTGGAGAGGGTGTGGAGGAAAGGGAACACTCTTGCACTGTTGGTGGGAATGTAAATTGATACAGCCACTATGGAGAACAGTATGGAGCTTCCTTAAAAAACTACAAATAGAACTACCATACGACCCAGCAATCCCACTACTGGGCATGTACCCTGAGAAAACCATAATTCAAAAAGAGTCATGTACCACAATGTTCATTGCAGCTCTATTTACAATAGCCAGGACATGGAAGCAACCTAAGTGTCCATCGACAGATGAATGGATAAAGAAGATGTGGCACATATATGCAGTGGAATATTACTCAGCCATAAAAAGAAATGAAATGGAGGTATTTGTAGTGAGGTGGATGGAGTTAGAGTCTGTCATACAGAGTGAAGTAAGTCAGAAAGAGAAAAACAAATACAGTATGCTAACACATATATATATGGAATCTAAGGGGGAAAAAAAAAAAGGTCATGAAGAACCTAGTGGCAAGATGGGAATAAAGACACAGACCTACTAGAGAATGGACTTGAGGATATGGGCAGGGGGAGGGGTAAGATGTGACAGGATGAGAGAGTGGCATGGACATATATACACTACCAAACATAAAATAGATAGCTAGTGGGAAGCAGCCGCATAGCACAGGAAGATCAGCTCGGTGCTTTGTGACCAGCTGGAGGGGTGGGATAGGGAGGGTGGGAGGGAGGGAGACGCAAGAGGGAAGAGATATGGGAACATATGTATATGTATAACTGATTCACTTTGTTATAAAGCAGAAACTAACACACCATTGTAAAGCAATTATACTCCAATAAAGATGTTTAAAAAAAAAAAAAAAGAAAGAAAATCAGAACAGTATCCAAATAGCATGATCTAGCACCAACATACTCAAGGTTCAAACAAGAACTCAAAATGGAATTGGTAAGACATTTATCATTTAGCTAGAGTGTTGGTTCCAAACCTCCTCAGGAGCTTCCCAGGTGACATCTGAAACTGGCTGCCATACGTGGAGGACAAAAAGAGACCAAAGAAAGAGGCAGACCAAGTTTAATAAGCAAGGGAACTTACATACAAGGTTTGTCTTGAGTGGTCACAAGATAGTGGATCTCCTCACTTGCATACCAGAGTCTTAAAAACTTATGTAGAGGCCTTAACTGGTTTCAGTCACATATGCAGTCCGATGGTCTTAACACCACATTACTCTCTCAGGGTTACATGCTTGAAATAGCTGCTAACATGGTATTAGTAGGTGAAACATTCCATGGACAGGGGAGGAAGTAAGAAGGCTCTGATTGCCCAGGGCCAGCTCCAGGGTCAACTGGCAGTCACGTCTTCTCGATGACCTCCTCCAATACTCTACCCCTCATGACCATCTCTTACAATCTTATATGTCCCCTTCTTCCATAATGTGACTGAACAATCAGCAAAGGGTTTTATTAGCATAGAGGTGGCCCCTTTGGTGACTATCTGGCTGCATTGGAAGCAGATGCCACAGCAACAGAATAAGCACATGCAAGAGAAAACACAGATTAAGAAAATGACTCTCAATATATGTAACAATTTTTTCTACTGAGAGCCCCATGATCCAAACCATCAATTTACTAACTCCCCTAAGCTGGGGGTTGGATTACTCATGGTTTTCACTTATGTCCTTATGTGATTTAATACAGATGACACATTAACAGACTCATCAGATATGAAAATACAACATTCTGTTTAGATAATGGCACAGGTGCCTCCTTGCAAGGCAGTCATAATGTCCAAGGCCATTCTATTTTGGAAGACAACTTTTCTCGCTAGAGACATTTCAGTGTTCAGTAAGGACAGGCTTTGCTAGCTATCATTTGTTTGCTGGGTGAATTTGGTAAGGGCTTCTATGCATCCTATAATGTCTCCTGGCCAGTGGAGGGAACAAAGATGGCAGCCAAATGATTGTACCCAGAGATAATAATGTGTCCAGCTAGCCTTGAGGAGAGGGAAGTTGACAGCTTTAGGAACTTGACCTTATTGTGCATACCACTTATGTTGGCCAGGGGAGGAAGCATTGTCAGGCATGAGAGAATGGACTAGGGAAGAATATGCCAGACCAGAGTCCCCACCTCCTCCCCCCTTTCGATGGTGCATGTTCCATTCCAGGCATAGTATGTTTCAACAGTTCCATCTTGCAGCAGGACAACAGGATCCTAGTGGAAACTGCACCCCTACCCATGCAAAGTAAGTCACCCATCCCAGTGGGAAGTGCTAACGCAAATTCCAGTGGATAACACCTTTCCCAGGTGTGACGGAGCTTGGTGTTCTCAGCAGCATAACACGTTGATCCACCATGCAAGCGGGGGCAATGACTGCCCCCCCGTGGCTTCCACACCTTTGTATTAGGAGTCAGATGGCTTTTGGCACTTCGTCTGTTTCACTGTCTATCACCACAACACCTTCCCCTTTGTTCTCCTCACTTTCCCAGGCATTCCACCTCTTACTGTCCTAATCAAGCTTTGTCACAAGCTCCCAGATCTTAAACCACAGCATTTTGTGCCCTCCTAGCTTTGTAAAATGGCACACTAAGTTCTGCAACTTATTGTCATGCTCTCCCACCTTGTCACCAGCCCCAAAGATAGCAGAGTAGCGAACACTCACATGTCCTTCTCTAACCTCAGCTCTGCTTCCAACTTTCCAGTTGGGGTTTCAACCTCTAGTTGGGCATCAGTGGCCACTGACCTGCCCAGGGTAGATGCCAGCCCACCGCAGCAGACATTCATTTCCCTTCTTTGCCACAGTGCCCTCTCACGGTTTCTCAGATAAATGCATTAAACCAGCCAGTGTTTTCGGGGTGTCCCTGTATCCACATGGCAGTCTGCAAACATCTAACATGTGGGCCACCCCTCCCTACACAGAGATTGGCAGCCAACTTGGGATTTCCTAGCGAATGCCTCTTTCCCAAGACCCATTTCTTCTGTCTCCTGGCTGGCTCACCAATTGTTGGTTCAAAACCTCGAGAGTTCACAGGGTGAAATCTGCAACAGGTTCTTGTACATGCAGGGCAAAGAGAAACCAAAGAAAGAGGCAAACCACTCCAGATTGGTAGGTAACAGGTTTAATAAGCAAGAGAAATTACATATGAGTCTTATCTTGGGCAGTCATAAGATGTGTAGATCTCTGCATCCACCCACCAGAATCTTAAAAGTTTATGTAGAAAGTGGCCTTAACTGGGTTCAGTCACCTATTCAGTCCAGATGTAATAAGAATTCTCATCAATCTTATACCTGAGATCACTAGGTATGCCACAAGTCTATTCTTTTTTTTTCTTTTCAACAAATATGTGTGATCTCTACTAGGCACTATACACCATGCTAGATGAATAAGACATGATGCTTGCTTTTCAGAAATTTAGTCTAGTAAAGGGATAGAGTGACACACACAAATAGAAGAAATGAAGTGATATAGTTACTATTATAGACATTTGTGCAGTGAAAATGTAAAAGAGGGTATAGTTAGTTCTTCCAGTTGCTGGATGAGGAAGGTGAGGGAATGTGAGGGAATGTGCAGCTTTACAAAGAAGGTAATCATTGAGCTTAGCAAGGAAAGATGTTCCCAGTTAAGCAGAGGTGTTCTTCAGATAAGGAGGGAGAGGAGGGTTGATGTGGAGCCTAAACAAAGGCAGAAAGCATGAAATAGTATGATTTATTCAGGTAATTATGAATAGTTCAATGCAACTACTTCATGGTATACAAGAAAGAATGTAGCAAGAGATGAGACTGGAAAGGTAAACGTGGGCCAGATTATAGTCTATGATAAGGATTTGGGTCTTATCTTAAGAACACCTGTGGTCATTGAAAGGCTTTATCAAGGGAGAGACATGACCAGATCTGGGTTTTAGAAAAATTCTTCTAGCAGCTTGTTGAGAATGGGTTGAAAGGATCAAACCTAGAGGCAAGGAGGCCAGAGGAGGATTGGAACAATCCACGTTGGGGATAATAAGAGCCAACCCAGGGCAGTAGCTCGAGAATGGGAGCTGGAAGAAAGTAGGAGCAATCGACTTTAGTGCTTGATTGGCTGAAGGAGTGAGGGATAAGGAAAGGCAGGGGTCATCCATGTCTCCCAAATTCCTGGGGTGATAGTAGTTCTGTTTTCTAAGACGGATAATTCATACATAAGTTTTAGAGTAAAATACAATGGATTTAGGTTACGCCATTCTGAGTTTGAGGAATCTGTGGAGGATCCAAGTGATGATGGGGGGGTGGGGGTGTTGGTCAAGGGCAGGGCCACCAACATGGTAGGAAGCTGAACTGGGCATCAGCACCTCCAGGCCTCACACTACATAAAATGTCAGGGGCAATCATTTCACAACTCAGATGTCAGAGCACAGATGGTCAGTCCACCCCTGTTAACACCAAAGCTGCCCCTGTGTTAATATTTAAAGAAGAGGGATAGCGAAGTTCTTTGAAACTAAAGAGTAAGGTGGTCTTGCTTAAGTGTGGGTGAAGCAGAATGGAAAATATGGCAGAAGAATTCCAAGAACAGACCTGTACTCCCATATTCCTCCTTGCCTGATGTAGCCACTTATTTCAAGTCACTTGAAGGCCAAGGTCATCTTATAGTCATGAGACTAGACCATGTTCTGGACCCTGGTTAAGCCAGACTTTGCCTCAGTATTTGCTTCACACTCTGATACTCTGACCAATGGAGATTTGCCTTACCATTTGTCATCTCTCTCTATTTTAGACCTGGTACCTGGCTTCTCATATGGGTGCGTCTCTAACCCTCTGGATAAACCATCTGAATTCCCTACCCCATGCTCTAGCTGGGTAACCTGACCTTGTTAAATCAGTTATATGCCTAGTAAGCCCCTTTCTCTCGCACCACCCACAAACTTAACATAACCAGCACATTTTATGCATATTAAATAGGCATGATAAAAGGCAGTTCTCAGTCTATAAAAAGCAAGCTAATTCTGATACTGTCCATTAGACATTGGTAAGCAGACACAGGATACACAGACAAGTGAAGCTGCACTGACCACATATATACATTAAATGTGTAACATAAAAATTACTAAAGAGACCACCTATATCCAGAGACCACCTTCTAAAATAGCTAAGGGCTCTGAGCATGTAGCTTATTTCCCACCAAAATAATGTGTTTTGAACTTACCTTAAGAGACCACCTGCCTAACATGAACACAGGCCCTTTTCAAAAGAATTTTTTTTTTTTTGAGAAAAAGAGTTAAACAAAATGCATTGCCTAGCCAGCTCCAGCTTCACATATGCCTCTCTGCATAAGCCATGCTTTTCTTAAAACCACCCCACATGAGGTTTTAAGCTTCCCTGCTGAGTTTTCAGACCTTAATGCCAAGCAATGGCCCTACTTAATTGTTAATACGATGAACAAACTTGTTGCAGACTTCCTGGGGTCGATTATGGGGACCCCACTCCACACAAGATCACCCAGAAAATCCTTGGGATAATTTGGGGGATTTTCAGGGTCATCTACATTGACTCTAACATAATTATTGGTTATGAAGCCCTGAAGAATCATTCCACGTGTGTTAGAAGCATAAACTCTAGGCAGCATTGTTAAATGGATGACCACCTGCCAGAAAGACCACTTAATTTTAGAACCCAGGGTGGTCTCCATATGCAGATTTCATAGTTTTATATTATAAGCAACAAAAGGTTAAATACATGGTACCAGGTGGTAAGTGAAGAGTGAGCATGTTGAGTACAAGTAAAGTCAGGAAGAAAATTACCTCCTTTCAACAAATCATTTAGGAAAGAGACTTCAAGCAATGCACAGCAGCAAATGAAAGCAGTAAATAAAACTGTCTCCCATCAGAAATCACAGTTGCTATAGAGGGGCTGAATTAGGGGGGAAAGCAGGGACAAGTACTAGGCCAATAAACATGGCAGGCCTTCGGTATTCAAGGGCTATTGATTGAAAAGCCCAGCTCCACACAATAAAGATCTCCATCCAGTAACCCTTTTGACAATTCTCTTTGAGGCACTAGTGGCCAATGGATTGCTGCAGAAATACATAGGTAAATGCTTAACAGGCTGTAACCTTCAAAGACAAAGATAAATATGACCACAGATACATATACACAAACTAAACCATAATAAGTAAAGTTAAATTAATAACAGACAAATGGGGAGGCGGGTAACTGCTGGAGGTCCTCTTGAATTTGATATGTGCACACCTATTTAAAAAAATGAGTAACCTCACCATGTCCTTACCAAGGCTTGTTTTCCTAGTTTCTTTCTCCAATTATCACAGCTTACATAAAATCTCCACCAAAGGAATTAAGGAAGCCATTCCTGCCAGGCTGCCAACATAAAAAAAGCAGGATTTTCCACTACAGGTTGCTGGAAGGTTGGTTTATCCTTGCTCCTTTATGCCTACTGCATGCGGGCTCTGTAATGAGCATATGGTAAAAGAACGTTTCATCAGGGCTGGGATGTCGTACTGACTTGGTCCAACACATTAGGTTTTATAGCTGATCTTTGCACATTGTTAACAAACACCGTGAAATCCAGGAGCCCTGCTTTTAAACAGCTGTGAGAATTCACCGACTTCTAATATCTCATCCTGAAAGAGGAGAATAGTTAATGGGATCCAATCTGAGCACTTTCTGAAAACTTAATTTTGAAGTTATGTGCCCTAATAAAGATATATTAGCACCTAGTTGATACACTCTCTAAATTTTACTTTCAACAGTTGAAATCATGCATCTTACTTTCAGCCTGAGACCAGGTGGCTTCTGTTGGTACATTGATGTTTTAAAAGAGTTTTAAAACATACCATAGTTTTTTTTGTTTGATTTGAGATGCTCTTTGTTCAGCATTAATTGGCTAATAAAGCTTAACCTTTTGAATTCACCTTTTAAAAAGAGCCCTATTTTCTGAAAGAAATGATGAGCCGCTGCTAAATGCTTACAGCACAGTGTTCCATAGACACAAGGTATTCTAACTTTTGTTCTCTCCAAGAACAATCATACAAAAAACAATGAAAAAAAAACAATCATCACACACACACACACACACACACACACACACTCACACCAAAAACCTGAATTGCCTGTAAAGTACATCCTAGTGATCATACTCCCAAATGTTGGAAGGCAAAGGCATATTTTAGGGTCCATGAAACCAGTGATGCTGATATTAGCAGTTCCTACTTCTGAAGCATCACACAGTTCTTTCATACAACATCCTAACAGAGGTTTGGCTTTTTAGAAATCCCTGTACATTTTTAATCAAATTTCAGAGTCTATAAAAGTTTAGTCTAATTTAATGTTCTCATATCAGGGATATGAAAAACCAAGATCTAGCTAGATTAAAGAACTTGCCTAAAATCAAACTAATACTGTTAAGTAACTAAGACTTGCTGTGTTTACTGTGTGTCAGGTGCTATGCTAACTATTTCGCACGGATTATCTCATGTGTACCTCAAAACAATCCTGGGGAAAAGTGTAATTATCATTTAGTATGAATTTTCCATCACTGCATAACAGATCATCACAAGCTTAGCACAAAGTTTACACGGGTCAGGGATCTGGTACATTTTGGCTGAATTCTCTGCTCAAGATTCCACAAGACTGAAAGCAAAGTATCAGCTGGCTGCGTTCTCATCCAGAGGCTCCAACAGGGAAAAAAATCTGCTTCCAAGCTTGTGTTATTAAGGTCCTGTTTTCTTGCTAGCTGTTTCCACCTTGGGTAGAAACTGGGAATTTTTGAAAGTCTGGATTTTGTTTTCATTCTTTAGAAATTCAAGGAATTATAGCTCCCACAAACTCTAAGTTAAAGCATTTATCTTTGAATTTGTACATTTGGGTCTGTTTATTAAACATTCACTCTTTATTTGTAAGTTATTTCTGTTTCCTACTTGTGCTGCTATTGTTCAGATGCATATACTTTTATACTGTAATAGAAAGTTATCTGCCTCATCATTTAGTAAGCACCCAATTTCATATTTTTCTGAAGAACTAGATAGGCTAGACCCCCAAGAGCTTATGGATGTATAGAACATACATTTAATAAACAGAAGAATAAAATTGTAAAATCATTATGTGAATTAATATAATGCATACTTTTAACTATGTAAGGACAAGGATAAAAGCATTTTAAGGATGAAAGGCAGAGAAAGTACCCAAAAGGGTTAGGATATATTCTGTTTTCCTTATTCTGGAACACACTTGCCTACTCCTTACCCCCTGACTCCAACCCCTGCAATCAAACTCTATTCATCTTTCAGATTCCAGCTTAAGTATTACCCCTTCCATGGAGACATCCCTTAGTCTAACTCTAGGTTAAATGCCCCTTCTAAGTAACTGTACTTGTCCTATCATAGCACCTATTATACTGTGTCATAATTACCTATTGCCAAATATATTTTTCAAATTTTCCAAATACATAGGCTACAAAAATTCCTTCTTAGAGCAGGGGGGAAGCAGGTGGTCTATCTCTATCTTATTCTCCGTTATATCCTCAGCACTTAGTACCATGTCTGACATCTAGTAGACACAAATTAAATGTGTATTAAATAATTGAATTAAGTTGAGCCTGGTACCCAAGAGGATCTCATAACCTGACAGAGCTAAAAGAAGTAGTTCTCTGATCAATCCAGAAACCCCTAAGGGTAAAGATGGAGTTCCAGAAATAGGCATTGGCAGTGTTCTATTTAATTAACACATTCAATTAAAATCCTTTTGACCAACATTCACTAAGCACCCTGCACCTAATGGCAGGGCAATGGCCCTCAGCAGATGTGGTCTGGGACCTGTGGTGCTGCTGGTGAGAACACACCTCCACCTGGCCATCCCATCTCCTTCTGCCCCCTTGAGATTCTCTCCCCCAGAAGAGAAGAGTCAGCCAGTGGGCTCACATTTTCTCAATGAATGACTATAACAGTAGTCTGATTGCTTACTTATGTCTAAATGATTTTAAAACTAACCCTATCATGCCTCACAACTCGGTCATCACCAGAATTCCCCATCTCCAAGGTCATCTATTATCACTCATCATTGCCTACTGCCACCCAATTCCACTGCAGCTTTCCACTTCCAAAGTCATATCCTTCATTTTCAATTCTCAAACAATTGGAACTCCTCTGAGATCACAACTTCAATCATCCCACTCACAACTATCTCCTAGCCTCTCACCTCACTTGTGCTATTATTCCCATTCCAGTAATCCTTAAAACATATAGAGATCTCTAATCCATTACTGCATTGTTCCTGTGCACCACCTCTCTTACCTTCCCAGCTGTGGTTTGAGATCTAAAATTAAGATTCAATATGGTGTTGCTTTAACATCTGGGGACAATCAGGAGAGCCTCAAATGGCCTAACCACAAGTTCCCGTCTCCACTCTACGGCCACAGATAAGGTCCTCTAGCCAAGTAACCCTCCTGATCATAGGAACAAGGCACAGTTCCTGCTTATCCCTGAGAAGCAGTTTTTACTTCCCTGCAAGCCTGCAAAATTATTTTAAAAAGCTAACAACATCCTCCAGCAGGAACTAAGGAGCACCTTACCCTCTTGATACTACTACAAAGTCTGCTTCCATCAACCACTGGCTGTGTACTCTGTTTTCAAGTACAACCCTTGTGTGACCCTGCACAGCATCAGGTGTCATCCTCCTTCTCCTGGCTATGAGTATATGTGACTAATAAACTGCTGTCAATCTCATCTGTTCAGTGTTGAGTGTCATGTGTCCAGCCATCCTCATCACCCCAGGGCAGGAATCCCTCCCTCACCAATGAGGTGAAGAGGAGATGATCAAAACACCAGTCCTCATAACCTATCCTAGATTCCATGATTCATCATTGCAGTCATCACTTAACAAACACTTTACCACCTTGCCCCTCGTTTCCATCATCCTACCTTTGCAGAAAGCACAATTTGTTAAACTTAGCTATCTATTCCACAATTGCAACAAGAAATCTTTACTGGAGAAAGTCATGACAATGAATTCTTTTAATTTATTTTATTGAAGTATAGTTGATTTACAATGTTGTGTTAATTTCTACTGTACAGCAAAGTGATTCAGTTATACATATATATACACTCTTTTTCATATTCTTTTCCATTATGGTTTATCACAGGATATTGACTATAGTTCCCTGTGCTATAAAGTACGACCTTGTTGCTTATCCATTCTATATATAATAGTTTGCATTTGCTAATCCCAAACTCACAATCCATCCCTCCCCCTCCCTCTTCCCCCTTGGCAACCACAAGTCTGTTCTCTAGGTTTGTGATGACTACGAATTGTAAATGAGTACTCGACACTACCTGCAATCCCTTCATAGTCACTTAGTAATTTCTCACTCTCTGAGATTAGTATTTCACACTCATATCCTACAATCTCCAGCCTCCCCACCCCATTGCCCCATCTCACTACGCTCCAGTCATACTAAACTTGTTTTTGTTCCTTGAACTCACTGAAAGTGTTTCACCTCTGTGTCTTTCTACTTGCTGTTCTTTACGCAGAATGCTCTTGCTCAAAATATTTCCATGACTACTGGCCATAACAGTTTGTCTCAAATGTTATCTCCTCCAGAAGAAGACCTACCCTAACCACACAAGCCACAAGAGTCCCCTACATACCAGCTCACTCTACCACATTATCTTGTTCTATAGTGTTTTTAGAGCACTATCTGAAATTATCTTTATTTATTTAATTTTTTAATAGTGTGTCTCTATCCCACCAAAATAAAAGCTACTTAAGAGTCAGACAGTTTTCAACATTCCATCGCAAGAGGCTAAAACAATTCCAAGTACATAATAGGTGCTCAATAAATATTTGTTGAGTTAATGACTAGGAATTAATTTCCACATTCAAAAAAAGAGACAGTAGGAATTCTAAGTATTTCCCATCACATCATGGCAACACCAGCTCGTCATTTTTTACTTTTAATGTAGACATTCACTCACAATTTTTTATCATTTACACACTAATAGAACTTCATTTAACCAAACTATCAGTCTAAACCACTAATCATTTATGTCTCTTTTATAAACACAAATCTTCCAGAGCCATTATATACATTATCGATGGCAAAAACCTAAGCAAGGATTTGAATCTAGACCTTAATCAATATCAATAAATCCATGTGTGTCTTATACCTTCAGTCATGTTTATTATACTGATTTGGCTTAGTGATGACTGACATATGTGCAGTAAGAGGAAGTAATTAAAGTTTTCTAATATAAATCAGTTTCCTTTAAGATTTTGGTCTCAAATATTACCTGGAACCAGTATTCTCAGCTCCTTAGATTCCATATATTACTATGATGTAACATATACTCCATTATATTTCACTGAAATTCATGACATGTGATTAAATGTAAAGAAGACTTTGTGGCAGGAAGCAGTATTTCAAACCCATTTAATTCCATGACTATTGCATGGTGCCAGGCACTGGGCCAGGTGTTACAGGAGAGTCAAAGAAGAGTAAAGTGCAGCACCTGCTCTCAACACACAGCCCTCAGAAGACCCCGTTTGAGAGATAAAGGACAACATTGAATGAAGTATTTCATTGGGGTTATTGGATCGACTAAAAACATCAACAGTTTGATTTAAAAGCTATGAATCTGATGACAGAAACTTGTAACAACCAAAGGTTAAGTGTGGCTTGACACCCATAATTTACCAACTGAAATTATCTTGTCTTTTTATATTTTCTTTTAAAGAACTTCAAGGGGGTAACAGTTGACTTGGGTTTAAACTCTGGCTAACTCTGAAAATTGTTCTACAGTATTTATAAATTGTTCTAATGCTATTTTTCCACCTTATGTTCTCCTAGACAGATGACAATATGAATATAATCAAGTAAAATCGATTTATTCAATAAGATGTGGTCCATATTTTAATGAATTCAATAATTCAACTTACCTCTAGAAGCCAGTTACCAGCAGAGCACAGTGGACAGGTTTGTGTCATGTCAAATTCCTCCAAAAGCTCAGCAGCTATTAGTAGCTAAAAGCATTGTGTAAACATTCTTTAAATATTTTGTTAATATTGTTTGGGAATAATGTATGAACAGAGAACAGTTTTTTAGAGAGCTAGTTCAGGGAACCCACAACAAGGAGAAATCCAAGGTTTTGATTTTGTGGTAGAATATCCTGCATAAATTTAGATAGTTGGGTCAGGAATGATTTATCCTATACATCAGCTAGGTCATTGGCCCATGGATTTTGCAAGTCAGTTTGTATTGAACATATGGTCCTGCTTATGAAAAGTGTGGAGAATAGTAGGACCCACTGGCCCACCAACAATGCAGATTTTAATCTTAAGATGCTTCAAAGAATTAAGATAGAAGGTATGTGTTACTTAGCACAACCTAGGTGTTTATTTAAAGCTAGATGTATTTCTCATTACTTTTCCTTACTGGGAGTAGAAAAGCAAAAGGAACTAAGGAGCAATGGGACAGATCTTTTTCAAAGAGAGAGGAGTTTGCCGATGTTGCCCACATATATAAATCTCTACAGCTGTGGTCTTGGAGGAAGTATCCAAAAAAGTCAACAAATAAATTTCAACTCTGATTTTAAAACATTGGCAGGGACTACACCAAACAATGTGCTGAGAAACACGTGTGCCATATATTTGCCATTGCAGAACCAGGCATCGGGCATTCCTAAACCCATACAATCCCTGAAACAAGTCAACATTTAATCATGGAAAGCACCGTGGCCCCACCAGACAGGAGGAAACTTCTGGACCCCAAAGTCTCACTCTTAGTCTTCCCTCCTCTTCCTTCTGTCTGTATATTCCCTGTTCATCTTCTAAGGCCCAGACTCTAACTTCCTCAAAAGCCTTCCTCACAATTCCAGCCCTCACACATTATTCTCTCTTCAGAATCTTCATTACATATACAATGCATGTCACGCAAGTTTGCACATTATTAGATATTGTATAGTTTTCTAGCAAAAGGCTAACTTAGTAAAATGACAAGGGTTTGAATTTCTTTCATTGCACAATACAAAGCCCAGTACCCTGTTAGTCACATAATATGTGCCTTGTAAATGCTTGATCTTGTATTGAAAGGAAGGTTGTGAATGCCGAGCTGTTGTCAAGCTGCTCTCAGAATGATCAAGATCCAGTTTATCTTAAATGGTCATTCATAAAGGAACCTATGGACAAGTTGCAATAAAAGGAATAACATGGCCTCTCTTCTCAAAGGAGTTGATTTGGCAAAAGAATGATAAAGTAAAGCAATCTCGCTTTTAAGTTAGGACCATATTTTCCAAACGACATTAAAGACTTGGGTTGCAGACTCTTGCTTTTTCTCCTGATACCTCTGGTCTTACAGAGACACCCCCATAGGCTGCTGATCACATTCTTTGTGACAAGGTTCAGTCCTGAATATCCCCAGCTGTTACTGATGGATATAAACAAGACTTGCCTTAAGGCTCGTGGAATCCAGGTGTTAGGGCTAAGGTTTATCTCCTCAAGTGGGAGGAGGCAAGACTTTCTCAGGGCTGGAATTCTATGCACAGCTTGGGGAATACGGTCTATCCCATAGGGCTGCTTTTAGAGGCTTAACCATGGTAATGGAGTTGGGCCTGTTATACCATTGGGTAGGCACTCAATAAGTGGAGAAAGTGTTGCTGTTGTTATCATCTTGATTT
The DNA here is from genome assembly GCF_965194825.1 of Balaenoptera physalus. Classification (NCBI taxonomy): domain Eukaryota; kingdom Metazoa; phylum Chordata; class Mammalia; order Artiodactyla; family Balaenopteridae; genus Balaenoptera; species Balaenoptera physalus. The sequence continues at coordinate 71,112,955 of NC_138892.1, forward strand.
ATTTGCCACCCTTAGCATTGACATCTTAGTAATCCAATTTGTTCAGTTAGTTCTTATCACTTTTTATTACAGAGTCTTTTCTTCTCAGTGCCATTCCCCAACCCTTCTCCAGGTGATTTGGTGTCCATTGTATCAGTCATCCAAGGCTGAGGTCATGGAACACGATTACCATGACTGACCTTTTCCCAGTAAACCAGTTCACATCTAACAGAGGCCACTCTTAGATAATGTGAAATTTTCACATCCTTATTTTTCCTTCTTTCTGGCAAGATGCTTTTGTGTCTCTTTGTACCTTTTAAAAACCACATCACTTTGAAAAAATAACTAAAAATCAGAGCAATGTTTATGAGCTGTTTGTTGCAATTCTGTGTAAGATCAGATAGAATGAAGGAGATATTAAAATTAATGGATGAAATGAAGAAATGAGGCTTGGAAAGTATCTGTTGATACCAATTATCTATACAATCATCCCTCAGATCCATGGGGTATTGGTTCCAGGACCCCAATGAATACCAAAAATCTGTGGATGTATAGCTCCCTAATATAAAATGGCATAGGATTTGCATATAACCTACACACATCCTCCCATACACTGTAAATCATCTTTAGATTTCTTACATCGCCTAATACAATGTAAGTGCTATGTAAATACTTTTAAATACAACGTAAATTATATGTAAATACAATGTATATGCTATATAATAGTTGCCTTGGCCCAGCAAATTCAAGTTTTGCTTTTTGGAACTTTCTAAAAAAACTTTTTCCCAGGTATTTTCAATCCATGGTTGGTTAACTCTGAGGATGTCGAACCCAAGGATACGGAGGGCCGACTATATTCTTTCATGCTCTCCTCCCCACTCATTTTCCTTTCCCTTCACCATGAACCACTGAGAAATGAAATATGTAAATTCAGTGTTTTTCATTTGAAAAAGAAGAGTTTTACTAAGGAGTTACATTATGACAAGCAGGGAAAATGTCCTGAAGGCTTTATTTTCTCATTCTAGAATATCATCATTTCTTATCCAGATATTCCATCAAGAAAGACATTTTTTTCCTTGTGTCTGACTTCTGTCTCAATCCATGTGCCACTTAAGGATGAAGGGACATTTACTCAAGGCCCAGTTTATGTCCAATTTTAATAGTAACTTCTTCTGATACAAAATAAAGACCAGAACTTCAACACAAAAAAAATAAAAATAAAAATGTTCTATCTTGGAATTAAGTCAAATTGAATTTTAATTCTCACAGTTTGTTCCACTTTCTAAGATTTGTGTAGTCTGTATAATCCTCACAAAATTTCCCAGATTGTCCTATTTTATCTCTTCTCACTCCTTTTATTTACCTAATAATCTAAGGAACACGATATTCTGAACTGCCTTTAAATATAAGATATTCTCCTGAAAATGTCTTTTATTGTATTGAATTTGGCCTTCTCTAGAGAATCAAACAAATAAACAAACACTGTTGGTAAGCTGTACTTTACTAAACTTCATTTATGCTTGCTTCATGATTTCTCCTTAGGCTTTCTCCCCATTCAATTGCCTTCAGCAAGAATTTGTGAGCTCCTACTCTGCCTTAGCACATGTAAACATAATTTCTAACCATCAGGAGCAGATAGTCTGGTTGGAATTTATTTAGTTTCTTTCATGTGCAGAGCACTATATTAAGGTGTGTTCACATAGTAACAGTTGCTTAACAGTCCATAACAGAATCCAAGGGCTTAAGAGAAATGGCTTTGGATTCAGTCCTGTTTATGTTCAATGACAGTCATCAGCCACTTGGTCTGCCAGGCCCACTATCCTCTTCTAATTTTCTAATTTAACTGATTCCATCCATGTCCCATGAAAGGCATAAACATATTTTACAGTGTGACCCTACCTGCCCCCAACAAGAGCTGCTTAGGTCCATTGTGCATACTTGACCCTTGTCTCTCAATCTCTCTCTCTCTCTCTCTCCCTCTCTCTCTCTCTGTCTCTCTGACACACACACACACACACACACACACACACACGCCACACATTTTTGAACTAAGAGATAAAGAGACCGTAGCCAAGTTGTAGTGGGCACTGGACCTGTGAGGTCACTTACAGACAAGGCAAAGCCAAGCATGAGGAGGAGGTGAAGAGAGAACGAGCACCGCGGTAGATTGCACAAATGGCCAAGGTCCTTCCCATCCCTCTAGGCAAGCACCTTTGCAATGTGATTTTGCAGCTCCTCACATCAAGGTGAAGTTTATATCTTCATACTTTGAATCTAGACTTGGTCATGCAGCTTGCTTTGGCCATGTGACACAAGCGGAAGCTTAAAAATTGCTTCTGCATTAGAGTTTGCCCTCTCTCTTACTGGTCTTTGGAACCCTGACACCACCATGTGAAGAAGCCCGGACTAGCCTACTGGAGCATGTGAGACCAGAGAGAGCAGTGACGTGCAGCCAGCGGAAGCACCCCCTCTCCCACCATATAACCAGCCTGCCAATCAACAGGTATGTGAATGAGACCAGCCCAGGCCATCGAGCCCAGCTGAGCCACCAGCTGTTTACAGAATAAGCAGAGCCAGTCCAAACCTAAAAAGACTCCCAGCTGGCCCACAAAATCAGGAGAAATAATAAGGGTTTGTTGTTTTAAGCCATTTAGTTTGGAGGTTTTGTTTGTTTGTTTTGCTAAGATTATGTGAAATGGACACTTTGATCACCTCAGTATTTTTTCCATCCAGGAACGACACTACTGCTGTGTGGTGGGCCTATCAATCACATGACTCCTTCTTTCCCACCTCAGAGGTGCACATGTGACATGGGCTGGACTAAAAAAGAACCCCAAGCCCCTGGAAACAGCAGTGGCCTGGGACCCTGGTAAGGACAATGAGAATCCTTTTTCTGACATTGGTCTGGACACTAAACAAAAAAGGCTCTCTCTCTTTCTGTGGTTCTTTCCTTCTGAGCACCTGAAGCCATATTTGTCACCAACTGATAAGAGCCTGCTAAGAATGAAAACAACATAGAGAAAGCAAAACCAAGAGATGGGGGGAAAAAAGAGATTAATTTTTCATAATATCATGTGAACCCCTGGATCTAATGACACCATAAGTTCTCGGACTTCACAATTCCTCTTTTGTTTAAGCTGTTTTAAATTGGGTTTCCAACTCTCACAACTGAGAATCCTAATGCACTACGTCTTCTCAATCTGTTTAAAGCGCACAACATATGTGATCGCTACTCCCTCCACCTGACGGAGGGGAAAGATGTGGCTTCTGGTGTTTCTCTCTCAAATGACCAAGGCATCAAAGACAACATCATGATGGCACTCAGATAACCATGGAAAGAGGCACCTTATGGGCCTGAAAGATGATAACAGTACATGTCATCTCCGAAGAACAGCAATAAGAAAAGAAATATATTGTGATGATTATAAAAGAAGTTATTACATTCTCTGACTCTGCTGAGGTCTGTCATACTTTCAAAGACTTACAATTTCCAATGTGCTCTCCTTTATACTTCATAAACAATAATCTTCATGAGGTAGAAATTGGTTTTCTTCTCTTCCTTACCTCAAAATAGGCATCTGCTGTGAAAGATGGTGAGTGAACATTTGTTGCTGTGGCTGTTTCACATTCATTTCATTTCCTTTCATTACTGAATATTCTTTCTCTCTGAGGAGTTACCTCTGGACAAAGTCTGAGGAGTCGGCAAAGGACCCAAGCTAAGCCAGTCATATACTCCTCCTGGGAATTTGAATGCTGAACAAAAAGATTAAAAAATGTTTCTTTCTTTATTGTGGCAGCCTCATCTTGACAAAACCTTCACGTAGTTTCTACCACTTCACCCCAGAAATGTTCCTCTGGTTCTTTGAGCCGCCTAATATCCTCCTAATAAATTCATCTTATTATGAAAGGTCACCAGTTAGCTTCTATTGCTTGCACTAAAGAATGTTGTAGCAGAGCATGCAAACTCTCCATCTGTGTTCTTCTTCCAGAGTACAAAGTTGCTTCTGGGAGATGTTGTCAGCTGGGACTCCATTTCCCAGTGCCCTGCCACTCTTGTGTGTTCACATAACTAGCTCTCATTTATAGAATATGAATGGCAGTGATCTGTGTCATCTTTAGACCCAAGCGGTTAAGAAGTAGGTGTGCCTTCTCCACCCTCTCTTTTTCCCCGTGTGGGTAAAGTAGGTGTTGACACTGAGGACCACCTTGGGTACCACATGTTGAAATGACAGTGTCTCCATCAGCTTGGATCCCTGAATAACTGTGTGGACCAGAGTGCCACCTCCTCCTCTCCTTCCTATGACCTTTACCTCCGAGAAGGTACCTCCTTACCTTCTTGGGCTTTCTGAGAAACTTCCATTGCGTTAAGCCACGAAAATTTCAAATTTTATCTATTGTAGCAGCTGGCAGTACCTTAACTAATACAAGCCCCAGCCAGTACCAATGAAAATGTGAAAGTATTTTTATTAACATTTTGAAGATGCTGAAACAACTGGGGAAAGCCTGTTTGGCAGGGACGAGAGTCATCTGACACTTCTCACAATGATCCAGCTGTCAGGAAGCCAGACACTGACCCTCTCCCTCTCTCTGCCCCACTCTGTTCTCTCCTTACCAACAAAAAATGACATTTTCTCTCCTCAGTGACAAGCTGTTCAAGGTGAATTAAGTTCTGAGGTCAGTGCTGCCTTATTAATGATATCATGGAGAAATCTTAACACTTCTGCCTTCTGATTACTTTTAGAGCCTTCAAAGGGACTTTGAGCCCGAAAGATGTAGGTTAAGCAGACCCAAACAAAGAAGCAAAAAAAAAATATATCCTCTAAGAGAAAGAGCCTGAGGAGCTCTGATTTCTATTAGTGTGCATGCTTGCACAAGACTAAGAACTTCGGGATATATTCTTCAAAAGTTTGAAATTTTCCACACCTGACTACATTAACTATGTTAAGTGAAATGTTTGTCCTCATTTGGTCAGGGGGGTGCTTATTGTTCTTTCAATAAAATAAATTACCTTATAGTAATTTGTAGCCTTGAGTCGTGTACATGTGTGTGTGCATGTACAGAATCCAAAGGAGTAAGAAATGTTTATCTAAAGACCTTTTGAGTGTTGTCAGAGCACCTGGTCCATAACCCTCCCTCAGCCTGATCCTCGGACCCTGGGCCTCACTGTTTGGCATTCTTTGGAGGTTGTCTGTTTTGAGGGTTTTTTTTTTTTTTTTTTTTTTGAGGCCCAGAAAATGTCTCTATTTATATGATTATATGTGATAGGTATTGTTATACCAAGGCTTGCTCACAGAACATATAGAACACATTCTTTTTTCTTAGTTATAGAAAAATAAAACAAAAATGCAAAAGCATTTTTAACCTGATCACAGTTGAGAGCACTTCAGACACAGCTCCGAAAGAACATGTTCCTAAAGCAGTCTGAACTAATTTAAGGCCACTCTTCTCATGTTTAGAAGCAGAGAAATCAACCATATAAAAAGAAAAAGCAACCAGTAACTGTTAGCTTCATTCACTAAAGAAACTGTCATTTTTCTTAACCTTTATGATTCATGTTCTTCTGAAAATGTATGAGCAGTGCATACAAAGTCAATATTGAGGGTAATGTGTGATACTGGGATAAATTAGTTCTTTTTTTCAATAATTTTTTTTATTGAAGTATAGTTAATTTACAATGTTGTGTTAGTTTCAGGTGTACAGCAAAGTGATTCAGTTTTATATATATATATATATATATATATATACACACATATATATATATATAAGAATATATATATTCTTTTTCAGGTTCTTTTCCATTATAGGTTATTACAAGACACTGAATATAGTTCCCAGTGCTATACAGTAGGTCTTTGTTGTTAATCTATTTTATATATAGTAGTGTGTATATGTTAATTCCAACCTCCCCCTCAACCTTTCCCCTTTGGTAACCGTAAGTTTGTTTTCTAAGTCTGTGAGTCAGTTTCTGTTTTGTAAATAAGTTCAGTTATATGATTTTTTTAGATTCCACATGTAAGTGATATCATATGATATTTGTCTTTGTCTTATTTACTTCACTTAGTATGATAATCTCTAGGTCCATCCATGTTGCAGCAAATGGCATTATTTCCTGCTTTTTTATGGCTGAATAATATTCCATTGTATATATGTACTACATCTTCTCTATCCATTCATCTGTCGACAGACATTTAGTTTGCTCCCATGTCTTGCCTATTGTAAATACTGCTGCTATGAACGTAGCATGCTTGTATCTTTTTGAATTAGAGTTTTCTCTGGATATATGCCCCGGAGTGGAACTGTGGGATCATATGGTACCTCTGTTTTTAGCTTTGTAAGGAACCTCCATACTGTTCTCCATTGTGGCTGTACCAATTTACATTCCCACCAACAGTGTAGGGGGGGTTCCCTTTTCTTCACACACTCTCCAGCATTTATTATTTGTAGACTTTTTAATGATGGCCATTCTGACTCATGTGAGGTGATACCTCATTGTAGTTTTGATTTGCATTTCTCTAATAATTAGCAATGTTGATCATCTTTTTATGTACCTGTTGGCCATCTGTATGTCTTCTTTGAAGAAATGTCTATTTAGGTCTTCTGCCCATTTTTGGATTGGGTTGTTTGTTTTTTTGATATTAAGCTATATGAGCTGTTTTTATATTTTGGAAATTAATCTCCTGTCAGTAGCATCGTTTGCAAATATTTTCTCCCAGTCCATAGGTTGTGTTTTTGTTTTGTTTATGATTTCCTTTGCTGCACAATAGCTCTTAAGTTTAATTAGGTCCCATTTGTTTATTTTTGTTTTTATTTCCATGACTCTACAAGATGGAGGTTGTCTGTTTGAGGGAAGGCAGTGGGATCTGTGTTAGCACAATCCCATTCGCCATGTGTAAATCCAAAGCTTCCCTGTGACCACATTCCCTAGCTGAAAAATGGAGCTGAGATACTTTCCCAGCCTCCCCCAACAGAGATGAAGAAAGAATATACTGAAATGCAGAAGTGAAAGCTCGTACTGCCCCAGAAGTCAGGGCTGTGCAGGGCTCAGAGTCAGGGTGCTCCAATTCCCCTCACTTTGTGTGGCCCTGTAGTCATTGCCCTAAAGCTTCTGTCTTCTTACCAACTTTTAGCTGAGGAGGGAGTCAAAAAGGTAGTCTACATCTCTCAGTTTCCTAAACTATAAAACAAGGAAAATAATACACCCTGGCTGTTTTGTTGTGCTCACTGTATCCAAGGTATTTAGTGCCAAGAAATCTATACAGTGGACCCTCAGTATTGGAGCAATTGCAAATATTATGCTTTGCCTGAGACCAAGCAACTTATTCATGAAGTCTTAATACAGAGAATGTCCATATTTCTGATAAGGTTTTTCACTGTCTTGAGCACTCCAGTTTCATCTATCAACCCTCATACCTCAAGGGTTTGTGAGGTTCTCTTAGAACTCAGTTGAGGGGATTACAAACACAGCCCCATTATCTTCCCTCCAGAGAGTACCCTGAAATGTATGAAAAGTATTCTCTTGTAAATCCAAATTAACCAGTTCAATCACCCTTGGATTGCTAGAATGACCGCTTCATGATCGCAATTGTTATCTCTCAAGTGTGGTTTAATTTTAAAAGGTTTTTTTGCAAATATCTTTCTCTTTAGAGTTTAGTAGTCTACAGTAGTTTTGCTGTTGTTGGGGTTTTTTTGCACTGATTTTTCCTGCATTTTCCATAATTGGACCTGAACTATTCACAGCAAGTTTTATATTCCAATACCAGGGATTTGCAAGTTTCTGGTGTGTCATATATATATATATATATATATACTTTCATTTCTATCAGTATGGAAAATGGTATTTGCAAAATTCTTTCTTGTGAGGTTGGTATTTAGAGATTTAGAGTTAAGACATTTTGGGAAAAGATTGTTAACAACATAAAAACGTAAAGTGACTTACATTAACTATGTGTGATTATGTGTTTGATTTTGTATAGATCTTAAGATACCCAGTTCTTAAAAGAGCTTAAGAAATATTATCTGATGATAACTTTGATGATTTTGAGGCAAATTATACATTCTAAGAACAAGATATAAATTCTTGTCCTCTGGATGCCATAATGTCTCCTTTTAAGCTACCTTGTCAAGACCCATTTATAACCTTCTTAGTGGGTTCATAACTCTTTGTTCTTACTTAGAGATTTCCTACCCATTAGAGACCATAAATTAAAGCACACCAAGATAACCATTTGAGGAACACAGTTGCATTATGAAAGCTTCTTGGATAATACCCAATATCCTTGTTTCTAGTTTTTATAAAGAGTTCTTTTCTTTCTCCAAAACCTCAGAGCTCCAGTTCACCTAATTGGTCAATGCCCGGTACATTTTCCATTTCTAACACAAATCTCCTTTGAAGTGATAAGATTAAAAGTCACAAATACATTTTTCCCTTCAATCTAAAGAGTTACAGTTCTGTATGAAGTGTAATATTATATAAGGTTTTAACACAAATCATCGCCAAGCTGTAAAATCGATACCTTGAAAGGGCCAAGGTTTAACCTTAAAGAATTTATTTTGAGTTTAAGTTACAAAGCTCAGAAGGAAACTACTTTGAAGGACTGCTACAATGTATATACCCTGTTTAGTCTGATCTTTGTGTCTTATCTCTATCAGTAGTGTGTGGAAAAGTGCTTAGAGGAAGGAAGGAAGGAAGGAAGGAAGGAAGGAAGGAAGGAAGGAAGGAAGGAAGGAAGGAAGAGAGGGAGGGAGGGAAGGGAAGGGGGGAGAAGAGAAAGAAGGAAGAGAAGGAAGGGGAAAAGGGAAGGATGGGCAAGAAGGAAGAGTGAGAGGTAGGGAGAAGAAGGGAGGGAGGAAGATTATTGTCCAAGTTGTCAGAAAGCTGACTTGTTTCACCTTTCCTTAGGCGAGGAGGCAAGCTCCTTGACCCTTCCCTTCATTTTCTAATGCTTCTCAGCACCTTGGAGCCCATGGAGTAGTATTTCTACAGGAGAAATGTCCCAGCAGTGAAGCAGTCACTTCTGAATCTCCACATTTTGGAGAAGAAAAGAATTAACTCTTTTGTTCTATACGGAAAAAAATACACGTTTTGGGCATCCACAAGTGTAGTCTTCCCTCCACGTATATGGAATATGATTCTCCCAGCCCAGAATGGAGATTTTGGCTGCTCTGATTCAACAATATAAAATGTATGAAACTTGCTATATTATACTCTGGAGTTGAATGGTCAATGTTCTACGTATTGTCAGCCCTCCGTATCTGCGAGTTTTGATCCAAGGTTGGTTGAATCCACAGACGCAGGACCCACGGACACGCAGGACCTACCGTACTTCGCCGTTCTATGTAAGGCTTGAGCATTCGCGGTTTGGGGTATTCCCTGGGGCTCTGGAACCAATCCCCCGTGTATACATAGGGAGGACTGTACACAATCTACCTTTAAGTTACACTCACACAGTGGAATTCAGTTAAAATCTTCATTTGTCTGGGCTGCGATAGTGTAATAAGCTCAATTTCCATAAACTATGCAAGAAAATTCTATTACATGTAGATATCATGGTCGTTCTATTACATGTAGATATCATGTACGTGGTTACGTTGAATTTTACACCTTTGAACTTGTAACACAGCCCTTGTAGTTCAGACTGGAGCACCTTTGTTCCAACGCATAAACATAGCGAGGACATGTACATTTCTTCACGGCAAAGACTATTTGCTATGCCACTGAGTTCTTCACATCTCCTGACAAAGGGGAAATGGGAGCCCTGCAAATGGGCTAATATTGGTTATCAGGGTGTGTAGGAAAGGATTTGCTGAGAGGTCACTGACTTTTCCGTTCCTATTTGCCAGACTGACTAAAACAATGAATTCCTCTCCTTCAAATGCATTCCTCCAGTTGCCTGGACTTTGAAAAGTCACTGGATATTAATATGTTTGGCTCTATTTTTCTGGCAAAATAGACTCTCTGAGCTCAACTCAGGAAGAAACCTTTTTTCTTGCATTCTGGCAGTCTGTAAATACGTTAAATTAACTCATACATTTTTTAAAAGTCAATGTTCAACTGATATACTGAGATTCTGATTTTCAGAGCCACTGTGGAACATATACTGACTTCTGAATTCAAAAATAGGTAATTTTGTTTTACATTTTAAGAAAATTCTTTTAAAATACAGTTCAAGCATAACTTCAGTTATGCTGCTTTAGCTTTCAGCCATATTACCTTAATGAGAAATAAAATTTAAGAGTCTCATCGAAGCAGAGAATTAATTTTTAATGGGAAGAAAAAGAGTACAGTCATCAGAATATACATAGATTCTGTAAACATCAATCATTGCAAATACTACAAGAAGAAGTATTTTCTAATCACTAAAATAATGTAATCATGCAACATCTTCAAAATTATTAACTTTTTCTTTTTCCCATCTATAACTCACCATCACATCTACTCCTTTCCTCCCAGTGTATATTTTCTATTTGTTCTCTGAGTTACGGATGCCAATCTCTTCCAAAGAGAAGCAACTACATCTTCAACCTGGTTGAGTATTAATAGAGCCTTGCATTCAAGCTTGCAGAGAATGCAGGAAGTGTGAGTGACATCAGGTTAGATCACTATGGGCACCACTGGGGCTGGAATAGAAAATTCATTGATAAAATAGGGTCAGGCACACAATTAATTACTCTCCCATGGGCCTTTCAGTATAAAAACACAGTAGACCTTGGGCCAAAGAGGCCAGACGCTTATTCCCCCTCCTCATTGAGAAAAAAAAAAAAAAGAGCACAGTGGGTGAGGGAGGGGGGCAGGGAAAGAGCAACCCTAGGAAACAGAGATTCAAGACTCACTCTGCTGCCCATTTTGCCCACATTCTGAAAGTTATCTTTCCATTCTAGGGTGTGTGTTTTTTGCCCTAGATCAGTTGTGCAATTTCACGACCTGGCTTGAAACTTTTTCCCCACCCTTAACACCCAACCCCATTCACCTAGGTTCTCCTTTGCCTTCCTTAACTCTCAGTCTTGATGTCTCTTTCTCTAAAAAGCTTTCCTGATTTTCCAAAACTAGACTAGGTATCCCACTGAGTGCTCCCAAGGCCCTTATCCCTCTGTCTTTCAATTTCCTGCCTGGAGTATCCTTGAGGACTGAGACACGGGCTGGTATGGGGAGGGGAGAGCAGAGGAAGAGTGCTTGATATACGGTCACTAAGTGAATGAATAAATCACAGCTTCACCTCCCCTTTTTCTTCCACTCTACTCTCATCATCCATTCCTTGTCTTTCCCAACTACCTTCGTGACTGCAAAGATAAGAGAATTGTAGAGAAAAAATACTAGACTTGGTTTCACTATCCCCAGAAGTCTTAACTCTAGTATTATACTATTTGTGCTACCTTGGACTCAGTTTCCCCTTCAGCATCTTTCAGAATTCTTGTGCGGGTAAAAGCATAATATACTAGAAAACAGCTTGTATACTTTAAAGTGTCATTCAAATGTAAAGTACTGTTAGAAGTATTATTTTCCCATAACCACCAGTTGAATATAACACCTGCTTTGGTTAGATGAAAGTTATCACCAAAATCTTTTATAGCTATGACATATATCCTACTGAATGCATTGGTCAAGAACATAGGAATAGATGGAAGAGAACATGAGTTGGTGCCACACATATCTGGATATCGGACATTCAATTCAAGAACCAAGAATATGGCTCATATTGAGCCAAGGCCAGGTTCCTCGGTCCCATACCCAAAGCCCTCTGGACTCTAAACTCACCTGTTAGTCAGTCTTATCCCTTTATTGCTCTCTGCATAAACACCTTTCCTTTTCTGGTCCATGCATATCCTTCCCGTGTCCCTCCCCATGGACTGCCCTTCCCTTTATCTAATGTTATTAATCCCAAGTACACATTTGAAGCTTCTCCCACTGAGTTACACATGAAGTCCATTCACTGTGGAGAGTATATTCATATATTCATTCGTTCATCCATTTTGTAAGCATTTATTGGCCTCCTACTATGTGCAAAGCCCATGGGACATTGTGGAAGAAACCAAAATGAATGAGACCTGCTCCTTACTCAAAGGAGCTTACATTCAAGGAAGGAAGACACAGATTAAACAAGACTAATAACAAGGAATTATTATTTGATGTTGGGGAAGGCAGGGGGAAAAAAGAGAAAAGTACTCTAAAGAGGTTCAATCAGTGCTCTATAGCAGCATGAGAGGAGTAAATAGTGGTAGTTTCTAAGCAGGACAACTAGGGAAGGCTTCACAGAGCAGGTTAATGTGAGCTAGGCCTCGAAGAAGAGAAACAAAGAGAGATTGTTATTCTAGGCAACGGGAAAGTATGAGTAAAGGAACAGGACCCACTTGGAGAACTAGAAGTGATTTAGCATAGGGTGTGTGAGGGGATGCAGTAGGACTTTAACCTGTAAAAGTTAAATTGAAGTCAAACAGAAGTTTCTTGTGGCTGTGAGATAAACACAATTGTTTTAGACAAGGTAAACATAGCTCTAAAGTAAACTGAAGGGATAGTAAATGAACATTCATCCATCCAATACGTATAGATGGAACAACTTTAGTTGCGACTGTGCCAGAGGCTGAAAACAGAGCAGGAAGCCTGAGAGAGCCTCTACCCTTAAGGAGATCAGCAGTGTGGTGAAGAGACTGGCTGATAAACAGGCAATTACAATCCAGTGAAGCAGTGGAAATACAGAATGCTAGCCCAGGGGAGGTTGGTGGGGGAGAGTGTATAGTTCAGATATTATATTCCATGAGAGAAAAGCTGGTGTTTCTTGTTCATCCCTCTGTTGCTAGTGACTTAAACAGGACCTGGTTCACAGTAGACATCTGATAAATATGTTGACTGAATAAACTAATTAATTAATTAATATAAAATGGAGTTCCACCTAATCTCAAGTAATGGGAATGAATAGGGATAGCCTGCTGTGGTATTGCAAAAAGTAGCCTATCTAAAACTTTCAGAAATACAGACAAGGGTGACTTTTTCATCCCAATTATTGCTCTGATTAAAAGAGCTAAAATGCAAATTCCACAATTAAAATACAACCCTATGTATCATATGATAGTTCCATAAAGGGAGAGTGTTAAATAATTCAAGCACCATTAGGAAAGACTATCCCACTAAAAATTAACGATTAAAATTATGTGAGGGATTTTTTTCTCTTAAACATATGCTTCCTTGCTAAAAACATCCACATATTCTAAAAGATATTAGCCTTATCCTTATGGTTCAACATTCCAAATGCAAACCTTAGCTGTTATCAATACAAAGCATCTGCTTTCCACATATGCCAGTTTTTTCAAAATCTCTTCAGATATCATATTTTAATTATATCTAAACTTGCTAAATGTTCACGACTTAGAAAGACCAGCAGTCAGTGAATTTGCACGATATTCAATTAGACCTGTAAAAAATCTTAGATCTCAATATTAACTATTAATAATAATATATACCATGTAGTGACATCTTTTACTCTAAGCTAACCACACAAAAGATATTATTTCTAACATTCACAATTTTCAATGCAGTCACAGTTGTCACCAAAAATAATTCTTCAGACTTTCCAAGCTAACCTTGGCTTATACATACCAATAATCATGGTGTAAACTGGTAAACCTCTCCGGTGGGCACTATAGAACTGTTTCAAAAGTCTCCAAATCTGCATTCCCTTTATTTTTTTATTAATTTTTATTGGAGTATAGTTGCTTTACAATGTTGTGTTAGTTTCTGCTGTGCAGCAAAGTGAATCAGTTATACGTGTACATATATCCACTCTTTTTCAGATTTCTACTCACTGAAAAGAGTTCCCTGTGCTATACAGTAGGTTCTCGTTAGTTATCTATTTTATACATAGTAGTGTATGTATGTCAATCCCAATCTCACAGTTCATCCCACTCCTCCCTCCCCCCTTGGTAATCATAAATTTGTTCTCTATATCTGTGACTCTATTTCTGCTTTGCATATAAGTTCATCTGTACCATTTTTCTAGATTCCACATATATGCATTAATATATGTCTTTCTCTTTCTGACTTACTTCACTCTGTATGACAATCTCTAGGTCCATCCACATCTCTGAAAATGGCACTATTTCATTCCTTTTTTTGGCTGAGTAATATTCCATTGAATATATATACCACATCTTCTTTATCCATTCCTCTGTCAATGGACATTTAGGTTGGTTCCATGACCTGGCTATTGTAAATAGTGCTGCAATGAATATCAGGATGCATGCATCCTTTCAAATTCTGGCTTTCTCCAGATATATGCCTAGGAGTGGAATTGCTGGGTCATATGGTAGCTCTATTTTTAGTTTTTTAAGGACCCTCCATGCTGTTCTCCATAGTGGCTGTACCAATTTATATTCCTACCAACAGTGTAGGAGGGTTCCCTTTTCTCCACACCCTCTCCAGCATTTATTGTTTGTAGATTTTTGATGATGATCATTCTGACCCGTATGAGGTGATACCTCATTGTAGTTTTGATTTGCATTCCTCTAATAATTAGTGATGTTGAGCATTTTTTCATGTGTTTGTTGGCAATCTGTATGTCTTCTTTGGAGAAATGTCTTTTTAGGTCTTCCACCCATTTTTTGACTGGGTTATTTGTTTTTTTTGACATAGAGCTGCATGAGCTGTTTGTATATTTTGGAAATTAGTTCCTTGTCAGTTGCTTTGTTTGCAAATATTTTCTACCATTCTGAGGGTTTCCTCTGCATTCCCTTTAATCCAGAAATTATAAAAATAAGAACTCAACCTAAGAAAATAATTAGGAGAAGGTTCAAAGTTTTCCTAAAAGGAAAAGTTATCCAACAGTTTTTATAGAAGCAAAATATCAAAAACAATCTCAAACGTCCAACTACAGCCATGGAAAATTATGTAATATAAAAACACTTATGGATATTAACATCATAATCATGGTTTCTAATGAAATGGAAGAAGTTTGTTATAAAATAGTATGTAAAATAATCTAAATGTGTGCTTGTTTGTGTGTGGACACACAGTTATGGAGGACCTGCAAGGACAAACCCCAAGGTATTAACAGTGGCTATTCTAGGTGATAAGACTGTGAGTAACTCTTATTTCCTCCTTTTCACTTATCTGTGCTTTCTATTTTATTTTTTCACAATGAACACTGCTTTTACAACTTTTTTTAAGAGTTATTTTAATAGCTTTAAAAATTATAGTTTTAGCTTTTAGGAAATTTGCTCACAATCTCCAAATGAGTAGCCTACAATTTAGGTCTGCTGCCAGAGGTGGTGGGATGCTTTAGCCATTTTGTCTTAATAAAGAGGTCCTGAGTTCCCAACTTAACATTGTATATCCTTGCAAGTTAGTTCATAATGTGTACTATATTAAAAAGCTCAAAATTTCATATCTTGAAGAATTACAGTATGCCCCTCTCATTCTTTTCATTTTCTCTTGGTCCCCTCCCTCTTGCATTTGTAATTGATTTGATGAGAGTTGGTTTAACTGAATTCTGAAGTCTACCAATGCTCCAAAGTCTCACACACACACACACAAATTTGCCCAATACATTGTTTAATAAAATCATTTCTTGCTGAAACTTTTAACTCAATTTACAATGTCTAACTATTGGTTTCTAAGGTGATATTTTGCCACCTAAAACAATAAAAATCCTAAGACTTAAGTTGTATTTTTCTTATTTATCTGTAATTGTTGTCTCCCATTAAAAAGAAATAGATGCTTCTCCAACAAACCTACATTAAGTCCATTTTTTAAAAGAAAAGTTTTCAAGTAACAAAAACTTCCATAGACATCCATTCCATCATATTTTTTAGTTTAATGGGTCGTGTTTTCCAGAAAATGAAGATTATTGGAAGAAATCCAAGAAAGACTGGGGAAGGGTCACCATACATCATGAACTTTCAAATAGAGTTCCACTTTCAAATATTTTGATTTTCAGCCTTTTAGTTTGGAAACAGTTATTTTCTGAAGACTACAACTAAGATCCCAAACAGCAGCCAATAAGAGGCATCTTTGATCTGTTTGCAGGAAGGACAATCAACCTCACTATTAAAATCTCAATTTTTTTTAGTCAGACCTTTTGCTTAAGGCTAGAATGAAAATTATAGCCACACACAGCTTTAATCTATAAAAATACTGAAATAACAGAATTGAGAGGAAAATGTCAATAGGAGTGTACAGGAATTTTGTATCACAGAGTCGCCTTCTAGCAGTGTCAATGTGGGCTCGGTACTTACCCCTGAAAATTCTCAACATCTTCATTGGTAAAAAGGACCCAACAAGGTCATGGTGGGGATCAAATGGGATGATCCATGTGAAACTCTTCATGGAGTAGCTGACACATGCAAGCTCTCCATAAACACAGGTCATCATCATTTCTGAGGCATCACCCTCTGTCCTATAGACTGGTTATCGGGAATATGTACTGGATGCAGATCATAAGACACCAGAAAGATGGCAACTCCTATGAATTTCATAATGATTTTCAGTGGTAAATGAAGTGCTGCTCTGCCCTCTGTATACCACAGTCTGACCTTGAAAGTGTTTTCCAGACTCTGATGAAAGTCACGGGAGCTCAGGTCTGCAATCAGAAAAGGAATGTGGCTCTTAAAAGCTTACACAGACCACAGATATGGGGTAGCTAACTTATCAAG
Organism: Balaenoptera physalus; assembly: GCF_965194825.1. Taxonomy (NCBI): domain Eukaryota; kingdom Metazoa; phylum Chordata; class Mammalia; order Artiodactyla; family Balaenopteridae; genus Balaenoptera; species Balaenoptera physalus. The sequence goes on from NC_138892.1 coordinate 71,129,572, forward strand.
AGGAAATGGGCTCTGGTTTTCTTTGCAGGACTCAGATCCAGGAGCTGCAACATTGAGTCACCAGCTTGCTATCTGACCCCAGGCCGACCACTTAACCTCTCCCTGACCCCATTTCCTTACTTAAAATCAACTCTCTGCTCATGTTCCATTCAAGGAATTATCTCTACCCACAAAAATGGGTAGTTACTAAGGAGTCCCGTAGATTTTGAAAATTAATTATTCAGTGTGTTGGGTTTACAAAATAGAACTGTGAAAGGTTCAGAGATGAATAAGTTCCAGCTCTGCTTTTTGGTATTGTGGTATTATTTTAAGAGCTCTCTTCCTGGAATAAAATCACCAACCCAGACAATAAGCTTTGTCTGACACTGACCTTTGTTGCTGATGAAGCTTTCTTGTGCTGGTATTTCTGGGAGTGACAGAAAGGAAGAGAACAGGAGCCCCTTTGTCAGAATGTAGTCAAGAAGGAAATAAATTGTAGTTATTTAAAGAGAGTTTAGGACAAGCTAGGCAGTGTCATTTGTTAGAGAACCAAACTAGGAGCTTGGACTATTGGGTTTCACATTCAGCCACCGTCTCCCCACTTGACCCAAGACAACTTACACAGCTATGGGTAGCCAGAGGAGCATTCTCTGAAACAATAAGCTGTCCTGACTACCCACTTACACAAAATAAATGTACATCCACACCCCTAAATACTCACTCAGACAATGTCTCACCCTCCCAGGATCTATGGTGAACAGCTTGAATGCAGAGTTATAGTGTGTTTGTTTTCTGTCCCCATTCACACAATGGCTAGCTCCATCAATGTTGTTGACAAAAAGGGTGATAAGGGGAATTAAGTGTCTAAAGTGTCAAATCTAAAAGTAACTGAAGTTTACCCTAGCTGTCAGAGCTTTTTTAAACATCAACCATCTTCAATAAAAAACTTTATGAAATATCCCACACCTTTTCCTGCCTTCTTGCTGTATTGACGTCAGCCACATCACCATTAACTGGTTTCCTGGCCTAGAATAATTTTTCTGTTTCCTCACTTGCTACCAGAAGCAGCCCTTCCTCCTTCTAATTTGGTCCTTTTAAGCTACTGAGAAATCAAATTAACAAGGTGTATCAGTTAAAGTTAGGTTCAGCTGTGAGTAACAGAAACCCAACTGCAGTAGCTTAAATGCAAAGGTGTATTCACTTGTATAAAGGTAGTGTAGAGGTAAGCAATCCAGGTGGGAGGACTCCACAATGCTATTAGAGGCCTCTGGCTTGTCTCTGCCCTTTGTGACTTGTCATACTCTAAAAAGGCTCTGGAGTTCTAACCATTACAGTCCCATTCCAAGCAGCAGAAAGAAGGAACAGGGAATAATCAAAGGATAGGACTTTCTTCTTACTGTCCTAAAAGTTCTAACAACATTTCTATTACAGTTTGTGGACCAAAACAGCCATTTTGTAACTAAAATAGGGGCATGATTTTCCAGACCAGCATATTACATATATACTCAAAGTCTCTAAAGGCTTCTGTTTATTTTATTATTTCCTTGTTCTTAAGATGTAGATGTAGATGTCCTCTCATCTGTAAATTCTAAGGCCATCTTTTACAATCTCTTTAAACCCATGCTTTCTTTTAAAAACATAAAATCATCCACCTTCCTTTACTGTTATTTGAAAAAAATTAAATTAAGTATTAAGATTTGAAATAACTCAGGTCATGATAATTTTAGAATACACTTCAAAATATACAAATACACATACCAGCGGAGGTCCTAAATTCACACCTGCTGCACTACCACCACCTGCTCTGAGAAACACTATTCAAAGGCAGAGTCAGGCAAATGATAGACACAAGATGTTGGTAGATGAATTTACAAGAGGCTTGGGAAGACTGAGAAGATAAATGGGCTTATGTCTCTGGGCCCAAATCTGGTTATTTGGCCTGCTGATTTAACTGGCCACCAAATTGGAAAGGTAATTGAGAGATCTGGTCCAAATTGGCTATTGAGCTTATTGATTCAATTGGACTAAAACAGAGACATTAAGGCTAATGAACCCACATTAAATAGATAATACATTGAAACCAAAGGCAAGGAGATGTCATATTTAATAGAAAAGAGAGTTGTGGAAAAGCATATTTAGAGCTTCCAATTACATGTCGATGATTCCTTGCATTTGAAGGACCCAGCAACGTTGTTGAATGAATGAGTGGACTTGATTCACTAGTAAGCAGAGACCAGGAGATGATGAGAATGAGATGATCAGATGAAAGGAACTTCAACTATTTTGTGGTTTACAACCTGTAGACAGAAAGTCCCAGAGAGAGCGTAGTAACTATTGCAAATGTCTTCAACTCCTTATGTGCAATAAGCACTTTGCTATAAATTGAACAAAGAAAAATACAATCACTGTCATAACGGGGTGATAGGGAGTACCAGAATATACTCAAGAGTCCACAAACTACCGCAAGGGAATCTCACAAAAGAAACTTCTCAATCTCCCAGGCAAATGCTCAAAATCTGATAGGGAGAGAACAGCTTCAGGTTTCTAGCTCTTTGGAGCATTTCCCAGGTGCAATGCTTTCCAAAGGTTTCCACCAAAGTAGCCCTTGAAGACAGAGAAGGGAGATTGCCAGAGCCTGGAAGTTTCCCTAGCACATCCCAAAGCAGTGCCCAGCCTCAAGCCTGGAATTTCTTTGAAGTTTTCGCTTAAATATGCATACAAATCGTATTCTACCCAATACATAGCATTTGTTTTCATTTTCTAATTTTCACCGACATTAAAGCGTGATTGCCATATATCCTCCATGCCTCCTCGCATCCTGGGAGTACAAATGGCCCATTTTAAAAACTGAAAATCCAATCTGCAAATAACCCAGAGGGTTACTGTGCTTAACATTGTTTGAATGTTTTTATGTTCCATTTAGATAATTGTTAATGGGGTTCAAAAACTCTCAGCCCTTGGGGTATTTCTAAATTATATTCTGCCATCACATGTAGCCGGGAGTCCCCTTTCTTCAGGAGCTGAGGGTACAAATAGGGACTGACTAGGTATTGTAAGCTCTCCGATGATAGTTATCACCCATTTAAGGGTAATGAAGAAAAGGGATTTTATGGAATAGCATCCCTGAATGATCACTGACATAGAACCAGAACTAAGTTCTTTGAACAGAAGTAATGTACAAACTCCTTTCAAAGGAAAATTACCCTATAACTTTAAGTGCAGACCCATGCATTTTGACTTATATGGAATCTATCAGAATGCTACTAAATGTTAATAATAAAAGCACAAACCTTGGTATTAACTATTTCTGCTTATGTTCTTATACAACTACAAAATTAAATATTTCATATATTAAGTGAAAACAAGACCAACAAATTATGATGAACAGCTTTAATTTTATATGACAAATGATGTTGTGTACAAAATAAATCTTTCAATATGAATACAATTCTGTTTATTACAACTGATATTTTTTGAATGATGGTATTTACACTTGAGCACAAAAATTGCAGAATATCACTGTTACAAATTCCTCATCCAGATAACCAAGAATACTCTTTTAAAAAATTTTAGTTCTCATCAAAGTGAATTTAAAATTTTTTAATTATCATAAAACATACCTAGACTTCTAAGAGTCTAAGACTTCTAAGATGTTCATAGACTACTACTTCCCCACACCAAGTTTAGATGCTTTGAGCCAGTAAGAGGAATAAAGAAATATAAATATGATGAGAGTGGTACCAGGCTTTTACCCCAGAATCAGACCCCTGCCCCTCCCTCGAATGGAAATCAACTGCTCTTATCTGAGTTTCAGCCTCAACCACAAAAGGAGGAAACTGCAAAGAGGAAAACAAGAACTAATTAGAACCAGCTAGGCCCAAGACGGGGGAAGACCTGATTTCCAGTAGACCTTGAGCCACTTTATATACTCATTGTAGTACATTAGCATGCTAAATGACACAACCACCAGCATCATGACAATTGACAACTGCCATGACAACAGCGGGAAGAGCCCATACAAGGACTGAAAAAGAGTGTTGCCTCTGTTCCAGGTCCAAACCACAGCCCTGTTCTCATATAAGCATGAACATTCCTCTCTCTCTTTACTCAGTTCCCTCCCTTTTACCTCGACCCTCCTATATATATGGTGTTTCAGCCCAAATGGGGTTGAGAAGTTGATTTGCAAACTAAATTCCAGCTTCTCCATTCTCTGGCCATTGAATAAAGCTTGTGTTGTTTCAGTCTCAGCATCAGTTTCATTACTGGCTGTGCAAATCCAAGTGGGAAAAGAACCTCCCCAGCTGAGACAAGGGGTCTTGGCCCTGCCTAGGACCTCAGGGCAGGTCCAGGTGACCAATTCAGTAACAAGAAATCTTATCATGATGTATTGTTCTATTTATCTGTCTCCAGCACTAAAGAGAATGTTCCATAAAGAAATTCAGTCTGGTTCATCATTGTATTCCTAGGTTCTAGTGTAGTGTCTGGCACATAGAAGGCCCTAAAAATATATTTGGTGAATGAATGAATGAATTTCATAGAATTCTATGAAAGGGTTTCAATCTAGGTGCTGATCAACAGAGTAAGGAAAAGCTACCCTAAAAGTCAAGAGAAGATATGCAATGACCAAAACCTTGGATATCATCAAGAAAGACTTATCTCCCATCTAGAAGGATGACCTGTCACTAGATGATCACAGCAGTAGTTGGGATGTAGGAAAGGTCTGGGAAATGACTGGAGTTAATTGTGTTGCCAGAAGTTTTGGAGGAAATTGTCCTGAAACCTGAGGCTATCAGTTACTTGGATTGGCTTATATTTTATCTTCTTAAAAGGCTCTTTCTGGAACTCAAGGGGATACATAGTTATGTTTGCTAAATAGTTTTCAAATTATATGAATACTAAACTTAAAAGGGAGATGGAACTAGTCATTTAAATCTATCTTTTAAGTATTAACAGTAGCATAATTTTGAAATATGTTGATGACATAGGGTTTATTATACTAATTTCATTTTCCTACCAATTGAAGAGAAGCTGGAAAAGGCATTAATTAAGCAGGAGAGCCAAATTTCTTTTCTTTTCTTTTTGGCCAAAATTCCTTGAACATAAAAATAATCTTATATTTTACTAGGTGTAAATTATAAAAATAAGTAAGTGAAATGAAAAACCGATCTCCTTTTAAAGGAGACAGAAGATAAGTTTTTGTGTATTTGAAAAAATTAGAATTCAATGTGTATTTTGCAGTCTTTTCTCCATCTCTGAAAAGATAAATAGTAATATATTCTCTATTCTCTAAGGTCTAACAACTGACAACCTTACTTGTTTTATCCGTCCTAAGGAACAGGTATGACAAGAGAAACAGATCATATGGTCTGGTAAGAATGGAGGAAATTACATAAAAATAACTTCTTTCTCTGTGTAATTTAAGACACAAAGGAGAATTTGTTTTAACTAAAAGCTTTCCATAGTGAGCATTTATGATTTAAATATTACTTTCTTTTCATGCTAACTTACTCAAATTCCCTTTTATATCTTAAAATATAACCTAATTGCAATGGTAGATTTCTAAACTGTAAATCCAGAGCTCTAGAATGGGGTCTATGAGCATAATTTTCTTGCTGGGTTGTTATTCAATCACTCAGTCAAAAAATTGTTTGGGGCATTCACCATGTGTCTACATATGTTCTTATCTATATTTTTCTTGATTCTGATATTTTTATTTTTTATTTTTATTTAAAGAAATTTTTTAACATCTTTATTGGAGCATAATTGTTTTACATTGTTGTGTTAGCTTCTGCTGTATAACAAAGTGAATCAGCTATATATATACATATACCCCCATATCCCCTCCCTCTTGCATCTCCCTCCTACCCTCCCTATCCCATCCCTCTAGGTGGTCACAAAGCACTGAGCTGGTCTCCCTGTGCTATGAGGTTGCTTCCCACTAGCTATCTATTTTACATTTGGTAGTGTGTATACGTCCATGCCACTCTCTCACTTAATCCCAGCTTACCCTTTCCCCTCCCTGTGTCCTCAAATCCATTCTCTACATCTGCATCTTTATTCCTGTCCTGCCCCTAGGTTCTTCAGAACCATTTTATTTTTTTTAGATTCCATATATATATGTGTTAGCATATGGTATTTGTTTTTCTCGTTCTGACTTACTTCACTCTGTATGACAGACTCTAACTCCATCCACCTCACTACAAATAACTCAATTTCGTTTCTTCTTATGGCTGAGTAATATTCCATTGTATATATGTGCCACATCTTCTTTATTCATTCATCTGTTGATGGACACTTAGGTTGCTTCCACGTCCTGGCTATTGTAACTAGTGCTGCAATGAACTCTGTGGTACATGGCTCTTTTTGAATTATGGTTTTCTCAGGGTATATGCCCAGTAGTGGGATTGCTGGGTCGTATGGTAGTTCTATTTGTAGTTTTTTAAGGAACCTCCATACTGTTCTCCATAGTGGCTGTATCAATTTACATTCCCACCAACAGTGCAAGAGTGTTCCCTTTTCTCCACACCCTCTCCAGCATTTATTGTTTGTAGATTTTTTGCCTTGAATCTGCAGATTGCTTTGGGTAGTATAGTCATTTTCACAATGTTGATTCTTCCAAACCAAGAATATGGTCTATGTCTCCATCTGTTTGTATCATCTTTAATTTTTTCATCAGTGTCTTACAGTTTTCTGCATATAGGTCTTTTGTCTCCTTAGGTAGGTTTATTCCTAGGTATTTTATTCTTTTTGTTGTAATGGTAAATGGGAGTGTTTTTTTAATTTCTCTTTCAGATTTTTCATCATTAGTGTATAGGAATGCAAGAGATTTCTGTGGGGCTTCCCTGGTGGTGCAGTGGTTGAGAATCTGCCTGCCAATGCAGGGAACACAGGTTCGAGCCCTGGTTTGGGAAGATCCCACATGCCGAGGAGCAACTAGGCCCGTGAGCCACAGTTACTGAGCCTGCGCGTCTGGAGCCTGTGCTCCGCAACAAGAGAGGCCGCGATAGCGAGAGCCCTGCGCACCACGATGAAGAGTGGCCCCCACTTGCTGCTACTAGAGAAAGCCCTCGCACAGAAACGAAGACTCAATACAACCAAAAATAAAAATAAATAAATAAAACTATAAAAAAAAGAGAGATTTCTGTGCATTGATATTTTTATTTTTAGTTTAATATTTCAATATAATATTGTCCGTAAGTTCCCTGACAGCCTTGAAGGAATAATGTGGAGGAGGAATGGATGGATAATGGACGCATGCATGCACAGATGGATGGAGGGACAGATGGACAAATGGGTGGATGGGTATACAGAGAGAGAGATAAAAGCATATAAAAGTAAAGAATATAAGACAACCTCTATGTTCATCAGTGATATTGGCCTGTAATTTTCTTTGTGATATCTTGTCTGGTTTTGGTATCAGGGTGATGCTGGCCTCATAGAATGAGTTTGAAAATTTTCCTCCCTCTGCAATTTTTTGGATTCATTTGAGAAGGATAGGTGTTAACTCTTCTCTAAATGTTTGGTAGAATTCACCTGTGAGGCCATCTGCTCCTGGACTTTTGTTTGTTGGGAGTTTTTAAATTACTGATTCGATTCCATTACTGATAATTTGTCTGTTCATATTTTCTATTTCTTCCTGGTTCAGTCTTGAAAGATTGTACCTTTCTAAGAATTTGTCCATTTCTTCTAAGTTGTCCATTTCATTGGCATGTAGTTTTGCATAGTAGTCTCTTATGATCCTTTGTATTTCTGTGATGTCAGTTTCTCCTTTTTCATTTCTGATTTTATTGATTTGGGCCCTCTTCCTTTTCTTCTTGATGAGTTTGGTTAAAGGTTTATCAATTCTGTTTATCTTTTCAAAGAACTAGCTTTTGGCTTCATTGATCTTTTCTATTTCTAGTTCATTCATTTATGCTCTCATCTTTATGATTTCTTTCCTTCCACTAACTTTGGGTTTTATTTGTTCTTCTTTCTCTAGTTCCTTTAGGTGTGAAGATAAGTTGTTTCTTTGAGATTTTTCTTGTTTCCTGAAGTAGGCTTGTATCACTATGAACTTCCCTCTTAGAACTGCTTTTGCTGCATCCCATAGGTTTTGAATTGTTGTGTTTTCATTTTCATTTGTCTCTAGGTGCTTTTTGATATTCTCTTTGATTTCTTCAGTGATGCATTGGTTGTTTAATAGCATATTGTTTAACCTCCATGTGTTTGTGTTTTTTGCAGCTTTTTCTTGTAGTTGACTAGAGTCTCACAGCTTTGTGGTTGGAAAAGATTCTTGATATGATTGTAATTTTTAAAATGTACCAAGGCATCAATAAAAAAAAGAAAAAGAAAATGTACCAAGGTGTGTTTTGTGGCCTAGCATGTGATCTTTCCTGGAGAATATTCCATGTGTGCTTAAAAAGAATGTGTATTCTGCTGCTTTCACATGGAGTGCTCTATGTATATCAATTAAGTCCATCTGGTCTAATGTGTCATTTAAGGCCAGTGCTTCATTATTGATTTTCTGTCTGAAGGATCTGTCCATTGATGTAAGTGGGGTGTTACAGTCCCCTTCTATTATTGTGTTACTATTGATTTTTCCTTTATGTCCATTAATATTTGCCATATGTATGGCTGCCATAGCAGCCATAGGTGCTGCTATGTTGAGTGCATATATATTTACAATTGTTATATCCTTTTCTTGGTTTGATTCCTTAATCATTATGTAGTGTCCTTCTTTGTCTCTTGTAACAGTCTTTATTTTAAAGCCTATTTCGTCTGATATGAGTATCACTTCTCCAGCTTTCTTTTGATTTCCATTTGGATAGAATACCTTTTCCCATCCCCTCATTTTCAGTCTGTGTGAGTTTTTAGCTCTGAAATGAGTATTTGTAGGCAGCATACATATGTGTCTTGTTTCTGTATCCATTCAGCCACTCTATGTCTTTTAATTGGAGCATTTAGTCCATGTACATTCAAGGTTATTATTAATATGTTTGTTCTTATTATCATTTCATAAACTGTTTTGGGATTGTTTTTGTAGGTCTTTTTTTTCCCTTTCTTCTTCTTTAGTTCTCTTGTGATTTGATGACTATCTTTAGTGCTATGTTTGGTTTCCTTTTTCTTTGTGTGTGTGTGTATATCTATTATAGATTTTGGGTTTGTGGTTACCACAAGGTGTATATATATATGTGTGTGTGTGTGTGTGTGTGTGTGTGTGTGTGTGTGTGTGTGTGTGAAGTTGCTGATCTCTTAATTTCAAATGCATTTCTAAAACCCTGCATTTGTACTCTCCTTCCCTCATGATTACTGTTTTTGATATCATATTTTACATCTAATTGTTTGTATATCCCTTGTTTGCTTATTGTGGATATAGATGACTTTACTACTTTTGTTTTTAACCTTCCTACTCTCTTTGTGTGTGGATGATTTCCTACCTTTATTGTGTGTTTGTCTTTACTGATGAGCTTTTTCATTTCATAATTTTCTTGTTTCTAGCTGTGGACTTTTCTTTTTCACCTAGAGACATTCCTTTAACATTTGTTGTAAAGCTAATTTGGTGGTGCTGAACTCTTTTAGCTTTTGCTTGTCCGTAAAGCTTTTGATCTCTCCATAAAATCTGAATGAGAGCCTTGCTGGATAGAGTATTCTTGTTTGTAGGTTTTTCCCTTTCATCACTTTAAATATACTGTGTCACTCCCTTCTGGCCTGCTGAGTTCCTGCTGAAAAATCAGCTGATAGCGTTATGGGAATTCCCTTGTACGTTATTTGTTGTTTTTCCCTTGCTGCTTCTAATATCCTCTCTTTATCATTAATTTTTGTCATTTTGAATACAATGTGTCTTGGTGTATTCCTCTTTGGGTTAATCCTGTATGGAACTCTCTGTACTTCCTGGACTTGGGTGACTGTTTCTTTTCCCAGGTTAGGGAAGTTTTCAGCTTTTATGTCTTCAAATATGTTCTCAGCCTCTTTCTCTCTCTTTTCTCCTTCTAGGACCCCTATAATGTGAATGTTAGTGCACTAAATTTTGTCCCAGAGGTCTCTTAAACTGTCTTCATGTCTTTCATTCTTTTTCCTTTTTTCTGTTTAGCTTCAGTGATTTCCACTACTCTGTCTTCAAACTTGCTGATTTGTTTCTCTGTATCATTTAGTCTACTGTTGATTCCTTCTAGTGTATTTTTCATTTGGGTTAGTGTATTATTCTTCTCTGTTTGGTTGTTCTTTATACTTTCTAACTAACTCTTTGTTAAAAACTTCTAACTTCTTGCTCTGTACAACCATTCTTCTCCCAAGTTCTTTGATCATATTAACAATCATTATCTTAAACTCTTTCTCAGGTAGATTGCCTATCTCCACTTCACTTAGTTCTTTTTCTGGGGTTTTATCTTGTTCCTTCATCTGAAGCATGTTTCTCTGTCATCTCATTTTGCTTAAGTTGCTATTTATATTTTATGTATCTTGTAAGTTTTCCAGCCTTCTTGAGGAGATTCCTATGCATACCAGCAATGCACTCCCCTCTCATCACCCAAGCTATATGCTCTAGGAGTTCCCCCTAGAAGGTAGGCATAAGTCCTTCTGTTGTGGCGGGCTGACTATGTGGGTGGTCTGGTAGGCTTGGTTGACCCCCTAGTCCATTGGGTTACCAGGTCCTGCCTTGTGTGGAGGTTGTCGGCTGCTGGTTGTCAGGGCCTGGTCATGAGGTGGCTGACAGCAGAACCCCAGGGGGCCCTTCTTCTTGGCAACCGTGATGCTCCTCTCACCTGAATTCTCCCTTACCTGTCTGGCTCTTCCTTCTCAGGTCCTTTCATAGGTTCTTCTTCCTCAATTTATAGTTGTTATTTATATTAGTCAGCAATTGCTACAATAATGCTGCCTAACAAACTATCCCCAATCTCAGGGGCCTACAATAACAGGTATTTATTTTCACACTTTCAAATCTGCAGATGAACTGTAGTTTGATCTAACTAGGGTGGGCTCAGCTTCAGACAGTGCATAAGTTGGACTTGAGCCCAGGTTGCAAGTTGTGTTCAGGTCCTCTCTGTCTCTTTTTATTAGGGGCCCAGCCTGAAGGGACAGTGGCAATTGGGGACAATTGGGTTTCTCTCATAGCAGATGACCAGAACATAAAAGAGGAAGCCCAAGTGCACAAGCACATTTCAAGCATCTGCTCATATCATATACATCAGCCAAAGGAAGTAATAGAGCCCAGCCCAATGTCAAGGTATGTCTCTATCATTCACCCACCATGAAGCTACTGCAAGGGTATGGATATAAAATTCAATTACCAGGAAGTAAATGATTCAGAACAACCATTCAATTTTGTTTTCCAAGGTTCTTTTCTCAGCCCTTGCTCCTTCTAGTCTCTTCCTGGATTCTTATCTATACCTGTTATATGTTAATGATCTCCAAATCCATAGCTTCAATCCAGATTTTTCTACTGATCTCCAGATGTATATAACCAGTTGCCAAATCTCTAGCTGGAAATACCATAGGTATCTGAAATGCAAGATAAAATCAAAACTTAAGGAACTGCGTGTCTTGTCTCTCTATAGATAAAGAGCCCAAACTTGTGATTCTCATCCAATTAATATTTAGCGAGGGATTATTATGTGTCAAGCACTATGCTAGGGACAGGAGATAGAGCAGTGAAAAAAGAAAGTTTAAAGGATTACTACCTTCATGTAGCTTGCATTCCACATGCTTGTTTAAAAAAATCTAAATTTTTATGTATCAGTCAGGGTTGCATCACTGTATCATTCCAAATAATACAAAAAAGAGGTTTATTGTAGGGGTTCAAGCATATGAAGTTGTGGGAGTAGTCTATGTGGGGCTGATGCAGGTTGTTGCCTTTGTGACTAGTCAGCTATAGTTAACTCACTATAGATCAGCCAGACTGACAGTTGGGAAGAAACACTGAATGTAGATGAGAAGAAAGACAACAGGAAACCATTAGGATGACCTGGGAATCGAGTCTGTCTCTCACCATCTCAACGTTGATGCCCTAGGTGATCTGCTGGTGCTGCACATTCAGTTGTCTTAGCACTTGGGGAAGCTGATGGGGGGGATCTGATGAGAGTTGGAGGGTACACAGGACTGGGAACTGCCCTGTACCAACCAGGCAAGCCAGCAGACCTGCACCAATATGCATGAGTCGCCACAGTGCCAATGCCCAGCACCGACCTTCAGAACTCAATATGACCACCACTTCACTTGAACTTTCCAAATCTTGGGTAAAACATCTCCTGTGGTGACAATAACCAAAAACCATACAGGGAAGGGAGTTCTGGGAAATGTAGTTCCAGAGTAGCTAACTGGACACATCACAAAGCCATCACAGTTTGTGTGTATGTATGTATGTGTATATATATATAAAATATGACATGACTTAAATGTGACCTGGAGGTGTGTAAAATTTATATAATCCTAGAGGTGAGAGAATTCACCCAAAAGGCAAAAGTAAGTATAATAATTTATTATGGTAAGCAGTTTGGCCTAGCTTCAGAGGCTTACCTTTTAGAAAAATTTGATTAATAATACAGTTGCCTGTTTAAGGACCTTACAAAGATTTTAAGGAAACTGATTAAAAGATGCTGGTAAATCAACATACAAATCCCAAGTGTTAAGTATTTTTAATTATTTAGAGAAAAGATATTACATAGAGGCAAGAGTCCCCATTCTTTACATGTACAAGGACTTCAGGCCACACTGGGTCCATTTACTACTCTACAGGAGTAATTTATTGGTGACCTAAAAAAGTGAATGCATCAACCCCATGACTAACTTACATGCAGGGAGTAATTTACTCTCCTGGAAGCATCTGGCTCCTCACTTTTACTATAGTTTCTGCACATATTCTGAAGAAGGTGTCAATCACTTGACTATCTAGGTACAACTGACATAATTTAAAACAGATGTCACATCTCAAGAATGGAAAGAAGGTTCTGTTTGGAGAACTGCTGAAGGGCACAGGAAGTGCTTGCAGCTGGCAGGCCCTGAGGCTGAGCCCACAGGCACGACCACTCCTCAGAAAAGTTTTCAGGTAGAAGTTGACCTACAATACACCCAAGCATCCGCTTTCTTACTCTTTTTCCCTTTGACCTCTCTCCCTCATCATCTACTCATCATTCTCTCTGGATCTAAGGAAAGAAGCCAATAAACTAATTCGCACTAAGGTGTAAAAACCTGATAAGGCAGCTATGGGATATGAACAAGGTCACAAGGCAAAGAAAAACATCCTAGCAATGAGATTTGAGGGAATCTTGAGCCAATGAGGAAATAACCTAGTCCAGATTCCCTCAAATTAATCCGTCTACTCATTTCAAGCCTGCCTTATCCCCAATGTATCACAGAGGATGCACAGATGGTAAGAATGAGGACTGTTTTTCCTCAGCCTAGTGTGTCCCCACGGACTCCAGATGTATGGGAAACTGCAGCCCACCATTTGTGCTTGTTTCTCATGAGCAATTTAAGTGTTCTAACTAATAACAGGCCAGCACTATCCTCTCCTGTGTGCTGCTTTTTCCACTGACTGAAACTCATAAGCAGTACGCTCAAAATACTTTTCTCAACATCTTTCTCTCACTACTGAATTCTCTCTCCAAAACTAATTGATAGGATGGATGGATGGATGGATAGATATATTAGATAGATGATAGATAGATAGATATAGATAGATAGATTAAAAAAAACCTCATAAAGGGCAAATACAAATTTTCAAACAAGAGAACAAAAGGAAATGAAATACAAAGTAGCCTGAAAAGATCTCTTTTTCTGAGAGTATTGGAAAGGCTTTCAAACCAATGTTCGCATTCACACACTACAGAACTACACTTGTAGCCCTGTAGATTCCTAAAGAAGCATCCTTTATGCTCTATCCTTGAATGGTCCTACCCTGTTGTCTGCCCTCCCCACTGTGCCATCCCTCCATATCCCCAGCCCTTAAGCAGCTCAGATTCATTTTAATGCCAACAGCGCACTGCATGGGGGCCCCAATTTGCTAGAGCCAGGGCAAAAATAAAGCTATGAGATTGTTTGCAAGAGCTTAAAATAACTAGTCTGGCAATGCTCGGCTACACTTTGAGCGACAGCAGAGCGGCAGAAGATAGAATTCTAACCATCCTGCTGCCCAAAAATGACCTCCCTGCTCTGCCCAGCAGTGCACTTCCTCCATAAGAGAACATCTTCCCCAAGGCAGTGACCATCATTCAGCTTTTTATCTTTCACCCACATATCATCTTTCTAAATGTCTACTGAATACTAAAAGACCAGTGGCAATGAGAGAAGGGCTTTTAATGTAATTTAATATGACTTCAGAAACCACATCCAGGAGACAAATACATCAGTAGATGTATTTTTCTTTTAGAATGACCAAAATCTACTCATCATGAAATCCTCTGTTGTAAGCCTGTCCCAAAGGATTGCAAGACAAAAGCTAGATTCACCACCGGCTTCTTCCTTGCTTAACAAGACTCACCCTGTCCCTTGGGGCAACCAGCAACCAAAAAGAATTTGCACCCCGCCCCACAGGGCAAACGACTGAGAGCAAGAAGAAGCCTAACAAGAGGAAGGGTGGGCAGAGGACGTCCTGGCCCCACCTACACTGTCCAGGGCACTGAACCACGTCACGTGGATGGAGGTCCAACAATTGCATGCATGTTAATCAACAGCAACCTCAGAGTTTCTCTGCAGCAGGCAGAGCCAACACGATGCACCAGCAGGCACACAGACACTTGCCTTCTTGCCAAACCCCTCGGGCAAGCTGGATCCGGTCTGCATTATCCAATTTGATTCTGGGCCCCTGACTACAATGGTGGATGAGGTCCAAGCCCTAGTAAATCTTCATGCCCTGAATGGTTCCCAGGAACTCAGGTCAGCCCTGGCATCTCCTCAAGGGTGATACTGACACTACGTACCCTCCCTCTCTCCTCTACTAGCAAACAGGCAGCTTCCCTGGAGACTTGCAAGCTGGAGGGAGCCAGAAATTAGACAGGATATTCTTAAGCAAATAGGAGCAGAAGCTGACATCAGCACCCAGCCAGGATTTCTGAGGGGCAAGGAGCCCCAGCACGTTCCTGAATACGCTGACTCCCAGACTGATGACCAAAGTTTCAAAGTTTTATATCTCCCTCAAATACCGTATTCAAGACTAAACTTGCCCTAAATACATAAATTTCATCTGTAGCTATCGCCCATTACAAGACATTTTTTATTGAAACTCTGGCTATCTGATAAATTGAGGGGGTGGTGCTTAGAATCAATTTTCAGTTAACTTTGGTATCCCTAGAACCCAGCATTGAGTCTGGCACACAATGTGTAAGCAGCAAACCTTCACTGAACTTAATGATCCTGGTTAGTAATGTGGTACATACCACTGATTACATACTCCCTTGTATTCAACTTACTTGTATATTACATTGAATTTACTTGTATATCCTAGTATAAGCTTGTAAAGGAATGGAGGCATCATAGCTGACCAATAAATACGTGTTCATCAAATAAAGTCAGAGAAATCGTGAATTCCTCAAAACGATGACATTTTTAAAAAACTAATTTGGGCTTATTATTTCAAAACTATCTACCCCCAATTTTTTTTAACCACCACTGCTAAGATGTTGAAGAATGATACATATTGGCTCTAACCACCTCTTCTAATCAATATTCTAATGGGCACAGAGGGGGAAGGAAAGACATCTCTTAAAAGTCAAAGGTTTAGCAAAAGAGCAGAAAAATTATTGCCTGGTGAATTGAGTATTTTCTGTACTAGCAGAGCTACTTAGTAAGCTTGCTGCAATGGGAAAGGTTTTGGTGGTTTTGGTGGTCTCTGCGTGTCAGCACCTGGTCTCTGGGCTTGCTGCCCAGCAGTCTGGATCTGGGGGCAGATACATCTCAAAGCAACTTTTTCTCTCTCAAACACATTAGATATTTAGCTAGCTGGGCCAAATTGTTCCCATGGATACTCCTCATATCAAGAATTGTATAAGATCTGTATGTTATTTGATTAATGCATTTTCAGTGTTAATAAATTCAAATTGGTAAAGCTTACTAGAAAACAGGAAATTTCTAAGGTGAAAATTTAATGCAAATCAACTTCCTATGTGTTACCGATTATGATGCAATTTGTTAAATGTAACAGTATATTCCAGAGTGTCTCGAAAAATAGAACCTGGATGACATCTTAAATATATACCATTCTAATTTTACCCAAGCTAAATAATTGTATGTTATTATAATAATACACACCATTACTAGGCAATAATAGGGTTGCATTCATATACTAAGCATTCTGCAAGTGGTTACCATCAAGTTTGCAAAAAGCTTGCTGCCTCCATTTTCACATGCTCATGTGTACAACTGAATTTTCCAAAATCCTTAGAAAAGTCACAAACGGATGTGATAACTGAGAAAAAGAGAAAGGTGAGGGAGTTTTGCTGTTTGCAAAAGGATGGTGGTTTATGAAAAACAGTGTGGACTTAGGAGTCAGACTAATCTGGATTTGAATCCTAGCTCTTACTTACAGAGCTGTGTGACCTTGGGCAAGCAATTGATTGAACTACTCTTTCCTAATCACTAAGAATGGTGATAATAATACCCTTCAGAAAACTGATGCAAAGATTAAGCCAGAATAATGTATGTGAAAATACCTCACATCACGTTCGGAAAATAGTACTTGCTCATAAATATTTAGCTTTCTTCTTTGTGTAAAGTGAATTCTTTGCTCAAAATTCACAGCTGACACTGGGGAGCTTGGAGCGCTTTGCACCCCTCTCCCATTTTCCCCACATTCTCGAGGTAGCCAGGCCCCATCCTCACGTTTCTGCCCTCCATTCTTCCCTTATTCTTCAGGTCAAATAAAAATTTCATCTCAGATAACTGAGATTTCAAGGAGTTAAAAGGGTACCTTCCTACAGACAAGCAACATGTTTTTAGGATAGTCTAGATTTTTGGCTCACCTTGGTATTCTAAAGCAGAATGAGGTAGAGGAAGTGGTCTGTGAGGTCTTTAATCCAGAAAAAATAAAACACAAGCTGAAAAATCCGAGTTTCTTCATTTTGGAGACAGGTGTGGTAATTGGCTCAGGGGAGACTCAAGGAAAATGCTGTCTGTTAATCTAACTAGATAATTACAAAGATGCCTTCCTTGCAGGGAACTCACACATCTTGAATATCAAAAGTTCCAGTTGTACTAAGAATATATTTGCCCTACTTTAGAAGCTCTGGAACTCTCTCAGGCCACTAAAGGGAACAAAAACTTTAAAACTGAAAGCTCTTCATACGTTTCCCTTTAGGATACATTTAGTTCAATAAATGAAATGTAATTTACCTGGAAGATTTATTATGCATTTCCAAAACATAGACATTTACTCTCTCCTCATCACCAGGATTAGGCACAATTATGTCATTAACCTTCCAAACATTCCTTTTGGAGGGTGGTGTATTTCCTAATAACCATTATGGTCAAGCTGAGGTCAGAGGTAAACAAAAGGTTAAGTATCACAGAGTCTAGGGTCATATAACTTCAGAGGCAAAAACCACGATTGGAATCTAGGTTCTCCGGCTAATTACCTCACTGCCTTCCCAGCTGCTGTGTCTCTTCTGATACCTACAGAGACCTTTAGTTCCTGATGTGCACAGATCAAGAGGAGAGCTAAAAAGAGATGGAAATATGGTCAAGAGACCATGGACAGAAGGAAAGTCTCCTTAGCCTGCTTCATCATGGTTATGGCCTGCCTATTAGGAACACAGCATACACAGCCAGCGCTTTATAAAGAAAAATCTAGATCAAATGAGTGGGTATATTCAACATGGCAGCCAACGTGAAGCCGAGCAGCATCAACCAGTGCAGAGAAAAAAGGGGGTTCTTGTGGCTGAACTTTTTCCTGCTTTCTACCTAGGAAATAAGCAGAAAATCCCTTTCCTCTTAGTATGTGAATTATCCAGTTTGCAGCTCAGATCCTAAGTTTACAAAGTTAAAATAACTGAAATTTTCTGAGATTCTACTGCATGTTATATACTGTACTGTGCTGGATGTTTTATATCCGTTTTTAATTTAATCTTTGTATCAAATAAAATGATCAGACCATCCCCCCACACCCCCGCAACTTAGACCATTCACCTACAACTTCTGACAGCCACCTTCAGCTGGGATTGATATTTTTGAAGTGAAATCATTTCAACCTTGGGAATTAGTTTGTCTCTTCCTATACATGCACATAGGAAGTGTGCACATTTTCATTTGAATATTCTTAACACAGAGTAAGTTATGGGAATGAGAAAAACTCAATTTCCCATTTCTACCCATAAGGGCTATTTTTTTGGCACAAATAAATCAGACAATAAAACTTGAAGATATTGAGATGGCTTCCCGTCTCAAATATACTTAGTACCAATATGTAAGAAACAATTTTCTGGAAAAGTGTGAAGGAAATATCTATTGGTAAATTCTGTTTGAGTCTTGCAGAACTGTTTTAATTCTGCAAAGTTTTTGGCTTTAATAAAATTATAAAATGAAGAAATAGCTGCGCAATATAGCAATATTGATTTAGGTATGTTTGATCTTATTTTTCACCTTTGTCTTTTTAAATTTTTTTTAATCTAGCTTGAGTCAGTTACACAGGGATTAATCAATGAAGCCTTTGTCTGGCTGTTGGATTTATTTGTAACTAAACATGATGTTATAGGTGAAGTACAAGCAAATATCTTCAAGCATTTTAATGCAGAGCCAGAGATGGGAGAGTTGGATTGGGAGTAGAATGATTTAAGGTAATAGGACACATGAAATATCTAATCAACAAAGGAATCATTCCATACTGTTAAAATGGAGACAGAATGTTCTAAACTCTTGGAGAGGGTTCAGAGGAAAGCAATGTATATAGATATAAATATACACATACATTTAATCCTCACAGCAATCCCGAGGTAGATACTGTGATTATCCATATTTTTCTTATGAGAAACTGAGGCACAAAAAGATTAAGTAACTAGTTCAAAGCCAGTTAGTAAAAGTGAGAGCTGGGATTTGAACCCTGGTAGTTTGACTTCCAAACTCAACACTCAACTATTGCACAGAAGTGCCCTTTAAGAGATTAAAAGCAAGAATCTAGGAAGGGAATAGGATCATTTGTCCCAAAGAAGTGATAGATCAATTTAAATCTTGTCATACTGAAGGAAGACCTGGCAATTACTCTGTTAATTTTATCTCTATAGAGAGAAATTCCTTTGGAGTTGAGGAGAAAGGAGCCTGAAACTTCCCCTTCTACTGTCTATACTCATCAAATTAACCATGTAATTGTCAAATGCTAAACCCATCTTGGTAGATACAGCCATAAAGTTATTCTCTAAAGATAAACAGTTTTGTAAGCAAGCATCTTCCAATTCCCACTTCCACTGACGACTAGAAAGCACCTCTGCGTGGCAGGCTGAGTAATTACCTCAGATCGGAAGTGAGGGACTCCAAAGCCATGAGGAGACTCATCGTGGCTACGTCAGAAATACCGCTGGGAATTAGAAAAGCCCTGCACCCACCGGCTGCTACCATTTCTCCTTCCTCTAGTCTTAGAAGTGCCCTTGCTTTCCTCACTTTCTCCCCAGTCTCCCCTGCCTCCACCTACCCTTTCCACATGGACATTTCCAAGGTTTTGGTCCTCAGCCACCATCGTGGATCCAGCCATCTATCATAAAGCAATTCTAATTGTAAGTCTCCTGCCTGACCCCTTCCCTGACTTCCAGACCCCCATTTCTAACTTTCTACTGGACAGTTCATTCATTTGTCCAGCAAAGGACTCATATGCTTCTCCCTCAAAGAAACAAAAATTCCCATGTCAGTGATTATAGCTAACAGCCATCTTCTCTGTTATCCAGCACTCCCCACCACTTACCAGCACTTCCTATGTTCCCAGAATGTTGGGTGAATCCCAACATTCACCTAATGCTGATTTCCAGGTCTTCACTTTTTTTCCCTTCCTCCCTTCATATTACAGCCTGCCTAGATTTCCAGCTCCCAGCAGGTCACCCAGCCTCTGGAACTGTGCTGCAGCCATGACCCACACGTGGTGACGTGGTCCTTGAAATGTGCCTCATCTGAAATGAGACATGCTGTGAGTATAAAGACACACTACATCCCAAGACTCAGTAGGGAAAAAAAGAATATAAAAGATCTCATTAATAACTTGTATATTGATTGCATGTTGAAATTATTATATGTTTAATATATTGGGTTAAAATACTAAATTATCTCACCAGTTTCATTTTATATATTTTAATGGGGCTGCACAATGGCCCCCCAATGATATCAACATCCAAATCCCTAGAACCTGTGAGTATTTACCTAACAGGGCAAAAGGGACTTTGGAGATGTGACTAAGTTAAAGATCTTGAGGTGGGAATATTGTCCTGGATATCCGGCGAAGCCTAATGTAATCACAAGGTCCTTATTAAAGGGAGACGGAGGGAGAGTTGACTACAGAAGATGCTATTACTACTAGCTCTGAAGGTAGAGGAAGGGGTCGTGACCCAAAAAATATAGGCGGTCCCTAAAAGCCAGAGTTGTCAGGGAAACAGATTCTCACCTAAAGACTCCAGAAGGAAAACAGTCCAGCCAACACCTTGATTTTAGACTTCTGACCTCCAGAACTGTAAGAGAATAAATTTGTGTTTTTTAGGCCCCTAAGTTGATGGTAACTTGTTACAGTAGCAACAGAAAACTAATACATGTGGCTACAAGGAAATTTAAAATTACACCTGGCCACGCTTTGTTGCTCACATTATATTTCCATAGATAGCACTGCTCTAGAATCTTCTCCCTGTCAGTCCATTGCCCTGCTAGAGTAATCTTGTGCTGTCACTCCTCTACTCACATGCTGTCAATGGCAACACAGGTGAATAAAATGAGGCCCAAATTCTTATTTGACTTTCAAATATCTCTCCTTCACTTGACATTTTCCAGACTTTGCAGTTTCATCAACACTACACCCCCTAAACACCTGATCTTTCAACCAATCTGGTCTACATCTGTTGCCACAAATTTTCCTTATTTTCATGTTTTTGCTCCCTTTTCCTAGATGTTCCCTCTACTCTAAATGCATTTTATTTTCATTTACGCCCATCAAAATCCTGTCCATCCTTCAAATTTTGGTTTAAATCCCAATTCTTCTATGTAGCCAGCCTTCCACAGCTCCCAACAGGAGGTAATTTAGCTCCACCATTTGTCTCCTATTGCGTGTTATCCCTTGTATCACAGCTTTATTGAAATCTGACTTAGAGATGGTCCTACACTGGGGTGTTTCCCAAGGCAAGGGCCGGCCTTACCCATCCCGGCTCTGTGTCCACCAATGGCTTCTTTCCTGTGCCAGCGACATCAGTGCAGAAGTTTCAGGATTGGGGCTTCACTGCTAGCTTGGGTGCTAAGGATTGATTTGTGGTCACCATGGAACTATTTGAAGAGGGGCTCCCAGGAAAAAAATGGGACTTTCTTTGCAAACTGGTGGAGACTCAAAGCTGGTGAGATTTGAAATGAATGCCTCATTAGTATTCAAAGGCTGGTGAAAGCTGGGACATACTGCAGACGAGAGATAGCCAAAAGAATCTGTGATACCACATAAAACATTAAACAGAAAAGATGTGCCTCCTGAGGGCTTAGATATCATTTATGCCACCTCCTCATTGATAGCAGAACCCCAACCAGAGTGCAGGTCTTAAGGCTCCGTATCCATCATCCATTCCAATAGTCTATCTTGCACAGTCATTTTCTGTCGTGAGGTCTTTGAAGAGATTTTTTTTTTTATTTCCATGAAAAATATGTTTTAATAAGCATTCATTTTGAACTTCATTCACTTAAAAATATATACTGGGACAAAGGGCCAGAGGAAAACTCTTCTTTAACTCCAACATTAAAGGGCCCTGAATTGTATTTGTAGGTGATGACAGATCTCTATTCCTAGTTCCCTGAGTGACACCACCTGTCCAATACATGAGAATTCTGAAACATTTCCCCAAAGAACAATGTGTTAAATTATGCCACTTTCACCACCTTGTGAGAATCATAGCCCAGAGCTCCAGACCTAGAACGTCTGCCTTCAGATGGATCAGGTTGAAATTGTCCCCGAACTTAAGAAAAGAATCTTACATTTACAGGGTCATATACAGGCTGTATTATTTTGTTTGATCCACAAGGTAACTTTGGAATGTGGGTAAAACATATATTTTCAGCCCTATTTTATAGCAGAGGAAGTTTAAAGCTAGGATGTGATAGAGGGGAAATTCAAACTCATGTTCTCACACATGATTAGAAAACATACCTTCAAATGTAAACAACTCAGGGACTGTTAGATTGAAAAAGAAGTCAAGGAATCATCTTGTTCAAGACCCTGGTTTTACCGGTAGAGGTAAGACTAGGAAATGCTTGCTTCCCCTCATCACTGAGCTTTTGGCCTTGCTGGTCCCACTTAATAAAAACACTCTGCCAGCTGTCCCCACCCCCAACCCAAATCCTTACGTAGAGGCTTATTCTCATCCAGGAAGCCTTGCTTGACTTCCCTGACTAAGCCACATTCCCCTATTCAAGGCTCTGCCCAAAGCATTAATTTCACAGCACTTCCCACTCCAATAATTTTACATGTATTCATGTAGTTCTTTAATTATACAAGATTGTACAATCGGTTTTCATGTCTATCTTCCCCGCTAGTTGATCAGCTTCATGAAGACACCATTGCATCCCCAGCACCCCCTAGAATGCTAAATTTGAGTAACAATTTACTAGATAGATTTATTTGTCTTTTACTCACGTCTCCTGACTCTAGTCCAATTCTTTTTATCTATTTCACTATGGAAACCTGAGTTAACTCTTCTCTACTTATATTAACAAATTGGTCAGAATCTTAAGGGAGTATTCTGTTCAAAATAGAGTTTCTTAATTAAGAGAAAGTGAAAATTCCACACACAAACTAAAAGATAATGTACCCCCTCTCCTACAGCCCTGCTCCCTTATGCCTAATAGAACCTGCCTGTCGAGAGAATCTGGTTCATTAATCTTGTTATCCCAGATGTAGCCCAAGTATCTCAGGCTTCATTAAACGGTGAATACAGATAGATCCACGCCACTGTTAATAGCACTTGTCTTTGACTCCAAAAGGTGTGGAAACTTAATCTCCCTTCAGTCACAAATATGTGAAGGAATCTTCAGGACAAATATACCTGGCCAGGGTCTTCCCTGGTGGCACAGTGGTTGAGAATCTGCCTGCCAATGCAGGGGACACGGGTTCGAGCCCTGGTCTGGGAAGATCCCACATGCCGCAGAGCAACTGGGCCCGTGAGCCACAATTACTGAGCCTGCGCGTCTGGAGCCTGTGCTCCGCAACAGGAGAGGCTACGATAGTGAGAGGCCCGCGCACTGCGATGAAGAGTGGCCCCCACTTGCTGCAACTAGAGAAAGCCCTCGCACAGAAACAAAGACCCAACACAGCCATAAATAAATTAATTAATTAATTTTTTAAAATATATATATATATACCTGGCCATAGTTCTCCATCACTATCATGTCACCCAGGACCACACAAAATCTCATGGAAGACAACTCTGGGTCAGAGATTCTGCTTCTGTGACACTGCTCCCTGAAAATTCTGTCAGTAAAACTGGTATATCACATGACAGCTGAGTGAGAGACTATTCTTTCTGTATCTGCTTCAGTTTGGGGCCAAGTCATCGGGCTTGACCGTGGTCTTCCTATCGACAGGCTGACTCGTTCCCAGGGTGCTTGAGTTGGAATGGGTTCTGTGACTGTCAACTGCCATACTTCTCCCCTCTGACCTCTGGGCCAGCAAACTCCATCTTGGTTACCCTAGTCAAACAGATTTTGATCAGCCTGGCCAAGTTCACATCTCTCCCCTATGGGTTCACTGAGGCAGGAAAATGTAACCATGAGGAGAACTGCACCCCAACTCCAGTCACCCCAACTTCTACCCTGTTTGGATTAGAGCAGACAACTAATCCTCTAGGTGTTAGAGACACTTGAAAAGCTAACTAGAATAGTGGGAAATATCACAAAATCTGCAATAAGAGAGACCTTTACTTAAACTCCAACTCTATCATTTACTATCTAAATTACCTCAGGCAAATTCTTAACCTCTCTGGGCCTCAATTTCTTTATCCATTAAATGGAGATCAAAATACCTATCTCAAAAGGTTGGAGAGAATATTAAAAATGAAACACTATACATAAAATGGTCTGGCACAGAGAAAGGGAAACAGACATTACTGCCCTACAACTTTCCTTTCAAAGGCATTAAGACTAGAATGAAGAGAGAGAAAGGACAGGCATAAAAGAACAGGAGGAAGAGTTTAGGACCCAATACTAGTGTTCATAAGTTTCCACAGTACAAGAATTATTTCCCAAAATGTATTCACATCTCACCATCAGTTTGGCATTCATGCTTCCCTAGGGATTGGCCGATGCAACTACTGATATCTATCAACCCATTCTTGGGAAAATTGAGGCACTAAGGAAGTGATCTTCCAGGTTTGTCCAGGAAGTCACTAGAAGTGCAAAGTAAAATTAACCATTAAAGTAAAAGAGAAAACCATCCACAGGAGCTGAATTTTCAGGCCTCTTGAGAAGACCAGTCTAATAGCTGCTCTTTACTTACAGCCTACTGCATATCAGCCACTCTGCTAGGTGCTTTATGCAATCTTTTTATTCAACAAATATTTGTGGAGCATTACCCATAAGCCAGGTACTTTATTAGACACTGGAAATATAAATGATAAGCAAAAGAAACAAGGTCTCTATTCTCATGGAGTCCTGCATAAGAGCCAAAGACCAATCAAATAGACACACAAGTAAGTGAATAATTACACACTGTGCTAAGCACTATGAAGGAAAGTTATACAGTGTGACTAGAGTGTACAACGATGTGTAAGGGACAGCTTCCCAGCAGAAGTGGCATTTCGGCCAAAATCTAAAGGATGACTAATAGTGAACTAGGGGACCAAGAGGAAGAGAAGTTTTCAGCCAAAGGAAACAGCAAGTGCGAAGACTCTGGGGCAGGACAGAACATGCAACAGTCAAGAAACTAAGTCTATCATAGCTTGTACATAGACAGAGCGGGAAGAATAAGGTCAAATGAGTCTAGAGAGACCCTGCAGGGACTAGTATATTACCTTGGAAACTATAGGCTTTATCCTAAAAGCAACAAGAAGTCATTGACTCAAGCAATTAATTAATCTACTGAGTGTTTCTAGATTTTTCTGGGATATCATCCACTGTAAATATCTACATAATATACAGTATAGAATCCAAATCCACTAGACCACTAAATAAATACATTCTGCATCTGATTCGCAATCCAATAGCCTTTGTAATTTAACAGCTGCCAGATAGGCCTAAACCTTTTATCCACAAACTCTAGTGCAGACTTTTAGAATCAAACAGGCATGATGTTACACATGTTATGCCGCTCAACACATGGGTTCAGCAGTGATGGAAAACTTATTCATGATGCTAAGACAGATCACCGCTTCTCACATGTTATTGTAAAAGTAAGGCGTTTTGAGATAAAAGCTGAATTTTGGCTTCAAGGTTCTCAAGACAGCTACGTCTGCACCACTCAACATAAGCAACCTGGAAGCTCACATGGTGAGAATTAGGCATTTCTCACTCAGTATAAACTGTGAAATGCACTTGAAAATAGAGTTTTCTATTAAAATTAGCATGTTTTTTCATACTTGGCCAGCAACAGCCATCTTGTTACAAAGTCACATTATTTACAGCATGAAGATTATTGAAATGGGCTGATGCTCTGATCTCCATGAACTGTCACAGGCTTAGGAAGGCACATCAAGTTCTTCTCGGCTCTCTGTACAATGATGACATGGTATAAGATCAGAACACAGTTCATCAGAAGACTGCTTTAAGGCAAAGTTGGGGAGAGTAGAAATTTAGGTTAAGTAAAGTTTCCATATGCAAGAAATGTCACAATGAGTCCATAATTTCTTAAAACTTTTCATCTCCCACCCCATATGCCAGGGATTGCAAACATTTTCAGTGTTTTCAAGCCCCGTTATCATTTGTTGCATTTACTAATATTTTTCTTTTTTTCTTAAGTTCACTTAATTTCTCCTATGTTCACTTCATGAGGGGCATGCCACTTTTGAAATTAAAAATGAGTTTAATTTAAAAATTTTCCATTTCAAGAAATTTAGATACCTTTAATGTAAGCAAAAATACCCTAGGATTTTTGCCAAAGTAGAGTCAAGTAATCACTGTTTTTTATCTTGTTCAGACTAAGGACTCTGGACAAAATACACGAAACTTACAAGGATGGAGGAGAAAAAAAAATTCTGTGTCAAATATTTAGGGTCAACTGTTTTCAGGGTCATGAATATATGAGTTCTTATGAAAAATACATGTCATTGTTTAGTTAATTCCTAATTTCTGAACTGGCAACACATACATGTCTTTATATTTTTCCTGTTCACCTTTTGGCCATTATGATGATTATTACTGTTTCTTTCAGAATATTGATAATGGAAAGGAAAGCAATAAAATGGAAATAAATCTCTTCGGTATCTTAACAATTTTTGCAACAATTTAGTCAGAGAGGATACAAACTCTCCAGTTCAGGGAGATTTCTGCTTAATCTGAACATGGTCTCTTTTCACGCTCTCCCCGTTCATCGTTAACACATCTAATGAAGACCCTGAGCTGAATCTCCTTGGGGTTTGGAGCAGACACAACAGCACAAGAAATGTTAACAGCTGAACTGCCAGCACACTTATAATCTATAATATATATAATCTATACAACACAACTCAACCTAAAAACTTGTGTGGTGTCGTGGAAAGAGCACTGACTCTAGGTCAGGAAAGCTGGGTCTGCATCTCTGCCTCTGCTAGGAAATTGACTCATGATCTTTGATAAGTGAAGATTCAGGGCAAATTCCCTCCAGCTTTCACAACTATCCCAAGTAGAATGAGACCTTCTCGGTACTTCTCAAGCACTGTTCCCATCTCTATCGTTAGGTCTATAGTAATTTGTTAACCTATAGATGTCTCCCAATTCACCTCTAACCCTCATCCCCCCACACCACTTGGGAACAGAAATAAATCATTCATTTTTATCTTCTTAGTGACTTGAATGGTGCTTGACATACTGAAGGCCTTCAACAAGTGTTCACCACAGACATGTATCGCCATGAGTGTCACCTCTGTTTTATCCAATTATGACTCATTTTTCCTCTCTAAATATCCCTGGCACCCCTTCAGGACTTGTTTTCCTATAGATGGTATTCTGATTGTTACTGGATAATAAGTTGCCTTATTATGATTATCTTAAACAAGTAGAACATTTAGCACTAACTTTGAGATATCAAATTCCTTTTGATCATTTAACAAAGATGGGTTCTTAAATGAACTTGGCTAAATGAGTTCTCACTCCCCAGCAAAATAAGTGTAGCAAGCAGCCACAATGATACTTCGTACCCCACAGGCTCTTCTAGAACCTTGAGTCCCCCTATCAAAAAGTAGAATCTATGCTTTCCCCCCTTGAAGCTGGGCAGGCCTTTGTGACTACTTTGAATAACAGAGTATAGGTGAAGTGATGCTCTGTGATTTCCAAGTTAGTGTATAAAAGGCAATACAGTTTACAGGCTCTCTCTTAGGATACATGCTGTTAGAACCCAGCCACCATTCTGTGAGGAAGCCCAAACCACGTGGAGAAAGCCATGTGGGGAGGAAGCAAAGCCCCCGAACCCTCAGTCGCAGCCAAGCTCCCAGCCGACAACCAGTGCCTATTTGCTAGGCACGTGAGTCATCTTGGAAGCAGCCCTTTCTGCCCTCAGTCAAGCTGACACTTTATGGAGCAGAGACAAGCCTTCCTCACCACGCTCTGCCCAAATCACAAATTCATGGGCAAAATAAATGACTGTTGTTTTAAGCCACTAGGTCTTAGGGTGGTTTGTTATATGACAAAAGGTAAGGGGAACAGCAGTGCTATGGTAGGAGTTAGCCAGGATGGCTCATCTTGCTCTCTCATTGATTCAAAGAGAGACTCAATTTCCATGCATTCAAACACTTCCCATCTTGAAAATGTTTGTGATGCAGATGTAGAGAACAAACATATGGACACCAAGGGGGGAAAACCGTGGTGGGGTGGGGATGGTGGTGTGTTGAATTGGGCAATTGGGATTGACATGTATACACTGATGTGTATAAAATTGATGACTGATTAAAAAAAAACAAAAGTTCTTACAAAATAATGGTTATAGTACTTTTATCCCCTTTTCTCACTTGGAAGTCTCCCTACAGAGGCAACCATTACATGCTGTTTAATATCTTCTCTCTTTTTAAAAATTTTTTATATAAGATGTGTAATTTTTGTGTGCATGTATTTTTAAACTATAAAAAAATTTTGTGATGATTTAAGAGAATGTAATAAAAATAAATAAACCCACCAGAGTACAGATTCACTTTTGAATAGAGTCTTTGGCATGCAAAAGCTTTTCCTGCTTTATTTCCTACTATTTGGGGTCCTAACGCAGTAAACTTTTCCGGTTTTACAAATCTTTATATTTTTTACCCCTATTTTTATTTCTATTTATAAACAAGTCCATGTCTGAGTTCATCTCATGTTTTAATACTTTTTAGTCACAGCCAGTAATAAACAGTACACATTACTTACCATTCTGTTTTCCAACAACTTCTCCAAGAGGTAGAGGCTGCAGAGGCACTTAGTCTGCCTTCTGAGTTATTACAGATAGTGGCTTTACCAAATATTTTGCCGCTACGTAAAATGAGTCACTGCTTTTCCAGTTTCTGATATCCATTTCCTTGATGCCCAGCTCTTGCCAACCTCCACCCAACCATCAAGCCAATTTCACATCTTTTAGGCTTTGTTAAAGAAGAACATCACTTCGAGTTCCAGTATATATATTAATTATGGTAATTCTACCTGTATACAAATAAAATCTCAGTGACTTAACCAGTGATGTGCTAGTAAAATGACTCCCCAAAATAAAAGCTCTGGTTTGTGGCATTTGCCAATTACTGTGCTGTAAATGCTCCAATCATGATGATTTGAAGCCATCAACTTGATGTCAACGAGCTACAAAATTCCTTAAAATTTAACAGTCAGCTCTTGCCAACCAGGACAAGCCAGAGACAGCACCCCAATGGACTTAACCCAATGCATAAAATCCAATCAACAGTGGGAAAGGCTGAGAAGAGAAGTTTGCTTCACAGGGACCCAAGGTGACGAAGGCTCCACCATGTTCAACACATGGTTCCCAAGGTCATCTTGATGCCAACATCCAGGCAGCAGACAGGGAAAGTGGGGAGTACAGGATCCCAAGGAGGATTTTATGGGTCAGGCCTAGTAGTGATATGTACACTTCCAGTAACTTTCCATTGGCCAAAATTCAGTTCACAGTTACACCTCACTGCTAGGAAGGCTGGGGGATGTTGTCTAGCTGCATGTACTGGTGGAAAGGAAAACAGTTTTGGCAAACACCTAGCCAGTCTCTGGCACATTTCCCTAGACCCAACTTCCAGCCCATCAGTAGTATCATTAATACCTTATCAATAGTCACTTGACAACTGTGTTTTATTAGCCGCAGAGAAGAAAATTATGGTGACCTCAGTGTGAAGTATGGCCTAATGTTGTCAGAATTATGCAATAATTGTCACGACAGGCACTGAGCAAATGTATCTCTGATTGGCACTGGAGAGAGAGGTACACATTACACCTTGTGTGGCTAATGTTCTACCAGGTTCGTGGAAGAGGTTACTTGTCCAAGTTACAGTAACAGAACCACTAGCTTTCTTATCTGTTCATGCAACCTTGGACGCACAGGATGACAAAAACATTGAACTTGGAATGCAGGGGCACTTCATCATAAGTTCACATCTTTAAAAAGAGAAAGGGTTCACATGGCCTGGGATTCCCATCCTGCCTTTGTCACTGTCAGCTCTCTGATTCAATTTCTTTATGTGCAGATAGAATAATTACACCTAATTCACAAAATAATGATGATTAATTTAAATAATTATTACAAAATACTGACACATAATAAGTACTCAATAAATGTTATTTCTTCCTTACCTCCCTACACAACACAGGGCACACTTGGCCACATTCTCACAGGCAAATTGTTTGCCTGTGCTCTTTTCAGTCCCTCTGTCTCTTGACATGATCTATCACATGCTCTAAAGTTTCCCTCTCCTCTCTTTCCCCAAGAAAATGTCTGTGGCCTTTCAGCCTGGGTCATGCATGGCTCTCTACTGACTTGGTTAATGTGTTTAGTAATTCTTGAACATTTTGGAGACATTGTTATTGCCAAAATAACTGGGAGGAGAGCGTCAGAGACACTAAACATCCTGCAACACTCAGGAAATTCCACACAACAAGAATGACCCTGCCATCATGTCAATAGGGCTTCTCATTGTAAGGAGTTCTTTAAGAGCAGAAATTTCAAAATGCCTTATGGTGGGGACACAGAAAAGACTTTTCTGAGACGGCATATGACGGCCACTCTTCCTCCCCTATGTAGTCTTTGACTGGTCCATCTCCCTGAAGTGTTTCTGAAAGGGAGAAAGCCTTGTACCTCCATTGTACCTCCTCCTTGTACCTCCTCCCCCCCGGTAACTGGCTCACATCCCACCCCATCCCTACCCACAGAGTACTCTGCCCACTCCAGCTATACATCTGACCTCATGGTCTAACTACATATAATAAACTTTGTGGGAATCATCCCATGGGTAAAGGCCGTTTCTTTCCATTTAAAATGGTGATGATTGACCTGTGAAACAATAATTAAGTCTGGATATAGATAAACAGTAGGTAAACTTGCACAACCAAATTCCTCATTACAACCCAGTCAAAGTTAAAACCAATGACAAGTTGTGTCAAAAATAATGACACACAAAACCCCCTTGCTCAAGTGTATTTAGTTAAAGGACAGTCACTTCTAAGTACAAAACAGCCCTCCTATTCATTTAGATGTCAGGAAATCATAAAGTTTTGCTGCCTAATTTGGAAAACTGTTAGCTGATGCATATTTATACTTCTGTTTAAAAACGAGAGTGTTAAATCTTTTCCCCTAAAGAGACGTTGAGTTGATCAAAGATACAGGATTGTCCTAATTCTTTTCAAATGTAGACCATCTTTAAAACGTTATAACAGGAACCATGTCTATGATTAAATAAAATTAAAACTTATGATGCTGGCCACTTAAGATTTTTATCTTTTTGCTGGGACTAAATCTCAAAGCATTTTATTACTGGGTCAAGTCCCTTTTCTCATAGCATGGGTTCTGTGTCCAGGACCCAGCAGGTCACAGGTTTGCCTTTCAAAATATACAATTTATGGAATAAAACTCCTCCAAGGCTGAGCTAAAAAGCACAGAAGGTTCTCGAGTGCAGCAGTCTGCCTTAAATCCTGTATATTCACAGGCACTGGGCAACTGGCCCTCTGGCTCCAAACCAAGGAAGTTGCTTCAGGCTGAGCTGGTTCATTCCTGGAGTCATTTCACCTTCACTTCTCAGCCAGAGCTTGTTTAAGTATTTGGCTCTTCAGATCCAGTTTTTGGCCCCCTTGTTCTTGAGGGGCTCTCTAAACCTCTTGTTTCTTGTCTTATGACCCACAGAGGATCTCTCTGATTAGAAGGGAAGAAGCAGTCGAAGCTGCACCTAAGCCCTTTTCCATGAGCCTGAAGTCTCCACTGACATCACCTCTGCCTTTCAGCCAGGACATTTTGAATCAGCCAGAACTGATTTGATTTTCCCATTTGATGGGATTATACCTGAACATAGGACATCAGGAGGCCTAGACAAGATGCACTGGATGATTGTGAACTAAAACTCCTTATTCTTTAAGATTAAGAGACATGTGCTAATTCTGCTTCCCAAGGCCCAAGGCATCAGATTTCTCTCAAAGCAGACTTGCCTCAAATTGGAAGGGAACTGTCATTAAAAACCTTGTTAAAGATATTCTATTTCTAAGTGGGACCCAACAACCCATAAGTCAGACACAATTGCTTTCCTGCTACCTAGAGATCCATTTACTGGAGTCTAGACAGTATCTCGAGGGAGAGGAACATCCCTGGTCATATTCTCACAGGGTCCTCTCCCAACACAAATCCCCACTGTGATGTGCTGCCCAGTAAATGGCTGGCAAACATCAGTCTTCTCAGCATCAATGACTTGATTGTGGGGAGATAGTCTCAAACTTTATCTCCTGTGTACATCACAACCATCTATGAGGTCCAGGTCACTTCCTCCACTTTACACATGGAAAACCTGTGGTCTGGGTTCTGGAAGTGACGAAGGGTCCAAGGGAAAGGAGAGCAAGTTCTTGTTTGTTGACTGAGTGGGGCTGGTGAGTTGACTGCAAGAAGCCAGCAAGCATTAACTTGCAACTAAAGTGGGTCTCATCAGCTTTGTATGTGAGTTTTGTAATCGGACGAATCTAAATAAGACACTAGTGTGGGTTTTTATTTTAATTCAGCCTCCAGACCACTACTGGAGAGCATGTTGCTGCTGGTTCTTAGCAGGTCAATTAGTGGGAGAATGCTGGCATCCTCCAGGAACCATATGCTACTGGACAATATTTAGTCTACACGTAACGCCTTGAAATTATAGGAACTGAAATATAACATATTACATACCCAGGTCCACACAGTCAAAGGGAGCTACCCAAATGATGGTCCGTCAAAAATGCCTCAACTAGGTCCTGAATTGTTTAGGTAATTAAGGCCAAACCAAAGCTGCTTGTCAGAAAAACCCAGTCACATGTGATTTTCTGTGCTCTGTACACAAGCTCCATAAACCTAAGTCATTCTTTTGTGCACTTTATATACTTTCATATATGTTTATCTTTACAGTCTTATGTGCATTTTCCTATTTTACAGGCTTAGTTATTTCCGTGGCTATTTCTAGTCTTGAATAAAGTGGTTATTTCCACAAACCACAATTTCAACAGTTAGAAGATACATCCCTAAACACAGGAGGGGGCCTCCTTGAAAACAAGTTGACAATTCACTCTTCTGCTTGGATATTAACGACAGACACAGCTAGCAGACCGTGCAGTCAGAGTAAGAGCAGCAGAGAGAGGAGACCCGAACTGTCATTTCAGTGGCCTCTGTCGTTCATCTCACATTATTATTCTTGCCACCAAGTTCAATTTCTTCCTTTCCCTGCAACTAAATCATTCTAAAGAAGCCATGTTATTTTCATACCATTTACCTCCATTGGAGGGGAGAACTATAATAAGCCAAAAGGGGGGCTTCCCTGGTGGCGCAGTGGTTGAGAGTCTGCCTGCCAATGCAGGGGACGCGGGTTCGAGCCCTGGCCTGGGAAGATCCCACATGCCGCGGAGCAACTGGGCCCGTGAGCCACAACTACTGAGCCTGCGCGTCTGGAGCCTGTGCTCTGTAACAAGAGAGGCCACGATAGTGAGAGGCCCGCGCACCGCGATGAAGAGTGGCCCCCGCTCGCCGCAACTAGAGAAAGCCCTCGCACAGAAACGAAGACCCAACACAACCATAAATTAATTAATTAATTAATTAATTAATTTTTAAAAAAAAGAAAAGCTAAAAGTGAGTGGATCTGTTCTTCCCCTCTATATGAAAGTAACAATGGGCTGTGTTCAATAGTATTCTCTGACTCTTTTTATTGTAATGTTTTCTTGTGTCTAATCACTTTTCCTTCTGCTGTCCGCAGCTAAACAGACAGCTGGAAGTCAGCTGCGTACCGTCTAGTTTAGTAGGTTTTCAAATGTTTCGCTGCCCGTTAATTGTGTGACATTGTCCCTCATTCTGTTTTGTGAATGGACTATGCTGTACGCCGGAGCTAGCAATTTGCCACCGTTGGTTGCTTTTCTAGACCAGCGAACTTCCCCTGTTATCCCTGCAGTCAAGGTTAGAAAACCAGGAAGTAGCTGGGAAAATCCTAACTCTGAGGATGTCCCAGAGCTGAAGTTCTGACTGGGGCACCACCATCCCAAAACCAATGTCCACTCTTATCCTCATTAATAGTTTTGGTCACCCACATGAAGTCTTTTTATTGCCGGGGGTGGGGAGGGGCTCCGTTTTTATGATTTTATAACCCTGTCATTAGAAATGTTTGAAACAGCATTCCGCCCTCAGGTTGCGTTGTGTGGTTATGAACTTCATTTGATCACGGCTCCATCAATTTCGCGTTAACTGCTGCAATTTACAACAGCTCCAGCTTTCTAGCTACAATTGTACCTTCTGCCTGTGGAAAAAAAAGGAGGGGCGGGGGGGGGGTGCGGAGGGGGAGACCTTTGCCGCCCAGGGGAAGTTTAAAAGAATGTGATGTCTTGTTAAAACCTGAAGGGGCAATGAAAGGGGGAAAGGGGATCTCTGAAGACAGCAAACCCAAGCCTGGTAATGAATAAACGCCTCGCTCCCGCTGTGAGCATCGGTGACCCTGCATGGCCGGGAGTGAATAATTCACCGCGCGAGTCATAGGCTTCCTGGTCGGCCGCAGCCTTGCTTTGTCTTACAAATATGTTCTCCCACAGAATCAGCCTTGACAGGCGAGTTCGCTGCTTGGGAAATGTTTAAACAAAAGCCTTGTGTGACGGAAAGAGCACCTTGTGATTTTGGCACCAGGCTCCCAGCGCTGAGGTTCCCGGGGAGCGCTTGGCTGGTTAATAAATCCTCAAGCATCAAAGCAAAGGTAATCAAAAAGGGAACAGGGCAGAAGACGCCAGGCCGTGTTCGTGTCTGATGCAAGAGTGATGGAGTCAAAGAAAAATCCGTTTTCACCACACATGCACATTGAAGGCACATTCACTGTCCCACTTGGAGCCACAAAGTGAGGAAACTAGAGTGCAGCCGGGAATCCCAAGTGACTTGTTGACCCTGACTTTTGCAATTTAATTTAAATTAGAAAAAAAATGTATATTTCTCCTTGAATGAAGAACCAGAAAGCGATCGAGATTTTGGTTGAATCTGCTCTTTTTGGTGGGTTGAAAGTAGACACAGAGGGTTATTTGGAGGCTGGGGCAATTAGTTGTTGGTTCTCTTGGATTTTGGAAGAAGGAGGTCTCAGTGTTAGGCCAAAGAATAAGACAGTCTGAGATCTCAGCTCCTCTTTTCCTGTAAGGGACCAGGCAGCAGCCCTGAAGAGATGAATGAAACAAGTTAGAGCTGGCCTCCAGGAAGAAGATTTCACAGACTGACCTCATTCATTGTGTACCCTGAGGAAGTGAGGTCATAGAGACCTGGAAAAATACAGGGAGGCTGTCCCCAGCAGGCATCTGATACCCCCTTCCTATCGATCAAGATTTCTGTAACTTAGCTGATTTCTAAGTTCAGGACTGGGGACTTACCGCATTTGAACAAAGTTTTACTCAGTTCTGAATTAATGCTTAACCATAACTAAATTGCTTCTTGGTGTGTATCATAAACAGCCAACTAAGTTACACCAGCTTTGAAACAGACTCCCTAAGCAAAGCTCCCATAACTTTAAGCAAAGACCCAGGCCCACCTCGTGAGAAAGGGTTCTAAAAGTCCAAAAGTAGTCACTCCTCTCCACCTCCCCAAATAAGTTCCAGTATGAGAGCATCGTGAAGGAGCCATGGGGCTCTGTCTGCTGTTCAGAGTTGAGGTTAGTATTGTCTCCCATCCTTGCCAACCTTTGGCATTGCCAGTCTTTTCAATTCTGATACGTGGTGGTGTTTCACTGAGATTTTAGTTTGTATTTCCCTGGTATAAGTAGGGCAACCACAAAATGTATCATCTAAACCAAAAGCGAAAGGGGGTGTTTTTAAAATTTTAGTGAGTTAAGCAGAGTAAACTGGGACTATTACCAGGATATATGGTCCTCCGGCACACTAGCGAGGTTAAACACTTTTTCATATGTTTATTGGCCATTTGGGTATCCTCTGAGGATTTTTCTATTGGGTTCTTTTTTTTCACAGATAATAGGAGTGCTTAATCTAGTCTCCTTGCATTTTGGTGCATATATATTCATTTTTGTATATTCATATATATGTATTTCATAAGGATATATATTCTTATGAAATAAATTACCTTAGTAAACTACCACTACTCTATTTTATATGTTGGAGTTTGGCATTATACATTTCTAAATGCTTGAAAATCAGTGCTCTAGAATGATGCAG
This sequence comes from Balaenoptera physalus, assembly GCF_965194825.1. Lineage (NCBI taxonomy): Eukaryota > Metazoa > Chordata > Mammalia > Artiodactyla > Balaenopteridae > Balaenoptera > Balaenoptera physalus. The sequence continues at coordinate 71,165,662 of NC_138892.1, forward strand.
TTAAAAGGCACTGTACTTTGCTTTTATCCAGATCATATGGTAAACCAATCCGTCCATTGTGACATATTAAGACTTTCGTTCAGTCCATTTTTCTCATTGAAAGACTTTCTTCTAAATAAATGTTATTCTTTGTTTTTAACTATGAAATATTTCAATTGAAATTGAACATTTTTCTATTGACATTATAGAATATAACAATAAACATTCTTGAACATTTTGCCATATTTGCCTGTTCTATTATGCTTTGTTTTGTTTGGAAATAAAACATTACAGATACAGTTGAAAATTCTAGCCTGTCATTTCCCAATCCCATTCCATTCTTTCTACTACAGAGCAAACCACTTTAATATATTCTGTTTTTCATTTCATACAGCTTTAATAATGTTACAACTTATATATATAGTTATATATAGTAAAGTTTTAATATATATACAGTTTTATATTTATGATAACCATTCTGTACCTTTTTTTTTTTTTTTTGCCAAGCCATCTTTTTTGAGATTTGTCCATACTGATACACCTAGTTGTAATTAATTCATTTTAAACTAGTAGGTTAGTTGTCACTGTTGCATGGCTATATCGCTATTTATTCGTTCTCCTGTTAATGGACATTGAGGCCATGAACCTCCTCGGTTAATAACAACGCAACAATAAATGAGACGCCTTGTTCACAAGTGTAAGGTTTCTCTGAGGGTTATACCTATATGTAGAATAGCTGCTCCATAGAGAATACTCAGATACAAAATTATAAGATATTGTCAAAGAGCACTCTCCAAAGTGTTCTCCTTAGCATTATATGTTCTCTACGTTGTATGAGGATTACAACAGCTCCATGATCTCTACAGCACTTGGTATTGTTCATTTTTGCCTCTCTGATGGGCATGATATTATAGCTCACTTTCCCTTTAATTTATATTTCCCAAATTACTTGTTAGTTTGAACATCTTTTCTTATGTTTAATTGTCCATTTTTAACTCCCTCTTCTTAGAATTACCTTTCTGTTTCTTTTGCCCATTTTCTCTTGGGTTGCCCTTTTCTTCTTAATTTGTAAGATTACTTCATGTAAAGCTTTATATAAAGAGCTTCTAATACTTTTTGTCAGTTACATGCCTGACAAATATCTCCTTCTCTTTTGTGACTTCTCTTTTAACTTTCTTATAGTGCCTTCTATTGAACATTTATTTCAGTCTTCATGCTTTGTGCTTTTTGTGGTATCTCTACCAATTTCTTTCCTACTCTAAGGTTATACAGATATTTTCTGATATTTTCATCTAAAACCTTACTTTTTTTTTCATTTCATATTTAGTCCTTGAATATACCTGGAATGGTTTTTGTATAGTTTGAGGTAAGGATTTACTTTTTTATATGTGGCTAACCAATTGTCCCAGAAAAAAAAATATTGAATATTCTCCCTTTCTTCTACTTATGTGAAATGCACACACATTGTCTGTTTCCAGGCTCTCAATTTTTCTGACCGGTTGCTACAGTATATAATAGGCCTTGAGATATGATAGCACAAGTCCCCCCCATGTTGTTAACCTTCACAGTTTTCCTATTTTTCACAGTTTGCTGTTTAATGTTAATTTTCAGATTGAGTACCACAAAATATCCTTATAACATCTGATTAGAATTACGTTAAATGTATGGATTAATTTGAGGAGAACTGCCGTCTTTACAATACTGAGTTGTCTTAGTCACGTACATTATCTATCTCTCCATTTATTCAGTTTTCTTTTGTGTCCTTCAGTCTTTGGTAATTTTCTCCATGAAGATTCTGCACATTCTTTGTTAGATTTATTTCTATCTACCTTCTATTTTTGGTTCTTATTGTAAAAGGGATCTTTCAATCTATTTCACTTTCTATCTGTACAGAAAGTTATTGTTATTTTTATGTTGATCTTATAGTCAACAATCAATGTTGCTAAATGCTTATTATTTCTAAGAATTTACTTGTAAATTCTTTTTAATTTTCTAGGAGTGAATCCTATCACCTGCAAATAAGGATACTTTGATCTCTCCCTTTTTACCATTTTTCTTTGACTTGTCTCATTCATTGGCTAGAATCTCAAGTACCAAGTTCAAAAGAAATGTTGACTAAGGGCATCCTTGTGTTCTTCCTGACTTTAATGAACATGATTCTAAGGTCTCACTGTTATATGACATTACTGTGGAAATTTAGTAGACACACTTTCTTAGGGAAAGGAAATCTCCTTCTATCCGTATTGTATAATCATTATAATTGAGAATTGTTATTAAATTTCATCAAATGTTTTTTCTGTATCTTTTGAGATAATTTTTAAATTTAATCTATTAATATATGTACCTTTTAATAGATTTTTGGATGATAAATTATCCCTATATTCCTGACCATGGCCTTGGATTAATTTTGAAGTGCTGGAATCAGCGCTTTTTTTTTTTTTTAATTTGTGTAAAAATTAAAATGACCCAAAACTTTTTTTCTTATGCTGCTCTTGTCTGGCTTAAGTGTCAAAATTCTCCTAGTGTTATAACACAAGCTAACTGGGTTTCCTGGTTTGTTTGTTTGTTTTTTTTAATTCTTTGATACTATTTATATAACATAAAAATTATCTGTTTTGAACATGTTATTTAAAATTGTCAGTAAAATCATCTGGGCCTGTATACTTTGGAGAAGAGAAGACTTTTGACTTGGCATTAAATATCTGTAGTAATTGAAATTTAATCAGGTTTTCTATTTCCTTTGTGTCAATGTTAATAATTTATATTTTTCTAAAAAGTACAGATGTCACTTAAGTTTTCAATTTATTAACACCAACTTGTTGGTGATATTTCCTTGTTATTTTTTAAAATCATAACTGTAGTTATTCCCCTTTTTGTTCCTAACAGCATAATGATTAAAAGTATAGGCTCTGGGGTCAGACTCCTAAAATCAAAGCCTAACCCTATCACTTATTAGTTTTGCAGCCTCAACAAAAATACCTAACTTACCTGTGCTTCGTTTTATTCTAGCTTCATTTTAAACTCTACAGACAACTACTATCCCTTCTCAGTAAATGGAAGTTCATGCTCCCTTGTCCTCTGACATCTATTGTGACCGAGGTAAAGTCTAATGGCCACTCCTTTGTGAGAGTCTCTCTGATTGGTAGTCTGAAGATTTTATTCCTTATTCTTGTATTACAGGCTGAGTTGTATGCTCCTCAAAATTCATATTGTTGAAGCTCAACATTTCAGAATGTGACTGTATTTGGAGATAGAGCCAATAATGAGATGATTAAGTTAAAAATAGGCCATTAGTGTGGACCTAATACAACCTTCTTGATATCCTTATAAGAAGGAGATTGAGACACAGACAAGCACTGAGCAAAGATGTGTGAAGATACAGTGAGAAGGCGGTCATTTGCAAGCCAAGGAGAGAGACCTCAGAAGAAACCAACTCTGCTGGCACCTTGGTCTTGGATTTCTAGCCTCCAGATTGGTATGAAAATAAATTTCTCTTGTTAAGCCACCTAGTCGCTGATACTTTATTATGGCAGCCCTAGCAAACTAATACACCTTAATACTCTGCAGTTTCACCAGCATGTGTCTACTTATTAACTTATTTTTATTCATTCTGGGATTAGTACTCAGAGTACTCAAAGACCTATGTCTTTCTTCAATTCTGATACATTTTTAAATTATCACCTTTCAAAATATTGATTCTCCACCATTACCTCTATTTTATTCTTCTTGAATTTCCTATTAAAGATATTTTGGAGCATTGCAATTGATTCTCCATTTTCTTAACTGCTCTTTTTTTCCTTAAACTTTTTTCATTTTTACCAGATCTTGTTTCATAATTTCTTGCCCTTTTCAATGAAAATCATTCTTTCATTTATCTCTTTGAGCATTCTCTGTTAATGTCTTAGACTACTTCATGGAGAAAACTCGTGTTCAGTTTGGTTTTTTATAAGTGTATTACTGAACTTTTGATTTCTTCATTTCTTTTGGAAATTTGGTTTGCAGCCTCCTTTTCAGTGAGCAGATGTCTCCCCGCCAACCTTCACATTTTATGTATCCAGCAAAGAGAGTATGTAGCAAAGCTTCACTACATTTGAGTTCATAAAATAAATTTATACAAATAGAATACATTTTTAATAGTTTACATATTAGAGTTCTATGCAAGTTTTATGCCTGAAAGAAGTATCTCTTTGCAAAAAGGAAAGTTTGAAAATGACTGTAGTCTACTAAAATTTCCAGCCCCAGGGAATACAACTTTCCTTAGAGAACTCCCTCTAAGAATGCTGTAATGAGTGTTTTAGGCACATTTCAGCTATTGGGAGAAGCTCAAGGCTTCTCCCACCTGATTTCACTATTTCCTGAGGAGGGAGCACACCAGCACCATGCTTGAGATGATTCTACACAAAACGAAGTCAAGTCCAGCATGGAAACTGGAAATGCCTGTAAGGCCAGTCTCATGCTCTATCTCATTCATAAGCATAAAATTCTCTCCCTTTCACATCTGACTTTAGGATTATGCTTTATTGGCTCTTATTCCTATTTAGACTTATTTTACCTTGAACTTATCTTTCAGCTTTTCATCTTCCACCTGAACCTAGACAGGCAAATGGTAGGCTCTCTGCTGACACATCCTCCAACCTAGCTCTTCCCAACCACTGGGATTCGAGACCAAAGCCCCATAACAACAAACAGGCTGAATTTTCCCAGACTGTTTCCTCTGTTCTCTTCTCTTTAGAACCTATAGTAGCAATTGTGAAAGAGTTGAACATTAGGGTTTAGGGTTAAGTGTTCTATTTTCCTCTCCAGCTCTCTAACAGATGTCTTAATACTTAGCAAATGCACGTGCCTTGGAAATGGAGCCAAAAGTCACCCCATGATTCCCTGCCCGGTCACTTCCTCCATAAGAGACATAGCAGAATACCTGAAGAACACCTGGTCCAGACCTTGCCCCAGTCCTGGAGAATCCACCATGCAGGTTCTGGCAGGGCCACTGCCAAGAATTGGTGACGGGCAGGTCCCAGGACTCCCTGCCACTCAGTTCCTCACTCTCAGATGAAGGAGGTGCTAGGAGCGTCCAGTCCTTTTCAAATACCCTCAATGATTCATCCCAGGAACAGAAGCAAGCAAGTTATTTTCCCAAAATTATTCTGGTTTTCATTAACATTCTCCCATGATGCTCACCACTCCCTAATCTCTCTCTGGGCTCTAGAGATCTTTTTTCCAGAAAGTATCCAGGAAGTATATACAATTCTGTAACCACACTGCCAAGAATGCCCTACACTCCTCCAAAACATTGAAAGCCTCCTACGGCGTCCCCAAAGACTGCCCCTGTTCCTGCTCACTGATCTCTTCTCGCATGGAAATCCACACGACAACCTACGGAAGCCCACCGGCACCTCAAGCAAGCACAAAGGTGGCGTAGGACATGTTCAGAGACATGGTTTCTGAGAAGCAAGAGAGGAAAAATACTTCCTGAACCCCAAACTAGTCATTACCCCAAACCTGTAATGATGTGATGGTGTCAGTCTCTTGGGGGATTGTTGGAAGGACTAAGTGAAATATATAAGTGATTAGCAGAGAAGGTGCTCTGAAAATGGGATTATTTTCATTCTACCCACAACTGGAGCCCTTTGCCCATATAGTAGAATGGGAAACAGGACAATTCTTCAAGTAGAGCTACCTGTCTGTAATGGACAGAACACTTAACTAGCCTGTATTAAACATTTCCTACATGCCAGCCACTCTTTTAAGCACTTTGCATAAGTGGTTCTTATCTGCCACCTTAAAGACCACAGCTCAGAGGCAGAGGGTGGTTTATCCAAATCACCCAAAGCCAGCCAGCTAGAAACCGCAGAGACAGGTCAAGGTTAAAAGAATGGGATGCAAATGCCAGAGTAAGTAAAACTATGTGCAGAAGCTTAGAAAAGTATAAATATATAAGGGAATGAGGTTCGTTTGAGGACAGAGGAGATTTAGGTGTGGGGAATGGCCTAAATGGTATGGGACTGACATAGATGACTTAGATATTTTGGTCAAAAGTCAAATGTTGTAGGAATACATGAAGATGCAGAAAGGCAGTTGGGAATGTGGGGACAGAAACACTGCACACCTAAGTACAATTTGATTGGAGCATCAATAGTGAACCAAGAGTTCAGTTTTAAGTCATTCTGGGCTAATTATACGTTTATGAGTAGACATCAGAAGTTCACTTTGAATGAATATGTACTTGATTCTGTGCCCACATGAAAGGCTGCAATTAGCTTAAAGTGAAAAGTTTTGAGGAGTTCCAAGGACAGAACATTTTTCTCAGAAGGGCCTGTGTCTTTAATAGAGTGAATTTGCAAACAGCCCCAGGCAAATGCCAAGTACGCCACCATCACAAGACTTTCAGCCTGGTTGGGTCAAGTCCTCAAGACAGACATAATTATCTCTAGCATGATGCTGTTTCATACCAATACCATACATAGCTTTGGATTTAGCTTAGGAGAGAGCACACAACTGGTTTGGGGCTCAAGAAGAGTGTATGATTACAAAGACCACTCCCTTACACGTTTTAATTTTTTTACGATTCCCCAGAACAAATGTATAGTGGTTTTTCTGGCTGTCTAGCAAGAAACCTGGTGGCCCCTAAGCCACCCTGGCACAGCCTCTGAAAGTTTTTAAGATGAGTTGAAGTCAAGGAAAAACCGATCTGAGTAATTAAAAGACACATAAACAAAAGATCATGTACGAAGATGACTTGAAACGCTTTAGTAACACCATTGTAAATTGTGCTTTGGGGAGAACAAAACCATAAGATATTATAACAAGTAAACACATTATTGTATTATACGTAATCTCAGAGCCATGGACTTTCCCAATTCTGCTTCTCTAATTTTCTATAATCTTTATTATTTTTTGCTTGACAAAAGCCCTGAGAAGCCAGTCTTTGAAACAATGATCTTTGTTATAATGTGGGGCAGTGACATAACACAACAAGCTTGAATGTGACCCACTACAAAATCCAAGGAGGAACCCCTCTTTGTTGTATACCATGTACACACACACACACACACACACACACACACACACACACACAAAACCTCCCCACCTTTCTCCACTGAGCTGAGTGTATTTGTTGGGCTAATAGGGGTAAGTTCTTGAGCAGGAAGGATGGGTGTGCTCTTTGTGGAACAGAGGAGGAAGCTATCATGAGGCAAGAGAGGGCAGCAAGGAGGTTGCACCAGGAAAAAGAGGGCACAGCCACATACCCTGTCAGCAAAGGGAGGGACACACAAAAGCCTCTCACCCCCACCCACTGGGAGGGCCCCTCACAGTCCATGGACCTGGAGAAAACCAACCTTTGGATCCAGCATTGCCCAGAGTCACCATTGGCTTTCAACCCACCATTGGGTAGACTAAAGCCAACCCAAAATTTAGAAGGGCGAGGCCATGGTGGATCTCACTTATGACTAATATGAAGGGAAGTTTTCCCAAATCATCTGTAAAGATCCTAGGTGAAGTCAGACAGGAAAATCACCAATAAGAGAAATACTCAACTGAGTTTGGAAGGTTTACAAGGGGACAGTAAAACCAGTACTTGCTGAGACTCACTGAGCCATAAACTGTGCTGGTCCCTCTACGACTATACTATTTAATGGCTACATTATTCAATGGTTATATTATTTAACTCTGAAAGAGAGAACAGATCCCTGGCTTCTACTAGAAAAGTACAAAAAAGTCCAGATTTCCTCAAGGGTAGGCCAACCCCAAAACTCTGCTGAGGACATGCCAACCCAATAACATATTGACAGTCAAGTCACATACCAAAATTCCCTACACATGGATTATAAGTGTTCTCCATCTTCCTTTTTGTGGGGTCATAACTAAATGCTGGAAGTCAGAGCATCAAAGTCAAGGAATACTTACTACCATCAATTTAAAAAGCCAGAGTTCCTAGATGGAATTATAATAGGTCCTTCCCATTTCCAGACACCCTCTAGCACCAGATATCATTGTCAATTTTATAGATGAGAAAACCGAGAATTAGAAAGGCTAAGTGCCTTGCCCAAGTCAAACATATATATTCAGAAGGGGAGCCTTGATCACATGACACTGTACAGTACCTAGGCATGAAATTTTTTATCCCTAAAGCAATAATTTACTGAACAGAACGTAGATTTACTGGAACAGTCTGATGCAGCTTTCATAGGTCCCTAACTTAATCTCAGGGACTAGTTTTAGAACTGGAGGAATCTGATTCAATATTTGTAAGTCTTTATTTTAGTCTTACCTTTTAACCCCACAAAATCATGAGCCTGGTTCAGATTCCCTTGGGAGAAATCACTGGAGACTCTACCTCCTTATCTGAAGATCTTTTCTATTAACACAAACTACAGTTGACACTTAACGTTCACAAAGACTAACATCATGAGAAATTATGAAGTCATATTTGCAAATGCCTCTATAACATATAATTTTCTCTGTAAAATGTAGTCTTTCATTTGCTCCTTCATTTAAGAAACATCTTATTGAAATCTTGCTACAGGCAGGCAATAAAGTAAAACCAAACAATTTAAATGACCCTTTTAGAGCAGAAAACAGCACAGCTGGGTTGAGATTGGATACCAAGCAGTCAGCTAGGCTCATTCACCAGTGAAGTGACTCATCTCAATGTACCAGCATCACTATGCATGCATTCAAATCCCTGCTTCAGCAAAATTATAAATACTACATGCCATGGGTTTTAGGTCATTGGTATGTAATTGAAACTACAAGTATTAAATCTATAAATGTCATAGATTCCTATACCTGGTGCTGGAGACTTAAATTCTAGTACTGTTTGGCTGTGTGGCACTGGGTCAATCACTTGACTTCTCTGTGTCTTCATTTACTCATCCTAGAGTTGAGGTAGATCATCTGTAAGATTGTTCCTAGCTCTAAACACTGATTCTATTAAGGGCAGCTTAGGAATTGTGAATTTTAATTTTAAGGGCTGTCATAGTCTGTTCAGGTTTTTATAGCAAAATACCATAGACTAGTTGGCATATAAACAACAGAAATTTATTTCTCACAGTTCTGGAGGCTGGGAAGTACATATGTAAGGCACAAATTTGGTGTCTGGTGAGGCCCTTCTTCCTGATTCACAGATGGCCATCTTTTCACTGTGTCCTCACACGGTGGAAGGAGTAAGGGAGCCCTTTGGGGCCTCTTGTATAGGCCACTAATCCCACTCATGAGGGTTGCATTCTCAGGGAGTGACACGAAAGACCAAAAACAATTAAGAAAATGACAATAGGAACATACATATTGATAATTACCTTAAATGTAAATGTATTAAATGCTCCAACCAAAAGATACAGACTGGCTGAATGGATACAAAAACAAGACCCATATATATGCTGTCTACAAGAGACCCACTTCAGACCTAGGAATATATACAGACTGAAAGTGAGGGGATGGAAAAAGATATTCCATGCAAATGGAAATCAAATGAAAACTGCAGTAGCAATTCTCATATCAGACAAAATAGACTTTAACATAGACTGTTACAAGAGATAAGGAAGGACACTACATTATGATCAAGGGATCAATCCAAGAAGACATAACCATTGTAAATATATATGCACCCAACATAGGAGCACCTCAATACATAAGGAAAGTGCTAACAGCCATAAAAGGGGAAATCGACAGTAACACAATGATAGTGGGGGACTTTTAACACCTCACTTACACCAATGGATATATCATCCAGACAGAAAATTAATAAGGAAACACAAGCCTTAAATGACACATTAGACCAGATGAGGGTTGCATTCTCATGACCTAATCACCTCCCAGAGGCCCATCATATGAATGGACAAAATACCATCCAAATACCATCAAATACCATCCACCTCCAAATACCATCATATGAATTTTAGAACACAAACTTTCAGTCTATATCAAGGACATTTATTTGTTAGGAGTGATGTACACATTGTCCCCTCAATTCATTTTCATAAAAAACATATTTTTTATTCTCTTCAGGGATTAATCTCTTAAACTTTGTCTCTACAATTGTAAAATCTGGAAAGATAGTGCTTTTGATTGTGTATAATAGAGAAGCAGCAGCTACAGTAGCTATACCAATCAAGCAAGTAAGCATTTCATGGTTTCCATGAAACCAAGTAGCCAAAATGTATATTTTTATAATCACCTGTACTAAGTTTTCATGGAAGACAAGGTATTCAGTTCTTCAATCCATAAAAAATTACTTTAAAATATCTCAGCCTTTGAACCATACTGTTATCGTATTTCTCTCTCATGACTTATAATTGCTTTTAAGTGTGTGAGTGAGATCTATTTCTGGATCATCATTTTCCAAAGCAGTCCCACAATTACTGTTTCAGGTTTGCTACTAACTGCTCTACAAAGCCTTTCTCAAGCTTGCATAACGGTGGTGATAAAACTGCTGCCAATAATTAATATTCATTGGCTGCCCACAATATGTCCACAAAACCGTATGTGCAGTGCAAGCTTTCTAGCATCATGGACTCAGACAATATGTTTCCTGTAGCAGGACAGTCAACTACAAATAAGGGGATCACCTTCAAAGGTGAGTTTAAAGCATTAGTCACAAACTAGGCTTTCTGGGAATGAGATCACAGCTCACTGACATGGGCTTTTAAAGTTTTTTTTACTTAGTTGCCACTATTTAAAAACTGGGATATGCAACATTTTAAAAATCTGGATTTCTTGCTTCACATGATTTAGATGATCTGGCAACAACAAAGCCTACCCAACGATGGGCTGGAATTGACTAACCCCTTGGATGGGCTTCACCTCTTCCCTACTCCATTCATTTACAATTTGTTCTGATAGACATTAAGTTTTCAATCCCATTTAAACCTATTTTTAAATAATCTATTGGGAAGAAATATGAACATCCTGGCCTAAGGTAACACAGAGTCCTTCACATGGGATTCATGGCCCATGCCTGGCACAGAGCAGGCACGCAGAAATGTTTGCTGGACCAAATTGAATGGAATGCAGTACACAGGAGGGAAAGTGGATACTGAGTTTAGCATTTTGTGACCACTGAAAAACTTAGAAACAACAAATTTCGATCAGATTATAACCATGGACAAAGGCTTCTTTGCCACACTGGCATCGGGTGGCAGTGTCCTGTTGCCTCTCCCAAACATGCTGGGCACTCAAGGGCCTGGGTGCCACATGCAGGACAGAACACTCTCATTAAATTAATGGCCTCTCCCAAACATCCAAAGGTCTTCAATCAACACCAGTATTAAAGCCGTGTTGGTGGCAATAGGGGCCAAGGGATTTGGGATTGTATTTTTCATCTGATTCCTGCTGCAAGTAGCGCCTGCCTTATCATGGAAAAATTAGGAAGTGTTCCTAGCACTGTCCCCTGAGCTACTGAGGGGACCAAACTGACCCCCAAGTTCTACAGACTTGTTGCATCAATGGCTCCCACAGCTTAATGCAAGCAGCACATGTGTGCCCACACCCCCCCCCCACACACACATTCTCATGTGTTGAGGTTGTGTGTTTCAGGACTGGAACAATGGCACAGAAATGGGCCATATAGACGTTCTGTTCATGGTTTTCTGGCCAGGAAGTTTCCCCTGAAGTGATACATTTATTACATACTGGCTATGCAAGAATTTCCAGCCTAGATAAAATCTCTGTATTTGCAAGGGACATTGAATTAAGACACAACATCACTCTGGGCTTCTATTTTCTTATCTGGAAAAAGACTGCTCAGCGGTTCTCAAATATTTTACTGGAAAAAATGGCAAAACATTTCTTCCCTAAATAAATCCTACTCCGAACCACAATATATAAAACAAAAGCTGACCTGTTCTTGTTGAAAGGAACCAAGCCTTCCTTTCTGCTCCCTTCCCCAACACCCATACTCTGGGAAACTCTGAAACCCACTGCACTAAATGATGTCAAAGGCTCCTTCCAGCCCTGAACTTCTATAACTCTATAAGTCCTGTATATAGTTAGGTATACCTGTAACCCATGTAATATGGGATACAATAGGACTGTAATAGGGAAGAACAAATCTGACTCCATATTAGATCTGCTTCTTTTACTTTAACCTTTGTATTCTATTGCTTTTGCATCCAGTTAAGAATGTTGCCTATAGCCTGAAATATACAGGAAAGTCCATTCTCAAGGCTCTGACTTTTAAGGGTATAACACTTTTCCGTTCATATAAAGATAAAAGTTGCAGAACAGAGAATATCATTTGTCTCATTGGAGGTTTACCGTAACATCGTGACCTGACCTACGGAACAGCTTCAAGAACAAAGAAGTCTGCAACAACCAATCTCACCCCTCCTTCACCTAGCCTTTAAAAATGCCTTGCTCATCATCAGAAAAATCTACAAACAACAAATGCTGGAGAGGGTATGGAGAAAAGGGCACCCTCTTGCACTGTTGGTGGGAATGTAAATTGATACAGCCACTATGGAGAACAGTATGGAGGTTCCTTAAAAAACTAAAAATAGATTTACCATATGATCCAGCAATCCCACTACTGGGCATATACCCGGAGAAAACCATGATTCAGAGAGACACATGCACCCCAGTGTTCATTGCAGCACTATTTATGGTAGCCGGGTCATGGGGGTGGCCTAAATGCCCATCGACAGATGAATGGATGGAGAAGTTGTGGTGCATATATACGGTGGAGTATTACTCAGCCATAAAAAGGAACAAAATTGAGTCATTTGTTGAGACGTGGATGGACCTAGAGATTGTCATGCAGAGTGGAGTGAGTCAGAAAGAGAAAAACAAATATCGTATATTAACACATGTATGTGGAGCCTAGAAAAATGGTACAGATGAGCCGGTTTGCAGGGCAGAAGTTGAGACACGGATGTAGAGAACAGACGTATGGACACCAAGGGGGGAAAACTGCAGTGGGGTGGGGATGGTGGTGTGCTGAATTGGGCGATTGGGATTGACATGTATACACTGATGTGTATAAAATTGATGACTAATAAGAACCTGCAGTATAAGCAAACAAACAAACAAACAAACAAAACAACTAATACTAAACTTTCTTTGGGTTATTTGTATGGAAATATGTTAATATAAATGTTTCAGACATTACATGAAATTTCTAAAAATCTTATATGTTCTGGTATAATGTTATAAGTCATAATTCTAGTTATTACTTTAAAATGTATATCTCAGAAATAACTAAATTTCCTTGTCAATTGCATTATTATGAACTTTCATGAAATCTTTAACCGTGGTCATTTTTAAGTCTTTTGTTACTTACAGACAGTTCTGGGTGTACTCGGATGCTTTTGCAAATATGTTCCTATAAAAGGGTTTCATCTTCTAGGAATTCATGGCAAAGACTCTGACAAGTACAGGTTTCTGGTAACTGACTGTACTGCTGAGCTGAATGAATAAGCATTTTCAGAACTCTAATGGAAAACTGATGAACTCATAAAAGTGCTAACGAAAGATCAAGATGAAAAAAAATTAATTACATGGGACTGAGTGAACTGATGAGGATGATTATAACTTTTGTGACATTCTGTTTGAATTAAAAAAAAAAAATCCCACAAGGACTCAGAGGCAAAAAATATACAAATCAATTTTCAGTGCAAAGTAAAGGAGCTGTTACAGTGGAGGATTACTGGACTGAATGTCAATATTATGACATAGTATGAGTGTGTTTCATGTTTGGTAATTGCAATCATTGTTGCTTTTGTTGTGGTCATCCATTTACAATGCTTGGTGTCAGTCTATTTATCTCTTGTAAAAATAAAATACAGTGTGTGTGTGTGAAAAAAAACAAAAAAACAAAAACAAAAAATATATATATATATTATCCTATCTCCCTTTTTTATGTAGAATCATTATGTTCTTTTTAATTTATTTTATTGAAGTACAGTTGATTTACAATATTGTGTTAATTCCTGCTGTACAGCAAAGTGGTTCAGTTTCATATTTTTCATATTCTTTTCCTTATGGTTTATTACAGGATATTGAATATATTCAATAGTTCCCTGTGTTATACAGTAGGACCTTATTGTTTATCCATTCTCTATATGATAGTTTGCATCTGCTAATCCGCAACTCCCAATCCATCCCTCCCCCACCCCCACTTCCCCTCGGCAACCACAAGTCTGCAAGTCTGTTCTCTATGTCTGTGAGTCTGTTTCTGTTTCCCAGATAAGTTCATTTGTGTCATATTTTAGATTCCACATATAAGTGGTATCATATGGTATTTGTCTTTCTCTTTCTGACTGACTTCGCTTAGTATGATGGTCTCTAGGTCCATCCATGTTGCTGCAAATGGCATTGTTTCGTTCCTTTTTATGGCTGAGGAGTATTCCATTGTGTGTATGTGCCACATCTTCTTTGTCCATTTGTCTGTGGATGGACATTTGGGTTGCTTCCATGTCTTGGCTATTGTGAATGGTGCTGCTATGATCATTGGGGTGCATGTGTCTTTTTGAATTATGGTTTTGTCCGGATATATGCCCAGGAGTGTGATTGCTGGATGGAATCATTATATTATTTATGCTTTCAAAATTCCATATTAGAAGCACATTAATTGCATAATACATACCCATAAAAATGGCCACAGTGAAAATTGCTGACGATACTAAAGGCTGTTTAAGCCGTGGAGCAACTGGATCTCTCATCCATTGCTGGTGGGAGTGCAAAATAGTACAATCACTTGAGACATCGGTGCAGTATTTTCCTTTATACTATTATATCACACAACAATTGATGCAACTTTCCCACTCAAGATAGTTGCTTTTCAGGAATAAAAACTTACATTCATGAAACCTGCAGGTAGAAATGCTTCTTAGAAGCTCAATTTATAATTGCCAAAACCTGGATGGTACTCCAACATCCTTCACTGCATGAATGGATAATCAACAGGACCCATTACTACAGTGGGATACCCCTCAAAAATAAATGGAACGTGGTTTTCTTTAAACCTAGTTTCAATTTTAACAAGTGTAAATTTACTGTATGTATTGGAAAAGTTATATCATGTAAACAATAATAATATTGGATTGGCCAAAATGTTCATTCTGTTTTTTCCATAAAATGGCTCTAGTAGCACTTGGTTGTCTTTAACTTCATTCGAAACGATTTTGTTAGATTGTATTGTGACAGCTGTTATATCAGTGTGCATTCAAAAAAAACTTATCAAAATTGGTGAAGTTTTGTGTAGCCATTTTAATATTGAAGATGGAAGAAAAAAAGCAACATTTCCGGCATATTATGCTTTAATATTTCAAGAAAGGTAAAAAAGCAACTGAAATGCAAAAAAAAAAAGATTTGTGCAGTGTATGGAGAAGGTTCTGTGACTGATCGAACATGTGAAAAGTGGTTTGCAAAGTTTCGTGCTGGAGATTTCTCGCTGGATGATGCTCCATGGCCGGGTAGACCGGTTGAAGTTGATAGCGATCAAATCAAGACATTAATTGAGAACAATCAATGTTATATCACGCAGGAGATAGCCGACATACTCAAAATATCCAAATCAAGCGTTGAAAATCATTTGCACCAGCATGGTTATGTTCATCACTTTGATGTTTGGGTTCTACATAAGTTAATCGAAAAAAAACCTTCTTCACCATATTTCCACATGCGATTCTCTACTTAAACATAATGAAAACGTTCCGTTTTTAAAACAAATTGTGACAGGTGATGAAAAGTGGATACTGTACAATAACATGGAATGGAAGAGATCATGGAGCAAGCGAAATGAACCAACCACACCAAAAGCCAGTCTTCATCCAAAGAAGGTGATGTTGTGCATATGGTGGGATTGTAAGGGAGTCCGCTATTATGAGCTCCTTCTGGAAAACCAAACAATTAATTCCAACAAGTACTGCTCCCAAGTAGACCAGCTTCAAGCAGCACTCGTCGAAAATCATCCAGAATTAGTCAACAGAAAACGCAAAATCTTCCATCAGGATAACGCAAGACCACATGTTTCTCTGATGACCAGGCAAAAACTGTTACAGCTTGGCTGGGAAATTCTGATTCATTCACCATATTCACCAGACATTGCACCTTTGGATTTCCATTTATTTCAATCTTTACAAAATTCTCTTAATGGAAAAAATTTTAATTCCCTGGAAGACTGTAAAAGGCACCTGGAACAGTTCTTTGCTCAAAAAGATAAAAAGTTTTGGGAAGATGGAATTATGAAGTTGCCTGAAAATGGCAGAGGGAGGGTAGTGGAACAAAAAGGTGAATACATTGTTCAATAAAGTCCTTGGTGAAAATGAAAAAAGAAAAAAATGCCTTGCTGAAACCCTTTGAGGAGTTCAGGGTTTTGGGAGACATGAGCCACCCATTCTCCTTGCATGGCCCTGCAATAAACGTTTCTCTGCTCAAAACTCCCACGTTTTGGTATTGTTTGGCCTCTCTGTGCATCAGGCACGTGAACTTGTGTTTGGTAACAGGACTACACAGTAGTACCTTTTAGCTGCTTGAGTCAGGTATTGGCAGGAGACATGGCTTTTCACAGAAAATGGTAGAGCTTTCAAGCTTTGGCTCAATGGAGGATATGTTTCAGCTCAGTTACCCTTGTGCCAAAAGCAGTGGCTCACAAACCTTCCCACCACTAGAGCCCAGAGGGAAGGGAGAGCTCAGAGAGCAGGAGCCCCAGCCCGACCAAACACAGAGATGGAATTAGAGAACAGAGGGCAGAACAAACCACACAGAGATAATACGCCATGCCAAACACTACTTTATCAAGACATTTCTGCCTTTATCCACACCATTCACACATTTACCTATTTTCTGTGAAAACTAAGATACTGTGAGGGGAGTCCATAGCATATACTGTACTTGATGTTCAATAAATAGTATTACAATCTGAATTTTCCACCTTTGGAGTCTGGATAGAGGTGTCATGCTCTCATTTTCACAGGAAAACCTATAAAATATGCCATCTATTTACTCAACCATATGAAGAATCAAAGGTCAGCTGAGCATACCACATTAGCATAAAGATTCTAATTTATCTTTTCTACAAATGGAAAAATTACTCTTGGAATATCACCAAATACTCCCTTCTTCGGACAGTAGCTTGGACATGAGAACAATGGGTGGCTGAATATATTCTTTTTGAGAATGCATTTGGGCAGAGACTTTTAAATATAAAACCATCTTCAAGACAAAAGTGGATTCTGCATAAAATATTCATTCCACATTCTGAAATGTATTATAAATGCAAAATGGAATATTTTTAAGTAATTGTATTCCAGATATTTCTTTTTATACTCAGATACACTGTTTTTTGAGATCCCATTTAATCAGAAGAAAACTAAAATAAGAATTCTAAAGGTGGAAATGTTGGAGTGTAATTTTTGCTATCATTTAAAATATGCTTTGTTTAGACTCTAAAAATGTAGAAAAATGTAAACTGTACTGTATTTTGCAGTGGGCCAATAATCAAAACAATTTAACTGCAAATATTGTAATTAAAGTAACAACAGATTATCCCATCTAGAAATTGCACTGTCTTCTTTGCAGTGCTGCCTTGCTTATCTCCTTAATAAGAATTCCTATTCATTCACTCTGAAAATGCTGCACTTTAAAAGAATAACAAATAGAGACTATCATTAATGGTTAAAAGAAAATAGGGAAGTTCTGAAGATGCTGCCTGGCTTTGAAGTATAATTGCAAAGACCTTACAAAGAAATAACGTTAGTTTTATGAAGACTACCAGGCAGTTAATTCTTACTCTCTTTTCCCCTCATTTAATTCCATCACTGTTACTTCCTCTAAAACTTATTTGATATAACTTTCAAAAAGTCGCCCTAAGGTAGGATCAAGCACTGAGATTTTCAAGATTATGGATTTGATGACCACCCCAGGAACATGGCATAGAGCCTGGAGAATACTGGCACAGTCAGCGGACTGGAGGCACCGTACTGCCTGCTGGTCTGCCCTTCCAGCCTCAACTGCTTGTGACAGTATGAAACTTCCCTGTTAATGGGACCCGCATTAAATGAAGTTTTCAAACTCTCAAAAATAATATTATGGAACATATTTTCCAGAAACAATTGTTCCGTTTTTTTCTCCAGTTCACCTGAATCAGAAGTAGCACATGTGTCTGGCATAAATGGCGAGCTGCCTAGAGCAATTCCAGGGAATGGTGGGTCAATGGCACTTGGTTGAAGTTAATGCTGTGAATTCCTTCCAGCAGGCAGTTTATCCTCAGGAAATGTCCTGATCCTCTGTCATTTTTTCCTAAATCTTGCAACAGAAGGTCTCTCTTAAAATCTTTGAGCTGTCAATACCTGGATGTCTTCATGTAGTTGCTTGGGAGACATTGACAAATATTTCTCAGATCTAGGAAAATCTCTGGTTTCTCCTCCAGTGTGGCTGGCACCACCAAAGATTCACAGCAAATCTCATCAGTCATATTTGATAACTCCAAAATATATATATGACCAGTCTAATACTGATTTGTTTCTAGTTGTTGTTGTTCTTGGTTTTTGTTTGGGGGGCGTTTTGTTTTGTTTTGTTTTGTTTGCCAAGGTGATTGATCACATAGACATTCCTGTCAACAGTTTTTTATAGCTTTTCTGACTCAGGACACATGGAGCCCTGGGGTGAGACATGCCTTCCCACAGGATAATGTTAGAGAGATTTACGAATTTGTACAACTTCTTTTCTTTTTTTTTCCTCTTTTATTTTTTTTTTGAATTTTTGAATTTTATTTATTTATTTTTATACAGCAGGTTAGTTACCCATTTTATACATATTACTGTATATATGTCAATCTAATAATTAGTGATGTTGAGCAGCTTTTCATGTGCTTCTTCGCCATCTGTATGTCTTCTTTGGAGAGATGTCTATTTAGGTCTTCTGCCCATTTTTGGATTGGGTTGTTTGTTTCTTTAATATTGAGCTGAACGAGCTGTTTATATACTTTGGAGATTAATCCTTTGTCCGTTGATTCATTTGCAAATATTTTCTCCCATTCTGAGGGTTGTCTTTTCGTCTTGTTTGTAGCTTCCTTTGCTATGCAAAAGCTTTTAAGTTTCATTAGGTCCCATTTGTTTATTTTTGCTTTTATTTCCATTTCTCTAGGAGCTGGGTCAAAAAGGATCTTGCTGTGATTTATGTCATAGAGTGTTCTACTTATGTTTTCCTCTAAGAGTTTGAAAGTGTCTGGCCTTATATTTAGGTCTTTAATCCATTTTGAGTTTATTTTTGAGTATGGTGTTAAGAAGTGTTCTAATTTCATTCTTTTACATGTAGCTGTCCAGTTTTCCCAGCACCTCTTCTTGAAGAGACTGTCTTTTCTCCACTGTATATTCTTTCCTCCTTTATCAAATATAAGGAGACCATATGTGCATGGGTTTATCTCTGGACTTTCTATCCTGTTCCATTGATCTATATTTCTGTTTTTGTGCCAGTACCATACTGTCTTGATTACTGTAGCTTTGTAGTATAGTCTGAAGTCAGGGAGCCTGATTCCTCCAGCTCCGTTTTTCTTTCTCAAGACTGCTTTGGCTATTCGGGGTCTTTTGTGTCTCTGTACAAATTTTGAAATTTTTGGTTCTAGTTCTGTGAAAAATGCCAGTGGTAGTTTGATAGGGATTGCATTGAATCTGTAGATTGCTTTGGCTAGTACAGTCATTTTCACAATGTTGATTCTTCCAACCCAAGAACATGGTATATCTCTCCATCTATTTGTATCATCTTTAATTTCTTTCATCAGTGTCTTATAATTTTCTGCCTACAGGTCTTTTGTCTCCTTACATAGGTTTATTCCCAGATATTTTATTCTTTTTGTTGCAGTGGTAAATGGGAGTGTTTTCTAATTTCACTTTCAGATTTTTCATCATCAGTGTATAGGAATGCAAGAGATTTCTGTGCATTAATTTTGTATCCTGTTACTTTACCAAATTCATTGATTAGCTCTACTAGTTTTCTGGTACCATCTTTAGGATTCTCTATGTATAGTATCATGTCATCTGCAACAGTGACAGTTTTACTTCTTCTTTTCCAATTTGTATTTCTTTTACTAATTTTTCTTCTCTGATTGCCGAGCCTAGAACTTCCAAAACTATGTTGAATAATAGTGGTGGGAGTGGGAAACCTTGTCTTGTTCCTGATCTTAGAGGAAATGTTTTCAGTTTTTCACCATTGAGGATGATGTTGGCTGTGGGTTTGTCATATATGGCCTTTATTATGTTGAGGAAAGTTCCCTCTATGCCCACTTTCTGGAGAGTTTTTATCATAAATGGCTGTTGAATTTTGTCAAAAGCTTTTTCTGCATCTATTGAGATGATCATATGGTTTTTATTCTTCAGTTTGTTGATATGGTGTATCACATTGATTGATTTGCGCATATTGAAGAATCCTTGCATCCTTGGGATGCCCACTTGGTCATGGTGTATGATCCTTTTAATGGGTTGTTGGATTCTGTTTGCTAGTATTTTGTTGAGGATTTTTGCATCTATATTCATCAGTGATATTGGTCTATAATTTTCTTTTTTTGTAGTATCTTTGTCTGGTTTTGGTACCAGGGTGATGGTGGCCTCATAGAATGAGTTTGAGAGTGTTCCTTCCTCCACAATTTTTTGGAAGAGTTTGAGAAGGATGGGTGTTAACTCTTCTCTAAATGTTTGATGGAATTCACATGTGAAGCCATCTGGTCCTGGAGTTGTTTGTTGGAATTTTTTTTTTTTTTTGGATCTGTTACTGTTTTTATTTATTTATTTATTTACTTATTTATTTATTTATTTTTGGCTGTGTTGGGTCTTCGTTTCTCTGCGAGGGCTTTCTCTAGTTGCGGCAAGCGGGGGCCACTCTTCATCGCGGTGCACAGGTCTCTCACAGTCACGGCCTCTCTTGCTGCGGGGCACAGGCTCCAGACACGCAGGCTCAGTAGTTGTGGCTCATGGGCCTAGTTGCTCTGCGGTATGTGGGATCTTCCCAGACCAGGGCTCGAACCCGTGCCCCCTGCATTGGCCAGCAGATTCTCAACCACTGCACCACCAGGGAAGCCCTGTTGGAAGATTTTTAATCACAGTTTCAATTTCATTACTTGTGACTGGTCTGTTCATATTTTCTGTTTCTTCCTGGTTCAGTCTTGGAAGGTTATACGTTTCTTAGAATTTGTCCATTTCTTCCAGGTTGTCCATTTTATGGGCATAGAGTTGCTTGTAGTAGTATCAGGATGCTTTGTATTTCTGCAGTGTCCGTTGTAACTTCTCCTTTTTCATTTCTAATTTTATTGATTTGAGTCCTCTCCCTCTTTTTCTTGATGAGTCTGGCTAGTGGTTTATCAATTTCGTTTATCTTCTCAAAGAACCAGCTTTTAGTTTTATTGATCTTTGCTATTGTTTTCTTGGTTTCTATTTCATTTATTTCTGCTCTGATCTTTATGATTTCTTTCCTTCTGCTAACTTTGGGTTTTCTTTGTTCTTCTTTCTCTAGTTCCTTTAGGTGTAAGGTTAGATTATTTGAGATTTTTCTTGTTTCTTGAGGTAGGTTTGTATAGCTATAAACTTCCCTCTTAGAACTGCTTTTGCTGTATCCCAAAGGTTTTGGATTGTTGTGTTTTCATTGTCATTTGTCTCTAGGTATTTTTTGATTTCCTCTTTGATTTCCTCAGGGATCTCTTGGTTATTTAGTAATGTAGTGTTTAGCCTCCATGTGTTTGTGTTTTTTACGTTTTTTCCCCTGTAATTCATTTCTAATCTCACAGTGTTGTGGTCAGAAAAGATGTTTGATATGATTTCAATTTTCTTAAATTTACTGAGGCTTGATTTGTGACCCAAGATGTGATCAGCCCTGGAGAATGTTCTGTGCGCACTTGAGAAGAAAGTGTAATCTGCTGTTTTGGGATGGAATGTCCTGTAAATATCAATTAAATCTCTCTGGTCTATGTGTCATTTAAAGCTTCTGTTTCTTTATTTATTTTCATTTTGGATGATCTGCCCATTGGTGTAAGTGAGGTGTTAAAGTCCCCCACCATCATTGTGTTACTGTCGATTTCCTCTTTTATAGCTGGTAGCAGTTGCCTTATGTATTGAGGTGCTCCTATGTTGGATGCATATATATTTATAATTGTTATATCTTCTTCTTGGATTGATCCCTTGATCATTATGCAGTGTCCTTCCTTGTCTCTTGTAACGTTCTTTATTTTAAAGTCTATTTTATCTGATATGAGTATTGCTACCCCAGCTTTCTTTTGATTTCCATTTGCATGGAATATCTTTTTCCATCCCTTCACTTTCAGTCTGTATGTGTCCCTAGGTCTGAAGTGGGTCTCTTGTAGACAGCATATATATGGGTCTTGGTTTTGTATCCATTCAGCAAGCCTGTGTCGTTTGGTTGGAGCATTTAATCCATTCACGTTTAAGGTAATTATTGATATGTATGTTCCTATGACCATTTTCTTAATTGTTTTGGGTTTGTTTTTGTAGGTCCTTTTCTTCTCTTGTGTGTCCCACTTAGAGAAGTTCCTTTAGCATTTGTTGTAGAGCTGGTTTGGTGGTGCTGAATTCTCTTAGCTTTTGCTTGTCTGTAAAGCTTTTGATTTCTCCATCGAATCTGAATGAGATACTTGCTGGGTGGAGTAATCTTGGTTGTAGTTTCTTCCCTTTCATCACTTTAAGTATATCATGCCACTCCCTTCTGGCTTGTAGAGTTTCTGCTGAGAAATCAGCTGTTAACCTTATGGGACTTCCCTTGTATGTAATTTGTCATTTTTCCGTTGCTGCTTTCAATAATTTTTCTTGTCTTTAATTTTTGCCAATTTGATTACTATGTGTCTCGACATGTTTTCCTTGGGTTTATCCTGTATGGGACTCGCTGCACTTCCTGGACTTGGGTGGCTAGTTCCTTTCCCATGTTAGGGAAGTTTTTGACTATAATCTCTTCGAATATTTTCTCGGGTCCTTTCTCTCTCTCTTCTCCTTCTGGGACCCCTATAATGCGAATGTTGTTGCATTTAATTTTGTCCCAGAGGTCTTTTATGCTGTCTTCATTTCTTTTCATTCTTTTTTCTTTATTCTATTCTGCAGCAGTGAATTCCACCATTCTGTCTTCCAGGTCACTTATCCGTTCTTCTGCCTCAGTTATTCTGCTATTGATTCCTTCTAGTGTAGTTTTCATTTCAGTTATTGTATTGTTCATCTCTGTGTGTTTGTTCTTTAATTCTTCTAGGTCTTTGTTAAACATTTCATGCATCTTCTCGATCTTTGCCTCCATTGTTTTTCTGAGGTCCTGGATCATCTTCACTATCATTGTTCTGAATTCTTTTTCTGGAAGGTTGCCTATCTCCACTTCATTTAGTTGTTTTTCTGGGGTTTTATCTTGTTCCTTCATCTGGTACATAGCCCTCTGCCTTTTCATCTTGTCTATCTTTCTGTGAATGTGGTTTTTGTTCCACAAGCTGCAGGATTGTAGTTCTTATTGCTTCTGCTGTCTGCCCTCTCTGCTCTGTACCACCTCTAATGACTGACTTACAGTAAACCATTTGGAGGGAATTCATGATCCTTAAAAAAAAAGATGAAGGAAAATATCAGAAAGAGCAAGTTAAGACTTTTCTAAGATGCCTGAAAACAAATCAAACGTTCCTTTACATCAGAAAACTTGACAGCTGCTACTCTGTAATTTAAAAAATATTTACTATAAACAGCGTAGACTTCTTTTTCCTTTGAGGCACTTTGTGTTTTTGGTAAAAGTCACTAGCACTCAATAGCAGGTTCTCTTACTAATGTGGCTTAGATGCTGGTGGGTTAGGGTTTGTGAATGTTAAGAAGATGGACTTCCAGGAAACCAAAAAATAGTTTAGAAAAATATGACCATAACACAATCCCTGGAGCTCATTCCATTAAGAAATCCGTTTGAAGCACTCCCTCACTACTATTTCGTATGCAGACTTCACTAACTTATTCTCATTGGATTAGATCTGTCTTGCCTGATACAATTCCATTTTGCCCAGATCTAGAAAATAAACCATGGCCATGTTTCATATAAATCTCTTAATTTTTATCTCTATGCACATTTATTTGCATGTCAAATAGGCCTGTGCTATTTCCTTTGTTTTCTAAATGCTTACTCATCCCGATTCTTACCTTTGCCACAGAGGGAAGCAACAGATAGCCTCCCTAACACTCTTCTAAACCCATGCAAGGAAGCACAGCTTTCCCTGAGGAGCAAGGTAGCCCACAGGATTAGCAGGAAAAAGATTTTCTCCTAAAGCATGCTCAGAAGAGCCTGAACGTGAAGCCCAGCAACATACTCACTTTCATGGAATGCACCCTGGTGAGAATTCCCAAGCACATTGTCCAGCCCTTCTGTGTAACAGGACTGGCTACCAGGAGAGGAAGCCTGGGCAGAGCTGTCAGTGAATGGCCAGGAATCTTCCTTGAGTCCCAGAATAAACCCCGTGTTGATGAGCTACTTTGGTCTTGGGCCAGCTTCCCGTGCCACTGCACGTGCTGGGGCTGACGGTCACATGGGGGAGAGGGCTCTTCTATTCACTGAGTGCATTTTTGGAGACACTGTAGCCCAGAGGTGACATGTCAAAATACCTTCCTAAAATAAATGGTGCTCCTGCCAAGGATAAATGCGTACAAAACTAAGGCTGCAGCGTTGGGGCTCTAGATAGCTGGTGGAAGCATCTGCTTGCATCTCAAAGAGAAATAGCAATCCTGCAGGGTGTGAACGTTCCAGTGAGTCAACCTATATCAGGCGCATACAAGTTAATTATAGTTATCAGAGATTATTCCATATTAGCACGGCAGCAAACCTGTTAGCCTGGTCTTTAGCTCTTCTATTAACTGGGAAAGTGGTCCCTTTGTGTATTAGGGTGAGATGAGCACAGTGAAGCTTGCCAAAAGATTTTAAAGAAAAAAAGCCAGTGCATAAAGCTGGTTGATTTTTGATATCTGCTGCCTAAGACTTCAACAAAGCCTGGGCTAAGAAGAAAAGATTATGTTCAAAGTTGCAATTTGGAAACCTGAAGAAGAGACATGTCCTACAATTTAAAAGAATCCATGGAAACCTTTTCACCCAAGTATCACACCAAAGCAATCAGAGACTGAGAGGCAAGGCTGGAATCTTAATTCATTGCAAATATTGCCATCATGATTTTAAAATAAGGATAGAAACCATACGTAAGTGTGCTAAAGTATAAGCGCATTCAAGTCAAGTCACTGCCTCTGACAGTGACACAAAGGAAAGTTTGTAGAGGTCAAAAGTCACTTTCATGAAAAAATAATCATGGTTGGAAGGATGCCTAGGGGTCAGCTAGTGCAGCCTCTCATCTTCCACCCTTCACCTCTGACCTTTCTTTGTAAATGTGGAAGCTGAGGCATAAAAAACAAGGGGCAGAGGGGAACTTCCCTGGTGGGGTAGTGGTTAAGAATCCGTCTGCCAATGCAGGGGACATGGGTTCGATCCCTGGTCCGGGAAGATCCCATATGCCGCAGAGCAACTAAGCCCGTGAGCCACAACTACTGAGCCCATGTTCTGCAACTGCTGAAGCCCATGCGCCTAGAGCCTGTGCTCCACAAGAGAAACCACCACAATGAGAAGCCCGCACACCACAATGAAGAGTAACCCCTGCTGGCCACAACTAGAGAAAGCCAGCCTGCAGCAATGAAGACCCAATGCAGCCAAAAATAAATAAATAAATAAATAAATTTATGGGGGGAAAAAAAAAAGACAAGGGTATTTGCCCACTGTCACACAGCTAGTTGGTGCCAAAGCAAGAACCAGAGCCCAGGTTAATGACCCCTGGTTTACTACTCTTTCCAACCTCCACACATTAGAGATACCACCTATATATTCCTAGCTTTCTCAAAAAGTCCTACTAATGAAACTATGCTGTAAAATAGTACACAAACCTAGTTTTAACCCTTTTTTGACAATGAGCAGTTTTAAGTGCATGTCATATGAATAGCTACTTATACACAATTAGCCTGGATAGAAAAGAAAACGGAACACTGATGATAAAATATTTTTTCATACCAAAGTCCAAGATTAAGGTAAAGCTAAAAACCACTCTTGGAATCCATAAGATCCAATCATCTTTCCAGATTTAAGTTTGAAAAGATAATAGGAACTTCAAAATGTGTGACCAGTTGGCAGATGTTGAAATCACACTGGTAGGGACCTGAAAATTTAGGGTTGGTGGATAGGGAATGAGCCCTAGTTTTCTCCCAAACCCAATCCAGCTCAACCCCAAATCACAGGGAATGAAGCCATATCCCACTAATCCCAACCCAAATCAACCCAGAGGGTGAAGGGAATGGGGCCAGGTCATCCCCCCCATGTAATCCCATCCAAGCCACAGAACAGCCCAAGCAGAACAGGTCAAAAACTCTAAAAGTACTAGATTTGCCAAGTCTCAGATTTTAATTAATATTGAAAAGCAAATAAACGACATGGAACCATAAACTGGGTATTCACTGCCATCCGATGCCATCATTGCTGTTATACAGAGACATATAATAAGACTGAGGCTATTGTTGTGGTGCCGGTTGATTCAATATGAACTAGCAGAAAAGACCACACTAGGAAAAACATTGACGTTTACTTTGGTTCTCCATCCACCTTCCATTCCAAGGAGCCTCGTGCCTTCCTGGGGAAATCACAACCCTGGGAGTCTCCACCTTCCTCTCCGGCCCAGTTTTTCAGAGTCCTTGCTACAACTTCACTCCCTGAGCCTCCACAGCCTCCGAACCGGCAGGCAGCCTCCTCCCACCACAATAGCTCCTCTGTGCCCTGCTTTCAGCAATCCCTTCCCTGTGGAAAGATGGTGACAGACAAAGCCACACTGGCTTGTTAATGACTGAAGGTGATTTAATGCTGGATTGACAGCATTCATTCTAAAGATAGAAAAAAGTGGCCAAATCTCCTGTGACATGCCCAGGTACTTGCCAATAACCGTCACCTGTCATAAGTCAGCATAGGAGAGGAAAAGCATGATGGCTCTGTAGCAAATGCCCCAAAAAGTGAGAGGAGGAGGTCATAGGCATCAGGAGCCAGGCCAGATGAAAAAGAGCTATGGTGGGCTTGGGGGCAGGTTGATTCTTTTGAGCTTTCCTGTGTGTAAGTGTGTCCAAGGCCCTTGCACAGACCTTAGCTCCTTTCTTCAGGGAAGCAGAGGGGAGAGACTCAAGATTCAGGATCAGACCTTGTAAATGTGAATCTGGTTCTACCGCTTACCAGTTGAGTGACCCTGGCCAAGTTGCTTAACCTCTCTAAACCCCAACTTCGTCACCTGTATCTCAAAGGATCGTTCCGAGGATCACGAGTTAATAAGAATAAGGTGTTTTGCACAGTGCCTTGCACAGAGTTGATGCTCAACAGTGTTAAATCGTTACTATTATATGGTTTTTTTAATAATAAAGTTATTCTTTTTTAAAAATTTTTATTTATTTATTTATTTATTTTTTGGCTGTGTTGGGTCTTCGTTTCTGTGCGAGGGCTTTCTCTAGTTGTGGCGAGCGGGGGCCACTCTTCATTGCGGTGCGCGGGCCTCTCACTGTCGCGGCCTCTCTTGTTGCAGAGCACGGGCTCCAGATGCGCAGGCTCAGTAGTTGTGGCTCACGCGCCCAGCTGCTCCGCGGCATGTGAGATCCTCCCAGACCAGGGCTCGAACCCGTGTCCCCTGCATTGGCAGGCAGATCCTCAACCACTGAGCCACCAGGGAAGCCCTATATGTTTTTAATATTAACCATCCTCATCGTCATAACAAGCCTGTGCACTTTTTACTTCATCATGATTTTTCTGCAGTCAGCAGCAGCAGCCTCGCGTCGCTAAGAAGGGAAACAGTGCCGTGCCAAACAGGGCAGGCTTTGCCATCACACAGAGCTACATTTAATTGTCCAGCCTGCCACTTATTAGCTGTGTGACCTGAACAAGACATCTAACATGTCTGGCCTTCCTCAGCTTCTTCATCTGAAAGTGGGAGTAATAACATCTATCTCCTAGGCTTCCTGCCAAGATTAAATACAATAGAGCCCATAAAATGTTTAACACACAGTCTGATGCACAGGAAATGCTCACTAAGTAATAGCTGTCATTATCATCATCATCATCATTCCATCTTGGGCCTGTGTGCTTCAAATGCCTCATCAATCTGCCCCGTTGCAGTCATGACCCAAAGACCTTCATCCATCAATTCTTAGCTCAAATGCCACCTCACCCTTTAAAGTCAATCTCTCCACACATTACTTTGTTTATTTACTTCCTTGCAATTGCCACAATCTGTAATTAACTTGGTGGTTTGGGTTTACTTGTTTATTTTCCTTTTCCCCTTACTGAAATGTAAACTCTAGAAGAGGGGAGGGCTCTTTATCTGTCTTGTTCATAATAGGACACAGTCTGGCTAGTAGAAGATACTCATAAAACATATGAGGAATCAAAAAGGGAAATGAAGAGAAAATGCTGGTGAAGGGACTATTTCCAGGTTCCTTCAGTTATACGATCCACAGGGGCAGAGACTTTCTATCTAACTCCCCATCGTATACCCATACCCAGCAGAGTAAGCTCATGACTGTTTGTTAAATGAATGCATGTACAAATTCTACTCTTAGGCCCAGCCTGCTGGTCCTTGTGGCCCTCAAAGACTTATCCAGAGGGTATCTGAAGAGATTCAGTGGGAAGCGGTCCAGGCCAGTCATCAAATATCTGCCTCGTGCCTATGAGGCTGTGGTTCTCAAAGTTTGGTATGCACAAGCATCACCTGTGGAGATTGTTAAAATCCAGATTCTTGGTCCTCACTACAGCCAGTACTGGATTAGTAAAATGGGTAGGGCCTTAGAATCTACATTTTTAGCTAGACTTTCTAGATGTTCCTGACATAGGATATTGAGGACCACACTTTGAGAAATTCTCATTAAAGTATCCACCTCGAGAGAAAATGGTTAAGAGCTAGTCTCTTCCATAAACTTGTGGTTGCCAAGGGGGGGTGGGGGGGAGGGAAGGATTGGGAGTTTGGGACTAGCAGATGTAAACTATCATATACAGAATGGATAAACAACAAGGTCCTACTATATAGCACAGGGAGCTATATTCAATATCCTGTAACAAACCATAATGGAAAAGAATATGAAAAAGAATATATATACACACATATCTGAGTCATTTAGCTGTACATCAGAAATTAACAGAGCATTGTAAATAAACTATACTTCAATAAAATTTTTTAAAAAAGACTTAGTGTCTTCCCACAAGGTGAGATATGACAATCTGGTTGAGGAGATAGGACAGTAAATCCTGAGGGGTCCAGATCAAGATGGCAAAGGAGGAAAATCCTGAGCTCACCTCCTTCCATGGGCACAGCAAAACTACAAGTAAATATAGAACAATTATCTCTGAGGAAGACTAGCAGAACAGATTTTCTACAACTAAGGATATAAAGAAAAGGTCACATCAAGATAGGTAGGAAGGTCAAAGATACAACCTAGTCAGAACCAATACCCCTGGTGCAGTAACCCACAAGTGGGAGGGATATCATAACCATGCAGACCCCCACCCTGCTCAGAAGTGAGGGGTCTGAGCCCCACATCAAAATCCCCAGTCTGGGGGACCTGCACCAGGAAGACAAGCCCCCATGACGTCTGCCTTTGATAGCCAGTAAGGCTTACATCCAGGAGAGCCAGAGGGCTGTGGGAAACTGAGACTCTGCTCTTGAAGGGTTTGTGCACAAACTCACTCATTCCAAGTCCCAGCACAGAGGCAGCAGTTTGAAAACTGCCTGGATCATACAAGAATGAAATTTATTAACTAATTTTAGGACATGTGCCAGAGGGCAGGGATCTGGTGGAACTTTCTCTGGGAACAAAAGCACTGGAGGGTGCCATTTATTTTACTCTCCTTTCACCTAGCTGGCCCATCAGTCTCCATCATTTCTGTCACTCTCCATCAACCTAGCTAATGCTGTGTGGCCGAACCTGGCATTTCCTGGGGATCACCTCCCACAACCCACTTGCCCTTGCTGGCCCCAGCAAAGTAGTTCCTGCCCCACCCCACCTGGCAGGCTGTGTCAACCTGGTAGTGCCTGGCAGGCACTGGGGCCCCTCTAAAGAGGCTCCCATTCCAGGGAGTCAGCCCTACACTCCAACCTGCCTACAATAGTTGCAGCCAGGACTCACAGCCAGGCATACTGAAGACAAACCCCACACATCAGCTTGCCTGCAGCAGTCATAGCCAGACCTCTCAGCCAGCTGGCCTGGGGCAAACCATGCCCTGAAGTGCACCTGCAACAAAGAAACCCAACCAAAACAGAGGGTGCACAGAGCCCACATAGAGAATACCCCCCTGGAACACCTGGAGGATTGCTCCACTGGGCCCTACAGAACACCTTCTATATAAGGCCACTCTTTCAAGACTGGGAGATACAGCTCATGTACCTAATACATAGAAACAAACACAGAGAGTTGGACAAATGAGGAGGAAAGGAAATACTTTCCAAATGAACAAACAAGAAAAAACCTCAGAAAAAGAACTTAAAAAAAAAAAAAAAGATAAATAGTTCAAAGGAAGAGTCATAAAGATGCTAACCAAACTAGGGAGAAGAATGGATGAATTCAGTAAAGACCTTCAACAAAGAGATAGAAAATATAAAAAAAGAACCAATCATAACTGAAGAATACAAAAACTGAAATGAAAAGTATACTAAAGGGAATCAACAACAGATTAAAGGATGCAGAAGAACAGATCAGCAATCTGGAACACAAGGTAGTAGAAATCACCCAATCAGAGCAGAAAAAAAAAAAAATTTAAAAAGAGGATAGTTTAAAGGACCTCTGAAACAACATCAAGAATTCTAACATTTGCGTTATAGAGGACCCAGAAGGAGAATAGAGATAGAAAGGGGCAGAGAATTTATTTGAAGAAATAATAGCTGAAAACATCTTTAACCTAGCAAAGGAAACAGACATTTGGTCCAGGAAGCACAGAGACTCCCAAACAAGATGAACCCAAAGAAACTTACACCAAGGCACATTATAACTAAAACATCAAAATTTAAAATAATCTTAAAAGAAGCAAGCAAAAACAACTAGTTACATACAAAGGAACCACCCTAAGACTATCAACTGCTTTTTCAGCAGAAACTTTACAGGCCAGAAGGGACTGGCATGATATACTCAAAATACTAAAAGTACAACCAAGAATACCCACCCAACAAGGTTATCATTCAGAATTGAAGGAGAGATAAAAAGTTTCCCAGACAAACAAAAGCTAAAGGAGTCATCACCACTAAACCACCTTTAGAAGAAACTTAAAGGACTTCTTTAAATGGAAAAGAAAAGGTCACTACTAGAAATAAGAAAATTATGAAAGAAAAAAATCTCACTGGTAAAGGCAAACATATGATAAAGGTAGTTGATCAAGTACTTATAAAGTTAGTATAAAAAAACAAAAGTAGTAAAATTATCTATATGTACAATAAGTAGTTAAAGAATACCCAGAATTAAAAGATGTAAAATATGATGTAAAAAACACATGGAGGTGGGAGTTAAATGTAGGGCTTTTAGAATGCATTTGGACTTAAGACATCATCTACTTAAAATAGACACTTATATACATAAGTTGTTGTATATGAACCTCATAGTAACCAAACACCTATAATGTATATATAAAAAATAAAGAGAAGGTAATCCAAACATAACACTAAAAATAGTCATCAAATCACAAGTGTAAAGAACAAGAGAAGAAGAAGGGAACAGAAAAGAACTACAAAAACAACTAGAAAACAATTAACAAAATGGCAATAAGCACACATCTATCAATAGTTATTTTAAATGTAATAAAATAAATGTTCCAATCAAAAGGCTTAAAGTGGCTGACTGGATAGAAAAAATGAGACCCACCTACATGCTGCCTACAAGAGACTCACTTCACATCTAAAGACACACACAGACTGAAAGTGAGGGAATGGAAAAAGGTATTCCATACAAATGGAAAAAAAGAAAAAAGAAAAAAGAAAGCTGGGGTAGCAACACTTATATCTGACAAAACAAACTTTAAAACAAAGACAAACTAGGACATGACATAAAGATAAAGGGATCAATCCAGCAATAGAATATAACACTTGTAAATATCTATGCACCCAACAAAGAAGCACCTAAATTCATGAAGCAAATATTAACAGACATAAAGGGAAAAATTGACAGTAATACAATAATAATAGGGAACTTTAACATCCCACTAACATCAATGGCTAGATCATCCAGACTGAAAATCAATAAGGAAACATTGGCATTAGATGACACATTAGACCAGATAAAATTAGTAGATTTATACAGAATATTCCATCCCAAAACAGCAGAATACACATTCTTTTCAAGTGTACATGGAACATTCTCCAGGACAGATCACATGTTAGACCACATAACAAGTCTCAATAAAATTGAGAAGATTGAAATCATATCAAGTATCCTTTCCAATCACATTGTTATAAAACTAGAAATCAACAACAAGAAGAAAACTGGAAAAAAATACAAACACATGGAGGCTAAGCAAAATGTTTCTAAATAACTAGTGAGTCAGTGAAGAAATCAAAGAAGAAATTTAAAAATACCTGGAGACAAATCAAAATAGAAACACAATATTCTAAAATCTATGGACATAGCAAGAACAGTTTTAAGAGGAAAGTTTATAGCCACACAGGCCTACCTCAGGAAACAAGAAAAATCTCAAATAAATAATCTAACCTTACACCTAAAGGAACCAGAAAAAGAACAAAGCCCAAAGTTAGTAGAAGGAAGAAAATAAAGATAAGATCAGAAATTAATGAAACAGAGACTAAAAAGCAATAGAAAAGATTAATGAAACTAAAAGCTACTTCTTTGAATAGATAAACAAAACTGATAAATCTTTAACCAGATTCGGGGGTGGGGGGGGCAGGGGGCTAGGAGAGGCCAAAGAAATAAAATCAGAAATAAAAGAGAACTTATAAATGACACCACAGAAATACAAAGGATCATAAGACATTACTATGAACAAGTATACACCAAAAAATAAAACAAACTAGAAGAAATGAATAAATTCCTAGAAACATACAATCTTCCAAGGCTAAATCAGGAAGAAATGGAAAAACTGAACAAGCGAATCACTAGTAATGAAATTGAATCAGTAATTTTTAAAAAAGCTCCCAACAAACAAAAATCCAGGACCAGACAGCTTCACAGGTAAATTTTATAAAACATTTAAGGAAGTGTTAACACCTATTCCTCTCAAACTATTCCAAAAAATTGAAGAAGGAACATGTCCAAACTTGTTTGATGAAGGCAGCATTACCCTTATACCAAAACCAGATAAACACCCTACAAAAAAGAAAACTACAAGCCAATATTCCTGATGAACATAGATGTAAAATTCCTCAACACAATATTAGCAAACTGGATTCAAAAATACATTAAAACAGTCATACACCATGATTAAGTGGGATTTACCTTGGGATTACCCCAGGAATGCAAAGATGATTCAATATCTACAATCAGTCAATGTGATACACCACCTTAACAAAACAAAGGATAAAGATCATATGATCATCTCAATAGATGCAGGAAAAACATTTGACAAAATTCAACATCCATTTATGATAAAAACTCTCAACAAAGTGAGTATAAAGGGAAAATGCCTCAACATAATGAAGGCCACGTGTGACAAACCCACAGTTAACATAATACTCAATATTGAAAAGATGAAAGCTTTTCCCCTGAGATCAGAAGACAGGGATGTCTGCTCTTGCCTCTTTTATTCAACATAGTATTGGAAGCCTTAGCCACAACAATCAATCAAGAAAAAGTTATAAAATTCATCCAAATTTGAAAAGAAGAAGCAAAACTCACTATTTCCAGATGACATGATACTATTATAGAAAACCCTGAAGACTCACCAAAAAACTACTAGAACTAATAAATGAATTCAATTAAGTTGCAGGATACAAAATCAATATACAGAAATCGTTTGTGTTTCTATACACTAATAATGAACTATCAGAAAGAGAAATTAAGAAAATAATCTCTTTTACAATGGCATCAAAAAGAAAAAAATACCTAGGAAGGAGGTTAACCAAGAAGGTGAAAGACCCATACTCTGGGTCTTTTTGAAGAAATTGAAGATGACACAAATAAATGAAAAGATATACTGTTCTCATGGATTGGAAGGATTATGATTGTTAAAACGTCCATGCTACCCAAAGCAATCTACAGATTCAATGAAATCACTATCAAAATACCAATGGCATTTTTCACAGAACTGGAACAAATAATCCTAAAAGTTGTGTGGAAACATAAAAGACCCTGAATAGCCAAATCAATCTTAAAAAAGAAGAACAAAGCTGGAGGTATCATAATCCTTGATTTCAAACTATACTACAAACTATAGTACTCAAAACTGTCTGGTACTGGCACAAAAACAGACACATAGATCAATGGAACATAATAGAGAACACAGAGATAAACCCACATTTATATGGCCAATTAATTTATGACAAAGGATCCATGAATATACAGTGGGGATAAGACAGTCTCTTCAATAAATGATTTTGGGAAAACTGGACAGCTATGTTTAAAAGAATAAGACTGGATGATTTTTCACCACATAGAAAAATAAACTTAAAATGGAATAAAGGGCTTCCCTGGTGGCGCAGTGGTTGGGAGTCTGCCTGCCAATGCAGGGGACGCGGGTTCGAGCCCTGGTCTGGGAGGATCCCACATGCCGCGGAGCAACTCGGCCCATGAACCACAATTACTGAGCCTGCGCGTCTGGAGCCTGTGCTCGGCAACGAGAGGCCGCGATAGTGAGAGGCCCACACACCGCGATGAAGAGTGGCCCCCGCTTGCCACAACTAGAGAAAGCCCTCGCACAGAAACGAAGACCCAACAAAGCCATACATACATACATAAAAAGAATGTAAGCAGACAAGAATAGCATTAAAAAAATAAATGGAATAAAAATTTAAATGTAACACCTGAAATCATAAAACTCCTATAAGAAAACATAGACAGTACACTCTTTGATATTAGTTTTAGCAATATTTTTTGGATCTGTCTCCTCAGGCAAGGGCAACAAAAGCAAAAATAAACAAATGGGACTACATCAGACTAGAAGGCTTTTGCATAGCGAAGGAAACCATCAACAAAATGAAAATGTCACCTACTGAATGGGAAGGATATTGCAAATGATATAGCCAATATGGTTAAAGTGAGCACAGGAACTCTTGAGCACTTTGGGAGTGCATTGAATGGGGAAGCCTAAGTGTGCCTGGGGCTATAGTTCACCTTTGAGCTTGATATGAAGAGAGGAAAAGTTGGTGCCAGAAAAGTAGAACTAAAGAAGTTTTCCCTGTGTACCCATTTGACCGAGCAGTGCGTTACCAATACTGTTGATATCCTCAACATCTCAGAAAAAAATGTGTCCTGATTTCAAAAGTCTGACCTCTTCTCATGGCCTGACCCACCCCACAGAGGCACTGCTAAAAGAAGTTTCTGGAGAAATGAATTGATTTTTGAAGTGTTTCTTTAAAAACAAATGTGACAGAGCAAAACAACTTCAAAAATTCCATATCTATTTTTTTAGCTTGTTTTCAAGAGCTGCATGAATGTGGGAGAAATGAAATCAGGATGGATACTTATGAATTACATAAAAAGAAGACAGATTTGAGGGGGAGAAGTTAACAAGTTTTTACTTCATTAGAAGAAAAACTGTCAATTCAATTAGTATTTATTTCATTTCTGCTCAAGGAAGGGCACTTTTCTATGCAACAGAATAATGAAGAAGTTTTTATTTAAAAAATTAAATAAATTCAAGCTAATTAGCAATCATGTTCACCTCCTTCTAAAACTGTATCATACTATGGCACAAAATATATTACAAAATATGTTATATTCCACAACTGGAAAGTCCCTTATCAGCTCCAAGGATTATGTTAACACCCAACCTCAACATTTTTACTTAGGGGAAAAATTCATTCTAAAAATCATATTCAAAAATTATTCTCTGTGTTTAACCATTTTTCCTCATTTTGCACACTCACTTAAAATTAGAGCCACGGGCTTCCCTGGTGGTGCAGTGGTTGAGAATCTGCCTGCCAATGCAGGGGACACGGGTTCGAGCCCTGGTCTGGGAAGATCTCACATGCCGCGGAGCAACTAGGCCCGTGAGCCACAACTACTGAGCCTGCGCGTCTGGAGCTTGTGCTCCGCAACAAGGGAGGCTGCGACAGTGAGAGGCCCACGCACAGCGATGAAGAGTGGCCCCCACTTGCCGCAACTAGAGAAAGCCCTCGCACAGAAACGAAGACCCAACACAGCCAAAAATTAATTAATTAATTAATTAAAAAAAAAATTAGAGCCACGACAGGACAGGAATAAAGATGCAGACATAGAGAATGGACTTAAGGATATGGGGAAGGAGAAGGGTAAACTGGGACGAAGTGAGAGAGTGGCATGGACATATATACACTACCAAACGTAAAATAGATAGCTAGTGGGAAGCAGCCGCATAGCACAGGGAGATCAGCTCGGTGGTTTGTGACCACCTAGAGAGGTGGGATAGGGATGGTGGGAGGGAGACGCAAGAGGGAGGGGATATGGGGATATATGTATACATATAGCTGACTCACTTTGTTATACAACAGAAACTAACACACCATTGTAAAGCAATTATACTCCAATAAAGATGTTAAAAAAAATAAAATTAGAGCCACGAACTATTTTGCAATAGCCAAGACATGGAAGCAACCTAAATGTCCATCAACAGATGAATGGATGAAGAAGATGTGGTATATTTATACAATGAAACATGACTCAGCCATAAAAAGAATAAAATAATGACATTTGCAGCAACATAGTTGGACCTAGAGATTATCATACTAAGTGAAGTAAGTCAGACAGAGAAAGACAAATATCATATGATATCGCTTATATGTGGAATCTTAAAAAAAATGATACAGGGCTTCCCTGGTGGCGCAGTGGTTGAGAGTCTGCCTGCCAATGCAGGGGACACGGGTTCGAGCCCTGGTCTGGGAAGATCCCACGTGCCGCGGAGCAACTAGGCCCGTGAGCCACAACTACTGAGCCTGCGCGTCTGGAGCCTGTGCTCTGCAACAAGAGAGGCCCAACAGTGAGAGGCCCGCGCACCGTGATGAAGAGTGGCCCCCGCTTGCCACAACTAGAGAAAGCCCTCGCCCAGAAACGAAGACCCAACACAGCCAAAAATAAATAAATTAATTAATTAATTAAATCCATGAAAAAAAATGATACACATGAACTTATACACAAAACAGAAATTGACCCTCAGACATAGAAAACAAATTTATGGTTACCAAAGGGAAAGGGCAAGGGGAGGGATAAATTAGGAGTTTGGGATTAATATATACACACTGCTATATACAGAATAGATAACCAACAAGGACCTACTAGCACAAGGAACTATATTCAATATTTTGTAATAACCTATAAGGGAAAAGAATCTGAAAAAAATATATATGTATGTATAACTGAATCACTTTGCTATACACCTGAAACTAACATAACATTGCAAATCAACTATACTTCAATTTAAAAAAATTGGAGCCATGACTAGAATGAGGGGGGTCTTTCTCTGCTATAGTTTTGTAGCAGGTTTTTCTAAAGATAGTGAATCCTTGTAAGAGAAAGGAAATAGACCATATTGAAAGTTTGCCTGGTCAATGTGAAGTGTTGGCAAAATTCCACTTTCTGCTCTGCAGGATTCTAAAAAGATGAGCTTATGTATTTAGTGTAGGATTTAACTCTCACTTCTGTCCCCTAAGGGATTCTTCCATTCATGGAGTTCCTTCCGGAAATCAGGACAGCAGATGAGTTTGGGCAACAATACAGAAGAATGTATGAGGGTGAAAGTGGGTGGTATTGAATAATCAGCTTACCGGGTAGTCTCAGGATTGTACTAAAGGTGGTTAAGTCTGGCTGGAGGGAACATTGGTTTAAAACAGGTCAATTTAGACATCTTCGTGTAGTTGCCCTGTAATCTATAAATAATGTCAATCTCATTGCTGGATGCTTAAAGAGTAGAGGTGGGAACAAGTGGACTTGCTGCAGTCTGTGTGATTCTAATCAACAAGGAACGACTGGTTAGTGATATGGAAATGACTGGAACCTTGAAAGAGAGTGACAGTGTTTCTTGTAGTTGTACAAAAACAAAGAAAGAAGGGATTTTTTTTTCCTAGACTATAGATAGGATGTTTAAAAATCAGAGAAAAGAGCTTATGGAGGAAAGAAACTATAAAAAGAAACACATGTGAAGAAACTCTAAAAATTACAGCCCCTGCTGAAAAAAAAAAAAAAAAAAGCTTAGAGTGATCTTGGTGAGAAAAAGGAAGAACTGAGTTAAAGACCATGACTGCACAGCCTGCTCTCAGAGAAGCTCCAGTTTTAGAAGAACCTGAATGTGAACAGTCCAGCTGACTCCATGGCTGGGCTCATGCTTCCTCGGCCAGAATGCCTCTTCTACATCCTGCACCACCACAACACAGTTAAGAGCTATGATTAATTGAGCATTTACTATGTGTAAGGGAAAGATACCAAACTGCTCTTTACATAGCATTCACTCACACTGCTCACCACAACTCTGCAAAGTACCATCTCTAGTCTAAAGGTGAGACCACTGAAGTTCAGAAAAATTAAGTGAATTGCCTTAAATCACACAGTTAATGAGCACCAGAGCTGGGATCCCTATAAATGGGTTTATATTGTACTTTTAAACAACTTAGGAGGAAAGCGTCAGGGGAAGATGGGAAGGTGACATAATGTTCACAGAGGACAACAATAATGGTGAGAAGGAAGGCCTACTGTGCACTTACTCTACGTGTGTCATCTCTGCAGAGCTAATCTCCATGGATTTCCCCGCATATATTATCTCACTTAATCTTACCATCAATCTACTGTAGGAACTCTTATTGCCCCATTTTACAAAGGAGGAAACAGATTAAGTAACCTACCCAAGGTTACACAGGCAGGATTTTGAAACCATGCTCTTAGGCAGTAGGTTATGATTCCTTCCAAGAAGAGGAAGTTACTGGCCAATTCCTCTTTACCTTCAAGTGGTCATTGACAATGATTTGTTAACTACCTGCTGGGGGCCTGGCACTTTCTAAGCACTGGAGATACAACAGTGAGCAAAACAAACACAGACAAATGAAAAACCCTGCTCTTGTGGAGCTTAAATTCTTGTAGGAGAGTGAGATAATAAAAAACAAGATAATATAAAATACCTGTTATGTTAGATAGTAATAAGTAGTACTAAGGAGAAAAATTAAGCAGCCAAGAAAGAGAAGCAAGGAAGAGACAGAAAGTATGCACAGGAGAATGAAATTTTAGATAGGGGATCTACAAAAGGCTTCACTGAGACTTTTAAATGAAGATATGAAAGGAGTGAGGGCATGAGTCATGTGGGTATCTGGATGAAAAGCATTTAGGGCATAGGAACAGCAAGTGCAAAGGTCCTGAGGCAGTAGGCTGGCTGATGAATTCAAGGAGGAAGAGTGGCTGAAACAGAGTGAGAGAGGAAAACTAGTAGGAGAGGAGGCCAGAGAGTAATTGGGCATAGAAGTAACAGGGAGCCAGATCATGTAGTAGGTTATGGACAGGACATTGGCTTTTATTCTGAGTGAGCTGGGAAGCCATTGCAGGGTTATAAGGAGGGGAATGACATGTTTGAGAAAGATCAGCCTGGCTGCTCTGTGGAAAACAGACTGAAACAGAGCAAGGGTGAAAGCAGGGAGACCAGTTAGGAGACTGTTGTTACAAGCATCTAATAAGAGAAGAGGGAGGCTCATCCAGGGTGGTAGCGGTAAAAGGGGTGAGGAGTGATTTGATTCTGAACACATTTTAAAGGCAGAGCCAGTAAAATTTGTTGATGTTATGAGAAATAATATAAATCAATGACTCCAAGGTTTGGGGGCTAATGAACTAAAATAATGGAATTGCCATCATAGAGATAAGGGAGCAGATTTCAGGTTGGGGAAGGCAGGCATATCAGGTGCTCAGTTTGAGCTTGTTCAGTTTGTGATACCTATTTGATATTCAAGTAGAGATGCCAAGTAGGCAACTGAAGTATGAAGCATAAGTCTAAAGTTCTGGGGAGCACCTGGGCTACAGCCATGAATTTCAAAATCACCAACAAAAAAGTGTTACTTGAAGCCTGGAGACCAGGTGGGGAGCAACAGAAAAGAGCACCAACGACTCACCCTGGGGCGTTCCAATATTTAGAGGTTAGAGGTGAGGAAAAACCAGTAAAGGAGAAGTCACTGTGTATGGAGAAAAGTAGGTCAGAAGAAATCAGAAGAGCAGGCATCTTGGAAGTTAAGTGAAAAAATATCCCAAGAAAGAGACACCAACTCACTATGTTAAATGCCTCTAATGGGCCAAGGAGTAGAATGATCATTGAGCAAGGATCTAGCGATGTGGGTGATATTGGTGGCCTCAACAAAAGAAGTTTTGGTGGAGTGAGGAGGGGAAAGCCTGACCAGAGTCATGGAGAGCTCAAGTACAGACCACACATTCAGAGACTTTTCCTGTGAAAGGAAATAGGAAAATGGAGCAGTAACTGAAGAAGGAAATGGGGTCTCTGGAGGCCTGTGTTCAAAGTGAAGGAAATCATGTCTATACTCTGGTAAGAAGATCTGATGAAAAGGCATTATTTGGTGGCACGGAAGAGAGCGGGGAGCGTCCCTGAGTAGGCAAAAGCAGGGAGACCCGGCACCCAAGTGGAGGGAGCAGGCAGAAGAGAAGCCCTATTGTATGGACACAGGCAGGAGGGTAAGTGGGCTGGAATGAACTTGTAGGAGCACCTTCTGATGGCTTCAATTTCCTCAGCGAAGTGGAGCGCAAGGTCACCAGTTGAAACTCAGTGAGGGAAGAGGTGTTAAAGTTTCAAAGAGAAGGAAGAGGAAATCAAAGAATTGTCTAGGAAGCTAGAAAATCATATGCAATAAGAAAATACAGTACAATTGATGGGTGAAGTTATGACCCACTTAGGGTTAGTGATCATGAATTTGAAGTGAGAACAGGCAGCACAGGTAAGTGTTTTTTCTTAGCCATGTTAATGGTGCAACTATAGGCAAGAAGGGAAAAATGAGGGGATTTAACCAGAGTTAGAGTTTAGCCAAGAAAGTACAGTAAAGCAAAGGAGAGTCGTGGGAGTTGAGGGTATACACAAAGGGGTGATAATAATGATTGGTCATGGAATTTAAACTAGGTAAAGAGGGAAGTGAGATCCTGAGGATGCTGGTGAGGGACAGTTAAAATGTGACAGAATGAATAGACTGAAACAGGGCTTTCATGTACACTTGTGAAGCTTGTGTGCTGCACAGAAGTACCCAGCTGAAAAGGGTAGGTGGCGGCTGAAA
Source organism: Balaenoptera physalus (assembly GCF_965194825.1). NCBI lineage: Eukaryota > Metazoa > Chordata > Mammalia > Artiodactyla > Balaenopteridae > Balaenoptera > Balaenoptera physalus. Next base: position 71,207,006 of record NC_138892.1, read on the forward strand.
TCTAGTCTGTGTCCCAAGTCATGGTCTACATCACCCATTAGAGGGAGTTGCTGACCTAGGACAGAAGACAAGATAATTGGAGGAGAGAAAGTCAAGAATCCTCTCCATGTCTATTTAAATTGCCAACAGTAAAGAAAGAGTGATGAGGGAATGGCAGTGAGCCAAAGCTAACGTCTTTAAGAAATTAGGCTGAGTGGTCCAAGTTGTGCTAATTGACTGCAACGAGGGTGTGGGGACTAGTGAGATTCATAGCTGAGTGATTTTAGTGGAAGAGAGAGAGAGTATGGTCCAGAGGAGGAAATGAGTAAAAGAATATACCTACTTCACCTCCAGGTCCAGCAGTGCAACAGGGAAGGAAGAGAAAACAGCAATCTCCTGAGAGGGCTGCAGGGAAGCAGTGTCTTGGGGAGAGCAAGGAGGTGAAGAGAAGATTCAGCAAAGCCTTGAGGATACGGGGGATTATGCTGACAGTTGACCTTAAATTCCAAAGGGCCAGTGAAATCCTTTAAAGAGGAGACGTAGAATCATAGGGGAATTAGTGTCTAGGGATGAAGATGGCCAGGCAGTCTTGGGCTTTGTGTGATGAGTGACATGATAAGAGTAATCCTGGTGGTCCCAAGGCCACAGAGGAGGTAAAGAAGGTATGTGTTGGCAGGGAGATGGGCAGGGCTGGTTATAGGAGCCTGAAGAATTCTACTGCACTCGCTTGACTTCTACTAATGGAGACCTCCAGGCCAGAAGAGGGTGGTCCTACTCTTTTGACCATCTAACCCGGTGTTGTTCCATAGAGCTTTCTGTGATGATGGAAATGTTCTGTCTCTGCCCTGTCCAAAATGGTAGCCACTAGCCACACGTACCATACTGGAAAACACAGTTCTAACCCCATCCATGTCTCTAACCTTTTTGACCATTCTGTTAGTAGTACCAGGAAACCTACTCCTTATTTGGCCACCAAAGAAAACGTTCTTCAAATTATAAAGCATAGAGTGAACCACGTAAAACAGACCAGAAGCCCAAGGGAACAAGTATTTTCCCTTGGAATAAATTGAAGTCTACAGTTCCAGAGGAATTATTACAGGTGATAATTAGAAATGCACACACATCATAAAGCTTAAGCCTAACAAAGTTCTAGGATAGATTATTACAGAACTGATTTCTGACACGTACTAAAGGATGTTCACCAGAAGACAGCATTGGCTCACTAAGAGAACGTCATGGGAACCTCTCCGGAGACCATTTTACAATCACTCAGTAAATATTCTCTGCTGATGATGACAGCACACTTTCACCTCATCCATGCACTTCTCTCCCAGAAACAGCCTGATGTCCAAAGGGATCACAAGAGAGCAAGCGTGACTTGCGCCTGGGGAACTAGCAGGAGAACAGCATAGAAATTAGGTATCTCCAGATTCAGTAAGCAAAAAATAGAAGCACATCAGAATAGATTAGGAATAATTCAGTTGGGAACATCAAATGCACTAATTTCCATTCCCATCACTGCATACATGGGACACCAGAGAGAGAAAGGAGAAAATAAAACCAGTTATTTTCAATGCTTCACTGAAAGAGAGAATAACATTGTTTTTTCCTCCTTTCCCAGTGGGTTTCATTACGCCTCCAGCAGTAACCACAGCACCCCACCTCTCGGCCGCTCACCATCGTAGATGCTGGATGTGAGTGGTCCTCCTTAGCAAACAGAGAGATTAAAGACAGAGAGAGAACAAGGGATCCAATTTTGAGATCTCCTATCAATAAGCCACCCAGAAAAAAGCAAAAGGTTTTCTTCTCTAATCCTTTAAGAAAACACGTATTTTGTCCTCATCTCCAGGGAACCATGGCCATACAGCGTGTGTGTTGTATCACCTGTCTTTCTCCTAAATGCAATGTCTCCCTTTGTAAAGCTTGGTGGTGGCTGCTTGCTGAGGTTAACACAAGCTTCGCCACCACTGACCCCCAGGCGGACATGGCTTAATGAGTGAGTAAGGGTTAACCTTCAACAGCTATTAAGTCCCAGAAAGGGGAAGCCGAGAAACATCTGTCTCCTCTGCTTGACAACGGTGTCATGCGTGGGACATGGTTTCCTGGCTCTCGGAGCTAGCCATGCAGCTAATAAGCTGAATTCCAGTGAAAGAGAAATCTGGGGGCCGCTGATAGAAAGCACTCTCTTTCTGTCATTCAGTCACAATGTTATACACTTGACCAGAAAAAAGCAAGTATTCTGGAAAAGGCACCAGTTATAATTTTCAGCTGCAAATTAGTGGTGTTTTGTGGGCACTTCCTTTGTGAAATTTTCTCTTAGCATAATTAAAATTATGGCTACCATTTATTGAATACTGACTACGGACTCAGTAGGAACCAAAACAAGTACTTTAAATGCCCTTTCTCCCATCATCCTTAAACCACCTTATATATATTTTTTCAGTATATATATAATTGTAGATAGTTTATTCTCAATGCTCCAATGCTGTAGAATATGTATCTATCATAACTGACTTATATATTCTATTGTTATAGACTTTTCAATAATTTCCAATTTAGCACCACTACAAATAATATTACTATGAACATTCTACAATGTGTCTTTTTAGAAATAAATGTGCATAGTTCTACTGGAATCAAACCACCTTATATATTTGACATCATTCAAATGATGAACTGAGACTCAGTCCAAGATTTCAGCTATGAGCTTAGCCAAGGTAATAAATGGTTGAGTCAGGGCAGTCTGACCCCAGAAGCCCTTAATCATGATCATGCTATTGGATAAACAGTGTCCAAGGTGAAGCCAGTAATCAGCCGTCACACTCTGAGCAGCAACCCCTGAGTCCTGCTGATTCTTCTGTAATCTAATCTAATAAAAATCACCCTGTATTATCTTCAATTTTGGCATATCTAATTAAAAAAAAAAACTATTGTCTGACTTCTAGGTTTGACTTTCAGCTCTTATGGAGCCGAATTAGCCTTCCCTCTCCCCCAAACAAACACCCAATTAATGATATTATCTGTATGTGTCACTAGGCTAATCTAGGGCTCTGTAGGAAGTCATAATTGCTCTCGGTTCCTACTTCAAACAAGCCTCTAGGCTCATTTCAAGATCATTGCCAATTAATCCTTTAAAAATCTTCAAAAATGAGGAAGCTCCAGAAGAGCAAATATAAGAAAATATTGGAAGAGAGGGCAGAGAAGATGGCGGAAGAGTAAGACGCGGAGATCACCTTCCTTCCCACAGATAAAGTAGAAATACATCTACACGTGGAACTGCTCCTACAGAACACCCACTGAACGCTGGCAGAAAACGTCCGACCTCCAAAAAGGCAAGAAACTCCCCCCGTACTTGGGTAGGGCAAAAGAAAAAAGAAATAACAGAGACAAAAGAATAGGGACGGCACCTGCACCAGTGGGAGGGAGCTGTGAAGGAGGAAAGATTTCCACGCACTAGGAAGCCCCTTCGCGGGCAGAGACTGCGGGTGGCAGAGGGGGAAAGCTTCGGAGCCACGGAGGAGAGCGCAGCCACAGGGGAGAGGACTGGGGTTGGCGGCGTGAACACAGCCTGAAGGGGTTAGTGCACCACAGCTAGCCGAGAGGGAGTCCGGGAAAAAGTCTGCAGCTGCCGAAGAGGCAAGAGACTTTTTCTTCCCTCTTTGTTTCCTGGTGCGCGAGGAGAGGGGATTCAGAGCGCCGCCTAAACGAACTCCAGAGACAGGCGCGAGCCGCAGCGATCAGCGCGGATCCCACAGCAACAGGGGCGCAGAGGGAAAAACGGAGAGATTCCCGCACAGAGGCTCGGCGCCGAGCAGCGCTCAGCAGCCCGAGAGGCTTGTCTGCTCCCCCGCCGGGGCAGGCGGGGCTGGGAGCTGAGGCTCGGCTTCGGTCGGATCGCAGGGAGAGGACTGGGGCTGGCGGCGTGAACACAGCCTGAAGGGGTTAGCGCACCACAGCTGGCTGGGAGGGAGACCGGGAAAAAGTCTGCAGCTGCCGAAGAGGCAAGAGACTTTTTCTTGCCTCTTTGTTTCGCGGCGCGCAAGGAGAGGGGATTCAGAGCGCCGCCTAAACGAACTCCAGAGAAGGGCGCGAGCCGCGGCGATCAGCGCGGACCCCAAAGACGGGCGTGAGACGCTGGGGCTGCTGCTGCCGCCTCCAAAAAGCCTGTGTGTGAGCACAGGTCACTCTCCACACCGCCCCTCCCGGGAGCCTGTGCAGCCCGCCACTGCCAGGGTCCCGTGATCCGGGGACAACTTCCCCGGGAGAACACACGGGGCGCCTCAGGCTGGTGCAACGTCACGCCGGCCTCGGTCGCCGCAGGCTCGCCCCGCCTCCTCCGTACCCCTCCCTCCCCCCGGCCTGAGTGAGCCAGAGCCCCCGAAGCAGCTGCTCCTTTAACCCCCTCCTGTCTGGGCGGGGAATAGATGCCCTCAGGCGCCCTACACGCAGAGGCGGGTCCAAATCCAAAGCTGAACCCCAGGAGCTGTGCAAACAGGGAAGAGAAGGGGAAATCTCTCCCAGCAGCCTCAGAAGCAGCGGATTAAAACTCCACAAACAACTTGATGTGCCTGCATCTGTTGAATACCTGAATAGACAACGAATCATCCCAAATTCAGGAGGTGGACTTTGGGACCAGGATATATTAATTTTTCCCCTTTTCCTTTTTTTTGTGAGTGTATATGTATATGCTTCGGGGTGAGATTTTGTCTGTATAGCTTTGCTTTACAATAGCTTTATTTTATTTTACTTCACTATATTATAGCCTCTTTCTTTCTTTCTTTCTTTCTATGTTTTCTCCCTTTTACTCTGAGCCGTGTGGACGAAAGGCTCTTGGTGCTCCAGCCAGGCATCAGGGCCGTGCCTCTGAGGTGGGAGAGCCAACTTCAGGACACTGGTCCACAAGAGACCTCCCAGCTCCACGTAATACCAAACAGCAAAAATCTCTCAGAGATCTCCATCTCAACATCAAGACCCAGCTTCACTCAACGACCAGCAAGCTACAGTGCTGAACACCCTATGCCAAACAACTAGCAAGACAGGAACACAGCCCCATCCATTAGCAGAGAGGCTGCCTAAAATCATAATAAGGCCACAGACACCCCAAAATACACCACCAGACGTGGACGTGCCCACCAGAAAGACAAGATCCAGCCTCATCCACCAGAGCTCAGGCACTAGTTCCCTCCACCAGGAAGCCTACACAACCCACTGAACCAACCTTAGCCACTGGGGACAGATACCAAAAACAACGGGAACTACAAACCTGCAGCCTGTGAAAAGGAGACCCCAAACACAGTAAGATAAGCAAAATGAGACGACAGAAAAACACACAGCAGATGAAGGAGCAGGGTCAAAATACACCAGACTTAACAAATGAAGAGGAAATAGGTAGTCTACCTGAAAAAGATTTCAGAATAATGATAGTAAGGATGATCCAAAATCTTGGAAATAGAATAGACAAAATGCAAGAAACATTTAACAAGGACGTAGAAGAACTAAAGAGGAACCAAGCAATGATGAAAAACACAATAAATGAAATTAAAAATACTCTAGATGGGATCAATAGCAGAATAAATGAGGCAGAAGAAAGGATAAGTGACCTGGAAGATAAAATGGTGGAAATAACTACTACAGAGCAGGATAAAGAAAAAAGAATGAAAAGAACTGAGGACAGTCTCAGAGACCTCTGGGACAACATTAAACGCACCAACATTCGAATTATAGGGGTCCCAGAAGAAGAAGAGAAAAAGAAAGGGACTGAGAAAATATTTGAAGAGATTATAGTTGAAAACTTCCCTAATATGGGAAAGGAAATAGTTAATCAAGTCCTGGAAGCACAGAGAGTCCCATACAGGATAAACCCAAGGAGAAACACACCAAGACACATATTAATCAAACTGTCAAAAATTAAATATAAGGAAAACATATTAAAGGCAGCAAGGGAAAAAAAACAAATAACACACAAGGGAATCCCCATAAGGTTAACAGCTGATCTTTCAGCAGAAACTCTGCAAGCCAGAAGGGAGTGGCAGGATATACTTAAAGTGATGAAGGAGAAAAACCTACAACCAAGGTTACTCTATCCAGCAAGGATCTCATTCAGATTCGATGGAGAAATTAAAACCTTTACAGACAAGCAAAAGCTGAGAGAGTTCAGCACCACCAAACCAGCTTTACAACAAATGCTAAAGGAACTTCTCTAGGCAAGAAACACAAGAGAAGGAAAACACCTACAATAACAAACCCAAAACATTTAAGAAAATGGGAATAGGAACCTACATATCGATAATTACCTTGAATGTAAATGGATTAAATGCTCCCACCAAAAGACACAGGCTGGCTGAATGGATACAAAAACAAGACCCATATATATGCTCTCTACAAGAGACCCACTTCAGACCTAGAGACACATACAGGCTGAAAGTGAGGGGATGGAAAAAGATATTCCATGCAAATGGAAATCAAAAGAAAGCTGGAGTAGCAATTCTCATATCAGACAAAATAGACTTTAAAATAAAGACTATTACAAGAGACAAAGAAGGACACTATATAATGATCAAGGGATCGATCCAAGAGGAAGGTATAACAATTGTAAATATTTATGCACCCAACATAGGAGCACCTCAATACATAAGGCAAATACTAACAGCCATAAAAGGGGAAATTGACAGCAACACAATCATAGTAGGGGACTTTAACACCCCACTTTCACCATTGGACAGATCATCCAAAATGAAAATAAATAAGGAAACACAAGCTTTAAATGATACATTAAACAAGATGGACTTAATGGATATTTATAGGACATTCCACCCAAAAACAACAGAATACACATTTTTCTCAAGTGCTTATGGAACATTCTCCAGGATAGATCATATCTTGGGTCACAAATCAAGCCTTGGTAAATTTAAGAAAATTGAAATCGTATCAAGTATCTTTTCCGACCACAACGCTATGAGACTAGATATCAATTACAGGAAAAGATCTGTAAAAAATACAAACACATGGAGGCTACACAACACATTACTTAATAACGAAGTGATTACTGAAGAAATCAAAGGGGAAATCAAAAAATACCTAGAAACAAATGACAATGGAGATACGACAACCCAAAACTTATGGGACGCAGCAAAAGCAGTGCTAAGAGGGAAGTTTATAGCAATACAAGCCTACCTCAAGAAACAGGAAACATCTCGAATAAACAACCTAACCTTGCACCTAAAGCAATTAGAGAAAGAAGAACAAAAAAACCCCAAAGCCGGCAGAAGGAAAGAAATTATAAAGATCAGGTCAGAAATAAATGAAAAAGAAATGAAGGAAACAATAGCAAAAATCAATGAAACTAAAAGCTGGTTCTTTGAGAAGATAAACAAAATTGATAAACCATTAGCCAGTCTCATCAAGAGAAAAAGGGAGAAGACTCAGATCAATAGAATTAGAAATGAAAAAGGAGAAGTAACCACTGACACTGCAGAAATACAAAAGATCATGAGAGATTACTACAAGCAACTCTATGCCAATAAAATGGACAACCTGGAAGAAATGGACAAATTCTTAGAAATGCACAAACTGCCGAGACTGAACCAGGAAGAAATAGAATATATGAACAGACCAATCACAAGCACTGAAATTGAAACTGTGATTAAAAACCTTCAAACAAACAAAAGCCCAGGACCAGATGGCTTCACAGGTGAATTCTATCAAACATTTAGAGAAGAGCTAACACCTATCCTTCTCAAACTCTTCCAAAATATTGAAGAGGGAGGAACACTCCCAAACTCATTCTACGAGGCCACCATCACCCTGATACCAAAACCAGACAAAGATGTCACAAAGAAAGAAAACTACAGGCCAATATCACTGATGAACATAGATGCAAAAATCCTCAACAAAATACTAGCAAACAGAATCCAACAGCACATTAAAAGGATCATACACCATGATCAAGTGGGGTTTATCCCAGGAATGCAAGGATTCTTCAATATACGCAAATCAATCAACGTGATACACCATATTAACAAACTGAAGGAGAAAAACCATATGATCATCTCAATAGATGCAGAGAAAGCTTTCGACAAAATTCAACACCCATTTATGATAAAAGCCCTGCAGAAAGTAGGCATAGAGGGAACTTTCCTCAACATAATAAAGGCCATATATGACAAACCCACAGCCAACATTGTCCTCAATGGTGAAAAACTGAAACCATTTCCACTAAGATCAGGAACAAGACAAGGTTGCCCACTCTCACCACTATTATTCAACATAGTTTTGGAAGTGTTAGCCACAGCAATCAGAGAAGACAAAGAAATAAAAGGAATCCAAATCGGAAAAGAAGAAGTAAAGCTGTCACTATTTGCAGATGACATGATACTATACATAGAGAATCCTAAAGATGCTACCAGAAAACTCCTAGAGCTAATCAATGAATTTGGTAAAGTAGCAGGATACAAAATTAATGCACAGAAATCTCTTGCATTCCTATACACTAATGACGAAAAATCTGAAAGTGAAATTAAGAAAACACTCCCGTTTACCATTGCAACAAAAAGAATAAAATATCTAGGAATAAACCTACCTAAGGAGACAAAAGACCTGTATGAAGAAAATTATAAGACACTGATGAAAGAAATTAAAGATGATACAAATAGATGGAGAGATATACCATGTTCCTGGATTGGAAGAATCAACATTGTGAAAATGACTCTACTACCCAAAGCAATCTACAGATTCAATGCAATCCCTATCAAACTACCACTGGCATTTTTCACAGAACTAGAACAAAAAATTTCACAATTTGTATGGAAACACAAAAGACCCCGAATAGCCAAAGCAATCTTGAGAACGAAAAATGGAGCTGGGGGAATCAGGCTCCGTGACTTCAGACTATATTACAAAGCTTCAGTAATCAAGACAGTTTGGTACTGGCACAAAAACAGAAATATAGATCAATGGAACAGGATAGAAAGCCCAGAGATAAACCCACACACATATGGTCACCTTATCTTTGATAAAGGAGGCAAGCATATACAGTGGAGAAAAGACAGCCTCTTCAATAAGTGGTGCTGGGAAAATTGGACAGGTACATGTAAAAGTATGAAATTAGAACACTCCCTGACACCATGCACAAAAATAAACTCAAAATGGATTAAAGACCTAAGTGTAAGGGCAGACACTATCAAACTCTTAGAGGAAAACATAGGCAGAACACTCTATGACATACATCACAGCAAGATTCTTTTTGACCCAGCTCCCAGAGAAATGGAAATAAGAACACAAATAAACAAATGGGACCTAATGAAACTTAAAAGCTTTTGCACAGCAAAGGAAACCATAAACAAGACCAAAAGACAACCATCAGAATGGGAGAAAATATTTGCAAATGAAGCAACTGACAAAGGATTAATCTCCAAGATTTACAAGCAGCTCATGCAGCTCAATAACAAAAAAACGAACAACCCAATCCAAAAATGGGCCGAAGACCTAAATAGACATTTCTCCAAAGAAGATATACAGATAGCCTACAGACACATGAAAGAATGCTCAACATCATTAATCATTAGAGAAATGCAAATCAAAACTACAATGAGATATCATCTCACACCGGTCAGAATGGCCATCATCAAAAAATCTAGAAACAATAAATGCTGGAGAGGGTGTGGAGGAAAGGGAACACTCTTGCACTGTTGGTGGGAATGTAAATTGATACAGCCACTATGGAGAACAGTATGGAGGTTCCTTAAAAAACTACAAATAGAACTACCATACGGCCCAGCAATCCCAATACTGGGCATATACCCTGAGAAAACCATAGGTCAAAAAGAGTCATGTACCAAAATGTTCATTGCAGCTCTATTTACAATAGCCAGGACATGGAAGCAATCTAAATGTCCATCGACAGATGAATGGATAAAGAAGATGTGGCACATATATACAATGGAATATTACTCAGCCATAAAAAGAAATGAAATGGAGGTATTTGTAACGAGGTGGATGGAGTTAGAGTCTGTCATACAGAGTGAAGTAAGTCAGAAAGAGAAAAACAAATACAGTATGCTAACACATATATACGGAATCTAAGGGGGGAAAAAAAAAAAAAAAAGGCCATGAAGAACCTAGTGGCAAGACGGGAATAAAGACACAGACCTACTAGAGAATGGACTTGAGGATATGGGGAGGGGGTGGGGTGAGATGTAACAGGGTAAGAGAGTGTCATGGACATATATACACTACCAAATGTAAAATAGATAACTAGTGGGAAGCAGCCGCATAGCACAGGGAGATCAGCTCAGTGCTTTGTGACCACCTAGAGGGGTGGGATGGAGAGGGTGGGAGGGAGGGAGATGCAAGAGGGAAGAGAAATGGGAACATATTGTATATGTATAACTGATTCACTTTGTTATAAAGCAGAAGCTAACACACCATTGTAAGGCAATTATACTTCAATAAAGATGTTTAAAAAAAAAAAAAAAAGATAAGAAATTAAAAAAAAAAAAGAAAGAAAATATTGTAACTATGATAATGAGTCTTTGTGATATCTATCGGATATGATGAACAAAAGAAATAACATATTAAATAACTGACATTAAATGCTTATCATTTGTTTGACACTATGATAAACCCTTTACATAATTTATCTTATTTATCCCTCACTGCAACCCTAGTAGATAGATATTTACTCACTTTACAGGTGATGAAACTGGGGTTCAGAGAGGTTCCATAACTTCCCCAATCTCAGTCTGCTAATCAGTAAAGTGCTTCAGACTGAATGGTGGCTCCAATTTGTAGGAAGAATCAACTGGTTGAATCCAAAAGCCAAGAAGTGTTGATTATTAGATGGGTAAAACCTCAGAGTAAAATTTGTGGTGGGGTGCTGGAATGTGCTGGCTTTGCCTTTTCTTATTTAGTCTATGCTAAAAAATTACAGATGGCACAAATCCCTCTAACTAACAAATTCAAAATTACATCAGAGGATAGGTGAGCTGAAATTATTTAAAATAAATTCATGGAAGTAGTTGCATTCAGGCTCACAAAGCCAATTATACAACTATGGGGTGGAAGAAAGCTGAGGGGATAATGGCTCTTACATACATTTTCCTTTAAAAGTTAAAAGTCTTAGGTTACATTAGTAGATGTAGAACATCAAGGAGACTCAGTCTACATGTGGTATGTTGAAACTAAATCTTTATGCCGAATTTTAAAAAGGAGATCCCCAGACTGAGATTCTTCTCAAGAAAGGCAATCAGAAAGGCAGAGCGTGGGGAACTCGTGCCATATATATTGAATGAGCTGAATCTAGAAGATGAGTCTGCAAAGGAAGAGATTTAGGAAGAAAATGTATGCCATTAAATATATACAATAGAGATCTGACTTGTTTTTTGCAAAACCAGAGCAAGAACCACCAGGTGGAAGTTTGGGTGGATTTCCGGTGCTGTCTGATAGGACAGGTAGTGAAGTCTACATGACCGTCCTCACCTAGCAAGTGACTGAGTGAATGAATGAATGAAATGTTCCAGCAGGAGCTCAATGACTATCTCTCAGAGCATAGTGTCCAAAGAATCCTGAATTTGGGTGAAAGGCCGGATTTTCTGGGAGTACATAAGGCTTGTTCTGGCAGCTGTGCAGTTGCTAAGGCTCATTCTCAAGGGCTAGGGCTCCTTTCACTGCTTCTAAGGACAGTAGCTCTGGGAACCCCACACTCATGCCTGCATTCTGCTCTAAGGCCCATCTCTTCCTGGGTCAGGTGTTTTTGACCCTCACAGGCCCAGCATATCAGGGAAGGACCATTTCTTAGAACCCTCTCTCTGGCACAGCACTTAGCCTAGTGCTGCATCAACTCCCAGCAGAATGACAGGCTAGGGACTAACAACAAAGGCCAAGAGCAAGGTCAGAAAGTCACCAAGAGGTGGAAGCTAGAAAGTCCCTGCCCATACAGGGGACACGTGCCAATGCTGCCAATTCCCCTCCACCACCCCCGCTCCCAGAGGAGGACTTGGAACAGCACCGTGGATGTCCCATGTCCCAGGCAGTGTTCCACACACATCTCAAATGGTAACTCATTGAATTCTCCCACCAACTCCATAGGATCGTATACCCTTTCTACAGACTAGGAAACTGAGGCCAAAGGAGAGCTGATAACTTCCCCAAGATCACACAGTGTTTAAACAGTAGAACCAGGAATAGAAGCCAGGCAGCCCAGCCCTGGGCTCCTCCCCAAGCTCTTTACCATTTACTGAGTTGGGAATTTGTACTGCCATTCCCCTCTTCCAAAGATGAAACTCCCTCAAGACGGCGTCTGACACTGAGCACATAATAGGTGCTCAATAAATAATTATTGAATTCAATTCACACTTGAAATCATCTGGAATATGCTGCCGGTGACCAGGGTATTCAGATACATCCTCAGGCTGCAGTTTAATCCTTGGCATAAAATCTGCTTGTTCTCCACATTCTACTTTGCCTTTGTGGTTTTCATGTTATTGGCATGTTATTGTTATTAGGTTGGGTCTCAAAGGCATGTATTTGGGCTTAGGCAAATCAAAGATAAACGTGGAGAACTAAGGTGCTAGCCCCTTGTGGCTGTCTCACTTTCTTAAAAAACAAACAAACAAACAAGAAAAAAAAAATCTCAGCTTGTCAACTGGTAACTCAATAAAGAAACTTCCTTTAGCAGAAGGGACAGAATTTCTTTAATCTACTCAAACCTTTCTTTGTGACCAGGTTTAAGCCTCAAATTAGTATATTGTTTGTGAGTTGAGTTGAAAGCCCCCAATTTTATTTTTTTCTTAAGTTTTTTTGTGGGTTTTATTTTTTTTTTCCTTTTTTTTTTTCTTTTTTTAAATTTGGGGTATAGTTGTTTTACAATGTTGTGTTGGTTTCTACTATACAGTGAAGTGGAGTTCCCTGTGTTATACAGCAGGTTCTCATTAGTTATCTATTTTATACATATTAGTGTATATATGTCAATCCCAATCTCCCAATTCATCCCACCCTCGTCTTTCTCCCTTTAGTGTCCATGCATTTGTTCTCTACATCTGTGTTTCTATTTCTGCCTTGCAAACCGGTTCGTCTGTACCATTTTTTTAGATTCCACATACATGAGTTAATATACAATATTTGTTTTTCTCTTTCTGACTTCCTTCACTCTATATGATAGCCTCTAGGTCCACCCACGTCTCTACAAATGACCCAATTTCGTTCCTTTTTATGGCTGAGTAATAGTCCACTGTATATACGTACCACATCTTCTTTATCCATTCATCTGTCAATGGACATTTAGGTTGCTTCCATAACCTGGCTATCTTAAATAGTGCTGCAATGAACATTGGGGTGCATGTGTCTTTTTGAATTATGGTTTTCTCTGGGTATACATGCCCAGTAGTGGGATTGCTGGGTCATATGGTAATTCTATTTTCAGTTTTTTAAGGAATCTCCATATTGTCCTCCATAGTGGCGGTATCAATTTACATTCCCACCAACAGTGCAAGAGAGTTCCCTTTTCTCCACACCCTCTCCAGAATTTACTGTTTGTAGATTTTCTGATGATGGCCATTCTGACCGGTGTGAGGTGATACCTCATTGTAGTTTTGATTTGCATTTCTCTAATAATTAGTGATGTTGAGCAGCTTTTCATGTGCCTCTTGGCCATCTGTATGTCTTCTTTGGAGAAATGTCTATTTAGGTCTTCCACCCATTTTTTGATTGGGTTATTTGTTTTTTAATATTGAGTTGCATGAGTTGTTTATATATTTTGGAGATTAATTCTTTGTCCATTGATTCGTTTGCAGATATTTTCTCCCATTCTGAGGGTTGTCTTTTCGTCTTGTTTACGGTTTCCTTTGCTGTGCAAAAGCTTTGAAGTTTCATTAGGTCCCATTTGTTTATTTTTGTTTTTATTTCCATTACTCTAGGAGGTGGGTCAAAAAAGATCTTGCTGTGATTTATGTCAAAGAGTGTTCTTCCTATGTTTTCCTCTAAGAGTTTTATAGTGTCCAGTCTTACATTTAGATCTCGAATCCATTTTGAGTTTATTTTTGTGTATGGTGTTAGGGAGTGTTCTAATTTCATTCTTTTACATGTAGCTGTCCAGTTTTCTCAGCACCACTTATTGAAGAGACTGTCTTTTCTCTGTTATATATCCTTGCCTCCTTTGTCATAGATTAGTTGACCATAGGTGCGTGGGTTTATCTCTGGGGAAAGCCCCAATTTTAAAAATCTCAGTTTTCAAAAGTTCAGGGTCGACGAGAACTGAGAGCTCCATCAGAATGATCTGGACCAGAAGGACCCACCCCTGCACCTTTGTCCAGCTTGGGTTGGGCCTGAGATTTGTCACAGCACAGTTACGACAGCCTCAGCAGAGCAGCGATCGGATGTCCTGGGAGAGCAGGAGTGGACTTCACAGGAATCCATGCAGCCCTGGCCTTCACTCTCAGCCAAGCTGGCTCCCAGTTTCAACAAGGCAAATTCCACCAGCTGAATGACCCCCCTCAGCTGTGGTAGCCTAGAGGCTCCATCCTGTACAATTCTTCAGGCAGCTGGCCAGTTCTGAGCCAGCTGCTTTCTGTGTAATGAATCAGCCCTGGCCCTCAAAATGGAGGTATGTCAAGACATACAGGATCTCTAGATTGTACATGTCCCTTAATTCAGTCATCCTACTTTAACCCCACCAAGAATGCCCACCATCAGGCAGGAAATGAGAATTCATTAGTGGACAAACCAGACAAAACCCCTGTTCTCATAGTAGTTACACTTTGAATCTATCTTAAAGAAACAATCAGAAATGTAAACCAAAAGTTAGCATACAGTATTATTACAGTAGCAAAATATTGGAAGCAATCTAAATAACCAACAATAGTAGACTGGTTAAATAAGTTCTAGTACATTTGAAGTCACACAAATACCTATTTAAAAATCATGTTATATAAAAATGCCTAACGATTGAGACAAATGTTTTCAACAGATTAAATGGAAAAAAGAAAAGATTACAAAGAGTACAGTATGACTCCAAAGTCGTGAAAGAAAAAAATGTGTATATGTGTTTGAAAATAAACTGGAAGGATACATATCAAAATGTTAACCATAGTTATCTTTGAATAGTGGGATTAGTGGTGACTTTATATTCTTTGTTGTATTTTCTACAAAATTCTCCTTTGGCCAAATTTCTACACTAAATGTATGTCACAGTCAGGGTCCAACTAGGAAAATAGCCCACACCAGGTAGTTCGATATTAGGAATTTAATATGCGCAGTAGCTGCAAAGGTGTTATAAGAGATGAAAGGTACACAGGGACCAGCGACCCCAGCAATTAGTAGCATCAAGAGGTGAAAGGAGAAGGGAGGAGCCCGAACTAGCAGCCAGAGCCACTCAGGGGCTCCTAGCAGAGAAGACATGGCCTCTTCTGGAACACCGTTTGAAACAAAGAGAGGGAAGTGGAAATATCCTGGTTCTTCTGCACTGCACTTACACCCTCCAATTCCCTGCAGAGTTTCACACCAGCTGAGCCTGAGCTAGCTGGCAAGGGAGCCTGGGAGACGTAGTGTGCAGAGGAAGCCACCTGCAATACGCAGAGTCCAGGGGAAGGATGGGATATGGATCTGAGAGCAAACACACAAGTATAATAATAGATTTTTCCACAAACCTATTATTTATGAAAAATAGATGCTACTTTTTTTTAAAGAGAAGAAAAAACTAGAGTATATTTCCAAATACCTTCTTACTTCCTCTTCTAATTCAAAAACTTAAAATTCAGTGAAGTCCTTGTTTGCATGCCATACCTAGGCATGTACACAGTCAAAATAAGCTAGGTCATGGTGGCGCAGTGGTTGAGAATCTGTCTGCCAATGCAGGGGACACGGGTTCGAGCCCTGATCTGGGAAGATCCCACATGCCGCGGAGCAACCAGGCCCGTGAGCCACAATTACTGAGCCTGCGCGTCTGGAACCTGTGCTCTGAAACAAGAGAGGCCGCGATAATGAGAGGCCCTTGCACCGCGATGAAGAGTGGCCCCCACTTGCCGCAACTAGAGAAAGCCCTCGCACAGAAACGAAGACCCTACACAGCCATAAATAAATAAAAATTAAAAAATTAAAAAAAAATAAAATAAGCCAGGTCAGAATGCTGGAGGTCTTAGGGTCTCCCTTCTTGCTTTTCAGATCCTCACCCCATCCTTGCCAGGCACCCCTCAGCTGAGTACCCTCAGTTGCCCAGGTTTCCAATATGGCGCCCACTTGGGCAAACTTCACCCCAGTCTCTTTCCTCCACCCAAACTCCCACACAATCCCTACCTGTTCCATGATCCGCACCATTTAGGCCCCATTTGCTGCAAGAAAGAAAAGGCTACTTTGAGAGATTTAGTGCTAAGGTTAAGGAAAACGTGTATTTGAAACAACAAACTAGCTACTTAATCATCCCACAGGGTATATGCTTAGAGGCTGCAAATCTTTCCATCAAATTCAAATAGTTTCTATCGAAAGCTTGAAATTCACTCCAAACTGTACTTGGAACTAAGAAACATACAAAGAAAATTAAAACCAGGTCCTTTTCTTAAGGACAGAAGGTAAGAGGTTTTCCCATTGCTCAGGACAAAAATCTTGGAGTCTTCCTTGTATAATCTATTGGGAAATCCTTCAGGTTCAGTCTTCAAGATATATCCAGAGTCTGGCCAACTGCTTACTATCTCCACTAGTACAGCTCTCCCAAGCCACCATCATTCCTCACCTCCATTATTGCAATAGCTTCCTAGATGCTCTCCCTGCTTCCAGATTTGTCCAAACTTCCTGCCTCCCAGAGTCTATTCTCAACACAGCAGCCAGAGCGATCCTTATAAAACATAAGGAAATGATGTGTTGGGAGGAGGAAATATTGAACCATATCCTCCAAACCGAGAAGGAACTTTGAGACTGAAAAATGAAGTAGGCAACTCCATAAAGTGCAATTATGACGTTTATCGTGGGTAACTTGCATACAGGCAGGATTGGGCAGACAACAATCTAGAGGCATTCTCAGCTGTAAAGGGGGTACAGTGGGATTTAAAGGGGCCAAAGCTAAAACTAGAATCTGACAGTCATGTGAGAAGCACGTCCACAGCCACAGGATCCGGGGTTTTTTCCTCCCCACAGGGTGTCTCATGACCGTTAACCATCTGTGTCAGAGAAAGGCATTCTTCCAGGTTTCATATCAGATGAAGGCAAGGGTATACGCTGATAGGGAACTTATCTGGCTTGGGTGCATTCCTCGTAAGTTAGGCTAAAGCTCAGTCACACAGAAAGGGCTGGGGTAGGACAGCGGGCCTAAGATGAAGCTGACAAAAACGGAGCCAGCGTGGTTCAGCCACACACAATGTCACTTCTTTGCTGAAAATCCTCTAGTGATTTCCCGTCTCACTCCTAATAAAGAGCCAAAATCTTTCAAATGATCAAAAAAGCCCTAAATGGCTTACCAGCCCACACTACCACTGCCTCTCAGAGGTCACCTCCTACGACTAGCCACTCAGGGACTCCGAGATGCCAGGCCCACTCCTCCCTCAGGGCCTTTGCAAGTGCTGTTGCCTCTGCCTGGAATGTTCTTCTTCCCAACATCTGCCCAACTCTCTCTTACCGCCTT
Source organism: Balaenoptera physalus (assembly GCF_965194825.1). Lineage (NCBI taxonomy): Eukaryota > Metazoa > Chordata > Mammalia > Artiodactyla > Balaenopteridae > Balaenoptera > Balaenoptera physalus. The sequence continues at coordinate 71,224,587 of NC_138892.1, forward strand.
CCATATCTTTGCTACCTAATTTACTCAGTTATTTTATTATCTGGCAGGAACCAGGAACTCTCTCTTACAAGTCTTAGAGTCCCCAGCACTATTTCAGTGCTCGACAAATAGTTGGTGCAGAGTAAATATTTGTGGAAGGAAGGAAGGAAGGAAGGAAGGAAGGAAGGAAGGAAGGAAGGAAGGAAGGAAGGAAGGAAAGAAGGAAGGAAGGAAGGAAGAACGGAAGGGAGAAAGGGAGAAAGGGTGGGTGGGTCGTGGCATGTCATTAACAGTTGCTTACAGATTTATGGTGTTCAAAACACCTTCACATATTTCTCTTGTTTATTCCTGACATCAACCCTCTACAGCTGGGGAGGCAGGTATGATTACTATCCCCACTTTAAATTAAGACGTTCAAGTTCAACTATATGAAGTAACTTGCTCAAGGTTGCAAAGCTAATAAATGAAGAAGCCCAACCTGGAAGCTAGGTCTTTTGACTTCAGATTCCATGTCTTCTTCTCTCCATCAAACAGAAAACTGCTGCTGGAGAACTGCGAGAGGTAAAGAAGTTTAGGCCTGGGATGAGCAGAGCTGTGAATGGCATGCAAAAGAGTTTTGAATTCCAAGACATGGTATCGGCCAACGTGCACATGCCAAAGAGAATGTCCCCAGAGAATGAAAAAAACTATCTGATCCAACTCCCTCACAGGATTAGTTAGGAATAGTTTTCAGCTGCTGGTTAAAGAAAAAAAGAAAGTCCGAATACAGTGGCTTCCATAAAACAAGGATATGTCTCTTACCTAAAAGAAGTTCATGAATATTACTCAGCCATAAAAAAGAATGAAACAATGCCATTTACAGCAACATGGATGGACCTAGAGGTTATCATACTAAGTGAAGTAAGTCAGAGAAAGTTAAGTATCATATGATATCGTTTATATGTGGAATTTTTAAAAAAACATATAAATGAACTTATTTACAAAACAGACTCACAGACTTAGAAAACAAACTTATGGTTACCAAAGGGGAAAGGTGGTGGGGAGGGATAAATTAGGAGGTTGGGAGTAACATAAACACACGACTATATATAAAATAGATTAACAACAAGGACCTACTGTATAGCACAGGGAACCTTACTTAGTAGTTCTATATAGGAATATAGTTCTATATGTAATAACCTATATGGGAAAAGAATCTGAAAAGGAATACATATATGTATATGTATAACTGAATCACTTTGCTATACACCTGAAACTAACACAACATTGTAAATCAACTATACTCCAATATAAAATAAAAATTAAAAATTAAAAAAGATTTTTAAAATCCAAATGAGATATCGCTACATACCAATGAGATAAAATAAAATAAAAATATCTGACAACATTAAAAAAAGATAAAAGAAGTTCATTTTAAAGAAGAACAGCCTATAGGTGGTACGGAGGCTCCAAGGTCATTAAGAACCAGGCTTTCTGCATCCTTCAGCTCCACCATCTTTTGTGTGGTGGACAGAACTCTAAGATGGTCCCCAAGATTCTTGCCCCTTGTGTACATGCCCAGAATAACTCCCTCCCTGTGAGTGTGGGCAGTGCTGTGAATCTGATGGCTCTCACCATCATGATTAGGTTACATTATATGAAATAGGTGAAGAGATTTTCCAATGCAGTTAAAGTCCCAAGTCAGTTGATTTTGACTTAATCAAAAAGGAGACTATCCTGGATGGGCCTGACCTAGTTAGGTGGGCCTGACCTAGTTAGGTGAACCCTTAAAAGGTGCTGGGACCTTCCTAAAGGAAGATGTTCAAAGCTAGCTTTTAAACCTTTCTGAGTGAGATTCACCAGCTGGCCCTTATGAAGAAAGCTGCCATGTGTGAGAGGGCCAGGGGGCTAGGACCTGCAAGTGGCCTCTAGGAGCTGAGCAGGAAAACAAGACCTCAGTCCCACAACTGCAAGAAACTGAATTCAACCAAAATCTGAATGAGCTTGGAAGAGGTGCCCAAGTTCCAGTTGAGAACGTAGCCCAGCTGACACCTTGATTTCAGCCTCATGAGACCTTGAGCAGAAAATCCAGCTACCTCCTACCCAGAACTCAGAGCCAGAGAAACTGTAAGACAATAAACTTGTGTTGCTTTGAGCCACTAAATCTGTAGTAATTTGTTACACAGTGGTAGAAAATTAATACACCAGGCATACCTTTTATTCCTGAGCACCTCAAGGTGCAAGTTGGCTGTTGAAATTCTGACATCTGCACGCCAGGTAGCAGGAAAGAAGGAAGGAAAGGCAAAAAGGAAGCCCTCCCTACTCAGTTACCACCTACTCTGAAGCAGCCCTAAGTCCCCATAAGTCCACACAGAACTTCACTGAGATCTCCCCAGCCAGCCATATGTGACTACATTTCCTGCCAAGGAGGCTGGGAAATACACTTGTTTGGTGAGGCATTTTGTCACCTCCAATAATGTAAGGAAGGGAGATTGGCCACCAGGGACGCCTCTCTCATACAGAGACTGAAGCCCTGAGACCTTAGTGACTTACTTGCCCAAGTCTTCAAGCCCTCTCTTGGGGAGGGTTGCATGTCCTGACCCTGACATCATGTGCCAGGTTCCCAGGAGCAGGACCTTTGTGGGAGCCAGAGGCTTTGACCAATGCCTGGAGCCAGGCCTCCACCACCCTACTGGTGTCCTTTCCAATTGCTTTGTCTTTCCTTTGTCTCCTGTGACCCCAAGCACAAGGGCTGATCACACTGGGCCCACTTACACTATTTCACACCGTCTTTGGAAGGGAGAGCATCACTTTACCAGTTTGTAGCAGGATTTTTTCTACTGATCAGAGGTTAAAGAGGGCAAGGGTAGAGGATGAACACTGGGGGCTCAGGACAGGGGCGGGGGGTTGGCACGTCATAATCCTGTAGGAAAGGATGTGACTTAGAGCTGTTAAATCTAAAAGGTGGACCTGGTAGAAAGGGAGAGTGTGGGAAGAGATTTTAGAAACGTCATGGAGGTAAAAGTCACCAGATCAGACAGCAATCAGAAGATAAAGCACAAATGGCTAAGAGCCGAACTGACCTTAAGACATAGTACTTATCGGATGAAGGCAAAGGTGTTCTGCCCACAAAAACTAGGAAATTGGGTGTTCGAAACACCTGAGGGGAAAATCAGTTGTGCTCAGCTGAAGCCAAAAGTCATTTCAGCAGGCAGAGGCATTACAGAGGCAGCTAGAAATGATGAAATGATAGGAAAATTGGGGGTAAAAGGGTGGATCTGGGAGTTGTTCACGTAGAGAAACAGGAACAATGTCTGGGGTGCAGTGAGTTCTAACTGCTTGATCACTCTGTGGGGTGAAACATTTTGCAAATGGAAGTGGGTTATCATTGTTCTATCTATGCAATTACAGAGCATCATTTCCCTCACCACTAATGAGAACTCTGGGTGAGTTTCCACAAGATTTGCTACATTTCCTGGTCTTTGGTGATTTTGTAACACCAGCTCTGCCTTTAACTCCAGGCATTTCCTTCAGAAAGCAAATTCCTTTCATATTACAAAGTCTGTCCTGGTATGTATGACAAAATAAAAAGATGCCACTCTTGCATGAATCTGGAGTGGCGTTCTGCAATTTTCAAAAATTAAATGGCCCAGTGATGTCTCCATGGCCTGTCTTCATAAAAATTATTATTATTCATGAGTACCCACATCACTTACCAGGCACCAGTGAGAGAGAGGAATTGCAGGGACTAAAAAAGTCAGCATTTTTAATAACTATGTAACAAATCCCAACAACATGAGCATATGTCCCACTACACAAGCAAAAACTAAGAGAGAGGCAGCTGGTGGGTGCTTAGAATTACAGGTTCTGGAGTCGGGGATCTTGGGTTTGATCTGTCCCAGTGCTTAGTAACCTATTTTAGCAATTTGGCTCATTGTTTAACCTCTCTAAGCCTCCGTTTCTTCATCTATAAAAATAGGGATAATAATAGTACCTGCCTCATAAGATTATTGTGAGTATTTAATAAGAATGTATTTCAAGCCCTTAGCACAATGCCTGGATTAATGAATGTTAACTATTATTATTTAAAGAGTTGCCTCAATTCTCTGTTTTGCTGTGCCTCTGAAGTGCTAACCTGTAATTCCAATCTGCTCACTTGCATCCAACTCCACAAGCCACAACAATATCCAACAACCCACGTATATTTCTGAAACCAGAAGGCATCTTATAAGTTGTGTATCCAGTCAAGGATGTACAACCAAGGATGTGCCAGACCCTCTGGGCACCAGTGGTATTGAAAAAGCTTCCCTAGTTGAGAACCTCTGACCTACTCTAAACTTCTTGTTTCCCAGAGGAGCAAACTGAGGCCCAGAAAGATGAAGAATCTTCTAGGGTCCCAACACCATTTTCAGGGACTGCTTATTGACAGACTGGCTCAGGCCTGAGACTGGCAGCCAAGTCTCTTGACTCTGATTGCACAATTTTGGCATCACCTCAAGCTGCCTTATGGAATTCAACAAGCATTTCCTGAGAAACCACAGTAGGGGTCATGAAGGAGAGCAAGACAGTGACCCTGCCAAGAACGGCATTGAAACCTAATCAGGGAAACAGGCATTGGTGGTGTTAAGAATTCTAAGAGAAGTGCCAACAAAGTGCTAAGAAGGTTTAAGTGCTGCCTCTAACTCATGAAACTTTCATGAAGAAGGTAAGTTTCTACTGGATTTTAAAGGCTAAGGGGTAAAGGGAGTCATATGCAGTAGAATAAATCATTTGAGCAAGGGTCCAGAGGTTTAGAGAAAGCTTATAATCTTCTTGAACTGATGAAGGAGATGAACTATAGAACTGAAACATCTGGGTTCAGGAAAAGCCAACTGTATCTTATCAAGCTGCAAAGAGAATAAAACACTTCTTCTCTTCCCAAATGATTCACAGAGCGTCTGTTTCTGCTTGCCACTCGTTCTGAAAGATGAAATGTCGGAGACGGTAGCACCAAAAAACAATTCCCATTGGATTCCACTCTGAAGACGTTCAGGGGGATGAAGAGGCTCACTACTCATTCCCTGGAAAAGTGGAAGCAAACCGGAATACCTCAGCCCCTCCATTGAAAAGTTAGGGACATGCTGGTGGAGGTGACTATGGCAACTACCATCATTATATTTGGTCCTGCTTGAGAAAAAGTAGGAACGCCAATTTTTTAAAAAATATCTTTATTGGAGTATAATTGCTTTACAAAGGTGTGTTAGTTTCTGCTGTACAACAAAGTGAATCAGCTATACGTATACATATATCCCCATATCTCCTCCCTCTTGCATCTCCCTCCCACCCTCCCTATCCCATCCCTCTAGGTGGTCACAAACCACCGAGCTGATCTCCCTGTGCTATGCAGCTGCTTCCCACTAGCTATCCATTTTACATTTGGCAGTGTATATATGTCCATGCCACTCTCTCACTTCGTCCCAGCTTCCCCTTCCTCCCCTGTGTCCTCAAGTCCGTTCTCTACGTCTGTGTCTTTATTCCTGCCCTGCCATTAGGGAACTCCAATATTTTTAAATCACTGCTTTGCTCTGGAGTTCCAGTAAGCAATAACTACAGCTTTCTATCACAAAATAGACCTATTAAAATAATAGAAGTAACACAGTTCCAATATTCTTTACAACCATACTAAAATGTTAAGAATAGTTTTAAAATAGATGAATCCTCCGATCTTGTCCTGGTTAGCTGTTGCTGTGTAACAAATTGCCTTAAAACTTGATGGCATGAAACAATTATTTTACTTTGCTCACGGATTCACGTAGGTTAGGAATTTGGAGAGAGCACAGGATATATGGCATATCTCTGCTCCTTGAGGAGACTCAAAGGCCAGAGGCAGGCTAGTATCATCTGGAGGCATCTTCAGTCACTGGTGGTTGATGCTGGCTGTCAGCTGGGACCTCAACTAGGCTATCCACCAGTACACCTACATGTGGCCTCTCCACTTGGACCAACAGGGGCTTGCTCCCAGCATTGAGGCTGGCTTCCAAATGTGAGTGTTCCAAGAAAGCAAGACAGAAGTGCATGGCATTGCATAATCTAGCTTCAGAAGTCATATAATATCAGTCTTGCCATACCTGCTTAGTTGAGGTAGTCACAACGTCACCCATGTCCAACAGGAGACATAGACCACATCTCTCAATGGGAGATGTGTCAAGAGCACAGTGCAAGAAGAGCACACGGGATAGGAGATATTACTGCAGCCATCTTTAGAACATACTATCTGCCACACATCCCAAGTTAGGATGTGTTAGTTAGGGAGTTTGGGGTTGACACGTACACACTGCTATATTTAAAATGGATCACCAAAAAGGACCTTACTGTATAGCACAGGGAACTCTGTTCAATATTATGTAACAACCTAAAAGAAAAAGAATTTGAAAAAGAATAGATACATGTATATTTATAACTGAATCACTTTGCTATACACCTGAAACTAACACAACATTGTTAATCAACTATACTCCAATATAAAATAAAAATTAAAAAATAATAAAAAATAAAGTCTATATTATGTTCACACTTCCTTTTAAGTAAGTGAAAATGTGTTTATCCAATAGATGATGATAAATACATTCACAGAAATCAATAAATACTAAGTGAATGAACAAATGAATAAACACTAGGCTCAAACTGGCAATCATTTATCAGAGTGTTAAGGAAATGGCTTAACTTAGTTTTGATAAAACAAGAAAATTCCTTTGGAGGGTAAGCCTGGAAAAATACCACAGTAGAAAACTCTGATGGCCAATTTGGACTCTGAAATGAGTGAAGAATGGGTCAAGGCTAACGATAAAATTGTGAGTGCTTCCAAACTTTCCTCTACGAAGCTTTTGAGGGGAGGAGTTTTTATTTCTATTTTTCTTTTCAATAATAACTTGAAGATTTCATAGACAATTTAAATAATTCCCAGTTGGGATATAGGTAAACCTATCTAAGAGAATTAAACATCCTTGGAACACTGAAAGATTTGGTTTTCATATTTAATTCTTTGGGCAATTTTTCCTTCCACTACAGTCTACTAATTAGAGCATTGTTTGCCTGATCTAGAATTTGAAACAATTTCTTGTCATCTCCTCCCAACACTACTCGCTAGTATTATTCCAGGAGGCATTGGATTAAACTTTTGAGGAAAGCAATCTTCTGTCATTTTTTTTTTTAGCATCTTTATTGGAGCGTAATTGCTTTACAATGGTGTGTTAGTTTCTGCTTTATAACAAAGTGTATCAGCTATACATATACATTAAACCTTTCTTGGAAATTAATTATCTGAATATTAGTTCTACCTCAATGAACTGCACAATGAAAAGTGATCAAATAATTTTAAGATCTCACTGTGACCGTTAAAATGTATTTAGGGACTAATAAATAAGTAAATTCTCAGTTCCTCAGATGTTCTAAGAATTGGCGGAGTAGGCAGAAAACTAAAAATCTTCAAGTATTGGTTAGACATAAATGAACACAGACGAAAACAAGAATAACCTCAAGGCTTCCAGACTATGACTGTTTTTCCCTAAAACTTTCTCTTTCAGTATCCTTGATTTAACATTAGAAGTTCTTTAACATTAAAGGAGCTGAATGATGGTCATTTATATCATTTTATTATTTATAAATCTGTCCCAGATAAGTACTGGAGCACAGAGACCAATTCATATTTCACATAATTCAGTATGCTTCTTTTTATTTCTCTACTGAACAGAAAAATAGTAACTCTCAAGACTGTAATCTCCTTTTTAAAGGGACCATTAATGATTTACAAGGGTGGGGCTTTTTTTCCAAAGGAAGGGAAATAAAACTTTGTATGCATTCTCTTCCAAGATGGCTTTTTCAGAACACTGATATGAAAAAATTATGAAGCATTGAGAATAATTAGAACCAAACCTAACCGAACCTCTCCCCTTGGCATCCTGGGCCCTTCATAATCTACTCTTTTTTTTTTAATATTTATTTATTTATTTGGCTGCACCAGGTCTTAGTTGCCACGTACAGGATCTTTTTAGTTGTGGCATACGGGATCTATTTCCCTGACCAGGGATCGAACCTGGGCCCCTTGCACTGGGAGCACAGAGTCTTAACCACTGGACCACCAGTGGAACTCTGGAAGTTCCTACAATCTACTCTTTACTTGCCTTTCCCATCACTTCTTTCTCCATCACCCTTACCCTTTCTACTCTTAAGCTCAAGAGAATCCCTCTTTAAACCCTTTCTGGACCCATGTCTGGGTCATTCTCCTCTGCTTCTCCATTTACAGCACCCATCATCCTCTTCCAAGATCCAGATCAAATGCCATCCTTGGCTGAAGCATCGTCTAATCTACCCAGGAATCCTTAATCACACTAGCTTCCCCTCATCTTGTAAAAATAATACAACATTTATTTCATTCTGCTTGAGTTTTAAGTGCTAGCTCTTTGCATAGCTGCCATTCCAAATAGATTGCAAAATGCAAAATCCCTGAGGAAGCGATATGGTATTTCATCATTATATTCCTGCACAATGCCTTAAAGTAGGCTCTTAATTTTGTTAATGTTTACTATAGATGATATTTATTGACCACATACTATATACTGGTCTTGGTTAAGTATTTTAAGATATTATTTCAATTAACTTTCACAATAATCCTAAAAAAAAGTACTATAGACATCATTCCTACTTTACAAAGGAGGAAATGAGATCACAGGATTTAAGTACCTTTCCCAATGTCAAATAGTTAGTGAAACTAGGATTTGAACCTGAGTGGTCAGATTCCACAGCCTAAACTCCTTTTCTCTAATTTTACCTCTCACTTGACGGTTTCTAAATCAATTTTAATGAAAGTTAAGAAACACACAGATTTTATTTATTCACTGAAAATGAGACTTTAAGGTAGGCAAAAGAAATAGCTGCATTTTCCTATGTATCATCTCTGCTGTCTACAGAGTAAATGACAACAAGTGTCAGGTATTTGATCTCATAAGCCAACACCTAGATTTTTTTTTAATCCATTAATCAAAGTAAATCCATCTTCCCATAATATGACACCACCCTGAGTATTAGCAAAGCCTCTACTAATCATTTTATTCAGTATACAATTATGGGACATAAAAGAGAAAACATTCTTCCTTTTAAATTACTTATATCCACTAAGCAATAAAAAAGGTCAAATAAGGTTCAGGCTGTGTTGTGGCCAAATCACTGAGTCCGACATCCAATAGGCTGATTGATATTTTTTTTTAATACTTTACCACTCAGTCAACTCATTTAAATTGCTTCATGTATGTTAGCAATCACTGTGTTGGAAATGCTTTTTCCATGTACCTACTTATTATGTACAGCTTGTCCTGAAACAGTAAGAGATAAATTAATTGAGAAAAATTCTACCAAGTCTTTTCTTGTCTCTCCAATACATTTTTCCACATTGTTGACAGACCAAGCTTTCTAAAATGCAACCTCAAATGAAAAGAAATGAACCTCATGTTCATAGCAGCTTTATTCACAGTTGCCAAAACTTGAGGCAGCAAAGATGTCCTTCAGTAGGTGAGGGAAGGAGGGAGGGAGGGAGAGAGAGAGAGAGGGAGGGAAGGAAGGAAAGAAGGAAGGAAGGAAGGGGAAGAAAGAAAAAAAGAAAGAAAGAGAGAAAGAAAGAGAGAAAGAAAGAGAGAAAGAAAGAAAGAAAGAAAGAAAGAAAGAAAGAAAGAAAGAAAGAAAGAAAGAAAGAAAGAAAAGGAAAGAAAGAAAGAAAGAAAGAAAGAAAGAAAGAAAGAAAGAAAGAAAGAAAGAAAGAAAGAAAAGGAAAGAAAGAAAGAAAGAAAGAAAGAAAAGGAAAGAAAGAAAGAAAGAGAAAGAAAGAAAGAGAAGGAAAGAAAGAAAAAGAAAGAAAGAAAAAGAAAGAAAGAAAGAAAGAAGGAAAGAAAGAGAGAGAGGCAGGAAAGAAAGAAAAGAAAAGAAAGACAAACTAATGACCTAATCAATCTCCTGATCTGGAATGCCCTATTGGTCCACTTAGAAAACTCCAAGTTATCCTTCAAAAGAGTGCTCAGCATCACCCCACATGTAAGCAGCTCACTCCAAGCACATACTCCATGCTTTTTTGATATCTATAAACTAGTGTTTTAATTACCTCTCTACTGTAGACATTTATGTAAATGGGTAATTACATTAGACTGTGAGTTCTTCCAGGGACCCACTAAATTCTAGATCCCCAGCACCCAGGAGACAATGCCTGGCTCAAGGAGTTACTCAATAAACCTGTGTTAGCCTGAGCTTTTCAGAAGAGCAGAATTCAGGCTTTCCTCAGTCTCCTCTGAGTCCTGGGTCTGATTAGGCTGCAGTGAGGCCTGTAATAGGAAGTGTGTGTAAAGAAGAAAAGTTATATGCATAAAGTTCTCATAGAGAGAAGAAGAAAAACGGGTGTACATAGAGTAAAAAGACATTAATAACCCAACAGTAACAAATATGGGGAATTAGAAATGACCTTGAACCCCATTTTCCTCTGAGAAAACAATCCCTCAGAGAAAGCAAAAGAGGGACTTCCCTGGTGGTGTAGTGGTTAGGAATCTGCCTGCCAATGCAGGGGACACAGGTTTGAGCCCTGGTCTGGGAAGATCCCACATGCCGTGGAGCAACTAAGCCCGTGCACCACAACTACTGAGCCTGTGCTCTAGAGCCTGCAAGCCAAAACTACTGAGCCCGTGTGCCACAACTACTGAAGCCCACGGGCCTAGAGTCCATGCTCTGCAACAAGAGAAGCCACTGCAGTGAGAAGCCCGTGCACCGCAGCGAAGAGTAGCCCCCGCTCACCGCAACTAGAGAAAGCCCGCGCGCAGCAACAAAGACCCAATATAGCCAAAAATAAATAAATACATACATAAATTTTTTTAAAAAAAGAAAGCAAAAGAAAAATGACCAAATGTAGGATAAGCAAAGCTGCTTATACCAAAAGAATACTTGGAAGATAAAGCATGAAGTGAGGGGACACACATTATCTCTTCCCAAAGTACAGATTTGTTTCAGGTCTGTTGCTCGGCACCACCTCCCCCCACCCCCCCGTGTCTGCAAGTCACATAGTTTCACCTCGACTAATGTCTTCAGTGTCCCAAGAATGATTTCGAACCTGCAAGGGGTAAAATTATTCCACTGATGAAGGGGGTTCAACTTGGCCATGATACATTCTGAATCCTAAAGCAGTAACACATGCTCTTCGAATCACTGAAAGAGGGAGTTTCTAAGAGTTTGACCAAAACAAGTATTTGTGTTACAGAAGAGGACTTTGTGCATATTAAAATTTTCCAGAATTCCTCTGCTGGGGCAGCACTCACAATGTCTCACCGAGATCGTTGGCTCAACACTACTTTTTTTTCTCTGAGTTTCAGAAGATATCACTGCCTTTTGCCCACCTGTAGCTGATTAGTTCATCGCCAACCAGGTACTAAAACATTAGGAGTGTAAGGAGACGGCTCACCCCACAGTGTAACCCCAACCACGTACCTTAGCAAGTCCTGTCCCTGAATGTAAGAGCCAGTTCTCCTGCTACTTTTCATAAGATTCCCATTAGTTCTATTTTAAAACACCATCATTTTTATCAATCCTTTGACTTTTTCCTAGGTCCATGTGTCTGTGTGCGTCTGTGTCTGTGTCGATTCTTTCATTGCATTAATCGAGTCTTAAACTTGGTAAGCATTCATGCATCACAGACCTAAATGTGGAAGTTCACAAGCAGGGCCAGGACTAGGGTGAGGGAGAGATGCCAAAGGTGCAAAATTTAAAGAAACACCCCCGATCAGAGTGCTCACTGCAAAGCATCTTCACTGCCAGTCCCACTCATCTGAGGCTCTGGAAAAGGCAGCCACACGCCAAGGTACTAGGTGGAAAACTTTATACACAACCTCTCAAAAAAATGCTAAGTGTTCCCTTCACATAACTGGCTACTCCTCAGCCTTCAGGATCTAGCTCAAACGTCTCCTCCCTAGAGAGAACTTTCCCAGACACCTCCTCTAGAGTAAGTATTCCCTGATGAAATCTATCATGGCATTCTCTTACATTTCTTCTCTGCAGTTATCAAAATGTATAATTACTTCTTGTTTATTGTTGGTTTCTCGTGAGAATGTAAGCTCCCTGAAAGCAGGAACTATCACTGTCTGTTCCCCATTATAGACCCATTGCCTGGCACAGCACCTGGCACATAGCTGAAACACAATAAAGAATTTGTTGAATGAATGAAACTTTACTGAATGGCTTTTGGGATGTTTCCCATCCAGGTGTGACCTTCCTTACCTCGTGACCTTACATAAATTGCTTAATCTCTCTATGGCTCCGTTTTCTCATCTTAAAACGGGGATATTCATTGATTCAATCATTCAACAAGTTGCTTGCAAGGTATCTGATATAAAGCAAAGAGTAAATGAATGAATAAATTAATATCTATTTTCCCATTTGGAAATATAAGTTATATACTGTTTAAGTACGCATGGCCAGTATTCTGGTTAGCTATGACCCTACAACAAATCACCCCAAAATTTAGTTCCTGTGAGCCAGGTATTGGGGAAGGGCTCTGCTGGGCAGCTCTGGCTTGGGATTCCTCATCCAGTCAGAAGGGGGCTTGAGCAGGAACAATGGAAGGTCTGGGGTAACAGGAGATTGGCCGGGCATCTCTCTAAACAGTCAGCCCTCTCTATCTACAGATACAACCAACCACGGATTGAAAATATTCCCCCCAAAAATTCCGAAATGTTCCAAAAAAGGAAAGTTTGAATTTGCCATGTGCCTCAACTATTTATGTAGCATTTACATTGTATTAGATATTATAAGTAATCTAGAGATGGTTTAAAGTATACAGGAGGATGTGCAAACATTATATGCAAGGACTATGCCATTTTATAAAAGGGATTTGAGCATCCCTGGATTTTGGTATCTGTGGGGAGTCCTGGAACCAATCCCCCAAGGATACTAAGGGATGACTGTATATGTGTGGATGGATAGATAGCTAAACTAGATAAACAGATGATAGATAGAAACATAGAAACAGAGATATGTAGATAGGGATATTGCTTCAGGGCTCCTTTATGTAATGCGCCAGTTGCGTTTCCTTACAGCATGTTGGCTCCAGGGCAGTCAGATGAATTACCTGCCTGCACAGGACCCCAGTGCAATGTTCCAGCAAAGAAGGCAGAAGTTGCATTACCATTTATGATCTACCTTAGAAATCACATAGCATCCCTCTGCCCTACTCTGTTGGTCAAACAATTTCAAAAGCCCTCTTGGCAGGAGGAGTGCCAAAGTGGTTTCAGATGTGTTTTTAAACCACCACAGTTCACTTTCTGAGCACAAAATATACAAGCAAAATTCATTTACCCTCTTCCCAAGACCACTATATTTTCATTACATTATGGTATCAGGCTTGAGGTTCAAGACATTATCCAAATCAAATCCAAGTACTATGATATTCCTTGGGTCCAATTCCCTGGGTGTGGTATTTTGTGTACAGTCCCTCTCAATGAGAAAAAAATTTTTCTCAATTATGAAATAGAATGACAAGTTGTCTGCCCCACATACTTAACACACAGTGGTGGAAGAGGCATAGGACAACCATTATAGACACTCCCTTTCATAAAGGGGAAAACAAGAAGCACATAGCAGTCTCTGGTCCATGCAGCTGAAACCCAGCTGGGCACATGTTGCCAGTTCCTTACTGCAGGCCCAATCCTTCTACCAGGGAATGTTTTTCTGTGGTTCTTGGCTTCACTCCCTACACTCTTGGTTTTACCAAGTCATTTTTACTTTTCCGTAAAAAAAATTTTTACTTTTTCTGCCTATTTGCAGCTGAGTAGTTTTCTCAGCCTCCTTCTTGGTCATATTAGTTTGAAGAAACATATAGGCCTCTTTTCATTTTGTTTTGTCTTTGTTGTTTTCAGTTCAAGCTGATACAGTTCCTTTAAAATTTTTGTGGGATTTTTGTATATTAATGTATAATCCACTCCATTGAACATAAGCTATACAAATCTCTTTAAGACAAGCCTTCTCTACCTTGGGCTTCCTGTGAAGCTGCTATTGGAAAACTCTCTTAAGATTCTTAAAAGTCCTATTTAAACAGCCTCTCTCTGTTTAACAGAGAGAGGCTGTGAGGCACGCCCTCAAGATCCTTACAAGATGTTTTGTCTGTTTGAAATGATCTAAGAGGTACCACCTGACATTTTTCTGAGGTCTTAACCAAAGACACTACAGGACCGCCATGGATTTGATCTTTGCCCTAAAACTATTACTAAATTTGAGAGTTTTTTTGTCATCTAGTTAGACTACAAATAAGAAACGGTTTAGTTCTCAAGCACAGAGAGTCTTGGCATCTTAATACTTCCTCTAAATTTTTATTGAAAACTGAACAGTTGCATTTTGGACTTATCTCTTTCTATTTGTATCTTAGCCCGCACATCTAAAAGAAAGCAGTTGGCCTTTTCAGCATTCTGCCTGCAAATTTTCTCAGCCGGATCCATCCGTTCATTTGGTATGTTTTCTTTTCCACATGACTCTAGGTGACAATTCCGCTACACTTTCTATCACCGTCTAACAAAGGTCTGCTTTCCTCCAGCTTTCAATAAAATTTTTCTCATTTTCCTTTAAACTTTTACAAGAGATTCCTCAAGGTCCATCAAGCTTCTGCTAACAATTTCTTCAAGGCTCTTCTAGCATCTGTCTGCTGACCAGACCCAAAGCTAATGCCACATGTTTTAAGTTTTTGTTATAGCAGAACCTCACTCCAAAAAAAAAAGATGAAAACAAAAATCTGTTCCATTTATCTATCGATGTGTAACAAATCTCCCCAATACTTACTGTCTTAAAACAACGGCTAACATTTTATTATGTCTTATGGTTTCTGAGGGTCAAGAATCTGAGAAGGGCTTCACTGGGTAATTCTGGCTTGGGGGCTCCCATGTGGTTGCTGTCAAATAGTGGCTGAAGCTCAACAGTAGTGGGGTTGGAGCAATTGGGGGCTCACTAGGCATCTCTCTCTCTCTCGTAGCCCTAGGGCTTCTCCATGAAGTCTCTATACAAGGGTTAACTTGGACTTCCTCACAGATGGCACCTGGGGCTCCAGCATGAGTGTTCCAGCAAGCGAGGCAGGACTGCATCTCCCGTACGTCTTCTCTTTGGAAGTCACATAGCATGACTTCCACCACACTCTATTGGGCAAATAGTCAAAAATCCTGCCCAACTTCAAGAAAAAGAGCATAAACCCCATCTCTTGATAGGGGGAATATTAAAAAAAAAACTGCAGATGTGTTTTCAAACTGCCACATCCAGTAAGCAGCGAAGTTGCAACTGAATTACTTGCTTTTCATTATATTAAAGGAAATAGATGGGTAGATTCATTCACTCATTCCATTATTCGTTTATTCATACTCCCTAAGCTCCTGTGTATATCCTGTTGATAGAATCACGTTGTTTTTAAATGACCTCTTTTTTGGGGGGGGGGAGATTTTTTATTTTTTTTATTCAAACAGAAAGTCACAAATATAATCATCCTCATCAGTTCACTCAGTTCCATGTAATTAATATTTTTTATCTTGATCTTTTGTTAGCACTTTTATGAGTTCATCAGTTTTTCATTAGAGTTCTGAAAATGCTTATTCATTCAGCTCAGCAGTACAGTCAGTTACCAGAAACCAGTACTTGTCAGAGTCTTTTCCATGAATTCCTTGAAGATGAAACCCTTTTATAGGAACATATTTGCAAAAGCATCCGAGTACACCCAGAACTGTCTGTAAGTGACAAAAGACTTAAAAATGACCATGGTTAAAGATTTGATGAAAGCTCATAATAATGCAATTGACAAGGAAATTTAGTTATTTCTGAGATATACATTTTAAAGTAATAACTAGAATTATGACTTATAACATTATACCAGAACATATAAGATTTTTAGAAATTTCATGTAATGTCTGAAACATTTATATTAACATATTTCCATACAAATAACCCAAAGAAAGTTTAGTATTAGTTGTTTTGTTTGTTTGTTTGTTTGCTTATACTGCAGGTTCTTATTAGTCATCAATTTTATACACATCAGTGTATACATGTCAATCCCAATCGCCCAATTCAGCACACCACCATCCCCACCCCACTGCGGTTTTCCCCCCTTGGTATCCATACCTCTGTTCTCTACATCTGTGCAAATGACCTCTTTTTGTATCTGTCTCTTCCTTTACACTCTTACATCCCTGTGGGTGGGAACTATTTTATTCGTCTTTGTATCTCCATTATTTAGTGCAAAATCCAACTCATAAAAGATGGTCAACTAATATATGCTGACTAAATGGATAGATAAATGAATAAATTGCAGTTTTACTTTGTTTACAAATATTGAAATGGAACATTTCCTATTAAGTAATGAATCACCAGAAACTAAATTTATGTTTCTATTCCCTGTTGCCAGAAAACTTTGTTCCTCTTAAGAAAAGTCAGTAGCATAATTCACATTTATATTGGCTTTATTTTACAAATGTGCGTTTTCACATCATTTTTTGTACCACTTTTTGACAGAGTCATTTACCTACATAGACTACAGAGAAGATACCCCTGGGCCCAGCATCCAGACAACTCAGGCAAATGTCAAAATACCTCCCAAAAGAACGTTGACCTAATCACAGCACAGCACTGACCGCCTAACATGGGGAAAGTGACAATAGAACAACCTGGTGAAAGGGCAGTAGGAGCAGGAAAAACTATTGTGGCAGAGATACAGCCCTCATGAGGAAAGGAATGAAGCTCTGCTGTAATTTTGGGGACATGTCCATCTAAAGGAGACTGAGCTAAGGAAGCTTCTGCATAAGAGATTCAGGGGATGGAGGAAGTGGGGGAAAAGGACATGCTAATTACGCATGCTAGGGTGGTCGGGGGCATGGGAGGAGTGTCAAGAAGAAAAAAAAATAAGAAAGAAAATAACTAAAAGATCAAGGTAAAGATTTTAGCAGGAGACCAAACAGGCAGATTCCCTCTCTGAACCTCCACACCCTCAACTAAATCCCAAGTTCCTCCCAAGATGAGGATTGGTTCAGGAAGCTGTCACATGGTCATCGGCACTGGGCAGGAAAGACGTGGCTGACCTCCAGGCACTGCAGCCCTAGAGCTTAAATGCAAAAGGGGTGTTTTATTGTTGTTTTTAACTCTGTTATATAATGACCCATTAAGGCAGGTGGGTCAATTTGACTATTCACTCACATAACTGTTTGGTTCCTTATAGCAGCTCCTTTATTTGCTCCTGAAGAATGGTTTGAAACAACTGCTTAAGGAGTAACACTTACAGGAGAAGATGCTTTCCAAACCCTTCTTGCTGTCAGGGAGAGGACACCTTGTGTTTTCTCGGGAGTCGTACAAGTTCTGGGGTGGAGGGGATAGATGGATGAGGTAGTGGGTGAGCCAGTAGGTATATAGAGAAGCCGAGAATGAGTTAGGAGTGTACAGAGATAAACAACTATAAAATTAAAATGCATTTTTTCACAACAAATTCTGATTTGTTGAGAATTTTTGTTTATTTCTCACCCTTGAGCAAACCACGTATAATCTCCTCATTCAAAAGTTACCTGGAAAGTTATCAAAATTCTCAAAACAAAAAAAGTATTGCATGTATAATATGTCTTTGGGGAAACTGAACCCTTTGTCAAAAGACATCAAATGTTGATACCAGGAAAAACGATTCTATTTGTCATGAGCGTGACTGAGGTGAGGTTAGCAGAGCTTCCCACTCTACTCAGAGATGAAGTCACACAGGACGGACTTACTGGAGGACATCGAAATGACCTGAGCGCTTATGTCATTTGATTTCAGTCTCTGATCAAAATGGTGCCTCAATCAGGTTTCCTGTTTTTCCACCCCGTTACACAATGATCCATTAAGGCAAGTGGATCAATTTGATCAGCCATCCGTGCAACTGTCTGAGAACAAAATTTACAGTTCACTTGCAAAAGTTGGCATCATGTTAATACAATGCCTGAGAGTCAGTTTAGAATCTCTGTTTACCATACTATCAATCTCTTCTAGTGAACAAAGAGGAAAAAAATATCAAACCTTTAATTACATTTAAACGAGGACATTTTCCATTCCCTCATACACACTCTTCAATCAAAGAACCTAAAGGCACTAATACCAAGTGAATCATTTTATGCCTGCTTTTGCAAACAACTCAGTTTTTTCCTAAATTTTGGAACTAGAAAACTTTGAGACACTTCTAAGCTTCCCCTTATATTTAGTCGAGATGTGCCAGACAACTGCAGAGATGGAGTTATTTCTTGTCCAACACAGGATGGATGGCATGTGATTCACAGTAACTTTTACTATGGCAACAAGCTGCAGGACGTGAATTTATGAGAAAATGATGCTAGAACTCATCATATCCAGAATTTGATAATTAGGAGTTGGAAAGCAGTCAAGTTCTAGTATTTTGAACTGTAAAAGGGATCTAAGTTTAAAAGTAGACTTTTAAATTCTATGTCTCAGTAAGTTTCCCACCAAGAATAATAATTAGACAACTTTACAGATGATTCAAAACAAAAGACCTCGATTGAGATATTATTTAGTCAAACATTTTTTTAAAACGGCAAGAGTGAGGTGCAAAGAGCACTCACGTATTTCTGGTAGTATAGTGTATTGGCAAAATCATTTTTGAAGGTAGTTTGGTAATAAGTATCATGATTCATAAAGGTATTTGTACTGTTTGGTCCAGCTTTTACAATTTGGATAATCAATCCTAAGGAAATCATTTTAAAATATATGGGAAAATATGTTTTCCATAAAATTATTTATAGTAACAGAATTGGAAACAATTTAAATGTCTCAAAATTAAGAGAATAATTATATTATTGGGGGGGACAGCCAACAATATGGAAATGCTTAAATAAACTGTGGTACTGTTAGGGCAATAAAAGCAAAGGCATATTTTTCCTTTTTGGTAAGTTCCAAACTTGCTATAAAGTGGTTATGATATAGCTATATTTTAAAAATAACATTTTAAAGTCCTCGAAACCCCACCAATGCATTAGAGTGTCGTGAGAGCTTCAACACTGAGGAAGTTTTACAAATAGCTAAAGAGGTAGCCTCATCCATACTTTTAACACTTCGATTTCTTCGAGAGGAGATGTGTTTCTCAATATGAAGGCAGCATTTGAACAGACTTCATGAAAATAGCATACCATTATACATTTTGTCAAATAATTACAGTTACTGTGTGCTTGGCACATGCCTGCAACCATGCTAGGCACGGGGGAGAAAGAGAGGCAAGATGCCCAAGCCCTTTAATTGCTGTGAGAAAGAATCACGGAAAAGAAGCAGGTAGTGAGAATGAGCACGCCCCAGGGTCATAGGGTGCACGAGGGGCCGTATGCAGCCAGAAGAGGTGACCAGACTCCCTCTGGGACATTCCCCCAAGGACAACACTTCTGAACTGAGTCTGGAGGCATGAGCACAATTTCATCAGGCAAGCAAGTCAAGAAAGGACATTCCAGGCAGGGACCATCAGGCAAAGACAGGAGAGCAAGAAAACCTCAGCATAGTCAAGGAGTTTCAAGTAGTTTGATAAAAGTAGGGAGGATCAGGACACAAGGTTGGAATGTTAGGAAGAAACCAGATCATAAAGACCCTTGTGTGTCCTCGTAAGGAGCTTGGGCTTCAGTTAGTGATTCAAAGAGTTTGAGTTTTTTTAATCTTTCCATTTTAATTAGAATTATAAGAAAACCCAAAGAATAAGGTCTTGATACAGAAACTTAGAATGGATTTTAAAATGTTCAAATTCAGTTTCCCTAAGGTCAAATAATGGGAAAAAAATTAGGCTGTTTGGGTAAACATAAAGTATAAATAAAAAGACAAATACAAAAGTATAAGTACACAATTTGAAACTGAGGTTTATGGATAATAGTTGCAATCATGTAGCAGCCTCAGCAACCAATTTATTTCTGTATTCTAGTTTGCGCAGAGTCGAGAAAAATTCTAATTCAAAAAAGTTAGGAACTTCAAATCATAGCAGGGTTGTTTTTGTTTTGGGTTTGGTTTGGTTTGCCCCCAAGACTTGACTTTGCAATCTCAGGCTGCTCCTGAGATAAATGGATCTTGAAAGCATTGTAATAAGTAAGAACAAATCTCACTCCATATTAGATCTGTCTCTTTTACTTTAACCTTTGTATTCTATTGCTTTTGCTTAGAGTTAAGAATGTTGCCTAGGGGCTTCCCTGGTGGCGCAGTGGTTGAGAGTCTGCCTGCCAATGCAGGGGACACGGGTTCGAGCCCTGGTCTGGGAGGATCCCACATGCCGCAGAGCGACTGGGCCCGTGGGCCACAACTGCTGGGCCTGCGCGTCTGGAGCCTGTGCTCCGCAAAGGGGGAGGCCACAATGGTGAGGGGCCCACGCACCGCAATGAGGAGTGGCCCCCGCTCGCCACAACTAGGGAAAGCCCTCACACAGAAATGAAGACCCAGCACAGCCAAAAATAAATAAATAAATAAATAAAAACCCATTTAGCCATCCATTTCATTCATCTGTAAAAAATAAATAAATAAATAAATAAATAAAAGGATTCCTGGTACCTAGTAGATGCTCAATAAATATTAAAAAAAAAAAAAAAAAAGAATGTTGCCTATAGCCTGAAATAGACAGGATAGTCCATTCTCAAGGCTCTGACCTTTAAGAGTATAACACTTCTCCATTCACACAGAGATAAAAAGTTGCAAAACAAAGAATAACATTTGTCTTGTTGGATGTTTACAGGAACATCAGTACCTGACCTACATGGACAAAGGATTCCTGCGCCAAGAAGTTTGCAACAGCCAACCTTGCCCTTTCCTCAACTTGCCTTTAAAAATGCTTTGTTGAAATCCTTCTGGGTTTTTGAGGCATGAGCTCCCTGTTCTCCTTGCATGACCCTGCAATAAGACTTTGTCTGCTCCAAACTCCAAAGTTTCGGTATTGTTTGGCCTCACTGTGCTTTGGGCACATGAACTTGCATTCAGTAACATCACTGTATAAATTGTATTTCAAATTTGAATCACTAAAGCACTGAACAAGTCATATACTTATGACAAATATAGATCCAAAGGCTACCTTCTGACTATGTGCAGTAGGAGATTAAAGGCGAGTCTATGTTAAAATTTCCCTTTTAAGCTGTCCTTTAAACTGTGTGTATGTGTGTGTGTGTGTGTGCACGCATTCAGGTGACATGGTCTAAAGGAGACTGGGTGCCCTCACCTTCATCCCTCTGACTTGGCACCACTGAAAGTGAGCAGCAGCCTTTCACGTACATTGGCTCTCAGAGCTGGGAGAGGAAAGAGAGACAATGGGGGAGAGGAAAGTAGGAGGAGGGCTCTTCCTTATAGTGGAATGTCAGTTAATAAAAGTGGAGGCTGTAAGGCCAGACACTATCAAACT
This sequence comes from Balaenoptera physalus, assembly GCF_965194825.1. Lineage (NCBI taxonomy): Eukaryota > Metazoa > Chordata > Mammalia > Artiodactyla > Balaenopteridae > Balaenoptera > Balaenoptera physalus. Next base: position 71,245,954 of record NC_138892.1, read on the forward strand.
CTTAGAGGAAAACATAGGCAGAACACTCTATGACATAAATCACAGCAAGATCCTTTTTGACCCACCTCCTAGAGAAATGGAAATAAAAACACAATTAAACAAATGGGACCTAATGAAACTTCAAAGCTTTTGCACAGCAAAGGAAACCATAAACAAGACCAAAAGACAACCCTCAGAATGGGAGAAAATATTTGCAAATGAAGCAACTGACAAAGGATTAATCTTCAAGATTTACAAGCAGCTCATGCAGCTCAATAACAAAAAAACAAACAACCCAATCCAAAAATGGGCAGAAGACCTAAATAGACATTTCTCCAAAGAAGATATACAGATGGCCAACAGACACATGAAAGAATGCTCAACATCATTAATCATTAGAGAAATGCAAATCAAAACTACACTGAGGTATCATCTCACACCGGTCAGAATGGCCATCATCAAAAAATCTAGAAACAATAAATGCTGGAGAGGGTGTGGAGAAAAGGGAACACTCTTGCACTGTGGGTGGGAATGTAAATTGATACAGCCACTATGGAGAACAGTATGGAGGTTCCTTAAGAAACTAAAAATAGAACTACCATACGACCCAGCAATCCCACTACTGGGCATATACCCTGAGAAAACCATAATTCAAAAAGAGTCATGTACCAAAATGTTCATTGCAGCTCTATTTACAATAGCCAGGACATGGAAGCAACCTAAGTGTCCATCATCGGATGAATGGATAAAGAAGATGTGGCACATATATACAATGGAATATTACTCAGCCATAAAAAGAAATGAAATGGAGGTATTTGTAATGAGGTGGATGGAGTTAGAGTCTGTCATACAGAGTGAAGTAAGTCAGAAAGAGAAAAACAAATACAGTATGCTAACACATATATATGGAATCTAAGGGAAAAAAAAGGTCATGAAGAACCTAGTGGCAAGACGGGAATAAAGACACAGACCTACTAGAGAATGGACTTGAGGATATGTGGAGGGGGAGAGGTGAGATGTGACAGGGTGAGAGAGTGGCATGGACATATATACACTACCAAATGTAAAATAGATAGCTAGTGGGAAGCAGCCGCATAGCACAGGGAGATCAGCTCGGTGCTTTGTGACCAGCTGGAAGGGTGGGATAGGGAGGGTGGGAGGGAGGGAGATGCAAGAAGGAAGAGATATGGGAACATATGTATATGTATAACTGATTCACTTTGTTATAAAGCAGAAACTAACACACCATTGTAAAGCAATTATACTTCAATAAAGATGTTTAAAAAAAAAAAGTGGAGGCTATGATGGATGTGGAAAATCACCATTTTTGTAACCATCATAGCAAAGACTGGCTTAATCAAAAATCAATGGATGCTCAATCTAGGGTAGAAAGTTTGATGAGGAGCCAGATAGGTACATGTTCTTAAAGTGTCTTCCCAAGGACTGCAAGGGAAAAATAGTAACTGTAGACTCAGTGAAGAAACTGAACAACCCCATGACCAGATGATCAGAATTAATGTCATAAGCCTCCGGATGTGATGCCCTGAGAAGGGCACAGCATTCCTTTTGTGGTATCCATGCTGGAAATGTACAACTGAATCCAATCATGACAAAGTATCATAAAACTCACATTGAGAAACACTCTATAAAACTAGGGGCCTATAATCCTTTTTTTTTAAATGCCAATGTCATGAAAAACAAAGAAAAGCTGAGGAACTATTCCAAGTTAACAGACTAAAGAAATGTGACGCCCCCCCCCACACACACAAGATGCAATATGTGGTCCTAGATCCTGTACTGGAGGAAAAAAAGCTTCTGTAAAATACACTACTACAAGAATGGATAAAAATGGCAAATGAGGGCTTCCCTGGTGGCGCAGTGGTTAAGAATCCTCCTGCCAATGCAGGGGGCACGGGTTCAAGCCCTGGTCCGGGAAGACCCCACATGCCGCTGAGCAACTAAGCCCGTGCACCACAACTACTGAGCCTGCACTCTAGACCCCGCGAGCCACAACTACTGAGCCTGCGTGCCACAACTACTGAAGCCCATACGCCTAGAGCCAGTGCCCCACAACAAGAGAAGCCACCGCACTGAGAAGCCCGCACATCTCAACGAAGAGTAGCCCCTGCTCGCCACAGCTAGAGAAAGCCCGCGCGCAACAACAAAGAGCCAACACGGCCAAAAATAAAATAAATAAATTTATTTTAAAAATGGCAAATGGACTACAGATTAGACAACATATTATACAAATGTACAGTTTCCTAGATTTGATAACTGTACTGTGATTACGTAAGAGAGCACTCTTGTTGTTAAGAAATGCACACTGAAGTATTAAAGAGTAAGGGAGCAGGGTATTTACAGCCTATTCGCAAATGACTTAGGAAAAGAAAAAGAATAATTGTTTGTGTGTGTGTGTGTGTGTGTGCTGAAAGTCAACAGATATGGCCAAAAATTGATAAATCAAATACTATTATTAGCATATTATTTACATAGAACCCCCCAAAAATTTGAAGAGCTAAGAGAATTTAAAGTGGTTTCCTCTGGGGAAGGAAGAAGTAAGGTAGAAGATTTGCTGCTTTTCTGTACCATTTGATGCTTTCAACCATTCAACAAAAACTTGAGAATTTAAAGAAAATGACATTTACTGCTCTAAGTATTGAGACAGAGAGACTACAAGCAAGGGAAAGATGTGAGCAGACTGTGTTTTAGGAATAGCCCCCATGGTGAGTCTGGAGAATGGATTAGAAGGAACTGATGGAGACAGTTTGTTGGAGCTAGAAAGTTTTAATGATTATTCTTCACATTCGTGTTGTACTTTATAACTTACTCTCTCACTCCATTATCTAATCTGAATCCTCACCATTTAAAAAGGCAATAATTAGACATCAGATTTCAGCAGAAATGAGCATGCAAGTGAGGCATCACGCAAAGAAAACATCACAAACGCGAGCCCCACTTAAAATCTACAATAAAAATACCAACAGTCTGCAGTTGCCAGGAAGCTCTGAGGCGCTTAATGTTTATCATAGGATCTGTACTGAACTGTATTTTAAATGTATCTGTTCCATCTTCTTTCCTCGAGGTCTTTTGCGAATTTATTCTTATTGGAACAAGCTTACTGCTGTCCCCAAAGGTCAGTCGGTTGTCCCATCTTTATCTTCAAGCTATCACACCCCAAAACTCCCACCTCACTGACTTTTACCCAAAAAAAGGCTAAATGGTCACTGATGGCTTGGACAGAGCTGTTCTCTATCCCCGGGATCTTTTTTAATCCTCTCCCATTTACCACTCTGGCTGCAGAAAAAGAATTGGTAGACTTGCCCCAATCCGGAATATTGGTCCCATTCAGGCTACACCAGTCCCCACCCACCCCTCCTGAGCTCAGAGGAGAAGCAGCGATTATGATCGTGAACCTCCGTCTGGCCTTGGGCAGAGCACTTTACTTGCATGGTTTCAGCCGTGCTCCCTACAGCCCTGTGGGGTAGGTACTATTGTCCTCTCCCCTTAGCTGTGAAGAAAACAAAGCTCAGAGATATCTGGTAGCCAGCTAAAGCCACACAGCTGGTCAGTAGCAAAGCTAGGTTCAAACCTAGTGTGTGTAACTCCAAAAGTTTTGCTTAGGCACGGGGGTAAATGCGGTACTATTCTTGGGTGGTCTCCCAGGCCACGTGTCCTTCATTCCTGTAGCTTTCACTTAAGGTTGAGTAGAGAAAGGGGTCTTTGTGAAGCCACAGAAGGCTTAAGGATCCTTTGCTTCTAGTTAAACCCAGGAGTAATATATTGATCTTATCTAAGCAGTCACTTGAATGTACTAACTCAATTCCTGAGTTTTAACTAGTATATAAAAACAGGCCTATTCCTGAAATGCTACGGTATGAAGCATCTGAGTCAGATTAAACCAGAGCATGTGCCAGGCTATTTTTAGAACAGGGCTGTATATAGGACATAGTTTTCTGGTTATGTCACAATCTTGCAGGTGTGCCTTCTATTCACATTCTGGATAAAAATAGATACATGTATTGGTGATAGAAAGATAAATGCAATACAGTTCCTGCCCTTGAAGGGTTCCAAGACTAGTTACAGGGACAGAAAAAGTAGAAATCAGGCAAAAGAATGTAAAAAAGGGGCATAACGGAGGCAGAGGAGCACAGACAGCAGGAATTTAAGACACCTTAGTGGCCCGCTTCATTGGTGCAACAAACTTTATTAGGTGCAGGCACTGCAAAGACAAAGATGCACAAAAACGGACACAGTTCCTGCTCTCAGGACACTTCCACCCTCATGGGAAAATCAGACCTGGTCAAACCGCAGCCCAAGAGCAGCGTGAGATTCTGAGAACAACGCTCAGAAGGAAAGCCGCACTGTCATGGAAGACACATAACAAAGGGCTTGACTTGGACAGGAGCTGGGATACGCTGCCCTGATGGCGACATGATTCCTGAGCTGAGCAGTGAGGAAAGAGGGGCAGGGGGTGGAGACCATTTCAGTCAGAGGCAATCCCAGCCCTGTGGTAAGAGAAAGCAGAGCCTTTCCAAAACATTGCAAGAAACTCAATGTGACAGAAGTGCAGAGAGCAAGGGGCAATGGGGACAAGATGATGGGGGAGAAGATGTACCAGGGCCAGTGCTGCAGGACCTGGCCACCGATGGTAAGGATACGGCTTGGGAAGATATAACGGTCAATAAGACTCTCGAGTCTCCATTTACCTCCTAGGTACCATGTCATTTAGGCAGCTGCCTTTCAGCAGCCATGCATGGTAACAGAAGTATCACAGACAAACATTCAGGCAGGTCATGCAAACTCTTAGTTTCTTCAATTAATAGAAATCAACATTTTGGCCAAGGTAAATGTTTTAAAATCTTTTCAATTAGGTGAAATTTTTTAGCATCAAAAAATTTTCCGACCTTCCTCCCTACCTAAGTTTGGTAGTACTTTTACTCAGTCCTGATTGAGATATAATGATAAATATAATGAAAAATAGCTACTATGCTTTCAGTCCAGACTTTAAGTGAATCTTAGCAAAGTAAATTATAGTAGCATCTATTGATATGTACATCTGAAAAAGTATAATTCATGTATGTGTGCCAGATTTGCGCTTTCTTTCATCTGCAGGGCAAAGTTTGTGACCTATATAGATTTAAGGACCACTTGTAAAAACTATACGGTGCATGGGAGTTCCCTGGAGGTCCAGTGGTTGACTTCACCTTCCAATGCAGGGGGTTTGGGTTCGATCCCTGGTCAGGGAATTAGGATCCCACATGCCTCGGGGCCAAAGGACCAAAGCATAAAACAGAAGCAATGCTGTAGCAAATTCAATAAAGACTTTAAAAGTGGTCCACATAAAACAACAACAACAACAAAAAAAAAACCCCAAAACTATATGGCACATAGCTTGGAAACCACCAGTCCAGATAAATTCTAAGATCCCTTTCAGCTCTGAAATTCTGATTCTATCATAATTTTCAATAAGAATGGCCTCAACCCTTCTATATAATGGAGTAAGTGGCAGAAATAAGTTCTCCTTTGACTCACACTGCATCAAAAGTCTTCCTTTGTATCACAAAACCAAGTGGGAAAATCTGCTTAAGTTGACCATGATTTAGCGAGATTCTAAACATGTGTGCTCTGCAGCTGATTAACACCTCTCTTTAATGTGCTTTTTAAGCTTCCTGAACCCCTTAACCTCAGCTGTTCTGAACCTTGATGTCATCAGCCTTGATCTCTCCATGTTCAAATTTTCTCTGTGAGCTTTGCTTCCAGACAGTCCTCTTCCACATTAATGGCCCCAACAGCTCTGGGTTGGCAGCTCCAGTATTGTAATTCTAGAGAAAATCTCGCTTCATATTTCCAAGAGTTCCTATAAAAATCCTCAGCTGAGTCTCTCTGACATGGATTTTGCCTCGTGCCAGTCTCTGAACCAATTATTGTAGCCAAGAAGATGGAATTCACTGATTGTCCAAGCCAAGTGCCACCACCCATGACTTAAGAGTGGAGAGGTGCATGGGTTCCAAACGGAAAACCAAGGGGGTGATTAAATGAATGCTCAGTAGCCAAAACGGCATCTCGTATATTCTTCTGGACACAGTTTTCTGTTGCAAATGACAAAATCCCAATTTATCTAGTTTCACCAAAAGAGAGTCCTAATTGGCTCATATAACTAAAACCTCTAATAGTAGTTTGGCTTCTGGCATAGCTAGAATCAGGGATTCAAATAATAAGAGAATTCCCAATCTCTCTCTCTCCCTCTCTCTCTCTCTCTCTCTCTCTCTCTCTCTCTCTCTCTCTCCCCCGCCTGCTTTCTCCAAATGGAAGTCTATGTCCTCCCCTGGCAAGCCCTGAGGTGCGTGATCTTAGCTCCTGAACTTTCCAAAGGAGAGTGGTCCTCTCTTTCCCTCCATATCAGGCTTCAGGAAGGGCTCAGAATAGTGCAGCTGGGGTCACATGTCCCCCCAGTGACAAGTCACCTTGACCAGGCAGGGCATGAGCTACTCTGCCTGAAAAGCTTAGAGCTCTTATGGTAATAACCTGAGTAAACACTTACTAAGCACTTACCAACACCACTATTCTAAACAGTTCACGTGTTGTCTCTCAATTGAAAACATAGCACTTAAGGTAGGTGCTCTCATTATCCCCATTTGACAAATGAGAAACCAAGGCGCAGACAGGCTGTCACTTTCCTAAGGCCACACAGAAAGTGGTGATGCTGGGATTCAGAGCAAGCATCCCATTCCAGAATCAATGGACTCAAACTACACTCTAGACAAATAGGCAAATAATTTCAGACAACGGCCAGACCATGAAGACAATCAAAGGGGGTGGTGTGAGTATGCCTTGGTGTGTGGAGGCCGCATTAGACGGGAAGTCAGGAAAGGCCTTTCTGAGGAGGTGAATAACACTAGAATTAAGACTGGAAAGGTGAGGTTTGTGGGAACATTGTTCAGGCAGGTGGAACCGAAAGTGCAAAAACCCTGAGGTAGGACTGAGCTCGGTGTATTCAAGGACCAGCAGGACCATCAGACAGGCTGAATAATAAACAAGGCGGGGTGGGCACCACATCTAAGAGTCAGGCAGGGGCCAGGCCACGTAGGGCCTCAAAGGCCATGAGACATAGTGTGGGTTTTATTACGAGTGGACAGTAAGTCACCGGGGCCCTTGGAGGGAGTTACTTCAGTCGTTCCATAATCACTGAGTCTGGACCAGAGGCAGTGGGTAGGAGTCTCTGGGGTGTCCTACAAGGACTAATGGGCAGAATCTGCTCTCCAGCAATATATAAATAAATTGTGTGTACCTCTCTGGTGTGAGCATGCTTCAGAAAAGCAGTTTTAATAACCTTTTCCAGTAGCTAGAGTTTTGTGACCTGTCAACTGGGTCTTATTATAAGGTTGATTGACACAGACCTGGTATTTATGTTTATGGGAAAGGAACCGTGCTGACATGGTTGCTTTGCCCCTTTATTAGGGAAAGGTCCTCACTGGTGGTGGCGGCCTTTGTGGCCTCTACTGACTTTCCTAGGTCTCCCTTACTTGGGAGCCTACCTTGTTCCAGCCTCCCCCTCCCTGTCCTTCTAAAAAAGACAGCAGTTTTGTGCACTGTCTTCCCGGAATTCTCTGAGTCTACTTCATCGAAGGAACATCTTTCTTGATAAGGTGTAAATGGATTCTTTTCCCTAGATAATATAGGAATAACACAACGAAGACAAACTACTTTAAGCTGGGGGTGGGGAGCAGAGGACACTCTAACAGTGTCATGGATTGTGGCAGGATAAGGGGGGCAGGCAGTCACTGGAGCTATCTTAGATGGCAGTTGCGCTAAGTGGCTTCTGCGTGCATCCGGAAGCATGGCAGCCGCCCCATCAACCCGTTTCAGGAGCCGCTGGAGAACTTGGAGGTCGTGCTAGGATCCATTGACCCCTGTACTCCAGGTTCCTTCCCTAAGCTGCTGCTGATGCCACTGTGTACGTGTGTGTGTTTAATTAAATTCACAAATAGTAAAATTGACTTTTCTGGGTGTACACTATCCTATGAGTTTTTGTTTTTGTTTTTTTTTAAAGAGCTCCTGACTTATTTATTTTATTTTTTTGGCTATGTTGGGTCTTCGTTTCTATGCGAGGGCTTTTGCTAGTTGTGGCAAGCGGGGGCCACTCTTCATCACGGTGCACGGGCCTTTCACTGTCGCAGCCTCTCTTGTTGCGGGGCACAGGCTCCAGACGCGCAGGCTCAGTAGTTGTGGCTCACGGGCCTAGCTGCTCCACGGCATGTGGGATCTTCCCAGACCAGGGCTCGAACCCGTGTCCCCTGCATTGGCAGGCAGACTCTCAACCACTGCGCCACCAGGGAAGCCCCATCCTATGAGTTTTAACACTTGTTTTTTTTTAAATTTATTTTATTGGAGTATAGTTGATTTACGACGTTGTGTTAATCTCTGTGGTACAGCAAAGTGAGTCAGTTATACATATACAGACATTCTTTTTCGTATTCTTTTCCATTATGGTTTATCACAGGATATTGAATAGAGTGCCCTGTGCTGTATGTAGGATCTTGTCGTGTATCCATCCTATATATAATAGTTTGTATCTGCTGATCCCAAACTCCCAATCCATCCCTCCCCCACACCCCCTCCCCCTTGGCAACCACAAGTCTGTTCTCTATGTCTGTAACACTGTGTTTTGACACCTCAATAAGAATACAGACTAGTTCCATGACTCTCTCAGTCAATCCCCGCCCCTCACACCTAACCCCTGGCAAACAATGACCCATTCTCTGTTGCTATAGCTATAAATATATATTTTTGAGAATGTCATATAAATGAAATCATCCAGCATGCAACTCTGAGACTGGCTTCTTTCATTCAGCATGATGCTTTTGGGATTCACGCAAGTTGTTGCATGTATTAATAGTTTGTTCCTTTTTATTGCTGTGATATTCCGTCGAATAGAGGCTTACTCATTCACCCATGGAAGGGCATTTGGACTGTCTCCTATGTTGGGTGATTATGAATAGAGGTGTCCCCTTTATTGTGTGAACCTAAGTTTTATCGTGGGTAAATACTTAAGAGTGAGATGGCTGGGTCCTATGATAAATGTATCAAATAATATAAAATAAAAATAATTGTAAGAATTGCCAAACCATTTTCCATTACTCCAGAATAAGTGACGCTATAGAAATGGCTCTTCTATTGCCCCAGAGCTCACTCATCTAAAAGCAAAGCAAAAGGGTATTCTTATCTAAAAGAAGTAGCCATTGATAATTTGTCTTACTCAATGTTTATTCCTACTCACAGCTGTGAGAATTCACCCCAGAGGGAAAACAAGCACTCTTGTGTCTTTTTATGCCAAAGTAGGCTGACTTAGACGTAGCTTAGGTTGGGGCACTGTCTGGGTCCACAGCATCAAGCAAAGCCTAGAATGGAGCAGTGGGAGACGGGCATGCTTTCTGCCTTTGCCCAGAGGAAGAAAACAAGCGTGAGGTGCTGCACGGTAACACTGCGTGTACATGAAGCAATCAGCAGGGACAATTCCTGAATTGATCTTCCAAACAGTATCGTGAAAAAAGCGGCAGATAAAGTGTGACAGTCCTCTAGCACTTCTGCCTGTTGGTTGTCTTTTCTTCTGATGGGTCTGAGTGCCTGAAACAATTCCTGCAGCCTGAATCTCTGGGAATTCAGATTAGCTAGCATCCAACCCATCTTCTCGTGAAATCCATCAGCGACTGCACACAGCAAGAGTTTAAGCAAATCTTAGGAAAAGCTTTTTACTAATCACAGAAAAAGTCACACTTCACTTATATTTTAACACATCCCACTATGCTAAACCCACTGAAATGAATCAGGGATAGTTATATAAAGGATAAGTATACATTTCAGAGGTAACATTTTTGTAACATTTTCTAAATTTATTTTTCTGATTTAAATTCTATAATAGCACAACTTTTAATCACTCCTAGGACAATTATAAGATAGAAAAATTGATATATGTGTAAAGGACATAATGGATCAAGGATCATATCAGACAAACCTATAATTATAAGAATTTTGGTGAATGATAAGTAGTAATTGGAGAATCTCAGAAGTCTTTCCGGCTTGTCTTGGATGACCACCCAAAAGTTTCATCCCTCAGGCAAACATTTTGTCTCTGCAGTCTAGAAAAACTGGGCTGGAACTCTTAGGACAACATGATTTCCTCCTTCTCTCGGGATATTTAGCACTTCTGCTGTAGCTCCTTCCAGAAATCAGAAATTTAGAGATCCTACAACAGTTAAAAACCAACAATGAAATGGTCACTCCTATGATCAAGTGACATCTTGCCAGTCCCTTCCCTCCCCCAAAATGTCCACGCACAGCTGCCTAGCTTTCCTGAGGTTTCTCTCCACTCTTCCTAGGTTATTTTCACCTTTCTCTTCTCTGAAAAGGAACCAGGGCTACAGGTTCCATTCTTTTCTTTTCTTTCTTTTATTTTAAATTATCTAGAGTGCAAATTATCTTTCTTTTGTTTTAAATTATCTAGGTGTTTGTTTGTGGTCACCCTCATGTGAAATGCTCTCTCTTTCCCCTGAAGGCCAAGCATCCTAGCATCCCAGGTTTGAGTACCACTCCTGTGATATTTAACCCCACTGACCTGTATTCTAATTAGATCTTATTTTTTTCTCTAATAGACCAACTTCATCACAGATCTGGGTACATTCATCCAGATTTTGCCTCTCCCTTGATATCTAGAAGTGTCTTCTAATGAGCAGACTCTCAAGACATGTTTATTGAAAAATCGAATTCATTCATTCATTCAACAAATATTTAGTGAGCACCTACTATGTGCCACGTACTACTCTAGGCAGAGAGGAGATCAGAAGCAAACCATGAAAATTAGACCTGTGCCTTCAAAGAGCTTACATTCTGGTGAGCGAGAAAGTCTCAGCTCTCCTTACTTGCATACATCACATATTAAAATTATTATTTTGTCCCAGTCCAGCATATTCAGCCTCAGGTGCTATCTCAGTCCTATAAAGTAGATAAAATTGAGGAGTAGTAAAGGGTACGTATTTTTTCTATTTACCAAGTAGGTATCATTCTAAATAAAGCAGTGCTAACCTTCAAGTGTCCTATCCAAGAACCACATATAGCTCCACCTGAATACTTTTGTAGATTTTTTTCCATATTTAGGTCTCTGTGACTTCTTAAATATCCAAAATTGATGTGGATTACTCACTGAAATCTGAAATGGTAATTTTTAGTCACCGAAGAAGAATAAAAAATGAAAATGATTGCTTCAAGATCCTGCAAGATGTTTTGCTGTAATTACATACCAGGTTTAATAATGGTCGAGTCTGACACATGCATTCCAGCATCCTGTTGAAATTAATTGAGGTAAAATATTTGTGGGTCGTTTCCCTCTTTTCTTCTCTTGAAATATATAATTCAAAAGAATGAAAGGAGCCTGATTGCTAACTAAAGAGAGTTCACTAGGTTGCCTTTTTTGGTTATTGTTGTTAGAGCTGCATAGCCACAAATTACTGTTACTTGTTACCTGTTTCTACCTTCAGTAACATTACCTGATGATCAAGTGCCCCGAGAGATGCTATTTTTATATAATGCTATAGGGCATATGCATAGAATTTTTTCACATCTGACATTACGTAACAGAAAGGCATTAGAACTAGTTTCGAATGAATCTTTTTGTTTATCCAATTCCTAAAGAACTCATCTTTTAAGTGTACCAGCTGTCTTGTATAGTTGAACAATTATGATTCTCAGAGGTCACTGTGTGTCCCACTGAACCACAAAAATAGCAGTGTGATGGCCTAGAACAGCTTGATTTCTTATTTTCCTTATATGCCTTCTTTCTGGTGTAAAAGCATTAAGGAATTTTGACATAATGATAAGCTGCTATTTAAAGTCCTCACTTGTGAGATCGGAATGCAGTGCATTCAGAAGAAATGTACACGCTATGCATTCACGCTGGGTGAGAGCTCACAACACAGAGCATTGTTCAAAAGTGGGAAACAATTCACGTTTAAAATTTCTGTGACCTTGATTACATTGACTGTGGAGGTGATTATCAGAAAAATTTGAGAATATCTTTAAGACTCTTTTATGGTCTTATAGGAAGCAAAATATGCTGGTGATAACTAAAAACATTTTATGGATATCCAGATGTTTTGTTCTGGTAATGCCAAACATCTGGATGTTAAGAAACATTTGGATAATTGAGTGCATTTTTAAAGTTGGGTTTTTATGCTTGCTATCATGTGGCCATGGCTGCCTAGTCAACATCAGAACATGACTGTTTTGTAGTTTTATATCATAATACTAGAACACAATCTCAAAAGTATATCTGGAAGAGATCTCTTTCCCAGGTAGAATCCGCCTTGATTTCTGAAGAAATTGCATCCAGTTGTATAAGGGATGCTTATAAGGAAACTACATGGATGAGTGATCATTATCCAATTAAGCCGATGTTTTACAGGAGGCACCTTGCAAACTCAGGGTTACACATCAAGATGGAATTGAAGGAAACAATTTCGATTCAAGGAACTGGAAAGTGATCCAGAGGGTTATAAAGAATCATAGGATAACACTGTCACCTAAAACAAGCAAAACACATAGCCTGAAATTTTCACTAAGGGAAATCACTATAAAAATTGATGAGAAACATTGATCTCCTTAGAATTACAGTAATGGAAGTAAAGCTGTATTTGACCTAAAGATATACTAAACAAATAGAATCAGACAGAAATCTGAAGCAATTAGATGTTAGAACTATATCAGAAGATATTTGGTATTACCTTTCTCATGTTTAAACAAAACGGTTTATGAGGATGAGAGAACATTTCCCCATTTATTTTGTGTCCTTCCTTAGTTCTCTGGAGAGATTTTTATGCCTCCTATGTACTCAATTCAATGCTTGTTTCTTCTAAAAGTGTCCCCAAATTAAACCAAGCCAAGACCTTAGCATTGTAATTTATGATTGCCTGTAAGGAAAGATAAAACCTCTCCATTCTGCATTCTAAATGCCTCCAGGTACTTTTTTCTAAGTTTGTTTTACCTAGACCAAAAAGTAATACAAATTTAGAAAAAGCCTCCCAAAGTTCCTATATCAGTTATTCATTTACTTAACATACATTTAGTAAACATATACTGCAAGCAAAACACCTTGCTATGTACCAAAGGGATACAAAAAGGAAAAGGGAAGGGAAGGGATGAGATGCAATGAGAAGTATGAGATACAGTGTCCCAAGCACAGTGCCAGACATTTTATATCTGTGGGGCTATTTGAAGACATGATTACTACCTTCAACAAGTTTGCAATAGAGTAAAAAGGAGATGATGGGTACTGTACCCACAATCCAAGGTAAAATGTGAGCAGCGCTACAAGATAAACACCAACAAAATTTCATATGAGAGCAGAGAGGAAGAGACCATTTTCAACTGGGAAGGTCAAGAAATCCTACTCATTTGAAAAATGGCTAGCATTTCAACAGGAGGAGATGGTATTGGTGGGTAGAATTTGAGGAAACTAGAGGTCAGCATATGGAGCTATTGGATGTAAAGTGTAGAGCAGGAGAGGAGTAGAAAATCTTTGAGCAAAAAGAAATGCAGTTGAGTTGGTGTATAAGGTATGTCAGTGCCTCCCAACATGTCAGAGCAAAAGAATTATTTTTGTGTATGTGCGTGTACCTAGGGGAAGAAAAATGGATTCCTCAGCCCCACCTAGACTTACTGATTCAAAATCTCCAGAATATATTTTTGGCAAACATTTTTCTTCTTTAAATAAGCACTCAAAGTGATTGCTAATATCCGGTAAGTTTGGGGAACTCTAGAATGTGAGGCATAGGATTGAGGAAATCCTTGCATTTGGTTTTTATTCAGGAGGCAATCCATTTGCAAGTAAGAATTCTCACTTCTCAGGTCAATAAGCAAAATATTTCTGCTTTTTTTTTTTTTTTGGCTGTATCCCTTTGTTAAATCACATTGTTTGCAGTTGAAGTATAGTTGACTTACAACGTGTGCTAATTACTGCTGTACAGCAAAGTGATTCAGTTCCATATACATTCTTTTTTTTAAATTTATTTATTTTATTATTTTATTTAATTTATTTATTGTTTCTGGCTGCATGGGGTCTCTATTGCTGCGCGCAGGGCTTTCTCTAGTTGCAGCGAGTGGGGGCGTCTCATTGCGGTGGCTTCTCTTGTTGAGGAGCACGGGCTCTAGGTGCGCGGGCTTCAGTAGTTGTGGCATGCGGACTCAGTAGTTGTGGCTCGTGGGCTCTAGAGCACAGGCTCAGTAGTTGTGGCACACAGGCTTAGTTGCTCCGCGGCATGTGGGATCTTCCTGGACCAGGGCTTGAACCCATGTCCCCTGCATTGGCAGGTGGATTCTTAACCACTGAGCCACCAGGGAAGCCCTACATTCTATTTTTAATATTCTTTTCCATTATGGTTTCTCATAGGATATTGACTATAGTTCTCTGTGGTATGCAGTAGGACCTTGTTTATCCATTCTGTACATAGAAGCTTATTTCTGCTCGCCCCAACCTCCCCCTCCATTCTTCCCCCAACCCCCTCCCTGTCGGCAACCACCAGTCTGTTCTCTATGTCTGTGTTAAATCACATTCTTTATTTTTATTTATTTATTTATTTACTTTTGGCTGCACAGGGTCTTCATTGATACGTGCGGGCTTTTCTCTAGTTGTGGTGAGCAGGGGCTACTCTTCACTGTGGTGCGCGGGCTTCTCATTGCAATGGCTTCTCTTATTGTGGAGCATGGGCTCTAGGCGCGAGGGCTTCAGTAGTTGTGGCACACGGGCTCAGTAGTTGTGGCCCGTGGGCTCTAGAGCTCAGGCTCAGTAGCTGTGGCGCACGGGCTTAGTTGCTCTGTGGCATGTGGAATCTTCCCAGACCAGGGCTCCAACCGTGTCCCCTGCATTGGCAGGTGGATTCTCAACAACTGTACCACCAGGGAAGTCCTAAATCACATTCTTGAAGAACTTTGAGAACCCAGGCCTGTCAGGTAGATGCAACACCAGGCCCCCACATGCCTTCGTTGAGCAACTAAGAGGCTGTGAAGTGTGGACGCCCATAGCCCAACCTGAGGAGGCAGCTGCCGTGTTAAATGCTCTTATTGTGCTGAACTGGGCTGTGTTCTCAGTGGAAGGTTTAGACAGTCCTCTGAAGGCAATTCAAACCAGTATTCTATTGCTCACGGCTTCCTCTTGGTTGCCCCAGTGGCAGGGCTGGGACATGTTTTGAGTGGTCAGGGAATGCCAGTCTTGGTCTCTTGTGTCTCATATTAAAGTAGCAAAAGCACACAAGCTGTTGGAGAGTGGAGGGACAAAATGAAAAGACATTGCTGCTGGATTCCAGTCTTTTTTATTTTCATCACAAATGCTGTCCTGTCTGTGCTCTGAGGCTGATACCATGCTCTTTATTAAAATGATGTTTTTGTCACATACTAGCAGAGGACCACAGGGCATGATGGCATTCTGAATGCCCAAGGAAAGGACCTTCTTTTTTCATTGTGTCTTTTCTTTTTCTTTTCTTTCTATTTTATCTTTCTGGACCCAGATCGCCTTTTCTAAACTCATCTCTCCTTGGCTCTACCTCCAAGGACCTGCCCCTCCACGCCCCTCCCTGCTGCTCCCACCCCTCAGCATCAAAGCTCGTCCTCACACCTCCTTTACTCTCTCCCAACCACCTGAGTTTCATTCTTGTACATCACCCCCGTCAGCCCACTTCTAGCTTCTCCCGCCTCCACTCCATGTCCCTTCCCTTTGCTTCTGCTCCTCTTTGTGTCCTGTCGTCCAGTCTCATCCCTCCTGCCTCTGTTTCCTTCAGTATCTCTGCTCTGCCTCCTCCCACCTGCTCTTTCACTGCCCTCCAGCTGCCTGAAGCTACAGTAATAGCATTAAACTGTGCTCAGAAGTGGGAGTGAAGGGCTTCCCTGGTGGCACAGTGGTTAAGAAACTGCCTGCCAATGCAGGGGACACAGGTTCGAGCCCTGGGCCAGGAAGATCCCACATGCCACAGAGCAACTAAGCCCGTGTGCCACAACTACTGAGCCCACGTGCCACAACTACTGAGCCCGTGTGCCACAACTACTGAAGCCCGCGCACCTAGAGCCCATGCTCCACAACAAGAGAAGCCACCACAACTAGAGAAAGCCCGCATGCAGCAACGAAGACCCAATGCAGCCAAAAATAAATAAATAAATTTATTTAAAAAAAGAAAAAAGAAGTGGGAGTGAAAAGTGGTTAGAAACAGAGGCTAAGGTGGTGTGAAGGTTAAGAGCAGAGGTTCTTGGGCTCTACTGCCTGGCTTCAAATCCAGACTGTGTGATCTCAGCAAGATACAGCCTCTCAGTGCCTCATCCTCATCTTTAAAATGGGCCTGCTAGCAGCATGTAACTCTCAGGGGCATTGTGAGGACTGAACAAATTTGTATAAGTCAAGCACTTAGGATAAGACCTGGCACGTAAATATCATGTAAGTGTTCATTGTTGTTGGTTTCTTTGCTCTTGACCTGTAACTGATGTCTTTTTCCTTCACATTGAACATGTCTCTGCACATTTGCCAAGTTAAAACATTATCATATTATTTGTTAAAAAATGGTATATTTAAAAAATATATTATTCTTTCATTTCAGATGGGAAACTTTAATGTTTGAGCTCTACAATATTTGCGTGTGTCTCTGCATCTGTGTAAGATAGTGTACAACAAAGACTGTGCAATCCCTTTCTGCGCTACATGTCTACTCAAATAAATGACTGATGCATTTTTGTGAGCAAGCAGTTCACCAGCTGAAGATTGGATGGATTCAAGTGGTTTCTCCTTGCTAAATATACACTGAGAACTAGCAAGCTGTTCTTTATCTTTTTATTTCTAGCTATGTTCATTGACCTGCACCTTGACAGTTTGTGTAATGCTCATGGGCTACAGATCAAAATTACAGAATATAAGGAAGAAGGAATAGAAAGAAGAGACTAGAAGGGAAGCATCTTACAAATTGCTAAAAGATGAGTATCAGCACCTTGTTTTAAAAGAAGAAATGGATCACCAGGTAGGTAGGATCCATCATCCTCTAGAACGAAAGGCCTGAAAAATGTCCTACATCAGATTCACCTGGAGGGTTCCAGCCTCAGGATTTCTGACAAGTGCAATGCTTTTGTTTTTATTTATTTATTTATGACTGTGTTGGGTCTTCGTTTCTGTGTGAGAGCTTTCTCTAGTTGCGGCGAGCGGGGGCCACTCTTCATCGCGGTGCGCGGGCCTCTCACTGTCGCGGCCTCTCTTGTTGCGGAGCACAGGCTCCAGACACGCAGGCTCAGTAGTTGTGGCTCACGGGCCTAGTTGCTCCGCGGCATGTGGGATCTTCCCAGACCAGGGCTCGAACCCGTGTCCCCTGCATTGGCAGGCGGATTCTCAACCACTGCGCCACCAGGGAAGCCCAAGTGCAAAGTTTTAAACAGACTCCCAGGTGATGCTGATGCTGTGACCCTCGGTCCACACTCTGAGGAACGCCGCGGTAGACTTCTCTTCCCATCCCTTTCCTTCATGACGCTTTATTCTTTGCTTTCTATTCATTAAAAAATAATAGTATTCCCTTAATTTCTTCCTGTTTTAAAATGATTTAGTTTTCGTTGGAGTTACTGCCACTTATTGTACTTTATCATCTGTATTTGTAAAGTTGCCCTCATTTCTTTGCTATGAACCCCTCCCTTCCCCAGTCCTGTCTCCCCTCATCCCGCTGCCATCACCCCTACACCCTGACTCCTAATGGCCAGTACACCCTGGAATAGGGACTGTCCACTGGGTCAGGGTACAAAAAGGAGGGGTCTTGGGGTTGGGTTAAAGCAAGAGGGATGTTACCAGGAGAGTTACCTAGGAGTGTGCCGAGCCAGGAAGGAAAGAAGAAAACAACAAGGTCAGGAGTCAAATGCTGGGTGACAGACACAAGATGTGTCAAGCTGAATGTTAGGTGAGGCCTGTAACAGACGTCTGTCACCTTTGCTTCCCTATCACCCCTTTCCTCTTTCTGATACCACATCTGACTTTTCCTGTAAAAAGCTGTTTCTCTTATACTTTGTGGGCTGATCATTTGGGGCCTCACAGCCCTTATTCCAACACATGGTATAATCTCAGTGGGTGTAAATAGCTGAACTGTTTGTTCACTCTGCCCAGTGTCTAGAACTGTGCCGGCACGTAGTCAGCAAGTATTTACTGAGTGAATGTAGGAAACGATCTATGAATATGTGATCAAGTACTCCGGTTGCAATGGAATTCTTCAGGGATGCCCACCTTACATGGAATAGCCTGCTGACTGCTGGAGGCTGGATGTTTCGGGATCAAAATTAAAATCTCCCAAAGCAATTAATTAAATAATTAAATAAAATAAGCTCCAGCTGCAGGGCATATGGACTATGCCTAACCAGTCCTAAATTTAAACCTGACTAATTTTAAGTTCCTCAGGGGCAGGGCCTGTGTATTTCAGTGTCGCTATCCTTTCTAATGCTCCCAGAAGGTGCCTAACAGTTTTTTAAATGAATGGAATGTAGGAATGAGTATGCAAGGGTTTAGTAAGAAGTTCAGACTGATGATAAGAACACTTTAACCAAATACCCTTCCAAGTTTCTCTTTCCCATTTTTCTGCCTGAAACTCCGTGGTCCATAAACCAAATCCATATACTTTGTCAGAGTAGAAACACTGCCTTAGAACCACATAAACATCTCCTTCTGAGTTTACAGAGACAGGTTAAATAAACAAGACAATATCATATTTCTCTCTGTGGTTGAGGCCATTTTTAATGCACTACATTTTATCCTCTTTAATGTCCGTCTCCACCTGACCTACCCTCTCCCGGTCACCTCTTTACTCCACCATGTTGGAAATCCACCTAACTCTTCTCAGAACACATTTCCCTCTACTGGAGAATAGCAAGGTCAGGGACTACATTTCTAGAATTTACTCTGACTCAGATACTATCTAAATGTGTTGACCATCTAAAGGTTGATGTGGGTAATTGGCCATAGGTTTCATTTCCTCTCTTCTGGAATTAGCATTTCTCTAAACTTCACAACCACACATTAGTCTTCTTTATTCCTTCTTTTTTAACAATGACATCAAAATATTCACTCACGTTATTATACAAATGTACCAGTCACATCAGAGACAACTTTCAAGTAGTTTAATACAGGAAGTAATTACAAAGAATTATATTTTGAAAAAGTATTATCTGGGTGATTTTTATTATTCAAGAACTATGAATTTTTACTAAAATTACATTTTTTCATAAATGTATGCACACACACACACACACACTAACTTGTGATTCTGTCTGAAGACTTCAATACACCCAGAAGCACGAAAACATTCAGCAGCCATCGCTGGTGCTGGCTCCAGGCACATAGTATCTCTTTTCATTAAAACAGGACTTTTTTTCAGCAGTAAGAGCATGGCAAGACCTGAAGGAGGTCCAGCCGTTTGGCCCAGGAATGCAGACACAGCTCTACTGTTTAACACTGAAATGCTATTTATTAGATAAACATTACATTGAAATAGCCAAAGAATACACAAGGCCATTACACGAGTGGACTTTTTTTGCCACCCCTTAATTCTTTTTATGTTATCTCCTTAAAGAAAGACTTTCATACTAGAGCAACCTTGGGGGAAATGAGACCACAAAAAAGGCATTCATGGTGGTGATTTTCTAGACCCTCCATTCTATTATTTTGGATATTTCCTTTTGAACATGGGCTCTCTTTCCCACAGCTATGCTTGGCCTCCTGGTTTGCAATGACGTTATGTCTGTGTTGGTGACTTCCCAAACTGCCACTAGAAAAATTAGTTCCACAAATGTAACATAAAGAGCTAAATTCTAGCCTCAGTTGTTTCACTCTAATTCAAGGATTCTTTGACTATAAATGAAGTCTTGATATGGGGATTCCTCTTTTTTTTTTTTACCATTTATATTGATGGAAGAGAAAATAACGGTAAAAGTAAAACCCATATGCCAAATACATGTCACCAACATTGCATCCAATTTTCCCAATTCTGTCCACTAATATTTATCAGGTACCTTCTGTTTGAAAGACAAAAAACAAAATTTTCCAGGGGCTACCAAGATAAATAAGAAACAATATTATTTTCAAAGAACTTACAGTTAGTAGGAATACAAAGGAGAAAATACCTACCATACACACTTCTAGATGTGAACCAAAAGAAAAATACCAATAAATGGAAATTTAAAGAGAAGAAATTACCTTGGGAAGAGAATAAAGATGGTAAATTAAAGATGCTTTAATGAAGGAAAATTATTTGAGCTCTGTATCTTATAGAATGGTTTAAAATTAAAAGCGCTGAAATTGGAGAAAGCAGACAAAAAGGCGTGAGCAAACATCAGAAACAAGCAAATGAGGTGCCTGGTTAGGAGCACAGTGAATAGTCCAGTTATGTAGCGATGACCCATTTGGGCAGCATATGCTGTGGTTTGTGATTGCAACACCACCTACACTGCTTCTGCGTGGTTCTTTATCTCTTCTCCGTGGCTCTCCAGCATCAGCTCATGCCAATCGGTGTCCCAGGCTCATAAGGGGAGGGTTGACTTTGATTGTAATTGACGTGGCCCAAGAGAGCCAAGATCAGAAAGAAATTAGGTCGGACCTAATTCTAACCTAAAAGATTAGAAGATAAATTGACTGTATATTCCGAAATATGAATAAGAAACTTCAGACCCTTAATGTTCACTGCCATTAGCTATAGAACTGAGTGAAGTTCAATAAATGTTTTTTTTGAAATAATGAATGCATGATGGGAAGAATAAAGTTGATCAAATTTTTGCAGGTTGCTAAAGTTATTAGCAGAAAACTGTTAGATTTTTGGTCAGTCTGTCTGTCTGGAAAGGAGATTCAAAGTTGCCATATTTTTGTTAACATAAAGACATTTAAAACATGGCCTATTGATTCAAAGATTGTTCATATTTAAATTTCTAAATTTTCTTGGGCATATATGTCTTCTCCTAGGTCATGCTTCCCTAGCTCAAGATGGGAAGAAATTCTTGAAGTAGCCACACATTTGATTTCAGAGTTGTTGAAAATCACAGCATACTTTTTTTTCTAACTCTCTTCTCAGACCTTCACTTTTGAAACTGAAATGCTATGACAGTATTTATGTTTATGATTTTCTAACATGACCAAGAAAGATAGAAAATGTACGACCAAAAAGATCAATTGCTGCTGAAAATGCAACGCCATCACAATTTATCTTAAAAGCCCAGGACTAATGAAAAAGAGTTAAATCTATTTGTTTTTAAGGAAAAGCTTTCCTCAGTTCAACTTTAAGAGATGATTAATTGCAGTGATTTTCTCATGTGTTCCACTGATCTCGCTGGACTGCCTTCATTGAATTCAAGTGGCAGTTGGGGCTGAATAGCTTTATATCTTCTGTATCATATGTCCTGCTTCCAATGTAATTACAAGTTTCTAGAAGCAGAATATAAAGAACTCATTTAGAATGGCTATTCAGGTTGTTTACTATACACCATACATACAGTTATTCAGAACTGTAAACTCACTGGGTTCCTAATAGGCTTTTTTTTTTTTAATGAATAAACCTCTTGAAACAGGGAGGTTTTGCTTTAATCAGTACCTCAATGTTAAATTTTGCTGTCAGACCAAAGTCCAAAACTGGGGTTTGGTTTTGTGCCATTGCAGTGTAAATCGTTCATCTGTCTGTGTTCACATCAGTGACCTGCTTTCCCGGCACTCACTGAGCAGGCTAAGCATCTGAAAAGCAGAAAAAGGAAGTGCCTCCATCTGCTAAGGAAAAATGACAGTTGTCAATCTGGATCCATGAGCCATAAAGAGGAGCAGCTCATGGTTCAGTCCATAGTTTTGTTTTGTTTTGTTTTTTAATTAATTTATTTATTTATTTATTTTTGGCTGTGTTGGGTCTTCGTTTCTGTGCGAGGGCTTTCTCTAGTTGCGGCAAGCGGGGGCCACTCTTCATCGCGGTGCGCGGGCCTCTCACTATCGCGGCCTCTCTTGTTGCGGAGCACAGGCTCCAGACGCGCAGGCTCAGTAGTTGTGGCTCACGGGCCCAGTTGCTCCGCGGCATGTGGGATCTTCCGAGACCAGGGCTCGAACCCTGGTCCGTGTCCCCTGCATTGGCAGGCAGATTCACAACCACTGTGCCACCAGGGAAGCCCCAGTCCATAGTTTTAAAGCAACGAAGGTCCCAGGAACATTCTAATTAGCAAATTAGTACCCTCAGTGTTTTGAGTTTGGAATTTGGCATTTTATGCTTTATTTGTCTGGTAACATTTTGTCGCTTGCTTTACCTTCTGCTTCTTTTTAACCAAAAAAGGACGTTTTTATATTTTCTGCCCTGTTTCAGGAGTTGAAAAATCCTGTGACACATTTCATAAGTGTAAAGGGTAACCTGTTACATAGTGGAATGCTTCCGTTTCTGTGAAGCAGTGATATTACCTAAATTAAACACCACTGGAATTTTCCTGAAATTGTGTTTTGGTTTTTTTGTTTTTTTTTTTTATTTTTATTTATTTATTTATTTATTTATTTATTTTTAACTGTGTTGGGTCTTCGTTTCTGTGCGAGGGCTTTCTCTAGTTGTGGCAAGTGGGGGCCACTCTTCATTGCAGTGCGCGGGCCTTTCAGTGTCGCGGCCTCTCTTGTTGCGAAGCACGGGCTCCAGACGCGCAGGCTCAGCAGCTGTGGCTCACGGGCCTAGTTGCTCTGCGGCATGTGGGATCTTCCCAGACCAGGGCTCGAACCCGTGTCCCCTGCATTGGCAGGCAGATTCTCAACCACTGCACCACCAGGGAAGCCCGTGTTCATTTTTAATAAGATCTTTTTTGAAACGTTAGCAGGCTGATCTGTCCTTTTGCAGTAGGCTTCATTTTTCTTCCCAGGAATAAAATAGATTATCCCGGGTCTTTATTTCATCTGGTAGCTCTCAGATTGCCGTTTGCCCAT
This sequence comes from Balaenoptera physalus, assembly GCF_965194825.1. NCBI lineage: Eukaryota > Metazoa > Chordata > Mammalia > Artiodactyla > Balaenopteridae > Balaenoptera > Balaenoptera physalus. Next base: position 71,268,905 of record NC_138892.1, read on the forward strand.
GCCAGCAACAAAATTATGAAAGATCATCAATCTTCAAGTTCAATATATCAGTCTGAAATTGTGAGACCAGCTAGCCTGACTGGTAAATGATTGGCAAGATCGGTTTAGTTACACAATAAATGGAATCCCCACCATTTCTAATACTCTACCGTATGTCTGTCCCTGTGGCTATGTAGTCCTCACCATAATGGGCAAAAAATGTTCAAATAATATCCCTGAGCTACTGCTCCCCGGGTGGGGGGATGGGTGTTAAATGGGGCGACAAGAGACGTCTTGGCATCCAAATTGCTGTCCAGTGAAGAAATCTATTTTCAGCTCTGACTCCAAGCACAGAGTAGCTTTCCCTGCCAGAGGGGGTTTCCTACTCCCCTCCCAGTACAACGGCACACAGAATGTTGAGTCCATTAGGACAACACACAAACCAAAGCATATGCAAAGGCAGAAGCGCACAGGGAAGTCCAAGAGGGTGAGGGTATCCCGCCGTTAACATGCAGCCATTGTGGTTGATGGGGGAGCAGGTAACCAGCGTTGGCAGACCGCATGGGAGGGAAGCCAGCTGATACCACAACGTCCTGGACTTTGCACCAGTGGCTTCTGGGAGACCGGAACTATTCCCTTTATCAAGTGTTACTTAGTGGAAAGGAATGAGGAACTGCCTTCGAGGAGCTTACATTCTAGAAGGGATCAGGGGAGAGAAAATAAACACTCGGACAGGTAAGTAGCCCAGGTGCTAGTCAAGGTAAGAAAAACACAGGTGCTCGAGGTTGACTGTGAGGGATGGGAGCACTGATTTTACTAACGACTGGTGGAGACAGCCTCTCTGAGGAGGGAATACTTGAACTGAACTTGGGAGCAAAGAATTCCAACCAAATAGTACAGAGCACAAAGTTCCTGGGACATTAAAAATACTTTCTAGGGTTTCCCTGATGGCGCAGTGGTTGAGAATCTGCCTGTCAATGCAGGGGACACGGGTTCGAGCCCTGGTCTGGGAAGATCCCACATGCCGCGGAGCAACTAGGCCCGTGAGCCACAACTACTGAGCCTGCTCGTCTGGAGCCTGTGCTCCGCAGCAAGAGAGGTCGCGACAGTGAAAGGCTCACACACCGCGATGAAGAGTGGCCCCTACTTGCCGCAACTAGAGAAAGCCCTCGCACAGAAATGAAGACCCAACACAGCCAAAAAAAAGAATAAATAAACAAATAAATTTTTTTAAAAAATACTTTCTATTAGTTTGCTAGGGCTGCTGTAACACATGCCACAGACTCAGTGGCTTAAACAGCAGAAATGTATTTCCTCACAGTTCTGGAAGCCGTGAGTCAGAGATCAAGGCGTCAGCAGGGTTGCTTTTCCTGAGGCCTCCTTCCTTGGCTGGTAGATGCCACCTTCTCTTTACATCTTCACACGGACCTCCCTCTGAGTGTGTCTGTGTCCTAATCTCTTCTCATAAGGACACCAGTCACATTGGATCAGGGCCCACCCTAATGACCTCATCTTACCCTAACTGAGGACCTCCTTAAGGACCCCATTTCCAAATACAGTCCCATTCTGAGGCACTGGGGTTAGGACTTCAACATGTGAGTGTGGGGCACAGTGTTCAGCTCATTGCAAGCTTCGTGTGTTCAGGGGGCAGAAAGCACTAGAATGGCCATGGTGGGCCAAGCAAAAGCGAGTCGAGGGGCAGCAGCGGGGGGAGAGGAAAGGACTCCAGATTCTACTTTATGAGTGTTGTTCCAGGGCCTGGGACAACCAAGCTAAGCCCTTTCCATGATTTCAGTGCTTTATTCAGTGTATCTTATTCCCAATAATTATTTTTTTGAATTTTATTTTATTTATTTTTTATACAGCAGGTTCTTATTAGCTATCTATTTTATACATGGTAGTGTATATATGTCAATCCCAATCTCCCAATTCATCCCACCACCTGCACCACCCAATAATTTTTGAATGGCTTATATATCGCACCGATTTAGTACACAGTTTTGTATATTTTTCTGTGTTATTTTGAATTCATTGGCACAAAACAACAATACATTGGTTCTTGTGTCATAGTATTATCGTGAGGATTTGACTAGATGACGCATGTAGACGCTAGCACAGTGTTAGAATTGAGTAAGCGATTCTACTTGTATCATTATCCTCATCATTCTTGGGAAGGGAGCCCTAGATCCCAGTCAGGAGCAATGTTCCCCTTAACTACCCCAAAAGAAGAAACTTCTCCAAAACAAGACTTCTCCACACTCTGCCTCAGCTGACCGCAGAGAAGCTCAGGACGTGAGAAAACAATAGGTTCGCCACCTTTGAACTCTGCGAGGAGACAGACTTGCTCTGTTGGTTGGGATCATGTGGGACTGTGGTGGCCAGGGCTGGAGGAGTGCCCACCCTCTGAGGGAAAAGCAGCCCTTCTCCTCCCTCAGACCCGACTCCTGGCCCTGCTGCAGAGCCTTTCTGCGTTCCTCGCCTTCCAAGGCTGTCCTTTCTGTACAGCACTCCTATGTGTGTGATCCCCACATAATACGAGTAAAAATAAATAGAAGGGAGCAGGGGAGAGCGCTTTTTTCTCCCCTAGTTGCTGGAAACAAAAGCCCTCAGAAAACTCCAGAAGGGCTTTGGCTTGTGTGCACAACCATATATCTTTTTTTTTTTTTAAGATTTTTTTTTTGATGTGGAGCATTTTTAAAATCTTTATTGAATTTGTTACAATATTGTTTCTGTTATATATTTCGGTTTTTTGGCCGCGAGGCCTGTGAGATCTTAGCTCCCCGAGCAGGGATCGAACCCGCACCCCCTGCATTGGAAGGCGAAGTCTTAACCACTGGACCACCAGGGAAGTCCCACAACCATATATCTTATCCCCCAGTGAGCAAGTAAGGAGAGAAGCCTTTGCTGAGACCAGCAGAGGCAACTAGAAAGAAGTAAGTGAGCCCATCATTTAGGCCCCTGGGAGGACTAAAGGAAAGATCCAGAATCCTCCTAGGGTATTCCCCAGAGATTTCATTCACACCAGGAAAAGTTCCCACAGCACCTTCTTTCAGTGTCACCTAGTTCATCAGCTGTCTCTCGCCTCTCAACACCCACCCTGCTCAAACCCATGCCACAGACCATGGCAACCACCACCATAACTTAGAAATTGAGTCCTCTACTCATAATTCCCAAACATAGGAGGAGAGGGGAGAGGCAATAATAAGGATAAGGGGGGAAAAAGGCTGAGAAGACAGGGGAAGGGATATCCTCTTGAGAACTCTGAACACATTTTTCTAAAACAGAATGTTATTCGTGGTTTTGGTATCAAATAGTCCCATCAGTGTTCTTTACTGCAGTACTTAAAAGAGCAAAGTCTCTTCTATCGCAGGTCATGTAAGTTCTGATGGCTGGCCTGGGAGCGTGACCTCATGCATGGCATTGCTTCTATTGGAAAGTGCAGTATGAGTTCAGTAGGGATTCAATGCAGTTTTACAAAATAATTTGTTATCCTGACCACTTGAGGTAGGCATAAGAATGTCCTCCCCAAATATATTCATGGCCTAATCCCCGGAACCTGTGGATATGTTACCTCACCTGGCAAAAGGGACTTTGCAGATGTGATTAAGGTTAAGGACCTTGAGATGGAGAGATTATCCTGGATTATTCAAGTAAACCCAATGTAATCATGAGAATCCTGAAAAGCAGAGAAGCTTTTCCAGTTGAAGCCAGGCAGTGGGAGATGTGACTATGGAAGAATATCAGAGAGATGTTAACATTGTTGTCTTTAAAGATGAAGGAAGGGGCCACAAGCCAGGAAATTCAAGTGGCCTCTAAAAGCTGAAAAAGGTGAGGAAATGAATTTCCCCCAGAGTCTCCAGAAGGGAAAGCAGCACTGTTGACATCTTGATTTTAACCCAGTGAGCTCATGTTTGACTCCTAACCCACAGAAACATAAAATAATACATCTGTGTTTTTTTAAGCCGTTAAGTCTGTCATCATTTGTTATGACAGCAATACAAAGCTAATTCACCACCAAAGTAATGTGTGTTTATCTTAGGAATTTTGGAAATTTGGGGAAAAGTTTAAAAAGGAAACAAAAATCACCCAGAATTCTACTCTCCCATAATATCCATTATTAACTGTTCAGGGTATATCCTTCCAGTCTTTTTTTTTTCCTTACAAAATTAAAGCACACCTTTAACCAATCTGTTTTTAAAAACACAAAGATAGGCTTTTCCCAATCAAAAGTTGGAATCATACTTCACGTGATATTTTTATAATCTGCTTTTCCTCTGTATTGTGTGAATATTTCCCCACGTTATTATATATTTTCTATAGCAGTGTTATTTAGGCTACATAATATTCCATCTCATAACTGTAAGTTCAAAATTATGTTTAAAAGTCTTTTAAAATTGACTATGTTGCATTCACTTATAAAGTTGTAACTATAGATTATATATGAATACATTTATATATTATAACGCAACTAGGTTGTATTCACTTATAAATCTGTGCCAATATATATTACCACTGGTTATTTTTCCATCACCTTGTCTTTTCAGTTCCCACTCAAAGATCTTCCCATTCAGAAGCTGCAGATATATCATCATGACCTATGATGAGTCATGTGTTGGCCAGCAGATGTCAGGATAGAAAAGGTCAAAAGGTCTATGGACTACCTCAATACAAGCATACATATTGTACTGCATAGCTTAGTTATATCTAACTCACCAGGGTCTCCCTCTGGAAAGAAGAGTTCGTTCAATTTTCCATCTAAGATAGGAATCCATTGAACTCCATCTCTCACAGAGAGCAATCCAGGCTTTGCCTTATTTGTCCCAGTGACTGAGAGCATTCTATAACATTAGACAGCTTGTTCATGTTAAGGAAGCTCTTATTAATAGAAAATATACCCTCCTATCAAACCCAAGTTTGCCCCCCTCTAATTTCTACTCACTGGTCTAGTTAACCCTCAGCAGCAATACACAATAACCGTACACCCTCTTCTCCACAGTAGCTCTTCAAATATTTGAAGACAGCATTTATAGCCTTGACATATGTGAATCTCCTGAAGGAATGTTGGGACTTTGAGATCATGACTGAATGGTAATGAAGTGTGGTTTCTCTTAAAGACAAGTCATATGAACATTCTGTTGCCGATCTTCAGAGAAATGTCAAGCAATTCACTTACAACTCAGAAGGCAACAAACAGAGCAATTCCTCTCTCTCTCAGGGCTTCATTTTCTTGGATCTAAATTTCGAAGTCCTGGAGATACTAAAAATATTTCCAGAAAGCTGGAGTTAAAAATGGTTTCCTCTTCATGGGGGAAGACCAGGCGCTATGCAGGGATGTATCCTTCTAGAGGATCACAGGCTAAGAATGGGGTAGAGAAAAATGGGCAGAAACTGTCTAGTGTTCTGTTACTCTGTTTCCACTTTGTTACCTAGCCTTGATCGTAGTCCTAGTAAAATATTCCAATCTTGACTCAACTGTTATCTAGGTATTCAAATAAGGATCATAAAGCCTTTGGTGGTTGAAGGGCAGAATTATCCTCCTGGAAGCAGTACTTAGCAATAGGGCATTAAGGTAGGGATTGCAAATAAGCATCATCTTTAATGCCAATAGCAATCAATTAGTAGTGGCTGCCTGGAGTACTGTTGAGAAAGATTCTGAGGCCATATCCAGATTCAACAGAAAAGAATGCTTTGATCAGTTACTGCTATAGATCATTACTATGACAGAGGCAGCAGCATAGATGAATAATGAGTACCATCCTTGCCCTAAAGGAAGTTGCACATCAAGGAACAAGGGTTAAAACCTTGGAGGATCTAAGTTTTCTTTAATTAAGAAAGAAAATATTCATTAAGAAAGTAAATATACTGAAGAAGCCATCGCCTTACAGTTTCACACCATAATTTTTCTAAGAAGACATTTGCCTCTATTTCCTTCAAATGTTCATCACTCAGCATGGTTTTCAGATATTTTGACATCCAGATTATCCTCCATGGGGGTACCTTCTAAAATGTTATGCCCAGAACTCCCTGGAAAGTGGTGGAGTAGGAAACAACACAGCCAAATATACCCCCAAGTAATACTGGAAATAAAGAGAATTAAAACCACAAAGAAGCAAAATTAGCCTCAAACACTTTTATCAAATCCATGAAGAATCTAACAAGTATGGCACCTCTGAAAAGGAGAAGCAGGCAAAAAGCTTTAGATGACCCCAATGGCAGAAACTCCAGTGTGAGGATAAACACATTTTCATCCTGTGTTTTTTCAAAGATTGATAACAATTATTGCTGAAACAATAGGGGAAACACTTCATTATGTAATATTTAAGAAATCAGACTTATTTGGAGAGAAATGTAATAGTAGAGTTTTATATATATATATATATATATATATAAAATAAAAAGTACCAAGCCTGAAACACAATTATAAATGTTCAACATATTCTTGGACTATTCTAATTTATTTTTCTACCTATCTGATTACTTTTCCAATGTACATGAAACCAAAAGTCGCAGGACAGAATGGAGTTCAGCAGTGTCTAGTCTTCCTTTGGAGAACTATGTGATCTCTAATAAAAAGCCATGCTGTTCAAAGACCTCTTATGGTCCCCAGAGTCACTCTCCTGGCTGCACACAGCAGACGCTTGGAGAGTTGTGGGATTTTGCGCTTGATGTTTTGTTTTGTTTTGACTTGTTTATTGTTGTTTTTATTAATTCCAAAGTTTGGCTGATTAAATCAAGCTCTCTGGCTAAAACAGCCTCTCTAGGGTCCTCTAACAAGAAGCCACATTGAGTCCTAGCTAAATTCTAATACAGTTTAGCCTGCCACCTCAATTCTCTGACCACTACTCAGCCTGGCATTCCAGCTGGTAAAGTGAAAATTGACCGTTGAGCTGGGAAAATTAGATTCTTCCTGCACTGTTTTCATCAGATAACTTCTCTCTGTTCCCAGTTCAGCCATGACCCAATCCTATCTCATTTATGCAAATTGCAGATGATGTGCCCAAACTAGGAGAACATAGGAGAAGCAAGGTGCCAAATAAAGGCTGGGAGGTCAAACGCGTCAGGAATAAAAGTATTTCTTCAGTCCTGTTCATCAGTCCAAAGCTGCGAAGACTTGGTTCCAAGACTGCACATGTTTTTCAACAAAGTAAGAGCATTTGGTACGTTTTTGGCAGATGGCAAGATAAAGTCCACTTGCTTAAGAAGCCACTCCTTCTTTGATGTGGGTAATTATGACCTCTTGGGGCACATACCAACCTTATCAAAATCCATCTCGGTTGTGCTCTCTCTTGTAAAAATGCCTCCTGTTGCTTTACTATTAGTGTTGCTTTCATGCCAGCAGTGTTCCTGACATTGTGTAATGCTGGGAAGACAGAGTTCTGCACCAGTGACTTGAAACTTAAGTAAGACAGACACAGAAATTGAGACATACAACTACAAGTGAGAATGTGGGAAGATTTGAAGACTGTAAGTTTTATTTTCATGTTTCTTCATCTTTCCTTGCGTTATTCATTAATCCATGCAGTTAAATTTTTTTCTCCTTATTTTTTTCCTGTGCTACAGAATAAAACTTGCTGACTGTAAGGGAGAAACTTTTTTCCAAAAATGTCAAAGTACATAAAGAAAAAATTGAGAGTTCCCTCTCACAGTTCCGGTGATAACAGTGAGGTGTGTGCTATTCAAGATTTTTTTCCTATGTATATACTGTACATGACTTTCAGTGTCGCTATTTAAAAAAAAAAAAAAAACAGTTTTACACAGAGACATTCACACAAAATGAGTTTTATGAAGATTTTTAGGAGAGAAGCTTTAGGTCAGCCTACTAGATGCAGAGGAAAAAGAACCAAAGGATTAGTATGGGCAGTAAGAATAGAGAACATGAAACTAGAAGGAAATGAGAAAAAAGTCTAAAGCCATCAACAAATGAAGAATTAAAGGAAGACTTCACTGCGATCCAGAGAGTTAAACAGAGGCTACAAAAACAATAGAAAGAAAAGAAAGAAGTCTATTTTATTCTCAGTGGTATACCCAGGGCCTAGCATAATAGGTGTTTAATAAACATTTATCTACTAAATGAATACCCTATAATCTCACTTCCATTGTGTAGCCTAGATCAAATGAGAACCCAGGAAGGCAGGGACACATTGTAATAGTTAAGGAGACAAGAAATTAGCTCAAGAAAAGCATTTTGACAATGAAAAAGGTGGCATTTGATACTGGCTTTTACATGTGGAAGAGAAAGTGTATAGAGATAAAGTTACATGAAAAAGGCAATATAGATCAAATGTAGCTGGTAATTATGGCAGACACAGAGGGAAACTGTTCAGTATTTGTTAGGGAAGACAGCCAGACCGGCTGCACTGGGGAGCCCAGGTATGGAGTCCCACCTTGGGACAGACTCTTCCTATTGGGTTTTCTTATTCATCTTCAACCCTAAGAGGGAGGAATTCATTTATGGTATGGAAAGTGAAGTTCAGAAAGGTCTGGTGTCCCAACTCTCTCAGCTAATATGTAACAGAATCAATTTTCAAATCCAGGCCTTAGTCCTCTAAGCCCAAGCCTCATTCTAAGAGACCAAAACTTTCTCCAGAGCAGTAGGTGGTGGGAATGGACCTATCAGATTGATAAATAGTAGCATTAGCATCTTGCTACTCTGAGTATGATGTAGGGACCATTAGCATCGACATCACCTGGAAACATAATCTTGGACCGCACTCCAGAATTACTGAGGCAGCATCGCATGTTAACAGATCCCTAAGTCATCTGTATGCATCTTAAAGTTTGAGAAGCACTCATATAGACCATCCTATTACCTGGAACTCAGCGCCACCTGTTTTGGGGAATTTTAAGAATTCTCTTCAACTGAAAAGCCTGTATATAGTGAGAAGCTATTTTCCACTTGGTCCCTGGCAAATTGCATATGGGACTCTCTTTAATTATTTCATCCTTGTTATGTGTATATCATCAGATTGTTCATATGGTGGAACAGAATAAAACAGGCCCAAGGCCACGATTGCTCCGATTTGGCACAGAGTGGGCAATGCTTCTCAGCAGCGTCCACCGAAAAGGCAATTTTCCACCCAAGTTCATTCCTCTCCTTCTTATCCAAACACATATGACAGCCAATTTTAGCTCCCCCTCTACTGCTTAGACCTCAAAAACAACCCGTCACAGGCTGTGCAAGTCGTGTGGGGATGGGAAAATGTTTACTTTGGAAACCCGCCCTGCATTTCTACGAACTGCTGGGCTTAGGTAAGTGAGACCCAGAAGAGCGAGGGCTTCATTCTAGTGTGATCCCTCCCGCTCCCTCACCCACAAGATGCAGCTGGCTCTGGACACCTGGAAGGTACAGAGCTCTCCAAGCTTCTGGGCTCTGCCATCATCTACCGCATGACCTTGAGAAAGCCACTTGTCCTTCCTGTGTCTCAATTGCCTCACCTGTAAAATGGACCTCACCTAGTTCACAGGGACACTAGGAAAATTAATTAGTGTTTTGTAAAGCGTTGAGATTCCCTAGATGAAAGTGGCTATATAAGTGTAAATGATTATCATTATCATTATTATTATTATTACATAAAGTATGGATGACAGATTAAGCATGGGATTATACATCAGCCTCCTGGGGATGGTTGATTTCTGGATAAACAAAAAGTGCTGTAGACTGTTATTAGCCACCCTCCTTTCCCATGTCTGTTCAGGGATGCACCACCATGTTTGCTAGGCTAATAATACAGAAAGAATTCCTTAGTTCACCAGTGAATTCAATAAGATGGAAATGACTGAAGACTAGAAAATCCTTTGAGCTGTATTTCTCCAGGATCAAGCAGAGCCTGCTATCCATGTGAATTGTAATCATCTGGTGAATGGGTATGGAGACAATTCTAAACCTAGTCTACCACAGAAACAAATGACCAAGTTAGTCCAATTAAAAGTTTGCATTTTCCTTTCAGACATACTATAAAGGAAAGTGTAAATAAATGCTAAGAGAAGTCTAAATCTCCCCCAGATGATCTCACCACACAACAAAAGTTAAGGAAATCTGTGGGGGATTAAGGCCACTTCTGTTCACTCTGAATAAAATTGAATCAGCCTCATAGCATATGTTCAGTCCTTTCCATTTGCTAGGATATGGCCGTGTGTGTGTGTGTGTGCGTGTGTGTGTCTGTAACAGGGTTGGAAGTCCCAGATGCCAGCCAGGCAGAGCAGCCACATGAAGAAAGCAGGAACTTTGCGGGGAATAGCTAAATAAGGGGCCCTTAATATGGAGTCCCACATTCCTGTGTGTCTGGGGGTCTGTGAACTCCCTGAAGTAGCCTGAAGGCTTTTATGTCTATGTGAATTTTTCCAGGGAAAAGGATCACTGTTTTTAGAAATTTTCAACAGATTCTGTGGCCTAGAAGGATTAAGATCCAAATGCCTTCCTCCCACTTATTTCACTATTCTTGGACATACACAATTTCAGTTCCCCTGAAACCCTAATTCACACCACTTCCTGATATGGAAGTGATAACTGCATCTAATATCATGATTTTCCTAGCAATTCCTCTACTATGCTGATCATTTTTAGGAATAAGTTTGACAAAGTCAACATGAGTCCTATAACCTGAATCTGGTTCTGATTTTATGTTTAGTTAGGGACACTTTGTTGTTCCAAACCTTTCTCCATTTGGAATAACATCTGTGCTCTGCTATCCAAGTTTTTTACTAAACTTCTAATGCTTATGCTGTTCATTTAACTGCCCTTTCACTGTATTAAAATGACCAGACTATCATTGAAATTTGGTGCAGAGGGAGCTCAGTCTGAGAAAGTATGAATCTTTTATTTTATTTCAGATAAGCTCCTGGAAAATGTACATATTTTCCAAAGCAATCAATAAGAATTCACTTGGCAACTAAGCAATCCCACAGGCCCCAGTTCCCTTATGTGATTTATGAGAGCTTCTCTTTCCAATAAAGTTGAGAGTACCTGGAGAATAGCTTCTCACCCAGCAGTTTTTAACTGTAGCTTCCTAGCTAAGCCAAGAATCAGAAAAGAGCACAATGGGATGCAAAAATTCAAGGAGTGAAAAAAAGAGATGGAACAAATTCTATTTGAAGGTGGAATATCCTCCTTAAATCACTTTCTAGCCCAATGATTCTGCATTTTTCACTGATGCAAATATTAATTTAAATGCTGGTTTATACCATAATTCAGAAAAGGTCCTGACAGCATTGGGTAGTGTAAGAAATTTTATTCTTTAATTACACAAACCACACTGGGGTAGTCCAAAGAACATTGGCCTGGGAACTAAGGGGCATGAGTCCTAGGCCACCACTTGCTTCCTGTGTGAACTATCACTTTCTTATTTATAAAATGAGGAGGCTCTACCAGATGCCCTCCAGTTCTAAAATTCTGCATCCATGGAATGCTAGACGAATACTCTGAAGACTGTTTAAGGGCACCCCGTTCAGGTTTCTGATACCCTGGCTATCACAAAGAAACATGTATTGAAATGCTTTTTATGCTAGGAGGTGAGCCTCATGCAAGATGTTCAAAATAAAGAAGACGATATCCCTGCCCTTAAGTTGCCTGTTTCTCTGTGCCCAGAGACCACCCTCACCGTTTCCCTGTGCAGCCCTGCACGGTGTGGGGCCCTCTCCTCTCCAGAACTGCACAGAGTGAGGCGCTGGAAATACAACAACAAGCAGCCACTGACTGGTGCCTACACAAAGCTGATACTTTTGGTGGGAGAAAATTAAGGAAGAAGCAAAATTTGTGGCTCTGAACCAAGATGGCGGAGTAGAAGGACGTGCTCTCACTCCCTCTTGTGAGAACACCAGAATCACAACTAGCTGCTGGACAATCATCGACAGGAAGACACTGGAACTCACCAAAAATGATACCCCACATCCAAAGACAAAGGAGAAGCCACAATAAGACGGTAGGAGGGGCGCAATCACAGTAAAATCAAATCCCATAACTGTTGGGTGGGTGACTCACAGACTGGAGAACACTTAAACCACAGAAGTCCACCCACTAGAGTGAAGGTTCTGAGCCCCACGTCAGGCTTCCCAACCTGGGGGTCCGGTAACGGGAGGAGGAATTCCTAGAGAATCAGACTTTGAAGACTAGTGGGATTTGATTGCAGGACTTTGACAGAACAGGGGAAACAGAGACTCCACTCTTGGAGGGCACACACAAAGTACTGTGTGCATCGGGACCCAGGGGAAGGAGCAGTGACCCCAGGGGAGACTGAACCAGACGTACCTGCTAGTGTTGGAGGGTCTCCTGCTGAGGCAGGGTGTGGCTGTGGCTCACCGTGGGGAAAAGAACACTGTCAGCAGAAGTTCTCGGAAGTACTCCTTGGCGTGAGCCCTCCCAGAGACTGCCATTAGCCCCACCAAAGAGCCCAGATAGGCTCCAGTGTTGGGTTGCCTTGGGTCAAACAACCAACAGAGAGGGAACCCAGCCCCACCCATCAGCAGTCAGGCGGATTAAAGTTTACTGAGCTCTGCCCACCACCAGGCCCTCCCATTAGGAAACTTGAACAAGCCTCTTAGATAGCCTCATCCACCAGAGGGCAGACAGCAGAAACAAGAAGAACTACAATCCTGCAGCCTGTGGAACAAAAACCACATTCACAGAAAGATAGACAAGATGAAAAGGCAGAGGGCTATGTATCAGATGAAGGAACAAGATAAAACCTCAGAAAAACAACTAAATGAAGTGGTGATAGGCAGCCTTCCAGAAAAAGAATTCAGAATAATGATAGTGAAGATGATCCAGGACCTTGGAAAAAGTATGGAAGCAAAGATCGAGAAGATGCAAGAAATGTTTAACAAAGACCTAGAAGAATTAAAGAACAAACACACAGAGATGAACAATACAATAACTGACATGAAAAGTACACTAGAAGGAATCAATAGCAGAATAACTGAGGCAGAAGAACGCATAAGTGACCTGGAAGACAGAATGGTGGAATTCACTGCTGCAGAGCAGAATAAAGAAAAAAGAATAAAAAGAAATGAAGACAGCCTAAGAGACCTCTGGGAAAACATTAAACGCAACAACATTTACATATAGGTTTCCCAGAAGGAGAAGAGAGAGAGAAAGGACCAGAGAAAATATTTGAGGAGATGATAGTTGAAAACTTCCCTAATATGGGAAAGGAAATAGCCACCCAAGTCCAGGAAGTGCAGTGAGTCCCATACAGGATAAACCCAAGGAGAAACACGCTGAGACACATAATAATCAAACTGGCAAAAATTAAAGACAAAAAAAATTATTGAAAGCAGCAAGGGAAAAACGACAAATAGCATACAAGGGAACTCCCATAAGGTTAACAGCTGATTTCTCAGCAGAAACTCTACAAGCCAGAAGGGAGTGGCATGATATACTTAAAGTGATGAAAGGGAAGAAACTACAACCAAGATTACTCCACCCGGCAAGTATCTCATTCAGATTCGATGGAGAAATCAAAAGCTTTACAGACAAGCAAAAGCTAAGAGAATTCAGCACCACCAAACCAGCTCTACAACAAATGCTAAAGGAACTTCTCTAAGTGGGAAACACAAGAGAAGAAAAGGACCTACAAAAACAAACCCAAAATAATTAAGAAAATGGTCATAGGAACATACATATCGATAATTACCTTAAACGTGAGTGAATTAAATGCTCCAACCAAAAGACACAGGCTTGCTGAATGGATACAAAAACAAGACCCATATATATGCTGTCTACAAGAGATCCACTTCAGACTTAGGGACACATACAAACTGAAAGTGAGGGGATGGAAAAAGATATTCCATGCAAATGGAAATCAAAAGAAAGCTGGAGTAGCTATACTCATATCAGATAAAATAGACTTTAAAATAAAGAATGTTACAAGAGACAAGGAAGGACACTACATAATGATCAAGGGATCAATCCAAGAAGAAGATATAACAATTATAAATATATATGCACCCAACATAGGAACACCTCAATACATAAGGCAACTGCTAACAGCTATAAAAGAGGAAATCGACAGTAACACAATAATAGTGAGGGAATTTAGCACCTCACTTACACCAATGGACAGATCATCCAAAATGAAAATAAATAAAGAAACAGAAGCTTTAAATGACACAATAGACCAGATAGATTTAACTGATATTTATAGGACATTCCATCCAAAAACAGCAGATTACACTTTCTTCTCAAGTGAGCACAGAACATTCTCCAGGATAGATCACATCTTGGGTCACAAATCAAGACTCAGTAAATTTAAGAAAATTGAAATCATATCACGCATCTTTTCTGACCACAACGCTATGAGATTAGAAATGAATTACAGGGAAAAAAACGTAAAAAACACAAACGCATAGAGGCTAAACACTACGTTACTAAATAACCAAGAGATCATTGAAGAAATCAAAGAGGAAAACAAAAAATACCTAGAGACAAATGACAATGAAAACACGACGATCCAAAACCTGTGGGATGCAGCAAAAGCAGTTCTAAGAGGGAAGTTTATAGCTGTACAAGCTTACCTCAAGAAACAAGAAAAATCTCAAATAAACATCTAACCTTACACCTAAAGGAACTAGAGAAAGAAGAACAAACAAAACACAGAGTTAGTAGAAGGAAAGATATCATAAAGGTCAGAGTAGAAATAAATGAAATAGAAACCAAGAAAACAATAGCAAAGATCAATAAAACTAAAAGCTGGTTCTTTGAGAAGATAAACAGAATCGATAAACCATTAGCCAGACTTATCAAGAAAAAGAGGGAGAGGACTCAAGTCAATAGAATTAGAAATGAAAAAGGAGAAGTTACAACAGACACCACAGAAATACAAAACATCCTAAGAGACTACTACAAGCAACTCTATGCCCATAAAATGGACAACATGGAAGAAATGGACAAATTCTTAGAAAGGTATAACCTTCCAAGACTGAACCAGGAAGAAATAGAAAATATGAACAGACCAAACACAAGCACTGAAATTGAGGCTGTGATTATAAATCTTCCAACAAACAAAAGTCCAGGACCAGATGGCATCACAGGTGAATTCTATCAAACATTTAGAGACGAGATAACACCCATCCTTCTCAAACTCTTGCAAAAAATTGCAGAGGAAGGAACACGCCCAAACTCATTCTATGAGGCCACCATCACCCTGATACCAAAACCAGACAAAGATACTACAAAAAAAGAAAATTATGGACCAATATCACTCATGAACATAGATGCAAAAATCCTCAACAAAATACTAGCAAACAGAATCCAATAACACATTAAAAGGATCATACACCATGATCAAGTGGGATTTGATCCCAGGGATGAAAGGAATCTTCAATATACGCAAATTAATCAATGTGATACACCATATTAACAAATTGAAGAATAAAAACCATATGATCATCTCAATAGATGCAGAAAAAGCTTTTGACAAAATTCAGCACCCATTTATGATAAAAACTCTCCAGAAAGTGGGCATAGAGGGAACCTACCTCAACATAGTAAAGGCCACATATGACAAACCCACAGCAAACATCATTCTCAGTGGTGAAAAACTGAAAGCATTTCCTCTAAGATCAGGAGCAAGACAAGGTTGTCCACTCTCACCACTATTATTCAACATAGTTTTGGAAGTCCTAGCCACAGCAATCAGAGAAGAAAAAGAAATAAAAGGAATACAAATTGGAAAAGAAGAAGTGAAACTGTCACTGTTTGCAGATGACATGATACCATACATAGAGAATCCTAAAGATGCCACCAGAAAACTACTAGAGCTAATCAATTTATTTGGTAAAGTTGCAAGATACAAAATTAATGCACAGAAATCTCTTGCATTCCTATACACTAATGATGAAAAATCTGAAAGAGAAATTAAAGAAACACTCCCATTTACCATTGCAACAAAAAGAATAAAATACCTAGGAATAAACCTACCTACGGAGACAAAAGACGTGTATGCAGAAAACTATAAGACACTGGTGAAAGAAATTAAAGATGATACCAACAGATGGAGAGATATGCCATGTTCTTGGACTGGAAGAATCAATATTGTGAAAATGACTATACTACCCAAAGCAATCTACAGATTCAATGCAATCCCTATCAAATTACCAATGGCATTTTTTATGGAACTAGAACAAAAAATCTTAAAATTTGTATGGAGACACAAAAGACCCCGAATAGCAAAAGCAGTCTTGAGGGGAAAAAATTGAGCTGGAGGAATCAGACTCCCTGACTTCAGACTATACTACAAAGCTACAATAATCAAGACAATATGGTACTGGCACAAAAACAGAAACATAGATCAATGGAACAAGATAGAAAGCCCAGAGGTAAACCCACACACCTATGGTCAACTAATCTATGACAAAGGAGGCAAGGATATACAATGGAGAAAAGACAGTCTCTTCAATAAGTGGTGCTGGAAAAACTGGACAGATACATGTAAAAGAATGAAATCAGAACACTCCCTAACACCATACGCAAAAATAAACTCAAAATGGATTAGAGACCTAAATGTAAGACTAGACACTATAAAACTCTTAGAGGAAAACATAGGAAGAACACTCTTTGACATAAATCACAGCAAGATCTTTTTTGACCCACCTCCTAGAGTAATGGAAATAAAAACAAAAATAAACAAATGAGACCTAATGAAACTTCAAAGCTTTTGCACAGCAAAGGAAACCATAAACAAGATGAAAAGACAACCCTCAGAATGGGAGAAAATATTTGCAAATGAATCAATGGACAAAGGATTAATCTCCAAAATATATAAACAGCTCGTGCAACTCAATATTAAAAAAACAAACAACCCAATCCAAAAATGGGCAGAAGACCTAAAATGACATTTCTGCAAAGAAGACATACAGATGGCCAAGAAGCCTATGAAAAGCTGCTCAACATCACTAATTATTAGAGAAATGCAAATCAAAACTACAATGAGGTATCACCTCACACCAGTTAGAATGGGCATCATCAGAAAATGTACAAACAACAAATGCTGGAGAGGGTGTGGAGAAAAGGGAACCCTCTTGCACTGTTGGTGCGAATGTAAACTGATACAGCCACTAAGGAGAACAGTATGGAGGTTCCTTAAAAAACTAAAAATAGTATTACCATATGATCCAGCAATCCCACTACTGGGTGTATACCCAGAGAAAACCATAATTCAAAAAGACACATGCACCCCAATGTTCATTGCAGCACTATTTACAATAGCCAGGTCATGGAAGCAACCTAAATGCCCATCGACAGATGAATAGATAAAGAAGATGTGGTACATATATACAATGGAATATTACTCAGCCATATTAAGGAACGAAATTGGGTCATTTGTAGAGACGTGGATGGATCTAGAGACTGTCATACAGAGTGAAGTAAGTCAGAAAGAGAAAAACAAATATTGTATATTAACGCATATATGTGGAACCTAGAGAAATGGTACAGATGAAGCGGTTTGCAGGGCAGAAATTGAGACACAGATATAGAGAACAAACGTATGGACACCAAGGGGGCAAAGCCGCAGGGGGGTGGAGGTGGTGGTGTGATGAATTGGGCGATTGGGATTGACATGTATACACTGATATGTATAAAATTGATGACTAATAAGAACCTGGTGTATAAAAAAATAAATAAAATTCAAAAATTAAAAAAAAAGATGTGGCACATATATACAATGGAATATTACTCAGCCATAAAAAGGAACAAAATTGAGTTATTTGTAGTGAGGTATATGGACCTAGAATCTGTCATACAGAGTGAAGTAAGTCAGAAAGAGAAAAAGAAATACCGTATGCTAATGCATATATATGGAATTTTAAAAAGTAGTACTGATGAACCTAGTGGCAGGGCAGCACTAAAAACGCAGATGTAGAGAACAGGCTTGAGGGCACGGGGGGAAAGGGAAGCTGGGATGAAGTGACAGAGTAGCACTGATGTATATACACTACCAAATGTAGAATGGATGGCTAGTGGGAAGCAGCCACATAGCACAGGGAGATCAGCTTGGTGCTTTGTGATGACCTAGAAGGGTGGAATAGGGAGGGTGGGAGGGAGGCTCAAGAGGCAGGGGATATGGGGATATATGTATACATATAGCTGATTCACTTTGTTGTACAGCAGAAACTAACACAACATTGTAAAGCATTTATACTCCAATAAAGACGTGAAAAAATATATATATATATCCCTGCCCTTAAAGAGCTCCCAATCCAACCACATACTATTAATATAATATTATGGGATTAAACTAGCAGAATCAGCCAAGTTCCATGAACACAAAGTAGGAGAGAAAAAGGCCAGGGCATTTGAAACAAAAGAGGCGACATGTGCAAAGTCACTGGGGTATGAAATGCCTGGGGGGGCTGGGGGAGGGCAAAATGCTCTCAAGACCTTGCCTCCCTCTCTACCCCACTGAACCAGCTCAGGCAATCTAAAAGGAAACCCTAAGGTCTCCTTATCTTTCTCCCTACAGCTCATGTCTCCCCTACCTCCTTTATCTGGACCCATCTGGGCACCCTCTATTTCTAGAGCCAAGCAAAAGGCGGTCCCACCCAGAGAGAAGGACCTACTGAAGTCTCCCCAGTTCATGCTCACTTACTTCTTTATTCCCTGCACCTTCCCTGTCTCTGTGTTGTTTGTGCCTAATAGGAGGAAGTGTGGAACGGAAGACTGGGGTCGCCTTTCTCCCTTTCTGCTACAGGGTAAAGAATTCTTTCACTTCCACGCAATTTCCTGTTCAAATGTATTTCTTTTTTTCCCACTGTTCAACTTGATTGACCTCTCTAGAAAAGCTCCTTCCTCCTCTCTCCATATCTTCCGTTGTACAATAGTAACCAGATCTCTTCCCTGGGGATGTAGAGAGAGGAGGTAGAATGTCTGGGCAAAGTACATTCCCATAAGTATTAATGGGTTCATAAAAGATGACATTACCAAAGGGGCTTTCTCTTTAAATTAGTTTTCTAGCAATGGTTCTAGGTTGGTACTAACTCATGTTTTTATCCCATCTCCCTTGGGACGAAGGTCAGCAACTGAGCCAACAGTACAAAATCCAAGATTCACACTTAGATCTTCCTGTCTAATGTACCTACTAAGATATGACATTAATTCATTAGTATCAAACTAGCAAGCACCTGAAACAATCTACAATTCTTATGCTATTGGTTAGAGTAAACTTTCTCGATAGTATTTGGTCAAATAACAGATATTCCCCCCCCCAAAAAAGTTTTGTAATGAAATAATTTGGGGAAATCCTGGGTTTAAAAAGTTAAGCAGTCCCTACTACAGGACTTCTCAGAGCCTTTAATGTGCTACTTTGGTTTGTAAATCTTCAAGAAAGTGGGTCACAAATTTATTGGACCCTTTATTCCCAGAGGATGTATGAATCACCCTGAGGAACTGTTAAAAATCTAGATTGCCAAGCCACACTCCCAGAGAATGGGAGTCCACAGCAACCCTGGAGTCTCTATTTTAACGGACACCCCAGGAGGCTCAGATGCAGACGACCAGCACTTTGAGAAACACTGATCTGGACAGTTTCCCTAACTAAGCTCCTCAGAATACACTTTAGGAAATGCAAATGCTGGTGTAGGGAATTAACTCAAGTTTAGTAAAAAAAGACGTGTTGATTTGTTCCACTACACAATGGTTCTCATTCATATTAATTTGAACCAGTTTTCTTATAGCTTCAAGACAAGACCTCATTAATGAAAACGGGGCAAACCAGCAATAGAATTGAAATAGGGCAGCTAGTTATTGGCAACAAGACCCCAAGATTCTGACATCCAAAAGTAATTCTAGCAGAGCTAATAGTACTAGTGTCAAGATTTTCATTGTTGAGTTTATTTTTAAATATGATCATCCAAATCTAAACAGACTTTCTCCACATCTTTTTAAAGGCAGAGAAAGAAGAGAACACTATATTTGGGGGGGGGGGGGGGTGTAAATTTAAACCATCTTAACACTTGGCGTATTGTCAAGTTTGGTCCCAAGGTTTTCATGAACGATGACAATTAACCACAAACACCTCTGAGTTATCAACAGTCAAGTACCAGAAAGTAAACATACCAAAGGGATTTTGATTCTTTTGAATCAACAATATGTGAAATGGGTCATAGCTGTAGTGAGACAAAATAAAGTGTTAAATGCACACTGGAGCAATGTCAAATTGAAGAGTATTCCTACTACCTCGGTAGGACCTACTCCAGACTCAATCGCTAATTAAGAAACAGGACCTCAGGGTACACCTTGGCAGGCAGCGCTTTGGTAAACTGAAATCAATAATTCAATGAGGGAAAATGCAGTGTTCTTGAAATGCAGAGTAACCGTATTCTAACTGGTTCTCTGGAAAGAGTGCTATGATTTAATATAGGTAAGACTCATTTTCTGAGGATAATTAAAAATAGGTTTTTAAAATCTTGTAAAGTTATCAACTTAAAAACAATATTTCATTTTAAAAGGAAGGAGAAAAATTTTGTAAAATGAACTGAAAATTATTAATATAAGTTTATTCCATTTATATTATGACTTTAAAATTCAGTTATAAGACTTTTAATGCTAACATTATACAGAACTGAATATTTGAGTGAGGACAGATTGGGTGAGTTCACTAGAGACTATTTTTATTTGACTTCTTTCAAAGATAGTAACTATGGGCACTGAAATATCTAGCTAAGGAGTTCCCCTTTTACATAGTTTTGAATCTTATATTATTAAACGTATTATCAAAGCTATGAGGGAGTTTTAGAGATGATGAAATCTGTATCATCAAAAGACTTTCATTCATAAGTTATAGAAACTTAACGTGGTTTGAGCCTGTTTCTCATCCAACTAAAATACCAAATGCTTACCTGACCCTAAGAATCTTGTCTCTCTCCATCCCTCAGCTCTGCTTTCCTTTTTCTTGGCATTATTCTTGGGGCAAGCTCTCCACAAATGACTAAAATGGCCCTTTGGCTACTCCAGGATTATATTTTACTAGCCTAGCAACAAAGTAAAAAAGCAAAAGTTCTTCTCCCAATAGTTTCAGCCAATGGAATAAGGTAAATATTTGACAACTGGCTTTCCAGAAAAAAAATTCTGGTTTGTAGCATTCGCCAATTTCCATGGTGTAAGTACTCCTACGGTGGCCAATTTCAACCTACTAACTTGACATCACTAAACGTGGAGTTGGGAAGGGCACTAGTCCATTATACAGTAGTCCCTCGGTGTCCCTGGGGGATTGGTTCCAGGACCAACCCCTCGGATACCAAAATCCGTGGATGCTCAAGTCCCTATATAAAATGGCTAGTAGAGTTGGCTCCTATGCAAGGGTTTCCAATTTTAATTGCAGTCATCTGTTGGTTGAATCTGCGAACGTGGAACCCTCCAATACAGAGGGTGGATTGTTTAGTATTTCCACCATACATATAGGTACGACACACATATATAACTTTAAGAGACTAGATAATAATAAAATAGAGTACTATAACTAGAAAGCTATAAATTTTGAGTATTCAGTACCTTTGTTTTAACAGAATTTAATTGTAAGTTTATATCATCTAATTTTTAATAATGGCTGTGTTTAACAACTGATTGGCAAAATTCCTAGAAATTAACATTGGCTCTTGCAGGCCCTGTGAGCCAGTTCCATCAGAAATCCAGGAGGACAGTTCACAGAGCCTGGCTTGGGACACCCCCACATTTAGACCCGTCTCTGAGGCAGAGGGGATGTGGTGCTCTGACTGGCCAAGCCTGGTCATGTGCCTCAGGGTAGAGTTAGACTGCAAGGTGCAGGCTGGTGCTTTTGTATTTTTTAAAGATTACTATTTGGTTTCTTTTTAAAGATTAATAATTATACAAGCTGCTCAATTATTTTTTAAATTGCTGTGCTCTGTCCACTGTAATGTCCTGACTTTCTTCACATCTCCATTGCTGCATTCATCCTGCTGTAAAGTCAGTTTAAAACTTTTTAGCGGAGGTGGATCCACCACGCGGCAAAAATAAAAGAAATGAGAAGAGTTTTAAAAACACAACTCAAGGAAAATCCCTGTGTAAAAATTCAGTGAAAGAAGCCTGATTTCCCTAACCTGCAAACACTACAATTTACAGCTCTGTGCTGACTTTTCCGCAATTGTTCTAATTTTATTTTATACTGCCTACTTTGGGAAACTTTTGTAAAACAGCAGAAATAGACGTCAACTCAGATTATTTCCAAGAATCTCTCTTGTTTCCCACATAAAGGATGAATTCAGAATGACGTGGACTTTTAAGAATCCAGCAAAGACAGGTTTGAAAGACTCTCCAAATACAGTTTAGAAAAGAGTCAAAAGATCGAATTTTGAATTCATTTAACCAGAAGAAATTGAAGAAATAAAATTAACGAAAGGATGTGAAACAGGGAGGGGAAGATTATGGTAAATGATTCCCTTTAAATTCACTTAGGGACTTCCCTGGTGGCACAGTGGTTAAGAATCCGCCTGCCAATGCAGGGGACACAGATTCGAACCCTGTTCCGGGAAGATCCCACATGCCATGGAGCAACTAAGCCCGTGTGCCACAACTACTGAGCCTACGCTCTAAAACCCGCAAGCCACAACTACTGAGACCATGTGCCACAACTACTGAAGCCCACGTGCCTAGAGCCTGCGCTCCGCCACAAGAGAAGCCACCACAATGAGAAGCCTGCGCACCACGATGAAGAGTAGCCCCTGCTCGCCACAACTAGAGAAAGCCCACGCACAGCAACAAAGACCCAACACAGCCAAAAATAAATAAATAAATTTATAAATAAATAAATAAATAGATAAATTCACTTAAAGGAAAGCTTATAAATGCAAATTTTAAAACACACAAACGCACTTTGATTTTGCAAGTCATAATGAATTTTTAGGCTACCAAACTCATCTAATTGAAGATGAAATATCCACCAACACACATGGCAAGGAACCCCTGAAATTAGAAATCCATTTCCCTAGAAATGTATTTATTTTGCCATTAAATAGTAAGTGAAAGAGTGAAAGAAGAAACAAGGACGCTTCTAAAGAAATGTTAGCTTCAGGGCCCAGGTTTTTAAATTACAGCTATTGCATCAGAAAGAGGACTATACTTGGAAATTGAAAATAAGAATTTGGGTCCTGGCTTTGCAATTTACCAGCTCTATTACCTTGGAAAAATAACTTTACTGCAGTATTTCAGTCTTAAAATATGTATAAAATCGTAACAACTATATAGTTGTTACAAGCGCAATGACTGGTATATATGGGATGCTCAATAAGTATTGGTTAAATGAAATAAGGGTGTTTGTGAGATTACTTTGCAAACTGTGTAGACAACAGTACTTCCATAGCACTTAACAGCACCTGACACAATGACACATGTTACTCATTTATATTTTGTTTTCTGCCTCCCCCCAACTAAATGCAAGCTCTATGAAAGCAGGAATTTTTTTGTCTTTTCTGGTTTTGCTTCTCAATTGTCTTCACCTTTAAATTTAAATTTAAATTTAAAACAAGGATCTCAGGGGTTTCAGGCCCTCTGTTCTCATGTAATCTTGATGACCAGACTAATATATCTATAGCAGAAAGCGCTCTTGGCTCTGAATTACCAAAACCTTAACATAGTGAACACAATTTTCTCTTAATAAGAATTCTGTCCTGAGCTCGGTAAAATGTGTATAAACTGCACCAATACACATCTTGGGATGAGAAAGCTCGGGAAGATATAAGGTAGACCAACCTATATTTTCAGTAAGAAGCTGACCTCCCCTCCCCTTGAGCATAAGCTCCAGGAGGGCAGGGATCTTTCTCTATTTGGTTCCCCACTTTACTCCAGCATCTGGTACGGAGCCTTGCATACTGTTCTTCAGTAAGCATTGTGAAAAGAAACATTTTGGGGGTGAACCTAATCTGAAACCTCTGATTAGGTTTCAGAATACAAAGCTGCTCTTGGACAGTGAAAGGCAAGTCTATGCGATGGGCCTGGAGTCCGAGACAATTATCCTAATCTTAATAGAGTAGGACAGTGACAGAGGCTGAGTTGTAAAGAAAGGGAAATAGTAGTATGTAACTGAGGAGAAGAAAATTCCTCTCTTCCTGGCTTGATCATTCTTAGAAATGGAAGCCTGAAGATGATGGAGCCATGTTAGGCTATAGCTCCTAACCCAAGGTGAACACACATAAAAATAAATCTTCCAGTAAGAATGAACTTGGTTTCTATGTTTTAAAAGGCAGCTGGGCAGAATTGTCACTCTCTCTTAAAATAATTTGCTCTTGGTCACCTGGAAAAACTGCAACAGAGAGAAAACAGACTAAAATCAATTTTCCCCACTTAATGCCTTAAAGCAGCTTCAGTTTTAGCTATTTCACTAGAAAAATGAATTCCTTTATTCTCTCAGACAAGTTCAGTTGTCTCAGTGTTTTCTTCGTGTGCATTCATGACAGATAATTAAACAGCAGTTGGGAAACTGCACTCACGAAAGTGGCAAGGTACCTTTTAAAACCTCTTAGAGTTACCTGAAAAGCCTCTCTCATCTCAGAAGTTGGGACTTCCTCAGTTTCCCTAATTGTTGACACCTCAAGGAGATAATTAAAGTTAGCTCTACTCTGTACAGTGGTGCTCTCAAAATACAGTGTTCCTTTCAGATTTGTGAGTGTAAAAGGAACAGAAAGTTGCATTTCCTTTTAAAACGGGTGCACAGACTCCTAGTAAAGGCCCACAGAGATTTCCTGTAAAGCAAGGAGCTGCGAAAAGGCCCAGTTTCCTGCCACAAACAGTGACACAGATTAAAATGAAGACCTAAATGCTACCTACCCCTTGTAAACTAACGTGTGTGGCCACTCTTGGTCATCATCATGGAAATTGGAATTTTTTTTTATCCTTCTGAACTTTCTTGCAGTGACTCCCCATTTCCCTTCATACATAGGCAGGAATGCACTTGGCAAGATTTCCAGAAAGAAAAGAAAGACTTCAGCTTTGCAATTACTTGACATGAATTAATGGGAGCTTCAGATGGAGAAAATGGAAGCCGCTGGCCAAAGCTCAGGTTGTGTCATTGAGATGTAGACCTGGGTACCATGGGGTGGGGGGTGGGGCATCATCTCTAACCATCATTGGCAGAGCAAACGGGCTAGTGACACGTGCAAATAACAAGTCCACATGGCGATGGCTGCAAGAGCAGAGCTGCGGCATAAGCCAAGATCTTGCCCAGCGAACATTACCACCGAGGCTCTCTAAAGCCAGCTACACAGTCAGAGCCAAAGCCCTACTCTCCAAACTATGAGCAGCTTTCTAATAGTCGACAAAACTCAGACAGTGGTCTTGAAAAGCCAAGCCAAAAAAATTCTCACACAATAAAACAGAGGACTTTACCTCCAAGATTGTGTTATACATTTAAAATGTTATCCTAAAAACTACTTTTAATATTTAGATATTCTATCAAAAGATACTGTATACTAACTGTACGTGATCTTTGGGGGGAAAAAAAAGACAGTAATTACTGAAATATCCTTGGGTTTGTTTTTTTTTTTTTTTTAACATCTTTATTGGAGTATAATTGCTTTACAATGGTGTGTTAGTTTCTGCTTTATAACAAAGTGAATCAGTTATACATATACATATGTTCCCATATCTCTTCCCTCTTGCACCTCCCTCCCTCCCACCCTCCCTCTCCCACCCCTCTAGGTGGTCACAAAGCACCGAGCTGATCTCCCTGTGCTATGCGGCTGCTTCCCATTAGCTATCTATTTTACGTTTGGTAGTGTATACATGTCCATGCCTCTCTCTCACTTTGTCACAGCTTACCCTTCCCCTTCCCCATATCCTCAAGTCCATTCTCTAGTAGGTCTGTGTCTTTATTCCCGTCTTACCACTAGGTTCTTCATGACCTTTTTTTTTTCCCTTAGTTTCCATATATATGTGTTAGCATACGGTATTTATTTTCTCTTTCTGACTTACTTCACTCTGTATGACAGACTCTAACTCCATCCACCTCACTACAAATAACTCAATTTCGTTTCTTTTTATGGCTGAGTAATATTCCATTGTATATATGTGCCACATCTTCTTTATCCATTCATCCGATGATGGACACTTAGGTTGCTTCCATGTCCTGGCTATTGTAAATAGAGCTGCAATGAACATTTTGGTACATGACTCTTTTTGAATTATGGTTTTCTCAGGGTATATGCCCAGTAGTGGGATTGCTGGGTCGTGGCTACAGAAAAAGAGTCAATGTGGCAGCGTTGGCTTCACTGTCTGACACCAGGACTCTGCAGATAGAAACTCTATGCAATCAGTCCATTCACATTTTAATTGCACTGTGGTTTAATTGTAAAACTTGTAATTTGAAAGGGAATGGTTGGTATGAAACCCAACAGTATTTATCTTAACAGTTTTATTCTTTCCATAGACCATTCTCTCACAATTAGGATGATGAGTAATTGATTTCTTGACCTGTCACAAGTCTCTGATGAATAATCAATCTATTGATTTAGTGATTTTATTTTGTAATTTACTTTTAAATATAATAAAAAGGAGAGAGGGAATTCTTCCAAGAAGTTTTTTTAAAAATGAGCCTTATTTAAATGGTGTCTAAAATAATACACAAAAGTACCAAAATAATTCAAAGTTATATTGTCTACTCCATCTTCACTCGTGACATTTCGATGACTGGGGACCAGGCTAAGTAATGACATGAAAAATAGGGTGGGAAAACAAAGAAGCAAGACTTTGATAAAACAGGTTATTTCTATACTTGGATTTAGCCAGTTCATCTGCCTGATATTCTGACCTGTGGGTTTTTCCAAAGATTTTCTTAGAGATAGCTGAGGTATACTGAAAGGAACTCTGTAAGCAGAATCGTTTTTTAAAAAAGTATGAATTTGGCTATTGATGACCTGTGTGATCAAGTCACAACCTCTCTAAGTCTCATGTGTAATATGGGGTAAATGATTCAAACTTTACAATGTCATGTTGGGGAGTCAATAAAATAACTCGTGGGAATGTTTGGTTAAGTACAAACCATCTGTGGTTGGATGTTAAATTCTAAATGAGGGTCCCATTCAGCTGAGGAAAACCTAGACCACAGCAGGCTAATGCCTCACTTCCTGCAGCCCACTATGGGGTACACTGAGCCTCTCAGAGAAGTAGGAGTTCTGTGGGCTACAGGGCAGGTGAACAGCAATGCTGAGCAAGAAACCCAGGGTAGTGTCCTCAGGTTGTCTTATAAACCAAAAAGCTCTCAGGTATTTACTATGTATCATGCACTCTCAAAAGCATTTTGCATATGTTAACCTATTTGTACCTGACAACAACCATCTAATAAGGTAGAGTTACCATCATGATCACCCTTCTTTTCCAGGTTGAACAACTGAGACAAAGAAAAACACAAAGAGACTCAAAGTCACTGGGCTCCACAGAACCAGAACACAAACCCAAGAGCTGAGGCTCAGGAGCTTGGGTCCCAGTGCCTCTCACGCCCCCTCCAGCAAAGATCAAGTCTCCATGCCCAAGCAGTGCTGAGAGGACCAAAGAGGCCTGGAGTCTGTACAGAGAGCCCCAAGCTGCTGGGAAAGGGATCCTGGGGACTGGGAACAGTGGTCAGGCCAGTGGTTATCAACGGTGATGACCAGATTCAGGTGCAGAAGAGGAGAACAGGGTCAGGGCACCTTGCATTAACTTCGGCAGACAGAGCAAGGACAGAGGCTGAGCCCCAGGGACAGAACAGGACCAGACTCTTCCCTCGGCTGGAAGTGAGCACCGTGCTGTGTAGGCGAGGTGGAAGGAGCCCCTGGAGGAGGGTAAGAAGGAACCACTAAGACAAGGCATTACCAAAAGCAGAAGAGACTCCAATGTCATTCATCAGCAAACCAAGTGTTTCCTTCCTTAAGGGAGCATGGAGCCTGAAGACCAAGATCAGGTCATGTAGGAAAATAAATCTACAGGCGTGTATCTGCCCAAGGTCTTCTGCTCACTATTCCCTCTACGTGGAATACTCTTCCCCACATCATTACAGTCTTTCTCTCGCTTTGTTCAGGTGTCTGTTCAAATGTCACCCTGGGGAGCTTTCTATGTCCTGCTTTCAAATACCAAGCACCATCTGTAATTACTTCATTTATCATCTTTCCTTCAACTAGAATGTTGAAGGACTTTTTGTCTCCTTTCCTGCTTTACTCTCCATGCCTATAACTGTGCCTAGTGAATAACAGATGCTCGGTGGTGTTTGTTGACTGACTGAATGGATCAGAATGTGTTCACGTCAACCCCAAGGCGAACATATTTAGGATAACAGCTAGAAGGGAGCTTAAAGTTCAATCTGGCAAATCCCAAATGTTTTTTTCCTTTTAATCAGTGGAATGAATGCCTTCTTTAAAGACTAAGATATAAGTGGGAAAAGCCCTATTAGCTCTGCTTGAACCCTGAAAGTGAGCGAGAGGCACTTTCTAGGAGGAATTGTAGAGAATGGTTTAGAGAACACTTCTCTAGACCAACTGCTTCGTTTTCGATTGAGGAAATTGAAGCTCAGAGAGGTTATATAATTTGCTGAAAGTCACTAAGTCCAAAAGTTAGCTCTCAGGAACTCCAGTCTAAATGAATACCATATTTGCAAGTTACCTGTTTTGTACCAGGCAGAGTGGAGGCTCCGGTTCCAGAAGCAAGTCCCTTGTTTAGATTTTGTGTGATGGTGACTCTGCCTGCAGACTCCATGAGTCATGCAATTTCTTGAAAATTATAAACTCAGGCTCTGGGTAAAGAGTTTCATTTCTTCTTTGTTGTTGTTCTAATAACGAAAATTTGGCAAACACAGCGAATGGCGCGACGTGAGTTTGTCCTGTCTTCTTAGTACTGTTTCCCTCACCAAGCCCTCCCTGGCACACCCAGGATCTTAGCCTCGTCTCTTTTGGCAGCTCAGTGATATTCCTGTCTCCCCCGGTCCTCCCCTCCCTTGTATGAAGTTGGGCCACACATGTTCCACATCTGTCAGAATGCCCTCCAGCAGCTACACACTCCAAAATACTTACATACACAATTCCTCCTGAGTATGTGCACGTGGCACTCTCTCTCTCACCCTCCTTCCCTTCTCTCTCCCTTTCTCCCTCTCACCCTGTCTCCCCCTCTCCTCCCCCCAACAACCCCACTCAGCCCTTGCTGTGATAGGCTTTTCCTTGTCTCTCCCAATCCAAGCCTCCCCCGCTTGTTGCATCTCTCCTCTCCCTCTTCCTCCAGGCTCTGCCAGGCTTGACTTATTTGCCACTTTCCTCCATCCCATGGCTCCTTCAGATGGCAGTGGGGAGTGGGACCATTGGCCATGAGTACCAAGTGATATGTTATTATGGAAAATTCTTCTCTAAATGAAACTCAGCCATCTGGCAAAATGTGTAACAAGGGGAAACCAAAGCAAGAAGGAAAAATCCATGAAACATTTGCTCATTTCAGGTTGGGAAGGAATATAAAAATGGAAGGTGATATACTCCAATCCATCTAGTTAGCATGGAATAGAAAGTAGAACAGCCTAGATTAGTGATAGAAACACCCATATCCCAGTCTGTGTACATAATATTGAAATTCAAGGTCTGAAATTAAGTTTTGCCAAGAGAAGTTTGTGGTAAGCAACATTTTTAATGAAGTTCGTTGGGGAGAAAATTTGCACCTCTGCCTGATATAATCGATAAATGACATTGCTTTGATTTTCCTAAGTGAAAGTAAAAACTGTCCTATGGAAGATTTTTCTTTAAGTTTTTGGATAACTTTTAAAAATATTTTAATGTCAAAATAAAAATATACCTAATATTTCTCTTTTATATCCATATTCCAAGTAGTCTCTCTGATTTTTAAATATTCTACGCATGTAACCTTAAATCAGAACAGAAGGTCAAAGGATAGAGTTAGAATCATAATATGTCCCTTCTCATAAAAAGCTATACATCAGCTACAATGAAGATTTTTCCACTTTATTTTCAACTGAGACAGAATTTTGGCATGAAGCAGAGAAAGAATGTGCTTTATGAAAAACAGACAGTGCTGACTTTTCCATAACTTGGCTCTACCAAGTAGAAAGTTATTTTCTAGCAAAGAAAATAGAAGACTATTTATGTTTGAATAATAATCATATTTGAATCAGTCACATCATAACTGGGATATGAATTATCTATGTCCGATGTGGAAAAAGGGAGTGGTAATTATCAAAACAACTTTCAAGGCCCTCTCAGTTCCCCCAGAATGCAAATAAGATGACAATATGCAAATTTCAAAATGTCGTAATCAGACCTTGAAGAACAAATCATTCCTGCCTCCAACCAATGGTATGTGTCCTGTGGAGGGATCCAAGAGCCATCATTTGATCTGCCCAAGAGGACCAGGATCTTTCTGTTGGGCATACACTCTGCACATGTGAAACTTTACACTTGGACCCTGTCCTTCAAAACGTATTTCTTTCCTGACTGTAGCTACATCATGTTCTGTGTGATTTGTTGCCGTGGGCTCTGGGCTCCAACCTCTCACACACACACCACAAAGTTTCCCTCAAGGAGGGAGTGTGTGACTGTGATAAAGAAAGGAAGAAAACCTCCCATTTCCCAGTTTGATGAAGACCTCTTTGTTTATACTGCTCTCTCTTCCTCTACTTTTCTCTGCTCCTTGGAGTTGTGGCAGAGTGCCAAATGAAATAATGCCTGGGTAAATACGGTCTAGTTAGGATTCTTTGGATTAGAAGTGACAGAAGAAAACTTCACACCTGCTCAAACCAAAAAAAATAAATTAAAAAAGTGGGAGTGTTATCATAATGATACGGAGGTGATCACACACCCCGAGGACAGGAATGTGACCAGGCTTCAGGAATACAAGAATGAGAATGCAAAGGGGCCAAGAATTTCTCCACCTCTCCTCCAGACTCTTCTGCCTCTTCCTCCTTAACATGGTGTTATTTTCTTTCACCGAGTGAATATACAATGGACACCCGTTGCTCCCGGGTTCAACTACTAAAGTTCCAGCCTCTCTGAGAGACAGACTTCCTCACAATCCCACAGAAAGGGGTCTGATTGGCCCTACTGCACACGCTTGGCCTAATCAGTGGTGTCTGGGGAGGGTGGGTCATCTCCCCTAGAACTGCTGGGAGCCCACCGTTCAGAAGGGCCGAGCGAGGGGTGACGTGCTGGACAGACACAAGATAAGCAACAACCCGGGGACTGAACCAAGAAAACTAACCAGGAAGTGGAGTCAGGGTGACAGGAAAGAGAAACCGACTATTTTATCCATCAGAAAAAAATATATTTGCGACAGACGAGGCTTAAATAACTGTAAATCACATGGAATCCAGCCTAATAGAAAGATTAAATGTGTAACCTGGGTGACCTGTGAGGAAGCATTTCTCATCTCTTCTCAGAAATCCCCAGGAAAATGATCCCCCTGAATTGCAGTTGATATAGGGTGAGGCTTCTTTTTTTTTTTTTAAATTTATTTATTTATTTATTTATTTATTTTTGGCTGTGTTGAGTCTTCGTTTCTGTGCGAGGGCTTTCTCTAGTTGCGGCAAGCGGGGGCCACTCTTCATTGCGGTGCGCGGGCCTCTCACTATCGCGGCCTCTCTTGTTGCGGAGCACAGGCTCCAGACGCGCAGGCTCAGTAGTTGTGGCTCACGGGCCCAGTTGCTCCGCGGCATGTGGGATCTTCCCAGACCAGGGCTCGAACCCGTGTCCCCCGCATTGGCAGGCAGATTCTCAACCACTGCGTCACCAGGGAAGCCTAGGGTGAGGCTTCTTAAACTCTCTGACAGTTTTCTTTTTAAACTTTGTGGGAGAGTTGGGGTCAGTGCGGGGGAGGAGGATGAGCGCACAGGGGGACAGCTTTAGAAGAAAGCGCTTGACTGAGGTGTAACAGAGCTCCACTCTGCTGTGCCCCGGAAACCAAAGGAGCGGGAGCTTCTCGTCCAGGCTCTGGGAAAACCCGAGTCCTCAGCAGTCAGCTCCACCTCGGTCTGCTTCTTTGGCTGTGATCCCTTCAGCCTAAAGCAAAGAACAGTTCGAAACCAGGCTCTGGGTAGAGACAGCTCTCACCACTTAACATCTCCCAGACCCAGAATCCAGCCCACTGGGTGTCCTAAGTTCCTGCATGTCTGTTAAACGTCACCGTGGCAACAGCATCTCCCAAACACAAGAGGGATGTTGAGAAAATGCAGTGTCTTTGCAAAGGGTAAGGACGTGCAATGTACCACACAAGGCTGTCACCTTACATTCACATTCCCTAAGGGACCCTCCCAGGCTTAAACCCAAAGGCCAGAACCCAGTTGTGAACAAGGGCAGGGCCTTGTGGGTAGAATTTTTTTTTAAGGTGTGAATGGACTTAGAATGTCTCTGGGGACCAGCATGAACTCTAACAATGTATACTTCCTGTGTATTGAAGAGCGTCCATCCTAGAAAGCCCAAATCTAAATCACAGCAATGAATGCCAAGGCAGCAGCCAGCCAACAGTGTTACGAGTTTAGCTGGGAGCAGGCTGCCGGATCGCCCACGTCAACTGCAGCCCACTCCCAGGACTCAGAAACCCGATGTGTCACCTTCCTCCCATCTGTCCCAGCAGAACACCCATTCTCCACGAGAAAGATACAGGTCTCAACAGATCCTTGCCCTCTCTGCTTCTCTTCTCCCCTCCTAGAAGCTTCAGTTGCACAGCAAGTGTTATTTGAGACATTGGGAGAGGAAAACAGAGGAATCAACAGGACCAGGGCAAACATGAACCCATTTAAAATAAAGGAATGGCCTAAGTGTAAGGCCACACACTATCAAACTCTTAGAGGAAAACATAGGCAGAACACTCTATGACATAAATCACAACAAGATCCTTTTTGACCCACCTCCTAGAGAAATGGAAATAAAAACACAATTAAACAAATGGGACCTAATGAAACTTAAAAGCTTTTGCACAGCAAAGGAAACCATAAACAAGACCAAAAGACAACCCTCAGAATGGGAGAAAATATTTGCAAATGAAGCAACTGACAAAGGATTAATCTCCAAGATTTACAAGCAGCTCATGCAGCTCAATAACAAAAAAACAAACAACCCAATCCAAAAATGGGCAGAAGACCTAAATAGACATTTCTCCAAAGAAGATATACAGATGGCCAACAGACACATGAAAGAATGCTCAACATCATTAATCATTAGAGAAATGCAAATCAGAACTACAATGAGGTATCATCTCACACCGGTCAGAATGGCCATCATCAAAAAATC
This sequence comes from Balaenoptera physalus, assembly GCF_965194825.1. Lineage (NCBI taxonomy): Eukaryota > Metazoa > Chordata > Mammalia > Artiodactyla > Balaenopteridae > Balaenoptera > Balaenoptera physalus. The sequence goes on from NC_138892.1 coordinate 71,302,070, forward strand.
TAGAAACAATAAATGCTGGAGAGGGTGTGGAGAAAAGGGAACACTCTTGCACTGTTGGTGGGAATGTAAATTGATACAGCCACTATGGAGAACAGTATGGAGGTTCCTTAAAAAACTACAAATAGAACTACCATACGACCCAGCAATCCCACTACTGGCCATATACCCTGAGAAAACCATAATTCAAAAAGAGTCATGTACCAAAATGTTCATTGCAGCTCTATTTACAATAGCCAGGACATGGAAGCAACCTAAGTGTCCATCATCGGATGAATGGATAAAGAAGATGTGGCACATATATACAATGGAATATTACTCAGCTATAAAAAGAAATGAAATGGAGGTATTTGTAATGAGGTGGATGGAGTTAGAGTCTGTCATACAGAGTGAAGTAAGTCAGAAAGAGAAAAACAAATACAGTATACTAACACATGTATATGGAATCTAAGGAAAAAAAAAAAAAAAGGTCATGAAGAACCTAGTGGCAAGACGGGAATAAAGACACAGACCTACTAGAGAATGGACTTGAGGATATGGGGAGGGGGAGAGGTGAGATGTGACAGGGTGAGAGAGTGGCATGGACATATATACACTACCAAATGTAAAATAGATAGCTAGTGGGAAGCAGCTGCATAGCACAGGGAGATCAGCTCGGTGATTTGTGACCACCTAGAGGGGTGGGATAGGGAGGGTGGGAGGGAGGGAGATGCAAAAGGGAAGAGATATGGGAACATATGTATATGTATAACTGATTCACTTTGTTATAAAGCAGAAACTAACACACCATTGTAAAGCAATTATACTTCAATAAAGATGTTAAAAAATAAATAAATAAATAAATAAAATAAAATAAAGGAATGGTTTTGCTAACTTTTAGTTCCCAAAGCAAAAGTCTACAAATGACATTACTATTCAACTTGGTAATGAGAAATATGCTTTAGAGTTTATAAATTCCCTGTGAAAGGAGATGAACTTCATGGGCTTACTTGACTTCTTGCCGAAGAGTTTTCCAAAGACCCTAGGACCATTTATCTCCAAAGGGGGTACTGGTGGCAGGGCCTCATTACAAACCTACAGTATTTTAGCTTCTGTCACTCTTGCCCTTCTGGAGACTATCAGTGTTACTGAAATCCAGATGAGCTCTCCTTCCACCCATCAGTAAGTCTTTCATTAATTTGTCGAACACTGTTTTCCCCCCACGTTTACTATGTACCAGGCATTGTACTAGATGCTGGAGATGAAACAAGGAATAAGATATCAAAACTGCTCTTAAGGGAGTTTCAGTGGGTGGAGGAAAAGCCGTGATAGAAACAATAAGCAATATTCCTGCTTGGAACCCTCTAGAAACTTGGCAATCCTGCCTGAAAGTCCTAACCCTATTTGAGAAGCATGTGGCATATTTTCCGCCTGCTGTCCACCGTCAAATTGCTTCAGTGCTATGAAAGATGACATTTTGGAAGTACCAAATATCAAGATAAAGTACCACCCAACATTTGAAGAAAATCTAGTGGAAAAAAAGTAAATAAATTACAATCTTCAGAAAGAAGGGCCAGGCTACAGAGGCACCCAAAAATGAAACAAAATGTTTTCAAATGAAATGCGTAAGGTAGAAAAGTAAGTTTCAGCAATTTCGCATGTGCCTAAGAGGCTGAATTCTAGGACTAGGGTGGAGCTGAGTACAGTCAAACATGTAGACCTAAACCATGAATTGGATCCTGTTACTCCCTTACTTAAAAACCTCCCTTGGGTGGTGGTAATCATTTTGCAGTATATAAATGTATCTAACCAACATGTTGAACACCTTAAAATTACATAATGTTTTATGTCAATCACATTTGAATGAATCTGGAGAAAGAAAATAGAGCTGTCCCTTGGTGCCTTGTTGCTCTCTTAACAAAATCTAAGTACAAATTTTTACACAAATAGCTCCTTCATTCATTCATTTGTTCATTCATTCATTCATTCAGCAGAACCTACAACATGCTTTAACGTTCTAGGCCGTGGGAACGCAAGGCCATGATCACTGCACTAAAGAATCTCAGTCCAAATGAGGACACAGATTTTTAAAATAACAAAGCCCTCAGAGCCATATCATACTATGTACAAGGTGTCATGGGAGCACCAAGAACAGAGAGCTGAATTCCTTCCCAGAGCAAAAGGGAAATAAGAGAAGGCTTTAGACAGATTTTCAAATGGAGACTTGAACAATAAGTGGGAATTCTTTAAGAGATAGAGGAAGAAAAAGCAACACAGCCAATCAGTCAAAACAAAGGGGCTGAAACATGATTTTACTTATTCTTTTCTGTGAAATTATCCAATTGTTTAGATGGATCAATCAGGCAACTCGGTCAAGGTGATTATGCCTGTATATGCAACATGTACCAGGCAAATATAACTCTGGGCTTTAAGAAATGAGAGTGTTTCTAGGAATGTTTTCATATTTAAGCCCTTTATCTGTTTGAAGAAGATTTCTCAAAAGTATTTGATATGAGGGCAGAAGTTTACCACCACTTTCAATCAAGTTTTATATACATATTCAGTTTAAGATTTTATCAATGTATTTATTGTTTGGTTGCTTTTTAAATCTAAGAACCAAGGATGCTTTTAGTAAAAAGGAAAAGGAAAAGATGGAAATTATCCAGGTAATTTGATATTTATAGATAATCTTTATTGCATAAGCAAAAGGAAATAATTTAGCAATAATGTTGTAATTTAGGCTATGTACGCATCTGAATGATAAGATTTATTTATCAGAAAAAAAGTCTTTGGACTTCCCTGGTGGCACAGTGGTTAAGAATCCACCTGCCAATGCAGGGGACATGGGTTTGAGCCCTAGTCCGGGAAGATCCCACATGCCGCAGAGCAACTAAGCCCGTGCACCACAACTACTGAGCCTGCACTCTAGAGCCCGCAAACCACAACTACTGAGCCCGTGTGCCACAACTACTGAAGCCTGCACGCCTAGAGCCCGTGCTCCACAACAAAAGAAGCCACTGCGATGAGAAGCCCGCACACCGCAACGCAGCCAAAAATAAAATATAAATAAATAAATAAATTTATTTATTTTTTAAATATTCTAAGTGCCAGATTTGTAGCTAAATCATTGAAAAGACACGGCTCTCCTTCAGATAGCATACATTCCAATGGGAAAGACAGACAATAAATAGAAAATGAGTTTAAGAGATCATAAAAGTTGCAACACATGCTGGGATGAAAACACAGAGTGATGTGATAGGTAGCTGCTCTTTTCTGGGGCAGTGATATTTTGGCAGAGATCTGAAGGGAGACTGAAAAATTGCACTTCTAGAACTAATATTTCATTTGAGTTCCTACATGGATTAAATTAATAATTATTGTATAAAATGGGAAAGAATGCACTTTGGAGCTAAACACACAGAATCTGTGTTTAACTGCTTTGGGTGAGTCACTTCTCATTTCTGGGCATCTGCTTCCTCCTCTGCAATTTAGCCATAATAATACCATCTAACTGAGCCATTAATGGCAATAAAGGAGGAAAATACAATAATGGGCCAGATACACATTTCTATATTAAGTCATTTGTATCACCCAGCAAACCTAGAATATAGGTACCATTATTATCCCCATTTTACAGATGAGGAAACTGAGCATCCATAAGGTAGAAGTGGGGTTTAAATGAGGGCAGTGTGACTGCAAATTCCATGCTTTTTAAATACTGTGTTATGCTGCCCCCCGATATTAGTACCTAGCAGTCAGGGCTAGTTAGTCTTCTTCCCTTCACTTTGGGTAAATACAGTTTTAGAAAACAGAAATCCTTTTACAAGTTTATCCCGTGAAAATAATGAATGAGCACAAAGAGTTAGCTAAAGAATGCTCATCACCAGTTAAAGAATGTTTATTTTTTTTAAATTATTTTAATGTTAATGGCCAACAAATGTATCTTATAGTCATAAAATAATGGTTGTAAAATAATATTGACATGGAGAAATGTTCATTATATATTAACTGAAAAGCAAGTTTCACTTGTCCAATTTGATCAATTTCTGTAATATACGTATGTCCAGGAAAAAAAAAAGACCAGAGAATACATTTTCTTTGTGCTTTTTTGTATTTTTCAAAATTTTGAAATGAGCTCGTTCTTTCAGTAGAAGAGAAACCATAGAATGGGAGTTATCCAAACACTACTCCTTTTTAAACAGCCTATTCATCTTTGTGTATTCATATAATATTTTTCCTTGTGGAATAATACTTCTTTTAACAAAGATAAAGCATTCCAACCATACATTGCATTCTTGGAAGTTTAGAGACCAGGGGTGGACAAATAGAGACTCAGCTCTGACATTGGCACTATCTCCCAGTTTGCTTGTGATAGGGCACCTCCTTCCAGAAGCTTCTCTCTCCAAGTTCATTACTTTCGCCACAAAGGATCTTCACCCGCCTCTCCAGGCAACAGAAGGGGCAGGAGGAATGTGCGGTTCCCTGGTGGAGAGGAGACTCGTCTTGTTCCTGCTACTTGAAACCATTAAAACACTGATCTTTAATGTGGAACAAAACGGGTTGATGGAATGAGACATTTTAAGGTAACAGCCATTGTGCCACGATAAGGAAATTGGACCTCATTTTATCTGAATTTAACTGGAAACCTCATCAGCATTCTTCTGACTACAACGACAAATGATACCTTTATGGCTGGAAAGCCCTATAGCATACTAACCTATAAAACAGATGAATCAGAGGAAGCATATCTGCATCACAAAAAAAGATGCTTTGCTTCACAAAAGATTCACCTCAGGGCTTTTTTAATATCTGGATCCCCTTGGACAGCTGTTTATTTGTTTACAGGTTATTAACTATTTGGCTGAAAGATGAGAAGAGGCCAGGGTGGGCCAAAGAGCCAGTGCCACCATGCACTAGAGATCAATGAAACCTGGAAACAGAGCTTTCTGGTGGAGAATCCAACCCCTTTTTTTCTGCCCCATGTCTGGGAAGGAAATGTTAGGGAGCCAAGAAAAAGAGGCAGACTAGCAAGGAAGTACGTGGTTTTTGTGTAGTTCTGAGAAAGCTGCCTTGGGTTCACACGTGGCAGGGGAGGAGGGGCAGGGGAGGGGCTCCCACAGACCTCAGTGGGAGGCCTGGCCCTTAGACTGTACTTGGTGGCTGGGGCTTTGTTTTCACAGGGCTGTGATGGGAGGAACTGTGACTTACAGATCTCTGTCAAGGCCCGGCTCTGCTGCTGCAGCTTTGGGACAAGGGCTCTTGTTTTGCTTCCAGAACACTCCCTAAGACAAATCTTAAGCCAGAGAAGGGTCCCAAGGAAACCCTGCCCTGGGAGCTCTTTAACCTACTGCAATTTACAGGTCTGATTTTTGGAGAGATCTGTACCTCCATTAACTAGATGGACCCAAAGACCATTAAAAACAAAAATGAGATAGACCCATTTCATGTCCTCTCATTTCCTCGGAATTCTATGCCAGTTATGCTCAATAAAGTCCAGGCCTGGGTCACTCCACCTCTTATCCCCCCTGGAAAGCAGGCTGGTTTGAGATTTAACTGTTCAAATGTTGCTTTTTGTTTCACTTAATGAAAATTTTAATTTTTCTGGCAATTACTGATCTCGTGTCAGTCCTTCATTCTACAGGCAATGATTTATGGCCAGATTACATAATGTGCGTTGACCAAGGTTTTTAATACCCCTTTACCGCATTTAATTCCCTACTAGTCTGAGAATCAGAGCTGACAAAATTCACTTTCTGACAACTATAGCATCTTTTCAGTGGCACACAACCCCTTCTGAGTTTAACTTGTACCTGGACTATTTGGTACTAGCTCCAAATCCAAGGTACCTATTTGGCCAACAGAAGAGAAGGACCCTTTTTATGCTGATCACATGGCACCACTTTCACATTCCAGGAGTGGCCTCTAAAAGCAGTTGAACCTGTTGACCAATTACTGCCTAGGAGAACAGCTAAATAGTAATTATGTCAAACCAAACTCTTGTCAGTTGCGTTGTCATATGTAAATGGATAACACTGAACAATTTTAGCCAAAAGATTTCCCCATTCAGTTATACAGCGCTTCATCTGGGGGACGAATTATCTTAGAATCAAATCAGGTTGTAGTACTTTTCAAAATTAAACATAACTCAGGAGCCAAGGTTCCTCGAGGGCAGAAATAAATGAGGTTTGGGGTAAATTTTTCCCCAAAAATACCTAGGTCAAAGTCTGTTCTTCTTGATTTTTTTAATGGGACAGAATTTGGGGAATTCAACAAAGTATTTCTTTAAATTCTGAAACAGATGAAGAGCTCAGAAATGAGGAACTCCTCTACGTTGTCCATAGCTATTACTAAGTTTATTTTCCATGATTTTACTCAAGAGCATTTGCTGTGTAGGCATCCTTTTGACAAATTTCTTTAAGAGCTTAAAATTCTCCTCCCTCAAAAAAAAAAAAAAGTGCCTTTCTTTTGTGATAAAACTTGATCCTTGAGAACTTTGTAAATTGTCTTATTTCCTACCTTATCTGGGCAGCTAGAGAATATAGTGCCTGCCTGGCGAGAGGAAGCCTGGGTGGCTAGGAGAAGGCGTGAGACGGAGGCTTTTTATTGTATGTATGTTTTAACTTTCAAATTTTGAAACTTATGCGTGTATCATCTATCTAAAAAATTAATAAACTTTAAATAAGATGGCATGATGATGGCAACTCAGAAGGCCGTTCTTTATTCTGATATTATTCCCTTCCCTGGTTATGGTGAGAATCAGTAGGCTGTTTTACTTTGCTTTGTTTATTTTTATAATAACCTGATTAAGTTTAAGATTTTGACTCTTATTGAATCAGTGCCTTTTATTCTCAGCTGCCTCACATTCTTATTGGAATTAGACTAGATATAAATACACAAATACAGACAGACAAAAACACGTCACACACATGCACAAGTTACACACTCCAATCCTAATGCTGAAAGATCCCTGAAAGCCTCCTCTTCCCATACCCTGACCTGATGAATGAGGAAACCTGAGCAGAGGGGATTCCCACCCTCCCCTGTTAATGGGGGCCCTGGACCCAGAACCCAGGTCTCACAATTCCCATTCCATTGCCCTTTCCATTAACTTTTTGTTGTTGTTTTAATTTTTATTTATTTATTTATTTATTATTTATTTACTTTTTAAAATTAATTTTTATTTGAGTATAGTTGCTTTACAGTGTTGTATTAGTTTTTGCTGTACAGCAAAGAGAATCAGCTATACGTACACATATATTCCCTCTTCTTTGGATTTCCTTCCCATTTAGGTCACCACAGAGCACCAAGTAGAGTTCCCTGTGCTATACAGTAGGTTCTCATTAGTCATCTATTTTATACATAGTATCAATAGTGTATATATGTCAATCCCAATCTTCCAGTTCATCCCACACCCCCTTCCCCCTTGGTATCCATACGTTTGTTCTCTATGTCTGTGCCTCTATTTCTGCTTTGCAAATAAGATCATCTATGGCATTTTTCTAGATTCCACATACATGCGTTAATATACGATATTTGTTTTTCTCTTTCTGACTTACTTCACTCTGTATGACAGTCTTTACATTTTAAGTCCATGAAAAACATGATTTGCTTTATAAAAGTACTATTGTATACCACTGGGAAAAACTTAATGATTGCAAAAGCAAAAGGTATCTCCGAGAACTAATTTTCATCTTTATAGGAAAATAAAATGAGCCCGGGTCTATTTTTTCTTTAGCAGAGCTATTTATATTCAGCAACGTGTATTACTTTGAGGAAAAGGACATTAGTATTGTAGGTTTCTGCTCTGCTGGTTCTTTCCTCCCCATCACCTTGAGCTAAAATATAAACTCCTTAGCACAGCATCCAATGTCCTTTAGATTTCTTCTTTCCTGCCTTGGCTTTCAGGTCCCCTCCACACAACTCCTCACTTTCAACCACTCCAAAATATTTCTGGGTTCCTAAGCATTCCGGGTTTTCCTGCAACTGCACATGCTACCCCCTCCGCCAGGGACATCTCTCTTCCAGCGAAACCCGACCCGATAACTCTTCCATGAACACTCAATGTCACTTCCTCGAAAACGTTCGCCTGGCCTCATAGACATCATTAGCTGTCCCTTCCTTTGTGCTCCCACTTCGGAGATGCCTCTTTCAGCATTTATCTCACTGCTGGGTGAATAATGGTGACATTCATCTCCCTAATAAACCCAGGCGCTCCAGAGCAGGGCAGAGGTTTTTCATAACTGTCTCCCCATCATCTACTCCGCATTGTTCTCAGTGTATCGTAGGTGATCAACAAATATTCTCAGAAGGAAAGAAGGAAGAGAGGGAGGAAAGGAGGCCATTATTTGGGATGCAAACAGAAAAAAGCCCTCCTATATGTTTGCCTTTGGATTGTGGTCAAAGAAAAGAATGTTTCCTCTGCGGCCAGTGCCCAGAAATAGCTGCTTAAAAAGAAACTTTACAGAAAACCGGGCAGCCTAGGCCTCGGGTAAGAAAGCCAGCAGGCACACTTTTGGCTGCCATGTTCTCTTCTTTCTCTTTAGGCCCATGCCTGGGAGCTACTGCTTAGTGGAACATTCTCTTTGCCCCATATCAAGGCAGAGAAGCATTCCCGATAGCCCTGGGTCCTGAGTGATGTGCAGAACACCCTGTGCTCTACTTACAAAACAGCCATCACACTCAAAGCTAAGAACGATGCCTTAGCATCCCAGGATGTGTGCCATGAATTCGTTTTACCACCAGCCCCTAGTCTCTTGAGCTTTACTTAATGAAACCAGTTTCTGCAACTGGTAAGGAACAAAAGGAAAACATAGGGCTTCCCTGGTGGCGCAGTGGTTGAGAGTCTGCCTGCCAATGCAGGGGACGCGGGTTCGAGCCCTGGTCTGGGAAGATCCCACATGCCGCAGAGCAACTAGGCCAGTGAGCCAGAACTACTGAGCCTGCGCGTCTGGAGCCTGTGCTCCGCAACAGGAGAGGCCGCGATAGCGAGAGGCCCGCGCACCGCGATGAAGAGTGGCCCCCACTTGCCGCAACTAGAGAAAGCCCTAGCACAGAAACGAAGACCCAACATAACAATCAATCAATCAATAAATAAATAAATCTTTAAAAAAAAAAAAAAAAAAAAGGAAAACATAGAGGTCTGACAGCTGAGTTCTAATCACCGCTTGGTGTTGTGCCTATGAGCACAGTTTTTCCCTTTCTTCTCGGTTTTCTCTTCTATAAAATGAGTCTCCCACAACTCTTCTATGATTTTGTGTTCAGCGTACATTGAGGATGTGGAAATAATCAATATGAGTCGTCAACCAGCATGTATTGCTTTCTGACAGTGTGAAGACACAGTTCCACATGCATAGGTATATGGGAGGGATAGAAAGAAATCTTGGAAATGACCCCTGCCTTCCAAGGGCTAACAATCTAATCGGCGGAGCTTTAAAGCGCACAAACCATGCCAAATAATATGAAAGCAGATGTGCAGGACTTCCCTGGTGGTGCAGTGGTTAAGAATCCTCCTGCCAATTTAGGGGACATAGGTTCAAGCCCTGGTCCAGGAAGATTCCAAATGCCACGGAGCAACTAAGCCCGTGCACCACAACTACTGAAGCCCGTGTGCCTAGAGCCCGTGCTCAGCAACAAGAGAAGCCACCGCAATGGGAAGCCCGCGCACCGCAAAGAAGAGTAGCCCCCACTTGCCGCAACTAGAGGAAGCCCGCGTGCAGCAACGAAGACGCAACACAGCCAAAAATAAAATTAATTAACTAATTAATTTTTTAAAAAAGAAATGTATCCTTTAAAAAAGAAAAGAAAGAAAGCAGATGTGCAAAGCTCCAGATGAGAGGGAGAGATGGTAAAAACTTTGCCACCACATAGCTGCTGTGTCAGCAAACCTCACTCAAACAGAATAGAGAGAGAATGCACCACTTAAATACTAACAATAACACACCTAGCATCCCATCCTTATGATGCTCATAAATCAGTGAATAAGCTAAGGGTTTTTTTTGTTGTTGTTTTTTGTTTTATTTATTTATTTATTTATTTATTTATTTATTTATTTTTGGCTGTGTTGGGTCTTCGCTTCTGTGCTAGGGCTTTCTCTAGTTGCGGCGAGCGGGGGCCACTCTTCATTGCAGTGCACGGGCCTCTCACTATCGTGGCCTCTCTTGTTGCGGAGCACAGGCTCCAGACGCGCAGGCTCAGTAGTTGTGGCTCACGGGCCTAGTTGCTCCACGGCATGTGGGATCTTCCCAGACCAGGGCTCGAACCCGTGTTCCCTGCATTGACAGGCAGATTCTCAACCACTGCGCCACCAGGGAAGCCCTAAGCTAAGGTTTTTGTTTAAACATTTTAAATCAATTTCAGCATCAAATCCTAAAAGTGAGAAGAAAACTTCATTCTCCAGTATTAACCCTCAAGAATCCAATAAAAATAATGTCGATAAGAGTAACAATAACAACTTGCCCAGCGCTGGTCACTGAGTCCATTGATAGGCATTTGCACTATAAATGGAATGGCTTAGATCTGTTTCCAAGGACTTTGCTCCCACGGAGAGCGTTTCCCTGACAGATGCATCCACCTCAATTGGGGAAAAATAGTATCAGTATATTCCCACCAGGTTGTGACAAGAGCTCCATTTCCTTTGGCTGTGTTTTGAGAGTTGCCTCTCCTTTCTCTTCCTTTTCCTCCTTACTACTGTCACCCACACACCTTTGCTGATTCTTGCAGAGAGAATCGCTGTGCAGAGACATCAACTTCCCACTGTATTCACATTCCTCCTAGGCCCTGCTGACAGGACTGCCTGCCTGTTTTAACCTATTTAATGAGACAGTAAGAGAATTATAGCTGCTTCCAGGCAAACTCCAATTTCAGACTAGAAGCGATTTCATATAACTTGCAAATATAGAAGTTCAAGCGCCACGCAGAAGCATGGGCTGGGATCTCACCATCTTGAGTCATTCATTTGGGAAAATTCATTGATTTCATTTTCAGCTCCTGTGTGGGGTTTGAGGTGGGTTTTTTGTGGTTTTTTTTTTTTTCCTTTTTCTCATATTGACTTATTCTGCTTTGGGGGCTGGGATAGTACTTTTTACCAAGAATGGGTTGTAACTCTGAAACTCTATAAAGAGGATTAAGCGTGTTGATTTGCTTGGCACCCTAATTTTCTCTGTTTCTCTATTAAGCTCCTTAAACTTCATCATTTCACCATATAGAACCTTAAATTAAAAGAGAAATACCCTGTCAGGTAACTAATTCTGAAAAATAAAATATTACCATTTGATTATGGTTTCAGTCTCCCATTTGCCTTTTAACCTAATGGAGTTAGTAAACTCATTTCCTTTGTACATTTCGCTTAACCACATCACGAGTGACAGGTTATTTTGCTAATGCTTTAGGATAGCAATGGAGAGTCACGTGGTCAGCACACTAACATAAAAGGCTAATTTCCAGGCCCATCAGTGGCTCTCACTCACCAGAAAACCACATCCTGGTGGAGGGTGCCGGCCTGGGAGCCCGTTCCCAGGGGATCAGAAATGCTGCCCTCACCCTCTTTCTACCCTGTGGCTTGTATCTGAATTTTCAGAGTTGGTAAGCAAAGCCAACAGTTCCTTTTTTTGCTCATGAAATGGCATGCAGTCAGCACCCCACAATCATCTCCTTCCCATCTTAAACTCCAGAAGAAAATGGATGTAAATCTAGCAATCTCTATTTGAAAGTTGCTCCTTTTTGACACTTATAGCCCATAACCACACTACCGAGCATGTCATTTTTTTTTTTTTTTTATGCTTGCTTGAGCTTTGTTTTATTTTAATGGCCCACAAATGCTGGGCTCAGGGTGGGAGTTGGGACATGGGGTGGAAGTATGACTAGGAGTTGTGGGATTATTTAAACTCCAACATCTGGGAACTTCTGTCCCAGCCAAAGCACTAGTGAGGGGAAAAGCTAATTCAGACATTGCAGGTCATACCTGAAGATATTTATGGAACACCATGTGCTATCTGTAGGAGATCTTCAAGCCTGGGGCCAAAAGAATAAACCACATTCTGAAACAGGAATTGCTACTTTTTATAAAAAAAGAGAGAATAGGTAGTAAAATCTAAGATTAGAGAGACAAAGGGTTGACTTTAGTCTTCCTTCAGTGATTCAACTACAAGTTCCAAAGTTCCTTTCGGACAAAAAAAAAGAGAAAATAAAACACCATTTAACCCAGGGTATTTCCAGAAAGGTCATTAGAAGCCATCATGCCACTGTCTTAAGTTTTGTAAGCTGTCAAAGTGAAGGCATTAGTCTTAGTGCCTCTACATAGCACAAAGACCTGAAATAAAATAGATAGGGTTAACAGCTGTGAGCGAAAGGACATTAATTTTCCCTCTCTCTCTTTTTCTCAAACTCACAGGTATGTGAAATCGATAATGTCTGGTTTGAAGTATAAATAAGGAAGCCAGAATCAGAGAACCAAAATAAACAAAACACCAATCTATTCTCCAGACCAGCTCCTCATTTTGGCTGCGGAGGTCTGGAATTCATCTTGTTCTCCAAAGTTGGGGATCTCCTATAGGAGATGCCCCTATCACATACAGACACCACTGGACTTCACCCTGATTTCTAATTTGGCCACTGGGACTCTGGTCCACCCTTGAACTTCAGCTCCTTTGGTTGAACACTTACAACCTGACACTCCTTTTTCCGGGGATGTTAGACCCTGCCCCTAAACCCCGATTGCTGCTTCACCTAGCCCACTGCCTCTCCATCTATGGAGTCCCTACTGCCCAAAGGCCTGGTCCTAAGCTCCTGCAGATTGTGGACCACACTAGCCTTGGCTGGATCACCTTAGGGGGGGCAGACCAGCCCTACCTGACTCCACCTCTCTCCCTCCTCCCCAGCAGCTATCCATTGGGTCCCAGTGTTCACTTATCATTCTGTGTATATTGAGCACCAACTGGGTTCCAGTCTCTGTGCAAAGCACTGGAGTCACAACATTGAAAGGGGCAACACTGCCTTCAAGGACCAGACTAGTGGAAGAGACAGCAAATTAAAGGCCTCAAAGATTGCTGTGATGGACGAGTGGACCCTCACCCAGCGACCTCCTTCCACTCACCTTTGAAATGGCCTTCAATTCTCACGTGTCCTGAGTAGGCACAATTTTTACAAGAGATCATCAACTGGGCTCAGCTGACTGTTAAAATATATAATTCCTTTTAAAATGAGCAACATGGAATAGTTCAGTATTTGCCAGGGATTATAATTTCAAGATCACTGCTGGTCAAACTCCCCAAAGCCCAGTGCACTTTTATCTAAGGAGGATTGCCTGAAGGATACGCAGATTTGTTGGTCCACTTTATGGATATAAATAAACTGCTGAAACCCCTCGAGGGGCCCAGGACCCGCCTGTCAGGCCCTCTGAGTGCCTCCATCAAACCTCTTAGTTTAGGGGTTCGATAGAACTCTTAGGGCTCCATGGAACATAGTCTGCTCTGGACAGTCTAAAATTTAGCAGAAGAGGGTAGGTACTACTCTCTTCTCTTGAATTCTTGCACACTGCTTTCTCCCTAGCTCCTTGCACTTGCTTTAACTACTTCTTAGTTAATATTGAAGGTTACTTTCTCTTGTCTTCCAAAACTGAATCTTCCCCCAACAAACTTGTCCCTGCTTTTAAGCTCATTCATGACCCAGCCTCTGCCCATCTCTCGAGGCTCATCCAAACCTCCACCATCACTCTCCCCGAGTACCTCAGACTGCAGCCAGATGGAACATGTTTCAGTTTCTCAGATTCGCCATATTTACACTCTCCTCCTCACTTTTACACGTGATGTTCCCTCTGCCTAAAATGCTTGAACACATGTACACTCACACACACACACACACACACACACGCACGCACACATACATCTTTCCCTAGGTTAACTCATCTTTCAGGTGACTCTTCTTCTAGGAAGCCTTCCCTCATGCTACCTCTGTCCCCTCCAACTATGTAGCTTGCCTATGCTATGCACTACCAGAGCACTCTGGACCTCTCACTTTAATGTCATTGCTTACACTCTGTGAAGTGCCGTCACAAAATGAAGTGAATTAAATTGCTCCTTCTGAAACATGGATTTTCCTTTTTTTTTTTTTTAACATCTTTATTGGATGAAACATGGATTTTCTGAAGAGTGAATTGAGGGATGCTCTGAGAAACAGCCTCAAGTGACACATTGTTGTGTGCTTCTGTGACGATTTTGTTGAGGATATTGTTTGTCATTTTTCTAGAGCCTTCTTCATAAAGACCTGGGGTGAGGGTGCTACTTTCTGCTCTTTGATTTAGCAATAGTTGTGCTTCTCTTAATAGGATTGTTTTACCTTAAATACATTTTCAATTGTGTAAGAATTATGTAACCCTTATTATACTGGCTGCTAGAAACCTAAAAGCTAAATTGTGTCCCACTCTTTATGGGATGAATTTTATGAATTTGCCTCATTTCTGTTTCACATTTCATAACTATTTTCAAATTACAATTTAACATTAACTTGCTGCATTTTATTGTTGCGTAATTGTAAGTGGACTTAAATCTTTTCTGGAATAACGTCAGGTTTAATTAATTAAACAAAGTGATAAAGGAGTAGAAAGTTGAACAGAGAAAAGTCGCATCTAAATGGGGGAGGGATATACCAGTGAGTATTCTTTAATTTTAAGTCATTTAAACCCCTAATTGGCTTAAATAACAACAACAAGATATTGATGTAATCTGACAAGTTCAGTGGTAGTTGTTTTCAGGTAGGGTTTGATCCAGGGGCTCAAAGAAGATCCACAGGGGTAGAGACTGTCTGTTTGGTTTACTGTTGGATTTCCAGTAAAAAGGTGGCTGGTACATCAGTGCTCAGTACATATTTGTTGAATTTGTTGTTGTGGAATTCCTAAAAGCTCGTGCACAAATCTCATGTGACCTGACTTGGATCACATACCCTTCCCTGAACCAATCTTTTGATCAGGGGGATCCAGAGCTCTCCCTTTCCAGGTCTGGGTCACATGATCCCAACAGCAAAACCAGGGATGAGTCTGCAATGAAAGCTTGTGCACTCACAGTGAAGGAAGGTGGTTCCCCAAAGGAAATCTGGGGTATTACAAAGGAGAAACAAATGCTGGGCAGACAAAACAACAAATATGCAAATCAATGGACTGTCAAGAAGTTGATGCTTGAGTTGAATTTTAAAGGATAAGCAGGAGTTAGCTAATAAATAGGACCTTTTGTCAGTGGGTAATGTTCTAGATGTGTTCAAAGCACAGAGGCATAAAATAGCTTGATGCTTTCAAGGAATTGTAAATAGCTTAATATGGTAAGAGCAAATAGGATGGGGAGTGGTAGGAAAATAAACTAGAAAGATAAGCAGAGTGCAAATATGGAAGACCTTTTAGGCTAACCAAATAGGGTGCACTCTATCCAGAAAGCACTGGGAAGTCTATGTAGGATTCCTCAACAGGGGAACATGCCTTACAGCTAACCCCGTGCAGGTCATTACAGGGTCAAGATGACTCATTCTGGAAACATTAAGTAGGGCTGAGTCTGCAGGTCAGGGAAAAGAGTCCCAGATGTGGGCAAACAAGAGACACAAGGAACAGGAACCAAGCAAAGTCTAGGAACCCAGCAGACCTGGGAATCAAACAGAGCCTGACAACACCATCAGGTTCTTCCTTTTTAAAGTCCCAAGCTTGTGGCCTAAACCGTCGTGAACTCCTCATCTTCACGTGAAAGTACTCTTCAGCGAGCCAAGGCATTCATAGCGTGACTTGATTGGGAATTGTATTTGTCAGCGGGGCTGCCATAACAAAGCACACAAACTGGGTGCCTTAAACAAGAGAAATGTATTGTCTCACAGCTCTAGAGGCTAGAAGTCTGAGATCAAGGTGTCAGCAAGGTTGGTTCCTTCTGAGAACCACAGGAAGAATCTGTTCCAAGTCTCGTGCCTAGTTTCTGGTGGTTCCTTGGCTTATCTATAAGACACATCACCCTGACCTCTGCCTTCTTCACATGCTACTCTCCCTATGTGCGTGTCTGTTTGCACTTTCTAGAAGAACACCAGTCATGCTGGATTAGGGCTCACCCAGTGACCTAATTTTTTCCCTGATTATCTCTGTAAAGACCCTGTTTCCAAATTAGGTTGCATTCCGAGATACTGGAAGCAAGGACTCCAACACATGAATATTTGAAGGACACTTCAACGCATAAAGGTATCATTTACAAAAAGATGCATTTGTTATCAAAGCTTTAAAAGAAAAGTAGACATTCCCTAAGTGAATTGATTTATTTATAAAAGATTTGGTACTTGTTGGTTTGTAAAGACAAAGAAAATAACACCATTAATATAAAAGACCCAGAAGCAACCGAATAGTCCACAATGAAGAATGCTTTTTCAGATTATGTTCAAAATGGTTCTTTCCTAATTTGTAGGATTTTGCATGGAGGCTGGTGTAGAGAAGGGTGGTGTGAGACAATGCCTTATACAATGGCATTGTATAAACTTTCCACCTACTTAGTCTCTACTGCATACCTAGCATTCAATCCTCCCAACAGCTCTCTGAGGGGGATATTATTATCCTCACTTACAAATGAAGAAGCTAAGCACCACTTTAATCCTAACTACATTATTCTAGGCTGCATTTGGTAAGCAGTTGGGCTGAGATTTGAACTCAAATTTCTCTGACCACAAATTATCACATGTACCACCCAAAGTAATTTTGTGAGTCCTGGTTGAAGACCAAGGGTTCGTCTTTGCAATGGGTCCAAAAGATGCTTCCCAGAGCATTGTCCAAAGAGGCAACAATCCTCTTAAGGGGCAATTATGAATGTCCTCCTGTGCCCAGCATGTTAGATACCAAACAATAGGTGCTCAACAAACAAAACCTTTGTGAAGTCACCATAGAGCTGTAAGTCCTCCGATATCAGATTCATTTCTAATCATAAGAAAGTAGCATTGTCTCCAGTTAATAGGGAGAGCCAAGTGCGGTTTCCATAAATATCCTCCTCTTGAGCTTCTCCATGCTCAGCTCTGCCTGCTACAAGTGTCTACTGGTCCATCAAAGAGGACTTTCTCATGAAGACACAGCTGCAGGAGTTCAATGATGCTGTCCTCCACTCCATCCTCCATTGACTCTATTGCACTGCGTCATTCAGTTTGTTGGGAAACTGACTTTCGTTTGAAGGTCTCCATTGAGACAATAGACAGATAGGCACCCACAGATGCTAATAGGAGAGTGGACTCTTTGCCCTTCTAAGTACTAATTTTCATGACCTCTATGGGTGGAATAAATCATTTTGTCAGTCTTCTTGGCATTTCTGGAGTTTAGGTAGAAGATAAAAGTTTACAGCTTAATAGAAGCATTTGTAACCCTGGCAAGATAAACAGACACAACTTAAAAGGCCAACTCCAATAAAATGCCAAGGAGCAAGACAGCCCAGATCGTTTTTCCTTAGATTCCCGTCAGTTACAAACACCAGGAACAAGTGGAGTTATTTCAAAAGCAACAGCCTTGTTTCCTGAGGGATCTATGCTCAGAGGTTTAGAAACTCAGTCGTGAATCTAGAGGGGAGAAAGTTTCGACAGTGCAGGGAGATCTGAATCTGACTTGGAATCACAGAGCACAGGGCTGTGGTCAAACATTTTCCTAGATTTGTACCTTTTCTCCTTCCTTCTGCCTTTAGATGTTATTGCTTTACATCCTCTTTTTCATCGGCTCCGAATTTGTTTAGTATTCCCTTGTTTTACTCCCAATGAAAATCGAGGAGATTTGGTGCTCTGAAATTGGCTGTTTTGATTTTTCTTAAAGGAATAAAAAAATGCATCGATCAACACCCCCCCCCCCGACACACACACGCATACACACATCCTCATCTTTCTGGAAGATGTTACAGTGTCTTAGAGGGTTGTAGAAGGGACTGAGAGGTCAACGAAGCCCCAGCTTTGCAGAGACACCCGTGAAGTTGGGCTCAGCAGCTGCTGTCGGATTCACCTTCTGCAACGGGGGAAACAGTACTCCCACGGTGTGAGACTCCAATGATCTGGAACTGGAACGAGTGAAGGGTTTTAAGGTTCTAAGGCAACCCAGATGTCAGGGCAGAACTTTCAAACAAGCTAAGTCCAAGTTCCTCCTGAGCGAAAGCGCCTGAGAGCCCAGCCCTGGGAACTGGGCAGAATGAAAACATGGAGATTAGCTTGGCCAATGAAAAATGATCATCGTGATCAAATTAACACTTTGAACACGGCTTTAAGTTCGCCACGCTAACTTGGGTCAGGTTGGGGACATTGCGATGGGCTGAGGTTCTCACGTGCACTCCCCAGACTTAGAGTTTTGTTTTTTGGTTTTTTTTGTTTTTGTTTTTGTTTTTTTTGAGACGACCAGGATCGTCGGGAAGGGAAGGGAACAGACTAGAGGCTGAATCTTTGGCTTCGTGCTCCGAGGCGGAGACAGCCCAGCCTGTGGGATTACACGAGATAGTATCGAGTCCAAGCGGGTCCCCAGCGAGGCGAGGCGCGCCGGAAGGAATCTAAGTAAGAGTTTAATTAACTACCCCCCTCCCCCACGCCAAAGGAGAAGAAACCCAAATAGGCAACCCCCAAACCGTTTGATCAGAGGAAATTGGGTTTGTCTTTTTCCCCGCTTCACCCTTCCTGTCTTTCAATCCATCAGAATGGTTGGTTAAAAAAAAAAAAGGCTTAAGATCGGGGGCGGGGCAGAGGAGGCGACCCAAGTGCACTTGAGAACCTGGGCTGTGCCCAGGCGAACTTCATCCAGCAGATCCCCCGCGCCCAGCTCAGCCCTCCCGCTGCGCCGAGCCGGTCCTGCCCGCCCCGCCGCCGGAGCCGGGCGCCGACCCGGCCTTTCCAGGCGGAGCCAGGGGCGCGTGGGCGCGCGAACAGCCCTGATCCCGCGGCGGCGTCCGCGCTCCGCGTTTTCGCTAGCGCCGGGCAGGCGGCCGAGGGCGGGGTGCGCGGCAGCGCGGCGCGGGCTGGGGAGCAGGGCGCACTCCGCCTGCAGCCCAGCGAGCGCCGCCTCCCGCGGCCGCCGCGCCCGACAGCGCGCCCCGGAGCGTGCCCGCCTCGCACAGCCTGCGCTGACCTCCGCGAGGGGCACCGCGGCCGGCACGGCCACGTCCCGGGCTTCGGATGGTTCGCGTGCTGCCCACCCTCGCCCGCCGCTGACGCCGCGGACCTCAGCTCCGCAGACCCGCCGCGGCGCCGACGACAGTCCAGCCGAGTCCCGCTCCCTCGCCGGGGTGAGTGGGCTCCGCAGAGGGGCTGCGGGTGCGGCGGTGAGGGGCGAGCGCCGCGGGGGAAGGGCCCGGCACGGTCCGCGTCACTGCGGGGGGTCTGTGACACCCAGACTGGGTCGGTGTCGCAGAAAATGGGGGAGATGGGCATAGTCGGTTTGTTGGGCTGGGTAGACAGTGAAAGCAGATACTGGGGCTGCAGCACCAAGAGGGCTTCAGATAGGCTGCCCGCACGGCTCCTGCTTGCTGCATCACAACCAACTCTTCCCTTGATTCTCTCCTGCGTGGAAACCCGCTCAGTGGCCCCAGAGTTGGGGCGATGCGGGGCGCGGGGAGGCCGGGGTGCATTGGTCCGTGTCCACCTCTTAGGATCGCCTGTCACCTACTGGCGTCCGGAGGCAGGGTGCCTATTCTCCCCTAAAGCTCTGGGGAAAGGGCCGATTGCTTTTTGGCTGAGGTGCATCAGCTCCCCCCTCCCGCCCCCGCCCCCGCCCCAGCAGTGGTGTTTTCCGGATTTTGCACGTATATGGGAAAGAATGGGAGAGTCTTCTTCCCTTTAGGCAGAAAAAGTTGGAGAAACTGGGCATGTTAATAATTAGCAGGACCGGGACTCAGGATGCAGCAGAAAGCTGTTAAATTTTCATTGCCTTCTAAGAAAAACAGACGGCATCGCCAGTGACTGTTGGCAGTGCCGTGTTATTTGGGGGACTTTGGGAAAATCGTCCACAGATTGTCTTCCGGAGGCTGAAGAAGGACGTGGGGGTGGGGGGAGGATGGCTGGCACTGCCGTGGGTTCCAGCTTCCCTAAGGAGGATTCAGAGTCATAAACCAAACACGTTTGGTTGCTGATTTTGAAGAGTATGGTAGGCAGAGCTGCGGCCCTGAGCAAGGTGAAAAACACAGCATGGGAACTGCCTAAAGGAAAAGAACATGTAAGGATCTTGCCTCTCCCGAGGAGTTCAGATGCATTTGTGCTATAAAAAGCGTGCATATATATGTGGCTTTGGGGACGGGTTTTATGAAGGACAGATTACATGTAATGAAATTGTATTTGTGCATGCCGGTACAGTTTTGTCTACCTCCCGATTTTAACCAGACTTCAGAAGGCACTGTCTACAGCTGATGTTATATAATCGATGCGGTTCACCATCAGTTAATTTCTAATGTGCCTTTGGAGTAAAAGGAACTTCGTCTGTTACTTCAGACCAAACCCAAGGTGTAGACGGGTGAGGGTTGCTGAATGTTTGCCCTGGTCTGGCTCCAGATGTGTGAGCTCAGCTGTTGCCTGTCACTTAGGTGACAACTGGCCTTTTCCCACTAAGCCTTTGCTGTCTCCATTATCCTCAGTGAAGTGTCAATGTTCAGCCGCCTTCTATTATCAGAGTGGACTCTAGCCCCTTGGGAGGTGGCAGCCTTGTTTCACCATCCCCAACAATATGTCTGTTTTCAGACACTAGGAAGGAAAAAAAAAATCCCATGACAGCAAGATAGATACATTTTGAATGGAGCACCAACTTAATCCAAAGATTCTGCTTTAATCAAGACAGCTCTGGAAGGATGACGCAATATTTGTCAAGCCTTTTTCTTTGGAACAATATTTACTCCCACTAGGGGATTTTAAACTTAAACAGCAGCCATTTATCTTGCTGTCTGGCGGGGCCCGGTTCAGTTTGCCTCCATGTGGTCCTAGCCTAGGTGGCTGGGCTGGGCCTGGGACAGGAATCTGTCATTGTAGCCCAGCTGGAGCCTGAAGAAAACAAAATACAGCACCTGCTGGTACCAGGAGGTTCCTAAATGCCATCAACTGGCGAGTCAGGAAACACAGAAGGAGATATTTTACAAGCTTTTCCAGAAATGTTTATACAAAGGATTTAAAGGTTAATAATGCATGTGCTCTACCTATTAATACTAAAAGGTGCTAGAAATGAATGCACGTTACCCACAGTTGAAAGTTAGCACACTTGCTGATGAACTTGAAAATCTCTTTTAATAAGCCATGGCTAACAATAGTGACTTCTTCTTGTGAATCAGTGTGGGAGGGAGGGAGAGAGGGCTAAAGGACTGGATGGGACATAGGGGTAGCTATATTGATGTGAGAGAATGGATTTTGTAAATTAATTTTTCAATCCTTAATTTGGTACTAATTGGTGATTTATCACTGAGGGAGCCTGTTGGTTCACAGGTTTTTAAAAGAAAAGTGATGTATTTTACTCAAGTGACAGATTCAATCAGTTCTGCCAGCAATACCACTGAACCTTTAATTAAAAGTTTATCATGTTTTCAAAATCAAGGTCCATGGAACCGCCATTTGTCTCTATAATAAAGGAGGTTGTAATGAGTCAGCTTGGGTCACCCAAATAAAAGCTAATATCAGCTGGAGGAAAAAAAAGACCCTTATACGGTTAATAGCTAAACTATTAAGTTTAGAGTCAGATATGGGTAAAAGTCTGGTTATTCCTAATGTCCTCTGCTATGATAACTGAAAAGACACAAAAGAAAAAAGGTTACAATTTAAAATTTCTTAAGTTAGAATTTTAAAAAGTAAGCTGAAATCTAAGTTTTAAAAAGTGACACTGTAAGATAATTTCTCTAAAACCGTTTATAACTACTTGAAAACCAAAAACAAATACTTGAGTATTATGAGTGACTTTTCATAATACTCATGAGATGGAACAAGAATTTTTTAAATGATTCTCCAGTAATTAAGTAACTATTTTAGTGATACAGTTTGGGTTGTCCATATTACTGGAAACAATTTTCAGAAAAGATTATTCTAGTTACTACTGTTAATTTTCCCATTAAAGTAGTTTATAAAGAGTAAATTTTTTCTTTTAAAGAAGGAAAGTAATTTTAAAAATCAAAGTGATTCTCATCTGTGCATAGAAATGTTAAAGATGCAAAAAAAATAGCTCTCTTTTTTTTCCCTCCAGGTTACATAAAATAATGTTAATTGTTTAACTCTTATTCATGTGAGAATATTCAGTTTGCTTAAATGCAGGTCCAATTATTTCACAATCAAGAGGAATTAGGAAAGTGAATGAGTTATATTTCTTGGCTGGCTGGTTGGTTGGTGTTTTGAGGGGCCACTCCTGCTTTGTCTTCTGGTCACAGAATAAAGCAGTACCGTATTACACACTAATGTCTTTAGAAGGTCGTATTAGCAAACGAGCTGGGAGAGGGAAGTACAGTAGTCCTGGTGCCAAGTCCTGCCTTGATGCAGTTCCTCGAAACCTCAGGCGGTACGTGGAGCCAGAGCCGAGTGCCAGGACCCAGCCGGCCCCCCTTCTGGACTCTTCCGTCTCTGGACGAACACAAGCGTAGCACCTCAGCGCCGCCGGCAACCAATAGCCAACCTTCCTGTCTGTGGCCGTGCAGAAGTGATGTCGCGGAGGTTAACTAAGTGTGTGTTGGTGGAGTAACATTTTGGAACAGTGGAAAAGGCCTGGCCCGAAATTGCACATGGGGGCCCACCTCCCTCTCCATTTCCCTCACTCTCCTCTCTCCTGAAGGAGGGATGGTGCGAAGAGACAGGCTTTACAAGATGAAGCACGCTGATGTCATGACACTCCTGGCGCAGAGACACGACAGAATAATCGGACCCCTCTCCCGTGTGCCAGAATGACACGATTTTTCCAAGAACCGTTCCTGAGCCAGTGGTCCGCTGGCTCTATTTCCAGTCCCCCGGGGGCGGTGCGGGGGGTGGGGGGCGGTTCAAACCTCTCAAAAAGAATGCAGTAATTCTTCCTGTGTCTCTGTTTTGTGCGCTTGTTTAGACTAAACTCTAAATGCATTTTGGTCACTTTTGAAGGGACCTCTCTAGAACAAGAACGATTGCCCAGCCTGAACTGATTAGACCTCTCCAGATTCATTTCCTTATGAAGAGAGATTTTAAATGTAAAATAAAAATAAAAATACCAGCAAGGCAGAAGCCAGTGTAAACATTTTAAAACTTAGAGCTGTAAACTAGCGAGCAGCTGTCATTCCCCTTTACTGAACTTTTTCCTTCCTGTCCGTAACTTCGTCCGAAGCGCTCCTAAAAAACAACTGACCAGTTCGACTGCAGTTGCATTTTTTTCTCACTGGTAGGTTTGTTCTAAACTCTTGGGAGAGAAGCCTTTCATTTCTAGTGGATTACACTTCAGAAGAAAAAAAAAAAAAAAGTGCGGGCTGTGTTATTTCAGTTGTTGAAGTACTAAAGTCATGTACTCCTTTCTAAGAGTTTTGTCCCGACTGCTGATTTATAGCACCCACCAGTTTTTGCTTTGTGTACGCTTCTCTCTGTTTCCTTCTTGTCTCATTGGGCCTCTGGAAAGAAAGAGTTGTCAATAATACAGTGAAAATATTGTAGTCAGATGTGGCCTTAAGGAGACCCCTGGGTGCAGCGTGCTCTCCCTCAGCTGCCCTGCTTTTATCTGCAGTGCAGATCCCACAGCTTACAATTATGGTCTTTGACTTTGGTAACAATTCTGTTTGAAATGTTTCCAATTACACACAATATTGGCGGCATGTAGCAGCTGCATGCCAAAAAGCATTTCCAAGTGTGTTCCAAGAATCAGGCTGTGATTGCTTTTAATTTAAATAAAGGCTATTTGGTTTCCTGGGAAGCTTTTTATAACCACCTTCTCTCCCCCACCCCATTTTTTGTCACCTTTTAAAAAAAGTCTGATATAAGGTAGCCACCACTTAATGTGACACAGTATCGGCCCTGGTTTTCTAGGATGGCCCTTGGCTTTGTGCAAGCATGAGGACTGTTCAATAAAGGAAAACTTAAAGAAACATTGTACAGCAGTTTGGATTTCCCCAAAGAAGAAAAGAAGGAAAGGTTATCTGATCACATATTGTAAGTAGCCAACGTTTTTCGAATTTTTCCCCCTCTTTCTTTAGGGAATCTGTCATTATAATTATCTATTTCGGTCACTGAAGATTATTGGGTACAGTGTCTTTCCTTCAACTTCTTCTACTTTTCTTTTTGTGAGCCCATGAACATATGTTAAAGACACATTTAAAAAGTAGAGAAAAGTTCAATAAGAATATTCTTAAAACAGTGGGCATGGGGGGGGGCGGGGCAGGGAGGGAACCATGGAAATAATTTCACCATTCTACAAGCCACCAAACCCGCCAGATCACCCCCTCTGTGGGCTTGAAATCTCTGAACACTGAAACCTTTTAAAACAGTAGTGGCTTAAATCTTTTAATAGCTACCAGATATACTTGACTTATTAAATCTGAAAATAAGAAAATATACACTTTCAGGATTTAGAGTGAAGGGATTAGTTGCAGGACTGTGGAGTTCTGTTTCCAGGATGGTTTGTTGGCCCATTTGAAACATAACACCTAGAGCTAGAGGGTATCCAATAGCTGAGGTGCTAAGATGGTCCCAATTAGGGTGTTTTCACATAGGCTCTTTCAATCCTGGCAAACACATCCTATAGAATATAGTGCTTCTTTGGGTTGAACAGTAGTTGACTTGCATAAATGCCAACATCTCTTCTGGCATTTTTGGAAATCTTCCATCATGTAATAAATAGTGCTGTATAATCCAAATTTGTAAATGCCATATTTCATGTAACCCCTGTAGAGACAGCTGAAATTAACCCAGGCTGCTAGGGATCATTGAGATCCTGGAGGTTAAGTTACTGCCTGCATCCAATGTCCTACCACTAATGAACGATGGTGGGGGGCTTTGACCAAAGCTAGGAGAGGGTGCGAGGTTAGCCTTAGTGTAAGAAGCACCCACCAACCGACACTTAGACTTGTCCTTTCTCCTTGAAAACTCTTTCAATTAAGCAAACCTTCTCAGAGGAAATTTACTCAACTCAAGGTAGAATGAGATTTATGTTGCTTTACCAGCTGAGTACCCCAGCCTGCCAAATACTCAGCCCACCCAGGTCCATTGCTATAGTGACAAAACCCACTATAGTAACTATGGTTGAAGTAGAAAGTCTATTAAAACCCATTTCTATATTGGCCAGCTCCTCTGCCCTCATTGCAGTGCAGTCTTCTGGATACACACACACACACACACACACACTCATACACAACATTCTTTTAATCTAATAATAGTAAACTGATTTAGACCATGTTATAGTTTCACGAGAGGCATTTGTACTTGTTTTTTTTTTGTCTTTTATCTCAGTGATAAGTAAATAGTATGGTATTCTTCTGAAGAAACTCATAACTTGTTAACTGTAATTGATGTTTCCAACTCTGTTATTTACATGCTTGAATAATCTACGTTCCTTCATTAGGATCTGAAAAAGACCTAGATAGCATGGCATTTTGTTTTGCTTTAAAATATCTCTGCCTTGAAATAGAGACACAGATGTAGAGAACAAACGTATGGACGCCAAGGGGGGAAAGCGGGGAAGGGAGGGTGGTGATGGGATGAAATGGGAGGTTGGGATTGACATAGATACACTAATATGTATAAAATAGATAACTAATTTTTAAAAAGACCTAAAAATAAATAAATAAAATATCTCTGCCAAACAATTTCAGGAACTTTTAGATTTTATGTAAGAAGACTCCTTAGTGCTCTAGTGTTGAAATACTTGTTATAATGTGTGTCAAAAGGAGATAGCATTTTAAATTCTTCCGTGACTATGTAATTAATAAGTATGTTCAGTGCTTGAAGTATGTGCATGTTACATAATTTTTAGAAAGAGATAAAGTTAGCTCTGAAGTGCATTAGAGAATCACAGATGTTTCTTGTAAGAAAATTCATATGCTTCGTAGGAATTTTGAACTCCTTTCTGATGCTTAGCTTTGTTCCTTGCAAGGATCATATGAATAATTTCATTGAGTTGCTTCAGTTCTTATTTACACAAGCCTTGGGAAGGGAGCTGAAGTGATAAATAACTTGCCCCCTCACCTAGTTCTGAAATGCTTTAGCCTTTTATGTTTTTGTGAATGTGAAGGGAGGGAATAAAATATACAGAAAAGATGTTTGTGTTTAACTAACTTAATCATATAAGTTCCCTTTGTGGGTCTTCTATAAGCTTAAACAGCTTGTCAGGCTAATAGCCAAAAACATGTCCTCAAGTACTGCCAAACGTGTTAAAAGCAGACCAGGCTTTCTTCATATTGAGGTATTGGAAACATATTTTTTTTTAACCTTCTGAATTTTAGGAATAAACCAGAAAAAATCACTCTCTTCTTCTCCTTACCCACAAAAGCCAAAATTATTATTCAATGCAGTGCTGAAATGAGAAACTGATAGGAATAATGATATTTGTGTGGGAGAGTTTTAAACTGGCTTGACTTGGCTGTTTAAGCAGGAAGCAACCAGGTTACAATGGTACATGATGGGTCTTTGTTTTTTATGTGTTCATGTTGCCTGTACACACTAGCTTTTTTTTACTTTGGTTCAGTAACTTTTGGTCAAGTACTTGTCCGTTTATCCTGTTTCTTCTTGAGCAGAGATTCAAGAACAGACAGTGGTGATGCAATATAATAGTACAGAAAAAGACAGTTTTTCTACCATCATTTTCTGAAAATCAGAAAATTTGGACTGTAGTCTAATAGCTGTGTGATTTCTAGTCAGCCACTCAGCCTTTCTGGGCCTCAGTTCCTCACATATAAAGTAAAGGAATTAGGCCAGGTCAGTGCATGTTAACCAAAGGTTTGAACCGTAAACACCTATGGAGCTTTTTCAAAATGCAAACACACAGAGATTGTTAAGGCAGCAGGTTTGGGGTGGGGTCTTTCACATTTAACTTGAAAAAGCTCTTCAAGTAATTTGATACACAGCTGTGGTTAAGAGCCACTAAATTAGATGATCTCTAAGATTTCCTTCCAGTTCTAAAATTTTATGTTTCTAATCCTACTAGACTGAACATTTTTCTTTCCTTCCTTCCTTTCTGTTTTGTTCACTTGTTCATTCATTCTTAACAGCTACATTCATTCCTAATGTTGCTGTCAAAATATAGACATCATTTTAACTCAGTTCTGGGAAGATCTATGTTCTGCTCCTGTGAGTAGATGGTAATTGATATAAGGGAGGAACCACGTTAGTTCACCATTTCATACCCAACGCCTAACACAGTGCCTGGCACATAATGGACACTCAACAACAGAGAGCCCCAAAACTCAGGAATCTTTGAAAATGTGATGTTAGTTATTTTAAAATAATATGGTCAACATTCTGTAGTGTACACAGAAGTATAAATATAATGCTGTACACATGAGACTTATATAATGTTATAAGCCAATATTACCTCAATAAAAGATAAATTAAAAATGAAATAAAGTAAAATAATATGTTCAATATGTTTTTTGTCAGCCTCCAGTTACCTTTCAGGTAAAGTGCCTCCAAATTTAAAACAATGGATGTAATTGTTCATCTGAAAAATAACATAATAAATACATTATTTCCCTTATGTTTTCAGACTTTTGGGATACTCTATAGTGTACTGATTGTAGTTTTTCCCAGATTAACAATTGGTCTCATTGCTTTAAATGTGGAGTTACATCACCTGAAAAGGTATCTGGAGGTTGACAAAAAAGATACTAAGCATATTACTTGAAAGTGTAATTAATGTACTATGAAAAACAGATTATCCTATGAAAACCATAATGTGTCTTATGTTTCCTTATCTCTTGGGCTCCTGCATTTGTTGAATGAATGATTGTTCAATTTTCTGCCATGACCTATGTGTGTCAGTTTAAGAAGTATAACCCAACCAAATCACTATAAAGGTTTCAGAGCTTATCTGACAAATTTACAACTTTATTACAATTTTAAGTCTTATTTTAAAATATTTTAAATTACAAAGGTCAAAATTTTTAAATCGTATTGCTAATTATAATTGTTTTTTATAGCCAGCAATTATGTTGGATCCTTTTACAGACATGATTCCACATCATATATTTCATAACATATAAAGTGCTTTTAAAGTGTCCATATCCACAGTGCATGTGTGTATACATAGATATATGTGTATGTACACACATATATATATTGTTCTAGATACGATAAATCAGAAAATCTCAATAAAATATGAGAAGCACACTCTGTTTTTCTCATAACTATGATGCATCTGAAAGTTTTATTATCAAGGGTAGGAAAATTCTTGGTTGCATAGTTGTGTGCAAATTGATTAAAAGAGTTTGTTGCCCATTTTGTTTCTTTGCTCTTTTCTTCAGTCTTTGAAAAATTGGGTTATTTCCTATCATTATCCATTATTACCATTACTGTAGAACATAGACTAAATAAAAAGAACTTAAACCAATCAGTGTAACTGCTGGCTGTGTCTGCATAATAGGAACAAAAGGAGACATTTGATACTTACCTAGTTTACTTGATTTTTTTGTTGTTATTGTATGTTGCCGTTCTTGAGGGGAGGAAGGGTGCTTTGTTTTTAATTAAAAGAACTTTAAAAATTCACCTCTTTAAAACCTGGATAACTGTCCAGTTTCCTCTGAACTTTTACACTGTGAAGGCATGGCCAGTAGCAAAATCAGCTAGCGTGAGCTCTTTTTTCCTACACCCACTGCCAGATCAACTAATCAGGGCCTCAGAGTGGACACTGACACCTGAGTTATCTGCTTGGGTTGTTTGTACAACGTTAACAGGAAAGCTCTCTCTTAGTCATTATGTGAAGGGATACTACTGTGAGGCACTTTAGTCAGGAAAAAGATTAAGTAGTCGCTAAACAGGGTTTCAGGATCATTGGAGGTAAATTGAGGGCTGGTCCAAAGTATGGTATAAGCCTTATTATTTGTAGGTTTCACTTTCCTGAAGTTTCACAGCTAATCTTGTTTGTTCTGGACTTCAAGCTAATATAAAAGCACACGTGTTGGTTTTTCCAAGTGGGAAGATGGCTCACTCCATCCCTTCAGGTCTCGGCTCAAAAGGCATCTGATATCTGGGAAGCCCTCCCTGATCACCTTACATGAAACAGCAGCGCCCCTGCCTTCCCAGCCACCAGTTAGCACTCCCAAAACCCCTTAACCTGCTTCAGTTTTCTCCATAGCACTTACCACTCCTGGACAGATACCTACTTATTGTAGCTGTTTGTTCCAGGAAGAAATCTCTATGCTGTCTTGTATACGGCTTTATGCCCATTCTTATAGTGCCTGGCACATAGGCACATAATGCCTGCAGAATGAATGACTGCAAATATTTAGGGAGCTTCGAATTGGAACACCCCTCCCTGATCTAATAATATGTATAATAATGTGTATAAGCTAGTTAGAGGGTTTTACTCTTACATTCTCATTCTCATAATAGAACCATAAAGTTAGCAAATGGCCACCCTCATTTTCCAGGGTAGGCATTTGTGGACCATTTTAATGTTATATATAAAGTAAAAACGGAAACCAGGACTTCCCTGGTGGCACAGTGGTTAAGAATCCGCCTGCCAATGCAGGGGACACGGTTGGAGCCCTGGTCCAGGAAGATCCCGCATGTTGTGGAGCAACTAAGCCTGTGCGCCACAACTACTGAGCCTGCGCTCTAGAGCCCGCGAGCCACAACTGCTGAGCCCACATGCCACAACTACTGAAGCCCGCGTGGCTAGAGCCCGTGCTCTGCAACAAGAGAAGCCACTGCAATGAGAAGCCCGCGCACCACAATGAAGAGTAGACCCCACTAGCCTCAACTAGAGAAAGCCCGTGCGCAGCAACAAAGACCCAACGCAGCCAAAAATAAATTAAAAAAAAAAAAAGAAAAATCTATATGTCATAAAATAACCTTTAAAAAAAACAAAAAAACAGGGCTTCCCTGGTGGCGCAGTGGTTGAGAATCTGCCTGCCAATGCAGGGGACACGGGTTCGAGCCCTGGTCTGGGAAGATCCCACATGCCACGGAGCAACTGGGCCCGTGAGCCACAATTACTGAGCCTGCGCGTCTGGAGCCTGTGCTCCGCAACAAGAGAGGCCGCGATGGTGAGAGGCCCGCGCACCGCGATGAAGAGTGGTCCCCACTTGCCGCAACTAGAGAAAGCCCTCGCACAGAAACGAAGACTCAACACAGTCATAAATAAATAAATAAAAGAACGTGAATTTCTAAAAAAAAAAAACAAAAAAACAAAACAGAGACCTGACTGCTGTTTTTATCTGAGTGAAAATCTCCGAAACAGAGTCTTTTGGTGTATTTGGCTGGGGGCGTGGGGGGGGGGGTGGTGGGGGGTGTGCGGAGGTGCGGGTGGCAGCTACACTGGAGTTTCTGAGCTGTTTCCTCCCTTATCTGAATAAAGCCAGAGAAATGTTATGGAGTATGAGGAAAGAAACTGATCAAATACCCCTCCTCCCTTCTCTCCACCACAAAGTGCTCAATGATATGTAATCATATAGTGAATGGATGCTATATTAATAGAAGTAAGACCAAATATTTGTGAGCTATGTGACTTCCCACTTCATAATGCACCCATGCTGCTCTGTAACCTTAAAAAAAAAAAGGTAGTATCTTCTGACAGACTTTTATGTTAAAATAAGGATGATGGACTATCTTTCACTCAAGAAATCCTGACTTAAATTCCAGAGGTGAAAAGCTAATCCTCTAAGTGATTTCAGCCAGCTCAGTAAGAAACCTGGTTGCTTGAAATTATTATTTTAATGTCTCAGGTTCCAGGGCTAAATTGGCGGTGAGTCAGCTTTACTGTTAAGGAGCTGTGCCAATGTATTTGTCCAGAAATGATCATGTTTTAACTCAGGGGTTGTTTATTACTAATACAGCTAATATCTCCGAAGTACACAAAGCAATTTCAGATTCATCTCATTTACCTTCACTGCATCTTTGTGTAGAGGTCTAACCAAGGTTGTCCCCAATTTACTGATGGGGAAGCTGCCTGTTTGTTCAAGATGCACCTTCCTAAGGAGCTTTGGTTTGATGATTCCTAAATAAATTAGTAGTTCAATTTTTCTAAAGAAAGAAACAAACAAAAGAAAGAGGAAAAATAAGCACTTATAATCTATCTAAAATAGTTTGATGATGTTTTATTGTTTTGTAAACATTGCTGTGCTTATATTCTATATTAAATGCTTTTAGATAATTATAGCCTCTACTACTACTAACTTACATGTAATCTTGGACAAGTCACTTAATTTTTTGGACTTCTTACCCACTTTGTGCCTCAGTTTCCTGAATGATGTGAGAGGCCTGATGACATTTTAAGCTCAGAATTTCCTTTTTTCTAAAATACTGGATTTGGAGGCTAAAACTTTAGGGGAATCGTTAATAAATGGGAGCTAATATTGTTATTATTATTAATTTTCATCATTACCTAAGTCCCTGACTACAATTATTTCACAATCTACTCAAAATTATTCGTTAACCAGGTGCAACTTTTAAAAATGGTCTCTTTATTCATGATTCAGTGTGGCCAATTCAAAATTCAACAGTAGCTGTGTTTTAAAGACCTAAGAGAATGTACACTTCCCCTTACCAAAAGTCTGGTTTAATAAGTTACATTATAATTTAATATGAGGAGCTAAAAAAATGTAGTAATATTCAGAGCAAATTATTAATCTGATGTAGTTACAACAATGGCATAGTTATATTCATACTAAAAGTTAACAAACGTGAGTACTGTGTTTATACATGGGAAATATGGAAAATTTATAAAGTAAGACTCAAAGTAGTATGTTCACTTACTTATGTAATCAATAGTGATTATAGGGACTTCTCTGGTGGTGTAGTGGTTAAGAATCCGCCTGCCAATGCTGGAGACACGGGTTCGAGCCCTGGTCCGGGAAGATCCCACATGCCGCGGAGCAACTAAGCCCGTGAGCCACAACTACTGAGCCCACGTGCCACAACTAATGAAGCTTGCATGCCTAGAGCCCATGTTCCACAACAAGAGAAGCCACCACAACGAAGAGTAGCCCCCACTCGCTGCAACTAGAGAAGTCTGCACGCAGCAACGAAGACCCAATGCAGCCAAAAATACATACATATATACATACATACATAAATAAATAAAATTTTTAAAAAAATAGTGATTATAATTTTGTTTAAAATGTGCGTGTCCATTGACCAAATTGGAATTAATTGGGGGAGGTTTAGAGAGGGTTTGCTGGAAAATAAGAGTAGCCCAGCATCCATTTTAGTTGCATTCTTAATATTTTTTTAAACCATAATAATATTCTTATCTCCCCCCTCTCCCAATAAAAGCTGGTATAAATATGCAGTCAGTGGTGAAACTCTTTCTGTATTAATCTTAAATAATACATGTTGGCCTGTGTCACCATACCTACTGGTCTGGGTGTTCCATTTTTGTAGCAAAAATCATTTTTGTGATTAATTAAATCACTAACTTTTACGCAGATTCTCAGGCCCTTGGATCTTATTCACATTCTAATTAGGCTGAGCCTGAAGTTACAGACGGCCCACTGGGAAGTAGGGTACTACTTATATTATATCTCCAAAGATGGAGTTTGTGAGTTGTTCAGATGAACAACTCAATGAGCCGTGGCCCCGATCCCAGCAGATTTGCAAGTGACTATAAGTGCTGTTCCAATAGGAAGTCCTATAGAAATGTGACATTAATAATCACCAGTTTGAATCTGGGTCGCTTCAGCCATGACTCAGAGATCAAACGCTATCAGATGGTAATGAGTGTGTGAAAGTGCTGCAAGAAGGCATTCCATCTCTTAATGACACCTTTGTGGGCCTTCTCAGCAGAAGGTTAGAGGGAGGAATAGAAATAAAGTCGCATCTGCTCCTTGGTCTGGAGGCCAGCCCTCCAGGTTACAGCTGGCATACTTTTGCAGAGATGTTTTAGGGACAGCTCACAGTAGTTTCTGTTGTTCTAGCTCCTTAAATGGACATACAAAACCTTTCATCTTCTGCCTCATTTCCTGACCATTTATTCACTTCAAAGTGATGGTAGCTATTTTGCATATTCTCTACCGCCTTTTCTCTCCTCTGAAAGGTAAGAAGAAATTGCACTTACAAACGCATGTTAACCATTTAATGTTAAACTTCCCATTTTTATTTCAGTTTGGGGGCATCATTTTCACTTCAGCACACCCTCATTGAGTCCTGTGGTTTGCCAGGCACTGTGCTAGGCTCTGGAAATACAAACATCAGATAAGAATGGTTCCTGTCTTTAAAAAGCTCACCATTTTGTAGGGAAGGAAGGCATTTAAGCACTTGTGAAATACTGTGGTAGAGACAGGAATAGAAATGTACTAGATATAGTAGTGGTACAAAGCCAAAAGTGGAAATCATTTGTTCTGTGTGAATTGTTAAGGAAGGCTCCAGAGAGGGGGATATGGTTGAGATGGGTCTTGACGACTGAATAGGAGTTGACCAAGCCATTAGAATTGGACAATGACTCAGGCTGGGGAGAAGGCAAAGTGTGTGCTGAGGCAGGAAACATGAGACAAGCATGATGCTCAGTGAATTGCAAATCTTTATATCTGGCTCTAAGATTAATTATGTGCTTAGTCATGGACTTATTGTCACCTTTATAAAACTTCAGTTTCAATCAAAAGTAAGAGATGAGTTTTGACAGCTTTAATTGTGACCCTGTCTTTCTTCTCTGTAATTGACTTTAAGCTTCTGAATAAGGGCTCTCTCTTCTCCTTAAATGTTGTATTAACCTGGCCATCCCACCAGGTATTTATTTACACTTGTGTCTTTTCATTGTTATGTTGGTACAATCTAAATTTATTTACTCTTCAGTTTCACTGCCAGGTTTCAATTTCAGACTCAAGTGTTTAGACAACATTATATAATGTGTTGCACTTTTATGACATCTGCTTTAGTACTGTAAGTGCTTTCGATGAAAGCTAATGGTTGGGACAAAAAAGAGCCTAAATGTCACCAAGTGGCCACCAGATGTGTTTTATTGTGTTGGTATCTCTGTTTTGTTTTCATAAAAACTTTTTTTTAGTCTAAAAAAACCTTACCAAGCAGAAATAGCAGACAGTAGACTTGTAGGAGATGAACTATTTTCTTCATTTCCTGATTGTTATTTCTTGATCTCCTGTTTCAAAAACTATGATTCAGCTGAAAAAAATCCATAACAATATAATTTAGAATACTGTACTTTTTAAAAGCAAATTACGTTATGTTTGTTTTTCAAAGGTAAGTTCACTTCTTAGGCTGGAAGGCCTGCTGTGTTTCAATATGTGGTTCTTCAGTGTGGTGAGATTAAGATTGTGATTTAACATCTTTCAGAATTTCTGCCATCTGATTGTTCACTGAGCAATCAGTATGTTTTCAGGCAGTCTGGCGTGTGATAAATATTTTGTAGCATATGTGGCTGAACATGCCAATCGCAAAGGGCTTTACAAGCTTTAATTAATTTTCACAACAACCAGATGCACTCTGCTTTATTCATGAGAAGTCCACAGACAGTGGAGTTCAGAGTGTTGCCCAGATTCGTCTAGCAAAGTGGTTTACAAACTTTTTTTGGATAGCTGAACACTTTTCTCAAACACAAGATAATCTGGAACTCCAGCACGTCAAGTAGAAACTGCTTTTGTTGGGAGGGAGAAAGGGAGTTAGTGATAGGGCTGCCAGATTTGTCAAGATAAGAAAACCACACAAGATGCCCAGTTGATTTGGATTTCAGGTAAACAATTAAGAATTTTTAGTATAAGTGTGTCTCAAATATTGCATGTCCCTAAAAAAATGATTGATGGTTTGTCTGAAATTCAGACTTAACCATGCATCCTGTATGTTACCTGGCAACTCAAAAGTTCCTGTTTATAGCCCTGCCCTTTTAGTGCCCTTGTCTCCTCCTCAGCCAGGTGAGGGTCCTGGTTCCTTGCACACAGTTTGAAAACCACAGATAGAAGAAATCTATACAAATGCTGAGAGAGAATTAATAATACGTTTTCTTTCTCAGTCCAAATTTAGGAAGTATTATCACTTCCTTGGCTGTGTTAGAGACTCTCCATGACCATGCATCCACTGCTGCACACGATAGTTGTAAAGAATTATTGCCTTTGCTTTGCCTTTCTTGTTTCTTAGGATAAAATACTTTAGTCTCCCAATCTTTGGGAACAATGTTTGTCAAGTCACCTATTCATATGTCAGCAATTTAAGAGGAAGGAGAACTGATGGTAAATCAGAATTGCAGGTTGGCCAAATAGAGTCCATCCATAAAGAGAAAAATGGATGGGAGCTTGTGAGCCTGATTCTAGTGCAACCCAAGGGAGAGGTGCCTGCATGGGCCCATCCTTGGCTTTTGGTCTAGTTGACATGCACATGTTTTAGTGGTCCTGGCTTGAAGATAATACCTGTTAAGGTAATTCGGTTATTTTGCTCCAGTATTTTAAAGCAGCCCTCAGATTATTATTTTCATTTCTCAAGCTGACTCCTTTGTGGAATATTCTTATTTATTTGGCCATTACATTTCTCAGTGTAACTGAGTACAATCTAATTAGCGATCAGAAGCCACTAAATTTCTTTAGGACGAAACAATCCTGCAATGCTCGAGGAACTCCCTGGATTAACTGATGAAAAGTCTTTTAAAAACATACAAGAAACTGAGGACCTTCTCCCGGACCTATGGGTCCCCAGGTGCTTTGGGTTTGATGCCCTGTGTGGATGGCCTACTGACTCTCCGTGAAGTTTTTCTATTAGCAAAATGTTAGTAATGGTTTATTTCTTGGTGGGTAGATTAGGAATGGATATGACTTTGTGTCCCTCTTTCATTTTTTCCATAGTCTGTGCTGTAGGTGTGTTACTTTTTAAATAAGGAAATTAAGTATTAGTGATATATTTTAAATGTTTCTTGGCAGGGGGAAACCCCATAAATATTTCCTTGTTTAAATGTTCTAAAGTATAGATGAAGATATCTGGAATACAGATAGTTTTCATTTGCAAATGCTTATATATCTTTGAAGGTTAATCGTAATATGAAATCTACCCAAATTGTTCACACTTAAAATTTATCTCTCATTCATTCATTTTATTCATTCAACAAATATTTATTGAAGAAACATAGACATATTCCTGTACAACACAAGAAAGGGGGTGATGAGTGGAAGCAAAAGGAAAGGAAGATCCAAAGATGTGACCCACTCGCTCCATCCTTCAGGACGCCACGATGTGGTGGGCTGGGCTGGGGAATGCACTCATGCAAGAGGAAGGATGCTTGGCCTCCATTAGTAAATGAGCCCTCTGATGCTCAATGAATGAAAGTGACTTTCACGAGGCTGTTGGCACATCAGGACCTGAAGACCCAGGTCACCCGAGTCCTGCTGGGGGATCATCATCTTGTACCATAAAAACAAGCGCAAGCTTCCATCCCAGGAGCTGGATTTGAAAAGCCACCAGAATCCCTGCTTGTTTCCAAACCAAAGGCTTGGGACCCCGGAGTTCTTCTGCTTCTCACCACTGGCTTTAACTGCAGACTGGGTTTGTGCTGGATGGTTTCACCCTCCCCTAGGCTAGTTTCAGGGATTTTGGTTTTGATCAATATATAATATAAGCTACAGGGACATTTTCTTTTTCCTATTAGCTTCTTTTTGAATTCTCTTGGAGGAGGAAATAACTTCTTCATAAAATCCCTCTTACTGATCTTTTTTGTTGACTCTGAAACTCATACCAAGTCTATAATATGGAGAAACCCAAAATATTTGTTTTTTTTCTTTTCTAATATTAACATGTGCAAAAATTACCTATCCATGACGTTTATACTTACTTTCACAGTTCAAATAGGCTACATTTTACTCTACATTTTTCAGTGGCTAGATGAAGGTAGAATTTGACAGGTGATTTGAGGGGATTTGCACGATAAAGCCTAGGAAATTAAAGGTTTTATATTTGCTAAGACAGCTTCTGGGGTTAAGGTTACATTCGCACAAACTATTGCATATTAAATTAAACTGGTTATTGTTAACCTTAACACATAAATGCTTGTGAAAATAATTTCCCAAATATACAAAATAGTTGCTTCAAAATAAAGTTAAATATTTTCTTATTTTGACTATATATTTTAAAGTTTATATAATAATTTTCAAGAACTCACTGAATTTGGAATTTTTAACTTGTGATATTAAACTGAAATAAATATGAAAGGACTTTCTTAAAGATTTATTTTACTTATGAGTAAACTAGGTGTTTTCTAGAAAGAGAAATATGGGTGCCATTCAGAGTTGCCTAATCATAATTCTGTGAGCTGTTGAAATCAAATCAATGTCTTGATAAGTTGAGCTGCCAGATGGAATTTTATCTAAAACCAGTACACTTCGTTTATACTTTAGGACTCCAGTGAATTTTATCACAAAAATCACTTCATACCCCATTTGGAAGGCAGCCACTTAAGTGTGGAATATGACAATTGTTTAACAGTGCACAGTAAAACTTAAATAATCTATGACTCATGGAAGGGAACTGTATGCAATTGAAACTTCCAGGGTAATTCAGGTAGGTGGACATAACCACACAGGTGTCTTGGAACTATTCCAGTTCCAACTGGCTAATGAGCTCATAAGGCTGAAGTCTCCTTTGCTGTGTGTCCCTTACTGGTTTACTTGTCCATTAGCACAGTTCCACCTAACATCATGCTGGGACATTGATTTCACATTGATTCACAAAGGAATGCCTTGGGTCACACAGTGACTATCTAGCCTGTAGCAGGTGTCTCTGCAGGACTCTGATTTCAGAATCTGTGCTGTTCAGCCACTGACATAATCTTTCAGCTGTACCGGCCAGAGCAGTTTCCAGTGCCACACTGCTCATCTTAAACATGAACCTTGGTGGGGTTACATGTTTCCATCATCGATCCATCTGTTATAGGGATTACATCACCACAAAGGAGTTAATTTGTCTTGTTTTGAGGGTCATGTCTAATTGCATAGGTCAACAAAGGATAATAAATGACTGCTTTTTACTTTACTTCAAGTCTGTTCCTCACTTTTTCTCTAAGACTGCTGAGCAGGACAATTAATTTCCTTAATCGGCACAGCTGGTACCGTAAGAATGACATCCAAGCTGAAAAAGGTTACTGCTATCTATCTAAAACCTGAGTTAACCAATCCAGAAAGTTAACTATAGACTCTCCTTAAACTGACTTGCTCACAGAAAGCCTCTGCATCCAATAGGGAGAAAGGAGGCACTAGATGGCAGTCTTAAACAAACTTGAAATTAACTTTCCTCTCTTAAAACAAATGCATTACCTAAAAGCAGTCACTTCTGTTCCAGATGAACGTGGACTTGAACTATACTTTATAAAAATTGCAAATATAAGGGCATTATGAAGCTTAATATCACGATAAAAAATTTTGCTTTTGATATGGAAAAGTATTCCATATGCAAATCTTCCTCAGCCCACAGGTTAGGTGTCCCGATAAACCCATTGTAAATTGAAAATACCATAAGTCGAAAATGCATTTAGCACACTTACCCTATGTATAACTGAATCACTGTGCTGTACACCTGAAACTAACAGAACATTGTAGATCAACTATACTTCAATTGAAAAATTAAAATAGGGACTTCCCTGGCGGTCCAGAGGTTAGGACTATGTGCTTCCACTGCAGGGGGCATGGGTTCAATCCATGATCGGGGAACTTGGATCCTGCATGCCGCTCGGCCAAAAAAAAAAAATTAAAATAAAATAGTAGTAAAAAAAATAATAAAATAAAATAGTAGTAATAATCTCTTTGCCCCTCATATACAGAAATTGGAATAGTAAGGAGTTTGGCTAACCCTTTGGCAAAGATGGCATGCAACCTCTGTTACAGTGCTGAACACATATTATAATTCATCTCTTTATATTTTATCTCCTGCACCCTGAAGTTTGAAGCCCTTAAGGAAAACAGTGTTAACTTGTGTTTCTGCTTTTAGAATAAGTGTAAAGTAGGGGCTCAAAGATGTTTTCCTTGATGAGTAAATAAATGTTTCTCAAGTGGAAAGCCAAGTTTGGGACACCAGATCCTGACGACTGTATCAGCCCCTGTGAGATCACTGTCCACTTGTGTACCTCTGGTTCCTGGCTGAAAATAGTACTGAACGTTTGATGAGTGTAGCAGGGTGTGGAGGCTTTCTTAGGTTCAGACTTTCAATGCTTCAGCGTTGAAAATGCTTTTACACACATTCTCATTTAGTCCTGGTAACCCACTGTGGGTCAGTTGTCTCATTTGATAAATGAAGAATCAGGTTCCCCATGGTTGAGAGAATCACTGTGGGTTACACAGTTACTAAATGTTAGCACCAGACTGGAATCCAGACTTCTTACACGAGCCCAGTACGTTCTTGCCCTAGTTTGCTTGAGATCAACACGTAGGGTACCTACGCTGAGACACCACTGTCACCTCCCCGGCCAGCCACTCTGCTTGCCACCGTCCATCCTCAAACCTTTCCCACCACCTATATATGTCCTAAGTTAGTAACTTCATAAACCACCTAGTTGTCCAAGTTAGAAACCTGAATGTTATGCTCCACTCCTCTTTTTCCCATTCCTTCAACCACAAGTCCCATCTGATTTACCTCCTAGATGTTTCTGGGACCAGCCATCCTCTTCTCTCCAAGATTCAGTTCTTCATCTTCGTTCACTAAACCACCATCCAGACTGCTGGACTCTAGCCCTGCTGCCTTCACAGTGCAGAGTGATCTAAAATGAAAATTTGTGCCACTTCTTCGTTCAAATTTTGCTTCTCCTATGAGCCCTCCGTGGCCTGGTTCTTGAGCCCACCCCGTCAAGCATCTCACTCGAGCCTCTCCTTTGCCTTTAACCATCTAGCAGCACAGGCCAGACAGAGCGCCCCCATATCTTACTTAGATTGTCTCTTTCCAGGTCAGAACCACATTTTCCCTCCCCCTCCCCCCACCCCCAGATTCTCATTCTGGCCCACTGTAGGTGAGTATAAAAGCCACAGAATCAGGCCTTAAAGCCAGAGGCCCGGAGGAAAGCTCCTCAGAGGGCAGTTGTAGTTCTTCCATCAGTTCCTTTAGCCCACTCCGTCTCCAGCAACCTCCCCTCACCAGCCTCTGGCATCATGAGGTCAGTGCTGATTTAAAAAGAAAAAAGGAACCTAGGGGAACTGGCTGTGGGTGAAAAGCAATTAGCAAAAAAAAAAAAAGCAGATGCAAACAAATACACAGAACAAATGGATAAAACTGCAGGATTGGGGAATTCCCTGGTGGTCCAGTGGTTAAGGCTCGGTGTTCTCACTGCTGGGGCCGGGGTTCAATCCCTGCTCTGGGAATTAAGATCCCATAAGCCACGAGGCAAAAAAAAAAAAAAAAAATTGCAGGATTAGCCAGGCTTTACCAGTAAGGAGGAGGTGCTGCTTTGGTCCTTTGGTCATTGTGGAGAGTGAACCCATAAAAAGGGCTCCCTTTTTGTTTACCTCTTCTCTTTCCCTGTGTCCCTTAAGGATCCCATCCTGTATTCCATGCTGCTTTCTTTAATGCCAGTTCATCAGGGTCTTTACGGCCTCTGATAAAGCACCACTTTGGGAATGGGGCATGGGGGGAGGTTGAGGTGGGACAGTTGCTTCCCACACCCCTGCTCTACTCCCCCTGTCTCCAAAACACACCCTCCTAGATGGAGATTCTTCCCAGAGTCTCTGGGCTCTTAAGGTGACCCAACCCACCGTTTTCCTTCCCCACACTGCTCTCCCCTCTCTCCAACTTGCTTGGCTGATGAGAATTTGGAAGAACCCCCTGTTTTAAAACTTTCAGCGCTGATGGCCTCTCCCCTTAGGCGTCACCCACAGCAGTCCTGCTGTGCTGCTTGAATGTTCCTCAGCACAGAGAGAGCTGCTGTCCCCAGAAGGCTAGTGATATCCAGCAGCAACTCAGATGTCCCTGAATCTGGGAACCCTAATTGAGGTATTAATATTTGTATTTGACCTTGACCGTACTGACTCAGATATTTATGAATGATATTTTCAAACATGTGGTATCAATGTGAACTCCTTTTGAGATTCTTTGTTTACTTTCAGTTTGCTAGTGCTAGTGTCTTGCCCCAGATAAAATGTATTTGTATTTATTTAATGCAAATTAAATGCAAGCTAATCCTTTTTGCAATCATTGAATTATTGTTCTTTATTACCAGTGACACTAAGCTCTACATCTGGATACATTACAGTAAATGTATCCTTTTGCTTTTGTTTACATTCCACTAGGACTTTGGAATCCAAA
The DNA here is from genome assembly GCF_965194825.1 of Balaenoptera physalus. Taxonomy (NCBI): domain Eukaryota; kingdom Metazoa; phylum Chordata; class Mammalia; order Artiodactyla; family Balaenopteridae; genus Balaenoptera; species Balaenoptera physalus. Next base: position 71,343,332 of record NC_138892.1, read on the forward strand.
TGATTCTGAAACTGACAAAAATTAAATTAAATCCTTTTACAACTAACCCTTCCGAGGATATTTCTTTGAATTCTTCAGTGAAGTTTGGGAAATGTTATTCCTACATTTTAAAATATGACCTCCAGAAGGATTGTGATAGCATTTTGGAAAGGGACATTTTTCATAGTGGGAGAAGGGTGGGTGGTGAGTCCAATTTTTTTTATGTTATTTCGCTTTAGAATTGTGCTATATTTAAGATGACTATACATCCTGGTTTATGTCTATTGTCCCAACATAGTTATTAATTGCACTCAAAAAATGTCCTGGTTTGCATGATAAATTATATGGTCTCCCAACTGTATTCTATTTAATTATGAAACAACTGATCAGGATTTTTGTTTGTCTGTAATTAAGTCTTGCAAAGAAATGAAAAAAAATATATATATACATATATATATGTGTATATATATGTATATATATATATATAAATGGCTTTAAAAAACCCCAATATGTAAGTGTAGTTTGAGAAAAAAGCAGTCAGTATTCTTACTCACCCTGCTTGAACTTGGCTCACCACAGGCAAGTTTCTGTTTGTGGCAGTAACTTAGCTCTTTATCTTCCAGAGCTGTGAAATTGTCCTGATCACAATTTTAAAATTTTAATTAAATCTGCTAAAATTTGAATGCAAGCTATGTCTTTGTTGGTGATCCAGTGTTTCTGGCCAGTGATCTCCATCATCTGTCTTAGCAGCAAAGTTCCTTCCACTGTTATATCATTTATTTTTTTCTCTTTTCCATCTGTGATTTAGGGTACTGAAGCCACTCTTCATATAAGGAAACTGTTCGCGTCTTCACCACAGTATGAAGTTGATATTTAAATTTTATCTGCAGGTCTTTGCCTTGCTTTGGTTCTTTCTCATCTATTTCCTAGTGAATCCTTACACCTTTGGCTTTTCTTACATATATTCATTCATTTATTCATTTCTCATTTCTTTCATTGCTAGTTCTAATTTTTTTCTTTTTTTAAATTTATTTTTAAGATATCTTCCAGAGGCGCTTTATTTCAGAATTCACTTCAGCTTGCAGGAACATTTCAAGTACATTAGCAACTTTTCTTAATTTCCTTTAGCTCTGTTATGTGTATAACATACTTTGAGTCTGTTATCAACATCTTTTACATCTTCAAAATGGGTTTCACTCTTTTAGACAATCTCTAGTGAGGTTTCCCTCCCCCTCCTAATCTTTCCCTTTGTAATCTTACCATGTTAGCACATATATTTTAATTTTCTAATACAATAAATGAGATAAGATATCTTTGCCTTTTGATTGATTTGAAAATGGGGGGGTGAGACATTACATTTTCACCTATTTGTCTGGGAGCAACCGTAAGGTGACTTCAGTGACTGACAGATTTCCCACGGTGATTTTGAATTAGCAATGTATCTTGGCCGTTCTTAGAGATGACTTTTCATAGTTACTGTACATAAGCATTGAGTCATTTTCATTAAAAATGGACATCTAAAATGGAAAATGAGACGAATTTCATTATACACCCTGATAAAATCTCTAGTGAGGATTTGTAATGTATATAGTTGCCTGCAATTGAAAAACATTTGTGGGCTTCTAAAGTATGACCTTTAAATGTAAACCAAATTAGTTCATTAGTTCTTGGACAGAATAGCATTAACTTTCTACTGTAAATAACGCATGTGAAAACACATATTCACCCAAGGTAGATGCCAGTAGTAAGCTATTCTGTGACTGAGTGTTACAAAACTGTGAGTCGAAGGGAGTAGAAAAAAAATACTATTCAGGAGAAAAATTTGGGTGGAGTAACAGGAAAGTTTAGAAAAAAGAAGGTCAGAGAAGTGACTGGGAGTGGTTAGAAAGGGCTTTCATAGTGAAAAATGCCTTTGGTGCTGGAGACTTTTCTATTATCTTATTTTCTATTGTCTTATTGTGTTATTATCTTTTTAATAGATCTTTCCCTCACAAGCACACAGAAAAGGAAAACAGAATAAAGGTTATTACTAAGTATATGGGTCCCTTCTTGCCTCAGTATCCACCATCTTGCTGTAGCAGACAACAGTATATTATTAGTAAGAGGCATTTGAAGGATGTTGGTTTGATAAAGTATAACCCCTAAGCCACTTCCCCTAACATGATCTTTCTAATATCTTCAAAAAGTGTCTGAGGCTTATCTGGTTCTAATCTTGTCTGGCAATGTGACAAATGCCTCAGGGAAGTGGGAAGGATATAACCTGTCTTCAGAGATTTATAGCATTTCAGGCATCACATATCCTGGAAGACATTTTCGTTCTTTTGGGGGGTAGGATTCTATTAATACTTTTTATATTATTAACACAAGTTAGCAATATTATTACTGGTTTTCAGAACTGCCAGTGGTACATGTGTTTCTTGCATGAAGATGGTGCTAGGGACCTGCCAAGATTAAGGGAAATATTTTCCAGAATCGGATGCACATCCATTCTTGCCTACCGTTGCTTGTGAACAGTAGTGGCCGTGTGTGAGGTGACTGTCCAGTGTTGGGGCTACTGACTTCAGCCACGGCAAAGCACAGATGTAACTAAATAACTGACTAGTCCAGAATTAACAAAAGCTTGCCTTTAATGGAAAATTGGATCACTTATTCTCTCTCTCCCACACTCTGTCTCTGGCATTATTTCCACACTCTTCAACAAATAGTCTCAGACAATAGAAATGGTATAAATAAGTTTGAATACTGAGTTCGAAGACTAAGAATATCTAAATGTTGAATGATTTCCCATTTTATCTGTGATATTTAAAAATTTATATCTCCACTTTGTCTGAAGAACTTGTTCCTATTTATTTCTTTTCCAGCGTATATAGAACTAATGGTTAGCACATTAATTTTGTGAAGCAATGTTTAGGGAGCATGGATACAATTGTTTTGCTTGCCAATGATTTGTGTATCGTGTAACACCTTCAGCACAGGCTCCAGACTTTGCACCTGGAATGTACTTCCCCCGCTGTGAGAATGTGGTAAAAACCTGTTCAATTGTGGTCAATCAAATCAGGTAAAATCAATACTGTTGCCAAGGGCAGGTCGGTAGCCTATATCTAAGGGAAGAGAGATCAGGAAGTTTCCCTTCCCATGGAAAGTCTTAAGTAGGTTTTATTTTGGTACATTTTAATTAGGAAGGAGCATTTAAGCATCTTGACATCAGAATAACTCTTCTAAATAAAAGACCTCTGATGGCTAAATGGATTATATAGGTTAATATTATTTTCTAAAAACCACCAGGAAACAGAGTGGCTGTTGAAATGAGAGATGATATTAGTGACAAAGAAGAAAAAGTGATTTCTTTGAAGGAGTTTCAGTGCATGTCTAGCACTTCACATAGGCCTGAACTCATTGTCCTTTGATTTTCTTTTCTTTCAAACTACTTACTGCTCCCAATTTCTCAGTTTTCTACAGAAATTTACCCTCTACACTGCAACCTAAAAGCTAGGGCATCTCACAAATGAAAAAAGACGTGTAAAATAAAGCATTCAATTCAGTGCGCCTGGTTAAATGTCAGATTAAAAAAAAAAAATCTTGCCTATTTGGTAGCTATTTGACTGCCTAAGAAAATTAACTAATTCAGTATACTTGTACTTCCAACAGTATCTTCTGCCTTCTCAGTTTAGCTTCCCTTGGCTGTGGCTTATACCGTATCAACCGTATACATCAGCTCTGGCTCCTCTATGGGAAAATGAAGTTCTTTAAAAGAATATAAGGTCGTAAAAGCCAAGAAATAGCACTTTATTACTTTCTGTAAGAAGACTTTTAAAACAGAGCGTTTCTTTGTAGCTTAGTGACCCAAAGGCAAAAGTGGTGCTTGTCCAGTGAGCCTGCGGTCCAGCGCCCACTCCCGGCTGGCATCTGCTGGTCCCGGGAGAGCCGCTGGGGACCCAGACAAGCCACGTCCTGTCGGAGACCTTCACCGCATTTTCCACAACAGCATCGGAATTCTCCTAAGGCACTTTCACATCTGGAATTTTAAAGAAGGTTTGCCCTTCAATAAAATGGTAGTAAATCTTAGGAAACATTGTGCCGTTTTTGTTTTAATTAACCTGGTATTTCTCTCGTAAACCATTAACAAATTATTGGTTGTTCCCTCCCTTTTTCACCCTTGATGGTAATAATGGACAAAGAGAAGAATTATGAAATGCTCTTTTGTACTTTACTTTTGAATTAAGGTGGCATAAGTGTTTCCCAGAATATCTTTCCATTTCTAACACAAGAATATGTGGGCCCTAAAGTGAAAATATTACATTTTATTTATGCAAAATAGTATTACTTTATTATGAAGATGTAGCATTTGTATGATTAAACGAGATTGAAACACATTTCTAATGGGCGGCTTGTGTGTGACATGCCTTTATCCAGTCTTTAGAGACACTGTCTTACTTGGAAGCCTGATTTGGAGGCTGTCATCACAGTATGCCAGTTACGAAGCATGTGAAGTATCTCTCTGAAAGCCAATTTTAATGACTCCAGCTTGCTATTAGAATAGTTTAATCAAATTCTGCAAGTGACAGTTTCTTATTTTAAAATGTCAAAGCTGTTCAGTTTTTGATTGAAAAAATTGTGATGATTTTGGAATAAGTATTTTAATGTGTGTGAGGAACCTTTTTTATACAGAGAGAAAAACTTTGCATGGTTACATAAAGCAGTCATGAAACCTAGAATTTTGATTTGCCAGTTTTATAAAAACAAAATGACTCCCACAGAAAGCTCAGAATTGTAATAACTCAAGTATTCCATGTGTCACAGATGACATAAGGAGGGATCCAGCCCTTCCAGTCCCTAAAGCATCTTTTAAGTAAACATGGACATCTTTAAAAAGAAAGCATTTGCAGAAAGGAAGAGAGGGTGGTGTGTGAATAGGTGATATAAAATCTGGAGTTCCATTTGCTATTTTGATTATTGATTTACCCCCCATTTTTAAGGGAAGCATATGTGGGGGGCAGGGAGTTGCTAACTGTGGCTCCTCTCCCACTCTGATGTAATGAGAGACCTGAACTACATGAGCCTGCAAGTTTGGTTAGAACCTGAAATGCATTTTCCAAGGTCATCAAACAAGGTGACCAGTCACAGTTGGCTTGCTTCCTTCATTTGTCCCTTTCTTCATCCATTTAACAAACAGTAATTGAGTGGCTCCTCAGGCCAGGCACTGTCGCAGGCCAGCTCACAAAAGGTTAAAGCAGAATGAATATGTGTTGAATAAACTGGCTTTATTTATAGAGCATTCACTGTTGTCTTGAACCCTCCCCAAGGCTTAGCTCTTTGCAGCTCAGACGAGCTATTCTGTGGCTGAGTGGCATCCAGCAGTCACCACTCCGGTAACAATTAGTGGCCTGTTCTTGGTCTGTGTCCTACACTGGGCCATCAGCTTTTTGGAGGCAGGGCAGTGTCTCCTTCTAGCCTGGGTGCCTGGCACATTGTAGGTGCTCTGCAATATTTGCTGAGCAAATTTCTGCATTATCCATTTAAATCCTCCTTTGAAACTCATAATGGAGTTATGTGTAGAAACTGGGAAGTCAGGATTGACCCGTGTAGACTTCTTGACTAATTGTAGAAGTCATTTGTTCAGTCATTTAATAAAGATTTATTGAGGTCCTACTTTGTGCCAGACCCTATCTCTGTATAAGTGTCAAGAGGGGAGAGCTCAGACCTGGAGCCACACTGTCCTTGTTTGAATCCCGGCTGCCACACTTGCTAGCTGGCAGATCGCAAGCAGGTCATTTAATCTCTTCTGTAGAGTGGGGGTAATAATAGTCCCTCCACTAAAGGGTGTTGGTGTAAGGATGAAATTAATTGCATTATATCCAGTGCTTAGGTCCTGTGTGGGTAGTAGTTATTACTGTTGGTGGTTATTAGAGCAAAGGTGAGCATGCTGTGGGATGAAGCTGGATAGGTCGGAGGACCACATCTCCCAGTTTGGGGCCTCATCCTCTACCCTAGGAAGCCATCAAAACCTTCAAGCTGGGGCACGGTGGTGGTGAGGTCTGTAGCGTTTTGCCTCTGCCAAGGCCAGAGAACCTCCTTCAGTGAATTCAACAAGCACTTGCTTAAGGCACCCTTGTAAGTGGCCACTTGAACATAATCAATAGGGCTTTATGTCTGAACCACAGAAAAGAATATGGATTGTATTCAGGCACTAAGTGGGCTGGTACATGTTTGCTTACCTTCCAAGTGGAATTAAGAGATACATAATATTACAGACCTACCTTCAGGCTATTTGTAAAGAAAATCAAATTTGGTGATTAAATGCTGAAAGGTGTAATTCTTTTTACTTTCCCTAGAAATAATGAAAGGTTTATATGCGCTAGGAATAAGAGTAAGGTTGTTGCTAATTCTGAGTAACCATGTAACATACAAAGAAAATACTGTATAGCAATAATGGTTATTCTAGAAGGATCCTAGAGGGACGATTTAAAAAAGCTCTTCTTGAATAAGTAAGCTTTATTTCTTACTGTTAAAATATTTAGACTCTATTATAACTTACAAATACTCATGTGTCACATTTCAAAATTATGTGTTAGACCATAAAAGAACATGAGAAAAAATTTAACCCTGAGCTCTTGTGTCATTTGAAACTTGAAAATACATTGGAAATAATTATTTTTGTGCATTCTTATTTTAAAAATTAATTATATTCATGTAGTAATCAGTACATATGTTGTGAAAGATTTTAAATTTTGGAGGTGGGGGTAAGAAAAGGAAAGCAAAGAAACACTGCTAAACTGATTTTATAGTCCCACAGAAAGATTATTGTTTTCCACATATTTAAACAAAATAATATTATTTAAACCCCCCAAAATATTTGGGCTAAGTTTATTCTATTTTCCTTTATAATCTAACAGAATTTGTGTATTCTGAAGGAGTTTGAAATTTTTTTTTAAAGCTGCCCACTCAAAGCAATACTTTTAAGTGGACCTTCCCCTCCAAGTGTCTGTATTGCACTACCTAGTATGGTACTCTTCGTTAAAAAAAAGGTCTAGGTCCATTCTCTGTGATTCAGACTAGAGAAATTTTCATATTAATACCCATTATTGCCCAGTGCCTTAGGGAAAGAGTTGATGAAGGGAACTTGAACCTGGGTTTTAGGGGGAAAGTTCCGTATTTTAAAACCTACACCTCGAATAGGACTTGGATTTGTTGACATTAATAAATGCATTCCCTTTCTTCTCTTGGGTTTGGCTAAAAGTCTTTTTTGAACTTGGAGCTTCCCATTTTAGTAGGCATTTGCCTTGCTTCCTGTGATACTTTTGCTGTCTTACAGGTTTCCATTAATAGTTCCTCCACTGAATAATTTGTGAACTGTTAACGGGTCTAAAAGGGAAATACAGAAGTCATCTCCCACCTTTGGAACGTCTTAGTCCAGACTCCTTTTTAAAGGATTATTAGGGAAATAAATTTCCATAGTTTTCTTGGAAATAGTGTCTTTCTCCAACCACAATTCTGGTCATTTTTATACTATTTAATTCTAAAAGTTTCCATGTAAAAATTGAGTTATTTTACTTTTTTCTGGTTCGTTCATTTTATTTTCTAATTTCTTTACAGTAAGGATGATAGGTACTGTGTAATGAGCACTTAATACATGCAAGGCTTACATGCATTATCTCTTTTAATCTTTACAATGATAAGCAAAATGAATTCAGTTCTAAGACCCATTGTAGTATCAGCTTATTTAATGCTTACATAACTTGATGAGTGTTTTTATTATCACCACTTTTCAAAGGAGGAAACTGAGGCAGACATTCAGTGATTTGCCCCAGGTCACCTAGGGTAAGTGGCAGCACGGGGGAGGCACCCTGGTCCCTCTGACTCTAGAACCCATATGCCTTTTGATGACATAATACAATGGGCATATTTGTTTGAAACTTTTTTTGAAAAGAAACTGAGGGTGGCATACAAATATTCATGTTCTAAAACACCTCTTCCCTCTTTGCCAAAAGATTTGTTGTGTTTACTCAACTTTAAAACAGGGTCTTTGTGTACATTTCTGATAGAACGGCTGCTTGTGGTACTGCACACAGCTACCTCAGCCCAACTCTTTCAACTTCTCCCTGGATTCCTTTTCAAAAGGAGAGAGAGGATGCCTTCTTTCTGGCAATGATGCCCCTGGCAGGGGTGATCCCTCAGGAATCTTGATGATTCCTAAGATTTTCCTGCTAGTTTCTACCGTAAGACTGGCCATAATGATAATAAGAATACAAATGACAAAGATAACTCATATTTGTGGGCACTTTCTCTGCTCCAGGCCCTGGACTAAGCACTTTTCATACATTATCTTTTTTGATTTTCACAGCCGTCTATGGTAGATACTATTATTTTCTCCATTTTACAGAAATAGAAAATAAGGTGTTACGACATTAAGTAACTTTCTTAAATGTATACAGGTAGTGAATGGCTAATGGAGATTTCAGTCAGTGTCTGTCATACTTTGCAAAACCCATCTTCTTAACCCCTCTGCTGTTCTGTAGGTTAAGGACCACAGTAATAACTAGTTAAACATTGTAGAGCCAAAGTGGGTTTTTTTGGTGGGCTGGAGTGGTGAGGATTAGCTGTTTCTTACCAACTGGTTTTAAAAATTCAAAATCCTTCGTTACATTGGTTAAAAACTGGATGGTCTTTGCCTATGAAGTGAACTGGGCTCTAACAGTGGACGCATACAAAAGCAGACAGTCTGCTGGCTTCTTTTCGGAAGGGAAGATGTCCAAATAAACATCTCCTCCGCCCTTGGGCCACACACACACAGAAGAAACTGGCTTGGAGCTCTTGGCCCAACGTGTGTGTTTCTCTTTCCTCTATTCTCCTCCTGCTTTATTTATTTGCCACCATTCAGATATGGCACCCTTATTCTTTACAGGTGGATCAATATTTACAGCCATTCAGAGGAGACGTTGGCTCTTCCCATTTTCTAGGCTGCCGTGTAACAAAAGCTGCCTGTTTTTCTTCACATCTGCTAGCAGAACTGCAGTTAGAATGAGCAGGAGCTTTGAGAAATGGCCAGTTCAAAGGAATTTTGTTTGGAGCACTCAGCCATTTTCCTGTTTGCTAGGAGAGGGAAATATCCCTCCGCACACAGGCATGAGACCCAGAGGCGGGTATGTGGTTCAGAGTGGACATTTATTTCTCATCTTTATTTTTTTCTCATGATCACCTCAACATTCTGATGTGTGATCACAGCCATCTGTACAATTATAGCTATTTAACCTACTGTAAGTTTAAAATTGAAGGTTGCATAGGTACATATTAACAAGGGTGGTGCTGATAAATTTTAAAAACCCAGCATTTTTAAATTAATGAATGTGATTGGCTTTAATTATAAAAAAAAATACGTATGTCTAGCAGGCTTCCTCAATAAGACTCTGACTACAGCACATGTTTCCTCAAATAATTGCAGAGCTCAGCTTTATCATTAAGCAGATGGTTTCTATTAATTCCCAAGGAAAGTAAATGATTGCAATTAACCAAATACTCAAAACTTGAGGATTTTAGAGTTCAGTCCTGCGATTTCCAGCATGAGTCTGTGTGTCACCCTTTTCTTCAAGGGATGCAAAGACAATTTCATAGCATCTCCCATTTTATAGGGGGGCTTTGAATGTAATTTTGAGAGTTCTCAAAGCTAAGTTGGTGCTAAATCTCTGTTGCCTGGCTGGTTCTAAATTTTTGTGGTATTTTTGCTGTTTTGGTAGTAGAGAAGGGGTTGAAAATATTCTAGTTAAATTTGAGTACCAGCAGGGTGGAAAAGAGTTCCAAAACCCTGTAAATTCAGGTAGTACCATAGAGGTCATTTCTTTTAAACAAATGCTCCTTTGCTTCCTTGCCCTGTTGTACAACATGTGTGAGTCTATTTCATTGGCTTGACAGTTTCAAAGAAAAGATAAACTGTTGGAGAATATCCCCATGCAAGTCCACTCCACCTCCAATTAAATAGACTAATGTTCGCAGTGGATTTCTTCAGACTTGTTGATTTTAACCAAATAATATCGATTCCTCTCTTTTTCATTTTAAAATTAGTCATTTGCTCGACAAAGTTTTGTTTCGGTGGGTGCTGTGTGCAGGATGCTAGAGCTGGGAGGAAAAAGGTTTTTGTTCCTGATTTCAAGGAGCTTACAAAGCAGGTGCAAAGACAGACATTGTAAATTGTCACAGTTCTAGGATATACTTGGATAGGGAGCATCTCAGCACATGGGCAGGTGTCAGGAAAGAATCAGAGCAGAGAAAGGACTTGAGCTAAGGCTAGAAGGATGAGTAGAAATGTTCCAAGTTGTCAGCACAGTGGAGGGAAGAGTGTTTGCAAGGCGGGGAGGCCCCAAAGCAGGGTGGGTTCCGGGACCTCTCAGGTAATTAGATGTTGCCAGGATGCAAATTTCAAGGAAAGAGTGTTGGAAGCTCAGGTCAGACTGGTCGGCTGGGGCCAGATAATGATGCCCTTTTCTGCCTTGCTAAAAAGGAGTTGAGATTTTTATCCTGCAAGTGAGACTCTTTGTGGCAGCAGTCTGGAGAATATATAGATTAGAGGAGGTGAGACCAGACTGGGGAGATAGTGACCCATCCATTAAAGAGTCTAAGGAAGAGACAGAAGTCCATGGGGACTTTCAGGTTTCTGGTTTAGGCCACTGTTGGGAGGAGGCATGCATACCCTATGAGATAGACTGTGGAAGGAGAAAGGAAAGGGTGCCTAGAGTCACCCAAGTGGAGATGGTCAGTAGCAGTGGGGTGGAGGATGGGGGCATTACACCATCCCAGGGCATAAAGGAGACTTTGAGTCACTGGAAGCCCCACTCAGAACTCTGCATGTGACCCATGCAACTATGTCAAGATAAGCTTAACAACAACAGGTATTTTAACCCGTTTCCCTCTTGTGTTCCTTACACTCTTTATTTTGTATTCTCACAAACCCCCATTTGGTGTGGATTCTGCTGTAGCTTGTTGGATGTATGTTCTTACCTCTGACCAGCTTCAGCAAGACCCCTCGATGCCACAGGGGCTTGGGAACCCTAGCGGATGAGGAACGCTGGGATGGGTGCCAATTGTTCCTTAATGCTACTCCTCATACCGTTATTCTAGCTTCCTGTGGGGAGAGGCGACCTTATCTAGAAAGTTATAAGCTGCACAAGTTCTCTCCCTTCTTCTTACGCCAAATCAGGGAACCTTCTGAGACTCTGGTTTGCAGCTTTATCATTAGTTTAAATTGTAGATGGGGGTTGGATAGGCCAGCACATTCTTTCCATCTGAAATAATGACCTTCCTCTTCCCCACCTCCTCTCTGGAAAACTGACCTTTAGGGCCCAGCTCAAATTCCCCCTCCTCTTTGACCACACCTCCTGAAAGGGAGCCAGCCCTTGCTCCTTGGAACTTATTATTCTGGACCCTTTATTCACCACTTAGCTTATACGGTCTTGTGTGGTTAGTTATTCTGGTGTGCGTGACTGCTGTGTACTCCTGGATGGACTGTCCTCGGGGGAGGACCCTGGATTGTCCTTTTTGTCGCCTATATTACGCTTATGCTTAGAAAGCACGAATACATATTTTTCTGTTAATATATTAGGGAGACTTAAAGATAGAGGATATTTTTTCTACGCATATACTGTGAAATTTAACCTTGATTTTCTTCTCTTATAAATTAAAATTGTCAGTTATAAATATCGCTGCCTTCATTAGGTACATAATACTGTTAATCTGAGAACCTTGAAAGTAGGTTTATCCAGTTCCCGGTTTGTTTCCTTTTTTTAATTTTATTTATTTATTTATTTATTCATGGCTGTGTTGGGTCTTCGTTTCTGTGCGAGGGCTTTCTCTAGTTGCGGCAAGGGGGGGGCCACTCTTCATCGTGGTGCGCGGGCCTCTCACTATCGCGGCCTCTCTTGTTGCGGAGCACAGGCTCCAGACGCACAGGCTCAGTAGTTGTGGCTCATGGGCCTAGTTGCTCCGCGGCACGTGGGATCTTCCCAGACCAGGGCTCGAACCCGTGTCCCGTGCATTGGCAGGCAGATTCTCAACCACTGCGCCACCAGGGAAGCCCCAGTTCCCGGTTTTTAATCTGAATTGTTCTAATAATGGTAGCTCATACTTTCTGAGCCTCACACATTTTATCCCATTTGGTTTTTAAAAATAACATTGTGAATTAGGTGTATTATTTTCTCCATTTGGCAGATGGGGAAGCTGGGCCTCAGAGAAGAGAAGTAACCTATCCTGAGACACACAGGTGTCTACAAAGCTCCAAGTCCACATCCTGGGGTTTTGTCTATTGCATTGTGCGACTGGCTCTTGTGTGTCTATTACATTACATAACTGCCCAAGTACTTCCTGGGTATCTGTTGTTAGCCTCTGTTAGAAATGGTTAAAACCATCTGGCTCCCAATCCCTTGCTCTTTTGACCACCGTGCACCACTTCCTATTAACAGCACTTGCTAGGAAGATGCCTCAGGTGGAGGTTTGAAAGTAGCTCTTTTTTTTTTTTTTTTCATTATTTATTTATTTTTGGCTGTGTTGGGTCTTCGTTTCTGTGCGAGGGCTTTCTCTAGTTGCGGCAAGCGGGGCCACTCTTCATCGCGGTGCGCGGGCCTTTCACTATCGCGGCCTCTCTTGTTGCGGAGCACAGGCTCAGACGCGCAGGCTCAGTAGTTGTGGCTCACGGGCCCAGCTGCTCCGCGGCATGTGGGATCCTCCCAGACCAGGGCACGTCCCCTGCATTGGCAGGCAGACTCTCACCACTGCGCCACCAGGGAAGCCCCGAAAGTAGCTCATTCTAAGATCCTCCCCATTCTGAGATTCAATGTTATAAAAGCTAGACATATAAGGGAAATAATATTACAGGGTGTAGAAATTATTCCAGCTACAGAAAATAATTTCAAATCTGCTCCAGATTGCTCCTGTAAGTAATAATACATGAATACTTGGAGCCTGCAGCTAATTACAAAAACAAAAACAAAAAACAAAACTCAGGGTCTATTTTTTCAGAACTATTAACAAGTAATCAAAATGGCTGGTTTCAATTTCTTTCTTTCTTTTCTCTTCTACCAAAATAGTTGAAATGCAATGAAAGTGAAAGGCCCAAAGACACACGACAACAAAACACAGAGAGTTCTTGGAAAATTCACAAAGCTACATAATTCAGCCAGTAAATTTAAGAGTTTTAGTGCCTTGTTAGAAAATTTGATGCTGGTTGAAGTCAGCTTGAGAAATTCTCAAGTACTAAATGGAAGATTTGCCACTTTAAAGGGTTCCAAGTGAAGAAGAATATTTAATTCTTTCATCAGTTTGCCTCAGATAGTCCCAAAAGCTGGATAATACAAAGAGGCAGCAGCAAGTCAGGTGAAAAATTCCTTCCATTGTATGAATCTGTTTTCATTTAACTTTTATTAATGTCCACTACACCTATTTTGTCTTTGTATAACATAATTTTGTCTGTGATTGATTATCCATCCATTTCAAATTTATGTGTACTGTGATTTAATTAACTTTACCCTTAAGCAATGTGTTTTGAGACATTAATGAGGTGGGAGTCTTTTCAGAGTACTCATAACTTATACTTTTTTTTTTGGCTTAGCATCAAACTTTGAAATTCTGTGAGGCAAAGGGCTGAATTCTGAGCCTGCATGACTCCAGGGAAGGTCTCCCATATATTTTCAAGAATGTTTGCTCATCATTGTTTAGAAAAAACTACTTTCTCACATCTAAAGTAAGAAAGTAGAGATTTCTCTCTCTACTGCCAATTAAGAATTTACTTGAAACAAGATCTTTGGGCTGCAGAGATGTTTTTACTGAGTCCTTTAAATTAGTTTCATGACATTCCTCTTTTAAAAATATTTTAATGTGTTGAATTTTAATGTTTTCTAAGAACATACTAAAACAAAATACAAATAACCAACTTAAATGTATGTGATTTGGGGAGATTAGGTATTTCTCCTACATTCTGCTCAATGCATACTTGCTATGAGAAACTGCAGAATGCATCCTGGCTTTATGCATTTGGATATCTATATCATTCATCCAATGACATTCAACAGTATTTTTAAGGCCCACTAACCATGTGCTAGTTGTTGTCAAAATTCAGTGTGGTCACCTTAGGAGTTCACGTTCACTTCTCCTCCAAAGCCAGTAATAGGGAAAGCAACTAATCCTCATCTACTATAAGAGAAAGTCAGAGATAATGACTAAAATTTTTAAATTAAGTATAATAGTTCTACATATTATTTAGAAATATGGAGGTAAGTAGTGGAAGAAATAACTACAAGAGTTAAAAGTGGTTGACTCTGTTGGCCAAGGGCGGCCAAATGACTACTGTTTCTGTTGTGAGCCTTTTAGCACTGTTTTGCTTTTAAAAACTGTATGTGTGTCTGTGTGTGTATATAAAACTTTGATAAAATAAACATTTTCAAAAGCATAACTAATTTTACCAGATGGTTAGCATTGTTCTTAGAGTTTTGGGTAGAGATTGAATTCTGTCCGTATCGTGATGGAACTCCCCTGTCCTGCAAAAGGTAAGGCCCACCATCTTTAGTTGGCAGGTGGAGGAAAAGGCTTGAACCTGTGGTTGGGTCCATGAATGTGACACTGGGAGGTGGGAGTAGGGCAGATTTGGCTCATCAGATTCCCAACCCAAATAATGAATGTTGCAGGAGGATTTTAATTGGTAAAACATGATAGATTTGCAAATATAACATAAAAAATAGCTACAAAAATTGAGAAATTGTTGAGGAATAGCATATCTACATAGTACCAAAAAAATTACGTATACTAACGATTGACAAAAACAAAACAAAGTAAAACAAAACCCACTTTTAAAATGGAGAAATATGGTGCTCACCAACTAAACCAAGTGATCACTCTGAAATTTGGTAACAGTGGGGCAATCTTATATGTTTCTTGATGTGAAACAATAGGAAGCAGCCGTGAGCAATGTGAAACAATGTGAAACATACCACCACCAGTGAAATCTTCTTTCCAAGAATCCAGTCAAACCTGACACAGGTTACAGGAAATGAAGGGGCTAGCAGAATATGTTAAAAGACATTATAAGGAAACAACCAAATCCAGAATGTGGCCCTTCTAGAAGACAACAGTTGTGATGCTTCAAAAAGCCAGTGTGATTTAAAGAAATGATGGGGATGCTATTCTAGTCTAAAAGGTCTAAAGAGACCTAGTGACCAAACGCAGTGCTCCACTTTGTTCGGATCCTGGTTAGGTGAGGAAAAAGCTGCTATTAAAACATTATAGGGAATTCCCTGGTGGTCCAGTGGTTAGGACTCTGCACTGTTACTGCTGAGGGCCCAGGTTCAACCCCTGGTCTGGGAACTAAGATCCCACAAGCCAAGTGGCACAGCCAAAAAAAAAAAAAGAAATTGAAAAACAAATTGAAAATTTTGAATAGAGATGAAATATTTGATGATATTATGAAAAATTATATAAAAACCCTAGTTTTATAACCTTACTTGCTTTGACAGTGTAGAAAATAAAACCAAAGGCCACAAGAACCACACCTTGGTGAAATCTAGTGCTGCCACAGACGAGTTTTCAGTGCTTCCCTCCCCACAACCCTTTTCTCGCCCTCTGCCCACAGAATGACATGGATGGAGTTCCTACCTCTGCCACGTTGCTGGTTTTCTTGGGCATGCCATCTTCCCCTCAGACCTTCATTTCTTGACAAGATAAAATAACTGTACCAACCTCATGAGGACCATGGTCAAGTGAGTTCTGTTATGACCTTGTAGATGGGACGGTGCTATGCACATGTGCAGTGTCAAGCCTGTTTCTCTTCCTTGCTCCAGGCCGTCCCCCTGCCCTGCACCCTATGACTGGAGGGGGCCTGGATTCTGTTACTGACTAGCACTGTCATAAACATCTTAAATGGGAATGTGTCTACCGCCCTCCCTTCAGAGAAAGGTCACCCTGATGCAGGGAGTGTGCACATCAGACCCCTTCTCACCTGACTGTGCTGATACACAAGCCCTTTCTTTGGCTGATGATGGGAGCTTGGCCAGCCTGAGCGATTGTTACTGGGACCACTGTCTCTTGTCCCTGATGAGGAGAATGGTTCTTGTTCTTTCTCAGTCAGTTCTGCGCTCAATAAGAAAAGAGAGGAGTTGACATGATTCTTGTATAGGCAACAACCAGACTAGATACTGAAGGACAAAAACAGTCCTCTTTGTGAACTAAGTCAAATTTTTCCCCTATGCAACATAAATTATGTATTTGTCTACTTCTACTTCCTTCTGAGCTACTTGGACCTCACTTCAGCAAACCCATGACTGAAAGTTTTCTTCTAGAGGAGTGTATCTAATGTTACTGACTCAATCTGGATATTCATACTATATTTATTGAGATTGTACTTCAGTGTCTGAATCATTTTCTCTCTGAATAGGGGCTATAGAGCATTTCCAGGTGAGCAGATAACATACTTGTTTTGAAAAAACAAATCCCCAAATACATCTTTTATTTCTCTCATAAATGGATATTTTTTATATCTTAAGGGAAGATTTCTAGATACAAACACAAAGTAAGAGGTCTTAAAGGAGTTTGATGAAAGTGAAGGAAAATATTTCATGGCCGCTGAGCTATGATATATCCCTTTCAGACCTAGTAAAAATAATTAAGGTTCATTTAAAGCTTACTGTGTGCTACATGCTTATTTGCTGTGTCAAGTGCCATATGATCAGTATTGCATTAAATGCTCCCAGCAATCCTATTCTCATTCCCATTTTACAGATGAAGAAACTGAGTCTTAAAGAGAGAGCTAATTTTCCTAAGGCTGACATGATGAGGAGGCTGAGTGGAGAATTTGTATGCAGCCAGTAACTCCAGACTCAAACTGTCAACCATCATACTGCTGCCATCTTGCTGCCGGAGAGCAGTCTACTCTCCTCCTAGGGGAAAAAATGCTCATTCAGTTAACCCTCCCCAAAATGAAGCGGGAGTTTGAGGAATCTTAGCACAAACTTTTATTGGCTTAGGTTGTGTAGCATAAATAAATTTATTGATTTAACTCTTGAAACATTTCCATCTTTTAATGTGTCCAAGAAGGTCTTAAACAAAACCAGGGAGGTTCATGACGTACTCCCAGTGTAATTCCTGATGATCTTGACGAGGTGGGATGACTTTGTGTTGTACTGATCGCAGTTGATTTTCTTACACCGGCTCGAATGCCAACTGGAAGAGATATCAGATAGTCTTCTCTAGGACACTGGATTGTAATTACAGGGCTCTTCTGTTCCACTGCTTCTTTTACTTTCTCTGAAGTCCAAAATCAAAACCAGAACTCTAGCATACTTGACATTTCTTTCAGTCTTGTGCATTAATAAAACTTTTTTTTCCTGTTGCTTTCTAAGGAATACATTTAGAAAGGCACAAAGGACTCATTTCTTTAGAAACTTAATGCATAAATATGTGACTTTTAGATACAAAAGTGATTGAACTCTTAAACCTAATACAAAGTTGTTAATTAATAACTGACTACATATAGTAATCACTGAAATTTCTAGGAAAATGGAAGTTGCTGATGGAAAACTATGATAAGAATTATAGAAGTGCCTGCTCATACCAAGACAGCTGTCAGCTGTCCCATTAAGAAAGGGTGCTCTGTGTTTCCAGGCTAGGAAATAAGACCACAGTAATTTAAAGACACAGATAAAATTTCTGATTGTATTATTTTTGTAAATATTTTAATCATTTTCTAATTTTAGAGACAACTTGGATATTCAATTGTACTTTCAGGAGACTATTTAGCATCCATTCAGCTATCAAATATACCTTATATATTTTTTCTCAACTCTTTAAAAATTATTTTAAATATGTATGCTTTAGTAAAATTCACAATTCATTTTAAAGCCGTTAAATACAATTAATTCCTATGTGTTTTATTGAAGTTGACATAGTACAGCTACCAGTGTCTCACTTTTGGGAAATCAAAGGCAATGAATGGTTAGATCAAAGACCTGGTGTCTTTTAAAAAGAAAAAGAGGGAATTTCCTGGCGGTCCAGTAGCTAGGACTCCGTGCTCTCACTGTTGAGGGCCTGGGTTCAGTCCCTGGTCAGGGAACTAAGATCCCACAAGCCGTGCGGTGTGGCCAAAAAAAAAAAAAGGAAAGAAACTTTATGTGTATGTGTTTTTGTGTAGCATTGCAGTAACTTGCACCAAATATAATGCACTTATGGATAGGAAAACTTACTCCTGGTCTGTCCCTATGCTGTGCAGTCATGATGAGGGATGGGAAGTATAAGATGTGTTGCTCTGTCTTAAGCAGCTTAAAATCTCATGGGGCAGACAAAAACATCCTACATATTAAACTGTTAGGACACTAACTCTTGCAGTATTAACTGCAGTATTGAACCAGAACCTTGACACTTCATACTCCCAAGTGTGGTCCTCAGACCCAGGGCAGTTCTTTGGGCGGAAGCTTATGAGGACTGTATAATGTCAGGCCCCATCCCGACCTATAGTGTATCAGCATCAGCATTTGTACATGACCCCCACAGATTGAGTACTATGCCTATTAAAGTTTGAGAAGTACTGAGCTGGAATAACGCAAGCAGTGTGTTTTAGACCTTACAGCACTGTCCAATGAACTTTCTGCAGTGATGGAAATAGTCTCTTTTCTTCGCTTCCCAATACAAGAGCCACTAGCTTATGTGGCTGTTGAGCACTTGAAATGGAGGTAGTGCAGCTGAGGAACTGAATTTTTAATTCTAAATTTAAACTTAAATAGCCACATGGGGCTAGTGGCTACCATATTGGATGGTGCAGGAGAAGAAAGCACTGGATGAAAAACCAAGAAATTTAATACTTGTTTCAGCACTAATGATATGGACCACCTTGGGGAAGTACCCTTAACTTACATTGCCTCAGGTTTGTCATCTGTAGATGATGGGTTGAATTAGATGATCTTAAAGGTTTTTTGTGTTTGTTTTGGGGTTTCTTTTTTTTTTTTTTTTTTTTTTTTTAGTATTACTGTTACAAGATTGCTTTTGTTGAAAGAATGCTTCTTTGAACTGAGTCTTGACATGGACATGCCATTTTTAAGAGTATATCCTGGGCAGAGTCAATGAAGTAGGAAGGAAAGATGGATTTATCTCCACGAAGGAGGAGAGCATAGTTTGGTACTCAGTACATACAAAATATTCAGAAAATGTCTTGTTCCCGCTTTATCCCCAAAGCCTAGATCACTGTCTGATACACAGTAAACACTCACTATAAATTTGTTGCATAAGTGAATCAATGTGATGGTTAAATGACTGCTCAAATCATCAGAGTTGGTATTTAAGTCCTTTTGACTCGGTCCATTATTACTGGGTTTTGGTTTTTGTTCCTTGGTGCATTTATTCAAGAAGAGTCTCCCCTCAGGTCCCAGTTAACACGAAACAGATAATTGAGGTGTATTTGTGTTGAGTGAGGCATTTTAATTTAGCAACACCCAAATGGGATCTTTATGTTGAGATCTTGTAAACAGAAGAGTGGAGAAGAACAAAAATAACTCTTTAGGTGGACTACATGTAGTTTTTCCAAACAGTTAATTTAAGAGCATTCACCTCCACTAAATATGAATTACATCTGTGATTTGGGCATGAAACTTAATGAGTCTTCGTAGCAAATAGGGTGAAAACCGTACACATCTGCACAGCGAGTTGGGAAGAGGCCCCGTTTGAAGGCTGGACACACAGGAATGTAGGAACTCAGAAACCAGGTGTTCTTGGTAAGTTCTGGGGGCCTGGATCCTGCATTTGGCAGAGCAGTTTGTGTCCCGCTTCACTGAGGAGGGAGCCGGATGTAGAATTGCTCAGGGAGATACAGTAATTGGTCAGGAGGAGAGATGAGCTACTTAGAGCTATGCTGGTAAAGGCCAGAAAAGTCTTGCAGGGTTCATGTCCTTTTGTAGCAGCTGGAGGCATTTTTCGCCTTGGCTCTTTGCTGTGTCCCCCCTGACGTTCTGTTCTCAGTTCCTAGATTGATTTCTTTCTTCAGCAACTTTATTTCTGGAAACAGACCAGAGTCCACTTAGATTCCTGCAGTTCTGGTTCTAAGCCTTTCTGCCCATAGCTGCTTCTGCTACCAGGGCTGGTCTCTCATCTTCCAGGTCTCCCTGTCTTTTGGCCTCTGCACTTTCAAGCCTTTCATTATAGAGTTCAGTGGATGATGTTTTATGTCTAGACCAGAGAACCAAGACTTTCTTTTTCATCAGGTGCTGTTTTTACTGCACTGTGTTCAGTTTGTAGGTAAATTATGATGTAGGTACGCTCACCTGTGCTTCCTTCCTTTTCCCTCTGGAGTAGCTATGAACTCCAAGGGGGAAAGGGACTGTGTCTTGTTCATCAACATATTCCTGCACCCAGCGCGGAGTCTGGCGCCCCTCAAGCATCCAGTAACTCTTTCTTGACTGCTGGCTGTTTGCACCTGCATCTCAAAGTTGTGCTTTCCACTTGGTTGGCTGCCTGCCGCCAAGAAGGAGGAACAGTTTTACTGCAGCCATCTGAGTGTCTGCTTTCTCAGTGGTCATATAATGGCCACTTTTCTGCCATTTTGGCTAATACTGGCCTTACTCTGGCCCTCATTTCTCTCCAGTCTGCTCTGACTCTAATCCACACTAGGTCTTTTTTGGTTGAAAACTCCAACTCAGAATGGCTTCTCAGAGAAAGAGAGCGTGTTGGTATATTCAGCTGGAAAGTCTAGGAGTAACTCTTGCTTCTAGTTTGTTTGAACCCCTGTGCGCAGTGATTCATAAGGACTCTTACCTCTTCATCTCCAGGCACGGTTTTCTCCTCACTGGCTTCCTCCTCAGGCAGTGTCGTCCGATATGGAGGCAGTGTGCACACCAGCATCTGTGACCTTACGTCTTTCCCAGTCATTCAGGGACGCCCCAGATCGAGCTCATATGCCATCAGTCATGTGCCATCTCTGAGCCTGAAACTGGCCGAGGGAATGAAGTGTTTCAGTTGCCTAAGTGTGAAAAGTCATGTGCTCAGCCCTAAAGCCAAGGGTAGGGTCTGCCCTACCAAAACCACTGTAGACTGAGAATGGGGGAGGGAGAGCTGCCCAAAGAAAATAGTTTTTACTAGAAAAAAATAAAAATAACGCGTCAGGAAGACAAAACCTGCAGGTATCTGCTATAGCGTGCTACACATATTTTTCTTTGTCCTTCCTCTGTGGTTTAGACATGAGCGAATGTGGTCTTCCGTGTCCATAAGATAGGATTCTCCTTCTAGGAACAGAAATCTCAGTTTCTTTGTTTTTTTTCCAGTATCCTCTTTCAAAAAACTCTGCCTTTGCCCATAGCTCTGGTGGCAATGGATCAGGGTGCAAAACTTGGAAGGGGAGGCAGTTCATCCAAGAGGATGCTGTGTCAGCAGACCCCTGCCCTGCCCTCGACGAGTCATGTCACCTCAGACAAGGTTCTAACCTCACAGGTGCTTCATCACCCCTACCTCAAAGGGCTGTTGTGAGGAATTAGTCCATGATTGTGTGTAGAGCTCTTAGCATGTGCCTTAGCTTGTCAAAAATGCTTATATTTTATCTATTGCTGTCGTCATTAATACTAGTAATGACCATGCTTACACACTGGCCCCTCTGCTAGACTCCCATGGGCTGGAGTGGCTCCAGCCTTCTTCCGCTCCCTAACCCTAACCCAGCCAACCCTGGATTCCTGAATTTACCTGGGCTCCCATCCACCCGGGGCTGGGACATGCACATCTTCAGGAAGGCACTTCTTCCCGCTTTTTCCCTCTCATCCATCAGGCCTCAGCATCAGTGGGTTTGTCCTTTGTCATTGGGGAGGGCTTTCCTGACCACCACCCTGCTCCTGCCCCAAGCCCCAGTCTATTATCTTCTTCCATAGCACTCTCTTCTTTTCCGTTATTTTCCTTACCACCATTTAAAATTATTTTTGTATATTTATGTTTTTGTGTATTTCTCCTAGCTGATGTAAGCCCCACTTTAATGCAGTAAGTAGGAGCTCAGTAAATATTTATCAGTAAAATAAATTAATGTCAGACGTTTTCTGGACCTCCTTAAGGGTCACAGGAATTTTGTTGAGGATAAAATGAGGAATGCCAGAGAGCTAGACAGTGCAGAGCTAGTGATGGGGAATATTGAGAAGAGATGGTTGAAGAGGAAATATAGGCTGGTTTGTCTTAAGAGCCTTTTGTGTGGGGTTTGGGAGGGTGGGCTACAGTGATGAAGAGGGTCAGCAGAGTAAGCTCTCTGCTGCTTGAAGGTGGATGCCGAGCTTGCAACAGTCATTTTAGTTTAGTCTCCCTTTTTCAAAGTGGATATTGTCTGTATTTAGCATCTTTGCCAATTTTATATATTTTCTCTCTCTTTTTTGTGTGTGGTTTGGGGGTACGAGGAGGTGTTGGTCACATTGCCTATTTATTATACAATTTCCTGAGTACCTTGAATGGAAACTTTATAAATAATGGCTATTTATGATTTTTGTCTAGACTTAAAATGGTTATTTAACAGGCAATGAAATAATTTACTCACAGTTCTTATACTGTAAATACACACACTACATTTAAGGGGCAAATGTTAGGGCTCATGCTCAAAATATAAATCTTGTACATAGTGGTGAATTATTCTCTAAGGACAATGAAATTTGTACTCACTAGTATGAAATACAAAATAAATACAGTTACTTTTCAGGAATCAAATTCTTAGAAAGAGTTGAATGTCTAAGGTCATCATAAATCTAATCAGTGCTGATTGGAGCATGTTAACAGAATCATTTCTTAAATTCAAAATAATACAGGTTTATTTTCAAACATTTAGAAAATACAGAAGAGAAAAAAAAAAACAAGAAAATAACTATAATCCTGCTTCCTAGAATAATACTGTGAGCATTTTGGCATATACCCTCCTATGCTTTTTTCTCCTGTTCGTGAATTTTTAAAGCATACGATTAGACTCATACTATAGATATGTCATATAATCTGTTTTTAAATTTTCATACATTATTAACTACTTTCTAGATCTAAATATTGTCTGTAACTGCACTGTTCAGTACTGTCACCACAGCAGCATGGGCTGTTGAGCACTAGAATTGTGGCTAGTTAGAATTAGGATGTGCTGTAACTACAAAAAACACATCAAATTCCAGAGGAAGTACAAAAAAAGGGAAAATGCCTCATTATTAATTTTTATATTGATTACCTGTTGAAATATTGGGTTAAATAGGATATAGTAATAAAATTAATTTCACTTTTTAAAAACTTTTTTTCATGCACCTACTGGAAAATTTAAAGTTACAAATATCATTCACACTCTATTTCTGTTGGACAGCACTGGTTCTATAGCATCATTTTTATAGCTGCACAATTTTATACCACTTGAATATAATTATTTAATTTTTAATCAGTCCCATAATGTTGAATCTTCAAGGCACTTCTTATTTTTCAGAATTAAAAATTACTCTTGGAACACCCTGTACATAAACCTTTTTGCACATCTCTGATTACTTCCTTAGGATTTACTGCTAGAAGTAGAAATGCTGGGAGAATGGAAATCCTTTTTTTTTTTTTTTTTTTTTGGCTTCGTTGGGTCGTCGTTGCTGCGCACAGATTTCCTCTAGTTGTGGTGAGCGGGGTCTACTCTTCGTTGCAGTGCGTGGGCTTCTCATTGCAGTGGCTTCTCTTGTTGCGGAGCACAGGCTCTAGCCACGCGGGCTTCAGTAGCTGTGGCTCGAAGGCTCTAGAGCGCAGGCTCAGTAGTTGTGGCGCACGGGCTTAGTTGCTCCGCGGCAAGTGGGATCTTCCTGGACCAGGGCTCGAACCTGCATCCCCCGCATTGGCAGGTGGATTCTTAACCACTGCGCTAACAGGGAAGCCCGAGAACAGAAATTTTTAAATGAGAAATATGTTATAAATAAATGAAGAAGAAAAAAATAATGCTTTTGTTTCTCATTATGTTATCATCCGCCTTGTAGAGAAAGATATGCTTCTGATTATTAACCATTGCTCATTTTACATTGAATCAGAAATATCATGTCAACTATATTCAAATAAATCAAAATTAGCTCTAAGTTGTCTGTAAAGTTGGCTCTGAATTTTCATGTTTTATGTGAATTGCAAGGGGTTAAGAGTTGGACTCAGCGTTATTCTTCCTCCTGAATTAAAACACATACGCTTTCTCGGTTGTTGCCTGTAGACAATCATGAAATGGAAAAGGTTTTCAGTATATAGTTTTCTAAACCTTTCTGATTTATCTTTGTAAAACTACATGATGTGAAGGGGGAAGGGGTTGTGAGCCTAAAAGATCATTTATCAGAGATCCAGAGTATTTGATCTATCATTGGTGGAAAGGTACCACTGTTTTAACACTATTTATTGTACATTAAAAACAAAGCCTTAGGATGTTTAGCGATAAGGCATATGTTCGATGAACAAGGTTGTGATTTTCTTGTAATATTAACTGGACAAAATACACTTAATTTTTTGTGTCACTTGGCCAGTAGATCCTCTGTGAAACCTTCCTTGCTTATTTAGGGTTTTTGCCTTTTGTACTTTTCTCTAGTGTCTCAGGGACTCTTAGGGAAAAAGTCAGGAAGCTTCAGGAGTTGCTGAACTCTCTTTCGTTTCCCCAGGGGAGTAGTAAAGAAAATGCCGATCCAAAAAGAGAGCTTATGTTTGACTAGGGAAGTTAGCAAGTCACTAAACAGCGACTTCAATATAATTTAGGGGGAATGATTCATGGCATTTCTAAAGTATAAAATAAAGAGTTTCAGGTTCTCTGTCAGTGTTTCATTTAAAGTAATGAATTACATTGTCTACCAATGAAAGAAGCAGAAATAAAAATCCATAATTTAATCCAACTTGACAAAGTCTTCCTTTTTCCTAACTTTGGATCTAATGAATTTGATCCAAACCCTACCTCCATGAGCAGAAACTCCAAGCTGGATTTTTCCCTTTATGAGTGAGGGGAGAAGAGAAGACTGACTTTCAATGGAATGGTATTCAGAACTACCAAAAAAGAATTTTTACTCCCCGAGGATAATGTTATGTAAGACTCTACTATCTATACATTTTGGATTATTATTTAGTTGCTTTGTCTTCCCTCCAGAGGAGATAACCATCCAAGATAAAAATATTTACATAACTCTTTTATTCCTAACTTGCAGTGAATGTTTCCCATCTTTGCCATCTGATTGCAAAAAAAAGGTTCTCCATTTATTCACTTTAACATGAGTCTTCAGTGAAAGTCATCTTTTACAGACTTCGCCGACTGCCTCTCAGTTAAACGTACATGAAAGTACACCATGTCGTACTAGCTTGGGATAGTTTTCAATTTTCAATCAGATATAGTAGCAGTAGATCTAAGATGACCTGACTTCTGTAAGAATCACATTTTTATCCTATGGTGGCATTTTAAATAAAAGGCTAGTATTTTATTTCATAAAAACAAGTAGCAAACTACAAGCACTTTATCCTTACTCTGTTTCTAGCTTGACTCTTGTATCTCCCAGGTAAATAGACAAGTATGAGAAACATTTTTTAGAGGTCACTCATTTAGATTTCTTTTAACTTGTATATATAATTAATAGCTTAGTTTAATTCCATATTAAATCTTTGCCATCTGCGGGATTATCATGCAGTGGCGACATGAAAGTCACATAGGAACATGTTTAATTGAGTAATTAAGGCTACAGAAAATGCTTCCAGAGAAATATTTTGATTACAAATAAAATCAAAGCAAAATATTTAGTTTTGAAGGACTAGAAATTTTTCCTAATTAAAAAAAGAACCTGCCATTTTTTAGTGCAATTTTATAAGTGTTTCCGTGTGTAGTGCCACAGAGCAGAAGGTCTAAATCCGACACATCCATTCTTTAAAAAAAAAAGTGCAGAGGAAGAGGGGCTGTTTTCAAGGGAAGCTTCCCTTCGTGGTGGTACTTCAGAGGCAAAGAGCCATCTTTTGGTTTTCACGTGAAGATTTATTTGAGAGGCTACAAGAACTGCTCTCTAACTATGATGCTGGAGGGCTGTGCAGTCCTTAAAAACTTAGCTAGCATAGCTCATTCATATGCTCATCGTACACCTACATATTAGGTATGTGATGATTATTTCTTGATTTTTTCACACTCAACAGATTAAAAGAAAATATTTTTAGTACAGTTTTAGGTTCACAGCAAAACTGAGAGGAAGGTACAGAGATTTCCCACATACCTCCTGCCCCGCCATGCGCACGGCCTCCCCCGTGATCAGCATCCCTCCCTGCAGTGGTACGTTAGTTACAATTGATGAACCTACATTGATGCATCATAATCACCTAAAGCCCATAGTTTATATTACATACAGTTCATTCATAGTGTTGTATATTGTATGGGATATGACGGCCTGTATTCATCATTGTAGTATACAGAGTATTTTCTCTGCCCTAAAGATCGTCTGTGCTCTACCTTCCCCCAACTTCTGGCAACCACTCATCTTTTTACTGTCTCCTTTCCCTGAATGTCATATTGTTGGAATCATACAGTATGTAGCCTTTTCTGATTGGTTTCTTTCACCTAGGAATATGCATTTAAGTTTCCACCATGTTTTTTCATGGCTTCATACCTTCTTTCTTTTAGAGCTGAATATTCTATTATCTGGATGTACTACAGTTTATTTACCCATTTACCTATTGAAGGACATCTTAGTTGCTTTCAGCTTTTGGCAATTATGAGTAAAGCTGCTATAAACATCCATATTTCTGTAAACATAAGTTTTCAGCTCCTTTGGGTAAATACCAAGGAGTGTGATTGCTGGATTGTATGGTAAGAGTATGTTTAGTTTTGTAAGAAACCACCAAATTGTCTTCCAAAGTGGCTGTACCATTTTGCATTCCTGCCAGAAATGAATGAGAGTTCTTATTATTTTTTTTTTTAACTTTATTTATTTATTTATTTATTTATGGCTGTGTTGGGTCTTCGTTTCTGTGCGAGGGCTTTCTCTAGTTGCGGCAAGCGGGCGCCACTCTTCATCGCGGTGCGCGGGGCTCTCACTATCGTGGCCTCTCTTGTTGCGGAGCACAGGCTCCAGACGCTTAGGCTCAGTAGTTGTGGCTCACTGGCCTAGTTGCTCCACGGCATGTGGGATCTTCCCAGACCAGGGCTCGAACCCATGTCCCCTGCATTGGCAGGCGGATTCTTAACCACTGCGCCACCAGGGAAGCCCTCATCTCCGCTTTATAAATGAAAAAAATCAAAACACAGGAGTTCAGTAGATTCAGGTAATTTTGAGACCCAGTCCACTGTTTTATTCACTTCCTGCTCTTCAAATTCATGACACGCATTTATTAAGTGCCCTCTGCATGCCATGTCTTCATGGGCTCCCAGTAAAGTCATTTCATGACAAGGTGTCCTGGTCATGAGATGGGGCCTCCAGTAGTGCTTGTTGCCTGCTAAGTGAATCTTGAGTTGCATCTTGGGTTGGAAGGAAGAGAGAAGGAGGCAGTTTTCCTTTAGGAAAACACACCCTTAAATTCTACCCTTTCCCAGTGACCCAATCTGACTTCCTCACTTCTCCTTTCTTAACCATTTAATCATCTGAATGTCTAGAGATAGTGCTGGTCCACAGTTTGATATTGGACATGTTGTCCTTGACAAGGCCATCTCACAGTGGCCCCTGTAACATTTAAGCACCATAGACTATTGTGTCTTCTGGGAACTCGCCCTAAAATCTAAGCCTTCCTCTCATTTTCATTGCTACGCTTAAGGCACCGTGATTATTTAACAGCTTCCCAACTGGTCTTTCTGCCTAGGCTTCTTTCTGCATTCCTCTGAACCATTTTCCACACTGCAGCCATGGTCACTGTTCTGAAGGGCAATCTGATCATGGCCTGGCCCTGCTACAACACGCCAGTGGATCACCCTTCACCGGAGTTCTCATGCAAGGCCCTTGCAGAGTGGTCCCAGCCCACCCTCCAGAGCTCTCTGTCCACGATTTTGCACTTGCACTCTCTGTTTCTCAACCACGGAACCTCTCACTACCCTCTAGGCGGGAAAACACGCGGATTTCTTGGGAAAAGGCATTCATCCCCTCCTTGCCCATTGTGATGGTCTTTGGTCCATTCGTAATAGTGACATTTAACAGCTGTTGAGCACTTACTGTGTAGCAGGCATGGTGCTTCATATGAATTATCATTTTTATTGGTGCTACTGATGTAGGTGCCATTATTGTCCCTGCTTTAGAGAATAGGAAATGGAGGCCCAGGGAGGTGGCACAGCTAGTGAGTGGCAGAGGTGGCACAGCTAGTGAGTGGCAGAGCTGCCATATGGACCAAGTCTTGATGATTCTAGAACCCATGTCCTTAACCACTGTGCCTTACTGTCTTCCAAACAAACATTTCTTCTAAAAAGGATCATAACTAATAAAGAAGAATTTTCAGGTAAATGTAAAAAATTTAAACAGTAATTATTACAGCAATTTTTACTCAATAATTTAACTTTGGTCTTTATTTCAGGAAAACTTTAATCTACTATTGGGTTAGTAGGAAAAAATTAATTTAAAAAGGATTACATGACTAAAATTCAGGTGCTTGCACTTACTGGTTCTTTGTTTTTCTGTTATTTGCAGTGTTTCAGAATAGCCTTGATGTTCATAATCACACATTCTATACAAAACAACACTTTGTAAAGCTGCTGTGTTATAGGTGTGCTTGCTGTTTCAAATTACCTGTGTTGCAAAGGCCATTTTAATGGAAATAAAATTAGCTTAAAGATAGGAAGTGCCTTTAATTAGCCCAATAGTCAATTCAATTAAAGTGTTAAAATATATTTCACAGGAAAGAATGTTTAGGGTCATAAATTAATTCAACATTGTTGAATTGTTGTTCCTAGGCACTTACTGTTTACCTGGGAATGAGTATTGTGTTTGGTACTTTGAAGATAAATGTTATTAACAAAATGCCTAGTTAATAAAAACTTGCTTCAGAATGGTATGTTTGACATCCAAAATCTTTTTTTTTTTTTTTTTTTAATTTTTATTTTGGCTGCGTTGGGTCTTGTTGCTGTGCGTGGGCGTTTTCTAGTTGGGGTGAGCAGGGGCTACTCTTCGTTGTGGTGCGCGGGCCACATTGTGGTGGCTTCTCTTATTGCAGAGCACTGGCTCTAGTCACGCGGGCTTCAGTAGTTGCAGCACGCGGGCCCTAGAGTGCACAGGCTTCAGTAGTTGTGGTGCGCAGGCTTACTTGCTCCGTGGCATGTGGAATCTTCCCAGACCAGGGATCGAAACCATGTCCCCTGCATTGGCAGGTGGATTCTTAACCACTGCGCCACCAGGGAAGTCCCTGACATCCAAGATCTTTATCCTGAACTTTGTGGCTGACAAGGTTTAATTTCATTAAAGAATGAGATAAGTTTGGTTAAGTTTGCAGATAGATAAAAGTTGCAGGTTTATACAGATCACCTGTTTTGACTGTGTTTGTAAGATGTATTTCCACCTGTACTACGTAACGTGACCCCCAGATTTTTACCCTTTAATACACCAAGAGTGTTTGTATTTATAATTGGGCATTCCTTGAGCCATCTGAAACCCTGAGGATGTGAAAGACATGCATATGAAAATCCATTGCTTCCACCCGTCTTCTTTCTTTCCTTTCTTGGTCGTTTGAAGACTCAAGAAAGGTGTTTAGTATCAGCCTATTGTTTCACACAGGTTGGGAACAGATGCACTTGTGCAAAAAAGTTTATTGAAATATTTACCAGGTGACCTTTTTGTAAAGTAGCCATTAAAAGACCTAGTTCCCTGTGTCCTGTTCACAGTTCAAGAGGTGCCCCTGTGTCAACTGGGCTAGAGGGAAATTCAGAAACTGGGCAACTTGATTAACCTTTAAATGCCTGCTCCAAATTTAAAAAGAACTTTAAAAAAAAAAAAAAAACCTCTTTTAGAATCACCTTTCAACTAACATGAACTGTTTTGGGACATGGGCAGTCTTTATATTAAAGTGGTTAAGGATAAAACGGGTGGAGTAGCACAAAGCTTGCTTTCTTTATGAGAGTTCACTGAAAATTCCTAGATCCCTTAAGATCAAATTTATGTAACATATCCACTTTAAAAATAACTTTGCCAGTGTCTTGCTTTAAAGAAAGATTCTGTTTGCTAATGGAAAAAACAGAAAACTTTGGGGCTTCCCTGGTGGCGCAGTGGTTGGGAATCTGCCTGCCAATTCAGGGGACACGGGTTCGAGCCCTGGTCTGGGACTATCCCACATGCCACGGAGCAACTGGGCCCGTGAGCCACAGCTACTGAGCCTGCGCATCTGGAGCCTGTGCTCCGCAACAAGAGAGGCCGCGAGAGTGAGAGGCCCGCGCACTGCGATGAAGAGTGGCCCCCGCTTGCCGCAACTAGAGAAAGCCCTCACACAGAAACGAAGACCCAATACAGCCATAAATTAATTAATTAATTAATTTTAAAAAAAATTATAAAAAAAAAAAAAGAAAACTTTGCTCAGCCACCAAAGTAATAAAACTCACTTGGTGCAGTGGTGGGTTTCCCACGGCAAAGTGCCACAGGAGGTGCAAAGGAAAGGAGCATTAATGTGGCCAAGTCCCAAACCCCGCCAGACGTACATGGCTCTCATTTTCCAATTTTTAAGGTATTTTTTGACTGTTGGCTACATTTATTAAAACAAGATACATTGTCAGATAAATATATTTTCTCTTGTCACATTAGGTGGTAATTCTATGGACTGTGCTGTGGTATAATTTAGAAACCAGGGTTTACAATACCAAACTTGCAAATTTCAAGGCCAAGATATAGCCTGAATTATCTGAGTAAAACTCAGTAAAACTTGTCTGCTTTGATCTGGTTCTATTGCAAATGGACTGTAGTCATTTAATTCCACATAATTCTAGTTGTACAAGCAAAGTAGAAAATGGCAGTCCTAAAAAACCCCTGATTTCATTTGAAGTATTTAGATAATTAAAACCAAATTGGGTTGTTCTGAGAGTAGTTGTCTCACTCTTCACTGTTGGTTTATACAGCTAGTGTCTTCATAGGAGACATTCTCAGTGCTGGGAGAAATGAGACAGATTGCAGCAGACCATTTCTTCTGAATTTTAACTGGTTGGTTAATTTCTACTGTTAATCACTTTTAACTGTATTCCCTTCATAACTATCTTGAAATTGAATTACATTGTGGTTTTAAAAGTATTTCTCTTCATCCATTAACTATGTAATTAGTAAAGAAATATAATGTTCCTCAAAATAAGGTTTTAAAGTTTCTTTGCCATCACTCTTTTGACTTTCAATTATATAATCAACATTTGTATTAATACAGTATAAATTGCCTAGATTAACTCATTTTTCCTTGTATCAGTAGATGTAAGCACACACTACCACAACATGACATTACATCTGATTCAAATTGTGCATAGAGTGAAATTTCTTGGACGCTTACATTCTGGTTTGCAATACCTCACTGTATTGCTAACCAACCAAATTCAATCGACAGTTTGAGGCTCTGCCTAAATTAAAGAACTTCTTCTTAAGTTCAAAACCTTTTGAATTAAAAGTGTATCGTTAGGTTATACAGATAACACAAACTAAAGTGAAGCCTTAATCAAATTAAAACAATGTAAAGGACTATTTGGCATGGATCTTGTTCACAGAATCTCCCCACGTGCTAAGCACTTTTCATGCATCATCTCATTTAATCCCCATCACAACTTGGTGAAGGAGATTTTACATTTCCATTGCGTAGTGGAGGAAAATGAGGCTAAGGGAGAATGAAATGACATGCCCCCCATCAGGAAATTACTAAATGGGAGAGCTGGCATTCTAACTCAGGGCTGTCCTTCTAAACAGTCCACTGTCTCTTAATATCCTTCTCATGTATGTTGTCCACCAAGGCCCTGCATCTTTCTTTTCCACATGTTAGGTTGGTTATGTTGGAAAAACATGGTGAGAGTTTCGGTTGCCAGGGTGTATTGGGGGAATCATCTGTTCTCCTGTGCAGATTCTGTATAACTCTCTTACTTCCAGGACCCCAGATCCACCATAGATCTGGGGACACAGAGGTATACAGTGACCTTATCATTTTTTGTCCTAACCTGAACACTTGAGAGGTTGAAAGAGGGTGCCGTCAATAATTCTATGTGGAAAGGAGGCACAAACTAAGATCGAAATGGGGCGTGTGGTTACAGTACATAAAGCAGTGGTTGCTGGGAGAGTGTGCCATATCAGAGCTGCAGGGGAGGGAGTGCTGTGGGTTGAAATACACCATCCTGGGGACTGCTACGGATCCTGATCGGGACAAAGAAGATTGAGAAATTCTGGTTTAGAGCAGTATTTCTCAACTGTTTTTATTTATTTATTTTTTGTTTGTTTGTTTTAATTTTTATTTTTATTTATTTATTTATTTTTTGGCTGTGTTGGGTCTTCGTTTCTGTGCGAGGGCTTTCTCTAGTTGCAGAGAGCGGGGGCCACTCTTCATCGCGGTGCGCGGGCCTCTCACTGTCGCTGCCTCTCTTGTTGCGGAGCACAGGCTCCAGACGCGCAGGCTCAGTAATTGTGGCTCACGGGCCTAGTTGCTCCGCGGCATGTGGGATCTTCCCAGACCAGGGCTCGAACCCGTGTCCCCTGCATTGGCAGGCAGATTCTCAACCACTGCGCCACCAGGGAAGCCCTCTCAACTGTTTTTAAAAGCACATGCCTATGCTGCTAAACACATAGGTCTGCCTTTAATGTTATTTGAATCGCTAAGTAAAGTAAACACTGGATTAAAACATTCAAAGCCATGGGAAAGTTCTGCTTTGTTTTCAAACTGCCCAACTTCCTCCCACTCCTTTTAGCTAACCATTTCTACAGGTGTTCCCTCACCTACCCCATCACTGGTCTAGAATTCTGTAAAGCAGTCTTGCGTCAATGTTCTTCCAGCTGTGGATTAATCAAAAGAATAGGCCTTTTTACTAAGCGTCGGAATGCTGTTTTGTTACCATCACCAGCACTGATCAGTATTCACTCACCAAGATCAGCGAAGGGGTTGGAGTTGATCAAGTACATTAAGCCACAGAAGTCTTGAAGTATCCCTTTTCTTTGGTAAAAGTCTAAACCTAGAGCTAAAAAATCAGTAAATGTCTATTAACAACACAGTGGAGGGACTTTCCTGGCGGTCCAGTGGTTAAGACTCTGTGCTTCCACCGCAGGGGTGTGGGTTCGATCCCTGGTCAGGGTACTAAGATCTGCCTGCCACGTGGTGCAGCCAAAAAAAACCAAACAAACAAACAAAAAAACACAGGGGAGGCAATAGTTTAGTTCCCTGAGTGCTATTTAAGAATTGGTCATGTTGAAGATATTTTTCAGTATTAAAGATGACACTGATTACTGTTGAGGGTTATGTACATGAGGGAGATATAAAGTAGCCATTCTTTCAACATTTCAGGTCTGACTTTCCTAAATAAAGCAGAGAATTATCCATTATGAAGCCACAGTGCCTCTCGTGGAAGACCTGCTACTTTATATGAATTATCATTTTTATTGCCCACATCAGCACCGTTATGCTGTAGGTGCTATTATTGCCCCCATTTTAGAGAATAGGAAATAGAGGCACAGGGAGGTGGCACAGCTAGCTAGTGGCAAAGCTGCTGTGTGAACCAAGGCTCCAAGATTATCTTGTCAGTAAGTGTAATTTACAGTTTATTGGAAGGCTGTAGGGATATTGTTGCTAGGTTTGTTTTTTTTTTTTAGAAATATAAGATGTATTATTCTTGCCTCAATGAGTAGATATTGCCAAATAAATTTCAGGATCAATTTGACTAGATGCTAATATAGAATACAGTTCAGTTTTAAATAAAAATGGGATTAAAATTCATCTCATAACTTTTATATGAGTGAATTCAATAGTGTTTTCATTTTAAAATTGGAAGACAGATGCAAGGACAAATATAGAAAAATTAAGGACCCCTGAGCTATTTTTAACATTTTAAAATTAAGTTGACAGCTGTTGTTGTGTCAGAACTTAAATAACTTTGCTTCGTTAAAAAATACATCCACAACATATGGATTTCAACATGTCGTATATTTATTGTTTGTGCTTATTAGGGAAAGGCACATCAGTTGAAAAAAATGAGAAATTCTCCAGGGCATAAAAAGTTGTCCTGGTGGCGCAGTGGTTGAGAATTTGCCTGCCAATGCAGGGGATACGGGTTCGAACCCTGGTCTGGGAAAATCCCACATGCCGCGGAGCAACTAGGCCCGTGAGCCACAGCTACTGAGCCTGCGCTCTGCAACAAGAGGGGCCGCGATAGTGAGAGGCCCACGCACCGCGGTGAGGAGTGGCCCCCGCTTGCCGCAACTGGAGAAAGCCCTCGCGCAGAGACGAAGACCCAACACAGCCAAGGATGGATAAATAAATAAATTAATTAAAAGGAAAAAAAAAAGTTGTCCTTGTTAGCAGGCAAGCAGTCATAGTGCTATCAAGATATCTGTCCTTAAAAATTTCTGATGCTTTTAATTTAGCTAACTTTTACAGTAAAATCAGTTTTCTTGCTTATGAAATGAAGGCATTATATTAGGCTGGGTTTTTAATTCTCTTATTTTTAGAATTACAAACTCAAATTTAGAAGAGACATCCTGAGACCTTTTAGTTCCTCCTTCGTGCTCTAGAAATTCATGTCTATCTGATGTGCAGAAAGAAACCCATCTATTATGCAGAGAAACACCTTTCAGACTACTAAAGTCCCCACTCTTCTTGTTAAGTGTCCAGTTAAGTATTTAAGGACACACTTGCCTTTTATCAACAGAAATTCCTTTCCTTTTCCTTCAAACTCGGGACTTAAGAGCTGCAAGGTGACCTTGAGCTGGGAGGAGGCAGTGAGACTGGTATTCGAGGATGGCCTTAAAAATAAGCCCATGGAAAAAATGAAATAGGGACCTCTGGTTAAAGATGGCAGATTGAATATGCACACTTACCTCTGTCCTGTTGCAGAATTTCACTAAGATGACAGTAAATAAATTACTTTTTAAAAGGAGATAACCCACAAAGATGAGAATGGGAAAGAAGAAAATAACACATCTTGGAGGCTGGAAGCAGGATACCGTCACCCTCTGTACCCATAGGTTCTGCATTCTCGCATACAGAGGGTGGACTATAAAGAGACTTGAGCATTCTATGGGGGGGGGGGGGTCCTGGAACCAATCCCCCATGGATACTGAGGGATGACTGTAATTGGTAACTGACTTAGAAGACTCAAGGAAGCAGATCCTAATCTAGAACTAGAGAAATTTGAGTTGCAACCTGAGTTATACCGTAGACGTCCCAAAAGGCTCAAGAAAGTTTACCCTTGGGAGAGTAGAACAAGCCTCTCTAGCCTGTGAGACACCAAGCACAGTTGAGGGAGGGGCTGTTGGGTGCCCACAGGCCTGCACTTGCCCAGCTTCAAGAGCGAAGAAAGAGCCTGGAGTCAGCAGCAGAGACATCAGTGGTTTAATGGACAGGGGGAGCTTACATGTCTGAAGCAAGATCCTGGAGTGACACCCACTGTGTGCAGTGGACAGAGGACAGGACGTGGCGGCAGTCTTTGCTCCCAGGGGGAAGGGGAGATTACCAGTTATAAGGGGAATTGACAACAGGTTGGCTCATTGGTTACCAGGAAGCTAGCAGAGGGGCACAGCCCTCACCACCCCTTTGATAAGCATAGTGGAGAGTTCTGATCTAAAGCTAGAACAATCATTAGCTTTGGGCCTGGGGTAAGTATGTAGGAAGGTCAGTCATGTGAGTAGTGTGTAGCTAAAGCAGGCACTGGTCAAGCAGGGGCTGTACAGAGAGCAAGAGAACAGGCATCTTGGGTGGCCTGACCATACAGGGATCCCTAACCAAAACCAGAGGAGTCAGGTAACATGCCTCAACTTGCCTTCCACATCATTCAGCTGGGTATCATCCTGTAGGCAGGAGATGGGAAGTGTTCTCTGGAGAATCTGGTTAGCCAAAAGTGGGCAAAAGATGAAACAAAACTAGAGATACCGACTTTGGGGGTTCCTGTATTATCTTAGTCTAGAGTGAAGACAGAGTCAAAAAGCTCCCTTCCCCTGACCCCATTCTCCCAAAAACAGACAGCGTCCAATCAGATTTTTAGTGTCTCACTCTGAAACATGAACAGATAGCCAAGGATCATCAGACATTGGAAGAATGTCTGTAAGACATTGGAAGAAATATCTAATATGAAATGAACAGAGAGAGAGAGAGTACCGATAGAACAGATACTACCCAGGGAGAAGAACACTTAAAAAAAAAAAGAAAAAGAAAAAAAAAAAAAAAATATATATATATATATATATATATATATAATTAGCATTGTCTGAGAAAGGAGAAGATAGTGTACCCAGTAAACAAGAACAGAATGCTACAAAAAAGGAACCTTCATGGGCAAACAAAGCAACTCTTGGAAATTAAAAATAAGAAATGAAAAACCATCCCCTAGAAACCTTGGAAGCTACAATAATAGAAAATCTCCTAGAAAGTAAAATTAAAGCACTAAGAAATGCAAAATATGAGATAGAAGATGAGAAAATGGGAAGTCAGGTCCAGGGAACCAAAATTTAAATAGCAGGAGAAAATGGAGGGGAGAATATCATCAAATAAATCATTCCATAAATTTTCCTGAACTGAAGGAAATGAATTTCTGGATTGAAAGGCCCACCAAATACCCTGTCCAGTGTATGAAAATAGACTCAATATGAAGGCACATCATCAGGTAATTTTAGAATGCTAGGAATATAAAAGGTCCTACAACCTTTCAGAAAGGGTAGAAAAACAGGTTTCATGTAAAGGATGAAGAATCAGAATGGCAACACTGGCAGCTAAAAGACAGCAGAGTGGTGCCTTCAAAATTCTCTGGAGAAATCAGTTTGGGCTTAGAATTCACTAGTCCATCAAAGTATCATTTGAAGTTAAGGGTAGGTCATGGTAATATCAGGGATGCGAGGTTTCGACAGGTTTACCTCCCAGGAAAGGTGCGTGAGATAGAGTGTGGGTAGGAGTTAATAGATAATACATTTAAAAAAAAAGAAAAATCAAAGTATTAATATCTCTGCACTATCTAGAGAAGTAGAGATAAATAGTAAAAGGATCAATAAAAAGCGATGAACTTGGCTGCCTTTGGGAAGCAGAAAAGGGGAGAGGGAGGCACAGGAGGGGACTGCTATTTTTCAAAAAAAGCCTTTTAGAATTGTTTGATTTTTAAAGTATGTGCTTGTATAATTTCAATGAAATGAAATTTTAAAAAAGAAACTTGAAAAGTGGAATAGGCCAGGATGGGCAAAGAAACTTTGCTTTCATTTTTGATAATGTGGATCTTTCAATTTGACAACGTATAATAGATGAATTGTTCAGATTTAATTTTAGCTCATCAGCCAGTGAGTTTCCCAAGGCATTTTTGTTGGTCTGCATGCAGTCATTCCCTTGTAACAAAAATTAAGCCGTATTTGGATATCTATTTCTTATAAGAACACTGGCAAGAAATTCAGAAAAAAAAAATAGATGATGATCATTCTTCTTCCACTGAATAACCATGAGATAAGAGTTCTATCTGGTGGGGGATTTAATAGTCTCCTAGCACACACAGAGGAAAATATGAAATGCAGAAAATAAAAGGATCTGTAATTCCAGAATGGAAGACATAGTTCCATTTGCTGCAACCTGAAACTAATTGCTTTTATTAGATCATTAATGTTTCATGATTTGGGGATATATTTGTATACCAAACAACTGTTGGACTATTTTATTGCAATGAAGATGCCTCAAAGGATTTTTAAAGACAACAAATATATATTGGAATGGTTATAGTCTTGGGGCTACTGTATATACTAAATTGAATAGCTCACTAATATACAGTGAGATTATATCCATGTTTTATTGTGTAATAATTTTTTAAAAGAGACACACTAAAGCTTTAAGAGAGACATAAAAATGAGGAAAGAATTGACAGTATATATTTAAATAGAGGGAGTAGTGAGTTGCTTCAGGGCAAAAAGCAGCTGTTGTTCCTCTTTATACTGCAGTGTCCAGCACGGTTGCTTATATCCATTTATGTAACGCATATTAATTGAGTACCTACTATGCACCAGGTTCTGGAGCTACATCGGTGAACAAAATTGACAGAAATCCTTGCCTGGTGGAGCTTACATTCTAGTGGTGTTGGGGGCAGGGATGGAGGCAGGGGCCAAACAAAACAATAGTCTGTGAGATGGGGCTAGGAGCTATGAAGAAAAATAACTTGGGAGAAAGAGATGAGAAGTGAGGGGCAGAGAGAGGGCTGGGTGCAATTTTAACTAGGGTGGATACATAACGGGCTCACTAAAATGCCTGTTGAAATTATTTCTTGACAAAAACAAATCTGTCCATCTCCCTGAGAACCTTGTCTGAACTCTTTTTTTTTTTCCCCCTTTGGTTGATTAGTAGGACATGCGCTGTTAGGCATTCAAGCTCCTCATTGGGGTTGAAGCAAAGACAGGAACCTGAAAAGAACTAGGGCGAGGTTGCTTGAATAGCACGACCCCACTGGGGGTAGAGTGATGGCTTAAAGGACTGCCCAGACCTCACAGTCCTATTGGTCTTCAGCAAGGCCACCAAGCTCTTTGCAAAGTACAAAGGGTTCCCTATAATAATTGGAGGTTGTTTGCTTGTTTTTAAAACACCCTTGATATCCTAGAATGTACAAAGTACAGGCTTTGAAAAATAAAGAAAACCTTATAACTTACTGTTTGTTGTCGACAAAATCAAGCTGTTCCTTATTTGGCCTCCTGCTTCCAGTATCTAAGTGCCTGGGTTTCTTTGAAATAACACTATCTATACATGTCTCTAATACACATCTCCAAGAAAGGCCTGGGGAACCTCAAAGGTAAGTTTTTCAATCATTTCCATACCTGTTTTCCTGTGGAACTTGATTTGGGAAAGTTGGTATTTGTTTTTGATTTTCAGGGAAGTTAAACAAACAAGGCCAACAGATCAGTGCCCCCTTCACAAGGCCAGACCCTCAGAGGGAATACAGCAAATTCTTTTCTTCTGTTATCCTCATACCTGTAGGCTTTCTCTTTGCATCCTGCGAAGCCAGTGTAGACTTTTACTATTTTTATCCACATCTGCAAATTTCATGCGGACACCTGCAGATGATTCTGGGTTATCTGCAGACATACTTTCTCTCTCTCTCTCTCTCTCTCTCTCTCTCTCTCTCGGCTTTATTGGTAAAGACAGAGTCCTTGACTGCTCTGCAGGCGTGATGCCCTTGACTGTCCCGCCTGGCCTTTATTGTGAATTGAGCTGTTGGAACGCGTGTGTAAACATCCCAGTGAGGGGCAAACTCAGGGCATCCTCTGTGCGGTGCCCGCTTCTTTTGAAGTGTCTGGTGATTGTACCATTGTCATGCCAGTTGGAGGAATCCTTTGTTTTACAACGGCAGGCCCCTGAAGAGCCAGCTGATAAGACTTGGCACCCTGGTGTGAAACTGACCCTTTGAACTAGGAAGAATCTTTTAAGATAAGCAAGCCTTGGCCTTTTTATCACACACTTTTTATTAGAGCTCTGAATGCAGCAGGTTAATGTCCCTGCTAGGCAGGGAAATAAAGGTTTTTCAGGCTCTTCAGTAGTGACACAGGCTAGGACCTGAGCTCCTTTTTGACAAAGATGTAAACCTTCCAGTTGCCCATCTCAATGAAGATTTTTGGGAAATAGTATCAATTTGGGGGATTTGTTTGTTTACTCATAACAAAAAGATGAATTGTACCAGGAATAAAATACAAATGAAACTCAAAGACTTTTTCAAGAAAATGTTATGTTTCTGACTAAAAAATGATCTTGATTATCTTTCAGACCAAATGGCATGACTTATTTCTTAATAAAGGTCATTGGTAGAACAGAAAGTAGAAAAACTGGGTACATGGTAATCATTTTTTAATTGACATTTTAATATCCTGAATGTTCCACATCTCGGATATTCTCATAAAATGAATGGCACTCATCATTCAACCATTCAGTCACTCAACAAACTTTAGTCAGTCCCGACGGCGTGACGGGTGTTAGGCTTGTTTTCGGGGGCAGGGCTGAGCAAGACCATCTCGCTCTCCATCTACATAAGTCCTCCAGCCCAATGGAGACCCCAGACATCACACAAATGATTAAAGGGTGAACAGAATATGGTAGGGAAGTGACAGGTGCTGTGGCAACATTATTCTTAAGTCCTTTAGAACTTTATTCTGGAGTGTGCTTTAAAGGAAGAATCTCATTTTCCTTTTTCAACAGTTCTTTGAGAGTTTCTATGTTTTATGTCCGAGTTTGCTTTCCAACTGTTCCTTCCCGTTAGCCTAAATGTATCCCGAGATGGTTTCCCGAAATAGAATTTTCTATTCAGACTAAGGAGCCGCGGATGAGATGGGGAATTTAGGGTACATGCCTGGGAACTTTCATGGGAAGTTTTGTACCGTCTAAACCCCAAAGAGACAAGAAGGGTCCGTGAGGCTGCACAGACGGTCAGGCCCATCACTGTGTGTGGGCTTCTCTCCTGCTGCCCTCGCTGGGAATTCGGGCATTGGGTCCACTTCACCATGCTGGGGTGTGGCAATAAATGCTAAAACCAGCCTTTGGTTAAAGTGGCCCCTGTGCATACAGCTGACCTCCATTCCTAGGTTTTCCAGACTGAAGAATTCAGAGAATTAGAGGATTTCACAGCCAAAAGACCTCAGAGATCATCTACCATTTTGTGGATGGGAAATTGAGGCCCAGAAGGTAAAGGTCTGACAGCCAGTTACTGGCAGAGGCAGGACTACCATGCCAAGCCCTGCCCTCCCCTCCAACCCAGATCCGGAGCAGCCCCCGCTCCGGGACCCTGAGAGTGCGCCCACCCGCCTCCATCACGCTTCTTCATTCTCGCCGCTTCCGGGACCTCTCTGCCCATCTGTGTTGGAAGCCCGCAGTTGTGAGCGATTTCCCGCGTTTGACCTAATCTAAATGTCTCTCTATATTGCTTTTCCTTTAAACAAACAACTAAATAATAATGTTGTTTATAATAGCTCTCTAAGTAATAAGTAAAACTCTAAAGAAGAAAGCTATTTATGCAACAGTTCTTTATCAATGAATTCCGTTGATGAACTTCTAATTTGGTATATGTTATATACCCATACATAAAACTGTTGAGCCCAGACCAATAAAGGTTATCCTAAAAACTGCAGTAGGGATTTACAGATTTATTACCACTTGCCTTTTTTTCCCCCCAAACAGTAGCTCATTTGTGGGAATTACATTACACATTATGTTCAGGCATACTTCAGTTTTCAGCCAAAAAACTCCATGGTACAGGATATTCTAACAGGAAAGTATGTTGTGCTAAGATTATTGCCATATAATAAGTTCTTAGTGCCCTTAAGCAGCATGAGTGGGGAGGATCCTTTATAAAAATTCTTAGTCTAGGACAAACATTCCACCCCCTTCCCCTTTTCCTGTTCCCTCCTTCCTTCTCAGAATCACATTCTCCATACTTCTCATTTTCCACTGTAACCATTACAAAAGAAGGATTATTATCTTTTCATGATTTTTTA
Organism: Balaenoptera physalus; assembly: GCF_965194825.1. NCBI lineage: Eukaryota > Metazoa > Chordata > Mammalia > Artiodactyla > Balaenopteridae > Balaenoptera > Balaenoptera physalus. Next base: position 71,384,839 of record NC_138892.1, read on the forward strand.
TAAATATAAAAGCAGTGTTCTCAATCGTCGTCAAAGTATATTTTCACTTTTGCTTATTTATACAGTTAACTTTTGTAAAACCCCATAGTGACAAATTGATGGATTAATTCAAATAAGATTGACGTAATTGCATTTCATATCCTGATAAAAATCACACAGGAACAGGAGGTGTAATCCTATCCTACTCTGTGTCCTCAGATATGTATTTATCTTGTTCTCTGACTAATGAGGAAAAACTAATCCTGTCAATACTGCGATTCAGCCTGGTGATAAGCTTCTATGTCATCTGTCACATGACTAACCGTAGTCATCTTCTGTTTCCCTGCATTAGATCAACACAGATGCGTTGGCTTTGGAAATGTCCATCAACCTCATTTAGGCTCTGCTTTCTGCTCAGGGTGATGCAACCTTCATTGATGGTGTGATGGGGATTGGAGGTTAGTTCCTCCAGAAGAATTCTTTCTTACAGTAATATTAATAATATCTGGAGGAAAAAATCTTCCATGTAGTGAAACAAATTAGAAGACTGAGCACGAAAAAAGTTGGTGCAAGAAGAAAGCGAAAATACTATAGCAGAGAAGAGCAAGAGATAGAGTTGTGGACAGTGAATCGTTTGTTGTTGTTACTTTGGGACAGACAGCAAGTTGTGGGATAGGGGAAGCCTTTTCTATCCTCTGCCAAGACAGTGCTCTCCCAGTGAATTAGTTTGTTTAGTTCAAACACCTTCCCAGCTTATGTCTGTAAGGGTCACGTGATTTATTATTTTTCTGCTTTGTCTACACACCTTGATCTTCTTAGTATTTTCAGTAAATATCCCCTGTCTCTCGAAATGACATGTGATCTGCTTGTTATGTGTCCATGTGCTGGGAGGCTAATGAACAGAACTCAGGGAGACAGCAGCTTCCCAGCAGCCTTCAAGTTTCAGCAGCCTTACCCAGCGGGACAGCAGTTAATTTACATCAATGGGAGCGGCACTCGCCTCAAAAGCATCCTGAGTGGAGCTTTTGCAGAGGAAATGTGTTGAAATGACAGCAACTGTGCATAAATCAAATTAAGCATTGTATGTCCCCCAAATTATGGGTTTAAATATTAGATATTAAATGGCTCTGAGTTCTACATTTCTCACTTCATGCTCTTTTCTAACCCATTCTAGAAACCATAGTTCTCAAATGTTTTGTGGATTAAAACCAGCACCACAGGCCACATCAAAAGAATAGTTTCACCTAATATAATAAAAGAGAAGTTAACTTTCACTTGAGCAAGACATCTTAACTAAGGTGGGTCAGATCCCTAAAATGATATGTATCCCTTTAGAACTTTTTATGAAAGAGATCTGAGATTTACACATCAGCATGCCTGCTTCATAAGCAATATTGAGGATGCTGGAGGGTAGAATTTTGCTTCGACCAACTACTCAATAAGGACTTGAAGTAGCTTCTCTTTTTTCATTCCACAAATTTACCACTGTCTTAGGAGAGCTAGTAAGCAAAGTGAATGGTGTCTATAGACCAAATGCATGATTCCTAAACCCAGTTACAAACTGCAATTACCTAGGAAGACTGTCTGAAATGCACATTTCTGGGTCCTAACTCAGACTTATTGAATCAAAATCTATAGGGATGTGGTCCAGGCATCTATATATTTTTAGGCTTTCCAGGTGATTCTTAAACTGTCAACCAGCTCAGCATCAATTGCTCTTGGCTCACCGTTATTAGGGACAATGCCCATATTGTACAAATAGAATTTTTTAATCCATTTAATAGACACTTTTGGAGTATCTGTGCCGGACAGAAACAATTCCACCTTCACTGGGAATTACTGGCCTGCAGCCCATAAAACACACATGCCCAAATCCAAATCCATGTACCCACGTGGATACATGGTCAAGGAGTGGGCCCTTGGCGGTCATGTTGGAGTGCATCCCCAGAACTGAGAGGGGGCCAGTTTTTTAACCTCATAGACTAAGGAGCCACAAAGCCCTGTCTGAAAGGAAAGAAGCACAAAATGTTAACCAGAAAGAAGCAGACGGAAGGCTAGAGGAAGAAAGAATACTGTCTAGATTTCTGAATCACATTTTCTGAAGCTCAGCTACAATCCTGCTCTGTGTTGCCTGAGACACCTCTTGTATCCATCCAGTAAGTGATCACTCCCCACCCTTTTTTCCCTTAAATTAGTCTGGTTTCTGTTCCTTACAAAAAGAGTCCTCACTAATACAAACCTCATCAATTTCAACACAGCCCAGTTTGCAGCAGTATAGTTCCCTAATGTACTTACCATGCTTGGATGCCACCAAAAGGGAGAAGAAGTAACCCCGTCTGTAGAATCGGTTCCGAGTGACTCAAGTTCCATTCAGACGTTCTGCCCAAATGTGCTCATTTGGGAGGCAGGTACACTTGTTCATCATCGGAATATTCTCCTTAAAGACCCTTGGATTATAACTAAGCAATTTTCCTATACTCTGCCTACCAGGTTTCCCTGAACAAGAAGTTTCCTTTCCTGGCACCACTCCCAGGACTCTGGTCCAGGAGAGGCGCCTCTGAGCTTACTCTGGCTCTGTTTTCAGAAATCTGCATTCAACTTTTAACATCCCCTGCTTTTTAAACACCCTCATATTTTATGACGTAGACTTCTCCTAGGACTCCACTTTTCTTCGCATCTCATTTCCCTTTTTAAAAAACCATCAGCAGAATTAATACTCCAGTGTGATGATCATTTAGAACTTCTAAAATCCATGTATGATTTTTGTGAGGAAGTGGGGTTTCTGTTGTTGTTGTTGTTTTTGCCACAGACGTAAAATTTAAACTAGATGTTTGTGTCAAACCTCTTTTCCCCAAGAATCCCCTTTGTCACTTAATTAAATAACCAGGACCCCCTTTCGAATTACATGCAGATTGATGATGGGAGGACCACAGGGAGGGATTTGTGGAGGATGTGGGAATCTCAAACTTGACCTAGGCTTCATCCCTTTATTATGGTAATTGAGTTAGGGAAGGAAGAAAGTGTGGGGGATAAAGATTTCCACAGCTGAGCATTACCCCAGCTGGGAATATTCTGATGAGAATTTATTTTGGACATTCACATTTCTTACGACTGTAAGACCTAGAAGAAAAATCAGCTTTCATAATTTGTTACTTGTTTGTTTGTTTTTGGTTGGATGGTGCTTTCCTTAGAACAGACATTGAAGTCTATGGCCCTTAATTGTTTGTTTTTTGTGTGTTACATGGAAGAGCTCTAAATAGACTGTCTCTTATGATGGTTTTGTAAAGGTCTGTGCTCTTTTCTGTGATTGCTTTAGTTAAGATCTGTATTGTGATAGTCTATTTGGGAAAATTCCAGGGATTTTAGTGTGTGTCTTAATTTCTTTACTACCCAGCACTGCAAAGAATCTATCCCCTTGTGTAAAATGAGTGTGAGGAAAGTCTGGACATGCGCATCCAGGTGGGGAGTCGCTAAGCCCAGAACTGTTCCAGATAAGTAACAGGTGTGAAGTGTTGTCAAAAGGCCCTTCTCTTTGACAGGTGAATTGAGCCATAAAAATGTTGAATAATTTATGCAAGCCTGTGGAAGCCCAGATACAGATTGTGAATCCAGGGTTCAGAAAGCGCTAGTGTCGATTTCACAATGAAATCCTTAGAGTTAATTTTTTGTGTGTGTCTCTTATCTTTGGCTGAAGTGAAAATATTCAGATTGCCCCATAAGTCAAAATTAATTTTGTAAACTATTATCCACGGTCTTAGCATCTTCTCTGTGCTTCTAAGTAAAATCAGAGCTTATCACAATCATATGTTTCCATTTATATTTTAAAATATTACAAGATGGCCAAGACTGGGGTTAAGAAACCTTTAAAACATCTTTAATTTTAGCAGTGAACTGCTAAATTTGCATACTCTTCTTGTAAGCTGGATTTTTCCTCCTCAAAAAAAGGAAAGCAGAGCAACACATGGTTTGTTACATTCACTGCTTCTCTTAGCCTGTTTTGCATTAGGAGGTTATGGAAACCTAAGACTGAAAGCTCCATAAGGAAACCTTACAATGAAGGAAAGAAATAGAGAAAAGAGACATCTGAAACTTGGCCCTTTTCCCCCGTCTGCCCTAAGAATACATTCCAGTGTAAAATGTGGGTCCCTGATAGTTGGAAGTATAAAGGAGCAGAGAAGCAAATACTTAAAAAAAAAATCATACCTATTAATACCTTGGGTAAGTAGCCCCTATATTTCCCCTTTAAGAGCTATCTAACACATAAAACCCTCTGGGAAAAAAACAGAACCATAAATGTCCATTCATTCCCAAGCCATTCTTTAAATTAACTGTCAGTTCCTCACCTACTCAAAACAAAAACTGCCACCGAGCATCTACCCAGTGAGGGTCCTAGCTGCCATACCTGTTGACAGGCTTCTAGGAGTCACATGGCAGAGGTCCCAGCCCACTTTTTCCTAATTTGTCCTAGCGCTGTTAGCGGTGAGAATATCTTCCTCACGATGCACAGAAAATTTGCAGCCTAGCTAGCACACTAGTGGTCATCTTGAATTCTTTTTCCCTTTATAATTCCACTACAAATTAAATTTTTTATTACACAGCATCAGCATCAAAATGCCTAGATGTTCCTACTATAGGCTTTCAAGGAACCCAAATAGTTACGTATGTGAACATCATACTTATTCTCCCTAAGAACTCTCTTAATGAGGCATGAGAAACATTTTTCTGTAGAGTGACAAGCATTTTTCTGTAGATTTTAATTTCCCTGATTGTGCAAAAAAAAAAAAAATGCTGCACTTCATGAACGGTGTTCTTAGGAATCAGATAGTTACATGTTAAGGAAAGTCACTGTAAAGATTCTTGGAAAGACAAGAAGATGATCAGAAATGTTGCTTGTGCAGGAAGTGGCGCTCCTCTTTTATCTTTTGAATGGTGGCTCCGTTTGAAGAGGTTGTCTAACCATGTCGTTGGATTTTTTCAAAAAACATTTGACTCTTTAAATCCTGAAAGCATTATGTCATAAAACTATTTTGCTAATGATACTTTCAGTCTTCACTAAATTACTCCCCCTCCCAAACATACCTTTCCAAAAGGTGGAGAGAAGCATTTCAGAGATTCCTGGAATCTTGTTAGCATCTACTGAAAGAGAAGCTAAAAACTTCAGAAATGGTGGATAATGGAAACGTGGTTTGTTCTATTACATAAGCAACAAAGTAGTCAGCAGTCTTAAATCAGAGCTAGAGTTTGTGTTAAGTAAAAAATGTGTGCCCTTCAGTAAGAAGCAGATTGTCTTTACAAGCCTGTGTGGTATTATATGAGTCTTAATAGTTTCCTATTATTTGCACTCATCTGCAACAAATTTTTGTTGGGGAACATACTGGCAATAACAATTGCCAAGAAATGCTGCCAGACAGACTATTAATTCTGTTGTCTTTTGTTTCTTTCATGTGCTACAACTGAACCGAAGGACCTTAGTAAAATAATAATAATAATGTATTATGGTCCTGGGAGTTGAGCTGTAATCAATTTTGTCTGACAGGCTTATTAATGGCTGCATTATTACTTCAGTGCCTTTTTGCCTTCAGGATGTCGTGTGAGATGCGTTCAGTAGAATGGGTCACACACGAGCTATAAAGCGAACCATTCTCATGGTTTGCCCTTTGTTCAGCATAATCTGCCTCTAAGTTGAGGAGCTTATGGTTGGGCTTCTGAACCCATCCGAGAGTGACACCCTTACTTGAGTAGGAGCTTAGCGCACCCTGATACTGTAATGATGAATAGTTGCATCAGAGCAACTGTTACACAAATGATCTTCAAATACAGGCCAGTTTTGTTGTATTTGGACAATAAATGATTTTGTATCTGTAGAAATTAAAATGGTGCAGTGAACTGCTTCCAAAAGCTCAGAGTCGCATTTGTCTGAGGATCCCCAGGATTGGGGGCTGAGGGTGATCCAGCTCCTTTGAGCTGTGCAACGTATTGGTCCTAGAGGTCAGCAGAGCCAGTGTGTTGTCACTGAGCATCCCTCAGTGAGGCCGACAATCACTGCTTCATTTCTAGATGAAATAATGCAGTATGAAACTTCTAGAATTATCCTTCCTACTTTCTGGTGATATCGCTGAGTGACAAGTTGGGGAAAGCAAAGCATTTTATTTCGCTATTTATAAGAAGCTCTGCTTTAAAAGCAAATAACATAGTGATTTAAGACTGTAGGCTTTGATGTCAGACCCAGTTCTGAATACAGGCTCTTGCACTAATTCACTGATGACCAGAGGACTGAGCAACTTACCTTACTTTTCTCATTTGTAAAGTGAGGAATATAAGATCTACCTTATCATGTGGTTATCAGGATTTTTTTTAATGTACAGGATTTAGCACAAGGCCTAGTGTACAAGTACTCCATACGTTATAGCTGCTTAATAATAATAATAATAATAATAATAATAATAATAGAGGTTCACTTGACATTATGTTCTTACTCAATATATCACCAGATAAAATGCAGTAACATCACATTATATGTCCAAAGTGACACGCAATTCTAATACATACTTGACTCCTCATTCTTTCCCACCCCCATCTTTAGGTCACTGCATGTTCAGTGAAAGGAAGGCCCTGTACGAGGTACTCGATGGCCTGCTAGGAGGCAGCGCTCCCTTTCCCCAAAGGGCACGAGGGATGTTTGTAGCCTCCAGATCCACCCAGACTGCAGTTTTATCCCTGACAAACAGCTTCCTCACCATGATCGTCATGGGATGCTGTTACTGCCTTTTGTTTGGGAAAGCTCTTTGAAGGAACTAGAAACATCAGGAGATCTATTTCTCAAAATACATCTCTTCCATACACTAATATTAACCAAAATAGTGACTACAGCCTATCCTTATTGGTGTAGCTGCTGAGTGGAAAGTTTGACCCTCTGGGTTATCCCAAAGCTGTGTGCACAGAGGAAGAGAAACACATCACTTGAGTTCATAGAATTTCTAATTGAAAAAGAAAATAAGCAGTAATTATGGTGTAGGGACTGGTCTGAATAAGATAGGTATCTTGGGGCTAATGGAGGGTCTTGGAGCAATGGAAGTGCAGCGTAGAAACCTTTGGTCTGATGGGGCCTCAGGGAACATTCCTGGACCCATCCCAAGTTAAGTCCTGAAGTAAGAGTTAGCCAGGCAAATAAAAGTGAGTGGCTAGACAGTTGCAAGTAGAGGAAGCAGCGGGATTAGACAAAGGGTCATGAAACAACATGATACACTTAGAAACCACCAGTTCTGGAGCCAAAGGTGAGGTATGACAAGTGATGGAGATAGGGTTGGAGGGATCAATAAGGGCTGGAAATGGAGGACCTTCATTTATTCCATGGAGGTGTTGGGAAAGCTGAAGAAGGGAATTTTAAAGTAGGAGAATGACATAGCTTTGTGGTGGTCTAGTGAGGGAGAATGAGTGTAGGGAAGAGAAGCCCCGAGGCGATGTTAGGCTGCAGTAGCATCCCAGGGTTGGGGAGATGGGTGGGCAGCAGTTTTAGGGGTGGGAGAGGGATATACAAATCAACAGAGAAAATTGAAGAGATGCAAAGATCTGATAAGCAACTGACTGAGGGCAGGCAAGAGGGAGGGCGCCTAACGAAGGAAGCACCTGTGATGGTCAGGTGTCTGGCTTACTGGGAGTACTGGTGATACCAAAAACAGACTGGGAATAGAGGAGAAAAGAGGCTATTGGTCTGGAGGTGGGTGGAGCACATGATTTAACAGGTTGAGCTTTCTAAAGAGATTTCAATTTAGCCGATTGGTTTGAGTTCATATCAGATCTTATATGCTAAAAAGAACAAGTAACTTAAATGATAAACTTGGTGAGGTTCCTTTAAATATTAAAACTAGAGAACTGAACCCTAAATTAGTTGACTCACTTTTTTTATCCAAATAAAAATAAAAACAGAATCAGTAGATAGATAATTGAGATATAAATAGGAGTGCTTAACAAGGTCTGAGTCAGGGTTTATGGAAGGTCAAATGTGAACCAGTCATTGACCACTCAACAAACATTCACTGAGACTCCACAATGTAGCAGGCAAAGTACCTAATGGACCAGGCCTGCGTATCTAAGCACTTGGGATAGATCCATCATTAAACAAAACAGGTGAGATCCCTGCCATTAGCCCCTGTATAATTCAATGCAAATACAATGCTGAAGAGGCAAGGCCTCCAAGCATAAAGGAGAAAGGAAATAGTAAAAGTAACTTTCATCAAAAGACAGTTACTGAGATTGGTTCAAGATGGCGGAGTAGAAGGACGTGTGCTCACTCCCTCTTGTGAGAGCACCGGAATCACAACTAACTGCTGAACAGTCATCGACAGGAAGACATTGGAACTCACCAAAAAAGATACCCCACATCCAAAGACAAAGGGGAAGCCACAATGAGACAGTAGGAGGGGTGCAATCACAATAAAATCAAATCACATAACCGTTGGGTGGGTGACTCACAAAACTGGAGAGAAATTATACCACAGAAGTCCACCCACTGGAGTGAAGGTTCTGAGCTCCATGTCAGGCTTCCCAACCTGGAGGTCCAGCAACGGGAGGAGGAATTCCCAGAGAATCAGACTTAGAAGGCTAGCGGGATTTGATTGCAGGACTTTGACAGGTCTGGGAGAAACAGAGATGCCACTCTTGGAGGGCACACACAAAGTAGTGTGCACATCAGGACCCAGGGGGAAGGAGCAGTGACCCCATAAGAGACTGAACCAGACCTACCTGCCAGTGTTGGAGGATCTCCTGCAGATGCGGGGTGCGGCTGTGGCTCACTGCAGGGACAAGGACATTGGCAGCAGAAGTTCTGGGAAGTACCTCTTGGTGTGAGTCCACCATTAGCCCCACCGAAGAGCCCAGGTAGGCTCCAGTGTTGGGTTGCCTCAGGCCAAACAACCAACAGGGAGGGAACTCAGCCCCACCCATCATCAGACAAGTGGATTAAACTTTTACTGAGCTCTTCCCACCAGAGCAACACCCAGCTCTATCCACCACCAGTCCCTCCCATCAGGAAGCTTGCACAAGCCTCTTGATAGCCTCATCCATCAGAGGGCAGACAGCAGAAGCAAGAAGAACTACAATCTTGCAGCCTGTGGAATGAAAACCACATTCACAGAAAGACAGATAAAATGAAAAGTCAGAGGACTATGTACCAGATGAAGGAACAAGATAAAACCCCAGAAAAACAATGAAATGAAGTGGAGATAGGCAACCTTCCAGAAAAAGAATTCAGAATAATGATAGTGAAGATGATCCAGGACCTCAGAAGAAGAATGGAGGCAAAGATTGAGAAAATACAAGAAGTGTTTAACAAAGACCTAGAAGAATTAAAGAACAAACCTTTAGAAGAATTAAAGAACAAACAAACAGAGATGAACAACACAATAACTGAAATGAAAAATACACTAGAAGGAATCAATAGCAGAATAACTGAGGCAGAAGAACGGATAAGTGACCTGGAAGACAGAATGGTGGAATTCACTGCCGTGGAACAGAATAAAGAAAAAAGAATGAAAAGAAATGAAGACAGCCTAAGAGACCTCTGGGACAACATTAAACACAACAACATTCACATTATAGGGGTCCCAGAAGGAGAAGAGAGAGAGAAAGGATGCGAGAAAATATTTGAAGAGATGATAGTCGAAAACTTCCCTAACATGGGAAAGGAAATAGCCACCCAAGTGCAGGAAGTGCATAGAGTCCCAGGCAGGATAAACCCAAGGATAAACACGTCGAGACACATAGTAATCAAATTGACAAAAATTAAAGACGAAGAAAAATTATTAAAAGCAACAAGGGATAAATGACAACATACAAGGGAAGTCCCATAAAGTTAAAAGCTGATTTCTCAGCAGAAACTCTACAAGCCAGAAGGGAGTGACGTGATATATTTAAAGTGATGAAAGGGAAGAACCGACAACAAAGATTACTCTACCTGGCAAGGATCTCATTCAGATTCGATGGAGAAATCAAAAGCTTTACAGAGAAGCAAAAGCTAAGAGAATTCAGCACCACCAAACCAGCTCTACAACAAATACTAAAGGAACTTCTCTAAGTGGGAAACACAAGAGAAGAAAAGGACCTACAAAAACAAACCCAAAACAATTAAGAAAATGGTCATAGGAACATACATATCGATAATTACCTTAAATGTGAATGGATTAAATGCTCCAACCAAAAGACACAGGCTCGCTGAATAGATACAAAAACAAGACCCATATATATGCTGTCTACAAGAGACCCACTTCAGACCTAGGGACACATACAGACTGAAAGTGAGGGGATGGAAAAAGATATTCCATGCAAATGGAAATCAAAAGAAAGCTGGAGTAGCAATACTCATATCAGATAAAATAGACTTTAAAATAAAGAAAGTTACAAGAGACAAGGAAGGACACTACATAATGAACAAGGGATCAATCCAAGAAGAAGATATAGCAATTATAAATACATATGCACCCAACATAGAAGCATCTCAATACATAAGGCAAATGCTAACAGCTATAAAAAAGGAAATCGACAGTAACACAATAATAGTGGGGGACTTTAACACCTCACTTACACCAATGGACAGATCATCTAGACAGAAAATTAATAAGGAAACACAAGCTTTAAATGACACAATAGACCAGAGAGATTTAATTGATACTTATAGGACATTCCATCTGAAAACAGCAGATTACACTTTCTTCTCAAGTGCCCATAGAACATTTTCCAGGATACATCACATCTTGGGTCACAAATCAAGCCTCAGTAAACTTAAGAAAACTGAAATCATATCAAGCATCTTTTCTGACCACAGCGCTATGAGATTAGATATCAATTACAGGGGGAAAAAAACATAAAAAACACAAACACATGGAGGCTAAACAATACATTACTACATAACCAAGAGATCACTGAAGAAATCAAAGAGGAAATCAAAAAATACCTAGAGGTAAATTACAACGAAAACATGACAATCCAAAACCTACGGGATGCAACAAAAGCAGTTCTAAGAGGGAAGTTTATAGCAATACAATCCTACCTCAAGAAACAAGAAAAATCTCAAACAACCTAACCAGGACTTTCCTGGTGGCACAGTGGTTAAGAATCTGCCTGCCAATTCAGGGGACACAGGTTCGAGCCCTGGGCTGGGAAGATCCCACATGCCGCGGAGCAGCTAAGCCTGTGCACCACAACTACTGAGCCTGAGCTCTAGAGCCCGGGAGCCACAACTACTGAGCCCAAACAGCACAACTGCTGAAGCCCGCGTGCCTAGAGCCCACGCACTGCAGCAAAGAGTGCAAAGATCCAACACAGACAAAAATAAAAATAATAAATTAAAAAAAAACCAAAGCACAACCTAACCTTACACCTAAAGCAATTAGAGAAAGAAGAATAAACAAAACCCAAAGTTAGTAGAAGGAAAGAAATCATAAAGATCAGAGCAGAAATAAATGAAATAGAAACCAAGAAAACAATAGCAAAGATCAGTAAAACTAAAAGCTGGTTCTTTGAGAAGATAAACAAAATTGATAAACCTTTAGCCAGACTCATCAAGAAGAAGAGGGAGAGGACTCAAATCAGTAAAATTAGAAATGAAAAAGGAGAGGTTACAATGGACACTGCAGAAATACAAAGCATCGTAAGAGACTACTACAAGCAACTCTATGCCAATGAAACGGACAACCTGGAAGAAATGGACAAATTTTTAGAAAGGTACAACCTTCCAAGACTGAACCAGGAAGAAATAGAAAATATGAACAGACCAGTCACAAGTAATGAAATTGAAACTGTGATTAAAAATCTTTCAACAAACAAAAGTCCAGGACCAGATGGCTTCACAAGTGAATTCTATCAAACATTTAGAGAAGAGGTAACAACCATCCTTCTCAAACTCTTCCAAAAAATTGCAGAGGAAGGAACACTCCCAAACTCATTCTACGAGGCCACCATCGCCATGATACCAAAACCAGACAAAGATACTACAAAAAAAGAAAATTACAGACCAATATCACTGATGAATATAGATGCAAAAATCCTCAACAAAATACTAGCAAACAGAATCCAACAACACATTAAAAGGATCATACATCATGGTCAAGTGGGATTTGATCCCAGGGATGCAAGGATTCTTCAATATATGCAAATCAATCAGTGTGATACACCACATTAACAAATTGAAGGATAAAAACCATATGATAATCTCAATAGATTTCTCAACAGAAAAAGCTTTTGACAAAATTCAACACCTATTTATGATAAACACTCTCCAGAAACTGGGCATAGAGGGAACCTACCTCAACATAATAAAGGCCATATATGACAAACTCACAGCAAACATCATTCTCAATGGTGAAAAACTGAGAGGATTTCTTCTAAGATCAGGAAGAAGATAAGGATGTCCACTCTCGCCACTATTATTCAACATAGTTTTGGAAGGCCTAGCCATGGCAATCAGAGAAGAAAAAGAAGTAAAAGGAATACAAATTGGAAAAGAAGAAGTAAAACTGTCACTGTTTGCAGATGACATGATACTATACATAGAAAATCCTAAAGATGCCACCAGAAAACTACTAGAGCTAATCAATGAATTTGGTAAAGTTGCAGGATACAAAATTAATGCACAGAAATCTCTTGCATTCTTATACACTAACAATGAAACATCAGAAAGAGAAATTAAGGAACCAATCCCATTCACCATTGCAACAAAAAGAATAAAATACCTCTGAGTAAATCTACCTAAGGAGGTAAAAGACCTGTTACTCAGCAAACTATAAAACACTGATGAAAGAAATCAAAGATGACACAAACAAATGTAGAGATATACTATGTTCTTGGATTGGAAGAGTAAATATTGTGAAAATGACTATTCTACCCAAAGCAATCTACAGATTCAATGCAATCCCTATCAAATTACCAATGGCATTTTTTACAAAACTAGAACAAAAAATCTTAAAATTGTATGGGGACACAAAAGACCCCTAATAGCCAAAGCAATCTTGAGGGAAAAAAATGGAGCTGGAGGAATCAGACTCCCTAACTTCAGACTATACTGCAAAGCTACAGTAATCAAGACAATATGGTACTGGCACAGAAACAGAAATATAGATCAATGGAACAGGATAGAAAGCCCAGAGATAAACCCGCTCACCTACAGTCAATTAATCTATGACAAAGGAGGCAAAGATATATACAATGGAGAAAAGATAGTCTCTTCAATAAGTGGTGCTGGGAAAAGTGTATAGCTACATGTAAAAGAATGAAATTAGAACATTCCCTAACACCATACACAAATATAAACTCAAAATGGATTAAAGACCTATATGTAAGACCAGACACTATAAAACTCTTAGAGGGAAACATAGGAAGAACATTCTTAATCTTTTTTGACCCACCTCCTAGAGTAATGGGAATAAAAACAAACATAAACAAATGGGACCTAATGAAACTTAAAAGCTTTTGCACAGCAAAGGAAACTATAAACAAGACAAAAAAGACAACCCTCAGAATGGGAGAAAATCTTTGCAAATGAGTCAACGGACAAAGGATTAATCTCCAAAATACGTAAACAGCTCATGCAGCTCAATATTGTAAAAGCAAACAACCCAAGCAAAAAATGGGCAGAAGACCTAAATAGACCTTTCTCCAAAGAAGACATACAGTTGGCCAAAAGGCACATGAAAAGCTGCAATACATCACTAATTATGAGAGAAATGCATATCAAAATTACTGCTGTATGACCTCACACCAGTTAGAATTGGCATCATCAAAAAATCTATAAACAACAAATGCTGGAGTGGGTGTGGAGAAAAGGGAACCCTCTTGCACTGTTGGTGGGAATGTAAATTGATACAGCCACTATGGAGAACAGTATGGAGTTTCCTTAAAAAACTAAAAATAGAATTACCATACGACCCAGCAGTCCCACTACTGGGCATATACCCAGAGAAAACCATAATTCAAAAAGACACATGCACCCCAGTGTTCATTGCAGCACTATTTACAATAGCCAGGTCATGGAAGCAACCTAAATGCCCATCAACAGACGAATGGATAAAGAAGAAGTGGTACATATATACAATGGAATATTACTCAGCCATAAAAAGGAACGAAATTGGGTCATTTGTAGAGATGTGGATGGATCTAGAGACTGTCATACAGAGTGAAGTAAGTCAGAAAGAGAAAAAGAGATATCGTATATTAATGCATATATGTGGAACCGAGAAAAATGGTACAGATGAACCGGTTTGCAGGGCAGAAATAGAGACACAGATGTAGAGAACAATCGTATGGACACAAAGAAGGGAAAGCAGGGGGTGGGGGGAGGTGGTAATGGTGGTGTGATGAATTGGGAGATCGAGATTGACATATATACACTAATATGTATAAAATAAATAACTAATAAGAACCTGCTGTTTAAAAAAAAATAAAATAAATTTCAAAAAAACCCAGACAGTTACTTATCTAGAGCTATGTGAGTCAATCCAATAGAACAATTTGAATTCTAACTCCTGGCCCTGGCACAATCTAATTAAAGCTTGTAAACAAGTCCCCACTACAAAGTCACCTTGTTTAAATTTCCAGTTGCAGAAAGGGACTTGGGATCTTAGATAAGATAAAGAAATGTTATGGAAAGCTTGGCTGACCTTTTTCATTTTGGCAAGAAGCTGCTTGAAATAATTCTTTGCTGACACCTCTGTAAGAAAGCTTTTTTTTTTTTTAAGCCACAGACTTTTTAAAAATTTTTTTTTAATTTTAATTTTTGGCTGCGTTGGGTCTTTGTTGCTGCGTGCGGGCTTTCTCTGGTTGCAGAGAGCGGGGGCTACTTTCGTTGCAGTGCGCGGGCTTCTTGTTGCGGTGGTTTCTCTTGTGGAGCACCAGCTCTAGGAGTGCGGGCTTCAGTAGTTGTGACTCGCAGGCTCACTAGTTGTGGCTTGCGGGCTCTAGAGTGCAGGCACAGTAGTTGTGGCACTTGGGCGTAGTTGCTCTAAGGCATGTGGGATTTTCCTGGACCAGGGCTCAAACCCATGTCCCCTACATTGGCAGGCGGATTCTTAACCACTGCGCCACCAGGGAAGTCGTTGTAAGAACGCCTTGATTAGTTATTGTGCACGGTAACTGTTAAAAGCTGACCTGCCTTGATTGGCCCAGATTTTTCATTGTGGAGAATCAACCATCTTAGATAGCGGAGAGTTTAAATAGCATAAGAGAATACACAGGTGAGTGAAATAGCTTTGATCATGTAGTTCATGAAGTAAAGCAGCAAATATTCTATAACTTTAAAATTTAAGACAAAGCAATATCTATTATGTAGATGTTTTGTACAAAACACTAACTGCTAGGTGAAGACCCCACATAACACAGCAAGTTTCCACTTTCGCTTCATCTCCACAGCTGCGTTGGTTGGGTAGTTCTTCTGCGTAGATTATCTTTCAACCTGAAAGTCATGGGCCTGTTTCCTTCACAGTGATGGACCCTGAGCTCTTTAACACTGGAGGATGCCAATGCTATATTTTAAGGGTGGATTCCAACAGGAAGATAAAGTTTGAGCTTAGAAATGTAAATACTTCAGGTTACCTTGAGTTTGTCTCCCATGGGCAGTGAAATATATCCGCAGTTTTAAGCGGGAGTTTATATCAGGGCTAAAGACTTGGTTGTCTTTCCAGTAAACTAAGGGAACACAGACTCCTTCAGAATGTCAGCCCCCATCTGCCACCCCTCAGTCCTCTCCATACACACTGGACCACCACAGTCCAGTCTGTCTGCCCTCAGAAATCACACCCTCAGACGCACTGTCTTGTGTTTTCTGCCCTTGACTCCTGGAGCAGCTTCTAGGCTCTTCCCATCTGGTTTCCCTGCACTGTTCTCTCTGCCCTCTTTCTAACGAGGGCAAAGATACAGTCATGTCACTCTTCTTTAAGCTTCTGTGACTCCCTGTAGCCCCTGGAATAGCTGAGCGGTCCTGGCAGTCCTGGCACACGCAGCCATTTAGAGCCCGGTGCTGCTTTCTCCCCTGTGCTCCCGTTCTCCCATCACTTCACTGTGGGTTTACTAAGGGCTGCTCACAGTTTTGTCCCTCAAGCTTTGACTGGCTCAACCTGGGCCCTGGTTCCTACACCCAACTCCACTCATTACCCTGATTAACTATTCAAATCCTTACAGGCCCAGCTTAGATGTCACCTCACCTTCCTGGATTCTCACCTTCTAACCAGAATTGATTGATCAACATTTCCTCTTGTTCCTGTACTAGAATTTTAACCACACCTCAACTGTAGTATAATCGCAACATATCATGGTTTGTTATGTATTTTGGAAAATTAGACCAGTTGTTTATTTTCCCCGCTCATCTTGTGTATTTTTCTATGCCTCTATTTTATCAAGATACAAATAGAATATGAAATTTAAATACGAAGTCCTTAAGTTAAGGGGAGGGTCTAGGTCCAATAGTGCTGCCCTTCAACAAATATCTTTTGATTCAACCAAAGAATCTATCAGTGAATCAATGGATGGATTCATGAGGCATCAGCTGGGGCAGCTCCTGTTCCAATATGTCTGGCTCCATGGAAATGTGGGACTGGTGACACGCCCTTCCCAAAGTATTATAAATAACGCAGCAGAGATTTCACCCTTGAAGTTTGCGACTGAGTGGAAGATAGCACAGTGAGGAATTACGTATTCATACATCTTCCTATATCAACTAATAACTTAAATCAAGAAAGTCACTTTCTGCTTCTGAGCTTTTCTTCCTTATATTAATATTGTAGAATATTTTCTTTAATGTTTCTTAAACCATTTACAAAATTTTTATATGATCATTATAAAAAGAAAAAGGTTATAAATAACATGAAGATACAAAAGTACATTTATTTTACAAATATACAGTTGATGCTTGAACAACACAGGTTTGAAACTGCACAGGTCCACTTACACTCGAATGTTTTTCAGTAGTAAATACCACACTGCACAGTACTGCACTGTCTGTGGTTGGTTGAATCTTTGGATGCAGAGGAACTGAGGATAGGGAATTATACATGGATTAATCCCCGCATTGTTCAAGGGTCAACTGTAAACTCAAAAGTGATAGTTTCCCATCATCTGCTGTTCCCTAGAAATCATATTAATGGTTTGGTATTTATATTCGTCTAACTAGTTTTGCTATGCACACACTAGCCCATATATTATTTGTTACAACAATGTGATCATACTATATATTGGGATTTGCATCTTAATATTATCTTGGATCTCTTTTCATGTATAGATCTCAGTATTTATTGGAAGATTTATTCTTTATTTCTTAACATTTTGGCAGTTTTTCAGCAATGTTTGTATACTTAACCACAGGTCTACAGGAGTAGAGAAAGTTGAAGAACTTAAGGAAAGGTGCTTGAATACTGGTTTAATTATCTGTCCACGGAAAGAAACATTTCCTGGGGTGGGGAAGGGCTATTTCAGAGCAGTTGAGAGTGAGGAGTGGGATGGGCAAAGACGGTTGCCAGTTTCTACTAGAAGTCATAACCCTGAGCGAGAGTCAAATGAAAGGACCTGACCCCATATTCTCCCACCCAGCCTGGGCTGTAGACTCAAGACACCTGCCTGGTAATGTGTCACAACCAGCTATCAAATTTTAAGAGACTCAAAAAATATTAGAACTGGCGGAGCCTCTGGGAGCATCTAGTCTGAGATGGAGGAGCCTGAGGTCCTCGTTGGAAGAGTAGGTTTGGGGAGGTAGTTGTGGGAGGGGTTTGGGAAGAAACCAACCCAGAGCTTCAACAGAGCAGTTTTACTTTCATCAGTTTCTATATTAAGATTCCTATTTTAGAGGCTTCCCTGGTGACACAGTGGTTGAGAATCCGCCTGCCAATGCAGGGGACACAAGTTTGAGCCCTGGTCCAGGAAGATCCCACATGCCACGGAGCAACTAAGCCCATGCGCCACAACTACTGAGCCTGTGAGTCACAACTACTGAAGCCCACGCGCCTAGAGCCCATGCTCTGCAACAAGAGAAGCCACCGCAGTGAGAAGCCCACTCACTGCAACGAAGAGTAGCCCCTGCTCGCCGCAACTAGAGAAAGCCCGTGCGCAGTAACGAAGACCCAACGCGCCCAAAAATAAGTAAATAAATAAATTTATTTTAAAAAAAATTCCTATTTTAGTTGAAAAATTGGTTGTGTTCCCTCCTCAGAAGTTCTACCCACTGACCTAGCCCAAACACTAGCATTTTTAGAAATGAAAAAAACTAATACCTTAGAGAAGTGATTTATCCCAATGTCACAGAGCCTAGTAATTGACAGAGAATAGACTTTTAAGGCTCCCAACTCCAAACCCCGTGCATCTGGGTACTTTGCAGGGAGGATTTTCCTCACTCACAAAGGAGGTAGGAGTTGGGGGAGGGGACGGATGGCTGGGAGGACTGGAGTAGTAAATCTGAAGAGGGATTGGGTGTAGAAAATGTTAAAGAACCAGTGCTCTCTAATCACATTGCTTTATATGTAATCAAAGGGGGAAAGAAAGTAATCTGAGACCTAGAGAAACTGCAACCTATTATAAAACACCATTCAGCCTGTTAACTCTGGGAAGAGCTGATATCTTCCTTTGGGCCCTTCCCTGGGGCTGCTAGGGACTCAGCTAATGCTACAATTTGCACATGTTCAGTGACCCAGCAGGATATACTGCCCCATCGGAGATACAGCACAAATGTTTAAAATTAGCAAGAAAGTAAAACATTTTACGTAAACTTTTAGTGGTAACAAATTTGGTAACAAACATGAAGAATTATGATTATGATTGTTTTTCTGGATCTCGGTTTCTTTTTCTGGACAAGATGTAGGGTCCTACAGGTTGTTGTCAACTCTAACATTGCCTGATTCTGTGATTTTTTTTTTTTTTTTTTTTTTTGGCCGCACCGAACGGCATGTGGGATCTGAGTTCCCTGACCAGGGATGGAACCCGTGCCCCCTGCATGGGAAGCACGGAGTCTTAACCACTGGACCGCCAGGGAAGTCCTCTGTGATTCATTTTTTAAGCTGTTTTATTTTCATTAGAAATTGCATCCTACAGGTGTTGTGATTCTTTTAGTTACCTATCTCTATATAGTCAGAACTACCCAACTGCTGTCCTGAAAACTAAAACTGTCACCCTACTTAACATTACTTATGCCAACTGTCCCTTCAATTTAGTGAGTGAAATATCATTTGATGAATTTTAGAGCCCTTGATTTCTCTTTTCTATTCAGAAACTTAGACATCCAATCATTTAAATAGACTCTTCCTAGATGACTGGCTTTTAGCTACAAATCCTTCCCAATGTCCGAGACCAAGAGCAACTCTTACTCTTAAAGCTAGAAAGCAGGTCTGTTTTACAAATGAAAAAACAGAAGAAAGGAGCAGAAAAGACCTCAAGGTCACTATATACAAATCATAGGAGAACCAAGGAATAGAACCCAGGTGTGCTTTATATTTTGTATGCTTATCTCTTTCTTCCAGACCCAATAAAGCTGACTGGCATTTGACAACCAAAATGCTCCCTTCTTTATTTCTCTGCCCTTGGCATTTTTCTGTCTTTCTATCTTAGTCTCCTCCATTAGGACACTGGAGTTCAGTCTGCCTTTTAGGTTGGAAACATTCCTTCTTCAGGTATGGTATGGCTGTGAGGGCCTGAGAGGAATGTCCAAAAATCATTCATTCATTTAACTCGTGTTTATTGAACTTGTCTGCTAAGTGCCAGGCATGAATCTCAGTGCTGAGAATACAATAACGAAATCCCCAAAGTCCCCACCTTCTCAGGGAGAAGAAAGCAAACATGAACAAATAGACATAATGTCAAGCAAAGTGCTGTGAAGACAATAGCACAAATAAAAGGGGGGGGGTGATATTTGGGATGGGTAGTTGGAAAAGGCCTCTCTGAGTGAGAACAGGGCAGAGACCAGGATCGCAAGAGGGAACCGAGTCCTGTGAATTTCTGGGCTTCCTTTCTCAACCTCCTCGCAAGTGTGATCTGCAAGCAGTGAATATTCCTCCTGGCTGAAACAAAAGGATGCTGGTTGGGGACCTTGCTTCCCATCCTGAATAAGTTCGCCCTTGACAATAACAGTGCCTTTCAGACCAGAGGAAGGTCTGCTGCATTCAGATTGAACTTTAGTAGGAAGCTTTTAACTGTCTCCAAACTGCTTCATCACTGAAAACACTTACAATAGGCAATAAAGCTGACAGTACTTGTTGAAAATGTAACAAACAGTATTTACAAGTAACTGCATGAGAGGAAGCATACTTACAATGGCTGACATTTAATACTCGTAAGTGTTGCTGTGGCTTGTGGTTGGGAGGGTTCTGGGGCCTTGGCTAATGTGTAGTTCTCCATTAAAAGCTTTCAAAAAGGATCCATCCACCAGGCTTGAAGCATTGGCGTGCTGATACTCCCTTTATTACAATGATACGATAGTTCAGCGTTTGATTTAAATCAGTAATGGACTGTACACTGTCAGTTGATGACTTCCCCGAGAAAGCCCAAAGGGAATGAAATAGGATAAAGGAAATCTGGCCTAGGTATTCATGGTTAATTTCACAGCTCCACAGAGGAAAGTGGTCACCTGTGAAGCCCACCACCACCCTCTCACAAATCCCCACACGACCTGAAGGCTAGAGGAGTTCTATATGAGAACTGTTTGGGAACTGTCTTCAAAACTGGAGTCTAGATTTGCCAACAGAGAGTCTATTTAAATTACAAATCCTGTTGTCTAAATCAGTGTTTCCAAGCTAGTCTACCAGCCGAGCCGCAACCTTTTTTTTTTTTTCTGTCTCTGCCACTTTAAAAAAGTAACTTAAAAAAAAAAAAAAAAGGCAGCTTCTCAGCTGCCTTGCTTTGCAGCGGAGATAACAGAAATTGGCCACAGAATTATTTACTTGACTGCTCTATTTATGGCAACTTATTTGTGTATTTTTAAGTCAGTTACAATGGGCTATTGTTCAGTTGTATACTGTAGAAACATATATGTTGCAAATCACTCCCAAGGAATCCTGATGGTTTAAGGATTTTTTTTTTTTTTAATATAGCCTGAAAAAGAGGTAGGATACCCAAGGAACTGGTGACCATTTTAAGTTGCTTTTATTTATGTGCATTTTATAAACTGATAGAGCTCTTAAATATTGCATCTTTTTCTCTCCCTTCCTCTGGCATTTTTTCACCTTGTGATAAGGAGGCTATTGTAGAAATTAAAATTTGTAGTTCCGAAGACTCAGTCCTCTGCTGTGGGTTATTAATCTATCGTTTCTTTCTGGGCTTGCTTTGAGGTCCTGTTTTTGCTTCTTTTTGTTCTTTCTGTAGACAACTAATGCCAAGCTTCGCTTTCTCTTAGTGTACCTAGAAGTAGCTCAGAAACAAGATTAGCCTTGAGTATGAGCATAGTTCTTGTGTTTGAATAATGATATTCACTTAACCTATTTATAAAAACTCCTTTTCATGTACTTGGCTGAGTGCATCCCGCGAGCTGGTTCCTTTTCTTTTGCTGTTATTTACTGATAAAAATAAATCTCCTGCGCTAAGCAGTAGGAATCTCTCCGAAATGCGAGGAAAGTCCTAAGAGGAGAATTCATATGTTAATGATCCCTTCCAAGTGAGAACTTGGTTAAACGTGCCATTTGCTGACATCATTGTTATGGGCAGAGTGGAGATGATTTCTTTAAGAGGTGGCCTTGCATATGCTCCCAGAGTTTTGTGGCCCGCGCGTGCACCTGCGGGAGGGGGAAGTTTACATAAGCGTCCTGGGGTATTTGCATGTCAGCTGCTCCACTCACTAGGGCTCCCGGGAACGGAGCGGGCGGACCGAGGTAGGTGCTCGAGCTACGAGGCTGGCCAAGTGGGGGGGGGGGTAACTTTTCGAGGAGTAGCGTGTGCGCGGGACCTCGTGGAGACCTGCCAAGGGCACGGTTTGCAGTGACAGTTCCTGGAAAGCGGGTGGCAGCGAGATCAGGCCGGGCAGGCGCCTCCTGCGGGCGGGAGCCGGGTGCGGAGCAGGGCGTGGATCGCAAGCCGGGCTGCCGGCCCGCAGCGCTGCGAGGAGGGTAGGACCGGCAGGAAGCGAAATGGTTACTTTTCTTTAATGCGGGCTCTGGTTACTTCAGAAGATCGCCGGCCCAGGGCCGGCTCCCGGGGCTAGAGGGGAGACGGGTTTTTTCTTTCCGCGGTGAAGGATCTTGGAGAGGCGCGGGGCTGGGGCGTGGGGGACGCTGTGGCCTGGGGTAGGCGACTCAAACACGGGGGGAGCAGAGTCGGCGACGCCGTCGGGGACAGAGGGTCTCTGGGGAACTGGGGGACCTCTTGCCGGTTCGCCCACGGCAGGTTAGCTTGCGGCTGCGGGTGAGGATCTCCGCGTTGCACCGAAAGGGGGCTCGCGGAGGACCGGCCGGCGGTGAGCGCGTCACGGCGGGCGGTGGCGACCCCTCGCCCGCCGGGCGGGGCCAGCATTGCGCCGCGACGGGGCCCCCGCGCTCGCTGCCCCCGCCCCTCGGTCCCCGCCCCGCTGGGGTCTCCTCCGGAAATGGGTGGGCGCGGGTGACCCGCAGAGCACCCAGCCCTGTTTTCCTCCGGGAGCCACCCGCGCCTGGCCGCCAGCCTCGGCCGGTCGCAGAGCGGGGGGCGGCGAGTGCGCACCGAGGGCTCCGCGGAGGGGCTGCAGGCCGCGTTCGGTCGCACGGCCGCAGGTGGGGAGCCGCCGCCTGGGTCCCGGGGCTCGATGGCAGCCGGGCGGCAGCGGCTGAACGCTGAGACTGCGGGGAGGGTTTCGCGTCGGAAGTTGGGGATAGACGCGGGGATCCGCGGCCACTCCGTGTCGGCGTCCAGCCGCGGGGCGAGTGCGGTCCCCGGGAGATGACGCTGCGCCGAGGGCGGCGCGGGGCCCCCTATGGAGGTGGCGAGGGGGCTTCGAAGGCCCCGAGGGTCGGGAGGCTGCCCTCGCGGGCCTCGCGCCGGCGCCGAGGAGGGCTTCTCTCCCCGCCGCTGGGTCTGGAGCTCGGCTTCTGGGGGCGGGAGGCCGCGGAGGCGGAGGAGCCGGGGGCCGAGTGGGACCCGCGGCCCGGGCGCCCCCTGGCGGCCCGAGCAGCCAGCGCGGCGCGGAGGGTGGTTTTGCGGGGCGCCGGGGCGCCGGGGCGTGGGCTCCTGCTCCGAGCGGCTTCCCGAGGCGGGCGCGCAGGGCCCGGCGGAGACCGGCGGCCCCATCACCCGCGGCCCATCTCGATTTACCCGCAGGGTTTTCCCGAAGGACGGTGGCATCCTTTCCTCCGACTCCCCTCCCGCGGCCTTTTTAAAAAGCCCGGGTTTTCCCATTAATCTGTGTCAGCTAAGTCAGGCTATGTGTGGAATTTGTTTTTACAACTCGAGTCTCGTGACTTCTCAAACACTTTCTTGAAGTGTTTTCTCTGGAAACTTGTTTCAAATGAGGGCTGTAAGTTTCACAAAGAGGAGTGTTGTTCGAGAGCCAACAGGTGACGGGGTGAAACCCGAGTCTGTGTGTACATTGGAGTCAAGTCTGGCTGCCGTTTCCTTGGGCCGCCGTTGAAAATGGAAATTCAAAAAATCAATAGGAGACTTGAACACGATTTTGAGAAAATATCTGCGTCCCCCCATTATGGAAAATAGTGAATTCATTAGAACAGTGCCTCGCGTGGCCCGTCTTACACCGTAGCCAGCGTTTCGGATTTTATCTTTACAGACCGGTTTACAGCCAAATAACCTGACCCCCAAAGCGCCGCTCTAGCAAGGGACCATGCTTTGTCATGATGTTTCCTCCTTTTGTTTAAGCAGGCTGTCTTTCTGTCGTGGAATGTATTTGTGCATGAAATTAGAATGCTTTGAAACCCTGCAGAGTTCCACATTTCCTCTTGGAAAAACGGATAGCTTCTTGGCAATGGTATGGTGCCTGACGGGCCACTCAGCTGTCGGAAAGTGTACAAGTTGGATGGAGGTTTACCTGGAAAATACAGAAAAGGCCAAAGGGCACATGGCCTAATGCCACTAATTGCTGGTATGAAGTCCTTTTAGTCAAGGAATGTTTCATAAGCAATATCTTCGGATACCTTCATTCTGTTTTTATTTTACAGTTATCATAATTCATTTCAGTATAAGTCAAATTGGGTCGGCCTCTGTTGGCCATGACTTTTTTATTGTCTTTAGCAGACAATAGGCTTGAGTGCTGTTTGTGTGAAAACTTTAAAGAGATTACAGTTTAGTGTCATTTACTAGGGAATTCAAATCTTGATTGTAATAGTTTTAAGACCTATGGCTTTTGCAGGTCTCTGACTTTTTTAAAGTTTTAAGCTAAGGACATCATAAAACTAGGATATATATATATATATACACACATACATGCATACATACATTCATAAATACATACATACATACATTGTGTGTGGGTGTGTGTGTGTGTGTGTTGAAAAGGATGGAAGTGTTAGGGGGTCTGAACTACCAAATTAGTCTGTAGTTCAATTTAACTCACCTGCATATTTAGCCCGGCTGAATTAGAGTAGCTCTTGAATGGGTGTGTGTGATCTGCATCTTCTATGTACTAAGGCCTTGTTAACAAGCAGTTTAACAAAGAAGTTGTTAAGCAGCTTGTGGCCCACAGGATGGCACTTAGCAGCAGGGGACACTTAGGGAATGTTAGCCCAACTGACTTCACAAATCAGTATCTGTTCTGGTTTTTGGTGATCAAAGGACTTCTAACTTCCCTGGGCGTGTTCACACAAGAAATACTTTTTCCTAGGGATCCTATAATGCTATGGTAGTCTTCTCATAGGAACTAGAGTGGAATTTCATTGGGAAAAGTATTTGTAATTAGGGGTATGACCTTAGACTTCATTATTCAATGGCAGGTGCTGAAAATTGTTGTTTTCTATTTGCATGATTTTGATTTGATTTGGTAACTTGGTCCAAGAAAATGATGAATAATAAGAACCATACCAGAACTGATGTACAGTTATAACCTCAATCTGAATCTGATTGAACTCATTCTCCTCAGTGCTCTCAAATCCTCCCTCCCCTTCTGACTCGCCTATGTAGTATTTCCATATTGGTGCATCATCTTTCAGCCACCGAGGACTCAGAACTCTGTTTGACCCAGTTTTCCCCTTTCTTATCGGCTCCTTTTACTTTCTCTCCCCGAGCCACCATGCTTAGGCTCTCTTGATGACAGTGGGCTAATAGGCCCCTCCCAGGTTCCTTTTCTCTTTTAATTTAAAGACCAGGTGTGGCACCCTCCTACTCATATGCATTTTGTCCTTTCTTATTGCCTCTAGGGTTAAGTCCAAAGTCTTCTGCTTGAGATGTGTAATTCTTGAAAATGTTACTCAGTGCTACCATGGTCATCTATTGTTGCTTCTTTGGAAGAACGTGTCTTCCAGCAAAATGTCAACTCTTTACTGCCTCTGGACCTTCATACACTGTGTTGACCTGTTAAGCTTTTTAGGGAAAATAGGAAAGGCTCATTTATGTATATGTCAAGGTCAATCAAAATAATAATCCTTAACTATCCTGGATGCAGCATACAGCCCAGTAGAAAATAAATGATCTCCAAATGGCCAAAATAGCATAGCAAAATAATATGGCAGTTTTTTAGTTTGAATAACACCTTCATATACTGTATGTTATCTTCCTTAACCAGTGATTACTGTGCTTATGGGAGGAATGCTTAAGCCCTTGTCCACAGCATAATTATTGTATATACTTTTGGACAACTTTTCAAACTGTATTTACCTAATTTATAGAATACTGAAAGCAACAAATTAAAGGCACATGTCTGAAGCCATGTAATTCTGGACATCACCTGTGCATTGTGAGATAGCCCTCAACTCCTCCCAACTGGATGGCTGACTTAGAACTCCATTTGCTTGAATCCTGAAGCCAGTGTTCTTTATATTGTTCATTTCCTACTCAAAATGAAAACAAATGATCAGCCAAAGGCTAAATCACATATAACTTACACACATACCACCATTAAAGAAAGCAAGGAAGTTCCAAATGGAATTTGGAAACATTCTTATCACAGTGGGTCCTTTTTTTTGTTTTTTAAGTTCTAGCTTTTAATGGAATAAATGTCAGTTTCCTTGATTTTTGATGTTTCCCAGAATGACTCAGTAATGGTCTTTAAATATAAGGATGAATGAAGGAGTGAAGTAAATGGATCTGGAAAGTAAATCTCACGAGGAACCCCTCCTTAAATGAATGAATTTGGGGAACAAGTGCCACCTCATAGCCAGTCATATACTAGGTGCTCCCAGCTTTCGCTTTGCCAAGGAAACCTGCAAAGACCCTGCCATGCTCCGTAGACATGGGGTGTGTGTGTATATGTCTGTGTCAGAGATGTTATGTAGGGACTGGTTAGAAGCTCACTCTGAGGGCCAGTAGTGGCCAATAGTTTATCAAAACTGTTTGCCCTTCAGGAGGCTAGAGTGTCCCGAACTCACAAGGAAGATGAAACTCCCCTGTCAACATTCGGTCTTTGTTACTAAAGTGTTCTTATTCTGAATGTCACTGGTCAGCTTCAAGATGTGTGTAATCAGTGGAAGTAACAGTGGCGATTGGCACATGTCAGTGGTAACTTTAATTCTTTATATTCATATAATTATTTTCTTCTTTAAAACTTTCACATCCTTAGGCCACCTTTGGAAGGAAAATAGTTGCTGTTTTTTAAAGAACCAGGTCCCACAATGTTTGGTGACTTGTCAAAGGTCTGAGGACTTCAGGGCTGAGCTTACCGAATGCCCGGGGCAACGGGTTGCCTTCCCTCAGCACTGCTTCTGTCCCTTGGGTCAGGTGTTCTCTTGACGAGTATATGATGATTGAGAAGTCATACATCTGCGGGCTGTTTGTCTCTGAGTCTTTTTAAATGGTGAGAAGTAGCTATTTAACTATTTTGAAGGAAGAAGGGAAAGAAAGGACAAAGGGGGGAAATGGAACTCTTCAACTTTGTTGCATGGCTTTTGGGGAGCAACCCCAAATCCTCGTGTTTCTAGGAAAAAGTATCTCATCTCTCCTTACCCAACCTCAGGCCTCTTTGACAGTGGTTTTAGCTTTAAAGATGTTGCTTCCCCTACACATTTCCTTCATGGTCAGACTCAAACCGTTTTACTTCTTTTCCATGCCTTATCAGACTTATTTACATCCAGAATCATAAAGACATTGGAGCGGTGGGGTCCCTGCTGGTTCATTTCCTTAACAAACCTAGCACAGAATTGGTTAATGCATGATTGTCATTCACTTGCGATTGAGTTCAGTTTATGGCAGCATTTCAAGACCAGGACAATACACCTGCCTCAGAGTAAGCACGGAATACTGGCGGCCTGAGCTATTTTGGCTTTTTTATTCCATTTATCTCTAACATCTAATATGGTACCTTGCACATAGTTTTATTTTTTTTTAAATAAACTGTTTTTTAAGAGAACATGTTTAATTTAATTGTGGTTAGGTAAGAGAATGTGAAAAATACTTCCAAATGGTTCCCACAAAATTGTGTGGGTGTGTTTGTGAGAAAGAGGAGGAAAAGGAGGACGAGATGGGGGGTGACAAAGCAAATGAAGGAAAATGTAAACAGCTGGTGAGTCTGGGTGAAAGGCTCTGTCTAGGAGTTCCTTACTCTTCTTACAACTTCTCTGAAGTTTGAAATTACATCAAAATAAAAAATTTACAAAAGTAGTGAATAACATACAAAATGACTAAAGGACGAGTCACATGACGGGGCCACTCTTGTCCACGTTAAGTGTGGTTCTGCTAAAAAGAAATCTCGAAGAGCTGCTTCCCTCCATATCAAAGCCCGCAGCAGAATAGTCCTGTTTCAGTTATCATTCAGCTTACTTGCAAACCTGATTTGTGTGGCTCCTGTTTTCACAGGATCAACCTTAAGAGACAGCACCTGGAAAGAGAATGAATGGAATTTTCCTGTTAGATCTCATTCAGCCATGGTTTCATGTTTGGCCTAAAAGGTAGTATTTTGGCAAAGCAAACACAACCACGTGTGGATGGCATTCGGAAGACCCTTCCTCATCACCCAGAGAGCATAAGTAATGGCCAGGCTTCCCTCTTTCTCTCGTGCTGCAAAGCAAATACCATGTAGTAATGTAAATGTCTACATAAGGTGTATTTGTGAGATCACATTTTTGTCAGTTATTTTATACATTCTTACATGTGCAAGAACCATACTGCTTCCATATGATGTAGTCTGAGACGGCAATATACCTAACAGTATGCTTTCTGGGCCTGCTGACAAGACAGGTAATTTTTAAAAGAAAAATCCAACTTCAGGTTGTTATGCTATCAGGTAGAGAAAAAATACCTAGTGTTGATGCAGCATGTGTACCACTGCCTGGCACGTGGAGGTCACGCAAAGTAACTTATTATTTTTTAATATTTCTTTCTTTCTTTGGTTGTGCTGGGTCTTGGTGGCGGCATGCGAACTCTTAGTTGCGGCTTGCGTATGGGATCTAGTTCCCGGACCAGGGATCGAACCTGGGCCCCCTGCACTGGGAGCGCAGAGTCTTGTCCACTGGACCACCACGGAAGGCCCTATATATTTTTTTAATGTTTATTTTTTGGCCAGCTCTTAGAACTTGTTTAGTAAATGTAATGTTTTGTCATTTTAAGTAATTATCCTCTGATATAAAGGAAAACAAGAGGCTTTCTCCAGATTAAGAACGCTGAAGCAACAGCTCATGAGGCCATTGAATTTTTATAATCCTTTTTGACTGTATGTCCTCCTTAAAATGCCCTCTCTGGGTGAAGTGGACTGGCCCCCCCTACCCCCGTCTGGCTGTGTCATCGTGCATGTCTGCAGTGCAGCAGCAGTGTGACTACTTCACCAAAGAAAAGGTTCCACCCAGGAGGCAGTGCAGGGCTGCAGGGGTTTAAGGTCACCCATGAGCCCGGTTCTAAGGCCACTGCCCTTGGACAGCTGACCCATGGCGGATTGCTCTGAGGCTCGGTTTCCTCCTTGGTTTTAAGCAAGATACGCCTTCGTGGGGTTGCTTGACGTGGTGATCAGATGTCACGGCACTGATCACGCCAGGCTAGGCACAGAGGTGAGAGTTAGTTGTCAGAGTGTCAACAAAGGACACTGAAAGCTGCGCCTGTGTCACTCATGTTCCTTCAGTTCATCACGAAGTTCGTCGCTTCACCGGTGAGCGGTGAGTGACAGTTCAGTTTGAACCGAGGCTGGGATGGCTGTGGGAGCTGCAGGCTGGAGACGCGGCCAGTGTCCAGGTGATTGGGAGGACGGGACCATGGCACTGAGTGCTAAGTGATTTCCCTTGATGAGGGTAGTCATTTTCTGTGCAGTTTCCACAGAAGGCTAACCAAGCAATATAGCTGTCAAAGTAATTCAGCTCTTTGGCAATCCGCATCTTTGTTCTAGTCTGGAAAACTTGCAGTTTGTCTTAATTTGCGGTGTTTTCTCTTGTTTTAAAATATAGTGACATTTAAGTTTTAGGTTCTAGTTAATATTTATGATCTTAGTAAGTCTGTGCAGAGCAGGTACCTTCACATTTCCCTCCTCAGCCAGATTTGGCAAAGGGTAGACATGCGTATTGCATGATTCAGGTTCATTTGCATTGAAGGCACCCATTCTCCTGGTGCGGGTATTTGAGCTACGGATTAAATTCTTTTTTTTTTTTTCCCCCAGATAAAATAGACTTTATTTATTTATTTTTTAACATCTTTATTGGAGTATAATTGCTTTACAATGGTGTGTTAGTTTCTGCTTTATAACAAAGTGAATCAGTTATACATATACATATGTTCCCATATCTCTTCCCTCTTGCATCTCCCTCCCTCCCACCTCGGATTAAATTCTTAACCTCTAGTTCTCTTCCTTCCATATGGGGGGAGTGGGTTTTTTTCAAAACAAAAGGGAAAGACTAGATCCAAGAAATGTTCTGACTTTCATTAACACGTCCTTTTTTACTGAGGAGTACAAGGAATGTGCCAATGTTTAGAAAGCCTTTCCTCAGACATGAATGAAGTACACCTGTGTGAACTTATGTCTTGTGTAAAAGGTCAGTCCCTCCCAGTGGTGGGGCAGGAAATGAGGTCATCTTTACTTTTTGTTTGGGGTGAATGAAAGTTACATTTATTAGTTAGACTAATATCTACTGTTGGGCATTGCTCCTCCCTAATAAAGATTGTAGCCATTGGATGTTTGGCCTCCCATTTGTGAACTTTTACAATTTTAATTTTTTAGTGTCCTTTGATTCATCAGAGAAAAATCCTCAGTTCTCATACTCACAGGCTTTAATAGGTACCATGTTCTAACAATAAGTATCTCGTGTTGCACTGTGAGAGTCACTGACAGATGACTGAGTGTCAGGCTGACAATGTTTACCTTCCACTGTCTTTCCTACTTGTTGCAGCAAATGAGAGAATTTTTTAAGGCAGAAGAATTTTTGGAAGTCTGATGTGTCAGACACGCAGTGTGACTAGACTCTGGTTTTTAGTTGTGTGACCTTAGGCAAGTCACTTAACTTCCCTGAGCCTTGTTTTCTTTAAAATTGGGTTGGGCTAATTATCTGTAAATTTCTTTCTTTTTTTTGGTGGAGGGAAAGGGGCAGGTATAAAAAGCTGCATCTGATCCTGGAAGTCTTGTATTCTTTTTTTTCTTCTTAGTGCCTGGGGACAGGGGATGATTTTTCAAAATCGGAAGAAACTTAGAAGGAACGTACATGGTGATAATAGAGTTCCTGGGCTGTAGGTCAGGGACTGTTGTCTTGACACCTTTATAGGCCTTCATCTGAGGAGACTTTTCAGAGGCGGACTTAGCCTGGTGGCGCAGTGGTTAAGAATCTGTGCCCCGCAGCAGGCTGAGAGCATGTCACACACAGTAGGTACTGCAGAGCTTTTCAGTGGAAGCCTTCTAGTAACACTGCTAAACACGAGTTGTCACCATGCTGGATTTTATTTTAACCTGGTGCTTGGATTCAATTACTGTCTTATGAAGGAACTCATTAATGAACGTCTGGCTGACTTTAGCCCATGGATAGTAAAGGCTTGCGGGTTTAATGTGCTGTGTAAGGATTTAACTGTGCTATTTCTACTCCATGAGTAAACGAAGTTCAGTGCCTCTCAGACTTTATTGGAAACCTGAAACCTAAGCAGTGTGGCCCAGCCGACCCCATCTGTGCAGGCAGCCGTGCTCTGCTGGGAAGATGGATGAGGAAATGCAGGGAACCAAGTGGGGCAACAGGAGCCATCTTTTCACGGCACACAGTAGTGGGCAAGGTGGGGGGGCGCAAACCCAGCTTCTTCCTACAACCCCTGAGGCTTCGCAGGGATTTCATCTGTGGTCAGTCAGCAAAGCAGTTTTCTTGAGAACCTTTCTAATGAACAGTGTGTAGAGAAGCACCTTTTAAAGGCATCTGGAAGTAAGCTAGTTTGGGTGGCATTTTCTGAAATGCTGAGCTGGTAAAGGGCCTCTTTCCGAATCACGCGGCCCTAGATTCTAAGTTCCGGGGGCCTGGGGACGGTGACACTGGCGACTTGGTCCCTTTCTCTGGGCCCCGCCGTGTGTACGCGGGCATTCAGTAGAAGCTCTTGGAGGGTGAGAGCAATGCCTTCGGGTTCATCTCTTCGGTTTGTCTTCTATTGCCCACAGCAGCCGCTGTCTGATGTCCTGTGACTGAGAAGCTGGCTGTTTGACTTTGTTATGATGCCTTTGGAGATGGAGCCCAAAATGAGCAAACTTGCCTTCGGGTGCCAGCGGAGCTCCACGTCCGATGACGACTCGGGCTGTGCGCTGGAGGAGTACGCCTGGGTCCCCCCAGGCCTCAGACCCGAGCAGGTAGGAACCGAGTCCTCTGCTTTTCTGTTTTTCAATGTGATTTAAGGTCTTCAAGCATTTTTATTTTAAAAATGATCGACTATCACTGTCACAGTGACATGCTACGTCCTTGGGCCTCACTCTTTGGATGGTTTTAAATTTTTGCTTTTAAGGTCACACTTAGTTTCTCCATGGAAGTTTTCAATCCCTTTTGTACTCTTGGATCCAGAAGCCCTATAAGGATGCTATTTTTGCCCTACTGAGTGAAGACTAGAGTACTGCCTCCGCATTTGTCATGTGGATTTCTGACTTGGGTGTCCCTTTGGAGAGAGTGGGAGGAGTTTAACTTTTTCAAAAACTTTAGTAACAACAAAAAGGTAATCAAAGGAAAGAGGAAAGTTTCCAAGTCAGTTCTCAGCAGTGCCTTTGCTTTGGAAGAGAGGAGATACAGAGCTGTGAGAGACCATCTGAAGTGTTATTGCGTAGGATTTGGCCTTTGATAACCTTGCGCATGAAAGATTCTGTCACCACATGGTGTAAATTGGAAAAAAAATTAAAGAGCTCATTTTGTGCTTTGTTGTATTGTTATTTTAAGGAAGATGAGAACATTCTGTGTACCTATTTTTATCTTCCCAATATCCTTATAATGATGAACTTATTAAAAATTGCTGGTGTTAGACATAAGGGCCAAGATAGTTTGAAATTAAAAGAGCCAACTAGGTGTATGATTGCTTCTGAGTTATGGTTGTGTTTCCCATTTTGATGGGAGCTCGTTTGAGAAGAGGGGTTTCCGATTCATCCGGGGTCTAGCACAGTACCTGGCACACAGGTAGCTAGTATTCAGTAAGTGTTTACAACCGTACAAGCTCCTGCAGCTGATGCAATGGAAGAGGGTGGAGAGCTGGACCTCCAGGTAAGAAAGCAATGTTTTGATAAACTGCTTATTAAGAGAGAACACTTCTTGCAGCTTAGGGTGAGTAGGTTTTGTGAGACACTAAGATATTGAAGCAGACAGGCCCCAAATTCCCTAATCTCCTATTTTTTTTCTTCAATCATTTTCATCTTTCCTCAGCACTGCAGTATCCTTCGCAGTACTCATTAAGGATTTCCTTTAGATACAACAGAAAGAAAAAAAAAAAATCTCAAACAAAAATTGAGTTCCCCTTTCAAAGTGAACTAAGTACAGGTTAATATAGCTCCCTTCCAGTTTCCTTGGGGAAATTGACTCCAGATATTTGGAAAATAGCACCCATGCAAGCAAAGAAAGCTGAAGCTTGAGAGAACCTGATAAGGGAGAGTTTACAGAGTTTAACAAAACAGCTTTTGTCTTTGCAACGTGTAAAATTCAGAGAGCAAATCCAATGTGTTGTGTAGTGGCTCGATTGTGGACAGTGTCACACAGCCTTGTGTGGTCATTTCCAGTATTCATTCAGGACTCTCTCGGCTGACCCTAGCATTAAATGTGCATGTCTTACGTTGCATAATTTATGATGCCCCTAATTGTCACTATGAATTGCATTCCTGAAGAGCAATTTAGCAGCTGGATGCTAGCTATCTGTGGGTTTGCAGTTCTGCTGAGTTGGCTCAGCTTCTCTTCTCATTAGCTCCGAGTAGCCAAATCCTGTCAGAGGCCAGAGCCAGTACCTAAAGGGCAGGGTAACGTGAAGATGGAATGAGCTGAAGTGTTCGCTTCCTGTGTGCTGATGTCCTCTTCTCTCTCTCTCAGATCCAGCTCTATTTTGCTTGCTTACCAGAGGAAAAGGTTCCTTATGTTAACAGCCCTGGAGAGAAACACCGAATTAAACAGCTTTTGTACCAGTTGCCACCACATGATAATGAGGTAAAATAACAGGAAGAAGGCTAATTAGGGGGAAAAAAAAAAATCCACCCTGAGCATCGTGGTGCCTCCCATAAACCCCAGCTCCTCCCTGGCTAGGGCCCTTTTGCCCTTCTTCAGTTAAAATTGGGCCGGAGAATACAGCTTTCCATTCTTTAAGAGAGAAAAGGGTGTCAGTGCAATAAACTTAACACAAGTTGGTTTTTACAGTGTTTGCAGCCACCCACCAGTTATCAGGAGCCTACAAATTCCTGCGATCTCCCTACCCCTTCACCCAGAGTCAGTGCTTTATGGTGGCCCAGGCCTGCAGTGGACTTGAGTGCCTGTAGAATGTAGAATGAAGGTGGCAATTAGCAAGTTTAAACCTTTTGTAGAAAGGTTAATGTCTTATGTTTTTTTAGTGTCTCTGCTGATAAGAGTTTAAATTAAACTTTTCATCTTTAAAAAAAAAAAAAGGACTATTCCTTCAAATTGCATTTCCCTTTTGCTAGAGAGGCTGCAAGATTTGGTGTCATTTTAAACATACGGGGTCATTTTTAAACTGGCGATTCACGGGGGCAGGCCAGCTAAACTTGCTGTTTTATTTCCTGAAACTTGATTCTGGAAATAAAGAATTGGTGACGGAGGCTGTTTGCTTCAGAGTGGTGCTTCTGTTTCTTTCTGTGAAGGTGCGGTATTGCCAGACTTTGAGTGAAGAGGAGGAAAAAGAGTTGCAAGTGTTCAGTGCTCAGCGGAAGAAAGAAGCACTCGGAAGAGGGACGATTAAACTTCTGTCCAGAGCAGCGATGCACGCTGTGTGCGAGCAGGTAGCCCGTTCTAGGATGAGTAGTGATGTGCATGGATCAGCTGGGGGTGTAGGGGGCAGTGCCAGCACAGGCGTGGGCCCCCTAAAAGCCTCCAAAAACTGAGAGAAGGAAAGGCAGCGTAGCTTCTTATTACGTGGGGATTCGTGTTGGTAACCGGCTACACTGCTGTGCATTATGGGGGAGGCATGTAAACATCGGGTGAAATCCGGCCTTTCGTGGGGTCTTGGTGTGGAGCGCGGTGCTGGGGGGCACCTAGTGTTCAAGAACGCAGGGACATAATGAAGACATTCGGGGCCTCCTTACTGGCTGTCCTCGGAGTAGGAGTATATCCAACAGGAGGACGCCTCCAGAAAACCACTGCGCGTGTTCTGAGGAGCAGCCCAGTGTGGTAGTAGATCTGAGGCATGTTCATTCCAGTGGAGAATCACGAATAATCCCGCATTAAAGAGCTATTTAATCACTAGCAGGAGGGGACAAAAGTTAAAGTTTCGCTGACAAACTTGGGGTTTAGCGTAAAGTGGAAAAGGCTGAGAATCCAGTCATTAAAAAGGGGTCATTTAAGATCTAAATTCTTTTGTTTTTAGTGTGGGTTGAAGATAAATGGAGGTGAAATTGCAGTGTTTGCCTCTCGAGCGGGCCCTGGAGTATGCTGGCACCCATCCTGTTTTGTCTGCTTCACGTGCAACGAGCTGCTGGTCGACCTCATCTATTTTTATCAGGATGGAAAAATTCACTGTGGCCGGCACCATGCTGAGCTGCTCAAACCCCGGTGTTCAGCATGTGACGAGGTAAAAAAGTTCATCCCTTAACACTGGAAAAAAATAAGCTTCTAGTAAGCCAATATTCCACTGTTCACACCTAAGCAAAACACAGATCTCTCCTGCTTGCACTCTGTGTGTACGTTTTTAAGATAACCCTTCCCGTTGGTACAATGGAATAATATGCAGCTAATAAAGAGAAAGCAGCAGGTGTCGTTGTGTATTGATAAGTAGCATGTCCTTGATGGACTGTGAGAAAAAGCAAGTTGCAAGAAGAGTGTGCAGCAATTGATCTTACTCTTGTTAAAGGGGGGAAGAACAAGACTGTATACATATTTGCAAACACTCAGAAATGGTATGTAAAGACATACACTAAGTTAACAGTGGTGACCCCTGGAGCATGTGTGGGGAGGGCTGGTGGTGTGAAATGAAATTTTTTTCCTTAAGCTCTTCATTTTTAAGTACTTTTAGATTTATAGAAGAGTTGCAAAGATACAGAGAGTCCCTGTGTACCCTTCTCCCAGCTTCCCCTATTGTTAAAACGTCTCACAGAACCATGGTATATGCATCAAAACTAAGAAGTTAACACTGATGTAATACCATTAACTAAACCATAGATTTTATTTAGATTTCCTCAGTTTTTCTGCTGATGTCTGTTTTTTATTCCAAGACCCCATCCAGGGAACCTCATTGCATTTATTCACCGCATCCAGGGAACCTCATTGCATTTATTCATTATTATCTCCCTAGTCTACTTCAATCAGTGACAGTAAACTTTCAGTTTTTACCTTTATACGTTTAAGTTTTTTCAATGATGTGCTATTTGAAAATTTTTTGAAAGCGAAAATGTAAAAAAATTAAAAGTCCTTAATCTGGAGACGGCACCGTCAAATGAAGTGTTATCTACACAAGTGGTGTTCACATAATCCAGCATTCAGAGAGCGCTAACTATGTTGACTCCACAGCCACTTTAGTGAGTTGTCTTTATTAAAAGATGCACAGACCACTAAATTATTTCAATGTTAATGTATTCTTTGCCAGATTATGCCAACAAAGTGTGATTGGGGAGCAAAAATAGGACCAAGTGAATTATATCCAATGTAGAATTCTGTTTTGTTTTTTAAAGCATCAGCATGCACTCAAGTTTCTCTTTTTCAACGTTTTCACCTTCTGTTCTTGTTCTATAGCTAAATCAAGTTAGTTAGTTAAGCTTGAGGCTGTAAGAAACAAAGTTCACTGTCTAAGCGACTTTAAGATCCAGCGCCTGTCAATTGCCCAGCAAACGTGCAGTTACTTGACCTTTAAAATCGTTCACAATGATTTTCTTTTCATCCTATGGCCTCATATTTCTCTGAAGATAATTTTTGCTGATGAGTGCACAGAAGCAGAGGGTCGCCACTGGCACATGAAACACTTCTGCTGCCTTGAGTGCGAGACGGTCCTGGGGGGACAGAGGTACATCATGAAGGACGGCCGCCCGTTCTGCTGCGGCTGCTTCGAGTCCCTGTACGCCGAGTACTGTGAGACCTGCGGCGAGCATATTGGTGCGTCCACGGCCCAGCCTGCTGGCTCTGTCACTTATCCATCAGTCTGTCTCTGATGCCTATACTCTTTTTTCTTTCTTTCCTTTTTTTTTTGCTTTTTTAATTGAGGGATAGTTTACATACCATGAAATGTATAGGTTTTAAGTGTTTCAGTTTGATGAGTTTTGATAAATGGGTGTATACTGGATTCTCATTACTTCTGCTAGTTGTGTTCTGTAGAGTCGCCATGAACTCTATACTGAGCCACTGCTCCTAGGGATCCAGTGGGTTAGGTTCCTGTGAGCCTCTGGTCGCAACATTGTCATCAACCAATCAATATATAATCTTGTTGGTGTGTATGTTTTGGTTTAAAGACACCTTATTTAATATATGTTGTTGATTCATTAACATTGAACTCACAGCCAACAGCCCTGAATAAAGCTTATCTAACACATGGATTGCTTCTCCAAGGCACATCACAGCCTCCTTGCACTTAGGAACACTAGACAGCACTTCAGCTCTATGCTTGGGCCATTTTAAACAGCAAAACCACCAACAGAAAGCACAAAAAATGCGAAAAAATGGCCCTAAATCGGCCGCAAGTGTGAGTGCAGTGCCCTTTGACCCCGGCTGGGACACACACATCACTTGACTCAAATATTTTTGCCACCTTGCACATGTCCACAAATGACCTTGAAAGCTCTGCGAGTATTGATTTTTGAACTACAAAATATTTAGCACGTAGGCAAATTTGTAAATGTGGAATCTGCAAATAATGAGAATTAATTTCCCCTGTGTAACTCACAGCCCTGTCAAGATCTGGAACAGTCCCGTCACCCCCAGGCGTTCCCTCATGCCCACAGTCTGTCTTTTCTGTTTCTTCTGCCTTTGTTTCAAGATGGAACTGTGACCTGTTACTGGATCCTTTTTTGAAACAGGTGTGGACCATGCGCAGATGACCTACGACGGACAGCACTGGCACGCTACAGAGGCCTGCTTTTCCTGTGCCCAGTGCAAAGCCTCTCTGTTGGGATGCCCCTTCCTTCCCAAACAAGGTCAGATTTATTGCTCAAAGACATGCAGCCTCGGTGAAGACGTCCATGCCTCGGATTCTTCGGACTCTGCGTTCCAGTCGGCCCGATCAAGAGACTCCAGAAGAAGTGTCCGGATGGGCAAAAGCAGCCGGTCGGCAGATCAGTGTCGGCAGTCTCTCCTCTTGTCCCCGGCTCTGAACTACAAGTTTCCTGGCCTTTCAGGCAATGCTGACGACACCCTTTCTCGGAAACTGGATGATCTGAGTCTTTCCAGGCAAGGAGCAGGTTTCGTCAATGAAGAATTTTGGAAAGGCAGAGTAGAGCACGAAACCCCAGAAGACCCTGAAGAATGGGCTGAGCATGAAGATTATATGACGCAGCTGCTCCTCAAGTTTGGTGATAAAAGCCTCTTTCAGCAGCAGCCCAATGAGATGGACATTCGAGCCAGTGAGCACTGGATATCTGATAACATGGTTAAAAATAAGACCGAGTTAAAGCAAAATAACCAGAGCCTTGCAAGTAAGAAATACCAGTCTGATATGTACTGGGCACAGTCACAAGATGGACTGGGGGATTCTGCTTATGGCAGCCACCCGGGCCCTGCGAGCAGTCGAAGGCTCCAGGAGTTGGATCTGGACCATGGGGCTTCGGGATATAGTCACGATCAAACTCAGTGGTATGAAGATTCCCTGGAGTGTTTGTCAGACTTGAAACCAGAGCAGAGTGTTCGGGATTCTATGGATTCTTTGGCTTTGTCTAATATCACAGGTACATAATCTAGGGGTTATGGGGTATTTGAAAAAGGAGCCACTGAAAAGCTCATTCCACAAATATCAGGTCAGCACCAGCAGGGGGGCTATGTTATTTACAACTGTAGACCAAAGAGAGGAAGGAGTTTCAGTTGAATGCCAAACACTAGCAAAACAAACACGTGTGTACATGTGTGCATACATATAAAATATATTTTCAATACAGTCTTTGGGGATAGGTCTTATTATCCCTGCTTTGAAGAGGAGAAATGAATTTATTGGGATCGTGGAGTCTGCATCTGTATCTGAAGAAAGATACTGGACTCTTTGGATCATGCTATGAATTTCAAGATACTAAAATCAACATGTGTACTCTATAAGCACAGAACATTTTTTGTATTTTCCTGAATTGCCCTGTGGCGACAGGCAGCTCAAAAATAGTAGCTAAGTTTTTTTTTACCCAGATTATAAAATAATTTCACTAAAGTTTTCAAAACACATTCATGTCAGTTATCTACATTTCATCCTTAAAATGACCTGATAGAGTGGATATTATTGCATTTTACAAATGAGGAAACTTGAATTTCCAAGAGGCTAGGGGATTCCCTGGTGGTCCAGTGGTTAGGACTCGGTGCTTGCACTGCCAGGGTTCAATCCCTGGTCGGGGAACTAAGATACCGCAAGCGGTGCCGAGAGGCTAAATGCCAACTTTACATAGGTGTTTAAAGACAAGATTGAACCTGGAACCCAGCCCTCCTGAATCTTACATTTGCAGTAAGTTTTTTGATACAGAAATACTGCTGTCACTTGGCTAGTTTTATAGTCCAACGAATGACATTCAGTCCTTTCATAAAGGTTATGTTACATTGTAACATAGGCAGGAAAGGCTTGAGCAGCTGCCCGCTGCCATGAGGGACCCTGTGCCAGGTACCGGGCAAGGAGGGATAAGACAGCTACCCTCCTGGCTTTGGTTGGGCTTGTCAATGTTAAGGCCTACAATAAAGGGGACTTGAGGGATGGTGGGTAAGACTAAATATTAGGCACCTCCTGTTTGCTAGGCCCTGTGACAGGTGTTTTAACATTTAATATCAAAAATAGACAACATTTGGTATACGTCGTGCTGGTGCTGACATTTCTTGACAATGATGGGCTGAAAAACAGGCTTTCTTTAGAAAGTAGAAAGCTGTGTAGCCTCCAGCTGACAACAGTTCACACCACTTCCTTGTTCCTTACAGCTATCTGGGTTACATCCATTTCTCTTAACTTGCCTGAGCCCTGTTATAACAAGGATTGCAATATTGGCTTTGAGAAAAGTTTTAATATGAGATTAATATGGAAGTGGCATTATTAAGTTTATGGGTCGAAGGGGCAGAAGATTTGATGAAGGTCTAGGTCAGGGGTTTGGCAGACTTCTTCCGTAAAGGGCTAGAGAGTACTTTTGGGGCCTTACAGTCTTTGTTGCAACTACTTAACTCTGTCATTGTGGAAGGAACCATAGATAGCATGGGAGCAAATAGGTGTAGCTGTGTCCCAGTGAAACTCTATCCACAAATAGGCTGTGGGCTGGACGTGACCCTTGGGCTGAGTGACCAGGTATAAGACTAGTCTGGCTATAGGAAGAGGACCATAATGGTAGCCGTGTGAGAGCAAAGGGAAGGACTGCTTTGAGAGACGTTCAGATGAAGCAGTCTGGCTTTAATGGGTTGAGAGACAGAAGCTCCTGTGTGTCGTATTAATAAGCTAATGACAGGACTCTTAGTTTAGGAAGGTAAGCTTTTAAAGTCTGGCTGCTCATCCCATGGGCTGTGACTCACGTTTGGCTCCAAAACGGCTGGGCTCGTAGGAGATGCTGGGCCCCTTGTTTCAATGACAAAATTCAAACCTCTTGTCAATTAAGTGTATATTATAGTATGTTGGTTTTGCCTAGTGATCGTTAATCAGATATTGAGGTTTGAGAGACTTCACTTTGAAATGCTTCCTTTCAGTGGCTTGTTGGTAATAAGTGTCAGAGTATCAGGATTACCGAGAATCACATCTTGTCTTGGCTTTTCTTTTAGGGGCTTCGGTGGATGGAGAAAGCAAGCCAAGGCCATCGTTATATTCTCTGCAAAACTTCGAGGAAAT
Source organism: Balaenoptera physalus (assembly GCF_965194825.1). Lineage (NCBI taxonomy): Eukaryota > Metazoa > Chordata > Mammalia > Artiodactyla > Balaenopteridae > Balaenoptera > Balaenoptera physalus. The sequence goes on from NC_138892.1 coordinate 71,425,438, forward strand.
AGAGGCAGAAGACTGTGAGAAAATGAGCAATATGGGGACTTTGAACTCTTCCATGCTGCACAGGAGCACAGAGTCCTTGAAGAGCCTCAGTTCAGAGCTGTGTCCAGAAAAAGTCCTGCCTGAGGAGAAGCCAGTGCACCTGCCAGTACTCCGCAGGTCCAAGTCTCAGTCCAGGCCACAGCAGGTCAAGTTTTCCGATGATGTCATTGACAACGGAAGCTATGAGAACATCGAAATCCGGCAGCCGCCCATGAGCGAGAGAACGCGGAGACGGGTGTACCATTTTGAAGAGAGGGGACCCAGGTCTCATCACCATCGCCGCAGAAGAAGTAGGAAGTCCCGCTCGGACAATGCTCTGAACCTCGTTACAGAAAGAAAATACTCTCCCAAGGACAGGCTGCGGCTTTACGCCCCTGATAACTATGAGAAGTTTATCCAGAGTAAGAGTGCCCGGGAGATCCAGGCCTACATCCAGAACGCTGACCTGTACGGGCGGTACGCCCACGCCACGTCCGACTACACCCTGCAGAAGCCGGGAGGGCCTCGGTTTCTGGGACTCTACGGGGAGGACGACGACTCCTGGTGCTCCTCCTCCACCTCCTCCTCCTCCGACTCAGAAGAAGAAGGATATTTTCTCGGACAGCCAATTCCTCAGCCCCGGCCGCAGAGATACGCATACTATACAGACGACCTTTCTAGTCCAACTTCCGCACTCCCCACTCCTCAGTTTGGTCAGAGGACAACTAAATCCAAGAAGAAAAAGGGACACAAGGGCAAAAACTGTATCATTTCTTAACCTAGTAGCTGTGGAGATCGTAAACTTAGCCATTAACCATCTTAATTCGTATCTTTTTTCTTCCATAGGAAAGTTGCTAAAATAGATTCAAGTGCTTTGCCCATGTAAATGAGACCCCGACTGCTGTTTACAGTGTCAGATTAGCCTTTGGAAGGTGTGATTTCTCCATTTACCCTCCTTGGATGGTGCCAGGTGGACGTGACCTCTTGTGCCTGTCGGGTGCATCACAGTTTGATCTCCAACCCTCAAGAGATCCTCAAGAACCTGTTGAGAGGTGATTGGATGGGGGTGTTGATTTTAGACAATAGAGAACTCGAGCCACCTTTGTAAAGCACTAGTGTTTGTTGTTTATCTGCACCAGGTTGGTCCAGGTCCTGACAGTCTGTCCTGTTGTGCGGCATGCACGTAGTCATGTGACCCAGCCAACACTGTGCATCCCGTCATGCAAGGCCACGTCGTCCCCTTCCAACCCTCATTAGCCAGGTAAACATTATATTGTATTAGCTCCAGCTAGAGATCGAAAAGAACATTGCTATTTATAATGTAGTATTTCATAGACTTAAGTGTATTCCTAATTTAACGGTGCAAATATTAATGTATATACTGTACAGTTCAGATTTTAAAGCTGATATTTTTATATCCCTGAAATGTAAGATGTTTGTTACACTGCAGTGCTAGATTTGTTAGGGAACCAGAAACAGCATTTATGGATGAAATGATTGCTTGTATTTTAGTCAGGGTTTATAAGTTTAGATGGTCAAATTTATATTGCCTAGTGATGGAAAGTTCCTTTTTTTTTTTTTTTCCAATATTAAAAAGGCTCTGTATGCATGGTGGGGCTATGTAAATACTCTTTAAAACTATGGCCCTATTAATCTTACAAGTGTTATTTATGGGTCAAGCAATGTAAACTGTATAAATGTAAAAACAAACAAACAAAAAAAAACCCCTACACGTACACCTGGAATATATGGTAAAAACAAGTAGAAGCTGTTTGGGTGAATACTTTTTTTCCCCTTTGGGATGGGCAGGGGTTGCCTTTCCCATTTTCAGCAAGGTAGTGATTATCTCATGGAAAGAGACCAAAAAAACTACAAGGATCTGCTTTCTGTGGCAGGGTACTTTGTAGATTTATTCCTTTTCATCCCTCCTTTCCAGCTAATTTGTTGGCCTTTAACAGCAGTTTTGAAAACTGGGCCTTCTGGTTATGTTTTTCTTTTAAAGTATTTAGAGGATGCTGTGTTACTGGTTACTTCAAGTTAATATGTGGTTCTATTTCAAGGGAGAATTATGTTGGATTTGAACTGATGAGCTAATATTTTGATATGGGCCATTCTTGCACATATGTTTCAGTCCTAACTAACTCAATGTCCCAGTGGTATCGCAGAACTTTAGGAAGGTATTTAATAAATGCTTAATAAATAACAAACTACCTTTCTGAACACAGATCTCTGCAAACATATCCAGATCACTGGATCCATTTTGCTCCTTTGATTTACCGTGCCGTTCTCCTACCATTAACAGACCAACATTTGACTCCTGCGTGTCCACTTGCCCTACCAGTCGGCACAAAATAGAAGTTGAGGCACAGAAGCAAAGCTGTCCGTATTTGCTGGTATGGGGGAAAGCTGTTAGGCCTTGGGAGGGCAGACCTGAATCCAACAGGAAACCCAGTGCTCGACAGCATCCACTATACCCTCCCCTGGATGGGGCAAGGTTTGGTATCTGGGCTAGACAGAGCCCCTTCAGAAACACACCAATGAGGGGAGAGCGCTTTCCTCAATAACTGTATCATCGTTTCCCTTGTCTGGTTCATTTTAAACACATAGCAGTGAAAAGAAAATGCACACACGTGGTTAAAAAACAACAACAAAAAACAGTGAAGAATCTCCTTTCCACTCTCCACCCCTCAGTTCCCCTCCCTAGAAGGAACCACTGTTACCCATTTCTAGTGTATCCTTCAGATGTTCAAACCATATTTACATTAATGTATCTTTTAAAAATGGCAGCAAACTAGACCGGCTTAAACTTGCTTTTCTCACTTTACATGTGGACATTCCACGTTAGTGCATATAGGTCTGCCTCATTCTGTTCTTGCAATGACTGCATTAATAGTCTACTTTTGGATATACCATAATTTACGTCACCAGTCCTTCAGTGATGGGCTTGAATTTCCTCATAGACACCTTATCCTGCACTGGCACATATGCACGTAAATTCTGAGCAGCACAGGGACAAGGGTTATGCATTTAAAATTTTGATGGTTATCACCAGTTTTCCTCCAAAAGGCCATCTCCTGCTCTACATTTACAAGTATGAGAGTGCTTCTTCCCTCACAATCTCACGTGACACAGGAGCAGACTTCCTGATTTTTGAAGACCTTTTCAGATCCTATGCTGCAAACAGTGGGCATCCTTTTAGAAAAGACTGTTGCTTGGAAAGGATGGATAACAAATAGTAAACAGGTAATATTCAGCCTTACTTAACCTGGAGAAAGGCAGGTATAAGCTGAAGTCACTGTCCTCAGTAGTTTTCAAGTCATAGTTGCTTTTGCTTCTGGCAATAATCACCCTATTCATCTTTTCATTTCCTTATATAAGGGTTATACAGATTGCCAAAGGATTAAGGGAATGCAGAAATATTTATTCATAATAATAACGTAAACTTTAAAGCTTTTAAATCTTGGTTAATAGCAATAACAAAGAAGACTATCTACAAAGGAAGAAAGGGAAGCAGCTACCTTGCAGTTCTGTAAAGAATTAATTAGGCTAGAAAACTAGGCCTACAGTTGCTATAAAGTGTTCATATAGATTTAGTTAACAAAGTGTCTAGTCAGTCACTAAACTCTAAAATTTGGTCCCAAGGTAAGTATCAAATATTAAAACACTGCCTCTAATCTCTGCATGGGTGAAGCAGAACCCTAATGATTGCATTTTCCTCACTTCAGACCAAACTGGAGAACATCTTGCTTACAGCCCACGTAGGGATGCTGATAAAATGTCAATGGGAACTCCTTTCAGCACTCAGTAAAAGGAAATGATTCACCTTGTGTATGCACTTGCTCTTCTTGGCACTCTGCTTTCCAGTTCCTGAGTTAAATAAAAAGTACCAGAAGTGCAAGGAGAGATTTGCTGTCTAACCCCTCTCACTTTAGATACAAAGCACGGGCCATCTTAAAAGGGTAGTAAAATTGGAATGGGCACTGAAGACTGCTAGATTTCCCTGTGTGGCATGTGGCCCTGCCCCACAAGGTCCTTGGGTGACAGGCTGGGCAAGTATGGGTGTGGAGGTGTTTGGGGAGTGCCCGAGGGTGCGTAGCGCACAGGATTGTCAACACTGTGTGGGCAGGCTTTGGTTGACTGACCTGCTCTCTCCTAAGGCGCACTCGACTGCCGCTGTGGACAGAGAAGCAGTGTACGTGCTAGACCTTCAGACTTTACAAAAGGAATTTGAACTTCTGTAAAACATCTGCCAGATTCTCAATGCTAGCAACTAATTCAAACATTTCTGAAACCCTTTGAACAAAATGAGCCTGCCATCAGCAAGCCACCAATGCATGGGTTATAAATTAAGCACTTGAAGCTGTCTCTTAGAGCTGTCTCGAGGAGGCACGACTAATTACTGTTTACAGAAATACATGTGACCTTTTTTTGAGGCACAAGGAAGAAAAATTATTGGGATTAAAAAAAATTCCACTAAGAGCCTCATTACCAATTTAATGTTAGCAACACAATTATAAAAAACCTTTTTAATTAGGCAAATGAGAAAATTGCTAATTGCCTAGTTAGATTCTCTAGCCATTCTTCGAACTGTCTAAAAATAAGGCATGCTCCTGTACAGTCACATGGGTTTTCTGTTCACTTTCAAGCACACGAGGAAGTCTTCCAGGTAAACGGGAGAAATACACAGGAGCAACTGAAATTTGCATCTCTGAGCTCATGTTTTGCCAAAGTCACAGAAGCAATAACTCTACCAGGGGAAGAAAGTTGATGGGTGGCTTCCACAAAATGTTTAGGAAGGAAGTGTGGAGGAAAAGTAAGACATGGGGTACGTGTATAGACTTGGTCACAGGATCAGAGCCAGTCTATTCTTTTTCAACAGACCCAGCTAGCTGGTCAGGTAGGCCCATTTTAGAGATCCATTTTAGCCTCAACTTCTCTTTTTGCAAAAGAAATTTCACATCCCTACTGCTGTGTGTGTACCAGATGCTGTTTAGGACAACTTTAGAAGTAACTTGCAGCCCATTCTCCAGAAGCATTTGATTCCAGACAACATAAAAATACTAAAAATATGAAACTAGTTCTCTTAAATGCCAACACTTGTTGTAGTGTTCTTAGGTCAACGAACCAAGTAACTGATGCTGGAAAAGGTGATTACTGGTCTAATATACATCTACCATAAAGCTGACCTTGGAGTGACGCGAAGCACACTGGACTTCAGGATTCAGGAGATCTGGGTCAGGAGACTCACCTCTCTCATTCACTCAGGCGGGTTAAAAGCTCTGACCCAGTTTCCACTTCCGTGAAATGAGAGTACTCAACCACCCCAAAGGTCTCCTTCCAGCTTCAGTATTCTGTGGAGACTGAATTTATTGGGTCAGCCAACAGAAAAGTCTTCCCACTCAGCATAAGGTGTTGTTTCCCTTTTCTGACTCTTTCATTTACCAACGTACTAGGCAAGGATTCCTAAAAGGATGATCCTTCCAAACACCATGGCTCATGGGAGTTGGGAACCAACTGTGTTGGTTGGTGCTTTTTTATATTAACGCTGGGGACTCTGAACGGGCAAGAGGTTAAACTAAACCATGAAGTTTGGAAATGGTTATCTCCCTATCAGAGCCTGTAGGCCGTCTGGAGATGGCACAGAGTATGTGGAAGACAAGATATTTTCCTCCCAAATGCTGTTTCTCCCCAATTAACAGGATGAAAAGTAAGATTTTTTTTCTACAATGCTATTGGCAGCATAGTCTGGAATCTCTGAACAAGTTGTAAGCAAAGCTGAAAAAGTGTTAACTGTGTTTAATCTTGGCTCCTAGAATAGGAGAGTTGAATTACCAGGCTCATTCCACTGAAATGGCTCTTGGCAAACCACCGTGGGTCCAAGTACCGCAGCCGAAGAAAGAGCTCTGGCTGTGGGCCCTGTGACCCTACCTGCTACCTGCCCCTTAACAACCGCCTCTTAGGAGCCTCAAAGGTGTGTTCTAAACTAACTCCAAAGCACAGGTCATGGGAACCGATAGGTGAAAACCAGGAAAAATCTACTGAGCTAGGATTTGAAAGTTATCGAAACTTTTTTGTAAAGTTATTTTTATATATTGCCCATTACAGTCATATCACACTTTAACTGTACATACCAATAGCTAGTGTGTCCTGGAGTCAGGATTGGAACCTAGTTCTGAATGACCACCGAACTTCCACTTCTTCCAAGAACAAACACTTAGTGTAGAATTGAAAGATTTGGGTAAAACCTTGCCTCTGCCCCTTCCTGCTATATGACCTTAGATGACTTATACCTTCTGCCCTTAACTGTAAAGTGAGAAAAAAATCCTCATTGGCTTATAACCTGTGAAAGTGTGTGTGAATCTAAAAACCACTAGCGTGGCCATTCTAACCTTGTTCAGATAATGAAACAAATGAAAATCATGGTGCTCCTCTGAATCCTACACTTAGTATCTTAAACCTGAAATGTACTGTAAGCTACATCCGATATGGTACACTAGAGTCTACACAGAAGTAGAATACAAAGTTTTTAAAACTGGGAAATTCCTACAAGGTGGGACTAGTCCCGTGCCCCTCCCCCCGCCTGCAGGGCTTATCTCCTTCACTCAACGTTCCCACCTCAGGACTGGGAGGCCGTGGCCTTTGCAGCAGAGGTTGAGCTGCCCCAGAGGATGAGATGTTGAGAAAGCAGTGCCTCTCCTCTTGGCCGCTGGGGTGGACCAGGTTGCTCTTGTGTTGGAAAGAAAAGGTGACTTTCACACAAGACTCACCTCTCGGTTGAGTAAGGCCCACAGGGTTCAGTAGAACTCCACCCACTGGGATGGTGGAAAGCCACACTGGCCGAGCCCACATCATGGCTAAGGTTCAGTCCTGGCCAGTAAAGGAAAGGGAACGCGAACGCTTGAGCACGAAACCTCAGCCTGCTGAGCGGCAGTTCTGCTGGACTGTAGCTTCTCTCTCCCCTCCCTGAGCCCTCCACACTCTCTCTCACACACACACGCAGCCCCACCTGCTGGGGGCCGACCCCCTTTCTGGCCTCAGAAGCCTCAGGCGAGCGTAGGGCGTGGGCACACCCGTCGGCTGGTGCTGGGCCCGCTTGAAGGCATCGCAGACGTTTGGTCCGTGTGTCTTTCTCAGGCGTTTGGTCATGAAGGATGGCCTCTTCCCACTCAAAGGATGCAGGGACAGCGTACCGTGTCTTGTCACCGGATCCTCTCCCTCTCCCCGGGCAGCCCGCCCAGGCTTACCCTCTCAGTGAACCCTGGCTGCCCTCAAGGACAACAGCAGGGTCTCAGCCAGAAAGCCTGAGAGGGGGCACCAGCAGGAGTCCCCGGAACAGGGCCCTGAGCCAGGAGGAGCTTTCCCGGGTGGTGCAGTCCTGAAGGCCACGTGCCAGTCAGCCAGGGCTACTCTGTCCTCTCCTCTCCCCATCTCATACGTGTTCTAACCAGGAAAAACATGACCACACATGGGCAGCTTAGGTGGTGGATAGAAACCTCAGATGTCCTCTTGCAGCAAGTGTCTGTGTATGTTGTGGTTATTTTCTACCTTACATGTCCTCAAGTGTTTATATTTCAATAAACTTCAACCTTTTCTCTCTCTCACATACACACACAAATGGGAAAAAGATTTAAAACCTTACACAATTTTAAACAAGTGTTGGTGAGGACGTGGAGAAAAAGGAACTCTCATACACTGTTGGTGGGAATATAAATTGGTGCAGCCTCTACAGAAAACTGTATGGAGATTCCTCAGAATAATTTAGAACTACCATGTGATCCGCTTTTGGTATTTATCCAACGAATATGAAAACAATAAATTAAAAAGATACATGCACGCCTGTGTTCACAATAGCCAAGATATGAAAACAACCTAGAAGCCCATCTGATGAATTGATAAAGATGTGGTACATATATACAATGGGCTACTACTCAACCATAAAAAAGAATATCTTGCCATTTGCAGCAACATGGATGAACCTTGAGGGTATCATGCTAAGTGAGTAAGTCAAACGGAGAAAGACAAACACCATATGATTTCACTCATGTGAAATATAAAAAACAAAACAAATGCGCAAACCAAACATAAACAAACATGTAGATACAGAGAACGGAGCAGCGGTTACCAGAGGGGTAGGGGTGGGAGGGAGGGTGAAATGGGTAAAGGGGATCAACTGTATGGAGACGGATGGAAGCTAAATTTTTGGTGGTGAGCACACTGTAGGGTATACAGAAGTAGAAATATAAGGTTGTACACATGAAACATATGTTATAAACAAATGTTACCTCAATAAAAAATAAAACACAAAACCCCCCAAGAAACCTTACACAATTTCAATAATAATGGTCTAACATCAGAACACCATTAATCTATGGGAGCAGAGCTCAAAAAACAACATGCTATAAAAAGCAGGCTGTCTCTACTGCTGTGCAAATGTGCACACAGCCTTAACAATATGTCATCAAGTGACGTCTTAAACACAACTTGAAACAGACTCAGTAGACTAGCAAAGCCTTTTATATAATCAGTCCCCATTACTCCAAGATCAATTATTATCGTACAATGGAAATGCAGGACTGGTGCAGCCTGCTGAAAGCCAACTTCAGTGAAGCTAACCCTCAAATATCATTTGTATTAGTTTGAGCAAAAGGTGAGCTGCTAGCCAGAAACCAGTAACATGGCTTAAACCATAAAGACATTGATTCCTCTTTCACATAACAGCTCAGCACTCCATATGGTCACACAGGGATCCAGGCACCTTCCATCTTGTGGCTCTGCAACCATTCAAGGCTGGGTCGCTATTCCTATTACTTTAGGGAAGGGATAAGAGAGAGCATGAAGGAGGTACATCCACTGTCCTAAGAGTCCCAGCCCAGACGTAGCAGCACTTCCGCTCAAATTCCACAGGAGAGAACTTAGTCACCTGATCACACCTGTGACGAGAGGGACACAGCAAATATAGTCCTAATTAGGCTGTCATGTGACTCAATTTCAATTCCATTACCACGGGAAAAGGGAAGAATAGATTCTGCTAACTATACCTTAGTTTTACTAGCTGCCCCCGCCCCAGCACTTTTTTCTTTTTCACTGAATTGGGTACCATCAGTGCTCTCAAGAGAACTGGCAAGAAGGAGATGCTAACCCACAAACCTTGGTCTAACAAGCAGAATGTGGCCACTACTCACTGGAGGTGCCGGTGCCAGCCTGAGCAGTATGACAGACATTATGCCGCTTGGGTGGCTGGCTGCCCAAAACACTGAATATTGTCCACCATGAATATTTCAGGGATGACCAGATCACCATCTCCAAAGTTGTTGCCAAAAAAACTGTCAGCGCTCTCCTGGGGGTTTAGGATCCCTTGTAGGAAGAAGTGTGAAATGAAGCTGAAACCACTATACAATATTTCGGCATTGTAGCACAGTCCTTCCTTTCTTAAGGGGATCTGCCCTCCCTTTCCTTCGTGAGGTTCTGGGTCTGTGAATTGGCTCAGGGCTGGGAAGTGGCTGAGGGGCTGTGAGAAATCAACATTTTTGGCAAGAATAAATACAAAGGTGATGATTTTAAAATCTTATTCTTAAGCAGGAAATTTCGGATTCAAAGTCCTTCATATTCTGCTCTCAACCTACCTTTTCCTACATTCGTCCCCTATTGTCTTCCCCAACCTGAACTTCTAATACTCTTCATTCTCTCCCTGAATAAGTCCTATTCCTCCCAGACCCAGGGGATCAAATGTCACTTCTTTTGTGAAGTATCAAAAAATAGGAGGACCTACAACGTTCCAAACTATGCTAGGAACTGGGGTCACAAAGACAATGTGGTTCCTGTCCTCCAGAGGTTACTATAAAGACGTAGGATTTTAATTCTGTAATTCTCTGAAACTCAGATTCCTAATTACACAATTACTGGGCACTACTGTACGCTCAATCTTATCTCGCTTAACTGCTTTCTCAGACATGGAGACTCCCCAAGTCACCAAAGTTAATAGTTTCTCAATCCTCAAATTTCCTCCATCCTGCTGCTGAGTCAGAAGCCATCTTGCAGTAGAGGGTAATAAAAATCTACATTTAAGCAAGACACTCTAAGCCTGTTAAGAAAAAAAAAAAAAAAAAAAGACAATCTAATTATTTAAACCCAGTTGCTTTATTTTGCACTTTTAAAATTCACAAAAAGCTTCACAATATCTGCTCTTCCCCTGTTGATCATCAAGGCTTTATGGTAAGACAGTGAAACCTTTATCACAGGAATTGGGCACACTCAAAAACAATGGATCATTTACAAACAAATTTCTTTAATCAAGAACATTTTTGCAACATACATACTCTGGCACATATCTGAATTCATCTATCTTAAAATAAGACTTTAAAAAGCTTTAAAAATAAAAGATTTAACACTGACAAGCCTACCAGAATAATGCTGATGGCAAGCTATAAACAGCTTTAAATGTTGAATGTAATTTGGGGAAAGGGGAAAAGGAATTATCTGTTGAACCTATATTTAAATGCATCTGTGAGTAAAACTTCTCTAGTTTAATGAATTTAAACAAAGTGAACAACTCCTTTGCCTCAAGGTAGTTGAGTCTCAAGTTTTATTTTTAAACTTGTGACATCTTGACTTAAGGAAATGAATCCTGGAATTAGAATATTTAACAAGAAAAACATTGGCGCAAGAGAGAAACAAGACTACTTTCTTAGTCTTTCTAATGTGGATAACAGATAAAACCACTGTTCACATTAGGGAAAAATAGCAAAGATGATAGGTAGGGTTTAGTTTTGGCTTATGTACAATATCTAAAGTCAAGGTGGTCTCATATAGGAAACTTAATAATTGTTGCCTTCAGTTAGTTTTTTAATTTGTGGAATGGCATAATACATATTTTGAGGCACGCGTTACAGGATCCACCACAATTATTTACACTGCTATTTTCACTTTTAATATAAGTTTTATCTACTCTGGGGTAGCTCTCTGGATATAATCAATAGAGGCCACTAAAAATAATGCCAGAATTCAAGTGAGAAGAGAGTGGAAATGGAAAGAGGATGGGAGGATAATGAAATTGGGTAGCAATAACAAACATTTTTAAAGGTTTCCGAACACATGCCATGAAATTACATATTTTGGCTAAATGCCATTGGGCAGCTGGAAGTGATCAGGAAATGAGTGGAATATCCTAATTGTCCCAGTTAGATTCTTAACTAACCCGTGATTTGGATGGCTCGCTCATGAAGGACTGTTTACATAGGCTGCTTGGTGAAGGGTAGTTGTGCTAGGCTTACAGCCTACTCTGCTTTGTTTCGTTCAAGAACACTTTTAGAGGGCTATGAACCCCTAAAAAGGGCAGCAGAACAAAGAGTCTGTTAGACTACAAACAGAGATTAACAAAGGCATAATCTGTAAATGGTTTAATTATGGATATGTCATCTATCACCTTCTTTCTTGAGATGGGGAATATGGGCCTATGGAAAAAATGAAACTCCACTACTCCCCCATATTGTAAATTTTTCTATTCTGGTTAGAAAGTTTTAAAGAAATCTCAACTTTAAAATAGGCCTCATCTTTCATCTCGAATTGCCCCTTCTCTTAGTCTTATATATGATATTGTTTAAAACTCACACATCAGTGAAGGAGTTTCAGGACCATTTTAATAGAAGACAGTTCATTTACTTGGAAAACAGGATTTTATTATGGGGTGACTTTTAGAGATTTAAGTGCTCTGTTTTATCACAATGAGAGTTATCCTCAAAGCAAATATTCTCTAAGATAACAAAGTATTCAATTTATTTGGGTAATATACTTAAACATATTAAAAGTTACAAAGCCTAAGATAAGCAAGCAACAAGTCAATAAAAATCATCTCAGGATTCTAACATCTTCACATGGTATCACTGACTATGAAATGCAAAAAGACTATAAATGTTTAAGTGGAATGATCTCTAACCTATACAGTACATTAGTGTGACCAAACAAATGATCGCATACTAAGGAAGACTACAGGACATGAGTAAGTACAGAAAGCTGCTCTCCAGGACTGCATTTTCAAGAAAGCTTAAAAAATTAACTGACCATCATTTTAGGAGGGAAATAAAGATAAGTATGGATTAGGAAGCTCTACATGTAGATTTAAAAAATTCGAATTAAAATATCTTAGACTCTTTTAGATGTTTATTTGATACTGGAAATATGGTCACTATCATAAAGTATTTCTCTTCATCACAAAAATTCCATATATTAAGGATTTACACAATCCAGGGGGAAAAAAATCTACAAACTTTTTTTTTTTTGCCTGAGCAAGTAATCTAAAAAGGCTCTCCAAAATCTTGACTAGAGGTATCATACTCTGCAATAAAATGCTTGAGTTCTTCAACACACCGCTCACCTATTTCATGTAAATTCTGTCTCAATGCAAACTGTATAGACTTTTCTAATGAAGGATCTTTTTCAATCAGCATTTTCACAACCATCCCAAAAGTTTCACAGTCTTGTCGGTAAACCTAGAAAGATGAAATACATTGTGGTTAGCTAAGAATAATTAAATTAGCCAAACATTGAGCTGATTCAGCTGGCAGAACTATGGTGCTAAAATCTAAAAGGGAGACACAATACTGCTGAAAGAGTAGAAAAGCACTGATACACCACATCACTGACTATGGAAATCTGGCATGGCGTTTGTCAAGCATAAGGCAGTCTACTAACAGGACATCAGACTAGAAACGAGAAGAACTGAGAACAAATGCCAGCTAGGTAAGGCACGCTGATGGCTTTATTTTTTACTTGTTTGGAAGAAGTAAGTTTCCAAGCCCCTAACTTCAGATTATTTGTTTGAATCATGACCAGATGACAAATTTTAAATTCTGTTTAGTATACGAAAGACAATTATAAGAAGGCTGAAAGTATTTATTTGAAAAAAGCTTTTCAAGTTATAAATATTTAACCATAATTAAAATCACCAAGGCAGAGTTAAGATCAAAACAGTATGTTATACACATACATGTTCATGCATGCATGTGTGTACACATATATGTATATATAGATACACACATGTATACATGTGTATACATGTAAATATTTTTTCCACCTCAATGTATATATTATACTATTTTACTTCAATATGTATATATAATTTTTATCAATGGCAATTAGGTATTATTTCCTGCCCAAAAATTGCTAAATTTTCTCCAGACTAAATGTTATTTCTTCAGTTTACAGTCACAAAATGCATTTTAGATTTCTATGCTATTTTTCATACTCTGCAATCCATGTATTTAAAGAAATATTACAGTTAAGTCTCCATGAAAATTAAGTGAAATACAAATTGTCTGATTTAAAAGAACTGTCACATTAATTTTAACTTTTCCAAATTTAACAAAAACAATCAACATAACATGTTTATTATCTGAAAAAGGATTTTATTCATTTTTTAAAACCTTAGAAAGAAGTAATTTGAGACATTGCTTCGCTTATGATAGTTTTCATTCCTCAAATGATCACTGCTAGTTGTGGTTGCTGCTAATATTTTTTAAATGTCTGCAAGATTTTTTTATCCTTTAAAATAGATATTTAAAGAAGAATATTTATTTTTGACTCTCAGTACTAGGTTGCTAACTTATACTAAATTCACTTCTTTGCTCTTGAAAACTATTCACAAGCCCCAAATTAAAAAGAATAAGTTTTTCAAATGACCTAGAAATTAAAATATATAAAACCCTCAGCTGCCTTCTCCATCTCAGTACTAACACACACACACACACACACACACCCCTTTTTCTAAATAGTGATGAAATTTACTAATAGCCATTAACTTTAATCCAACTATTTAAACCAAACATTTATTCCAGTTTATCTTAAGGTTTACATGACCCAGAATTGATATTACTAACTACTCTAATAAACCAACTTAGGAAACAGTATACCATTCACATGATATTACATAGGCTGTCAAGGCAATAGAGCACAGGAATTGGTCTAACAAACACAGAGTACCTAACCTAATGAAGCCAATGCAGTCCCCATGGGGGAAGGTAAATTCCTTACCAAACCAGTCAAGCCACATAATAACAGCATTCTAACACCAACCACAGGCCTCAGAAGACCACTTTGTGGGTGGCCTAAATTTTATAGGCTTCTTTATAGCAGATGTAACTAGATGAGGATAAGGTTACACTGTGAATTAACCTGCAAATTCTTTAATGTAAATCTGCTGTTTTACCTAAACTGTAACTCTTTGTTTAGCATATTTATAGAACATAAATGTACTACAGATTTGCATATCAAAAGTAAAACCATATTAAAATGTGTTCATACATTTAAACTGCAAACTACTGTCACTCTGGAGACAAGATAATACAAGCATTTAAAGGCTGTGTTTTATTTTTTAATTGTAAATCCTTTTTGAATTATTCACTGAAATAGACAAATTTTTGTACATTAGTTGACAACAACTAGAACTGCCCAAAGCAATGTAATTCTCTACTACAGGGTAGATTTTCTAAAAAGACTGCTTAAAATGCAATGGTTGGGCATTAGACAGGAAATAATTAGTTTTTTGTTAAAGGAAGAACCTCACCCTCCAAATTTTTATAAATAAAATTCACAACGGTCAGAAACATATTTCCGAAATCTGTTCCACAGTAAACTCAATCCCAAACAGGAAGGGTGTAGTTATCTGTGGAAGAGTTTGTTTGCTTATGGTCCCAAGCTGGAAATGCATTAATAATCTTCAGATTTGATATCTACAGGCCACACAGGAAGATTTTTTGTTGTTGCATTTTCCCTTGATTGGACCTCATCAAAATGGGAAACATGTTAAAGTTTGGGTGGGGCTCACATACATTGCATAGAAACATAGTTAAGTTTGCCAGCAAAATGAAAACACTATCCAAATGTGCTTTCACACAGTCCTTTATTATAGTAGTCTGTGTTAATAGTTGAATTCTCATAAAGTGCTTCTAGGAATAAAGGGATATGATAAAATAAACTACCAAGGATTTTTACTATTAATTATGCTGTCTAGTGACTGAAAGAAGAATATCTGGCAAAACAAACTACATACTTATAATGACATAAAATTCCTCTAAAATGTATATCATTGTAGACCTTACCTCTGTTCCCACAAAAAGAGAAAACAAAAATTAAGGCAAAATGAGTTGTTAGAATTTTCATTTCAGACAAACCATCTTTAGCATATATATTACAGCTCCGTAAGAGTAGTTCGGTGGAATGATAGAGATAACACAGCCATTAGCCACAGGAAGCTACTTAAATTTAGGTAAATATGCATATACTTATCTTAATATTTAACTTATAATTTATATTAATATTAGGAGGTACATGGATAAATCGCCAAAGTCAGACATGCACACAGCCTTAAAAGACTGAGGAATCAAAAACAATGATTTTTCTCTATTGTTGATACCTCAACATTCCATATATTTTCCTTTATCTGAACTCATTTGGTTCAAATCCTGCGTGTCCTATTTCAGGAGAGTCACATCCCAATGGGAAAGGTAAACACAGACAAGTAAAACACAGCATAAAGGAGATGACTAGATGTGGAAGGTGACAGGGAAGCTAGAAAGACCGAGTTCAAGTCCTGACTCTACTACTGTGTTGGGCTGAATAACGTTCTCCACCCCCACCCCACCCCCGAGATGTCCATATCCTCATGCCTGGAGCCTAGGAATATGTTACCTTACACGGTACAAGAGACTTTGCAGATATGTTTACGTCAAGGATTTGAGAAAGGGAAATTATCCTGGATTATCCAGGTGAATAAAATATAATCACAGAAGTCCTTAAAAAGAAACACAGAAAAAGAGAGGAAATGTGATCACAGAAATAGAGGTTGAGTGATGACCTTTAAAGATGGAGGAGGGAGCTACCAGCCAAAGAGTACACGCAGCCTCCAGAAACTGAAAAAGCCCAGCAAAGAGATTCTCCCCTAGAGCCTCCGGAGTAAGTACAGCCCTTGCAGACGCACTTTTGGACTTTACACATTCTTCTTAAGCTCACGTGGAACGTGCACCAAGATACACCACATTCCAGGCCATAAAACATGCCTTAGCAAATTTAAAAGAACAGAAATCATACAAAGTATACTCTCAGACCACAGTGGAATTAAGTTAGAAATCAAAAGAAAGATAGCTAGAAAAATCCCAAGATATTTGGAGATTAAACAACATACTTCTAAATAACACCCAGATCAAAGAAGTCTCATCAGAAATTTTAAAATATTTTGAACTAAATGAAAATACAACTTATCAAAATTTGTGAGATCCAGCAAAAGCAGTGCTTAGAGAGAATTTTATAGCATTAAATGAGTATGTTAGAAAAGAAGATATAAAATAAACGATGTAATAAGCTAGGATTCTAGAAAAAGAAGAGCAAATTAAATGCAAAGTAAGTAGAAGAAACTAATAAAAATTTGAGCAGAAATCAATGAAATTGAGAAAAGAAAACTAGAAAATCAATAAAACCAAAAGGTGGTTCTTTAAAAAGATGAATAAAATTGATAAACCTCCAGCCAGGCTAACCAAGAGAAAAAGAGAGAAGACACAAATTATTAATATCAAAATTGAAATAGGGGTCACCACTACTGACCTCCCAGGCATTTATAATAAAGGACTATTATGACAAGTCTATGCGCACTAATTTGATAAATTGATGAAATGAACCAATTCCTTGAACGATACAGTCTAGCAAAACTCAAACAAGGAAAAATAGATAATATAAATAGGCCTATATCTATGAAAGAAATTGAATTAACAATTAATAACATACCAAAACAAAGCATTAGGCCCAAGTGGTTTCACTGGTAAATTCTACCAAACATTTAAAGAAAAAATGATAACAATTCTTCACAATCACTCCTAGTAAACAGAAGCAGAGGGAACATTTCCTACTGTTCTATGAGGTCAGCATCACCTTATTACCAAAACCAGACAAAGACATTACAAGGAAGAAAAATTACAGACCTGTATCTCTCATGAACACAGATGCCAAAAAATTCTGAAATCCAAAATACAATAAAAAGAATTACACATCACAATCAAGTGGGATTTACTGCAGGTATGCAAGGTTCGTTCAACATGTGAAAATCAGTTAATGCCATCCATCACATCAATGTGCTAGAAAAGAAAAATCACATGATCATATCAATAGATGCAGGAAAGCATCTGAAAAAAATCCAACACTCATTCACAACAAAAAGTCTCTGGCAAACTAGCAATAGAGGAGAACTTCCTCAACTTGATAAAAAATATCTACAATAACCCTACTGCTAAATCATGGTGAGAAAGTAGATGTTTTCCTCCCAAGACAGGCAACAAGACAAGTACATCCCCTTTTACAACTCCTATTCAACACTGTACTGAACACAGATAATGCAGTAAGACAAGAAAAGGTATACCAATTATGAAGGGAGAAATAAAACTCTCTTTGTTTGCAGATGACATGACTGTGTAGAAGATCCCAAAACTGACCAAAAAACTAGTGGAACTAATAAGTGATTAGAGCAAGGTTGCAGGATACAAGGTTAATATACAAAAGTCAACTGCTTTCCTAGATAATAGAAATGAACAACTGTAATTTGAAATTAAAAACAAAACACAGCACCAAAAACATTATAGTATAAATCTAACGAAACAGATACAAGATCTATATGAGAAAAACTATAAAACACTGATGAAATAAATCAAAGAAGATATAAATACCAGCATACCTCATTTTATTGCACTTTACAGTGCCTGCAGTGTTTTTTACAAATTGAAGGTTTGTGGCAACCTTGCATCAAGCAAGTCTATTGGCACCATTTTCCAACAGCATTTGTTCACTTTGTGTTTCTCGGTCACATTTTGGTAATTCATGCCATACCTCAAATGCTTCACCAGCAAAAAGATTACGGCTCACTGAAGGCTAGCATTTTTTAGCAATAAAGTATTTTTTTAATAAGGTATGCATATTTTTTTTAGACATATTGCTATTACACCCTTAACAGACTATAGTATAGTATAAACATAACTTTTATATGCATTGGGAAACCAAAAAATTCATGTGACTTGCTTTATTGTGATATTTTCTTTATTAAGGTGGCCTGGAACTGAACCTGCAATATCTCCTAGGTATGTTTGTAAATGGAGATATAGTCCATGTCCATGGATAAGAAAACTAAGTATTGTTAAGAAATCAGTTCTTCCCAACTTGATCTATAAATTCAACAGTCACAACAAAAATTCCAGCAAGTAATTTTGTAGATATTGACAAACTGATTCTAAAGTTTATATGGAAAGGTAAAAGACCCCAGAAGAGTCAACATAATACTGAAGAAAAAGAACAAAGTGAGAGAACTGACACTCAACTTACTATAAAGCCACAGTAATCAAGACTGTATGGTATTTTCAAAAGAACAAAGAGATCAGTTGTACAGAATAAAGAGCCCAGAAATAGATTCATACAATTCAACAGTCAACTGATCTTTGACAAAGGAGCAAAGGCAATTCAATGAAGAAAGAATAGTCTTCAACAAATGGTGCTGGAAGAACTGATCATCCATGTGCAAAATCCAGACAGAGGTGAACTCAGAATGGATCATAGACCTAAATGTAAAATACAAAACCATAATACTTTTAGAAGATAACAGAGGAAAAAATCTAAGTGACAACACCAAAAGCATGTTCCAAGAAAAAAAAATTGGATTTCATTAAAATTAAAAACATCTCCTCTGGGAAAGACAATGTTAAGAGAACAAACAGACAAGCTACACACTAGGAGAAAAATCTTTGCAAAGCATATATCCAACAAAGTACTAGTATCCAAAATATACAAAGAATTCTTAAAGCTCAAAGATGAGCTCAATTTAATAAATGGGCAAAAGATCTGAACAGACACCTCACCAACGAAGACATTTAGATAGCAAAAAAGCAAATGAAAACATGTTCAACATCATATGTCATTAAGGGTATTGAGTATTAAAACAATGATGAAATGAGATACCACTACACACCTATTAGAATTGTTAAAATCCAAAACAATGACAACCCCAATTTCTGGTGAGAATGCAAGCAATAGGAACTCTCATTCATTGCTGGTAGGAATGCAAAATGATACAGGCCACTTTGGTAGACTACTGAGAAGAATCACACAAATGAAAAAAAGAGGGGAAACGTTAGGTACCCTCTGTGCCTTAGTTTCAGTATCTACAGACCTAACTATGCTGTTGTAAGGATGGAGATAATAAACAGCACTCAGTATAGTGCCTGCTCTGTAGGAAGCATTTAATATATGTTAAAGATAGCGATGCTGATGATGGAAAGAGGAAAAACACTCTTCTGACTTTGTCTAGAGAAGGGAGTATTAGAAAATGATATTGTAACTTCTTTTTAATGTTTAACATCTAATTATATTTCTAACATCAAAGACTACAGTTAAAATTTTATCATTAATGCTTTTATTTTGGTTTTAGTTTTATCTCAAGTCCTTTGCTTTCTGCTGACATTAATCAGGTGCACATTGAAAAAAAAAATCAATGTGAAGACCACATTTCCCATCTCAAGAGCTGATTCTTTAAACATGAGGAGTTCTCACTAGGAAAACATGAAGGAGGAAAAGGAAATAGCATTTTGGGAAAACTCAATTGGCTTGGCATAGTTAAAGCATGTTAACCTCAAAATAGGTCATGAAGAGCTTTCTTTCAAGGAGTTTAGATCTCAACTTATACATTAACAATTAGCAAATGGGTAAAAAGCTACAAGCAGGAAGTGGATCCTTTTGATGTATCAGGGAGAAAATGGTTAGGAATCAATGCTATGGGTTCCTGAGAACCAGAACTATGAATGCCACGTGATGTGTTAAAGAAAGAGGCTTAATTCAGAGTAATTAAGAAGCAATATGGATATGATAATATCAAAAAAACAAACAACCCAATCCAAAAATGTGCAGAAGACCTAAACAGACATTTGTCCAAAGAAGATATACAGATTGCCAACAAACACATGAAAGGATGCTCAACATCACTAGAGAAATGCAAATCAAAACTACAATGAGATATCATCTCACACCAGTCAGAATGGCCATCATCAAAAAATCTACAAACAATAAATGCTGGAGAGAGTGTAGAGAAAAGGGAACACTCTTGCACTGTTGGTGGGAATGTAAATTGATACAGCCACTATGGAGAACAGTATGGACGTTCCTTAAAAAACTAAAAATAGAACTACCATATGACCCAGCAATCCCGCTACTGGGCATGTACCCTGAGAAAACCATAATTCAAAAAGAGACATGTACCACAATGTTCACTGCAGCTCTATTTACAGTAGCCAGGACGTGGAAGCAACCTAAGTGTCCATCGACAGATGAATGGATAAAGAAGATGTGGTACATATATACAATGGAATATTACTCAGCCATAAAAAGAAACGAAATCGAGTTATTTGTAGTGAGGTGGATGGACCTACAGTCTGTCACACGGAGTGAAGTAAGTCAGAAAGAGAAAAACAATTACCATATGCTAACACATATATATGGAATATATATTAAAAAAAAAAAAAGTTCTGAAGAACCTAGGGGCCGAACAGGAATAAAGACGCAGATGTAGAGAATGGACTTGAGGACACGGGGATGGGGAAGGGTAAGCTGGGGTGAAGTGAGAGAGTGGCATGGACATATATACACTACCAAATGTAAAAGAGATAGCTAGTGGGAAGCAGACACATAGCACAGGGAGATCAGCTCGATGCTTTGTGACCACCTAGAGGGGTGGGATAGGGAGGGTGAGAAGGAGACGCAAGAGGGAGGAGATATGGGGATATATGTATATGTATAGCTGATTCACTTTGTTATAAAGCAGAAACTAACACACCATTGTAAAGCAATTATACTCCAATAAAGATGTATAAAAAAAAAGAATAATGGGTGGAAGGTTTTAATTTATTTCAAGGGGGAGGGTATTGGGAATGGGAGATAAGGTCAGTACCTAATATGTAATTGAGGCACCTATCAAAAGGAAGTTGAGTACTGAGTCTAGACTTTAGGAGAAAGAAATAGAGGAGGGAGGGAGGGAGGGGGAGAGAGAGATCATTTTCAGCACCAATGCCAGCTGAGGCCATGGGAGTTCCTTGAAGAACGGGATAAGTTCTTTCCAGCTCCAGTATCTGATAAAGTAGATATTCAGTAAATGTTGAATGAATAGCTAAAGTCAGTTCTGAGAGAATGTATAGTATAAGAACAAAAGACAAAAAAAAAAAAGAACAAAAGACAGCCCAAAGTAGACATCTAAAAACGTCAATACCAACCCTAAAAGTGACAATAAGGAAGACTAAGAACCAGGAGAGAATGAAGGAGAAAGTTTGTAAAATAAGGACACAGTCAATCAAATGCCAGAGAAAGGTTTAGGAAGCTGACAAACAAAACATGTTCACCGGATGTGGAAATGAGGGAGTAGCTGGTCGACTGCAGAAGCAGTTCACTGGCTGGTGGCGCTTATGGAGCTATGCTGCCCAATCCAGCAGCCACCAGCCATATGTGACTACTTAACTTTAAACCTTAATTAATAACATCAAAAATTCAGTTCCTCAGTTGCACTTTAGTGGCTTCCATATTGGATAGTGCAAATACAAAACGTTTCCATCGTCACAGAAAATCCTATTAAGCAGTGCTGTTATAGAAAATGGAGCAGTGAAAAAAGGGTAAAGTGACAAGTGTTGACCTGGTAAATTAATTAATATATATTTGCAACTATTTTACCATTAAAGTAGAAATAGAAGTTTACCACTTTTAAAGAAGCACTGTGAAATATTAGTACCTGTGAAATATTCTATAATCTTTTGGTGAAATTCATATAAAAATGTAAGTTAAAAAAAGTAACTCCAATTGAGGCTTAATATACAAGGAAACATTCATAATGTCTAATGTGTTGATGAGGCTGGGAAAAAAGTGACAGCATACTGATGTTAAATACTGGAGCAAACTTAAACCTTTTAATTTGGGTCTGTGGTAATGCAGAAGGTGTCAAAACTACTGTCATTTACGTTGCTCCTTGTGCTATATTAATAGAAAAAGATATCTTTGAAACATCTTCCTCAAAACTGCACTGGCTCTTAAAAACACAGCTCCTAAAAAGAACACTGATGGTTGCTAAGAAATGCACTATGAATACATGGATTAGATCTCAACCGCCTACATTCAATATGTGGGTACAACTACTACAGCCACATAAAAAAGTAAGTCCAAAATTAATGACAAAGTGGTTAAACGCTAAAAACACCTTAGCAATTAATGTCTGTAGAATTCTCATCCATAAATACAGATCAGTTTATAAACTTACACAATTCAATCAAAGATTAATATTTAAATGGTTTTCATTTTATCCTTTCCAGCTTATTGGTTCTTCCAATCTTAATATACTCAACAGACAAAAATAAAATAAATAATTCCAAAGAGTCTACAAAATTTTTCGCTGATGCCAAAACCAGGTACCATGGAGATTAAATACAGGAACAAGACAAATCTCAAATTAATACTGAGCAAAAAAAAGTTGCAAAGGAAATTAGAGATACCATTTATGCATGTCTTTAAAAGTTTATTTAGTTTAGGGATACATACATATAAACTAAAAATACATAAGAATGACAACCCTGAGAAGGGAGGGAGAAAGCAGGGATCTGCGAGGGGCTTTATCTACATCTGTAATATTTTATTTATTTAAAAAAGGGGGGGAAAGCCACAAATATTAAACTCTAGTTAATGACATACATGAAGTATTTAGGAGTGAAGTGTACTGAGATGGGCAACATATGTTGACATGCAACTAAAAGTAAGATGAATTAATGGATAAACAGAAGCATGGATAGATATGTCAAAGCAAATAAAACAAAATATTAATTAGAGAATCTAGGTGATCAGTATATGGGTTTGCACTGTATAATTCCTTATGTTTGGAATTTTTATAATAAAATACTAAAGGGAAAGAGAGATCTAAAGCAAAATAAGGCCTAATGATGGGTATATGGGTCTGGGCATCTCAGCTTACAAATGAAGATGGATCTCTGTTTTGCTTGGACTCTGGGTACTGAACTCTGCATCTTATCAAAGTGGGTTGAGAATTACAGATATTAATGAATCTGTAAATGCAGATATAAATTTGAATGACAGATAGCTGTGCCTGTCAGACAACTAGAACTCATCTACTATGTGCAAGGCACTGGATTTAGTCAGTAATAGAGCAGACCCTGCCCAAGGAAATTAGATTCTAATAAAAAACAGTAATATGTTTAAGATAACCATAAGGCAAGGCAAAATACAGAAATACCTCAGAGATATTGCAAGTTCAGTTCCAGACCATCGTAATAAAGCAAATATCACATCCCATGAATCTTTTTGGCTTGCCAGTGCATATAAAAGTTATGTCAGATAACCTATGGACTAGGAGAAAATATTTGCAAACAATGCAACCGACAAGTGGTTAATTTCCAAAATACACAAACTGTTCATACAACTCAATATCAAAAACCCAAAAAACCCAATCAAAAACTGGGCAGAAGAGCTAAACAGACATTTCTCCAAAGAAAACACACAGGCCAACAGGCACATGAAAAGATGCTCAATATTGCTAATTATTAGAGAAATGCAAATCAAAACTACAATGAAGTATCACCTCACACCAGTCAGAATGGCCATCATCAAAAAGTCTGCAAATAATAAATGCTGAAGAGGATGTGGAGAAAAGGGAACCCTCTTTCACTGTTGCTGAGAATGTAAACTGGTGTAGCCACAGTGGAAAACAGTGTAGAGGTTCCTTAAAAAACTAAAATTAGAGCTACCATATGATCCAGCAATCCCACTCCTGGGCATATATCTGGAAAAGATGAAAACTCTAACTTGAAAAGATACATGCACCCCAATGTTCATAGCAGCACTATTTACAATAGCCAAGACATGGAAGCAACCTAAGTGTCCATCCAACAGATGAATGGATAAAGAAGATGTGGTATATATCTACAATGGAATACTACTAAGCCATAAAAAATACTGAAATATTGCCATTTGCAGCAACATGGATGCACCTAGAGATTATCATACTGAGTGAAGTAAGTCAGACAGAGAAAGACAGATATTATATAACTTATATGTGGAATCTAAAAAATAATACAAACAAATTTATTTACAAAACAGAAACAGACTCACAGACATAGAAAACAAACTTATGGTTACCAAAGGGGGGGGGGTGGTGAGGGGATTAACAGATACACACCACCATATATAAAATAGGTAAAACAATAAGGATTTACTGTATATCATAGGGAACTACATTCAATATCTGGTAATAACCTATAATGGAAAAGAATCTGAAAAAAAATATATATATATAACTGAATCACTTTGCTGTATATCTGAAAATAATACAATATTGTAAATCAACTACACTTCAAAAAAAGAGTTATGTTGGGACTTCCCTGGTGGCTCAGTGGTTAAGAATCCGCCTGCCAATGCAGGGGTCACGGGTTCGATCCCTGGTCCGGGAAGATCCCACATGTCGCGGAACAACTTCTGAGCCTGCGCTCTAGAGCCTGCAAGCCACAACTACAGCAGCCCGCGTGCCACAACTACTGAAGCCCACGTGCCTAGAGCCTCTGCTCTGCAACAAGAGAAGCCACCGCAATGAGAAGCACACGCACCACGACAAAGAGCGGCCCCTGCTCGCCACGACTAGAGAAAGCCCGCGCGCAGCAACGAAGACCCAACGCAGCCAAAAATAAATTTTAAAAAGTTATGTTTACACTATACTGTAGTCTATTAAGTGTGCAATGGCATTATGTCTAAAAAATTGTATACACCTTAATTTTAAAATATTTTATTTCTAAAAAATGCTAACCCTCATCTGAGCTTTCAGTGAGTCATAATCTTTTTCCCATAATGACATCAAAGATCACAAATCACCATAACAAATATAATAATACTGAAAAAGTTTGAAATATTACAAGAATTACTAAAATGTGACACAGAGACACAATGCGAGCAAACGCTGTTGGAAAAATGGTGCCAGCAGACTTGCTAGATGCAGGGTTGCCACAAACCTTCAATTTGTAAAAAATGCAATATCTGCAAAGCCCAGTAAAGTGAAGCACAATAAAACAAGGTATGTCTTTACAATAAATGCCATAAGACAAACACAAAATATTCGTATTATAATAATTCCAAAGAAAAGATCATAATGAGTGGAGAGGGGGAGGACTAAAAGCACTTAGAATGCTGGCTATTTTCAGGAATCCTGGAAGATTGCTAACAAAAAAGCATAGAAAGAAGAATGAATCTTGGAAGACAGGGAAGATTTGGAAAAGATGGCTAATGGATAGACTAGAATCAAATGGAGCTAACATATGAACAGATTGGACTTGAAATAACTTATGACTGGCCTACGGTTTAACTTCTCCTTGGACTTAACTTACATTACATTGTAGACAAACATATTACATTGTAGACATTTTTTCCTTATTCAACAGACAACAAACAAACCTCTGAAGATTGCTGATTAGAGGGAAATGAATGTATTCATTACTCAATATCCCCTTCAAATCTGATTCAGTAGACCGGGAAAAGTAATTTGGTGCTCAATGCCAGTTACTGGTTTAAGAAAAGAAATTCTAAGATTCAAAACATTTTATAAAAAGGCTATATCTAGGGACTTCCCTGATGGCTCAGTGGTTAAGAATCCGCCTGCCAATGCAGGGCACACGGGTTCGAGCCCTGGTCCAGGAAGATTCCACATGCTGTGGAGCAACTAGGCCCATGAGCCACAACCACTGAGCCTGTGCTCTACAGCCCACGAGCCACAACTACTGAGCCCGTGTGCCACAACTACTGAAGCCCACACACAAAGAGCCTGTGCTCCACAACAAGAGAAGCTAAAAAAAAAAAAAAAAGGCTATATCTAAAGAAAAATAGTCATAATGAAGATAAAAGGCAATTAAATAAAATAGGTTTAAAAATTCTAATTGCTGAGAAAATGGCTAACAATAAGCATTTTGCAAAATGACAAAATTTATCTGGTGGCTTTTAATATTCTCATGTCTAAAAACAATAAAAAATTCTTTAATAAAGGCCAGGAAGGATAGGCTCAATTTAGACATTTTCCCAAGTTAATGTCTAAAACATTCATCACCATGAAAACAGATCACAGGTTAAAATGACAAGTCAGCTCCTTAAAAGATACTTGTCACTTAGAAAGTATTTCCCTTGAATAAAAAAAAAATCAAATGTAAAATTTCTCATGTATATCCTGAACTGATTTTTTTAACATATAGCTATTTGTTATAAAAGAATTATATTACTTGAAAATTAAATGAAGCTAATGAGTATACAACCAAAAGAAAAACCTAACATACAGTTTAAGTTAGTGTTATCCAAAGAAAATTTATTTTAATTAAGATTACTTCCAAATAAATCTTTTTAGAAATTAATAGATTTTAAATTGTTCATGAGGTTAGTCTAGTCCTCAAATGATTTAACATTATCAATCAGAAAAGTACAAAGTCCTGCCTTACAAAAGGTCACATTTTAGATTTGAGTAAGGCTAAAAGAAAGTAAATAATTAGCAACAGCCTGTTCCATAAGCGAAAAATCTTACATTGGTTTGAGAGAAATAAGAGGAGCAACCTCCATCCACCCAGTAACCCTCTGACAGGAGAAACCCTTAGGAGTGACTAAGCAGGAAGCAGCTTAGCTACTTCATGACCCGTCCACCGCACCCCCTTCCTCCTGGTTCCTCTCTCACACAAGAGGCTGGAGAGAATCCAAAAGTAAGGTTGCTTTAACCTTGTGAAGATATGGAAGAACGACTCAGAACCTAAGCCCAGTCAGTGAGCCATCAGGAAGGGCTCACTACGCAGGAAGAATTTTAAGAAAATGGGGAGGAATCCTAGGCAAACGTCTCTATGATTAGAAATGGTTATGGGTTACAATTCTAAAGGCTTTGTTTGTTTGTTTAAACATAATAGTATTTAGAAATTACTGGCATATTAGAAACATTAAGTCACTAACAACATCTTCACATAGACTTTTTACATTATTTTACGTACCAGGACTATCCTCATTCTACAAAAATACTGAAGCAGAGAGATTAAAGGAATTCACAGTTGCAAGAAGTATGACTAACATTCACAGCCTAGGTTTCTAATTTACCCCTTACAATACTTCTGCTATAACCCATGAGAATTATTTAAATCCAAAATTAGAAATAAAGCCACGACTGAGACTAAATCTTTGGCAAAGATAAATTAATCTGCTTGGTTTTGAAGAGTTGTGTAAAGAAAGATGACCTGGAAGGCAGGTCATCTGATCATGATTCCTAACTATCTTAAGAAAATGAAACATTATTTCTGCATGTGTGCTTCATGTCTAATACTTTATAAGTCATTCACCTAGTGCAATCTGAAATTTAGGTTATTTTTCCATACAGCTTCAGGGATGCCACTAAAATAAATTTATGAAAAATAAACAAGTCAGATCAGCCATCTTCCCCATGCTGAGAAAAAGCACTACTGTTCTGTAAACTATTTATGCTGTTGGTTTAAAGAGCATTTTATGGCTGAAATGGGACATTATCAATGAATTCTACAGGGGAGGCTAGTTCTTCTCTAGCTTTTTTGCCAGGTGATTCAGTGCACCTTTTTTGCTATGTGATTCACTCTATCATCCCATTTCTTTCAACATTAAAATTCTATAATGTAAAGTTGATTTTAAGGGAAATTACTTTTCCTACTGTGAAATTTCCCCATGTCTCACACTGAAAAAATTAAGTTATGGTTCAGCACATATGTGCTGTTGTGCTACTTTTTCTTCTCCTCTGTTTTCAGTGACACTAGACAGTTTAAATATTTTATATGTAGTGCAGTCTAGAAAAACTTTCATTTTTGTTACAGTATCAAGGTACTGTGAATTTTCAGCTCAAGATAAGAAGTCCTTGCTAATAGTTTTGGGAGACTTAAAATGTATGCCATCGTCTCTTCTTAGTGAAGGTAACGGGAGTGGGGGTTATGCAGAGGTCGCTGAACCAGAAGGTGCCAGTGAAGGGGTCGGACACACTAGAGGTGGTCAGAATTAACTATAACTTCAGTATTCTGGCAGCTTCAGCAGTTTCTGCTTAGCTGTACCTTATCCACCCCCACCCCGACCCCCATCCTGAGAGAGGCCTCTGGCAGCTATATTTATATTATATTCCAATTGAAAAATATATATTTATAGAATAAAATTTAAGGGATTTTGGTGATAAAGACAAATCCCAGGGCGTGCTAGATTAGGAATTAGGTTTATGATGCTGCATTGCCAAGGAACAGGAAAAGTAGACAGCTGGTGGGGAGGGAGGCATGGGGAGAAAGAAGGAAAATTAAGGAAGAAGTTCAGAAACTGCCTGGTAGCCTTCCAGTTCCAGGCTCTAAACCTGGTTTTTGCCCTGTATTTCATGAGAAATCCCCATAAGCTTTCAATACTTTCCCTTTACTTGCTAAAGGTAGTCTGAGCGGGTTTTATAACTTGCAACCAAAAAGAACTTCCTCCAGATACCTAGCATGATAGCCTGCTGCATGTAGTAGATGTCATCCGGCCCTTCTGGGCTGGGGTGACGATCTGGCAGCAGCAAAGACCTGTGCAGTTACACCTGCACTGCAGCATATCTGCTCATCGGTAGTGCTTTCACACTGGCAAGAGTGCCAAGGTGATGGTAGAAATCTATTTTCTCTTCAGTACAGTTGCAAACCTATCAAAAAGGTGCTTCACAAGGCTTTATCCAACATAGTTGAAGACAGGCTATACTGTTTCATGGTGAAAGCTAAACAACTGCCAATCCTTGGCGTTCCATTGAAAATACAGCTTTTGTTACTCCTACTGGAAAAAAAAAACAATGTATCTGCTTTCAACTCATCATATGCAAATGTAAGAAATAGAATATTATCAGTCTACTTAATTGTACTCCTACCAGAGAGAAGCTTTTCAATTGGATAACATATAGTACCACTCTGAATACTTCTAATATGTGTTCTTTTTTCTTTCCAGAAGAAAGGAATTATTCATAACTAACACAAATAGCACAGCTTCATTTTAAAAACAGGAACTGCAGTAACCGGTATATTAAAAGTAGGTTATAATTAATGAATGTTTAAAATAATTTATTATTTTACTGTTATCTCTGAAGGTATTTATTTTATGTACAGTGGGAAAAGTCCATAAATCCCACTACATATGAATGGAAATACACATTTTCAAGGTCTCTCTGCAAATATTTTCTAGTCTATACATTTAATAGCAAAGTCTACAGAGTAATTGGTATATGATTTAAAATTAGTCTTAATATGTCTACTTGACATTACAAATAAAACTACTAATGACTTCTCAAATGATACTGAAGTACCTTCCAAGAATCAGAGACACACTTATAACAATACTGTGCACACAAATGAACAGACACATGCTAGAATTGTGATGCTGTCATCATTACATCAACCAATTATGCCGCAACTTCCATTTTATGTTCAAGATAAGGACCATGTATTAATTGTTGTCTGATGTTATTAAATTTTTGTAAATAAGATGTAAACCTGGTCCTCAAAAAAGCCTTTTTGAAGATGGAATTTAGCTACAGCCAAGGATTTGAGATAGGAATCCAGTCAAATGAAATTTTCTAATGTTTGCAGATAATTTGGGGTAAGCTGCTATTACAGAATACAACTACATATTTCTAATTTGTGGTAAGCTGCTATTACACAATACAACTAAATATTTCTATTTATTTGAAATTATGAGGATAAAAATGAAAGTACTAAAACTGTACTTTTAAATTAATAACTTTTTTTAGCTGGCAAAAGTCACTACAATTGGAGTGATTGGTATAGTTTAGGTAAGAATAAAGGGGAAAACCAGACATTAAACCTTTGTTTGGATTAGCAGCACTGAACACTGAATTGTTTCAGATAAAATAACGGTCAGAAGGCTGGCCACCTTACTACAAGAGCCAAAAGAAACTGTAGGCTATAGTTTCCCCTTTAATCTTACTTCATTCAAGATTATTACGTGCTCATGTTGATACAACATAGACAGAAGTTTTTCATATAAACACATCCTGGAAAAATGCATTAAACCATTTCTTTCCCCATACATATTTTCAGTGTCCTATGTCAATAAAAACCATAAATATCAAAATGTGGCTTCACTCTCTGAGGGTTCAGTGTGCTTCATGTTGTAGTATTAAAAGGCCAGAAATTAATATTGAAGGTTAGGACGTACTGCCTGAGAAAACACGAAATCATCTATAAAAATTAATTGCTAAAGTATTCTACTGTTAAAAGGGACTGTTTACACACTTTCGGAAGTACCATAGTGCTGAGATCTGACTCTGTTGTATACCTCCTTATTTCTTGATTGTGCTATTTCTACAGTCACGATACTGGTGTGAACCTAACCAATACAACTCTGTTATAACACAGCAGCCTTCTTTCTAACTGTTTTGTTTCTAGTCTTTTTATTCTAAACTCTCCTGCTCACAGAAGCCATCATCCTATTGGCTTCCAAGATCTGACTCAAATTCTTTAATAAAATCTTAGCTACTAAAATAGACTTATCACCTACCAAAATATCATGCACCATACATTTTTCAGGATTTTACCTGCTCTCATATGCCATTTGCATTTCCTTGGTTGCTTTTCTACTTCAATTTATTCAAAATTTTGTTCAAGATATATTTCATGAAGTTTTTCCAGATCAAATTTTTCCAGTTACTTGAAACAGATATCTAAGAAGTATACATTTATTTCTGGCCATCCTACCTCTATTATATTGAGGGTAAATACAATTTATTTTGCTTCCTTTGTAACTGTCTCCCATTAGGTATAAGGCTGGGAACAAAATGGATCTTTAATTCTCTGATTAATTTAAAGGCTTAACATCATATATTCTGGCCTTGGCTCAAACTTTAATTAGACATTTTGGCCATCCTTCCAATTGATCCTAAATGCAAATTCTTTGAGATTAGTAAATGAATCTGTTCATAGGTGTTGTGAATAAATATTGTTCCTTGATCAAGTAAATATCATAATTAAATTTTTAATTGATTTAGCATTACAAGCAAGGTGTAACCAGCCCTGCCCATACCCACCAGTCTGTAGGCATCAGTACTGGAACACATCAGGCCAAGCAACTAACTGGGCAGGGACACAGCCCCACTCACCAGCAGACAGGCTGAACCTGAGCCCACAGTCGCCCTTGGACATGGCCCTGCCTACCAGAGGGCCCAGGAACTGGTTCCACACACCACTGTGCAAGTACTGGACCCAAGACCCCCAGGCCCTGCAGCCAGAGCACCAGGAGCCACCAGTGGGCAGACAGTAGGCCCAGAATCCCCTGGGACTTGGCCCTGCCCACCAGCAAGCCACATCTAGCCTTGGGAAAAGTCACATCCACCAAGAAGTAGACTCAAGCCCCAGGACCACTACAGCCACAAAGCCTACCATCAGGCTAGTACCAGCCCTAGGATGGCATGGGCCACAGCCTTGCCAACCAGAAGTCCAACACAAGCTTCAGGACACCACAGACCACACAGTCAACTGTGTCATGAACTGGCAGAACACACCAGCAGTCCAACACCAGCTCTGGGACCCCTGGGCCTTGCACCCAGACCCCAAGACACAGCTCTGCCCCCCAGTGGGCTAGTACTAGTCTGAGGACTTGGCTTCATCCATCCACTGGTGGGCAGGCACCAGCCACATGATTTCCTGGACCCCGACTCTGCCCAACAGTGAACCAGCACTAACCCCAGTACCCGCCGGTGTTCTGCAGCCAGGCACCTCATGATGCAGCCCTGCCAACCAGCAGCAGGCAGCCTCCACACAAGGCAGAACTTGGCAAACAACTGGACTGGGAGCCAGCCATGCCTACCAGACTGCCAAGAGTAGTCAGCCTGCCAAAAGAGAACAACCCACACAGCCGACATAGGAGGTATCCCTAGAGCAGATAACTCTGGTTACCAAAAAAGAGTGCACTGCTGGGACCCATAGGATGTCTCCTACAAAAGGTCACTTCTTCAAGGTCAGGAAATGTAGTCAACCTACCAGATACATAGAAACAAAAACAGCAAGTTAGGCAAAATGAGGAAACAGAGGAACATGTTGAAAATGAAGGAACAAGATAAAACCCCAGAAGAACAACTAAGTAAAGTGGAGACAGACAATCTACCTGAGAAAGAGTACAAGGTAACAGTTGTAAAAATGATCGAAGAACTACGGAGAATGAATGAACAGAGCGAGAAGTTAGAGGTTTCTAACAAAGAGTTAGAAAATATAAAGAATAACCAAATGGAGATGAACACCATACCTGAAATGAAAAACACACTAGAAGGAATCAACAGTAGACTAAACGATATGGAAAACAGATCAGTGAGCTGGAAGACAGAGTAGTGGAAATCACTGAAGCTGAATAGGAAAAAAAGAAAAAAAGAATAAAAAGAAATTAGGACAGTTTAAGACACCATTGAAACAACATCAAATGTACTAATATTCACATTATAGGGGTCGCAGAAGGAGAAGAGACAGACAGAAAGGGGCAGGGAACGTTTTTGTAGACATAATAGTTGAAAACTTTCCTAACCTTGGAAAGCAAACATTCACCCAAGTCCAGGAAGCACAGAAGCATACAAACACTGCAGAAAACACAAACATGTGGAGGCTAAACAATATGCTACTAAACAACCCATGAATCACTGAAGAAATCAAAGAGGAAATCATAAAATACCTAGAGACAAATGAAAATGAAAACACAATGATCCAAAACCTATGGGATGCAGCAAAAACAGTTCTGAGGGGGAAGTTTATAGCAATACAGGCCTACCTCAAGAAACAAGAAAAATCTCAAATAAACAACCTAACCTTACACCTAAAAAGAAAGTAGAGAAAGAACAAACAAAACCCAAAGTTAGTACAAGGAAGGAAATCATAAAGATCAGAGCAGAAATAAATGAAATAGACACAAACACAAAAAAAGGCAAAGATCAATAAAGCTAAAAGCTGGTTCTTTCAAAAGACAAACAAAATTGATAAGCCTTTAGCCAGACTCAAAAAGAAAAAAAGGAAGAGGGCCCAAGTCAATAAAATCAGAAATGAAAAAGAAGTTACAACTGACACCATAGAAATACACAGGATCATAAGAGACTGCTATGAACAACTCTATGCCAACAAAATGGACAACCTAGAAGAAATGGACAAACTCCTAAGACTGAACCAGGAGGAAAGAGAACATATGAACACACCAATTATTATAGAAATCGAATCAGTAATAAAAAAAAAATTCCAGCAAACTATAAAGTCTAGGAACAAGTGGCTTCACAGAATTCTACCAAACATCTAGATGGGAGTTAACAACTATCCTTCTCAAGCTATGCCAAAAAACTGCAGAGGAAGGAATGCTTCCAAACTCATTCTATGAAGCCAGCATTACCTTGATACCAAAACCAGACAAAGATATCACAAACAAAAGAAAATTACAGGCCAATGTTCCGGATGAACATAGATGCAAAAATCCTCAACCAAATATTAGCAAAATGAATACAACAATACATTAAAAGGATCACACATCAAGATCAAGTGAGGTTTATCCCAGGGATGCAAGGAATGTTTCAACATCCAGAAATCAATGTGATACACCATACTAACAAACTGAAAAATAAAAACCATATGATCATCTCAGTAGATGAAGAAAAAGTTTTTGACAAAACTCAACATCCATTTATGATAAAAACTCTCCAGGAAGTGGGTATGAGGGAATATTTCTCAACATAATAAAAGTCATATATGAAAAGCTGACAGCCAACATCACACTCAGTGGTGAAAAGTGAAATGCATTTCTTCTAATATCAATAACAAGACAAGAATGCCCACCCTCAACACTTTTATTCAACACAGTATTGGAAGTCCTAGTGAAAGCAATCAGACAACAAAAAGAAATAAAAGAACTCCAAATTGGAAAGGAAGAAGTAAACTGACACTATCTGCAGATGACATGATACTATTCATAGTAAATCCTAAAGACACCACCCAAAAACTACTAGAGCTCATGAATAAATTCAGTAAAGCTGCAGGATACAAAATTAATATACAGAAATCTGCTGCATTTCTATCCACTAACAATGAATTATCAGAAGGAGAAATTAAGGAAACCATCACATTTACAATCACAACAAAAAGAATAAAATACCTAGGAATAAACCTACCTAAGGAAGTAAAAGACATGTACTTGGAAAACTAAAAGACACTGATGAAAGAAATTGAAGATGACACAGATGGAAAGATATGCTGTGTTCACAGATTATAAGAATTAATATTGTTAAAATGACCACACTATCCAAGGCAATCTAGACTTAATGCAGTCCCTATCAAAATACCTATGGCATTTTCCACAGAACTAGAATAATTTTAAAATTTGTATGGAAACACAAGAGACCCTGAAGAGACAAAACATCTTGAGAAAGAAGAACAGAGCTAGAGGTATCCTGCTCCCTGACTTCAGACTATACTATTCAATACAAAGCTACAGTATTCAAAACAGTTTGGTGCTGACACAAAAACAGACACATAGATCAATGAAACAGAATAGAGAACTCAGAAATAAACCAACGCACTTACAGTCAGTTAATGTACGACAGAGGCAAGAATATACAGTGGGGAGAAGACAGCACCACCTAGGTGGTACTAGGAAAATTGGATAGCTACATATAAAAGAATGAAATTAGAATTTTTCCCACACCATATACAAAAAATAGACTCAAAATGGATTAAAGACCTAAAAGCAAAATCATAAACTATAAAACTTGTAGAGGAAAACATGGGCAGAAGACACTTTGCCTGTCTCCCTAGGCAAAGGAAACAAAAGCAAAAATAAACAAGTGGGACCTAATTAAACTTAAAAGCTTTCGCACAGCAAAGAAAACCATCAACAAAACAAAAAGACAACCTAGAGAATGGGAGAAAATATTTGCAAATGATATGACCAATAAGGGGTTAATATCCAAAATATAGAAACAGCTCCTACAAGTCAATACCAAAAAACAAACAACCCAATTAAAAATTGGGCAGAAGATATGAACAGCCGTTTTTCCAAAAAGGAAATGCAGATGTCAACAGGCACATGAAAAGATGCTCTACATTGCAAATCATCAGAGAGTTGCAAATCAAAACCAGAATGAGACATTACCTCATACCTCACACCTGTCACACTTTTGGCTATCATCACAGAGACTATAAATAACAAACGTTGGCGAGGATGCTGAGAAAAGGGAACCCTTGTACACTGTTGGTGGGAATGTAAATTGGTACAGCCACTGTGGAAAAGAGTGGAGGCTCCTCAAAAAATGAAAAAAAATAACTACCAAATGATCCCTTTTCCACACCTGGGTATACATCTGAAGGAAATGAAAAAACTAATTCAAAAAGATACATGCACCCCATGGACTTCCCTGGTGGTCAGTGGTTAAGACTCCACACTTCCAATGCAGGGGGCGCCAGTTCGATCCCTGGTTGGGGAACTAAGATCCCACATGCCATGCGGCACAGCCAAAAAACAGAAAAAAAAAAAAAAAAAAAAGATACATGCACCCCAATGTTCACAGCAGCATTATTTACAACAGCCAATATATGGAACCAACTTAAGTGTCCAACAGCAGATTAAAGGATAAAGAAGATGTGGTACATATATACAATGGAATACTATTCAGCCATAAAGAAGAAGGAAATTTTGTAATTTGCAATAACATGGATGGACTTGGAGGGTATAATGCTAAATGAAATAAGTCTGACAGAGAAAGACAAATACTATATGATATCACTTAAATATGGAATCTAAAAACTACACCAAACTCGTAAACATATAACAAAAAAGAAACAAGACTCACAGATATAGAAAACAAACTAGTGGTTACCAGAGGGGAGAGGGGGAAAGAGAGAGGCATGGTAAGAGTAGGGGATTAAGAGGTACAAACTACTATGTATAAAATAAATAAGCTACAGGATATATTGTACAACACAGGGAATATAGCTAATATTTTATAACTATAAATGGAATATAACCTTTAAAAATTGTGACTCACTACGTTGTACACCTGAAACTTAATAATAATAATAATATTGTAAATCAACTATAACTCAATTTTAAAAAATTGGTCTAAAGTTTTTTCCCTGTAAGACAATCATATTGTAGAAAAATAATAAAATTCAATTAGAAACACTGTGCTTCACTATACATTCATACAGTTTTCACTATTAAAACTGAACACCAAAGGAGAAAATAAGTTTTTTAAAAAAAGACTATTATACAAAGAGACAAGTTTCAAAATGTCTAAAAATATACTTATATTGCCTTGTACAGAAAACAAACAAAACATACACACAAAACCACAAGAACAACCACAAAACCCAAAGCAAAACTCATCCAGAAATGGTACCATTCAGATGACAGTATTTAAGATGTCAAGAGGATTGCATGTTACTAAGATGAAGCAATAATTAAAATGTAAACATATTGCATGTAAAACAAAGGAAAATTCTGCCTCTGTCTCTACTGTGTAGGTGTGACAGGAAAGCTCTAAATTTTTCCCTCAAACACTGAATCATCTCCAGTGATTCAAACCAGTATTTATCTCATATAACTCAATTGTGTAGCAGC
Organism: Balaenoptera physalus; assembly: GCF_965194825.1. Taxonomy (NCBI): domain Eukaryota; kingdom Metazoa; phylum Chordata; class Mammalia; order Artiodactyla; family Balaenopteridae; genus Balaenoptera; species Balaenoptera physalus. The sequence continues at coordinate 71,462,137 of NC_138892.1, forward strand.
TGCATTCTGTATTTTTCTTTAAATGGCACTTAAGTTATTTCAGTTTTAGAGACAAAAGAAACCACATTAAATTGGAAAAACCAAATACAACTTTAAAAGTCAAATTTTGACTATAACATCCTATATCTCTGTCAAAAAAAAAAAGAGAATAATATACCATTCTTCTCACATACTGAACACATTCTGAATTATCCATATGAAAATTATCCATATAAAAATCAGATTGTTTTCTTAGCCTTCTATCATATGTGGGACATAATTACACAGTAAAAGCTTCAAATTGAAATCCTTTGCACAATAAGAATCAACTTGTTATGACCTTGAGGAATGAGCCACTTATATCCACAGGTATTCCAAAAAAGAAAGGAAAAAAAATGTAAAAAATTATCATAGGTATCATTTCTTATCATTTTCTTTCTACGAAAGAAGTAACTTTTTCATTCATACTGAACGTAAGTGGTTTAAATATAATTCAATATTCAAAACTAAAAAAAAAAAACCTAATTCTCCAACCCTTTAAAAAATTCCCACAGATGCCACTATTATAAAAGGTAGGCTCATAAGCATTTTAAACGTCCAGTTTTATTTTTTCTTGCTTTTAAATATGTGTATGAAAGAATTTCAATTATTAACAGGATGGAAGGGGAATATGGCAGAGTGATGGAGATGATGGATTTTAAGGTCATGGAGTCCCTAGGTTTGGGTTGCTGTGTGTCTCTGGGCACAATATTTAATTCTGTAAGCCCCAGCTGCCTTGTTTATAATGTGGGTATTGTAACATGACCTTATGTCACAGGGCTTTTGTGAGTATTAAGTGACAGAGCAAACATAAAGTACTTAATACTCAGAAACCATTCACTCAACAAACATTTGAGGGCCTACTAGCCAACAAATATTTGAGGACCTACTATGTACAAACCCTGTGCAAGTGGTGAACAAAAAAACATACAGTCCCTATCCTCAGAAAGCTTTCTTTTTAGTGGGAAAGATATGCAATAAAAAGTATAAAAACATATAAACATATGTATAATTGTGGGAAGCGTTATAAAGGAAATAAAGTAGGTTCAGTGATGGGGGAATTACTTTGATTGGTCAGGGTGATAAGGAAATGTTTCAGTGAAAGGGTAATACTCAAGCAGGGGCCTGAAAGATGAGAAGAAGCCAGCAAGAGCATTCCAGGAAAAAGTAATAGCATCAACAAAGGCCACCCAAGAGGGGAGGAAGTGTGTCCTATAAGAGGCCAGTATGACTGCAGCACAGTGAACCACGAGGGTAATACGAAAGAAATTTGGAGGGAGAGGTAGTAGAAAGAACCAGCAGATCTCTACAGCCACGGTAAAGACTTTGGATTTTTATTCTGAAATACTACAATGGGAAGCCACTGGAGGGTTTCAAATGGGAAAACATTATATTTAACAGGTTTAGAAGTCAGGAAATAACCATAGCAACATTCCATTTGACTAAAAGATCGAGATTCAATGTATCCTGGAGCACTGCAACTCGCTTGTTTAAAATACTATTGTTTGGGACTTCCCTGGTGGTCCAGTGGCTAAGGCTCCGCGCTCACAATGCCTGGTCAGGGAACTAGATTAGATCCCACACGCCCCAACTAAGAGTTCGCATGCCGCAACTAAAAGATCCTGCATGCCGCAACAAAGATCCCACGTGCTGCAACAAAGATCCTGTGTGCCGCAACAAAGATCCCATGTGCCGCAGCTAAGACCTGATGCAGCCAAATAAATAATTTTTTTTAACAAAGTATATATTTCCTATTTTAAAAAATACTATTATTTGTTTCTTTCAGGTGGAAAATTCTAAAATACATTAGCCATTTCATGTCTAAGGCTAATATATATGTATTTTTAAAAAGACACCTCAAAAACATTAAAAACTAAAGTACCTGTTTCTTTCTTTTCCCCCCTTTTAAATGCATCATGATCAACCGTTATGCCAAGTTATGAATGTAAGTTTAATTTTTATCACTTGCCTCTTTGATTTTGAGTTGCACAATATGTCAGTTGTTCAAAAGCCTGGGCAACAGAACTGGTCAAACTTCCTGGTGTATAAATAACTGAATTAAAAGAGACTTTAAAAGAGACTAAGTTTGTGTCTTTTTTTTTTTTTTTTTTTCAGTAAAATCATCACCTTCACCATCTATCAGTGAGCCTTTTTTGATTGTTTAGTAATATTTAAGGTGTTCTTACTTGGTTAGCTATGGATAAACAATCTGGTTTGCTTTTCTACTCTTACTCAAAGGATACTGTGAATTACTGGAAAAAATCCAAAACTGCAATTATTTGATCCACCACAAACTCTTTAATCTCCCTGTTGAGTTCTATATCAACACGCACCATTTGGGGTATCCTAAGCCCTTTCCTTGCCCAAATCAGGAATGCCAACTGCTGATAGGACTCTCTCCTCCGTATCCATTTCCCCGTACTCTGAGCAAAACTGCCTCTCCTAAACTGATCCTCCTCTTCACCTCAAAAATGCTGCCACTTTATTCTCCTTTGCCCTAGTTGCAGAAAAAAGGGTTCTCTAAATTTTCAAGGTTAAGTCCCTCTATCTGTGCTACTGATAGCTTCCTTGCTATCAATTATTGCTTCATCAATATTTCATCTGTTTTCTTATCTCACTCTCTCTCATATTACCCTTAACCTTTCACAAGTGGTCAAAAGTAAGTAAATAAATAAATAAATAGGGCATCAAGTTTTGTTTGTTCTCCTGCCACATGTTCTCACACACTAGTTCTCCACTGCTGACTTCACCAATCTAATTCAGGCTCTCATCATCCCTCACCCGAAGAGTAGCCAAACAGCTCTACACAGCCAAACTCATCTTCAAAACAATCCTGATCCTAATTCTCATGTATCTGAAATTCATCCATAAACCCTACTGCCTATCAACAGAATTCAAACTCTCTTTTTCTGGCACTTAAATTTTTCAGCAAACTGGCTTCAAGCCACCTATCCTCCGAAAACTATCCTAGGCTTGCTATCTACTATCTTTTCCCTACCAACAAATTTCTGTAAAATACAGTCTATAATCACACCCTTTCTCACACTACCTTAGTTTCTCATCTTCTACTTGGAGACTGTGCCCTTTAACTTGTGGGATCTACACTAACTGTGAGTGGTTAATGCCAGAATTGAATTGCAGTACACCAGTACACCAGCTGAAACAGAATACTTCCTTCCTGATTTGTATCCTTTATAACGAAACTGTAATCAGAAGTTTAGCACTTTCCTGAGTTCTGTCAGTTGTTCTAGCACATAATTGGACCTGATGGGATCACGGGGAACCCCAAATTTGCAGCCAACTGGTCAGGAGTTCAGGGAGCCCCAAAGTACAGCCAGCTGGTATCTAAAGTAAGGGCAGTCTTGCTGTGCCCTTTAACTTTTGGGGTCTGCACTAACTCTGGTGGTTAGCAACAGAACTGTAGTACACCAGTTGGGACTGAAACAAGATACTTCCTTCCAAAGTCTTTCTACCAAAGCAAGACAAAGATCTTAAGCCCATTACTTGAGACTATTCAAGATCCTTCTAATAATACCACAGGAAATAAAATTTTGTCAACATCTACTCTATGAAATCATAGCAATGAATGCTGTGGCTGGGGAGTGGAATAGGAGAATGAAGGGTATGGGGGAAAGATTAAAAAATATTCATGTACAGATGGGCAATAGGCACATGAAAAGATGCTTGTCATTGCTAATTATTAGAGAAAGGCAAATCAAAACTACAACGAGGGTCTTCCCTGGTGGCGCAGTGGTTAAGAATCCACCTGTCAATGCAGGGTACACGGGTTCGAGTCCTGGTCCAGGAAGATCCCACATGCTGCAGAGCAACTAAGCCTGTGAGCCACAACTACTGAGCCTGCACTCTAGAGCCCGCGAGCTACAACGACTGAACCCGCGTGCCACAACTACTGAAGCCCACGCACCTAGAGCCCGTGCTCCACAACAAGAGAAGCCACCGCAATGAGAAGCCTGCGCACCTCAATGAAGAGTAGCCCCCCGCTCGCTGCAACTAGAGAAAGCCCGCACGCAGCAACGAAGACCCAACGCAGCCAAAAATAAATTAATTAATTAAATAAATTTTAAAAAAAAACAAAACCTACAATGAAGTACCATCTCAGACCGGTCACAATGGCCATCATTCAAATGTCTACAAATAATAAATGTTGGAGAGGGTATGGAGAAAAGGGAACCCTCTTACACTGTTGGTGGGAATGTAAATTGGTGCAGCCACTATGGAGAACAGGATGGAGGTTCCTGAAAAAACTAAAAGTAGGGTTGCCATATGATCCAGCAATCCCACTCCTAGGCATATACCCAGACAAAACTGTAATTCAAAAAGATACGTGCACCCCTATGTTCATAGCAGCACTATTTACAATAGCTAAGACATGGAAACAACCTAAATGTCCATCGACAGAAGAATGGATAAAGAAGATGTGGTATATACATACAATGGAATACTATTCAGCCATAAAAAAGAATGAAACAATGCCATTTGCAGCAACATGGATGGACCCAGAGATTATCATACTAAGTGAAGTAAGTCAAAAAGAGAAAGACAAATACCATATGGTATTACTTATATGTGGAATCTAAAATACAACACAAATGAACTTATCTACAAAACAGAAACAGACTCACAGACACAGAGAACAGACTTGTGGTTGCCAAGGGGGAGTGCAGGGGGGAGGGAAGGACTGCGAGTTTGGGATTAGTAGATGCAAACAATTATATATAGGATGGATAAAAAACAAGGGAAATGTCTTCATTATCCTGTAATAAACAATTATATACAGGATGGATAAACAACAAGGGAAATGTCTTCATTATCCTGTAATAAACCATAATGGAAAAGAATATGAAAAAGAACATACATGTGTATAGCTGAGTCACTTTGCTGAAAAGGCAGAAATTAACACAAAGTTGTAAATCAATTATATTTCAATAAAATTTTTTTAAAAAGTAGAAAACCCCCAAAAATTCATGTGAAATATGATTTTCCCTAAACTATTTGTAATTGTTTTTTTTTAAACAACTTTATTGGAGTATAATTGCTTTACAATTGTGTGTTAGTTTCTGCTTTATAACAAAATGAATCAGTTATACATATACATATGTTCCCATATCTCGTCCCTCTTGCATCTCCCTCCCTCCCACCCTCCCTATCCCACCCCGCTAGGTGGTCACAAAGCACCGAGCTGATCTCCCTATGCTATGTGGCTGCTTCCCACTAGCTATCTATTTTACATTTGGTAGTGTATATATGTCCATGCCACTCTCTCACCCTGTCACACCTTACCCCTCCCCCTCCCCATATCCTCAAGTCCATTCTCTAGTAGGTCTGTGCCTTTATTCCCATCTTGCCACTAGGTTCTTCATGACCTTTTTTTTTTTTTTCCTTAGATTCCATATATATGTGTTAGCATACTGTATTTGATTTTCTCTTTCTGACTTACTTCACTCTGTATGACAGACTCTAACTCCATCCACCTCACTACAAATACCTCCATTTCATTTCTTTTTCTGGCTGAGTAATATTCCATTGTATATATGTCCCACACCTTCTTTATCCATTCATCCAATGATGGACACATAGGTTGCTTCCATGTCCTGGCTATTGTAAATAGAGCTGCAATGAACATTTTGGTACATGACTCTTTTTGAACTATGGTTTTCTCAGGGTATATGCCCAGTAGTGGGATTGCTGGGTCGTATGGTAGTTCTATTTTTAGTTTTTAAGGAACCTCCATACTGTTCTCCATAGTGGCTGTACCAATTTACATTCCCACCAAGAGTGCAAAAGTGTTCCCTTTTCTCCACACCCTCTCCGGCATTTACTGTTTCTAGATTTTTTGATGATGGCCATTCTGACCGGTGTGAGATGATATCTCATTGTAATTTTGATTTGCATTTCTCTAATGATTAAGGATGTTGAGCATTCTTTCATGTGTTTGTTGGCCATCTGTATATCTTCTTTGGAGAAATGTCTATTTAGGTTTTCTGCCAATTTGTGGATTGGGTTGTTTGTTTTTTTGTTATTGAGGTGAATGAGCTGCTTGTAAATCTTGGAGATTAATCCTTTGTCAGTTGCTTCATTTGCAAATATTTTCTCCCATTCTGAGGGTTGTCTTTTCGTCTTATTTATGGTTTCCTTTGCTGTGCAAAAGCTTTTAAGTTTCATTAGGTCCCGTTTGTTTATTTGTGTTTTTATTTCCATTTCTCCAGGAGGTGGGTCAAAAAGGATCTTGCTGTGATTTATGTCATAGAGTGTTCTGCCTATGTTTTCCTCTAAGAGTTTGATAGTGTCTGGCCTTACACTTAGGTCTTTAATCCATTTTGAGTTTATTTTTGTGTATGGTGTCAGGGAGTGTTCTAATTTCATATTTTTACATGTAGCTGTCCAATTTTCCCAGCACCACTTATTGAAGAGGCTGTCTTTTCTCCACTGTATATGCTTGCCTCCTTTATCAAAGATAAGGTGACCATATGTGCGTGGGTTTATCTCTGGGCTTTCTATCCTGTTCCATTGATCTATATTTCTGTTTTTGTGCCAGTACCAAACTGTCTTGATTACTGTAGTTTTGTAATATAGTCTGAAGTCAGGGAGCCTGATTCCTCCAGCTCCATTTTTCATTCTCAAGATTGCTTTGGCTATTCGGGGTCTTTTGTGTTTCCATACAAATTGTGAAATTTTTTGTTCTAGTTCTGAGAAAAATGCCAGTGGTAGTTTGATAGGGATTGCATTGAATCTGTAGGTTGCTTTGGGTAGTAGAGTCATTTTCACAATATTGATTTTTCCAATCCAAGAACATGGTATATCTCTCCATCTATCTGCATCATCTTTGATTTCTTTCATCAGTGTCTTATAATTTTCTGCATACAGGTCTTTTGTCTCCTTAGGTAGGTTTATTCCTAGATATTTTATTCTTTTTGTTGCAATGGTAAACGGGAGTGTTTTCTTAATTTCACTTTCAGATTTTTCATCATTAGTGTATAGGAATGCAAGAAATTTCTGTGCATTAATTTTGTATCCTGCTACTTTACTAAATTCATTGATTAGCTCTAGTAGTTTTCTGGTAGCATCTTTAGGATTCTCTATGTATAGTATCATGTCATCTGCAAACAGTGACAGCTTTACTTCTTCTTTTCCGATTTGGATTCCTTTTATTTCTTTTTCTTCTCTGATTGCTGTGGCTAACACTTCCAAAACTATGTTGAATAATAGTGGTGAGAGTGGGCAACCTTGTCTTGTTCCTGATCTTAGTGGAAATGGTTGCAGTTTTTCACCATTGAGGACAATATTGGCTGTGGGTTTGTCATATATGGCCTTTATTATGTTGAGGAAAGTTCCCTCTATGCCTACTTTCTGCAGGACTTTTATCATAAATGGGTGTTGAATTTTGTCGAAAGCTTTCTCTGCATCTACTGAGATGATCATATGGTTTTTCTCCTTCAATTTGTTAATATGATGTATCACGTTGATTGATTTGCGTATATTGAAGAATCCCTGCATTCCTGGAATAAACCCCACTTGATCATGGTGTATGATCCTTTAAATGTGCTGTTGGTTTCTGTTTGCTAGTATTTTGTTGAGGATTTCTGCATCTATGTTCATCAGTGATATTGGCCTGTAGTTTTCTTTCTTTGTGACATCTTTGTCTGGTTTTGGTATCAGGGTGATGGTGGCCTCGCAGAATGAGGTGGGGAGTATTTCTCCCTCTGCAATATTTTGGAAGAGTTTGAGAAGGATAGGTGTTAGCTCTTCTCTAAATGTTTGACAGAATTCGCCTGTGAAGCCATTTGGTCCTGGGCTTTTGTTTGTTGGAAGATTTTTAATCACAGTTTCAATTTCAGTGCTTGTGATTGGTCTGTTCATATTTTCTATTTCTTCCTGGTTCAGTCTCGGCAGGTTGTGCATTTCTAAGAATCTGTCCATTTCTTCCAGGTTGTCCATTTTATTGGCATAGAGTTGTTTGTAGTAATCTCTCATGATCATTTGTATTTCTGCAGTGTCAGTGGTTACTTCTCCTTTTTCATTTCTAATTCTATTGATTTGACTCTTCTCCCTTTTTCTCTTGATGAGTCTGGCTAATGGTTTATCAATTTTCTTTATCTTCTCAAAGAATCAGCTTTTAGTTCTGTTGACCTTTGTTACTGTTTCCTTCATTTCTTTTTCATTTATTTCTGACCTGATCTTTATGATTTCTTTCCTTCTGCTAGCTTTGGGGTTTTTTTGTTCTTCTTTCTCTAATTGCTTTAGGTGCAAGGTTAGGTTGTTTATTCGAGATGTTTCCTGTTTCTTGAGGTAGGCTTGTATTGCTATAAACTTCCTTCTTAGAACTGCTTTTGCTGCATCCCATAGGTTTTGGGTCGTCGTGTCTCCATTGTCATTTGTCTCTAGGTATTTTTTGATTTCCCCTTTGATTTCTTCAGTGATCACTTTGTTATTAAGTAGTGTATTGTGTAGCCTCCATGCGTTTGTATTTTTTACAGATCTTTTCCAGTAATTGATATCTAGTCTCACAGCGTTGTGGTCAGAAAAGATACTTGATAACGATTTCAATTTTCTTAAATTTACCAAGGCTTGATTTGTGAACCAAGATATGATCTATCCTGGAGAATGTTCCATGAGCACTTGAGAAAAATGTGTATTCTGTTGTTTTTGGGTGGAATGTCCTATAAATATCAATTAAGTCCATCTTGTTTAATGTATCATTTAAAGCTTGTGTTTCCTTATTTATTTTCATTTTGGATGATCTGTCCATTGGTGAATGTGGGGTGTTAAAGTCTCCTACTATGATTGTGTTACTGTCGATTTCCCCTTTTATGGCTGTTAGTATTTGCCTTATGTATTGAGGTGCTCCTATGTTGGGTGCATAAGTATTTACAATTGTTATACCTTCTTCTTGGATTGATCCCTTGATCATTATATAGTGTCCTTCTTTGTCTCCTGTAATAGTCTTTATTTTAAAGTCTATTTTGTCTGATATGAGAATTGCTACTCCAGCTTTCTTTTGATTGCCATTTGCATGGAATATCTTTTTCCATCCCCTCACTTTCAGTCTGTATGTGTCTCTAGGTCTGAAGTGGGTCTCTGGTAGACAGCATATATATGGGTCTTGTTTTTGTATCCATTCAGCCAGTCTGTGTCTTTTGGTGGGAGCATTTAATCCATTTACATTTAAGGTAATTATCGATATGTATGTTCCTAGTCCCATTTTCTTAAATGTTTTGGGTTTGTTATTGTAGGTGTTTTCCTTCTCTTGTGTTTCTTGCCTAGAGAAGTTCCTTTAGCATTTATTGTAAAGCTGGTTTGGTGGTGCTGAACTCTCTCAGCTTTTGCTTGTCTGTAAAGGTTTTAATTTCTCCATCAAATCTGAATGAGATCCTTGCTGGGTAGAGTAATCTTGGTTGTAGGTTTTTCTCCTTCATGACTTTAAGTATATCCTGCCACTCCCTTCTGGCTTGCAGAGTTTCTGCTGAAAGATCAGCTGTTAACCTTATGGGGATTCCCTTGTGTGTTATTTGTTGTTTTTCCCTTGCTGTTTTTAATATGTTTTCTTTATATTTAATTTTGGATAGTTTGATTAATATGTGTCCTGGCGTGTTTCTCCTTGGATTTATCCTGTATGGGACTCTCTGTGCTATTTCCTTTCCCATATTAGGGAAGTTTTCAACTATAATCTCTTCAAATATTTTCTCAGTCCCCTTCTTTTTCTCTTCTTCTTCTGGGACACCTATAATTCGAATGTTGGTGCGTTTAATGTTGTCCCAGAGGTCTCTGAGACTGTCCTCAGTTCTTTTCATTCTTTTTTCTTTATTCTGCTCTGCAGTAGTTATTTCCACTATTTTATCTTCCAGGTCACTTATCCGTTCTTCTGCCTCAGTTATTCTGCTATTGATCCCGTCTAGAGTATTTTTAATTTCATTTATTGTGTTTTTCATCATTGCTTGGTTCCTCTTTAGTTCTTCTACGTCCTTGTTAAATGTTTCTTGCATTTTGTCTATTCTATTTCCAAGATTTTGGATCATCTCTACTATCATTATTCTGAATTCTTTTTCAGGTAGACTGCCTATTTCCTCTTCATTTGTTAGGTCTGGTGTGTTTTGACCCTGCTCCTTCATCTGCTGTGTGTTTTTCTGTCTTCTCATTTTGCTTATCATACTGTGTTTGGGGTCTCCTTTTCACAGGCTGCAGGTTCGTAGTTCCCTTTGTTTTTGGTATCTGTCCCCAGTGGCTAAGGTTGGTTCAGTGGGTTGTGTAGGCTTCCTGGTGGAGTGGACTAGTGCCTGTGTCCTGGTGGATGAGGCTGGATCTTGTCTTTCTGGTGGGCACGTCCATGTCTGGTGGTGTGTTTTGGGGTGTCTGTGGCTTTATTATGATTTTAGGCAGCCTCTCTGCTAATGGATGGGGCTGTGTTCCTGTCTTGCTAGTTGTTTGGCATAGGGTGTCCAGCACTGTAGCTTGCTGGTCGTTGAGTGAAGCTGGGTCTTGATGTTGAGATGGAGATCTCTGAGAGATTTTCACCTGTTGGTATTACGTGGAGCTGGGAGGTCTCTTGTGGACCAGAGTCCTGAAGCTGGCTCTCCTACCGCAGAGGCACAGCCCTGATGCCTGGCTGGAGCACCAAGAGCCTTTCATCCACACGGCTCAGAATAAAAGGGAGAAAAAATAGAAAGAAAGAAAGAAAGAGGATAAAATAAAATAAAGCTATTATAATAAAAAATAAGAAGAAAAAAATTATTAGAGAAAAAATTTATTAAGAAAAAAAATTTTTTTAATTTTTAAAATAAATTTATTAATTTTTTATAATAAAAAATCAGAAAAAAATTATTAAGCAACAAATTTATTAAGACAAAAATTTTTTTAATTTTTTAAAATAAAAAATATGGAAAAACTTATTACGAAAAAATTTTTTTAATTTTTAAAAATAGAAAATAAGGAAAAAATTATTAAGAAAACCGTTATTAAGAAAAATAATTTTTAAGTACAAAAAAAACAAAACAAAAAAAGGACGGACCAAACCCTAGGGCAAATGGTGAAAGCAAAGCTATACAGACAAAATCTCACCCAGAAGCATACACATATACACTCACAAAAAAAGGAAAAGGGGAAAAATTAATATATCCTGCTCCCGAAGTCCACCTCCTGAATTTGGGATGATTCGTTGTCTATTCAGGTATTCCACAGATGTAGGTACATCAAGTTGTTTGTGGAGCTTTAATCCACTGCTTCTGAGGCTGCTGGGAGAGATTTCCCTTTCTCTTCTTTGTTCATAAAGCTCCTGGGGTTCAGCTTTGGATCTGGACCGGCCTCTGCGTGGAGGTCGCCTGAGGGCATCTGTTCTTCGCTCACACAGAACGGGGTTAAAGGAGCAGCTGCTTCGGGGGCTCTGGCTGACTCAGGCGGGGGGATGGGAAGAGTACGGATGTGAGGCGAGTCCACGGCGGCAGAGGCCGGCGTGATGTTGCAGCAGCCTGAGGCCCGCTGTGCGTTCTCCCGGGGAAGTTGTCCCTGGATCACGGGAGCCTGGCAGTGGCGGGCTGCACAGGCTCTCGGGAGGGGCGGTGTGGATAGTGACCTGTGCTTGCACACAGGCTTCTTGGTGGCGGCAGCAGCAGCCTTAGCGTCTCAGGCCCATCTCTGGGGTCTGCGCTGATAGCCGCGGCTCGTGCCCGCCTCTGGGGTCCGCGCTGATAGCCGCGGCTCGCGCCCGCCTGTGGGGTCCACACTGATAGCTCACGCCCGCCTCTGGGGTCCGCGCTGATAGCTGCGGCTCGCGCCCGTCTCTGGAGCTCGTTTATGCGGCGCTCTGAATCCCCTCTCCTTGCGCACCACGAAACAAAGAGGCAAGAAAGTCTCTTGCCTCTTCGGCAGCTGCAGACTTTTTCCCGGACTCCCTCCCGGCTAGCTGTGGTGCGCTAACCCCTTCAGGCTGTGTTCGCGCTGCCAACCCCAGTCCTCTCCCTGCGATCCGACCGAAGCCCAAGCCTCAGCTCCCAGCCCAGCCCGCCCCGGCGGGGGAGCAGACAAGCCTCTCAGGCTGGTGAGTGCTGCTCGGCGCCGAGCCTCTATGCGGGAACCTCTCCGCTTTGCCCTCCGCACCCCTGTGGCTGCGTTCTCCTCCGTGGCTCTGAAGCTTCCCTCCTCTGCCACCCGCAGTCTCCGCCCGCGAAGGGGCTTCCTAGTGTGTGGAAACCTTTCCTCCTTCACAGCTCCCTCCCACTGGTGCAGGTCCCATCCCTATTCTTGTGTCTCTGTTATTTCTTTTCTCTTTTGCCCTACCCAGGTACGTGGGGAGTTTCTTGCCCTTTGGGAGGTCTGACGTCTTCTGCCAGCGTTCAGTGGGTGTTCTGTAGGAGCAGTTCCATGTGTAGATGTATTTCTAATGTATCTGTGGGAAGGAAGGTGATCTCCGCATCTTACCCTTCCGCCATCTCTGTAATTATTGATTGTTCCCTACAGTGTCCTATTTTTCAACTTATGTTCATGTCATTCACCGCTATCTAGAATCTTTTACCTCATATTCCTACCTATGAGACTCCTACCTGAATTTTAAGAGTCCAAACAATTGTCACTTCCAAAATGAAACCTTTCTGTTCTCCTAACTGAAACTGATTCTTTAAATCTCAGTTTCAAGGCAAACAAGAATAACAGAATGCAATAAGTTAAGGAGCAGTCGCATTTTTACCATTTCCAGTATAAACTTGAATAAGTCACTTCAGCTTTTTAAACTTGTAAAATAAAGATAGGGCAAAACAACACACTATTATTTCCCAGAAAACTCTCCTTCCTTAAAAAACTGAGAAACACATTCTTTTAGAAGCATAGCTAAGCTCTTAAAATAAGTGAGGGGGGGGCTTCCCTGGTGGCACAGTGGTTGAGAATCTGCCTGCTAATGCAGGGGACACGGGTTCGAGCCCTGGTCTGGGAAGATCCTACATGCCGCGGAGCAACTAGGCTTGTGAGCCACAACTGCTTAGCCTGCGCGTCTGGAGCCTGTGCTCCGCAACAAGAGAGGCCGCGACAGTGAGAGGCCCACGCACCGCGATGAAGAGTGGCCCCCGCTTGCCACAGCTAGAGGAAGCCCTCGCACAGAAACGAAGACCCAACACAGCCCAAAAAATAAATAAATAAATAAATAAAAATTAAAAAAAAAAAATAAGTAAGGGGAACTGCCAACAGTCACAAATGAAGAAAGAAAAGAAGCAAGAAACCAGAGTGCTAAGCTAGTATCATGAGCCATGGCTTCCCCAAAGAGCCAGGAACTCACAGCCTGGTGGGCAATGAGAGACACGACTTCTGGTTCATTCAAGATAGAGTTGGTTTTAAGGCCTCTGTATAAAGCTAAGATTTTTGTGAAAGGTCAAACTAGAAAAAAACAAACAAAAATCACCTGTCAGTAAAAGAAAATGAAAGGAAAACTTCTCTGCCTTGGTCTAGGCTCTTGAGGTGAAGAGATGTAGTTTCCTCTGAGAATTCATAAGCACAGTCTACCTTCATATGCATTTGTAGTTCTAAATATAATATCACAACTCCAAAATACAAATTACATGAGGGAATATGCTACCATAGGCAAGGGTTAGCAGAAACAAAGCTGGATTAAAGACCTGAGACTTCAGCTATTAAAATGATCAGTTACAGAAAATAAGATGTTTAAAGAAATGAGAAAATGAAAACATAAGCAATAAACAATCTAATTCTAGGTAGATTTACAAAAGGAACCAAATTGAACTTCTAAAAGTGAAAAATATTAACCAAAATTAAGAACTCAATGGATAGATTAAACAACAAATTAGATACAACTGAAGACTCAGAGGGAGTCCTGAACAAAATACCCATAACTTCAAATAGAAAAAGATAGAAAAGATGAAAGAAAAAAATTTAAGAGAAATGAAAGATGGGATGAAAACATCTACCTGTGTCCAACTGGAGTACATAAAAGTAGAAATACAGGATACTCAAAATTCAGAGAGTTAACAGTTTATAATTTTCTAGCTCTAATGAAAAATGTAAATTCTCAGAAAGCATAAATTATCTTACACAGAATAAATTTTAAAACATCCTTATCTAGACACATTATAGTGAAACTGTACTTCAAAAGTAAATAAATTTTAAAATAATAATCTCTTCCTTGTCCCTTCATAGCTTGTTGTAAAGATCTAATTTTTTACATCAATAACAATTTCTTACATCAATCTTCTAATATGTATTTTAGTCATATGTAATAAATATATGAGAAATCCTCTCAACCTTGTAGACTATGAAAACCATTAAAATCTGGCTATGTTTTTGCAACAAAATGAATGAAGATGGTTTTCCTTCTTCCTTTAGTTCCCAATCCCTGGAAGGGAAAGATCCTTGAAGCTAAAATGGCAGAGCAAAAACTACGTGGGACTAAGGTTGCTTTGGGCACTGCTTCTAGTTCCATTCGTTCAACTGGTAAACACACACTGTGAGTCTACTGTAGGCAAGGAACTGGATGATACAAAGATGATTAATTGGTAATTGTCCTTTCAGCCTATTAGAAAGGTAAATAGCATTGTGGATGAACATATGCTAACTATGAGTAGGAGAAAAAGATGTTATTAACTTTTGGCTGTGTAACTTTCATGGGCAAACAACAGTTGGCCGTGCAACTGATGAATTCAGTGAATAAAAATAAAGTTTTAGCATAAATAAAACAAAATTTAGAAAAGTAAACATGCTGCAAACAAACTGTCCTCTCTTAATACCCTGTTTCAACTAGAAAGTCAATAATTTAATATTTTTTACACTTTTGCTTTACATGGGGCCCTGATCTCTTTCACAATTACAATCAAGAATGTATTACATTAAAAAAATGGAATGGAGGGCTTCCCTGGTGGCGCAGTGGTTGAGAATCTGCCTGCCAATGCAGGGGACACAGGTTCGAGGCCTGGTCTGGGAAGATCCCACATGCCGCGCAGCAACTGGGCCCGTGAGCCACAACTACTGAGCCTGAGCGTCTGGAGCCTGTGCTCCTCAACGAGAGGCCACGATAGTGAGAGGCCCGCGCACCGCGATGAAGAGTGGCCCCCGCTCGCCGCAACTAGAGAAAGCCCTCGCACAGAAACAAAGACCCAACACAGCCAAAAATAAATAAATTAATTAATTAATTTAAAAAGAAAAAAATGGAATGGAAAACTATTTTTATGTAAGAACAAATTCTTTACTGAGAGAATCAGATGCATTTCTTCAAGCTTGGTTTCAACAGAACCAAGAATTTTCACTAACATAGTTCGTGATTAAATACTTAAGTAGAATAAATGAGTACTATTTAAATCTCTAGATTAAAAAATCTGTGTTATTATTAAGACCTTATTTGATCTATAACTTTTGGACAACAAATATAAAGGACAGAGAAACACATGCAGTTGTTGAAGTAGTAAGTACAAGAGGTTTTTCTTAGTTCTCCTCAAACAGTGTCAATGAAGGATGTTAATAAACAGAATAAAATTTCAGGGCAGACTAACACAAATCATAATTAGAGAGCAATACAGTATGGAACTGTCCAAGCTCTGGGCAAAATTATAATTAAGAATCCTCAAAAGAAGTGTATGTATGACTATATGTAAGAGAGAGAGAGAGTGTGTGTGTGTGTGTGTGTGTGTATATATACACCCTTATAATTAAGCCAATGAAGCTAATGAAAACAGATAAATAATCTTCAAAGTCAGAAATATCCTAAAGATAGAAATAAGCACCACAATTCAATACAGTCTACATATAGTAAAAGACAATGGAGTGTATATGGTCAAGAAAATGTTCAAGAAAAACTGGATACAAAGAAGTGGTTTAATGGGAGAAAGGCATACTACTATATCTGCTGACATGGAATTTTAAAAACTTTGTAACTTGAATTCACATACCATAAATGATTATTTCAAAATCCCCGGAAATAAAATACTTCCTATCAATCTAACATGCGTATTGTATGGATAAAGCAATAAATAAAAGACAAAAGCCCTATTCAAAATATGAAATTGCTAATATATATTTTATAGACTTTTTCCAAGCAAATTAATCTTTAAAAGATATATATACAAAAATTAAGTCCTACTATCGCCTCAATATAATCACTACCATCATAGGTAAAATGGAGATGACAATATAGCATCATATTATCACCATTCTACATGTTTCAGTTATTCAATATCTATTTTGCCTTTTACCTTTCACTCCTAGTAAGAGGGACTCACTAGATGAAAGTGAGAGGAGGAGTCATTTTTGTCCTCCTTTGTTTCAATAATGTTAATTATAATTTCAACCCATTCACAAAGATTATAATTTAAAATACAAGACTACCAAAGGAACAGATCATTTTTCAGTGTGACTTACAAGTTACTTGGTCAGTTTAAGCCTTATTTTTTCTAAGCTGGGATTCCATGTGAATCCACAAAAATCTTGTAAGCACACAAGACTTAATACTTTTCATCTACCATGAAAAATAGTACAAAACAATAGCAGCAGCCATGTTGATACTGACAATATACTAGGCAACTTAAATATGTATTCCCACTTAATTCTACCTTTACTATGAAGTGGGTAATATCACCATTCCCGTTAGAGTAGTGAGGAAAAAGCGAGGCTCAGAAAAGTTAAGTGACTTTCCCAAAGAAGCACAGCAAGTGGCTGAACTGGGATTCAAGCCAAATCCCCTAACTCCACAGTTCCTACACTACTTATTCTAACTTCTAAAATACTGCAGCAGCACTGTGGTAATTCTCCATAAATCCTTCTACTGAGTATACAGAATTCCATAGTGTGGATGTGCTAGAATCTATTGAGTCATTGTTCTTCAGGTAGAAGAAAATGATCCTTGATGGAAGTTAGAGATGTAAGAAGCAATGAAAATAACAAAAAGGGTAAATATTTAAATAAACCAAATTAACATTAACGGCATAAAATACTATTAAGTATCTTGTGGGGTTTAAAATACATATGGGAGTAAAATACAAACTAAATCAAATCAATCAAGAGGAAGTTCAATGTATTTCAAACAATCTAAGGTGCCTGCATTGATCATCAAGGAGTGAAAAGTACTAGTTTATATTAGACTTCACTACGTCAAGGATGCATGGTGTAAAGAATGTATAACTACAAAGAAAATGTGGGTGTACGGGAGATGAACGATAAATTTAAAAATACCAAAGAAAGAGAAAAGGAAAGAAAAAGGACTACAGAACAGGAAGAACTAAACATAAATATAACAGTAACTACAGTAAATGGAAATGATTCAAACAAAAGACGTATTTTATTCAAGATGGATTTTTTAAAAACTCAACTATACGGCTGCTTACAAGAGAAATAACTTAAATACAAGAATGAAAGTAAGGTAACAAAAACAGATATCATGCCCAAACTAACTTAGATAAATATGAGACATTAGAGATTAAGGGGACTATTTCATAAAGACATAAAATAATTCTAAACTCATATGCACTTTACATTATAGCCTCAACATATAAAAGGAATAGAAACATTTAAAAGAGATATGCAAATCCACAAACATATTTGAAGGTTTTGACACAACTCTTTCAGAAACTGTTAAGACAAGCAAAATCAATACAGATATGAAAGAGTTGACACAATAATAAACTTTACCTTATTGACATACTAATAGAACAATGCACTCAACAAATAAAAAATACACCTTCTTTTCAAGTATATAGAACACTTAGGAAAACTGACTGGACTTCCCTGGTGGCGCAATGGTTAAGAATCCACCTGGCAATGCAGGGGACACTGGTTCCATCCCTGGTCCGGGAAGATCCCACATGCTGCGGAGCAACTAAGCCCGTGCACCACAACTACTGAGCCCGCATGCTGCAATTGCTCAAGCCCGCATGCCTAGAGCCCGTGCTCCACAACAAGAGCAGCCACTGCAATGAGAAGCCCACGCACTGCAATGAAGAGTAGCCCCTGCTCACTGCAACTAGAGAAAGCCCATGTGCAGCAATGAAGGCTCAACACAGCCAAAAAAAAAAAGAAAAGAAAAGCTGATGATGTGTTGGGCCGCAATGTAAGTTACAACAAATTTCATAGGACTAAAATCCTAAAGAATATGTTTTCTGACTACAGTGGTTTAGAAATAGAAATTTATTTCTTTTTAAAAAACCTACAAAATCCCCATGTTTGGAAATTAAAAAATATTCTAAATAACTCTAAATAAGAAATCCAAGGAACATTAGGAAAATATTCTAAACTGAATGACAATAAAAATAACATCAAAATTTGGAAGATGAGCTAACGCCATGTTGAGAGGGAATTTATAGGTTAAAAGAAAAACTACAAATCAGTAAGTATCTATCTCAAAAATTTTTTCAATAACAGCAATTAAACCAAAAAATGAAGAAGGAAAAAAAACAATAAAGGCAGAATTTAATGAAATATAAAATCAAAACAAGAAAAAAAAATGAACAAAACCAAAAGTTGGTTCTTTGAAAAAGACTAATAAAGCTGGTAAATTCAGGTTACAATGATCATGGAAGATGTGGCAGCCAACCCCCAGATAGCCCCCAGTGATCCCCACCCTCCTGGTATTTTCATCCTTGTGTAATCCCTTCCTGTTGAGTGTTGGCTGGGCTTAGTGACTCACTTGTAATTAACAGAACAAGGTAGAAGTGACAGACAGTATGTGACTCGGAGAACAGACCAAAAAAGGCAGCAAAGCATTGTTCTTTTTTGCTCACTCTTGGGGGAGGCAACAAATACATGCAAGGAACTGAAACTCATGCCAACAGCTACATAAGTGAGCTTGGAATCTCAAGTGGAGATTGAGATTCCAAGCTCACCTGGAATCTCAGCTTGAATTCCAAGCTCACAGTGGATCTTCCAACTCCAGTCACATCTTGAGAAACTATAGCCCTTGTTATCAGCTTGACTGCAGCCTCGTGAGAGATCCTGAGCCTAGATCCCAACAGGCTTTGTTTGTTATACTGAGAACATGAGAAACCAATTCTAAAGTTTCTACAGAAATTCACAGTTCCAAGTACAGGCATCCTTGAAAAAAAAACAACAGGGAGGAGGATTTGCTCTACTGGATATCAAGACTTAATTGTGAAGCTACAGTAATGAGGACAGTGCAGTACTTTTACATGAATCAAAAGACCAATAGAATAGAACAGAGTCCAGAAACAAATTCACACATATATGGACACCTGACTTATTACACAGTGCAGGTGTCAGTGCAGAACAGTGAGGAACACATGGTCCTTCCAAAAGATGGTTCAGTGTCAAATGGATATCCACATGGAAAAAAGTGAAACTCGATCCCAGCTACATTTAATATACACTATACATAAAATCATTTTCAGATGGATTGTAACTCAATGTAAAAGACAAAACAGAAAAGCTTCTAGAAGATAATAAAAGAGAAAGATATCTTAAGTAGGAGACAAATAAAAGCAATAAAGACAAAGACTCAAAAGTCTGGGCTACATTAAAAGTAAGAATTTTTATTCCTCCATAGATATCAAAAGAATGAAAAAGCAAGACACAAAATGGGAAAAGATATCTGCAACACACGTAACTAACAAAGGGCTTGTATTCAGAATATATAAAGAACTTCTACAAATCATTTAAAAAAAAAAAAGAACTCAACAGGAAAACAAGCAAGAATCTCAACAAGGACTTTACAGAAGAGTACTTGTACTATGTGCGAATAACCATATGAAAAAATCCTCAGCATCATCTGTAATCGGGGAAATGCACATTAAAACCAAAAGGAGCTACATTACATGTAACAATATCAATGAATCTCATAAACACAACGCTGAACAAAAAAAAGCTAGGCACAAAATAATATCTACTGTATGATTCTATTTGTGTAAAGCTCAAAAACTATACTACAATGTTAGGAATCAATTTAGTGGTTACCTTTGGGAAAGGAGGGGCAGTGATTAGGGAGGGGGTATGATGGGACTCCTGGGGTGCTGGTAATCTCTATTTCTTGCCCTGAATGGTAGTTTTCACTAGTGCTGGCTTTGTGAGAAATCATTCAGGTTAATTATGTTTTGAACACTTCTCTCTGTACATGTGTTATACATTGTTAAGGTGACTTTCTTAAAGTAGAGCATATTAGTAATCATAGCAGAGTTTAGCATAATTGAACATCAGCTAACCAGAAAGCTGAATGATACTGAACTGCTCATTTCCCCTCAAGTCCAGATAACTGAAGGATTAGAAATCTTAAGATTCAGTTCAGAGGCAGACAAAAACAATCTCCAAATAATCTCCTGGCTAATTCAAGTAAACAAGTATTCTAAACAGAAATGATATATACTGCATTGTCCAATTTCCTGTACTACTTTTTTTAAAAACAAAATTTAAAAAAGAGAAAGAATAAGGGAAAAGCACACAAAATAGATAATAATATAAGTGACTCCCAACATCAACTCACTTCTAGTGTTTAATTTCAAGTTACCTTTAAGTAGAAACATAAGATTATCTAAGTGCAACTTTTAAAACACCATCTATAAATGAATTGAGAATATCAATTAACTCACACTGTAGTCAGCAAATGAGTGTATATAACAGACAAGTTTGTTATCTCCTTGCACAATACTTGAATTAAACAACAGTTAAGAGAAGACAGCAGATGTTATAGGAGGGATCACATCTTGAAAATAAGGGATGACAAGTGAAGGGGGATATATGGGAACAATTTATGTCTTAGGAATGGGGAGGGAAAGCAGGGAATTCTAAGGAGAAGGAAACAATCTTTTATGGTACTTCTTATGTCTAGAAAAATAGATAAGGACCAGTGAGATAAAAAAGCAAGCCAAATGGAAAATGTGAAAGGAAAATTACAAAGCCCCCCAAAATAAATAAAATATTTCATAGTAAAATTATTTTCACATTTCATTTTGAATAAAGGGGAAATCCCCCCAAATAAAAACAGAAGTAAAAGGACAAGAGGTAAACAGCCCAAATCTACACACTGATGAGAAAATGGGCTCTCAAAGTTAAACTTATACAGGAAACTTGCTATAAAATATTCCTAAGAGGTAATCTGAAAGTAGTCAATATTCCAAGGTTGCAAAGAAACAGGCAAAGTAATACTCAACACAACCATAACCACTTGTATAGTGATTTTCAATATATAAAGGGCTTTCACATACAAGAGTTTGTTAATTCTGCAGGAAAACATGCAACTAATCCCATTTAACAAATGAGGAAAAGGCTCTGAGAAGTTAAAGCACTAAATGGAAGCATCCAGCAATTTCTATGCCACACTACTTAGAAATGTTCCCAATGTGAAGTACTCAGAGACTAAATAAAATTGTTAACTTACAAAAGGGGAACTGAAGAGCAAGTGACAGTAATTTGGAACCACTAGAGAAAATCCTTACCTAATACTGGTTGACAGGAAACAAAGAAGGGAGGTGAGAGAAGGAAGCTCATGCATGGGCTTATGCCATGGGGAATACCTGTATTGGGTACTTTTGTTTAAATGATGACATTCCCAGGGATAATGTCCAGGATGGCCTTATCTCTTCTGGTACTTGCAACATTTTAAGTATGGTTTTTATAAGGCTTGGTATCTGTATTGTCCAAATTTTATATTTTATGTAAAAATAGTATCTTAACAGAGTCATCAATCTCCATATTTATGGATTTATATCAGGTATAAATAATAACTTACTTTTAATTAAACGTAAAAGCTGAGACACTTGGTTTTGACATTTCAAATATGATACAAATTACCTTCTGAGACAGCTTCCAGATGAAACTCCCTTAAAGTGAAAACTTTACACTTAGGTTTCAGCAACAAGTGTCTATAGTAAGAGCATGAACAGAATCTGACTGATAAATTGTAACTTTCAAAAACTCGAAATTTAGCCAAAATAAATGATTTATTTTCAGTGTGTTTTGGGAATAAGAGATTTTTCAGAGGTAAATCTTATGTGAGTATATTTTACTAAATCTATATATGTAAGGTCCGAATAAGTGGTTGGTAATAATGGACTGTTAAATACAGTAGGGTAGACTTGATGTCTAGACAAGATAGTGGTAAGAGCTGCACTTTTAAAAAGTTCGTTACTTGCTCTGATAAAAAGAAAAAACAAAGAATGTTTCTATCATGTAGGATTAGTATAAAATGCTTAGATCATGCATATACAATGATAGAGTTGCCACTACTTTGGAAACAATTTCATTTTAACCCATCATGTGTGACTCTTTTCCATGTCCGCAACTCTAGTTAACATTTCAGGAAGATGGTTCATTTGATTAATTTTCAAGCTTTTTCTCTGTAAAAGTAAAACAAAAATATCCTATTTTATATTGAGGGAGAAAGAGCAAGACCCAGTGAGAGGACTGGGAAGCATCAGCTATATAGTTAGATGGTGACTGAAACTAGACACTCTAAGAAAAGAAGAAGGCCACAAGCAGAATGGTGACTAAGCGGAACATCTTGTGTACTGAACAAAACACTTTCTGCACAATTCATTAGCTCAACAAGCACTAATTAATTACTGACTGATGCATAGCAAAATATATTTGAGTTTTTAAAAAGCATTTTAATGTAAGTACACTGTGTCCTCATTAAGAGATTTAAAAAAGAATCAACACCTAAATATTCTATAGTGAAATCTGAAATTAGCTTCTTTATGTACATATGTAATAGTGTGTACAGAAGAAGCAACATTTAGCTTTTAATTTTTAATATGATTTAGATTAGGAAGAGACCTAAGATTATTCAGCCTAACTTTTTTATTTTGAAGAAGAAAATGAAGAAAAGCCAGTGAGCAGCCCATACGGTCACAAAATGGTTAACATGTAGAATTCAAATTAAAATAAAAACCACATATTAAGTAGATTGATCTAGACTTACAGTAAAACTGTATTAACCTATAAGACTGATGACCTAGACAGGCAACAAAATGATTTCGGAAGTAACTTGATTTTTATTAACTAGAGTAAGGAAAGTGGCCCCAACATGGCTAAGAAATAAAATTTCCTCAATATAACAAGGCTGGCATAGCTATGATTGACTATAAAAAATAATGTCTTTACCAAAACAAATGCATATTCAGTTTAAGTCTTTGGAAGTTAAAAGAAGGAAAGAAGAAAAATACACAATCCCCTCTATCAAGAGTCTCTGAGTACTCTGTTTTAGAACATTAGATTGGCACCCTCTCTGGATCTAAAATGATTCCTGTCTATATTTTAATTATAAATTATCAGATAAATATAGAAATCAACCATTCTGTTAATTAAGAGACTTACTTGCAGGTAGGAATATCAGCTTTTTCATAAAACAGCTTTATGTTATTAGGATCGTGTCCTGAAATAGCCAAAGAGGTCTTAAAAATGAATTTGCCTTCATGGTACTTGTTCTTTTTTGAATTACTCACCAAATAAGAAGAAAGAAGAGATGGACTTTCCCCCTTACAAATGATGACTTTCTGCGATTTGAGGAACATCATGAGTAATGCATTTAAAGAATATTATCAGGTACATCCCCGCAATTAGATTGGCTTAGATTTTATTAATTGCTTGCATCTACTAACATGATTTTTAAGAAAGGCTGATAAAGACTGGTACAAGCAAGAAATTCAGATTCTCTACAAACTCACATATTACAGTTATTCTCAAACTTGGCATGCCATTAGAACCGTGAGAGGTAAACAGGCACTCTGGTGATCTCCTATGCAGTTATTAAAACCTGCACAGCACTTCACAAAACATAAACACAGGCATTTGACACCCACAGTATTAAAGCAACTCCACAGCCCCAAACTGTATATTTTAAATGTAATATTTTATTTTAAAAATACATATATATACATTTTTTTAAATGTGGAGAAATCAGAGGACCTATATTTTGAAACACGGTTCCCAAGGGATTATAAATGTCTATTAATAGGGGACTAGTTATATATACTGATATAGAATGGTCACTAAGACATTGAACAGGGTACAGAGTATTCTACTGTATTTAAAGAAAAAGCATGGAGACACACACACCAACTTTTATTTTTTTTAACACTCAGGAATGACTTTTTAAAATTTTTTTTAATTTTTATTTTTTTTTTTAATTTTATATATATATTTATTTATGGCTGTGTTGGGTCTTCGTTTCTGTGTGAGGGCTTTCTCTAGTTGCGGCAAGTGCGGGTCACTCCTCATCGCAGTGCGCGGGCCTCTCACTATCGCGGCCTCTCTTGTTGCGGAGCACAGGCTCCAGACGCACAGGCTCAGTAATTGTGGCTCACGGGCCTAGTTGCTCCGCGGCATGTGGGATCCTCCCAGACCAGGGCTCGAACCCGTGTACCCTGCATTGGCAGGCAGACTCTAAACCACTGCGCCACCAGGGAAGCCCCACACACCAACTTTTATCTCCACTCATCTGAATCAAACATGCTCCAGATGTGTGTGTGTGTATATGTATGTATGTATGTATACACACATACATACTGTATATAAACTCTGTGTATACACATATATATGTATATATACACATACAAATATATATAGTATATCTACACATTGGGGAAAGAAACTGGGCAGCTAAGAATTACAGGTGAGAAGGAAACTTGTTTTCACTGCATAATCTCTTGTGCCTTTTGAATTTTATCCTTGTGTATTTTATCACTTAAAATACAGCTTTCAATGGATGGGCTGGAGGATATTTTAACATAAACTAAATCAAAGGACATGCTTTTGAAATATAACCATGACGTTAGTTCCTAACTGAATGTTATTACTCTCAGTAAAATCAACTGCATAACTGAATAGAAAAGACTTTCATAAATATTTGTTTTGGGTGATATTTACAAAGTGCTACAACTGTTACAACTTATCCAACTGAATATTTAAGATCTATGCATTTTATTGCATATCATGTTAATTATACCACAATTAAAAAACAGACAGTACAAAAGTCTCTTAATTTACATAAAAGGTGGTAATAGTTTTCAACCTTTCAGCACATTAGAAAGTATAGAAGAACTTAAGAAAAAACAGTCACCTCCTTCCAACTCCTTGTTACTCCAAATATGGTACATAGACTAGTAAATCAGCGTCACCTGGGAGAATGTCAGACATTCCAATCTCAAGCCCCATCCCAGATCTACTGAATCAAAATCTGTATTTTAACAAGATCCCCCAGTGATTTACACCCACATTAAAGTTTGAGAAGCTCTGATAACTAACTTACCAGAATATTTATGGCAGATATCCAACAAGCTCTACTTTTTAAAAGCCCCACAGATGTACAACAAAAGCAGAGAATTACAATATAAGCTCAGTGCCTTGAGAGTGAAGAGATGAAAGGTTCTTTTTTTAAAGACTAGTTGGCAGAGCAAAATATCCTAATAAACTTCAGTTACTCACCAACTATCCTTACAGTTGCTTCACTAGGCACCTGCTTCTCTACAACTTCTTGTGTCTTTAGGAGGATTTTAGCCACCCTGACACTCTCAGTCATATGATTTGCTAGGCCAACCATGCATATGCATATTTTTTTGTCTGTGTATGTATACATATACATAATATGTGTGTGTGTGTGTGCGTGTGTATACCCCAGATCTACTCATATTATCCGATTCCATCTGAAGAAAGAGTAAGATAGAAGAATCGAAGCCAGATCTTGCCAGTGGGGAATTACAAGAAGACTTAAATATCATTAGATGCCAGGACCCCAAGAAAACAGAGGATCTCGCTGACAGGCTATGTCTAAGCACAATTTTATCAAAGTATGAGGGATTTTGCAAATCTTAAATAAGAGAATTTCAAAGAGTTAAAGTAAATATTGCTTTATCCCTCAAGGTACAATAGAGGAAAGAAGGATATGTAATAATGAAGGATTGCAATTTGCGTCGTTCATTCAAAGTAACAATTCGTTAAAAGCCAAGATTCCTCACTGGTAAAATAGCAAGGAGTAGGATGCACTTTCAAATCAAATAGTTCAGTAGTAGTAGGTATGTGAGGTCTTGCAGGATATATCACGATCAAGGGGTTAATGCCAAATACCTGAACCACAATATGAATCACCTATATTTTTTTTTGAATTTTAGAATTTTATTTATTTTTTTATACAGTAGGTTCTTATTAGTTATCCATTTTATACCTATTAGTGTATATATGTCAATCCCAATCTCCCAATTCATCACCTATATTTTTGTGGATTAAGTCTCTCTAGGAATTACCATAATGACAGAAGAAATTCTGAAGTTCGCCTCTCTAAGCTCAGAAGCCAGAAAGCCTAGGAAAATATTCCAGTATTTGAATGCAAAAGGTGGCCCAAACTGGGTAAGAGGGGATAATCTGGGGAAATAGGGGGAAAAGATATACCACAGGATTCAAAGCATAAGGAGGATAAATGTGCTGTAGCAAGAGAATGAATCATACCCACTAAAAGATATTTACGTAAAAGTGAGATGTTTCAAATGATCTCTAGCAACATAATATTCAGAGATGCAATCTGATGTCTTCTGGCTCAAGGATTTTAGACCAGTGGTTCTCCACTATATACGACTATAAGCTGGCAGCTTTTTCAAAAGGCACCTGTACCTCTACCCTACCGAATTCTTATATGCCCAGGAATGAGATGGCAATAATATGGCAAAGAACATGAATCTGTGCTTATTGAAGTGATTCTGATACAATCTATCTCCATATGCGTGCCCTTAAACATCAAATAAGCCACATTTGTAGGCCCTCTGAATTAAATCAAATTTTGGCCTGAAGATTTAGTTTATTACATATTGTAATACTGCCTCAAGTTAATGACTTTCTTTGGATTCAAGGGCTGAAGGACCTAATTTATATAAACCCTCAAAAAATTACATGTGGAAATTTATAAGATACCTGAACATATTGCACTTGACATAACAGGGAGAAAAAGCAACTTGGCTCTAACACCAATATTTACATTCCTGCATTATTCTAAGTTTGATTTGTTGGCCTCATCTATGCAGGCCCTTTTTTGGGGGGCTATTATTCATTTTTTAAATCATGCAATATTTCAAGTATATGGAAAAATATAAATTACTAGACAGCTGTAAAACTAACTACCATCTAGCTTTCTCAAACCTTTATAATATTCCCATCTATCTGGTATTTAATCTCTAAAAATAAAATGTGCAAATGTTGGAGAGAAATCCCCTTAAACTTAATTTTTTCATTTTCAAAAATCACTATAACATTAAGACATGATTTATAAAATAATTATATGTCATTATTTACTAGCTTTGTGACATTTTGAGGAATTTTGGTTTGATTTTCTTGTCAATATATGACATCCAAAGTACCCTAGCAAGAACACAGTAGTTACATTCCAACATTTAACATCATTAAGTTCTCTATTTTATAATGGTTTTACTTCTCTAGTACATCAGAATACAGTACTGACCTTTTAGAGTTATTTTTCTTTCTTTAGGTCATCTGTCCTTGTTCAATATACTTTAGTGTCAGATTTTTCATGTGTTTGAACAATGGGCAGATGAAAACAGAGATACAGTCATACTTACAGGTCAAACATATATGGGTGTCTGTAAAGTATACAAACACTGGTTTCATATTAAATAATTTTATGTGTGTGCTGCTAAGCTAGGCTCTACCTCTGACTGGTAACCCACCTTTTCAAGATCAAATAGATCAACTACGACTAATAACAAGAGGAGACAGTACAAATATTAATAAATAACAACCCAAAATACTCCCTCCCAATAGGGGAGTCAGTCAAGTTTTTCTACCGGTTATATTCTTAAGAAAACCTCTCCTTTAAAGAACTGCAATTTAGGTGAAAAAGAAAAATAACATTAAATAATTCATTCACTTAACAATCACTTATCAAGCATTTACTATGTGCTGGGCCTAGGCACTCTGTTAAGTGGTCAGGTTAAGATGCACTCTGATTTCAAGTGACTCAGTGACTATCCGTACAACACATATTTCTTGTGAGCCCACTACATGCCAATCACTATTCTGGGTAATGAAGATAAAGCAGTAAACAAAACAAAGTCCTTGCTCTCATGAAGCTTCCATATGGAAGGGAGACAAGCAAACATATGTCAAATGGTAGGGGAAAAAAAAAAGCTACAAAGAAAAATAAGTCAGAGTAAAAAGACAATAATTTTATATAGGGCAATGATATTCATATTCGTATTGGACGATACACCTAGTGAGCAAACCATTTATTTACTCCCATTTAATTGATATCTTGAAAGGCACCAATCTGCCATTCACATCACCAAATTAAACCGGATTTTCTCAGTCACCATTTTCCTATATAAGTTGCACAATCATATCTAGGATTTAAATAAGATCTTCTACTTAACCAAGGGAAATAGATTTTAATTGATGTGGAAATGGACAGCACCTTGAGAAAAGGTTTAATTTTGTTCTAATTTCCAACAGTTTTTAGAAGATTATATAACAATATAATGACATTTACTCAAGGCACTAGAGAGTAACAACATCAAAAACAAACAGCTGCACAACATGTCACATTTTATAAAGCCCTTTCACATTTCATTTACTTCATTTAATTCTCATAAAGTGATAATACCGTATAAAGCAGGTAATATTTCCATATTGAAACACTTTCAACTTTTCTATGCATAATGAGCATATGAGAGGAGAATTAAAGAGGAAATGATGGCTACTTTTTAAATCTTAGGTAAAACAAAGCCTCTAGGCTTATTCTATTCCAAAATTACATTTCACACTGTATTAAGATACAGATAGAAGGTTTTGTCCTATAACTATTCCTTAAGCAATCTATTCAATCTAGCAAAAACAAGATTCTGACTTTTCAGAATGACATCATTAAAATTAGAGTTAAATACCTATCCTTTATTTTTTCTTTAATATTTGAAAAATACTTAAAAGTATAATGAAAACCATCAAGAAACATCTGTAATCCCAGTATTCAAAACTAACATTTGCTATCATATTGGTATATTTTTCAACCCATCTCTAAGTTTAATAGTTTTTTAATTGCTCCACACTAACTAGAATATTAATATTCTCTAAAATAGAAGCTTGCTTTTTATTAAAAAAAGAAAAAAAAATTAAGCAGGGGTGGAGGACCAAACTGATCAAAATTACTGTGAAATCAAATCAAACACTTTTTAGAATTTTTTACATTGTAATTTCAGGGTCACAAATGGAAAAAGACAAAATGAAATATATTTATTCAATAAATATTTACTGTAACTACTGTGTAAAAAGTGACAGGAACAAAAGATTTTGTACTTTAAGCAGACTGGATTCTCACCTGTTCAATCTCTTTGGTTTTTGAAGCTATTGCTTTAGAGCGACTGGTTAGCTGACTGTCTTCGAATAATTCTATGCCATCTGTTGCATTTGGCTCAGGTTCTTCTGGCTGGTCAATGAACAATGGTGCCGTGGATCCCGCCTTTAAAAAGAATTAGAAATCTTTTATTACTTTCTTAAAGGACATACAGCATTTTAGATGACTGAATATAAGCACCAACTGGCAGATTATCTCAAGAGAAAGTGCTAAATTTAACCTGACTTAAGAAAAGAAACACTTTCAATCTTGCTATGCATAATGAACATATGTGAGGAGGATTAAAGAGGAAATGATGGCTACTTTTTAAATCTTAGGTAAGACAAAGCCTCTAGGTTTATTCCAGTCCAAAATTATATTTCATACTATATTAAGACAGAGCTAGAAGGTTTTGTCCTGTAACTATTACTTAATCTATTTAAGAAACACAGAAGAAAAAAGTCCAACTGGAAGTGAGAAGTGTGAACACACATAAGCAAATATATTACACAGGAACACAGAAAAGGACTCTACTTTCAGAAGTTAAAAATACCTTGCCTCCTGTAGCCTAAGAATTTATTGAAATAACTGAAAAGAAAACAACTCCAAACAGCAATAATTATTACTTCAACAATACTGCAATAGTTCATTAATGAGTAAATGATCCCATAAAAAGCCCAAGGCCGATTATTTTACTTTCTAAAAATACTTCTGAGGAAAACTAAATAAATGAGGGAAAACTATTATTTAACTACAGTGCATTAGTTTACTCAAAAATTTATTCTATGATAAATGCCAAGCACTGCTCAAGGGACACTAGATATATCAATGAACAGAACAGACAAAAGTTCTTGCCTTCACGGAGCCCGCAGTAAGCAGTAACTTGGAAAGAGTAAAGTTTGAGCTAATATATTTTACTGTTGTATATTTTAGTTGGGTGGGAGGTGAAGAAGGAAATAAGAAAACTGTACTCATCACAAGTTTATCAAAAAACTTACAGTTTTTGTGATTGAAGTAGCAGCAAACAGCAGTAGTTTTAGAGAAGTCACAAGATATATATTAATTAGTGGTATTTTTCACCAGTAAGAGCAGTGGCATTCCAACATCTAATGTGTTGTACACTGCCACAACCTCTTTAGAGAGTAATTTGGCAATATTTATCAAAATGTACCACATATCCCTTTCACCAAGCACCTTCACCTGTAGGAACTTAATCTACAGATACACACATGAGCAACAAATGCTAAGATATGGCTACCATTAATGGCAAAAGATTGAAAACAACCTAAATGTCCATCAAATAAATTATGCACTATCTAGAACCATGGAATACTAAGAAATCATTTAAAAGAATAAGAACAGTCTAAATATATTGCATAACGTATCCTAATTTTTCTCCTGGCAAGTCCCGAAGGTCATTCCCCATAAATATACTGCCAGTTGGGCTTCCCTGGTGGCGCAGTGGTTGAGAATCTGCCTGCCAATGCAGGGGACACGGGTTCGAGCCCTGGTCTGGGAAGATCCCACATGCCGCGGAGCAACTAGGCCCGTGAGCCACAACTACTGAGTCTGCGCATCTGGAGCTTGTGCTCCACAATAAGAGAGGCCGCGACAGTGAGAGGCCCACGCACCATGATGAAGAGTGGCCCCCACTCGCCGCAACTAGAGAAAGCCCTCATACAGAAACGAAGACCCAACACAACCAAAAATAAATTAATTAATTAATTTTAAAATATACATATATATATATATATATATATATATATATATATATATATATATATATATATACTGCCAGTTGTGTCAAAAATAAAAGGGAAGAGGGAAGCATGGGTGTATATACCTTTATGCATATATATGAACACACTACCTCTGGAAGGATATTACCTATGGGGAAAAAAATGATAAAAGAGGCTGTCTCAATAGGGATAACTTAGAAGACACTGTACCTATTCCAATGCCTTTTGAATTTCTGACATGTGCATGCATAATCTACTCTTTTAAAAAACCTGGTTTTTATAAGTCTGAGTTATATATCTTCAGGGATTTAAATTGAAAGTATATGAATCATTTAGGGGGAGAGGATTCTGGGAAGACAGCAGAGTAGGAAGCACTAGCAATCTGTCTCTCAACCTACACAAAAAATTACACTGGCATAATGTCTGATTTAACTATTGTGGAACTCTGGACTCTGTTGAAGCCTTGTCCCTTCCAAGGAAGACATGGGTGGTAAAACTGAGGTTAAATTCAGCTCTTAGCACAGTAGCAGCTGCCCATCTCCCACCCCTACCCACTTGGCAGGAAGCTGTGTACATGTTCCTAGAGCAGCTTACACATTGCTTATGGGAGTCAGACTGGGGAAAAAGTACCCTATCCTCCAAATATCAGAGAACTGTGCTCCAATCACTGATTGCTGCTTCTGATCAGAGGGGCAGACAAACAGGCGAACAGCCATTATTATTATACCTCCCCCGATTGTTGCAAGTCCCTCTTATTCTGGCTGAAGTGACTTCCAGGGGATATAAAGGACCAGAACCCTTCCCTCCTTCATTTTTCACGTCTTCCTCTTTTGGGAGCCAGACGTTAAAGACAAGAATGTTCAAAAAAATACTGTATACATGGGGGAAGTTAGAAAGTAAATGGGCACAACAAGGAAAAGGCTCAGAAAGAACAGAGAAGACTTTGTTTATACCTCAGACTGATCCTCAGTACAGAAACAGCCAACAATAAAAAACAAAAACAATAACAACAACAAACCCAGCAAGCCCAGGGGTACAGGGAGAATCTGACTTACAGAGTTACCACATTATTAGATTCAAATGCCCAGTGTTCAACAAAAAAATCACAAATCATACAAAGAAACGGCAAAGTATTGCTCATTCAAAGAAAAAAATGAATCAACAGAAACTGCTCCTGAAAGAGACCTAATGGCAGATCTACTGGATGAAAAAACTTTAAAATAACAGTCTCTAAGATGCACAAAGAACTAAAGAAAGATGTGGGAAAAGCCAAGAAAGCAATGTGTGAACAAAATGGAAATATCAATAAAGAAATAAAAAACCTAAAAGGAAACCAAAAAGAAATTTCATAGCTAATAAGACCAATAATTACAATAAAAAATTCACTAGAGGGATTCAAAGGCAGAAGAAAGAATCAGTGAACTTGAAAAATAGGACAAGGAAATAGGAAATTATTGTCTGAAGGACAGAAAGAAAAAAGATTGAAGAAAAGTGAACAGAACCTAAGGGATCTGTGGAGCACCATTAAGTGGACCAATATACACTTAATATATACATCCTTCTGGGAATCTCAGAAGGAGGAGAGAGAGAAAGGGGTAGAGAAAATACCTGAATAAATAATGGCTGAAAACTCCCAAATCTGATGAAAGACATGAATATAAACATCCAAGAAGCTCAAAAAACCCCAAGATGAACTCAAAGAAGCTCAAAAGACACATTATAATCAAACTTTAAAGATAGAGACAAACGGAGAATCTTGAAAGCAGTGAGAAATCATCATCATCTATATAAGGGGTCTTCAACCAAGATTTAGCAGATTTACCATCAGAAACTTTGGAGGCCAGAAGACAGTGGACTGATATGTTCAAAGTGTTAAAAGAAAAAACTGCCAACAAAGACTGCTATATCCACCAAAACTGTCCTTCATAAGTGAGGGAGAAATTAAGACATTCCCAGATAAACAAAAGCTGAGGAAGTTCATGATACTAGATCTGTCATGCAAGAAATGCTTAAGGGAGCCCTGCAAGGTGAAATGAAAGGACACTAGATGGTAACTCGAAGCTGTATGGAGGAATAAAGAGCTCAATAAAGTTAAATGCATGGGCAGTTAAAACAGCTAGTATTACTGTAAATAGTTGGAAACTGCACTTTTTATTTACAACATGATTTAGGAGACTATGACATTTAAAGAAAAAAATTATTAGTGTAAAAACTAGTATCACTGTAATGTTCGTTTATAACTCCAAGTCTTATTTTCTAGATAATTTAATATGCTAATGCATTTAAAATAATTATTAGTTTATGGTTTGGGGCAGCACACAATGTATAATGATGTAATTGTGGACCATCAACAAATGAAGAGGTAGAGACAGAGCTGTAAAGGAGTACAGGCTTTGTATGTTATTGTAGGTAAGCTAGTATAAATTTAAATTAGTGTTACAATTTTAGGATGTTAAATGTCATCTCCATTGTACCCACAAAGATAACAGCTATAGAATATACACAAAAGAAAACAAGACAGAAATTTAAACATTTCACTACAAAAAATCAACTAAAAACAAAAGAAGATCTGAATGCAGGAAATGAGGAACAAAAAAGCTATAGGGCATACAGAAAACAAATAGCACAATGACAGGAGTAAGTCCCTCCTCAGTAATTACTTTTAAGTGTAAATGGTTTAAATTATCCAGTCCAAAGACAGAAACTGGCAGAATGAATAAAAACATATGCTCCAACAATATGTTATCTACAAGAGATTCACTTGAGACCCAAAGACACAAACAGGTGGAAAGTAAAAGGATGGAAAAAAGATATTCCATGCACACAGTAACCAAAAGAGAGCAAGAGTGGCTATAATAATAGCAGACAAATAAACTTTAAATAAAAATGGTTACAAGAGACAAGGACATTATGTATTAATAAAAGTTTCAATAAAGCAAAAAGATATAACAATTACAAACATTTACACACCTAATGACAAACTATAAAAATATATGAAACAAAAACTGACAAAATTGAAGGGAGAAATAAACAGTTTCACAATAATAAGTAAGGAAATAAGTAAGTAAGGGAATAGTGGGCTTAAGCAACACAATACACTAACTACATCTAACAGACATATACAGAACAATCCAAACTTCAACAGAGTACACATTCTTCTCAAGTGCACATGGAACATTTCCCTGTATTGGTGCACATATTAAGTCCCAATAGATTTAAAAAGAAAAATCTGGAAAATTCACAAAATTGTGGAAATTAATGCACTTTTAAACAAATAAAGAAGAAATCACAAGGGAAAGTAAGAAATAGAGATGAATGAAAATGAAAACACAACATACCAATGAACAGATAAACAAAGTGCAGTACACACACACACTGCTATACTTAAAATAGATAACCAACAAGGACTTACTGTAAAAAATTTTTTAAAAAAGAATGTACTCCTAGCCCATCTGAAAACCCCAATCAATTTCCCCAAATATCACTAAAGTATCTTTTAAACCTATTTAAAAATCCACTAAGGAATTCTAAATAATATAAAGCATTTAAAACACACACACACACACACACAAAATATAGTACACACATACACAATGGAATATTACTCAGCCTTTTAAAAGAAAAAGGAAATTCTATAATATGCTACTACATGGATGAACCTTGAAGACACTATGCATAATGAAATAAGCCAGTAACAAAAGACAAATACTATATGATTCCACTTAAGGACTTAAAGTAGTCAAAATCATAATGACAGAAAGCATAATAGTGGTTGCCAGGGACTGAGGGAGGGGGAGAATGAACTGATAAAATTGCTTTGGAGAGTTGTTGTTTAATTGGTGTAGAGTTTCAGTTTTACACGTGAAAAGAGTTAAGGGGATGGAGGGTGGTGATGTGCATAATAATGTGAATGTATTTAATACCACTGAACTATACACTTAAAATGGTTAAGATGAGCTTTAAATGACACAATAGACCAGATAGATTTAATTGATATTTATAGGACATTCCATCCAAAAACAGCAGATTACACTTTCTTCTCAGGTGCGCATAGAACATTCTCCAGGACAGATCACATCTTGGGTCACAAATCAAGCCTCAGTAAATTTAAGAAAACTGAAATCACATCAAGCATCTTTTCTGACCACAACGTTATGAGATTAGAAATCAATTACAGGGAAAAAGAACGTAAAAAATACAAACACATGGAGGCTAAACAATATGTTACTAAATAACCAAGAGATCACTGAAGAAATCAAAGAGGAAATCAAAAAATACCTAAAGACAAATGACAATGAAACCATGACAATCCAAAACCTATAGGATGCAGCAAAAGCAGTTCTAAGAGGGAAGTTTATAGCAATACAAGCCTACCTCAAGAAACAAGAAAAATCTCAAATAAACAATCTAAACTTACACCTAAAGGAACTAGAGAAAGAAGAACAAACAACACCCAAAGTTAGCAGAAGGAAAGAAATCATAAAGATCATAGCAGAAATAAATGAAACAGAAACAAGGAAAACAATAGCAAAGATCAATAAAACTAAAAGCTGGTTCTTTGAGAAGATAAACAAAATTGATAAACCATTAGCCAGACTCATCAAGAAAACAAGGGAGAGGATTCAAATCAATAAAATTAGAAATGAAAGAGGAGAAGTTACAACAGACACTACAGAAATACAAAGCATCCTAAGAGACTACTACAAGCAACTCTATGCCAATAAAATGGACAACCTGGAAGAAATGGACAAATTCTTAGAAAGGTATAACCTTCCAAGACTGAATCAGGAAGAAATAGAAAATATGAACAGACCAATCACAATTAATGAAATTGAAATTGTGATTAAAAATCTTCCAACAAACGAAAGTCCAGGACCAGATGGCTTCACAGGTGAATTCTATCAAACATTTAGAGAAGAGCTAACACCCATCCTTCTCAAACTCTTCCAAAAAACTGCAGAGGAAGGAACACTCCCAAACTCATTCTATGAGGCCACAATCACCCTGATGTCAAAACCAGACAAAGATACTACAAAAAAAGAAAATTACATACCAATATCATTGATGAATATAGATGCAAAAATCCTCAACAAAATACTAGCAAACAGAATCTAACAACACATTAAAAGGATCACACACCATGATCAAGTGGGATTTATCCCAGGGATGCAAGGATTCTTCAATATAGGCAAAGCAATCAATGTGATACACTATATTAACAAATTGAAGAATAAAAACCATATGATCATCTCAATAGATGCAGAAAAAGCTTCTGACAAAATTCAACACCCATTTATGATAAAAACTCTCCAGAAAGTGGGCATAAAGGGAACCTACCTCAACATAGTAAAGGCCACATACGACAAACCCACAGCAAACATCATCCTCAATGGTGAAAAACTGAAAGCATTTCCTCTAAGATAAGGAACAAGACAAGGATGTCCACTCTCACCACTATCATTCAACATAGTTTTGGAAGTCCTAGCCATGGCAATCAGAGAAGAAAAAGAAATAAAAGGAATACAAACTGGAAAAAAGAAGTGAAACTGTCACTGTTTGCAGATGACATGATACTATACACAGAGAATCCTAAAGATGCCACCAGAAAACTACTAAAGCTAATCAATGAATTTGGTTAAGAAGCAGGATACAAAATTAATGCACAGAAATCTCTTGCATTCCTATACACTAATGATGAAAAATCTGAAAGAGAAATTAAGGAAACACTCCCATTTACCACTGTGACAAAAAGAATAAAATACCTAGGAATAAACCTACCTAGGGAGACAAAAGACCTGTATGCAGAAAACTATAAGACACTGATGAAAGAATTTAAAGACGATACCAACAGATGGAGAGATATGCCATGTTCTTGGACTGGAAGAATCAATATTGTGAAAATGACTATACTACCCAAAGCAATCTACAGATTCAGTGCAATCCCTATCAAATTACCAATGGCATTTTTTACGGAACTAGAACAAATAATCTTAAAATTTGTATGGAGACACAAAAGACCCCGAATAGCCAAAGCAGTCTTAAGGGAGAAAAACAGAGCTGGAGCAATCAGACTTCCTGACTTCAGACTATACTACAAAGCTACAGTAATCAAGACAATATGGTATTGGCACAAAAACAGAAATATAGATCAATGGAACAGGATAGAAAGCCCAGAGATAAACCCACGCACCTATGATCAACTCATCTATGACAAAGGAGGCAAGGATATACAATGGAGAAAAGACAGTCTCTTCAATAAGTGGTGCTGGGAAAACTGGACAGCTACATGTAAAAGAATGAAATTAGAACACTCCCTAACACCATACACAAAAATAAACTCAAAATGGATTCGAGACCTAGATGTAAGACCGGACACTATCAAACTCTTAGAGGAAAACACAGGAAGAACACTCTTTGACATAAATCACAGCAAGATCTTTTTTGACCCAGCTCCTAGAGAAATGGAAATAAAAACAAAAATAAACAAATGGGACCTAATGAAACTTAAAAGCTTTTGCACAGCAAAGGAAACCATAAATAAGACGAAAAGACAACCCTCAGAATGGGAGAAAATATTTGCAAATGAAGCAGCTGACAAAGGATTAATCTCCAAGATTTACAAGCAGCTCATGCAGCTCAATAACAAAAAAAGAAACAACCCAATCCAAAAATGGGCAGAAGACCTAAATAGACATTTCTCCAAAGAAGATATACAGATGGCCAACAGACACATGAAAGTATGCTCAACATCCTTAATCATTAGAGAAATGCAAATCAAAACTACAATGAGGTATCATCTCACACCAGTCAGAATGGCCATCATCAAAAAATCTAGAAACAATAAATGCTGGAGAGGGTGTGGAGAAAAGGGAACACTTTTGCACTCTTGGTGGGAATGTAAATTGATACAGCCACTATGGAGAACAGTATGGAGGTTCCTTAAAAAACTAAAAATAGAACTACCATACGACCCAGCAATCCCACTACTGGGCATATACCCTGAGAAAACCATAGGTCAAAAAGAGTCATGTACCAAAATGTTCATTGCAGCTCTA
The DNA here is from genome assembly GCF_965194825.1 of Balaenoptera physalus. Taxonomy (NCBI): domain Eukaryota; kingdom Metazoa; phylum Chordata; class Mammalia; order Artiodactyla; family Balaenopteridae; genus Balaenoptera; species Balaenoptera physalus. Next base: position 71,500,218 of record NC_138892.1, read on the forward strand.
TTTACAATAGCCAGGACATGGAAGCAACCTAAGTGTCCATCATCAGATGAATGGATAAAGAAGATGTGTCACATATCTACAATGGAATATTACTCAGCCATAAAAAGAAATGAAATGGAGGTATTTGTAGTGAGGTGGATGGAGTTAGAGTCTGTCATACAGAGTGAAGTAAGTCAGAAAGAGAAAAACAAATACAGTATGCTAACACATATATATGGAATCTAAGGAAAAAAAAAAAAAGGGTCATGAAGAACCTAGTGGCAAGATGGGAATAAAGACACAGAACTACTAAAGAATGGACTTGAGGATATGGGGAGGAGGAGGGGTGAGATGTGACAGAGTGAGTGTCATGGACATATATACACTACCAAATGTAAAATAGATAGCTAGTGGGAAGCAGCCACATAGCACAGGGAGATCAGTTCGGTGCTTTGTGACCACCCAGAGGGGTGGGATAGGGAGGGTGGGAGGGAGGGAGATGCAAGAGGGAAGCGATATGGGAACATATGTATATGTATAACTGATTCACTTTGTTTTAAAGCAGAAACTAACACACCATTGTAAAGCAATTATACTTCAATAAAAATGTTAAAAAAAAAAAAAAGATGAAAAGACAACCCTCAGAATGGGAGAAAGTATTTGCAAACGAATCAACAGACAAAGGATTAATCTCCAAAATATATAAACAGCTCATGCAGCTCAATATTAAAAAAACAAACAACCCAATCCAAAAATGGGCAGAAGACTTAAATAGACATTTCTCCAAAGAAGACATACAGATGGCCAAGAAGCACATGAAAAGCTGCTCAACATCACTAATTATTAGAGAAATGCAAACCAAAACTACAATGAGGTATCACCTCACACCAGTTAAAATGGGCATCATCAGAAAATCTACAAACAACAAATGCTGGAGAGGGTGTGGAGAAAAGGGAACCCTCTTGCACTGTTAGTGGGAATGTCAACTGATACAACCACTATGGAGAACAGTATGGAGGTTCATTAAAAAACTAAAAATAGGGGCTTCCCTGGTGGCACAGTGGTTGAGAATCTGCCTGCCAATGCAGGGGACACGGGTTCGAACCCTGGTCTGGGAAGATCCCACGTGCCGCGGAGCAACTGGACCCGTGAGCCACAATTACTGAGCCTGCGCGTCTGGAGCCTGTGCTCCGCAACAAGAGAGGCCGCAATAGTGAGAGGCCCACGCACCGCGATGAAGAGTGGCCCCCACTTGCTGCAACTAGAGAAAGCCCTCGCACAGAAACGAAGACCCAACACAGCCATAAATAAATTAATTAATTTAAAAAAAAAAACAAACTAAAAATAGAATTACCGTATGACCCAGCAATCCCACTACTGGGCATATACCCAGAGAAAACCATAATTCAAAAAGACACATGCACCCCCAGTGTTCATTGCAGCACTATTTACAATAGCCAGGTCATGGAAGCAACCTAAATGCCCATCGACAGATGAATGGATAAAGAAGATGTGGTACATATATACAATGGAATATTACTCAGCCATTAAAAGGAACGAAATTGGGTCATTTGTAGAGACATGGATGAATCTAGAGACTGTCATACAGAGTGAAGTAAATCAGAAAGAGAAAAACAAATATCATACATTAATGCATATATGTGGAACCTCGAAAAATGGTACAGATGAACCAGTTTGCAGGGCAGAAATTGATACACAGATGTAGCGAACAAACGTATGGACACCAAAGGGGGAAAGCGGTGGGGGGGTGGGGGGGTGTGATGGTGGGATGAATTGGGAGATTGGGATTGACATGTAGACACTAATATGTATAAAATAGATATCTAATAAGAACCTGCTGTATAAAAAAAAAAGATGCCTGTGTCCCTACTGCCACCTAATGGTTCTTTGAGCATTAAGGTCTCCATTGCGTAGTTCTTTTTTTCCCAACTGCTGACACTATACCAATAAACTGGTTAAATGTGACCATATCAAACTATGTACCACTAGTCTTACTGTGGCAAAACTCTGGGGCTCATTCTGGTTTCTGGAAAAAGTCATGTTAACTGTCTCCTTTTTCCTCTTTACATTTGGGAATGTATATCCCCCTACTCCCCATGGTTGTTTGGTATAAGTACCATTTTAAAAAAAGATTGTTTTATAATCTATCCACTGTGCAATAAAAGTGATGTGGAACGTAAAAAAAAAAAAAATGGTTAAGATGGAAGTTTTATGCTATATGTATTATACTACAATAAAAAATAATTTAAGAAATAAATCACAATATCAGTATAAGGTTTCTAACACTAGACAGACAACAGTTAGTTTCAGATGATGTCAAGAAAGATTATTTATACTGTGTTCTGACTACCCCATGGTCAAAATAATTCTGCCACTAGATTCCATTTTAGTTAGGTCAATGCAAAACAAACAAAACAAAAAATTATTAAAGTTTTACAACACACTCAAAATAGGAATTTCAAGCTTCATCATAATTCTAGACCTACATACAAAAATAGAAATTGATGAGCATAATAAACACATCAGTGTAGATGAGTTTTGGGAAAATAAAAGGCAAGTAACGAAGAGAAAAATAACTTGAATTGACACTAAAAGAGCTCATTAGCTACAGTAATCAAAACAGTATGATACCAGCATAAAAAGAGACACATAGGCCAAATGGAACAGAACTGAAAGCCCTGAAATAAACCCATGCATATATGGCCAACTAATATTTCACAGAGGAGGCAAGAATACTCAACGGAGAAAAGAAAGTTTCTTCAATAAATGGTGCTGAAGAAATCAGGTTATTCACATGTAAAAGAAGGAAACTAGAGCCCTATCATACACTATTCACAAAAATTAACACAAAATGCACTAAAGACTTAAATGTAAGACTGGAAACCATAAAACTCCTACAAGAAAACAGGAAAGAGAGTTCCTTGATATGGGTCTTGGCAATGATTTTTTAGATATGACATCTAAAACACAAGCAACAAAATAAAAAATAAACAAGTGATACTATATCAAACTATGAACCTTCTGCACAGCAAAAGAAATGATTAACAAAATGAAAGACAAACTACAGAATGGGAAAAAAATATTTGCAAATCATATATGTGGATAAAGAGTTAATATCCAAAATAAAGAACTCATACAACTCAATAGCAAAAACAAAAAAAACCCCACACAAAACCAAATAACATGATTAAAAATGGGCAAAGGACCTGAATATAAATTTTTCCAAAGAAGATATATGAATGGCCAACAGGTACATGAAAAGGTGCTCAACATCACTAATCATTAGGGAAATGCAAATCATCACCACAATGAGATATCACCTCACACCTCTTAGAATGGCCAGCATCAAAAGGACAAGATGTAACAAATGCTGGGAGGATGTGGAGAAAAGGGAACCTTTGTGCACTGTTGGTGGGATTGTAAATTGGTACAGCCACTACAGAAAACAGTATGAGATTCCTCAAAAAATTAAAAAGAGAACTACCATATGATCCAGCAATTCCACATCTGGGTATATATTTGAAGAAAATAAAAACACAAACTTGAAAACATACATGCACCCCAATGTTCATAGCAGCATAATTTACAATAGCCAAGATACAGAAGCAACCTAAGTATCAATCAACTGATATACAAAGAAGTTACATGCACAATACAATATTATTCAGCCATAAAAGAGAAAGAAATTCTGCCATTTGCAACAACATGGATGGACCTTGAGGGCATCATGGTAAGTGATATAAGCCAGACAGAGAGAGACAAAAACTGTATGATCTCACTTATATATGGAATTTTTTTAAAAACTCATAGAAAAAGAGATCATATCCATGGTTACCAGAGGTAGGGGTTGGGGAGTAGTGGGGTGGGAATTGGATGAAGGTGGTCAAAAGGTACAAACTTCCAGTTATAAGATAAATAAGTACTGAGGATGTAATGTACAACATGATGTTTATAGTTAACAATGCTATCTGGTGTATTTGAAAGTTGACAAGAGAGTAAATCCTAAGAGTTCTCATCACAAGGAAAAAAATATTTTTCTTTTTTGTGGTGTTTATATGAGACAATGGATATTAACTAAACTTACTGTGATAATCATTTTGCAATATATGTAAGTCAATTCATTATGCTGTACACCTTAAACTTATACAGTGCTGTATGTCAATTATATTTCAGTAAAACTGGAGAAAAAGAGCTTATTAGTAATTAAATTTAGTTTAGTTCATTAGATATATATTATCCAAGGTACTGGAGGGAAAACAAGACATGAGATACATTCTATCTATCTATCTATCTATCTAAATAACCAGACAAGTAAAAGAAATTTTTAATAAAGGCAATATAAGGTCATCAGTGAAACAGTGGCAAACAACTTTACAACAGGAAAGGAAGAAAAGTGGAATCAAGAAAGATATTGAGTCTTATTATCTCGAGCACTACTGATTTCACTGAATGGATCTGAATTTGAAAGAGGGCCATGGAAGTTGGGCATACTTCACTAGGGACAGGGTAAGCGGAAAATAACACCTGATATGTGGAAACAACATAATTCACGTTTTCACATTTAAATAAGAAACATTTTAAAATTTTCTTCTGCAGCAAGAAGCAACAACCTGCTCTACCACAACATTCTAATAATCTCTGAATAATTTGCTTTTCATTTTGATAGCCAAAAGCAAAACTCTCATGGCCATATGTTTACAGATAGTAAATTATATCTCTACCAAACTTGACTGCAAGCTCTTTGAAAGCTAGAATAGTGTCTCTAATGCAGTGTTTGACATAAACAGACGCAGAATGAATATTTAGTGAATTTAAATAAACTATGAGAAAGCCAGTATAGTATTATTTTCTGAAAATACATGCCTTAAAACACTAATCCTAAAATTTGCACTGTGAAGAAAAATTCAAGCCAAAAATTTGATAAATTATGCAAACTTTATTATTCATCCTCCTGTCACAGACCACTAATGAGCATATTAACATATTAAAATCTCTGAAAAGTACTGAAATGCCAAAATCAACCTACCTCTTTTAAATCTAGCATTTCCCAAATGTAAGGGGGCTAACAGAATCTTTTTTGTTCTTCCTCAGACCACTAAGACCCTTCAGAATTATCATTCTATCAAATACTTTGGGAAATTCTCTATTAGAGTCCAAAAGGTAAATGTATGCAAACTGTTACAGAAGAATGAATTATAATATTCCTGAATATTTAAACATATCACTGAATTTACCTTCAATTTCACTGGACTCTATTAACTACATGGTCTCCAAACCAAATTGCTTAAAACTATATTGATGACAGCAAGAGAAGATAAACCGGAAACTTAAATATTTAATCTCCTCTCTATTCAACAGCTGATATAAAGATTGTCACAATTAGATTTAAACACACACACACACACACACACACACACAGCACTATGCCAAACTCTTCCATAGCATCAAAGTCCTTTTTTCCTTCCACCTTATTCTTTCAAATCAGATAGGAGTTTATAGATAGGAGATAGGAGATAGGAGAACCTAGATAGGAGAACAGATAGGAGAACCAAGGTCAAAATTCTCAAAAAGTTTACTTCTCATAAAACATAGATCACTGAAATGAGCAACTATTTAAAAACTACCCTAGGACAAATGTGACTATCTGTGCCCAAAAGACAGAGTATCGTTAAGAATTTCTCAACTGCTTTATCTCCAGTATGGAAAAGTATCAATGTAACTTGAAGAACATTTAGATGCTACGAGATTGATAATGCCGCTCAACGCTCATGACGTACACCAACTAACAAACATACTAAAGTAATCTCAACCCTGCTCTCACCTTGCCTTTGGTCCAACAAAAAATCATGTCTGACCTATGACCCACATATAGATTTTTAGGATTACTGACTTCTCATTAATTCAAAACCTAGCAAATTCTGGGCATATTTTAGAGAAAAAACAAGGAGCCTGAAAAAAAAGTCTTTCTAGACCCAATGTCACTGACTATTCAGAGTCAAAATCTAGTCAAGCAATGAAAAAAGACTATAAATAGAATATTTAAAATCTGGAAAAGGTGGATAGTGAGATTTTTTTTTTTTAATGAAGAGCTATCAAAGAAGACGAGGGGGGGAGAATGAATATATCTTAATAAAGCTTTGCTAATTGAAGATATAGTATTTAGGAAACAAAAAATTAAGTATTTTTGGAAGTTTTTGGTTTAAGTACTCTGAGAAAAATTATCAGATGTCCAAATTAGCAATTTTAAAGCACATATTTCTATTATTAATATAAAAACCATTATTCTAAATTATTAAGGAAAATAGGCAAAATGATGCTATTAAATGTATTACTGTATTGTTCATGCTTTTAAATAGTGCTAGAAAGGTACCAAAGAAGGACAGCTTGATATTTTTATATCTTTACTTGAAAATATGCATATCTATTATTATAGCTACAGTAGCAAGGAAACCTTGACCTATTTAAGAACAACTGATAGCTAAATGATAAATCAGCATCTTAAAAAAGAAAGGCTCTATTTCTGAAAGTACTGATAGGGTTTGTACTGGTTTGTACTTTCTATGAGCAGTGTACATTAGTTATTTTGGAAAGGATCTTTTCATAGTGTATTAAGATGTATGTAGGTATATAATTTGTACATCGAATTCTAATGCTTGATCTGTTTTATCAAAGGACCTTCCTTAAAAGGCATCCAAAAATATATTGTAAAGTCAAAAATCTCCTCTGAATATACATAATTTGTCATCATACAGAGATTTTTATATTCTCTGCCAGGTCAAAATAATTCCTCTATTAACAAATTCTGAATCTAGAAGCTTAACTTTGCCCACAAAATATCTGTATTTCACTCTATTACAGGTTATACAGAAATTTTTCAGTTCATTTTCAAATATTTTAATGAAAACATTCTATAAAGAGTATTCTGTGGACCCAAAAATGTTCTCATTTTTTGGTACTCAAGACTCATCAAAAAGCACAGGTAGACCAAACAATGCATAATTGCATTTCTTGGAATATTTATGAGATAATTTGCATAGAGTATAACATGCAATATAAATATAGCCCAAGATCCAAGGTTTAATTAGATTTTTGTTCTGAATTCATTGCCGTGTGACTAGTGGCTTAGCATGATTTCTAGAAATACTTTTAAAAGCTCACAAAAGAAGCATATAAATATTGCATTTTCCTTATACTCCATATTTATACTATTCTTACACTTCTAAACTACTAGAGACATTCAGACATAGTATAATTACTGAATTCAGAGTCATTCACATTCATTCTATTACTGTGTGTAGTAAAATTTAATAATCCTTGAGGACATTTTCCCCAAATATACTTTAAAATACTAGAACAAACTAAAATTTTCATCCATAATTTAAAATCCACGCAAAACTCTCAGATGTGAAACATAAAGAAGAAATTTTGCCTTACCTCATACTCAGAAATTTCAGGTAAGTTACTTTCATCTGCCTTCTCTAGCTTTTCAGCGGCCCACTTGCTTGCAGCCTCAGCAAGTTCCTTTTCCGTTAGCCTACTGGGTTTGTCTAACACCTAATAAAAACAAAAGAATGGTTCTGTTACAGTTCTCAAGGGCTTTTAAGTTTCAAATACATCAAGAAGCATACCCCACTTACACATAAAATCATATAAGCCTTCAAATTTATATAGAGAACAAGTACATTCTTCGCTTTTTCAAAAATATTCAACACAGAATTTAGTTGAGTTGCAATTTGTTTGGGACATATAGAGTAGATCTGACTCCTACTTTCATTTATATAAGCTTTAGAAATTCATCTAAGGAACAAAACAAAAGACACTGACAACTAATATACTAAATAGTACTTAGAATATACAAGACATTATACTGATTTCAACTTTGTATCTTTAATTATATTCAATGAAATAACTAATGCCAAAATTTCATCAAGGTAAATTCCTAATTAACGAAACAGAAAAGTCCAGATACGCTATTTTATACTTTGTAATAGTCTATATAAATCCTACTCTTCACACGAAATGTATACACTTAAATTTCATTTTTTGGTACTACCACTACTTCCCTTCTCCAACCACATACAATACTAAACAAAGTATAGGATTTGGAGTTACAGACAAAGCTGGGTTTGAATAGCAGTTTCATCGCTAGTGAGGGTAGATGATTTTATATACATAACTTATGACACTGTGAGCCTTCGTTTTCTCATTTACAAAACAGGGATTAATAATATTATATTCACTCTTAAAGTAGTTGTGAGAATCAAGGGAAGTAACAGACCTGAAAGCATCTAGCATAATGCTTGGTACTTTAATTTTGTCTCCATCTCTTACTTCTATAACGTCACATCATTGATTCTAAATATACCTCTTCTGGATGACAGTGTCAGTAAAAATCCCCATGTTATGGTACACTATCATTTAAAAGCGCTTACACATGCAAACCAAAAAAAGGTATTTTAATTAAACGGAATTTCATGAAAGTGGCTAGACTTCATCACCCCCAACTTATAAACCAAAACACTGAATGTCAAAAGGTTAGTGATTTGCACACAGTTACCAATAAATGCTGAGCTGGAACTTAAAACTAGGTCTTCTAGATGAGTAAGGCCCTTGACCACCTTCAATTCAATTTACCAAAAAACTGGTTTGCCATCCATAATATTTACTGGAAGATAATCACAGTGTATCTACATGGAGTGTTTCCATGGCCACTGAGTAAGCCTAAATATCTTACTCCAAAGCCCTACCCATACATAAGGTTAAAAAGATATAAGCGGGGCTTCCCTGGTGGCGCAGTGGTTGAGAATCTGCCTGCCAATGCAGGGGACATGGGTTCGAGCCCTGGTCTGGGAAGATCCCACATACCGCGAAGCAGCTGGGCCCGTGAGCCACAACTACTGAGCCTGCGCGTCTGGAGCCTGTGCTCCGCCACAAGAGAGGCCGCAATAGTGAGAGGCCCGCGCACCGCGATGAAGAGTGGCCCCCGCTTGCCACAACTAGAGAAAGCCCTCGCAAGAAATGAAGACCCAACACAGCCAAAAATAAATAAATAAATAAAAATTTAAAAAAAAAAAGATATAAGCAATACCTTTATTATTACTCAGTAATAAGGTTAAAAAGTTTTTTAAAAAATAAGAAACACACACAAATACATTTTTTTAAATGTACACCTCACTTTTCTTTGGTACCTGTTTTGAAGAGAAAGTTATAGAGCAAAAACAAAACAAAACATTGTAAATTATCTCTAGTAAAGGAGCAAAATCTTTTATAACTGAATCCTTCTATTCAACCATTATTAACTCTGTACACTTAAAAAACTCTCATTTGAAACTGCCTTCTAACAGCAGAAAATAAACTCTGAAAAACTATTCCTATGTGACAGTAACCATAATGTTTAAAAGAAAAAGTCCTCCACCATATCAGGAAATCTAGGTAATAAAGCTAGCATGTAACCCTGGGAAGAGGACACAGGAAGCTGTACTTTCCCAATACATAAAATAATTATAGATCTAAAATTCTGAAATTCTAATTCCATTCTAAGACAAAAATGCAAACATCTAAAATAAACTGTCAGATGAAAATATCTAAAATCCATTAGGGTTGGATTTTACGGTTAAAATATATTTTTATCACGTACCATAAAGTCCTATGCTGTAATATATTCACACCACATTATAGTTCAAGAGAAATAAATATTTCAAATATCATAATTTAAATATTCATAGTGACTTAGATGGGTAAGTATTATTTACTCTTCATTCATTTCTAGCTGGGGAAAAAAAACCCAAAAAAACAAAACCAAGCCAGTGTTTCAGATGGGTAAAGCACCCTTGATATGGTAAGAAAGAACCGAAAAATCCAATCAATCTTTCCTATTCAAAATCCAGCATTCTAGCATCCTCAGACTTCTGGGAAAGCTCCAAAGACACAAGTTGTCACAAAGACACCTTTTCTTTTTTCCATTTGAGGCAGAGAAGCAGCTGCCCACTGAACACCAGCACAGACCACCAGGTGATATCTATTCTTACAGAAAAGCCAAACATACCAAAGACAGAAAACAAAAAGAAGTGAAGAAAGACGAGAATAGAAGTAGCAACAGTTATGGAAAGAGAAAGCGTGCAAGGTTGGTGAAGAGAACCTCAGCAACACCCCAAAATTTTAAGTTTTGAGGATTAGAACCATGCACCTTTTCAACATGTTTTCGGATGCTGAGAAGGAAGGACTGAGAAGAATGATGCAGTGAAGACTGGCTATGTCCTTGAGAAAATGATTTAACATCTAAGCCTTTTCCATAAAATGGAGATATATACCCACTTTTTTTAAATTGCAAAATAATCACAACCTTAGCGTTAGCTAACACCTGCATCATGTCACATAATTACCATTTCTTTTTTGTGGTGAGAACATCAAAGATCTCTTAGCAAATTTCAATTATACAGGAGAATATTATTAACTATAATAACTATGCTATACATTAGATACCCAGAAGTTATTCATATTATAGCTTCAAGTTTATAATCTTTCACCAACATCTCCCCTTTTCTCCCATTCCCCAGACCCTGGTAACAACCCTTCTTTCTGTGAATTTGACTTTTTTAGATTCCACATGTCAGTGGGATCATAGAATACTTGTCTTTCTCTGTCTGGCTTATTTCACTTAGCATAATGCCCTCAAGGTCCATCCATGTTGTCACAAATGGTAAGATGGTCACCTTTTTCATGGTCAAATAATATTCCATTGTATATGTATACAATATTTTCTTTATCCATTTATTCATTGAGGGCAGGTTAGGTTGTTTCCACATCTTGGCCATAGTGAATAATGCTGCAATGAACACAGAAATGCAGGGGAGTTCCCTGGTGGCCTAGTGGTTAGGATTCCAGGCTTTCACTGCCGTGGGCCAGGCTCAATACCTGGTCAGGCAACTGCGATCCCGCAAGCTGGGCAGCACAGCCAAAAAAAAAAAAAAATGCAGATATCTCCTTGAGATACTGTTTTCATTTCCTTTGATTTCTTCAGTGATCCATTGGTTGTTTAGTAGCATGTTGTTTTGCCTCCAATGTGTTTGTGTTTTTTGCAGGTTTTTTCCTCGTAGTTGATTTCTACTCTCATAGCCTTGTGGTCAGAAAAGATGTTTGATATGATTTCAATTTTCTTAAATTTACTAAGGCTTGTTTTGTGGCCTAGCAAGTCATCTATCCTGGAGAAAGTTCCATGTGCACTTGAAAAGAATATGCATTCTGCTGCTTTCTGGATAGAATGCTCTCTCTATATTAATTAAGTCCATTTAGTCTAATGTGTTATTTAAGGCCTGTGTCTCCTTACTGATTTTCTGTCTAGATGATCTGTCCACTGATGTAAGTGGGGTGTTAAACTCCCCTCCTATTATTGTGTTACTGTCGATTTCTCCTTTTATGTCTGTTAATATTTGCCTTATACATTGAGGTGCTCCAATGTTGGGTGCATATATATTTACAACTGTTAAATCTTCTTCTAGGATTGACCCTTTGATCATTATGTAGTGTCCTTCTTTGTCTCTTGTGACAGTCTTTATTTAAAGTCTATTTTGTCTGTTATAAGTACTGCTACTCCAGCTTTCTTTTGATTTCCATTTGTATGGAATATCTTTCTCCATGCCTTCCCTTCCAGTCTGTATGTATCTCTAGATCTGAAGCGAGTTTTTTGCAGACACCATATATATGAGTCTTGTTATTGTATCCATGAAGCCACTCTATGTCTTTGGTTGGAGCATTTACTCTGCTTACATTTAAGGTAATTATCAATATGTATGTTCTTATTGCCATTTTGTTAATTGTTTTGGTAGGTCTTTTCCCCCCCTTTCTTCTTTTGTTCTCTTCTCTTGTGATTTGATGACTATTCTTAGTATTATGTTTGGATTCCTTTTTCTTTTTTGTGTGTATATATATTACAGATTTTTGGTTTGTGGTTACCATGAGGTTTCTATATAACAGTATATTAAGTTGCTGATCTCTTAATTTCAAATGCATTTTTAAAACCCTGCATTTGTACCCTCCTCCCCTCACAATTACTGTCTTTATCTTATTTTACATCTAATTGTTTTGTGTATCCCTTCGCTGCTTATTGTGGATACAGATGATTTTACTACTTTTGTTTTTTAACCTCCTTACTAGCTTTGTGTGTAGATGATTTCCTACCTTTACAGTTGTGTTTGCCTTTACTGGTAAGCCTTTTCATTTCATAATTTTCTTGTATTCTTGTTGTGGCCTTTTCTTTTTCACCTAGAGAAGTTCCTTTAACATTTGTTGTAAAGCTGGTTTGGTGGTGCTGAATTCTTTTAGCTTTCGCTTGTCTGTAAACATTTTGATTTCAAATCAAACCTGACTGAGAGCCTTGCTGGGTGAAGTCACAGGTCACAGGTTTTCCCCTTTCATCACTTTAAATATACCGTGCCACTACCCTCTCTGGCCTGCAGAGTTTCTGCTGAAAAATCAGCTGATAGTTTTATAGAAGTTCCCTTGTTTGTTATTTGTTGCATTCCCCTTGCTGCTTTTAATACTCACTTTATCCTCAATTTGTGTCATTTTGATTACTATGTGTCTCAGCATGTTCCTCTTTGGGTTAATCCTGAACAGGGCTCTCTGTGCTTCCTGGATTTGGGTAACTGTTTCCTTTTCCAGATTAAGGAAGTTTTCAGCTATTATGTCTTCAAATACGTTCTCTTCCCCTTCCTCTCTCTCTCTTCTCCTTCTGAGACCCCTATAATGTAAATATTAGTGTGCTTCATGTTGTCCCGGAGGTCTCTTAAACTGTCCTGATTTCTTTTCATTCTTTTTTCTTTTTTCTATTCAGTGGCAGTGATTGCCACTACTCTCTCTTCCAGCTCACTGATCCGTTCTTCTGTATCATTTAGTCTACTATTGATCCATTCTAGCGTATTTTTTTAATTTCAGTTATTGTGTTCTTCACCTCTGGTTGTTCTTTATATTTCCTAACTCTTTGTTAAAAACTTCTAACTTCTCACTCTGTGCATCCATTCTCCTCCCAAGTTCTTTGATCATCTTTATGATCATTACTCTGAACTCTTTTATAGGCAGATTACCTATCTTCACTTAGTTCTTCTTCTGGGGTTATATCTTGTTCCTTTCTAGAACATATTCCTCTGCTGCCTCATTTTGTCTAAGTTGCTCTTTGTATTTTTATGTATGTGGTAGGTAGGTTATGCTTCTCCACCTTGGAGAAGTAGCCTTCTGTAGGAGACATCCGTTGTGTCCTAGCAGTACACTCCCTCCTCCGCCATCACCTAAGCTATATGCTCTAGGCGTTCCCCCTAAAAGGGCTGTGTGGGTCCTTCTGTTATGGTGGGCTAACTATGTGGGTAGTCTGGTAGGCTTGGTTGGCCCCTAGTCCAGTTGGCTGCCCCCAAGGCCAGCTGGTTGCCAGGCCCTGCCTTGTGGAGATGCTGCTGGCTACTGTTTAGTTGGGCCTGGTCACAAGGTGGCTGGTTGCAGAACCCTAGGGGGCCCCAGAGCTAGTGCTGGCTCACTGGTGGGCAGAGTCAGGGTCTCAAAGACTCTAGAGCTGCTGCCCACACACTGGCCGGTGAAGCCAGATCTGGGGTTAGTGCCAGACTATTGGCAAGCAGAACTGCTTCCTGGAGTCTGGCTGCAGGGCCAGGGATCCCAGAGCTCATTTCAGATTGCTGGAGTAGGGGGGAGGCCAGTTCCTGAAACAGTTGGGTATGGGGTCTGGGGTGTCCCGAAGGTTGTGCTAGCCTGCTAGTGGTCAGTGCCAGGGCACAGCTGGTCCCAGGGCAGGGTCTGGCTTGCTTCTGCTGTCTGCCCCCTAGTGGGTGAGGCTGGTCTAGAGGCTAGTGCAGGCTTCTTGGCAGGAAGGGCTGGTGCCTGTCCACTGGTGGTTAGAGCTGGGTCTTGGCCCTTTGGTGGGTAGGGCTGTGTCTAGGGGTGTGTCTAGAGGTCAGGAAGTCTTTAGGCAGGCTGTCTGTTGATGGATGGGGCTGTGTCCCCGCCCAGTTAGTTGTTTGACCTGAGGCACCCCAGCACTGACCCCTACAGGCTGCTGAGTGGGGCCAGGTCTTGGTGCTAATGAGCCAAGATGACAGCAGCCAGCAACAGTGTTCATGTGTCTGAGCGTTCCCTAGTATGTCTGCCACCAGTGTCCATGTCTCCAGGGTGGTCTCCAAGACTCTCCAAGACCAGTAGGTGGGTCTTGTCCAGGCTCCTATCAAATTACTGCTTTTGCCCTGGGTCCCACTACACATGGGATTTTGTGTGTGCCCTTTAAGAGTGAAGTCCCTATTTCCCCCACTCTGTGGGGCTCCTGCAATTAAGCCCTGCTGGGCTTCAAAGCCAAATGCTCTGGGGGCTTGTCTTCCTGGTGCCAGAACTCCAGGCTGCGGAGACTGACATGGGGCTCAGAACCCTCACTCCTGTGGAAGAACTTCTGCAATATAATTATCCTCTAATTTGTGGGCTGCCCACCTGGGGGGTATGGGATATGATTATACTGCGAGTCCATCCCTCCGACCTGTCTCGTTGTAGTTCCTTCTTTACGTCTTTAGTTGTAGAAGATCTTTTCTGGTAGGTCCCACTCTTTTTCACTGATGGGTGTTCTGCAGGAAACTGTGATTTTGGTGTGCTCCTGAGAGGAGGTGAGCTCAGGGTCTTTCTACCTTGCCATCTTGGCTGCTCTCCTTATGAGAGCAGTATGAGCAGTGGTCATACGTGCATACTGAAGCATCATGGCAGATGGACACCGAAATCCCAGTGTTGACACGTGGGCTGAGTTTTGTGGCCAATAGGAGGCAGTTTATGATAAAAGATGCTTAGGCAAGGCTAAGTGAAGGGGTGCAGAGCTTCCTTGCACTCTCAGAGCTGCCATGTGTTTACCCTGTTTTCAATTCTTTTGCATATATAACTAGAAGTGGCTTGCTGGATGATATGATAGTTCTAATTTTTTTTTTTTTGAGGAATCCCCATACTGTTTTCCAATTTACATTCCCACCAAGAGCACACAAGGATTCCCTTTTCTCCATATCCTCTCCAACATTTGTTATTTGTACACTTTTTGATGACAGTCATTCTGACTGGTGTGAGGTGATATCTCATTGTGGTTTTGATTTGCATTTCCCTAATAATCAGCAATGTTGAGCATCTTTTCATATGCCTGCTAGCCATCTGTATGTCTTGTTTGGAAAAATGCCTATTCAGGTCTTCTGCCTGTTCTTTGATATTGAGTTGTATGAACTATTTATATATTTTGGATATTAATCCCTTGTTGGTCATATCATTTGCAAATATTTTCTCCCATTTTGTAGGTTGTCTTTTTATTTTATCAATGGTTTCCTTTGTTTTGCAAAAGCTTTTAAGTTTAATTAGCTCCCACTTGTTTATTTTTGCTTTTATTTCTTTTTAGGGTTTTCTACATATAAAATCATGTTATCCACAAATAGTAACAGTTTTACTTCTTCCTTTCCAGTTTGGGTGCTTTTTATTTCTTTCTCTTGCCTAATTGCTCTGGCTAGGACTTCCAATACTATGTTGAATAAAACTGGTGAGAGTGGGCATCCTTGTCTTGCTCCTGATCTTAGAGGAAATGCTTTCAGCTTTTTGCCACTGAGAATGACGTTGGCTGTCAGCTTGACATATATAGACTTTATTTTGTTGAGGCATGTTCCCTCTATGTCCCCTTTGTTGAGTGTTTATCATAAATGGATGTTAAATTTTCTCAAATGCTTTTTCTCCATCTACTAAGATGATCATATGATTTTTATCCTTTATTTTATTAATGTGGTGTATCACACTGATTGATCTGTAGATACTGAACCATGCTAGCATGCCTGGAATAAATCCCACTTGATCATGGTATACGATCCATTTAATGTGCTGATGAATTTGGTTTGCTAACATTTGGCTGAGGATTTTTGCATCTATCTTCATCAGAGATATATGGGCCTGTAGTTTTCTTTTCTTGTAATGTCCCTGTCTGGTTTTGGTATCAGGATAATTCTAGGCTCATAAAACGAGTCTGGAAGTGTTCAATCCTCTTCTATTTTTTGGAAGAGTTTGAGAAGTACAGGTATTCTTAAATGTTTGGGAGAATTCATCGGTGAAATAATTTGAGAAAATTATTTAACTTCTGAGCCTGTTATATAAAATGGAAATATACACTTACCTACATCATAGAATGTTTATATGAATTAATAACAGAAGAAAATACATAATATAGTATATAGAATCAAGTAATTATACAATAAATATTAGGTCTCTGCCTATTACCCCACTTCCAAAATAAAAGCACAGTCTCTCAAATATGCCTCATCTGGATATTCATTCCCACTCGGCTATGGTCAAGATGAGAAGGGGCTCAGTAAATACTAATTTTAGCATAACCTGTGGAAATAATTCTATGAGAAAACTGCTCATTTACTCTGGGGGCAACTTTTAAGTTATGGTTACTTAAAACTCAAGCTTTCAATGCAGCAAATTACCCCCATTAGGTGTGACAGTAAAGAATAAAAGCATCTGTACTATACAATCCATCTCATTTACTTTGTGTTTCCTCTTTGAATTGATTTTAGAAATACAACAAACCTTTGATGAAGGAACTGCTGAAGAACTTGAGGGTGAAGTGTCTCTTGATGTTTTCAAAGACTGAACAGGTCTTTCTTTACCTATATAAGAAAATATAAAATGCAATTTTCTAGCTTATTTGTTTTCAACTAGAGTGATTTTGTAAATGAATAAATAAGGGGTGGAGGTCATACACTTATTTTAATAGTGAAATCTTTATTACATTATTAAATTAAATCTGTTAATATCTAAATCCTCCTATCTTAGAGGCTGGGCACCATCAAAAATTTCAAATAACCTAGAACCAAAGGACAGCATATATGGCAATCTAGGCCATATCAATGCCAGTTAGCAAACACGGAACCACAGAGAAGACCTCAGGAAAGGCAAAAAACATTTTAAAATCATAAATGCTTCCTCCTCCAAGTTCCGAAAAGTTAACTTTTAATACATCACACTAAAAATCCAATGGAGGTTATTATATAGATACTACCAAAGAGAATTAGCTAATTATTAGCTAATTAAGCTATAGCTCAAAGAGAAAGGTATGTAGGAAACTTAGCAGGTATTCATGAAATGTTTTAAAAAAATTAAAACTAGAAAACTATAATAGAGCACTCACTAATCCAGTACCTGATATGAATGAGTACCTAAATATTTGTTAAATGGTGAAAAATAAATTTGTATGCGATAAAGTCATTAACCTTTATCTTTGGTCACTTCAGACACTCACATAGTGCTCTATATGTACTATTGTTTTTACGGAAATATAAGCCAGAAAATAAATTTAAATATTATTTTAGTTGGTTCAACGAAAACAACAAAAATGGGTTTAGTTAAATATAATCTTAAAAATAACAGTGAGCTGTTGCTAATAGAAAAACATTTCATTAAATTATCTATATGTCAACTGTAACAGATATCCTCTGCTTTCAAGTGCTAGGAAAACTTTAATTACAGAGAAGAGGAAAAAGTAGCACCAAGTTTGGAGTGACACAGAAACTGGTCAAGACTGGATAGTGGGTTAAGGCCAGGAAAGCAGTCAAGAGCAAAAGCGGAGACAAAACGACCTTGAAACTGAGGCAAAGCCAGCTTCAGTCAAAAAGCCTCTTAAGCTCTTCCTGCTATGGTCAAGACAGCGAAGTAAGGGCCTGGAGGTCAAGGGCTTCCAACCACCTGGCGATATAGTGAATAACATCTCTTTCCAATGTCCTGCAGAGCCGGAAAGGCTTGCTCAAGACGCCCCCCACAGCTCCCCGCACCCACAACACGTGGCAATGTGTGAAGATATTTCTGATTGTTACAGTGGGTGAGTGCCACTGGCACATAGTAAGCAGAGGTTAGGGATGCTGCTAAACATGCTACAAATGCACAGGGCAGCACAACAAACAAAGAATTATCCAGCCTCAAATGTCAGTAGTGCTGAGGTTGAAAACTCCTGCTCTAGGCACAGTATTCCAACTGTGAAGCTCCAATAGTCTTAAAAAAGACCTAACTCTAGAATCTTTTAACTTGTGGTACCATTAAGAGACTTTCACACTAAGCAAGTTTAAAAGTTCTTACAGACCTTAAAAATCAAAAGCAAAATGATACCAACCATCACTACATCCCCAAATGGCTAAGAACATGGTTTATTTAGTCATTCCCTACTGTATTTCCATTGCACATGGCAAATTCCATATCATAATGTGACAGTGTCAGTCTATCCCACTGCACCAAAAGCCCCTAGAGGAACAAGTATCATAGCTCATTTTTTTCCAAATACCCAAGGCCTACCTAGTTGAGTCCTTTAAGAAAAGAGTAGGCACTCACAAACTGGTGAAAAGATGAATTCTTTTTCTACCCTTAGGATTCAATGACCTCCCCAGTCTATTCTGATTAAGTATTTCCTTGAGAGATAAAGAACTCAGCACAGCACACTATGTTAATTAAAGACATAATTATAGGCTCAATTCTGGCACACAGCAGCTAAACACAGCAAAAAACTTTCACAAGCAGCTGTTAATCTCTTATTTAGCACCTCCTTTACAAACAAAACTTCAGCACTACAGGTATGCCAAGTATGGTATCCAAGTGTAGTCTTAGGATCTTTCACGATTTTAGCTGCATAAGGCTAATTTAAGCAGATTTCAACCAATCTCAGTGTGCAGAAGCAAAGGAACATTGAAGGAGAGGGCAGTGGTTTATCAAATATCAACATATATTCATATATACCGGTGGCATGAAGGGCAGGGACAGGCAAGAAGCAAAGGATAAAGAAAAAGGATGATACAGATGGCAGCAGAAAGAGCACAAAAACGGTAAATAGAAATATCCTGATCCTACTGATGTTGGGTCCTTTCTGCCAGTGACTTGTCTACTCTACAGATCTCAACCTCCTATGAGGTGGCAGTTGCTGACTGGGAGTGTCTAGCCCAGACAACAAACCCACATGTCTCCCCAAATCCTACTACCTGAGTCTGCTATTGTTCAACTCTGGTTCCAACAGCAGACTAATGGAGCAGTTATACACTTTTCCCATTTCTATAACCTCTATCAATTATAGCCCCCCACCCTTCACGATCCCAAATCACAATCTAGCTCAAAACTCACCTCTTTCTGGCTTTCCTTCATTCTGCCGTTTGTAGGAGGCACCAGCACGCACGGACTCTAGGGAAAGGTGGGCAGGGAGGAATTAACACCAGCACCTCTGTGCCCAGGAGGAACAAGAGAAGAACCCAGAAGTAGGAGTAATGAGAACAGGAACTTCTGAGCATTTGCCAGTGACCCTAACCGCCTTCCTACCCTGCTTTCAAGTTGGGCTGCCTGAGCAAACACCAATGAAGAGAAATAAATAACAGAATAGGAGAAAAACTCTGTTTAAGATTGCGTCCAACAACAATGATGTATGAAGATGAGGCTAACCAAGGACAGCATGAGCAGAAAGAAATGAGAAAAGGATCCTATGATAAGACACCAAAAGTTAAAGACGGGGATCACACGTCTTACTTATCACTATAAGCATCTAATCTAATCTCCTCCATAAAGTCAATATTCAAAGGATTAAAGAATGACACCAAAAAATCAAGAGTGAAAGATGAATCACCACGAGAAATCAAAAAGGACACCTGGGAAAGTTTTCATGGTATATCGTATCAGTTCCCTGAGCATAGGACGGCTACCGGCAAGCAGTCATTCTGAACGTGTTCTCAACAGGTAGCCTATTACTAAATCTTGCTAATTCTTTTTATACGAACTCTCTCACATATGGATTTTCCTTATAAACAAATCCACAGCTACTTGATCTCCTAATTATCCCATACTTAGAATCTTGTAAATATTTTGTTAGTTTCCTTACCTGCAAACTCTTAATGATGCAGATGGAATCGGCTTTCTAAATAGCCTAAATAAACTAGAAGGGGCTCTCAGCTATATTTCCAATAAGTTTTCTTATCATTTATTTCAAATTATTCTACTATAGATCCCAAATTGCCAATTTTATCTTTTTTTCTGAGAAAATAATACATTTTCTGAATCACTTTGGCACTGTCAGCACCTTGCATTAAAAAAAAAATTCAAGAAACATCACACAAATATTGCCATCCTACTTTTGCAAGAACGTTGAAGACGCAGTATCCTTATCTAATTGTTCACTGATGTCATCAGAAAGTTTTGTTCCTCCTGAGCAGCTGATGTGTTTTTATCTAAGTTTCACTATGAATACTATTTATTGCTCATTTCCTCTTTGTTTTAGACAAATCCTTAGTTCACTTATAGTAATTGTTGAAATCCTTATCATAGGCAACTATTTCATAAACTACTAACTTTATTCTTTTATTTTCACACCCTTATTTCCCTTTTATATAAAATTCTTCACCCGTTTACTTAATCCTGTTTTAATAAGTGTTTATTTTTGTTAACTTGCCTCAAATTCTTTGTAGATCAAGAGATCAGGACAATGATATTTTTTTATAGGAGTGTCTGGGGCTTGGGCCTGGCTCATACTAGCTGTTGAGAATGAACTGTCTGTATCTCTTCCAAACTCTTAAGTTCAGTGACTCCACACTGGTAGCCTGAAATCAGCCATGGTAAAAGTATTCACTCCACGAATATTGGCAAACGTCACAATCAGGTGTTTTTCCCCTGAAGAGTCAGTTTACTAACACACCACTGGTGCTGTGTTGATTGATTTTGATTCCAAATTTCAGAAACACTGTAGGAATTACTGCATTTAACTACAGATTCCCATCCATGCTACCTTCAACAGACCTGGGCTACTTAATAATACCCTAACAGACAGTAAAACCACCCAGCTGAATCCAGCTCAGACTGCAAAATCATAAACAAGTGGTTGTTTTAGTCCACTAAATTTTAGAGTATTTTTTTTTAACACAAGAGATAATAGAAACAACCCACTGTGCTTAAACTCTTTATCCCAGAGTTTCCAATGATCTGCTTACATTAAAACTGAAGGTCTTTCTTCTTGTCCTCTACTACTGCAGCTTAATGATTCATACACAAGTTCTTCTTAATATTTTACCATTTGCTTTTCATGCCTTTGTACGTTTCTGTTTGTCATCCTACATCTTCCTACCTTTCTCTTTCTTCTTTGTTGGTTATTGTTCATTAAATATGAATGTTCCTCCTATCCTCAATCCTTTTTGTTTTGTTATTCTTCCGTGGCTCCAACCAATACTATGAAGACAAATGTCTCTCAAATCCACTTCTTTCACTCACACTTCTATATTTCTAATTGACAGAATGCTATTCCTTGGCTAATTAGCCATTACCTCAAATTCATCTCACATGTGATCTTAGTAAGCAGAAACTAACTCCTACTTGAGAGCAGGGCAAAAGGGCTCAACACATTCCTGCCTTTGCTGTGATTTGCTAAAGAAAATGAGTTCTAAAGTAGGATGAAGGAAAGAAACCAGGAAAGAAAAATTCTAAAGTTGGCAATATGGAAATCAAAATCCAAGTCAATGTATTGGTGAGTGAAAGAATAAATGGTGAGGAAGACAATGAACAAGAATTTCAAATACTGGTTCCATAGACTAGATATAAAGTTCTTCCCACGCAGGTGAAATGAAAGCCAGAGAAGCAGCTTAATGTTACAATAAACATTTAAAAGTTCTGTAAGAATTTAACAATATTTGCTGTCTCTTTGAATATAATAGCTGTAAATCTGATACGATCTTTCAGAAATATACTTTCTTGCTGATGTGTTCTCCTGATGAAAGCAGCGATGAACTTAACCAGACTCACCCAATCCTATCAAGTATTATTAATTATTGATAACCCATATAGGAGCAAAATACACTGCTAGGAAAAAAAATTAAAACCATCCCTAGAGGGACTTCCCTGGAGGTCCAGTGGTTAAGATTTCGCCTTCCAATGCAGGGGGTGCAGGTTTGATCCCTGGTTGGGGAGCTAAGTTCCCACATGCCTCGTGGCCAAAAAACCAAAAAACATAAAACAGAAGCAATATTGTAACAAATTCAGTAAAGACTTTTAAAAAATGGTCCACATCAAAAAAAAAAAAATCACTGGAGATAATAAAATTAGGGGCTACATCTTGCAAACTATTAAATTCTTTGGTACAGTGCCTGATGTATAAGAGAAAACCAGATACTTCTGAACGTCTTATCAATAAACAAATAAACTTAACAGCGCAGGTAGTAGATTCATCTCTCCTTTGATAGCTGAAGCATTAAAGGGGAAATTAAGATATGAACAAATGAAGATGTGGTGGCTATAAAGATGCTGAGGAAATGATTCATTTTTCTGGATCATGGATGAAGACATGCAAATTTGGGGCTCTTGGTTAGGAAGAACATGATTTCTCAGAGATCTACTGGTTTATTCAAGAAGGTATGAAACAGGGAATTCTCTGGAGGTCCAGTGGTTAGGACTCCGCACTTCTGTAGCAGGGGGCACAGGTTCATCCAGACACAGGGGTAGAAAAAGCTCTCTCTGTATCACCTCTGCTTCCCACAAATAACAAACTTTTGGAGGTAAGAGATCCAACAAGTTGAAATAAAGGCATATTAACTATGAATACATGGAAGTGCATTTCTGAAGAGAACTTCCCTTTAATACATCAGTTACAACCACATGGGCTCACTTTTTAAAATATAAGTAAAATATTACATCATCTGTACATATTATGAACATGTGCAACAGGGATGCTATAAATGCCTACACATAGGAAAATGCCATTAATTGATTACTGTTTCAGAACCTCCATCACTCAGGTGCCAGAAAAGCTAAAGCTGTACTCCTGGGATTCACCCAGAAAACTCACAGCCAAAGCTCTTTGTGATATAATAAATAGACTCTCACACACAAGAATACATTGTAGAATCTAATTCAATAGCACACTTACAGCCTGGATCAGTTAACAGCCCACGATCAAATTCCTCATGAAACAACTCATCCCAGTAACGCTTCTCCACTTTCCTCCTTCCACCAACTTCTGCCCACTCTTCAGATATCCCCTAAAATGCCTAATCCCATGTAATGATTTGTCTCCTTCTCTAACCCATAAACTCAGAGGGCAAAGACTAGATCTGTCTTGCTTGGCAAACCATTTATATGAAATATATTTTTGTTGAATGATTTTATGAGTACTGAACATAAATACAATGACTTTCAAACCAAGAAACACTATAAAATTTAGCTGCTAAGAAAATAGGTTCTTACTGCGTAATAAACATGATCTGATGGTAAAGCCTTATTTCCATATTCCCATTATCACTTACACCCGCACAGAAAAGCCTTCTTTCTAAAGGCAGAATTAAATCTCTAAATTTTATTGGAATTTCAGCTGTGATCCAAAAATTCATGTGGAATTCCAAATTCATTCACAGCCAACAGGTATTAAGACATGTGTCTTTTCCCATTATACTTAAGTTCAATAATAGAGTCTATCTTCCAAATACACTCTTCTCAAAATAGTATTTTTAATTCTTGTACATTTTCAGTTATTGTAGAAGATATGCTTTCGAAAAGGATTAAACACTGATGAATAAGTCTTTCTTAAAAATATCTTTCATTCTTAACAATGGCTGCTGATATTGAGAAAATAAGGGGAGGCTGAGCCCAAAGTCAGAGCTATAGAAAATCAAATACAGACCAACAAAAACAATAAACTTAAAAATCTTCCATAGTAATGACATTTAAAAAATTCAACCAAAATGTCACACAACCTAATTTATATATGAGCATCACTGGTAAATGTGACATTAATCTGTAGCAAATGTTTAGAATGAATTAACAAAGAGTTCGTAAATACTTAATATAATCATCCCTAGGAGCCACAACAGATTTACAAAACAAAGCAAGGCAATCTTTATGTCATTGTTTCCATAGTGGAAATGCTTTGTAATCCTCAAGTGGAAAAGAAAACAAGATGGGGAATCACAACTGGTTGAATAACAGCAAACAATGCAGATAAATGGCTGTGGTCCACAGAGGGAGGTGCCTAGAGGTTTCTATATTGGGCCTATGCTACTCAACATAATTTTTTTTTTAACATCTTTATTGGAGTATAATTGCTTTACAATGGTGTGTTAGTTTCTGCTTTATAACACAACATAATTATTAATGATTAATACAAAACACATAAAGCATACTTCATTTGTAGATAAAACAAAGCTGTTTTTATCTGCTGCTAAATACATAGGATCACTAAAGAGATTTTAAGACCTTTATGGAAGAGAATTATAAGCCAAAGTTAACTACATGAAATATATCATTCCAAGATTTTTTTTTTAATGCATTAACTACAAACAAATAATTGCAGCTGAAAAAAGTACAGGCTGCAGAGCTTTTTGTTTCATAGTAATATATGTGAAAATGGCCTAGGTTTCAGTTGTCTGCAGTTTCAGTAAGGACCAGTAATACAATATGGTTGACAAAATAAAAGTTCACTTCTGGCATCATGACTTAAAAGGAATAGAAAGAAAATTAGGAAAGCAAAAGGTCTGAAAACCATGTCAAATGAAAGGAACAGCTGAAGGAACTAAATATATTTAAACCTGGAAAAAAAAAAATCAAAAAGATTATGATGGTACTTTTCAAATACACAAATGGTTCCAACAAAAAAAGAAATATCTTTACGGCTCTAAGATAAATAACTAGTATTAAGTAGACATTATAGCAAAACATTTTAATTGTTTTTTAAAATGAGCTATACAAAAATGGAAAGACTGTACTGTGATACAGTAAACATCACAGGAAGTACTTTAACAAAAAGTCTCCCATACCCATATGGGAGACTAAACATAGTGATCATTATTAATGCTATTATCCTAAACAGAGGTAAACAGCAAAAGTATAAGATAGGAAAACAATGAGATTCATTTGAGAGAAGGTAGGGAAAAAGGAAATAAATAAATAAGAGATAGTTGATAAATGGGGAGATGTTTTGTTAGATTAATTAGAATAAAATAAACTTCAAGTAAAAATACACAAGGTATACATAACAAAACAATTTTAACTATAACAGTATCATAATAATCTGTTAATAAACAGATTAAGAAGGACAATCTACACTGTTAGCATGTAAATATGAACAACAATAAGGAATGAAAAATAGTATCGTAGTCACCGTTATGACCAGGTTAGTCCACTTAAGTTATAGGCAGAAAATTCTTAAACGTGAAACACAAGGTGTAAACAGTTTGATTTAGGAAGATAATTAGTCTATGTCAGTACAAAGTTCCATAAGATTTAACCCAAAAGGCTAAGTAGAAAAAATGTAATTAAATAACATGTGTGGACACGTGTGCACACGTGTGTATGTGTGTAAGCACAAAATGGGAACTAAGCAGCTGAGATGAAAAAGTAATAAGCATTCTGTGGCTTATAATTAAGCACAGATACCTTAAATGCACAGAACAATTGTGAAGAATTAGTCCTAAAATAATTACCATGGACAAACTACTAGTGATTATTAAAATAAATAAAATTACTCTGAAAAGTATGAACAAGAAGCAAAAAATTAAAAGTTAAAGAATTAACAAAATGAGGGCATAAGGAATAAGAAAATTGTTTTTTACCTGTTACAGAAACATTTAAAATCTTTGTCAAAATTTCAATTTACATTGGAAAACTAAATTAACCCATCACTGTTAATTAGCCCAGTTTAAGTGACTGATAATTGAAGGATGATATTTCTCAGTCCTTTTTTGAAGAAAAGCAAGGTGCCATCAACATTTGTGAGATTTAGATTTAAAGCAAAAACCATTATCACAGATATGTAAAATAACAATTACTTTTTCCCTTTTATTGTTTAAAGCAAGACTTTTACTGTTAACTTTTTGGAAGATGATCTCATATAACTATTCTAAAAACTATTTAATGAAAGGAGTACAGAAAAACATTTCAACAGTTCAGCCCAAACAGCTAAGGAATCAACCAAAGTAACCCGTAAAGAGAGTTTTCCCAGAACAAACTTTTTTTCTTGATTAAAGAACTTTACTTTCAAAGCTAAATGACTTAAGAAAATAAACATAAAGGCATTAACAAAGTCATACACTCTATTTCATTCAATTCACACCAGATTTTAGTCTCCCAACTTTCTCTGTTATCCTTCCATCACTGCAAGATATTAAAGGTATTAGACCTCAGAGGATGGGGAAAGCATATCGCAGACATTAAGACAGGAGCATCACTGTGTGACTCTACATTTCATCTTGAGATTTGAGAGTTTTGGCCACTGACTACCAGGCCAAAGGCAGACAGAAGATGCCTCCCTAGGAATCTGTTTTAGAGGAGAAATGTAAAAAATAAGGCTAATTCAACAGTAACTTAAATAACTTAATGGCTTCACTATAAGCTGTACAGAAGGATCTCAAGCTTCCATTTTACTCATGTTTTGTTAAAAAGGCTTCAAAATCAGTTTCCAAAGACACTTTCTTCCTCTTAACCAAATTATTAATAGATTTGGATTTAAGTCACACACATCTAAAAAAATATCGTCGGTCTTAGAAGGTATATCGGGCTAATTTGGGATATTTAGGTCTGTGCATGTGAGCATAAATTAGACTTAGAGGTTATTTATCCACTTGAAGGGTGAGGGCAGAAAAAGGAAGTAAAGCATAGGAGAAAATACCAAACTTTTAACACTGAACTCCACAGTAAAACTTTCAGTTACCTGGAACTATTCCAAGAATATTTTAAGCAGTCAGGCATGTGTAAGTGACTATGTTTGTTTTAAATCCTTCGGCATTCTTACACATATATCCAAAAATATGTTTTTTGGAAACCCCACTCTACCTAGCTCTGGAAACAGTAGACAAGTGATAAATGTTTGTTAAATACAGGAATCCAGCAACAGCTACAATGGAGACAATCTAATGATCTGAAGTGATCTTCCATCACTCTGAACATGCAGGAGGCAAAGACTGTTGAACTAAAAACCTTATCATTTGAAAAAAACAGTTAAAAGGAAGGAAGTTAAAAAGGAAAGAAAAATTATTGGCTTATAATTCCTTCTACCTAGAAGATACTTCTCCACCTGTAGAAGTCTGAAATAAAAGATAAGCCCAAATGTCATTTCCTCCATGGCATGTTCTTCCATCCCCAGAGTGAGAGTCTCTTAGCCTGACCGGCTAATGTCATGTTAACTCATTTACGACATAATGAGCCTTACATCAAAGTTATACTTTACATGTTTTATTTACATAATGATAAAATTGTTATTAGTTGGGGAAAAATACACATATATATTCTAGTTCCTTGGTGACAGGGACATCGTTCTAACACAGTGCCCTGGATACAGAAGGCATGAGGAAGTGTTTTGTGAATGAGCTCAACTGCAGGTAGTAGAGTCTAGAATGACAACACAGGAAAGCGTTACCTAGAAAAGTTGCTTCATTTATTTATTCCAACACATACTGAGCAACTGGGCCAGGATGACATGCACTGAATGCCATGCATGTCCAGGCACTCCAAACTTAAAAAAAACAAAAAACAAACTGGAGGTTGGGAAAGAATTAAAAAAAAAAAAAAAAAACAAATTGGAGGTTGGGAAAGAATGAACCTAAGGTAGGTTTTAGCTCTAAATTCTATAAGGCTATATACCTTATATTTAGGGGGATCCACTAATATCTTTCATGAAAAATATAAATAGATTTCCTCTAGTGAAAGAAGATTAAAGAGGTTGGATCAGCTCAGGAATTAGCAGAAAATACAGGAGGTGTGTGACTTGCCAACATGATTACAACCTCTTCCACGCTGAAGAACTAGAAATGAAATGTCATATAGACTGCAATTTAAATGGTTTCAAAATGTTTGTGTGTGTCTATGTGTGTGTATGACATTCGTTATACTATTCTTTCAACTTTTCTGTAAGTTTGAAATTTTTCAAATAAAGAGTTAAAAATAATAACACATATAAGGCAATCTGACTCAATACGTTCTTATCAGTGGAGGTTGCAAAAAAAAAAAAAAAAAAGGAGAACTCTTAAAAATACATACTTCTATGTTGAGACTGATGGAAAGAGTAAGTTTTGCTTCTTTCTGGGGAGTAACTTCTACTGCTGACACTGGAGCCAGATCTGCTGTGTGGAGAATCCTTTCGGCCTGCAGGTGATTCTCTGAAAAAAGGAGTGTCTCTTTTATGAGGAGACCGGTCTCTCACATAATGGGAAGAGTAGAAACTTTTTCTTCTAAAGCCGTCTCTCATGTCCCTTTGAAGAAAAAATAAAATAAGTTAATTATATCCTATACTCTCTATATACAAGCTCAAATGGCAAAAGCTCTGGTTACAAACCACTGTTTGTGTTGTAATTTATGTCCCCTTTTTCTACCACCACCTAACTTCTGAAATCAGTCAACAAAATGAAACTTTATCAGTGAATTATGTCATTTTTTCAGTTTGGGGTAGAACCAGGTGGTTAAGTGCAAAAGTTACTTCATTTTAAGCAAGCACAAAAATTTTTTAATGTGAAAAAGTCATATAGTCTCTATTTCTGCTTGCTACTAACAACATACCACACAGCTACCATACTCTCAAAGACACCTAGAGAATGCCAAAGATTTCCCCAATGAGACAGTTCATGGTCTACTATCCTCTTCTAAGTACAGTATATACCACTGGTTTTCAACTAGTGTGATTCCCCGCTGCCCTCCATGATACTTTGGCAACATCTACAGACACTTTTGTTGTTACAACTGGAGAGGAGGGAATGCCCCTACTGGTTAGGGGCAGGACGCTCCTAAAATGCTACAATGCCCAGGACAACACCCACACATATACACAGTAAAAAACTATGCAACCCAAAGTGTTGACAATGCCAAGGTTGAGAAACCCTGGTACGTACCTATTAAATCCTTGCTCTCTGAATTTACAACAGATTGTTGCCAATCTCTAAATACCAACTTTTTATATCATCTTTACTTTTATAAATTAAATTTCCTTAGTAAGCAATATCATCAACTCAAAGCAGAAAGTAAGCCCAAGTAATAAAGATTTATAAAGCAAAACTATCTTTATAACAGTAAAGCAAATTAAAATTATTAAATACAACTATGAAGACACAAGCCTCGGACTTCCCTGGTGGCACAGTGGTTAAGAATCCGCCTACCAACGCAGGGGACACAGGTTCAAGCCCTGGTCCAGGAAGATCCCACATGCCGCGGAGCAACTAAGCCCTTGCACCACAACTACTGAGCCCGTGTGCCACAACTACTGAAGCCTGCATGCCTAGAGCCTGTGCTCAGCAACAAGAGAAGCCACTGCAATGAGAAGCCCGCTCACCGCAACAAAGAGTAGCCCCCGCTCGCCACAACTAGAGAAAGCCCGCACAGCAATGAAGACTCAACGCAGCCAAAAATAAACAAATTAATTAATTAATTTAAAAAAAAAAAGACACAAGCCTCTATTTAAAAGAACACTTGGAGTCAAACAGGTTTTAATTGAAGATTTAGCAAATGTACCTCCATATTAAAATTAGAGACCACTATCTTCAGACAGAAGAATGCTAAAAAGACGAACCAATTGTATGAAATTTCAACTGCTCAGAAAATAATTTCAGCATATTGACTGGTAGTCCACAATATATAAGTAGGTTGTTGTCATTAATTGATTAATACCCAAACTATATCCTCTTTCCAGATATAATTTTCTCTGTGCAAAAGTAGAAAACAGTTAAAACTCATTTATGATAAATAAACTCAGACAAAATACTAATACTGAAATAAAGCATTAAAGAAATTCCAATATATTCAAGTTCAATCACTAAAGCTATAGAAATCATATCAATATCACTGAGAGCTGAAGTAAGTAGCTATATATGTATTACACAGATTTTAGGAACTGTACCAGGCGCTGGGGACCCAGTGGTGAACCACATGCACTCAGTCCCTGCCATTACGGAACTCTCAGGCTAGTGGGAGAGGCTGATATTAAACATACAGACAAAACATGTAGCCAATGGTGTGTGCAGGGAGACTAGGAGTCTACTTAGTCTAGGCAAGAGACACTGGTGACTTAGATAAGGCGGGGAGCAGGGGAAGGGTCACAAATTCAACATGCACAAGAGTGCAGTTTTGTAGACTCAATGAGACAAGGTAAATGTTTGACTAATGAGTGTGAGAGATGGTGGATGACAAGATGATACCCAGAATTCTGGCACGATGGATTACTGAAATAAGAAAAACAGACCTGAGAAATAGGGACAGGGTGGGAGATCCACATTTAGACTTGATAGTGCTATATTTGAGATGCTCATGTAATATCTTGGTAGGCAACTACAGATACTGGTGATACTATCAGAAGAGATTTTTGGCTATAACTATAAATTTGTCTGTAAACAGGCAGTATTTAAAAGCCTTGGGTATAGATGAAAACAAAGGATAAAAAGTGCAGAAGGCCCAGAATCTAGGGCTAGAAAACTGCCACACTGAGAAGGAAATGGGCTGTCTGAGAAGAATGAAATAGAGTGGCCACAGAAACATGAGGCACAGGTGAGTAAGTTATCAGGGAAGGCAATGAAAGAGTGCTCCAAGAAGGAGAATAAAGGTTTCATACAGCGAAAGTAAATGAGCTCTTCCTGATAACTTACTCAGGAAATGGAGAAGAACAGGCCCACATTCAGAGGAGAGACTGCCTATCTTCTCTAGAGGGAATGGAAAGATGAAATGCTGAAGTACAGTTTCCTAATTCTGACACCAGATGGCAGTAAAATCACAACAGCACAGTTGAGAGCTGTCAGAGCGGCTTGGGGTGGCTAGATACACACGGGGGAAGTGCACGTCAGATTTTAACATCTCAGAGCAGAGTAACGTCTCTCCTCTCCTTCACATCAGCGTCTCCTACTGATCATCAGATTAAGCAAAAACATCACCACAGGCGTCAGCTACCGTAAGTACATGGTACTACTTTGATAAAGTGGTAATATTAGCCAAGTCATTTATTCATGTGTGTATGTATACATACTTTTTCATATCTATATATCTCTGTCCCAATATATGAAAGGCACTATGAGGAATTACTGTGGCTCTGAAGAAGCTTAATATCTAATGGGGGGATGGGGAGTAAATGTTCCAGAAGGCTGGTACTGTAATTTAGAAGAGACATATATACATATTAATAGATGAAAAACTGACCAAGGAGTCTTTAAGCAAAGGTGAAATTTAGATCAATATTGTCTAAGAGAAATATAATCAAGGCACAGATGATGTAGTCATATTTCAAATGTAAAGAGAAACAGGTGAAATTAATTTTAGCAATATTTTACTTAACCCAATATATCTAAAATATTAGCAACATGTAATCAATATTAAAAAATTTAGTGAGATACTTTATATTCTCTCTTTCATCTTACAGCTTGAAAATCCAGTGTGTATTTTACACTTACACAATATCTCAGTCTGAACTGGCCACATTTTTTTTTTTTTTTTTGGCTGTGTTGGGTCTTTGTTTCTATGCGAGGGCTTTCTCTAGTTGTGGCAAGCGGGGGCCACTCTTCATCGCGGTGTGCGGGCCTTTCACTGTCACAGCCTCTCTTGTTGCAGGACACAGGCTCCAGACACGCAGGCTCAGTAGTTGTGGCTCACGGGCCTAGTTGCTCTGCGGCATGTGGGATCTTCCCAGACCAGGGCTCGAACCCGTGTCCCCTGCATTGGCAGGCAGATTCTCAACCACTGCGCCACCAGGGAAGCCCCTGAACTGGCCACATCTTAAGTGCTCAACAGGCACATTCAGCTAGTGGCTCCCATATGAACAGCACAGATTTAGATGGTGGGAAAAGCATTCCAAGCTTCAAGAAAAAGCAGAGAAGGATTAAAGGATATTATGCAAACAAGAAGAGAAGTAGTCAGAACAGTGAAAACTTAAAAAAGCAGTAACTAAAAACAAAGGAAGAAATTTTTGAAAAGGGAAAAGGTAGTTAATATCAAATACTGCAGAGGCTGGAAGAGATCTTCATATTTAAAACCTAAGAGTCACATGACCAGTGAGTAGGCTGTCCAGTAAAACTTTGGAAACCAAATCAGACTATAAGAAATTATGACATATCTACTAAAGGAGTTAAACTACTTTTCTTCTAAAAAAAAAAAAGTTTGGCAGAGGGAAGAAGGAAGAGAATTGGGACAATGCTCTGAGGAAAGGGGATTACTTGGTCATATTTGGAAGTTGGGGGGAAAAGGCTAATTTCCTATTGAAGGAGAAACTGATAATCCAAGACACAAAAATGGTAACGGACAAAGAAGGAGCCAAAAATCACCAGGAAAAAATGGGACAAAGGAACTAAGTAGAAGAGAATAGCACTGAAGCCAAGAAGAGAAGAACACAAAAAGGATAAAGAGGAAAATTCTCATTTCAAGAAGAAAAAATATGAGAAATCTCTCTTCACAAGTCCTTTACCTCAGTAACATAATTCTAGAAGTCATTAATAGAAAGTAAAGAAAGTAAGGACATGAACAGACGCTTAAGGCAGAGTGGAAAGTATTTGTCCTTTGGGGGAAAGTATTCATCTGAGCAGTGTTCCTCAAAATGCAGGTCCCCAGACCTTCATCAGCATTACCTTGGGAAGGTGATAGAAATTCAAATTCAGGGCATCAAACCACACCTACTGAATCAGAATCTCTGGGAGTGAGACCAAGGATTCTGGGCTTTAACAAGGCTCTCCAGGTGATTCTGTTGCACAGGAAACTTTGAGAAGGACTGAACTAGACAAACTCACTAACGTCTAAGAGCTGTGTACGTATAAATATGGTATCTTTAAGTCAAAAACAGAAACTCAGGGCTAATGATAGAGGCAGAATATTTTCCAGTGGTGATGATTGTAGGGTTTGACCATGCCAGTGGAGAGCTAAAGAGCTGAAAACACAAGAAAGAACTGGTGTTAATTAAAAGCATCATCAAATCAGGATAGGGAGGGATGGAGGAGAAGACTATATGCCAGAAACTATAATAATCCAGGAACAAGAAATGGGGTCCTGGAAATTCATCAAAGAGTACAAAGATGAGGACAGGTGGTACAAATGGAGAGGTTCAGAGATGACACTGGAACTGTGGCTTGGAGGAGGTAATAAGGAGCAAGAAGTATGCCCAGAACTCATCTCAAGAATCAAGGAACTAGGAGGCAAGTGAGTTGGGAGGTAAGTGGTTTCAACTCTTGGAAGTTAGGTTCCTGTTGCAGAAAATGGATGGAAAGAACGATAGAAAATATATCCACTCTACTTTGATACTAAAAGACCAAGTCTTTGCCCTCATGAAGCCTATATTGTAATGGAGAAGACATATAAATACAACATTTCAGACTGACAGGCAGTATAAAGAAAGGTAGATGTGAGGGAGGTTATTTTTGATGGGATGATCAGGAAGAACATCTCTGAGAAGGTAATATCTGAGCAGACATGTAACAGAGGGGATGGAACCCAACAAAGAATGAGGCAGTAGAGAGACCTGATGTACATTTACAATGATCACTCTAATTGCTCTGTGAAGGCATCATATGTTGGTGCCAAGGACACAATGATGAGTCAGAGAGCTTTCTTGGCGTTTATAGAATTATACAGCACCAACATTTCAAATATAATACTAGCTCTATGTATAGGACTTAACAGAAGCATAACAAGTAGAGGAAGGAAAGGGACTGCTAAGGCCCTCTGTGAACTAGCCTCCTAAGTACTAAAAGCCCCTCCCAAAGTAACTACTGACTCCACGACCTTGAACAAGTTACTTAACCTCCTTATGCCTTAATTTCATCATCTACGAGGTGGGGATAATAACAGTACCTACTTACAGCTGCAAGGAGTAAATGAGATATTATATGTAAAGCACTTAGAACAGAGCCTGGTACACAGCACTCAACAGATGTTAGCTAATTCTATTGACAGTATTACCCCACTATGATTTCCATCAAATCGGTATAAAGGCTTATTCAAGGAATTAGCTGAGCGTGCCAATACAACCGCTTGACAGCTTTATCATTCAGAAAAAACTATGAAATCTTACATATTTGTTAAGAGTTTAAAACCTACTCAAAATAATAAAACCTCCAGAACAAGACTTCCACTTGACTTCCCAAGCAATTTGCTTTACAGAAGATGAAGTGTGGATAATTCAATGTACAGAATGGCAGTTATGGAGTTCTGTACACAGACAAAACACATATAAAGTGAAAAGTAGGCAGAATGGCCATTTGCTAGACTAGGGGGTCAACAAACATTTGTTTAAAGGTCCAACTACAAATATTTTAGGTTTTGTGGGCTATATGGTCTCCATCACAACTCCTCAACACTCCACTCTAACACAACAGCAGCCACAGATGATATGTAAACCAATGTGTGTGGCTGTGTTCCAATAAAACTTTATTTACAAAAATAGACAGCTGGTCAGATTTGGCCCATGGGTTATAATTTGCTGATCCCAATGTAAACAATTATGTACTTCTTGAAGGTTTCCAAACACAATTTATTAAAGAATAAAGAGTTTACCTATAGCTTCCTTTTTCTCACAGAACACAAAGAGAAGTATGGGGATTTTTTTCACCTTACCCCTTGCCAATATCTCAAGATTTTTATGCTTTAGAAGTTTAATTGTATTTTGGAGAGCAAATTAGTTACATAATGATAGAAATATGTTTTGGCTGATTCATATTTTCTTTTCTACCAGAGACCTGACTTTATATGTTTATAATGTAATTGTAAATATACAAATTTAATGTTTATTTACTTATAATATAAAAAAGCCTTTCTCAAAATATGTTCCACAAAATACTAATCCACAACTGTGGGAAACACTGAGTTTAATAAAATTAAACATCTTTATTTACAGTGACACTTCTCAGAGCATTCTCTGCAGGAAGACACAGACTCAAAAATTAGTTCAGCTGCTCATGTATGGCCTTTGATCTTAATTTACTTCCTAACTCCTTTAAGCACAGCAACTGCAATGAACGGTATCTATGACTATAGTTCTAAGCTTTAGTCTTTTCATTATCCGTTATCTTATTTTTAACCTTCCCCCAAACATATGGATCCTCAAGTTATAAAATATTTTACCTAACTTTGAGACAACGTGGGGAAGAGGGTGATAGATTCTCTTTCCTTTAACACATACTATGACAAATTCAGGCTGACTAAAAAGCTAAATGTTTGGAAGGAAGGGATAGGAGAAAAAGACCTGTCTCTCTGTCTGTCTGTCTGTCTCTGTCTCTCTCTCTCTCTCTCTATATATATATATATATTTAAAAGATACTAAATAATTATAAGTCAACAGGAAGAAACCACTGTGTATCAAAATACCAAGTTTAAACTACATACCAAAAAAGTGCCTAAAGTTGAAAATTTAATTAGATTTAAAGCAAATTTCCAATTAAGAGGGAAAATTCCAACATCTGATGGCAGTCTTAAATGTTAGTCTTTAATAATTTAATGAATGTTGACAAACCTTTGAACAAGATGAAAACACCAATAAAAAGTAGATGAAGGATATGAAGATAAATCAATGAAAGACAAATGTATCACCTCACTAAATATTTAATATAACTCAAGTTATTTTAATTTTTCCCTATCAAATAGGCAAATGATCCCATCCAATAGTGAAAATTAGGGTGGGATATATAAGCCTCATCATGAATAATACACAATTTGGGTTGGGCCGGAAATTGCTAGGGATTTACTGGTCCTAAAAAGAAAAATACTACTCTAGTCCGTAAAACAGAGTTAGACTTCAAGGTCCACACTGTCAGAATGCCTTTCTTATCTTTAATAACAAGTTTCCTTTCTCTCTTCCTCTATTTATATTCTGTACAAATCTCACTTTTTCTAGGCTCAATCTAACGTTACAAAATGCTACACAATACTTTGAATTCCTTCTTTTTCTAGGCATAACACCTGGTTAATTTAGTTTGCACTTGGTTTCAAATGTCAACCATAAGAGTTTCTATCTTTGAGAGAAAAAAGTCACAGCTATCAAAACAATCCAGTAATCCATAAATAAGATGGGTGTCAATGTATATCACTAGTGCACGTGATATTAGTTTTATGAAACAACTGAGTCTTAATTTTCTTAAATTTTTGTCTTCCACTATAATTTATGACAGACTTAGGTAAAAATGGATATACAAGGACTTAGCTGTTTTGTTCTTTTTTTCTTTAAATTAAGATAATATGGCAAGGACAAATTGAGCAACCTTGTATCTTTTACCTTATACCTAAACAAAACCCTTTCATTTACTTCTATTTCTTTGGCATAAAATGTAATGTAAGAGTGCAATGAGTTTTTAAAGCATGTAAGTCAACAGAAAATCAACAGTGCTTTCATCTGTAAACTTATTCCTAGTAAAATCAAGGAATTTTTTCCTTTCTTTTCAGATGATTTCTATAATGTGATTGTAAGTACTTCATAATGTAAGTTTCAAATTTTTATTTTTATTTAATTAGAAATTAGTTGTTAAGGTTTTTTTTCTTTCATTTCATTGATAGTTCCTATTTATCAAGTGGAAGACCAAATATTTCACAATTATTTAGTAAATCAGTTTGACTATTATAAACAACTTATGTAACTAAATATTTTCTGATGTCAATATTCTCTTAAGTTCCCTATTTTAGATTTTAAAAATTGATCTTCCACTACTCAAAGCCACCTCCCTCCAACACCAACCTTCCAATCCAAAAAGAAATCTGGATAGCTAATATTCTCCACAGTAATTAAGTAGCTGTAATTATACTTCAAAGAGGAAAAGCAACCTCTAGAAACAGTTTCCTGATGCTTAATGTGCTCAAGTGACGAGTACAGCTAGTATTACTTCTCTGAGAGTCTGATACTCTAAATGCAAAAAAACCCTACTTATCCAAATTATGAATATCAAAAACAGTCAAAATATATGCAAGGATAAAAAAGGATTCTATTAGTGAGGCTCCTTAGTATACTGATGGTTCTCAAGTGACAGTGATTTTGCTCCAAGCAGGACACGTGGCAATATCTGAAGACATGACATTTTTTACTGTCACAACAGGGGATACTACTAGCATCTAGTGGGTAAAGGTCAGGGGTGCTGCTAAACAACCTACAGTAAACAGGACAGACCCTCTCAATAAAAAACTGCCCAGCCCAAAATGCCAATAGTGTCAAAGTTCAGAAATCCTGAGACAGACAGACACGTGCATGCACGCGGGCACACACACACACTCAAATTTAATCTATCAGTTTAAGAAATAAGAAGAAACATTCTAAAGCTTTCTTGGAACCACTTAACAATTCTAAAATGTTACTTTATAATATACCTAACATCAAGTATTAAAATTCCTTCAACTCTTCTAAACATTCAAATTATGTTACATTTTCAAGTAAAGTATTTTCTACTCTATTTTCAATCTTTAATTTATATACAGTCCAATAGTTAAGAGCATAGACTCTGGAACAAGTCTGCCAGGTTTCAAATCCTGGCTCCATCATTTGGTTACCATGGGAGAGGTGTGACAGTTACTTAACTTCTCTGTGCCTGTTTCGTCATCTATAAAACGGGAATGATGGATTAAGAGGAATAACGCCTACATAATTCATAATACATAATAAGTATTCATACTTATTAACTCAAATTAAAAAAAAAAACACTGAAAATACCAAGTGTTGACAAGGATGTGAAACAACTGAAATTCACATGTGTTGCAGATGGGAATATAAATGGGTGCAAAGCTGCTAGCTCTCAGTCCACAAATCACCACAGGACTAACAAATGCACATCATCATCAGTGACGAACCGCACTGCATTTTTCAAAGGCTTTTGGATTAGTCACGGTGCATCTGTTACTCAGTTCATACACAGACAACAAAGCATGTAGTTTTGTTGCCTTCTTGTTCCCAGTGATAAACCCACATGATATTTTATAAAAATGGATAATTGAAAGAGAATTAGTCAACAAAGACAAAAGTGCAGCCAAGAAACAAAGAAGTGACAATGATAGGAGTGGAATTCAAATTGAACATAAATGGAGTTACGGAAGAAACAGGTGACCATGGGAATGTTGACAATGTTGCCTTCAAGATATGCAGCCTGAGGAAATTGGTGAAGGCAAACTTATTGAAGGCAAACAACGAAAGGAACTGTGACAAAAAAGGATGAAGATGTCCCAGAGGAAGTGAGGCTAAGAAAAAAATTCACGTTAAAGGAACTCTCAGAGATATTTCACGGCAATGAAAATGCAAAGGATAAAATGTTGGAAACTGATCCAAACTCAGAATGGAGTACGTATGACCATTCACCAAGGCATAAAAAAGATGCTTGCTTCGAGAAGAAGACAAACACTGTTCAAACTACTCTTGATTAAGTTTTTTTACAAAGAAATAAAACTCAAACTCTCAATGTTTCTAATGTTATAAATTACAGTGTATTAAATGAATATTAGTTTTACCATTTATTTTACTTCCCTATACATTTCTGTTGAAAGAGTTTAATGTTTTGACAAAAGGTTTTACAAGTCACAACGACTGTAATTATTCTCATTGACTGTTAAGATGGCTTTATGTCAGAATAATGATCACCTTTGGAGAGGAAGAAGAAAATAACTGAATAGGTGCATGAAGAAGCTTCTGGGGTGCAAGTAGTGTTCTATTTCTTAACCTGGATGTGGTTACACTTACAGTTAACACTGAGCTATACACCTTGATTTGTGTACTTTATGTATGTTATATGCTTTAATAAGTGTCTATGAAAAAGAAAGGTATTGGGACTTCCCTGGTGGCACAGTGGTTAAGAATCCATCTGCCAATGCAGGGGACACAGGTTCGATCCCTGGTCCGGGAAGATCCCACATGCCAGAGAGCAACTAAGCCCGTGCACCACAACTACTGAGCCTGCACTTTAGTGCCCGTGAGCCACAACTACTGAAGCCCATGCACTCTAGGGCCGGTGCTCCACAACAAGAGAAGCCACTGCTATGAGAAGCCCACGCACTGCAACGAAGAGTAGCCCCTGATCGCCACAACTAGAGAAAGCCCGTGCGCAGCAACGAAGACTCAACTCAGCAAAAAAAAAAAAAGAAAGGTGTTTATTTTCCTCTAAAAATGTGATATTCAAAAATTTAGCTCCTTATCACTTAAAATGATGTGAAGGGATTTTTTTAAAGAAAGCAAACAGAACTTTCATCTTCGAGAAAAGAATTTTCATTTTTAATATTTATTTTAAGGGAAAACAAATTGTAAGACCAACTACTGTCTAAAAATCATTATTATATTTTAAAGATTTATTTCGAACACCTGAACAGCATAGCATTACTCGCCAAACCCAAGAGAAGGCAGCCTTGTCAACTTCAACTACCAACGTGGTGTCAGGTAATCTTCCCAGAGGATCACCAAGAAATCAGGGCAACATGATTAGCTTCCTCCACCTCAGGATATTCTCTCTGCAAAGGCAAACCTTATAATATGTCTTGACCAAGAAATAATCCAACTTATATTTTGTTGCTATTTATTTTTCCATTATTCAGAAAAATGCTATACCTTAACAAAGCAATTCTTAACCTTCAACGTTATTTCCAAATATGATTCTCTTCACCTGACCTGCAGAAAAGTTAGTGCACAGATTTGAAGACAATCTTTTATAGATAAAACATAAAAAAAATAATCCTTTATAACAAAATATAAAATTTAAAGATTTTTTTGTCTCCCATAGTTTTTCTTAAATCTTTGGTGCCTGCTATTGTATGTATGCAACTAAATGTTATCAAATGACTAATGAATAAGCAAACACAAAATAATTATTAACAGAAAAATTTTAAGTCTTCTGTTGCCCTTGCTTTAACAGCTTGTATTTCTGTAAACTCACTCACGGTTTTACTCTGTACCATATATTTAATAGATATTTTCTACTAATAAAATCTTTGACATATTTTTTAAATATTTCTGTTTCATAGAGTTTGACCTAAAGATACCATTACTTCAAGGCTCACCTCGATTTTTGCTACTTCAACAAAATACCACTACTACATTTAAGAAATACTTCTATGTCCAAAAATGGGGAACTAAATAATTCTAACTTACTGCTGAAAAAAATCTAGAAAAACTGGACAAAAGATTTGTTTTTTACTAATCTGCTCAGAGTCATCAGAGAGCTAAAAATGTAGTAAAGAACTATGGATCCAATGTACAAGAGAAGTAGGAAGCCCAGATTGCTGAGCCTGTCTTTTTTGGGTTACTTTTGCTTTTATATATCTGCCAATTTCAGAAGCAGGATTTGAGAGGATGAAAAGCTGAGAAATAATTCTGATGACTTCACAGAATTAGGATATAAAGATCTTCCTAAGGGTTACACAATGAGCAGGGTGAACCGGAAGTAGACTAGCCTGGCTTCATATGACCTAAATTCCCTTAGGTTGACCCTGAATTGCTAATGACTGACTAACCCTCTATTTGAAATACTTAGAGATTTCTGTCTTCTTGATCACTAATTAAGATTCCTTAAAATTATTTCAGATGTAAAAATCCCATTTTAACAAGAAAATCTAAGTATTTAAAATCACATAAGTAAAATAAATTTAAGCTAAACATTCTTAAATACAGAACTGTCTCCTGAAGAACGGTACAAATTAAAACAAACCCACATACACAACTGTCATTTAGTACTTAAAATGCAAAACATAAAATCTCTATAGTTTATCATTAGTTTGTCCAAAAAAAATTAAAAGAATCGATTGAATAAGTATCACAGTTTTATTCATACTTTTTTCTTTTAAAGTGTGTTAGTCCCAACACTCATGATTAGCTATAAAATTCAATTAATATCAACTAGTATAATTTTCTTTGTGCAAGTATCATCCTGATTTTAAGAAAGAATTTTGTTTAAAGATGCCCCTGAAGCATGCTAAACACAGCAACATGATACTGGGAACTTGAGCACATTTTAATTGTCATTCCTTAATTCACAGGGTATAACTCTGCACTGCAAGTAAGACGAAGTTCCATTTACTGCACAAAGAAAACTTACATCAAAAGCCTTCAAACTATAAAGTTTCTAGCTATGTTGAA
Source organism: Balaenoptera physalus (assembly GCF_965194825.1). Classification (NCBI taxonomy): domain Eukaryota; kingdom Metazoa; phylum Chordata; class Mammalia; order Artiodactyla; family Balaenopteridae; genus Balaenoptera; species Balaenoptera physalus. The sequence continues at coordinate 71,541,253 of NC_138892.1, forward strand.
AATGAGGATATCAACATATATAATGAATCCAATCAAAAAGAGAAGAAGAAATATAAGTACAGCTAGAATGCTTACTATGAGGCCTCCCAAAAAACCCCATATATTTAACAGAACTGATCCTTTTTATTATCAAAAAAGTATATAACTTGAGAGCTAGGACAGCATCTTTGGCTGTGTCACAAACATTTCAGCCATAATGCTGGGCATATATATAGGGGGCAAAGTCACCTAGAGAATGGAAGATGGGAAGAACTAACATGCTATAAGGCACTGTTTCTCAAAATGTGAACCTGGGACAATCTACACTATAATTACCTTGAATGCTGGTTTCAAAAGCAGACTTATAAAGTTCAGGATTCTCACCTGTTAATATACACCCCCAAAGTAATTCCACCCCTCACACCAAACCAGACAAACTGTGATCAACCTCTGAGTTTCAGCAGATGTATGTTTACTGGTTAAGAGTAAAAATCAGGCAAAGATATAATGGGAGGGAACAAGGGGGAGAAAGAAAGCATTTTACTTCTTATTCAGGACCTCATCTTTCTTTCCTTCCCACATTCAACACTCAGAAATACTTCACACAAAATACTGGCTACTTCATTTCTTGTCAACAAGAACTTCAAAAAGGAATTAAAATTTCAGGAATCATTTAGAGAAAGCACCTTGGTAACTAGTAGAGCAGGGTTAAGAATAAGTTAAGTGCAGACCTCAAATATCTGTTTTTAAATGTGGAACAAGAGAACGAGGGGTACTGTTACTTAAGCTAAGGGATTTCCCACATTACTTTTTACTCTATACTACCCCAAAATCAAGTAACTGTCTTATACCAGAGTTGAGATGAGAAGTTTGGGGACCCAGTGCAGAGTTCTTCCCACAAAACCACATCTTTACAGTTAAAAGTAATCTGGGAATGAGATATGGGCTGAGATCTCCCAGCTAGAATACAGATCTTTTCTGTGTTATTCACAATTTGATCACTGACACCTAAAACAGTGCCTAACGTTATTATGGAAAAACGTTCCTAACTTGCTATAACAAAAATACCAAAAAATGTAATGTTGAGTCATTACACAAAAGAAGTCTATCTAACCACCATGAAACAGTCTAGGGCAGGCCTTCCAAGGTGAGAGACTCTGCTCCATGCATCATCCAAGAACCCTGGCTGACCACTCTGCTATTTCAACACGTGGCTTCCAAGGTCACATGCCTGCTGCCATTGCATTCCAGGGTCCACCCTGCAACATGGGAAAAGGCAAATGTGTGTGGAAGAATATGTGCAGAAAGAGAACTCCTACTCACATTATTCTGGAGATAGTTACATGGCCACACCTAGCGGGAAGGAAGGCTGGGAAAAGTAGTCTACCTATATGCCTAAGATGTGTGAAGAAGAGGCTGAAGTCTTTTCAAGAATGATGAAATAAAAAGTTTTCAATGAAAAGTCTGGGATTCCCAAGTGAAGATGTGTCTAATAGGCAGTTGGATGTGGAAATGTAGAGCTCAGAAAAGAAGCCAAGGCCAGAGATACAGATTTGTCTGCCATCAGCAGCAGACAGTACAGGTCAGAGATTCTCAAACTTCAGTCCTCAGACCCTCTGCATCACAATCATCCAGGGAGCTTGTGAAAAATACAGGTGATTCAGATTCTAAGGCTCCACTTACTGAATCAGAATCTCTTGAGATGAAGACTGGCAATCTTCATTTTTAATGAGCTCCTAAGCAATTCTTATGAACACAAGTTTTAGAAACATAAGCAAAAATAAAGATTCAAGATGAAGTTACCACCAATGACAGAAGGTGCCAAGAAGTCACTGTTAACATGATCCTGCAGTTTCTGGACTGTTGTCGAGCCATACTACCTATTAGATCAACGGTTCTCAAGTCTAGCTTCACATTAGAACATCTGATGAGCTTTTAGAAAACACTGATGCACAGGTTCCACCCAAGACCAATTACATCAGATCACCAAGTGTGAGGACCAGGAATTATGGAGTATTTTTTTTTTTTTATAAAAAGCTTTACACCTAATTCAGAGTATAGCCAGGACTGAGAAACACCATTATGAGACAGCTGCTGTTACATGCTCTTCATTTCAGAGTCCCAGATTATTGCCCTACTCCAGAGACCACAAACCCTTTTTTTAATTAGTTGTGAACACTGAAAAATCAAGAGATCTAACATTTTTTAAAAATCTAAATTTCTGACTTCTTTTGAAGCAGGCCACAGTGGCCTTATATTATTAAACAGCAAAGATCAGCTGGTACCAGGTAGCAGCTGCTCCAATCTGACCCTTGGCATTCGTTTACATTCCCTAACTGGCCACTGTAGGCACATGAGTTACTGCCATTGATAGACAGGGACATTATTGCCACAGATAAACAAATATGTTAACTACTCACCTGTAAGTATTACAAGTACTTTATGCTTAATAACTGTATTTGTTTCACTCACGTAACAAAAATATAGTAATCTGAGTCAATCTTGTAATGTTTTCATATCAGCTTCTTCATAAACCAATCCCTCCAACTTCCTTTAACTGAAACCTGGCAATGGAACACAAATACTATCTCCCCTCAAACTCCTGAGTAATAAGTGCACATTGATGACTTTACCTCAAGCTCCTGAGGTATATGGGGCACAGGATTATGTTCTAAATCCTCCATCCTCTAAGAAAAGGGAGAAAGAGCCCGACAACTCCTTATTTAAATTCATGCCATCCCACTGTAACCCCACATTGCCTATATTACCAACCTTCTGGGAATTTTCCCACATTTCCTAAAGCCTTTAACTCAATGCCACAGTCTGCACTGTAACATATCCTACCCACATCATGAGTGACTTTCAGAATTCACATGGATCCTCTGTGCAGCATGGTAGCAATTCCTTGACCACCTCCTACCTCTTCACAATACTTAGGCACTCCCTGAAATCCAAAACCTTGCCACTTATTACCCAGAGGTGCTCTTCATCAGAATCCAATACTGCATTCTTATCACAATGTCTTATCCTTCAGTTTTCTCACTCCTACAATAACTCCACCTACACCTCATGGATACCTGTAAGTCTCTTATATTTCCTAGCAATCCATGAACCCCATTCTTATTGTGCTTCCAGCCTAAATTACAGTATTTGAAATACTTTATGAAAACCACTAACTTTCCCTCCTGGCAATTCTGATACATCATCTAAGGCAACCCAAAGCCTGAGTTAATTCCAAAATCTGTGATTTTTTCACTGATGTAGTTGGGTTGCCATATCCTACAGAGAAATTACACAAGCCTACAGATTGGTTCCCCTTTGGATACATGGTCTCTGACTTCCACTGTGACTTCAACTCCACTAGTAATATTTTTATTTATCATTAGTGAGCTCAATCTCCCATTCATGCCAGCATGTATTCTCTATGTTGATAATTCTCCCCAAGTCCTTTAACCTAGAACCAAACTTTTCACTCTCAGTGAGTTACCTCACATACTGAAAAATACAGCAATCTTTAGGCATGAACTACCTCAACTGCCAGCCCACACCCCTCTCCCCCAATTTGCCTTCATCTGCCCACCCCTAATTCTGTCCTTCCTTTCTTGGTATATGACTCTCTCCTCCCCACCATTAAAAGTTAGACCTTCTTAAATTGGAAGATTGGGATTAACATATACACACTACTATATATAAAACAGATAACTAGTAAGACCCTACTATATAGCACAGGGAACTATACTCAAACTCTGTAATGACCTATAATAGAAAAGAAGCTAAAAGAGTGGATATATGTATATGTATAACTGATTCACTTTGCTGTACAGCAGAAGCTAACACAACACTGTAAATCAACTATACTCCAATAAAAATTAATTAAAAAAACAAAACTATCTGTCAGGATGCCATACCACAGCTACCTAAAAAAAAAAAAAAGTTAGCCCTTCTATCAATGGTCTTCATCCTCGTCCTCATTCACCTGCTTCATCAGTGATCCCTTTTCTGTCTTGTATCTTCAACCTCTCTTTCCCTTCAACCTATAAATATGCTCAAATTACTGACCAGCTAAAAAAAGGTTTTAGGTGATCTCCCTTTAGCCAGTGTCCTTCTCCAGCCAACAACATTGCCTACTTTCCATCCCAGTTAAGTATTTTTTAAAAAGTTATCCACCCAGGCTGAATCTACCCCCTTCCCATGTCATTCATCCTGACACTGCGAAACCCAAGAGATATTTTAATCTTTACATCACTGAAATACTCAGTTGCATTAGACATCGGTGACCCATAATACCGTTTAAAAAGCTTTATTTTCCACCACTTCCGTAAAAGTGTTCCCTAGGGTTCTGACCTTAGTCCACTGCTCTTGTCTAACTATACCTTCTCCTTGGACAACCTCAATTTTGAATGCAGCTCCTCCCTTGAAACCATTCCTCCTATACTGCCAATCTCAGATAATGGTATTATTACACACACAGTAAACAAACAAAAAATCCAGATATTCCCCTCTTCTTCTTGTTTTTATGAATTTATTATTTTATTTATTGATTTTTGGCTGTGTTGGGTCTTCACTGCTGCGCGCGGGCTTTCTCTAGTTGCAGTGAGCGGCGACTACTCTTCGTTGCGGTGCGCAGGCTTCTCGTTGCGGTGGCTTCTCTTGTTGCAGAGCACGGGCTCTAGGCGCACGGGCTTCAGTAGTTGTGGCACGTGGGCTTCAGTAGTTGTGGCTCGCAAGCTCGCAAGCTCACTACTCAGTAGTTGTGGCACACAGGCTTAGTTGCTCCGCGGCATGTGGGATCTTCCCAGACCAGGGATCGAACCTGTGTCCCCTGATCCAGGTTCTCATCGCTGCCGCTGTCTTCCGTGTCTGAGTCGATCACAACGCGGCCTTTCTGCTTCTTTACCATCGTGGTCCCCCGGCTCCCATGCCGGACGCCGCCTGGACTCCAGATATTCCCCTCTTCTTTATTCCCACATCCAACAACCACATCTTGCTGATTTTTCACTTCCTAAGCATTTATCAAATTTAACCCTTTTCCTCCACCCCCAACTCCCTTTCTCCAATTAAGATATTCATGGTTTCTTATTCTATCTCTAGTGCCATCTTTTTTTTTTTTAATTTATTTATTTTTGGCTGCGTTGGGTCTTAGTTGCTGTGTGCGGGCTTTCTCTAGTTGCGGCGAGCGGGGGTTACTCTTTGTTGCAGTGCGCGGGCTTCTCATTGCGTGGCTTCTCTTGTTGCAGAGCACGGGCTCTAGGCGCCCGGGCTTCAGGAGTTGTGGCTCGTGGGCTCTGAAGCTCAGGCTCAGTAGTTGTGGTGCACAGGCTTAGCTGCTTTGCGGCATGTGGGATCTTCCCAGACCAGGGCTCGAACCCGTGTGCCCTGCATTGGCAGGCGGATTCTTAACCACTGTACCACCAGGCAAGCCCTAGTGCCATCTTTAAAAGTCATCCCCTACACTGAAGACAAGCTACAACCTGACTGCGTTACTGTAGCCCCCCTCTTTCTACCAAGCTAAAATTTCTCAGTAGTTCCCCACAGTTAATAGACTAAAACCCAGACTTCTTAGTTAGAGATTAATCCACAGTTCCCCAGCTCTTACATAATCGCCTATTAATAGCTCTACACATCATGCTTTACACAGCTTTGCTCATGCTCTTCCCTTTGTAGGAATATGGTCCCTGTTACTCTTTTTTTTTTTTTTTTAATTCTCTTTTTCCTTTTTTTTTTTTTTAAACTTTGGGTTTATTTATTTATTTATTTATTTATGGCTGTGTTGGGTCTTCGTTTCTGTGCGAGGGCTTTCTCTAGTTGTGGCAAGTGGGGGCCACTCTTCATCGCGGTGCGCGGGCCTCTCACCATCGCAGCCTCTCTTGTTGCGGAGCACAGGCTCCAGACGCGCAGGCTCAGCAATCGTGGCTCACAGGACCAGTCGCTCCGCGGCATGTGGGATCTTCCCAGACCAGGGCTCGAACCCGTGACCCCTGCATCGGCAGGCAGACTCTCAACCACTGCGCCACCAGGGAAGCCCCCCTGTTACTCTTTTTCTGATTAACTCTTACTTTTCCTTCAGGTTCTGTTGAAATTATCCACCCCTCCCAGAAACTTTTAATAAAACCTCAGTACAGGATAAGTGCTTATTTGTCTTCAGCACTTGATGAAACTTCAGCCCGTATTATATTATGCTATGTACTTGTGCATCTATTTCACTACCTAGACTGTAAGTCAGTGATACAAACACAGTGGCCTAACATAGTAAACACTTAATAAATATTTGTACCCCTGAACTAAATAGAAAAAGATGTTATACAGTATTTTTCTCCATCAAACAGATTATCACCTAAGAAGATAAAACAGCTATAATAAAATCAAAAATTAAATCTACTCTTTTTAAAAAATCAATAAGTATGAAATACTTAACAACTAAATCAAAACTTTCCATATGTGAATGCAGGAAAAAAAAAACTATTTAAAATTAAAGTATACTGACCACTTGGTGACACTCTTGTTCCATATTTTTAGATATTATTTAGTACTTTAAACAAATTCCATCCTAAGGTTTATTCTGAGACCTCATAAGTACAGGGGGAAAAGTGACTGTTAAAAATAACCTCATTCTATCTATATCAATAAAGTATGACATGTTCCTTGAATACAAAATGAAAAAAATCCTAACATATTCTGAATTTCATCTACAAGTGTGTTTTGAACAAACAGATAATATAATCACTGGGTAAATACAGAACCAAGATTAGTAGGTGATTATATACTTGAAATGTAGACAAATTACCAGGTATGTGGCTCTATTAAATAAGAAAGTGAGGGAGGGGATATGGGGACATATGTATACATATGTCTGATTCACTTTGTTGTATAGAAGAAACTAACACAACATTGTAAAGCAATTATACTCCAATAAAGATGTTAAAAAAAAATAAGAAAGTGACAGGCGAGGGGCGGGGGTTGTTGCATGAGGATGATAGAAAACTTGATACATTCTCTTTTCCTCTGTTAGCTGTTATTTCATCCAGTTGCTTCCAGTGATTCCACAGTCCTACTAATAAAACATATTTGAATATAAACCACTAATTCACACACACGCTAGATTTATGAAGTACGTAATGTGCTACAATATGAAACACATAAAACAGAACATTCCACTGCCAGTAACAGACCTATGGAAGATGGTGTGAAAGCAAGGCACCCCAGTAGCAGCCAGTGATGGCAATCTGCAAAAGGAAAGTGCTGGGGAGTATGAGAAGAAAGACCGACAGGGTCAGAGGATTAACTATGTATAGGAATGTAAGCAAATATATTGAAGGTGCTGGTTTCAGCTCTGAGATCAGATTTTACTCTGTTTACAAGCTAATGAGTTAGACCGTTACTATTTCATGGATGCCTGCAGAAGACACAAGACTCTTGGATCAGAGACAAAGTACTTAATACATCTGCATAGCAAACAACATAAGCGCTGGCACGTTTGTGTCAGTTTCCCCAGGTCCCAAGTCCCACAGGGATGATGTGATATGAGCCCAGATGGATGCACATGTCGTGGGTTTGGTTCATAACTGAGGAACACTGAACTTGGGGAACCCAAGTAAAAAACCACTATTTTTACCCCAAGCAATAAGCAAGCCTGCTCTTTGACACAGAGGGAGATATTACCTTATCCTTCAAGAGTGCTCACTACAAACTCAGCTCTGAGAAATAATATGGATAAAAAGTGATCAGGGCCTTGCATTCCTGGTGTAACTTGGCCAGATGTGTAGGAGTTCAAGAGACCCATGGAGGACTGTCTCTACCAACAAATGGAAGCCAGGTTTCTCACTGATGAAGAAGCGAGGTGAAATATGGAAAAGATGAAAGGATACTGCCATGAACTCATATATGTAAATACTGTATAAAAATAAATACAGATGTAAAGGTGTGTGTGTGTTTGTGTGTGTGGGCGTGCATATATGCACGCACCTACTGTCCAGATCTTGGTTATAAAAAACCACTCTCCACTAAAGAGAACCTGTGTTCCTTAGAGAAATTGCTGATTTTAGGGTCAGGGCAGGGAAAGTATAAAAAGGACCATGAACATCTTTCAGCAGAAAGTAAGGAAATAATCAAAAAATGAGGTAGATAAGTCAAAACAACACAGATGATCTTAATTTGGCAATAAATTCTTATATGACACAAAAACATTAGCAACAAGAGGAAAAACAGATACATTAGATTTTATCAAATTTAAAAATTTTGTACATCAAAAATAGACATTATCCACAAAGTGAAAAAACAAGCTAAAGAATGGGAGAAAATATTTAGAAATCACATATCTGATAAGGATTTAATATCCAGAATATATAAAGGACTCCTAAAACAACAACAAAAAGACAAACAACTCAATTTTCAAATGGGCAAAAAAAGAAAAAAAATGAATAATTTCTCCAAAGAAGAAATACAAATGGCTGATAAGCATATGAAATGAGTTGTTCATCATTACTAGTCATTAGGGAAATGCAAATCAAAACCACAAGATACCACTTCACATTTACCAGGATGGCAGTAATAACAGTAATAATGATGGTGATGATGATGATAGGAATGTAACAAGTGTTGGTGAGGATGTAGAAAAACTGGGACTCTTGCACATTGCTGGTACGAATGTAAAACAGTACAGCTACCATGGAACAGTTTGGTGGTTCCTCAAAAAGCTAAACATAGAATTACTGTATGACCCAGCAATTCCACTCCTGTATATGCATCAAAAAAATTGAAAACAGGGACTCAAAACAGATACTTATATGTCAGTGTTCACTGCAGCATTATTCACAATAGCCAAAAGGTGGAAATAACCCAAATGTCCATTAGAGGTTGAATGGATAAACAAAATGTGGTATATACATACAATGGAATATTATTCACCAATAAAGAGGAATGAGGTTCTGACATATGCTACAATATGGATGGACCTTGAAAACACTATGCCAAGTGAAAGAAGCCAGACACAAAAAACAAATATCATATGAATGCACTTATATGAAATATCTAGAACAGGCAAATTCCTAAAAGTAGAATGTTGGTTGCCAGGTGCTGGAGGTAAGCGGGGGATAAGGAGTTATTGCTTAACAGGTATGGAGTTTCTGTTTGGGGTAATAAAAAGTTTTGGAAATAGTGGAGATGGTTGTACAACACTGTAAATGTAATTAATGCCAGTGAACTGTATAACTGAAAATGGTTACAATGGCATATTTTATGTCATATATATTCTACCACAACAAAATATTTTTTAAAAAAAACACAGAAGTTACTTTGAACGGATTCACACTGGCCAAATTTGGGCATCAAAATAATAATGGCAACAGATTATACCACACAGAACAAAGTTTTGTTTGTTTTTTAAAGGGGCTGGTGGAGAGAAGAGAAAGCTCTTCTCACAACAGAATGCCCGCATAATAAATATAGAAAGAAGCACCTAATTACAAAATCACCCATTTAAAAGCATCTCATTAATAATTAATTCAGGCAAGAAACATCAATGGATGCTAAAACTAGGGGGTGAAAGTGGGATGAAGAATGGCATAATCACATAGTTTCAAAGTATCTCCCCACAAACACTAACTTTAAGGGAGGAGGCTAACTTCACAGTGAAGAAATTTCACAGGCCCCATCTTAATCAAGTGATAAAAGACAACAATACTAATAAGGGGACAAATCAATAGCATGTGCAACCTAACAGGATGCAATACAAAGAACACAGCATCACTTCAGAAACTGCATCAGAAAAAAATGTATAACCTGGATCTAATCATGAAGAAACATCAGACAAACCCAAATTGAGAAACATTCTATAAAATGTCTGTCCTGTTTTCATTTTGCCAAAAACAGCCATAAAAATCAAGGAAAGACTGAGAAACTGTTCCAGATTAAGGAAGTCTACAAAAACATGATCTATGAGATCAGATAGATCTTTTTGCTATAAAGTGCATTACTGGGGCAGTGTTGGAGACATTAATGGGGTCTCTTGTGAAGGATTACAGGAATTCTTTGAATTATTCTTGCAACTTTTTTAAATTTTAAAAACTGTTTCAAATAAAATATTTTAAATGTTCTAATATTTCCTTCCCGTAATAAGGAATTATTATGTATACCCCACTGACAAAAACAAAAACACTGACTAGCATGGTTCTCCTAATTGCTCAGAACATTATTCTCTTACAAAAATACACAACTACTCTGTCTGGTTTACAATGCAGTAATTTTTTCCCCCTAGAACAACAGCTATTTTCCACTCACAAAGTCTTTTAGGTAGAAGCTCCAGAAAGATGCCAGCCAGTAAAAGCTATAGCTTTTGTGATAGTGTAAAATGTGAAATGTTACTGAAGACATCCAGACATCAAGTGAAGGTACAGGAAGGTGCTGAAGTAGAAGCACTTTCTACTCCACTACCCTGTTTTATTTTTCTTCATAAAACTTATGTTTTGTTTTTTATCTGTTTACTATCTATAATCTATACTAAAATGTAGGCTTCGTGAAAGGAGCTTATTGTCTCCAGAGGCTAGAAGAGTACCTGACATAGTAAACACTTACCAAATGAATGAATATACCATATAGAATTAACTCTATACCCTGAAAAGAGAATATACCTTGCTTTTTTTCCACAGTTAACATTTATTAAATGATTACTATGTGACATGCATGGTAAAATATGCGTTGTATGTGTAAAATCACTTAATCCTTTTTTAAAATTGAAGTATAGTTGATTTACAATATTGTGTTAGTTTCAGGTGCGCAGCATGGTGATTTAGTATTTTTGCAGTTTATATTCCATTACAGGTTACTTCAAGATAATGGGTATAATTCCCTGTGCTATACAGTATTGGGCTGGCCAGAAAGTGCCTTCGGTTCTTAATTAAAATGAAGACACATTTTTCATTTTCACCAAGAACTTTATTGAACAACATATTCACCTTTTTGTTTCACTACCTTCTGCCATTTTTCAGGCAACTTCATAATTCCATCTTCCCAAAATTTTTTATCTTTTTGAGCAAAGAACTGTTCCAGGTGCCTTTTACAGTCTTCCAGGGAACTGAAATTTTGTCCATTAAGAGAATTTTGTAAAGACCGAAATAAATAGAAATCTGAAGGTGCAATGTCTGGTGAATATGGCAGATGAATCAGAACTTCCCAGCCAAACTGTAAGTTTTTGCCTGGTCATCAAAGAAACATGCATTCTTATGTTATCCTGATGGAAGATTATGCGTTTTCTGTTGACTAATTCCAGATGCTTTTTGTCAAGTGCTGCTTTCAGTTGGTCTAACTGGGAGCAGTACTTGTTGGAATTAATCGTTTGGTTTTCCAGAAGGAGCTCATAATCCCACCATATATACAACATCACCTTCTTTGATGAAGACCGGCCTTTGGTGTGGTTGGTGGTGGTTCATTTCACTTGCCCCACGATCTCTTCCATTCCACATTTTTGTACAAGTATCCACTTTTCATTGCCTGTTACAATTTGCTTTAAAAATGGAACGTTTTCATTACGTTTAAGTAGAGAATCGCATGTGGAAACATAGTCAAGGAGGTTTTTCTCGTCTTACTTATGTGGAACCCAAATATCAAAGCGATTAACATAGCCACGCTGGTGCAAATGATTTTCAATGCTTGATTTGGATATTTTCAGTATGTCGGCTATCTCCCATGTGGTATAATGTTGATTCTTCTCAATTAATGTCTCAATTTGATCACTATCAATTTCAAATGGTCTACCCGAGAGTGGAGCATCGTCCAGCGGGAAATCTCAAACACGAAACTTCGCAAACCACTTTTGACATGTTCAATCAGTCACAGCAACTTCTCCATATAGTGCATAAATCTTTTTTGCGTTTCAGTTACGTTTTCACCTTTCCTGAAATAATAAAGCATAATATGCCGAAAATGTTGCTTTTTTTCTTCCATCTTCAGTATTAAAATGGCTACATAAAAATTCACCAATTCTGATGTCTTTTTTTTTAATGCACGCTGATATGACAGCGGTCACATACAATCTAACAAAATTGTTTCAATTGAAGTTAAAGACAACTAAGTTCTACTAAAGCCATCTTACGGAAAAAACCGAATGAACCTTTTGGCCAACCCACTATATAGTTGTTTTTTATCTGTTTTATACTGATACACAGTAGTAGTTTGTATCTGTTAATCCCATACCTCTAATTTGTCCCTTCCACCTTCCCTCTCCCCTTTGGTTACCAGTTTGTTTTCTATATCCGTGAATCTGTTTCTGTTTTGTATATACATTCCTTTGTATTATTTGTTAGTTTCCACATTTAAGTGATACAGCACTTGTCTTTCTGACTTATTTCACCTAGCATAATATTCTCTAGGTCCATCCACGTTGCTGCAAATGGCAGTATTTCATTCTTTTTTTATAGTTCAGTAATATTCTATTGTATATATATACCATGTCTTCTTAATTCATTCGTCTGTTGATGGGCACTTGGGTTGCTTCCACATCTTGGCTATTATAAATACTGCTTCTATGAACATTGAGGTGCATGTATATATCCAGAAAAAATTCAAAAAGAAAATATCTTATTTTAATGCTCATGGTACAGATAAGAAAACTGATCAACTAATGATCAATGAATTTCAAACAGCAGAGTAAGAATACAGGCAACATTCTCTGATCACAGAATAACTAGAATATACTATGTCAGAATCAGTATAAAATTGCTACATATCTGAATCAGTGGGATACAGTTACAACAATGCTTAAAGGAAATTTCAAAACTTTACTTATGTTAATAAATAAGAAAAACACTTCACATCGGTAAGAATGGCCATCAACAAAAAAATCTACAAACAATAAATGCGGAGAGGGTGTGGAGAAAAGGGAATCCTCCTACACTGCTGGCAGGAATGTAAATTGGTATAGCCACTATGGAGAACAGTATGGAGGTTCCTTAAAAAACTAAAAATAGAACTACCATATGACTCAGCAATCCCACTCCTGGGCATATACCCAGAGAAAACCATAACTCGAAAAGATACATGCACTCCAATGTTCATTGCAGCGCTATTTACAATAGCCAGGACATGGAAGCAACCTAAATGTCCATCAACAGAGGAATGGATAAAGAAGATATAGTACATATATATACAATGGAATATTACTCAGCCATAAAAAAGAACAAAATAATGCCATCTGCAGCAACATGGATGAACCTAGAGACTGTCATACTGAGTGAAGTAAGTCAGACACAGAAAGACAAATATCACATGATATTTGTGGAATCTAAATCTTATATGTGGAGTCTAAAAAAAAAAGGGTACAAATGAACTTATTTACAAAACAGAAGTAAAGTCACGGATGTAGAAAACAAACTTATGGTTACCAGTGGATTGGGGGGTGCGGTTAAATTGGGAGGTTGGGATTGACATTTACACAATACTATATATAAAACAGATAACTAATAACAACCTGCTGTATAGCACAGGGAACTCTATTCAATACTCTGTAATGGCCTATATGGGGAAAGAGTCTGAAAAAAAAAAAGAGTGGATATACGTATAACTGATTCACTTTGCTGTACACCTGAAACTAACACAACATTGTAAATCAACTATACTCCAATAAAAATTTAAAAAATAAAAACTCTGCTTCACCAACGAGAAAAATAAAAGAAAAACAAATTATACTTGAAATTAAAATATTAGATTTTTAAAATGAAAGCGTAAGTGTTTTAGGTTTTTAGAAGGCAAACTGGAAACATCTATTAAAATTTAAAATATATATGCCCTTTGACCCAGAAACTCCACTTTTGGCAATCTATCCCATAGAAACCAAAGTACTGTTTCTTAAAGATATTATGTACTCAGATTTATTGCAGCACTGTTTTGTACTGGAAACAGCATGAATATTCATCAATAGGTGAACAACTAAATTATTTGGTATAGCCACAAAATGGAACATTACTTGGCCACTAAAAAGATGCAAATTAAAGTTAAACCAAATAACTTGGAGGGATTTTCACAAGCCTCTGAAGGAGAAAAGCAACTTCGAGAAAAGTGTGTGTAACATGATCTCATCAACAAAAATCAAATACCCCAAATGTCTATGAATATGGAGAAAAGCAGAATATACACGAAGCTGTTAACATAGCTTTTAAGATTGAGGAGTCACATATATGATTTTATTTCATTTATGTAAAATTATACACAGGCACAGGAAAAAAATGCTAAAAAAGACAAAAAGAAAGATAAAAACAGAAACTCTAATTTTAAACACTGAAAAACAACAGAATTAAAATAATCCAAGAGCTGTTTCAAAAAAAAAAGAGCTGTTTATTTAGGGAGAAAAATAAACCATTAGCTAATCTAACTAAAAGCTGTGTTGTTCTTTTTTAATTTTGCTTTTCATATTCAGGTCTCTATTATATCAGATTATTTATGTTGACATGCCAGGCTTCCAGTTTCACATTTTTTTTCCCCCAAATGGATAGCAGTTTGTCCCAGTACTATTTTTTTTTTTTAAAGAAATTCACGTTCTTTTATTTATTTATTTATTTATTTATTTATGACTGTGTTGAGTCTTCGTTTCTGTGCGAGGGCTTTCTCCAGTTGCGGCAAACGGGGACCACTCCTCATCGCGGTGCACGGGCCTCCCACCATCGCGGCCTCTCTTGTTGCGGAGCACAGGCTCCAGACGCGCAGGCTCAGTAATTGTGGCTCACGGGCCCAGTCGCTCCGTGGCATGTGGGATCTTCCCAGACCAGGGCTCGAACCCGTGTCCCCTGCATTGGCAGGCAGATTCTCAACCACTGCGCCACCAGGGAAGCCCCCTGTCCCAATACTATTTATTAAAAAGTTCATTCTTTCCCCATTTGACTTTTAATACTACTAATATCCTAAATTCCTAGACATATCTAGGTTTGCTTCCAGATTCCCTATTCTGTTTCACTGTTTACATTACTACAGCTTTAATAAGTTTTGATATATGGCATATTTAGTCTTCACATGTTTTTCAATACCTAGGTTTGCTTCCAGATTCCTTATTCTGTTTCACCGTTTACACTACTACAGCTTTAATAAGTTTTGATATATGGCATATTCAGTCTTCACACGTTTTTCAATACTATTTTTGCTATTTGGCCCTTCACTCTTCATATTAATTTTAGAATCAGTTTGCCAACTTCTATGCAAAAAAAAAAAATCCTGGAATTTAGACTGGAACCACATTGAATTCACACCTGAATCTGAAGAGAACTGACATATTTGTGATGCTGTCTCTTCATAGCCAAGGATGTACTCAGGACTTTAAAATGTTCTTTAGAAATGACTTGTAACTTCATCCAAATAGGTCTCACACACTTCAGTTCAATTTATTCTTATTACTCCTTATAGTTTTCATACTATAGTATTTTTGTAATTAATTAATTTATTTATATATATATATATATTTTTTTTTTGGCTGCGTTGGGTCTTCGTTGCTGCGCGTGAGCTTTCTCTAGTTGCAGCGAGCGGGGGCTACTCTTCGTTGAGGTGCGCGGGCTTCTCATTACGATGGCTTCTCTTGTTGCAGAGCACAGGCTCTAGGCGCGCGGGCTTCAGTAGTTGTGGCATGCAGGCTCAGTAGTTGTGGCTTGCGGGCTCTAGAGCGCAGGCTCAGTAGTTGTGGCGCATGGGCTTAGCTGCTCCGTGGCATGTGGGATCTTCCCGGACCAGGGCTTAAACCTGTATCCCCTGCACTGGCAGGCAGATTCTAAACCACTGCGCCACCAGGGAAGTCCCTGCTATAGTGTTTTTAAATTACGTTGTCTAATTTATGCTGCTGATCATTGATTTTATTATACTGAACTTTGCTAATATCCTAGTAGTTCTATAGTTTATAGACTCCTTTGGATTTTCTGCATAGATAATTATACAATCTGTAAATAGTTTTGTTTCTTTCATTCTAACCCTTAACCTTCATTTTTCTTGTCTTACTGAAGGTGTTGACACCACCATTACCATAATGAACAGAAGCAGTGAAAACAGGCATTATTGCTTTGTTCTGGTTTTAAGGCGAATGCTTCTAACGTTACCATTCAGTATAGCAAATGCCTATCAAATAATGGTAATTCTCTTCTATTCCTAGCTGGCTGACAGTTTTTATAATTACTGAGTGTTAAATTTTATCAAAGTATTTTTCAGCATCTATTATCTCTGTTGCTTCTTTTGAGAGAGGCAGCCTGCCATGAGGTCTGAACGCCCTTGAACATGCCTGCCATACATACCAAACTGAAAGACCTAACCATCCAGTGATACTGAAGAGCTTTTGTAACTGGTCAAGAGACAGTTCAACAGGTCAAGGTGACCACAGCATAATTACCATGTGACTGCTTACTCCCTGGGAAAGGACTGGCTTGCTTCCTGACTGCAACAAAAGGTACCCAGCACTTAACTCTGGGTTCCTTAGCTGCAATGCATAGCCACCATCTCTGCCTATCACATCCCCCTGTGGGACTTGGGGGCAGGAAACCAATACTGCCATGCTGATGCCCCTTCTGGCTGCTGTGCTATGAGTAATTAACTGCCCTGCTCTTATCCATGGAATCCAGCTGTCTACTTCTGGCACCTATGGAGCTGTGGCAGTTACTCCTTGCCATTCTCCATGAGTTTGGGGTTCTTGTCTGACAGTCTATAAGAGATCTTCAAAAGGCTCCTTTTGCAACTTCCAACACTACCAGAGTGAAATCATTTAAAAAAACAACTACCAACCTGGTTAAGTATGTCCATCTTTTTTTTCTAACTATTCAATCAAATGCCTCTATTAAGTAACAAAAGCTAACAATGATCGAGGTCCTTCCAAAATGTGTTTTCCCAACAGAACTTAATTGATCAAAATAAAGCAACTGGGAGATGCTTTTTAATAGGAGACAATTTGTAATGACTCAAATATTTTCAAGAAGGATATTTCTGGAAAAAATGCCTTATTTTCTAATTAAGCAAATATACACCTTATAATCCACATGACTCATTAATAATAATTAAATAATTAGAGAAGAATATAACAAGAGTTTAAATATTTTTAAATATATATTTTTACTGTCAATTACAAAATGCCAAGAGATACAGAACACTAGCTATTAGTGCCATTAATATATTACACAGTCACAAAAAGAATATAATACTAGTTGCTTTCAAATTTTTAAATCCTATTAAATATTTCATTGATTTGCCTTGAGGTTAGATTTCAATAGCAGACATCTCAGTGAGGCAAATATCAAAGTAATTATGTTATTTTTATCTTTTTACCTGTATTCAGGCTGTCGGCTTGCAGAATGATCATCTCTTGTCCACCTATAGCCAGATTCATCCTGTAACAGAAAAACGTTACTTAGATATTCATTTACATTATTTTGGCCAGGTAGGGTATATATGTATCTAACAGAACTACTAGAAACTAGTCTCTAAGACCAAAATAATATGAGGGCAAAAACACCTTTCTAAATTTCTCTGAGCTTCAAAGGCATAAAAAAGTAAAAAGGATACAGCAAGTCATCCATTTCAACAACTAATTTGGTAGACTGAGAACCTGTGGTACCATTTATCTCTATTAAAATACTTAAAGTATTTCTTTGGTAGACCCAAACAGCCTTATTACCAAAAGCACATGCCAACATTCACAACACAGAAAGTCTGTTCGAGAACAAAGGTTCAATTTAAATTCAGCCAAGCACACATTTCTCGACCTTTCATTTTATTCTTCCTCTGTCAAGTTTGCTCAGCAATTTTCATATTCAAGCCCAATGAAGAACTTGTCACTTTTCCACTTCTCTTGTTCAAGTTTCCTTTTCTCAACCTACCTCCCATTAAAAACCACAACTGGAAACAATATAATAAGAAGTCAACACTTACTGATAAGCTATATTAGAACAAGATGTGGCACTAAGTTTAAAATTAATCAAAGAAAGCACACTTTGTCCTCTAAAACAAATTTGGAAAAGGTACATATAAAAGAACCACATGGTAATCCATACTCAATTACTTTAAAATTATACAAAGAACAATGTACAATCAGCCGTCCATACCCACAGGTTCTGCATCGGCTCAAAAATATTGGGGAAGGGGGAATTCTAGAAAGTTCCAAAAAGCAAAACTTAAATTTGCTGCATGCCAGCCAACTATTTACATAGCACTATGTTGTATTAGGTATTATAAATAATCTAGAGATGATTTAAAGTATACAGAAGATGTGCATAGGTTATATGCAAATACTATGCCATTTTATATAAGGGACTTGAGCAACCTCAGGTTTCGGTATCCTGGTGGGTCCTGGAACCAATCCCCTGATATCGAGGGACAACTGTAACATGTGCATTACCTACAATCAGAAACATTGATTCACCTAAAATAAATACTATCTTCATCCTCCTCTTTAGCATCACGTACTCTATTCTTACAGAAGTAAAATGTATTCATCATTTTCCTTCCCAACATTAAACCATTAACAAACAAAAGAAAAAACTCAATAGCTATAATAGAATATTGGATCAAGTAAGCAGTTTGCTTTACACTAACTGAACTCTAGGTAAGAATTAGCATCATGAGAATCCTAAGGATCTCAAGTGGGCCTGCTTGTTTGTTTGAAGAAAATTTAAAGAGAAAATGTGTAAAGTATGAATAAACACAATTTGTAACAATAGTAAAAAATATTATCGAGGCACTATTATGCTGCAAGGTTTTAGAAAAAAATCTTGTTCATACGGCTTCAAATACAAATTGGTCCAATGAATCCAAAATTGCCTGTCTACACTAAATGGCCACAGGGTTTTCCTAAGAGGGATAACAACTGTTTATGCAAAGGCCAAACTGTTCTCCTTGAGACTACCTGGAAGAATGGCTCTGATGGCAAAATCCAGTATTTCTAAAATAGAGATAACACATAGTATTTACTTTTCAATACCAAACCCTTCTTCCTAAAGGAACAGCATGACATTTAAAATTGAACAAAATAAAAATCAATTCTATTGAGAAGTAAGGAAGCTATAACACCCCAAACTTAAAAACAAACACAAGAAAATACTGAATAGTCTCACTGCCACTTTAGAATTGTCAAGGGTCACGATGATGTGGTAGTAAGAGAACTAAACTCCCATACATACTCATCTTGGGTAAATCGCCTTAGCTCCATTTCCTCAGGTGTAAAGTATGGAAACTAATTCCAATGGCTACTGTGAGGTCAAATTTATCATAAGCAATGTCTGAATATGTACCATTAATTACAACATTATATAGAAGGGAAGGAGAAAAAGGAGAAAGTGTAGGAAAATGGTCTAGCAAAGGAATGTTATAAACATGCAAGCTAGGTCAAAGGAAGTGCATCAAGGAATAGTTTAATCAAGTTCAATAACAGATTATTGCAACATTAAATATATACTTCTAGATTACTAAAGATGATCAAGAGAAAAAACATAATAATAATAGCAATAATGGCTAACGCTTAAAAAGTGCTCATTATAGGAAAGGCAATGTTTTGAGGGCTTTCTAATCTGAGTTAGGAAGTAGACTTTAATAATAACAAAAATGAGACTGAGTCTCAACAACCTTAACCCAACCTTACCCACAGCATTTCATCATGATGAAAATAAAGTAATTGTAAGTGGGCACATCCAGTAAAAGATAACTACCTGGTTATCACTTATTGAATACAAAAGCAATAGACAAGATTACCTTTATCTGGTTCTGCAAATCCTTGCCAATTTAGGGGATAAAAAAGCAGGCTAGCTGGAATTAATGTCATTTAGATAGAGCTATCCAGAGGGCTTACCCACTTTGTCCACCACCCCAAGATTCTTGACTACCAGTTCCCATTTGACAGCTCCAGCAGGCAAGTCAACAGAGCATCAAGCAGGAAGTGTTTATTCAACTGCCTTCATGGCCAGTCCCATAAATTCCAAAAATTACATGATTTTTTAAACTTATAAAATATAACAATTAGTACATGGGGGAAATTTACATACTCCTCTGTGAGGCGGACCACTTCTTCGATCATGAGAAAAACTGCGGCCCTCGTCATATTCTCGGTAATCAACATGACTGTAATATCTACTGTAGCTTCCTTCACCAGGTCTGTCTAGCAGTGGTGGTTTCTTTGGCACAATATTAACTACTCTATGGTAGCCATCCTAAAACAGACAAAAAGAAATATATAAAAATCACTAACTTCTCTATTTGGTCTTGGAAAGGTTTTTTAAAAAGCACAGGAGTTCTTATCCTTAATCAAATAGAGTAAATGTATAAACAAACAAAAATGCATTAATGAAATAACATGAATATAACTAATAGTAAGGTCTTCACATGAATTAAAGGAAATAAAACTGTTCAATGAAGAAAGCCAGGTGTTTAAAGTAACATGCAGCAATGCAAAAAACCAATCATAAGTAAAAGAAAAAATACAATATTATTGTTTTAATAAAAAATAAACTACAAAAGTGAGAATGTTACAGTAGCTCTAATCCCTAACTGTCTAGGAATTTTATAAGTAAAACCATTTAAGATAGCACACATCTTTGGTCTACTGTGTTTGAAGTACTGCTCAGAAGAAATATAAGATTTTTACACACAACCAACAGCAAATAGGGAGGTAATACTGAGCTAGAAAGATCTAGAGAAAACATTTTGCTATTTCTCCAGCAGCACTAGAGAGAGGAGAGCCTTTGACATCACGAGTTTTGAAGCAAAATAAAACTCGTTATAAAATTTGAACTAATTTTCAAAGTAATACATTAATGTCTTAAAGTTTTAGCAGCTGAATGGATTCTTAGTGGGAGTTGGGAAACTGGACAGAGGGAGAGAAGAACACCTGTCTTAGACAAGAAGCTGCTGTAAAATAACTAAACAAAAATGATTATCAACAAGAAGAACTGGAGAGCTACAGAACATGTATCTGTAAACAATCTGGTCTTAAGCACTCTTGCTATGTTTATCAATATCAGATTAGGTATATGTGAAAGAAACTGGCAAGCTATCTAAGTATAAGATATGATCAATATGAGTTAATTAATTTGACAAAATGAAAAACCAAAATATAATGCCCAACGTTCGGGGCTGGTTATTTTACCATCTTAAGTCTCAGTTTCATTATCTGCAAAATGAGATTAATACTAGTACCTACCTCATGGAGTTGTGAGGATTAAATAAAAACCAAATTGTAAAACATTTAGCACAGCAGGACACACTAAGTGCTCAAAAAATGTTTGCTCTTTTGATTACTATTTTTGCAAGTCTAAGTGAAACACTAAATTCCTCAAAGTGTCTATTTCCTTACATTACTTCTTAGCATTAATAACTACAACTATTCAGATATAAATAATTACATCCAATTCAAATTTCCCAATGGGTAGGAAATTTGTCAATGTGTTAGGAAAAAATAAAATCAATAGTTCATATCTATTTGACAGTTAAAATGACCTACCTAATTTTTTTCCATGGGGATACAAGTTGGTTTCCTTCTTTAGTATGTTAGACATTAAACTGTAATATATATTCTGTATGATTACATAAAATATAGTACACAAATGAATTTATTGACTCTTTCTTCTAAACACTATCTTTCACAGAGATTTCAATTAAATCTAAACAAATACTGAGTTTCTTTTTTTAAAAAAATGGCATTAAGCCAAAATTAACATTACAATTTATAGCATTTTCTAATTCAAAATTTATTATACATAAAATTAGAATCACTGATTTCTCCAATTCCAGGAAATCATAAAATTCCACTCCACAATATCCTTGTTTGTACATGCTTTGATGAAGGGATGGTGGGGTGAGCATATACGCCTAAACGCTTCTATTAATAGACAGCTTATTACCTTACCAAGCAGCCTGTTTCTGTGTTCAACTCCCCCAAATTACTACAAAGTTATTTCAGGATTTTAAAATGTATATGGTAAAACTTTCAAAGAAGTAAAACTCAAGTCACATTTAGTTATATATTTAACAAATTGTTTCTACAAAATAATACAAATGAAAATAATCATTCCAAACTTGTTAATCAGCAAAAGAAAAAATCTCCTAATGACAGTTCTTACATCTAGCAATGAAGATGAAATTGGCATTTCCTTTATGTTCTGAGAAAGTCTTCAAATGTAAGTATCATTATACCATCTCTGCTCTGTAGGCATCTAATCTTAGAGAAAACTCCCTCATTCTATGAAAAGATTTAAGGAAATGAAGACAACTGTAGGAGTCTGTGACAAAGCAAGACTGTGTTTTCAGAGAGTTCATAGCTCATCCAGATATACCATTCAAGAACTTTTTTCTTTCCAATAAAATCCATGATGAGAGGCAAAGATTTCAGAATCTCTCTTTCAAAAGCTTATATTATTAAGAAAGTTCAAACAGTATTTTATATTACTTACAAAGCCAGATCTGAATGGAAACACCACCACTGTTTGAAATTCTGGTACAAATCTTACATTAAGCTATAAATATGTAATTTTCCTTCCTAAATGCTAATGGAAGTAAACAAGGCTTCAGATACTGATGTTTGGAACCTCCTTTAAAGAAATGTTTTGGAAAACAATGGCACCATAATACATGAACCAGAAATCAAAATTATAACTTATGAAGAATATGTTATACAGGGTTTTTAAGAACAACAGGATCATTTTCAATTAATTAAAAAATAAACTCAATGGAATGGAAACATTTCTATTATTTAAAATGCAGATGGAGCCATCGGCTTTGCTTCTCCAAAGTTAGTATTAATGGTATGATCAGTCAGACCAAAAATAAATAGTATATGTAGTTCATTAAAAAAAACGATAAATTTAAAAACCCATTTTACTTAATCATTTATCCACTCTGGCAGGATGTAGAAAGCAAAAACATGTATATAAACTTAACCACTTTTTTGAAAAGTTATAGTTTTATGATTTTTACACTTTTGTAATTGTCATTACCTTTTAGACGAGACAATTCCTACCACAAGGCTCTCTGCATTTCTGAAATATGGACTATTCACAGTTTGCTTGTGCTAACAGAAATCTGATCAGATTAAGATACATATCAAATTAGTTTTGCAATTTTGAAATCTGAAATGGTGATTGTGTTTTGTTGCAAAACAACCAATTATTTCTTCATTTTCTATAAATTCCAATTTAATATAACTACCTGTTATGAGAAACACTTTCATTTTAGTCAAGTAAAAGCACCAAGTTTGATGTTTTCTTTGATTCCATATATAAATTACATGAAATTTCCCACACTAATGTTTAGTCTCATTACTAACTGGGTACAAATTATGAGGATTACGTTTCTTTAAAAACATTTATTTTCCATTGTCCTTAAAATATATTTTCCACCCATTTTAACACAAAAACATTTTTAATATATAAGCACCCCCTTAAGCATCTTTATCTTTTAGGAACACATACTGAAATATTTTCATTTGAAATAAATTTTGGATTTACTTCAAAATAATCTAAGAGGGAGGAAAGTGGTGAAGGCATAGACAAAACAAGATTGACCATGAGTTGATAATTACCATTTGAATGATTCGTCATTGGGAGTTCATACATCATTTTGTTTACTTTCATATACTTAATTTTTACCCTTATAAAAAGTCAAAAACAACTAAAACATTAACCTACCAACAAAGTAACTAAGTACAATGGTACATGTAACTATTCAATGCCATTATTTCCTGACACAGTCAACTTAGTATGAATGCAAGTTTCATGGGCACAGAAACTTTGGCCTTATCCACTGCTCTATTCCCAGCACCTGGAACAGTACTTGGCACACAGCAAGCACCACATACATAATATACATTCCACTTTGCTATCTCAATTTTACGCTCCTGTTGGCATCACATGCTTTTTACTAGAAAAGTACAACACCTAACTAAAAAATTCGATTACCCACCAGGCTGGTGGACTTCTGCTTTCAAAAGCTTGAGGTTTCCTCACTCTGATCCCTCATGTTTTATGACATGTCTCTGTATAGTAGCACTTATTGGTTTAATTCACTCACTGAATTTTCAATGAAATATTGATTTTTCTGGGTCATTTCAATGGCTTTTGGGAAATAATGGGTCAAATATCTGAAACTGGAACTGCCCCAGAAAATTAGGACAGGACTTCCCTGGTGGTGCAGTGGTTAAGAATCCGCCTGCCGATGCAGGGGACATGGGTTCAAGCCCTGGTCCAGGAAGATCCCACATGCCGCGGAGCAACTAAGCCCGTGCGCCACAACTACTGAGCCTGCGCTCTAGAGCCCGCGAGCCACAACTATTGAGCCCACATGCCACAACTACTAAAGCCCGCGCGCCTAGAGCCCGTGCTCCACAAGAGAAGCCACCGCAATGAGAAGGCTGTGCACCACAACAAAGAGTAGCCCCTGCTCGCCACAACTAGAGAAAGCCCACGCATAGCAACGAAGACCCAATGCAGCCAAAAATAAATGAAATAAAATAATTAAAAAAAAAAGAAAAAGAAAATTAGGACATATTACAGAATGTAGCCAAGAATTGCTCATATCTCTCTGGAAATAGTGACAACAAAAAGAAAGTTAAGTTCATGCAATTCTGTCAGCCAAAAAAATTAAACACCTCCTAGGGCAGCTCTACACAAAGGAACATTATTAAATCAAAACTCAGCAAATGAACACTTAAGATTTTGTATTTCACATACATAATTTTCACATTTCAAGTAAACTGTAAAAAAAAAACATTGCACTTTAGGTAATGATATGCATGTTTAGGTAGGTAATGTAAAGTGTACTGTTGTCCACAGTTTACCTTGAAATGCATCCCCAAAATTTGATGGATTAAGTGTATGCATAAAGGACAGACAGATGGATAAAGACATGATAAAACAAGTTCAGTAAAATGTTAACAGTTGAATCTAAATGATGAGTAAATGGATGTTCACTATAAAATTTAACTTTGCTGCAGGTTTTAAAACTTTCATAATAAAATACTGAAAAAAGTTTTATTTACATGGGTAAATTTACAGGAACACTGACTAGGTAAAACAATAAACTGTGGGGCATAAAAAGAATTAAATTATGCATGTGCACACTTTTAATAAGTTTCATGAAATAAGAGTGGGAAGAAAAGGAATATTTCCACATTAATATACTTTAAGCACTAGTATCTGGAATATGTATATAACTGAATTGCTAAATTAAGTAGACCTGATTATTTCAAGTTGGATTAAAAACAGATGTCTGATTTTATCTTGGGTACATTTAAATATGAGAATATATGGAACAAATATATGTCCTATATATTACCTATAAGGCCTTAGAAATTAACAAACTCATGTTCTGAATTCACTAAAAAATTGATTTCTGATTGGCTAGAGTCTCCAAGAGGGAAATAACCAATGACAAGAACAGTAGAAACATTCAACTAACCCAAGGAAATAAATATATTGTTATGTAATTACTTACTTATAAAACCTAATTATGTAACTCAAAACTAATTATATGTGACAGAAAAATTTAAAAAAAAAAAAATGTTTTTTTGGCCGCACAACACGGCTTGCAGGATCTTAGTTTCCCGACCAGAGTTTGAACCCGGGCCATGACAGTGAAAGCTCCGAGTCCTAACCACTGGACCGCCAGGGAACTCCCAAAAAATAAAATTTTTTTAAAATGTTGCTGCTCATCACTACCCTCAGTCTTTACAATTCTCACTGCTACCAAGATTAGAAAATCTTTTACTTAATATGCATTTGTTAAAGGAACAGAAGAAGAAGGCAGGTAGAAGCAGATAGAATTGCTTCAGTCCCAGTTACATTACAGTGCCCCAAATATAAACTGCTAGTGTTTTGATCCTAGTTTCCAAACTTTACCATCTCTAAAAATCTGAAATAAGCCAATGGAAAATGGACATTTTATGTTGCAACTTCATTAAAATGTTCCACATTACCTATCTGTTCCCTATCAGGCTAACAAGGCGGACTTCCACAACTGGAAATTTACTGGTATCTAAAAGCCATTGTCACAAAACTTGAAAAAGGCTACAAAATCATATAACCAAGCTCACAGAAATTACAGATTAAAAAGTAGAAAGCATGTTTTTAAAAATAAAGACCTTACAGGGACTTCCCTGGTGGTCCAGTGGTTAAGACTCCACGCTCCCAACGCAGGGGGCCTGAGTTCAATCCCTGGTCACGGAACTAAATCCTGTGTGCTGCAATTAAAGATCCCGCATGCCGCAACTAAAGATGCCGCAACTAAAGATCCCGCATGCTGCAACTTTATTTATCCCGGCACAGCCAAATAAATAAATAAATATTTTTAAAAATAAAATAAAAAAATTAAAAGTAAAAGCCTTACAGACATCTAGAAGTTAAATGTAGATGTTCTGTGATAATCAGTGTCCTCCCAACAAAGGAATGTGTATGTTTACATGCAGGTTCTGTGTAGTATACTTCTTTGGGCTTAAGTCTCCTATTTATCTACCCAAGTTTAAGACTAAATAAAAATTTATGTGAAGCACCTTAAGAGTAACTTATTATTGATACAGAAGTAATTTTTAAATGCTCTAAAGTGCTAAAATAATAATTGATATATTTGTCAAGTTGTACATTGAGGATAAGCTTTCCAATACTCAAATTAAGTGTAATTTAACATCAGCACCAAAATATATGTGTCCAATTGCCTTCCAGGTTTATCAAAAGCTAGAAGCTCACAAAATAGTTGCTTTATAACTGAGGTCATACTAGTGTAGTAGGTACCTTCTAGAGTCCCTATTTGATGTCATACTTTATGTTATAGCAATAGTTTCTCAAACACATTTCTGATGTATCAGAATTGGGAATGAATGGGACAAGGGGAACAGTAAGAAAAAAAAAAAGAGAAATGCAGTAAAATCGTTTGTTGTTAGAGAACAGAACCCAAACATACAAAATAAAATAGAACATTAACTTTGTCTATCCCAGACACTAATGAGAGTGGGTTCTCACTTTATGAAGGATTGGCTAAAGTTTTACATTTAGAAAAATATATATATTCTGTCCTTTCAAAATTTTAAGTAAAGTTTTATTTAGGTATGACAGCCACATAAAAATGTGTACAAACCGTGAATGTATTTCTGGATAAATTTTCACAAGGTAATCATACTGTGTAACTACCACCCAGATCAAGAAACTGAACATTCCTAGCATGGCAAAAGCCTTCCTGTGCTCTCTCCCAGTCACTACCTCTGTCTCCCAAAAGTTAACTTCTTTCCTGGCTAGTTCTGCCTGTTTTGAAACTTTGTATAAAAGGAATCATACAGGACACACTCTTCTTTCTTCCAGTATTGTTTGTGAGGGTCACACATGTTGTTGCATATGGCAGCAGTCCATTCTTTCTCATTGCTGTATAACTGCACAATTAATTTATCCATGCTGTTGGACACTTGGATTGTTGCCAGTTTGGAGTTCTTATGAATAATACTGCTTGGGAACATTCTTGTACATATCAATATCATACACCAATATACTTTTTAAAATAACATTAGATGATCTCTGCTTTGTAAGCAAATATTTTAAAACTTTTAATTATGTTTTTATTAGATCCAAAGTCAGAATTACAACTTCAGTGATTTACATTTCTAGTTCCAGTGTCACTTAAACACTTTAACCCAAGAATTCTGTCGGTCCATGAAATCAGATGTGAATAAAAAATTACTTTTTCACCTAAAAGTAGGCAACAAACAACACAACAGCAAAAGCAGTATCTGTGGCTTCACCACTAACAGAAATCACAGATATTTTTATGTTCATGTTATAGCTGTTGCTATAACAACAAAGTATCATTTACACTCATCACTCCTTTGAAAACACAGCAATGAAATCCCCACCACTAGTTCTTGCTTGATATCTAATGACCTACTAAAAGAAGTATATATTACTATATCACAAATTTGGTTTCTAATAGTTTTATAATTATATTCAAATATAAGTGGTCTCCTTTAATTCTGTGTTATTTTATTTTATAGTTTTAAAAATGCTATTCTAGGAAGAGATCCATAGGCTTCACAACACTGCTAAAGGGATCATGGCACAGAAAAGGTTAAGAACCTATGCTTTTTTAACTAAAATGTAGGTGTAACATAAAAAGCAAAGGGATAATTTTCCAAGAGCCATCAAAGGGGTATAACATATCGAGAGGCAAGGAAGGCTTTAAATTACTAACCATAATAAGACCAAGTTCACCAGAAAAAATGTCGTGTCTTGAGTCTTGTGGAGGGGGGGATGTGGGAAGACAGAAGGATTTAGGAAGTAATAGAAGTTGACTGTGGGGGATGGAGAGACCAATCTAATGGAATTAAAAGAAGAAAAGACCAGAGGAATGAACTTGGACAAGTTCTGGGCACATTCCATGCTCCAGAAGGAGAAAAGCAGTCTGGGCTCTTCCCCATCTAGGAGAAACCTAGTAGCCAGAGAACTTAAGGAAGTGAGATTTACCTTTAGGCACTTACAGTTGAGTATATCCAGTCTGATTTTAAGGGCACTTGTGGTAAAAACATATCTCCCTATCTGCTTACCGCTGATGAAATTATTTTACAAAGGAAAAATGCCTCTGTTTCACTTTTACACACACACAAAAGGTATAAAATGAAAACGTTTGGGTTTGTTTAAATTTTACTACAATATCCTCATTCATTGAGGACTTCCCTCACTTGTCATCTTTACCTCAACCGTCATCATCAGCAACTTCAGTGTTCAGCTACAATCTGACTTTCTTAACTCTGCATACAGGAATCACCTGATGAACTTTTAAACAACACTATTGTCCAGATCCTATCCATAAAGATTATGACTTAATTATCTAGGGCCCATTCATTGGTATTTAAGAGCCCTCTAGGTAATGTACAGTGAGGACTGAGAGCCCCTAACCTAGATTACTGATCCAAAATCTAACCTCAAAGTTTTGTTGACCTCAACTCCAATAACCTTCACCCACCCTCATTCCCACCACCATATACTGAACTTCAGTCACCCAGAACTGTTCCATCTTGGAAACTCTACATTCCAAAATACTGATTGCTTATCTTTCCACCATACCCTGGTCTTCAACCTCATTAAGCCTTTCCTGTCCCTCAACCCCTTACTTCTTTCAATCCATTGTCCCTCTCATAGCCTTATTCCCTTTCCTAATCAGCCCATTCCACATATCACCTCAATAATTCTTCAATATCCTTATCTCCCTGGGTCCACCATTCATCTTGGAATCTTAAATCAATACAACTTGCTTTCTCTACTCCCAACCTGGGCTACTTAGATAATAAAGCACACAATCCTGCAGATTGGTGCCCCTATAAAATTTAAGGTACATAAGCTTACAGCCCCTCAGCAACAGTCTTTTTAAACATATCTAGTCAGGAGATACCTACAATGGCTACGCCAAACTTCAATGGCCTCAAGTCTCCCTCTACCTCCACCACTTTCAATAGATGATCTTGCCACCTCTTACTTGAGAGAAAAAGGCTGTTAGATATGAGCTTTCTCAAATCCATTCTCACACAGACAATGACCTTACTAGAGACAGAGAGGGCCCTACTTATTGGTCTTTATGACACTGATAAACTGATTATTCCCATCTTAAAACTCACTCCTCCCCAGCATATTTAAGCCAGCTTCCTTGATAAGCAGTAGCCTCTGGGCAGGTCCCTCAGCTTCCAGTTTTAACAGCTCTTTAAGCCAACTCCCACTGCAGTGTGTTCTATCATATAACAGAGCATGCACACATAATGCAGAATGGTGTCTTAAAAGTTTTACATCATAACTTTCCCCATGATTTTATCGTGAGTATTTCCCACTGTTCTCTGAAATTATATTTCTGTATATAAATCTCTGTCTACGTTATAAGGCTTCTAAAACACTCTACTACATTCTAGAAATGTACCATTCAACACTCAGAATTGTTTTGAAGATTAGGAAGTTGATATATACCTCACTTACAGTAGGTAGGTACTAGTTAAATAGATAGTTACAATAAATTTCCATTTAAAGTAAGTCATCCCCTCTCTAAATTACCTTATTTTATAATTTGGAGCCATGTAAAAGTGTTACATTAAAAAAAAAAAAAACTAATTAGAAAAGAAAAAAAAAAGGCAAACCCCCAAAATCAAAAACAAAGCACAGCTTCCCTGGTGGTGCAGTGGTTAAGAATCCGTCTGCCAATGCAGGGGACACGGGTTCGATCCCTGGCCCAGGAAGATCGCACATGTCACAGAGCAACTAAGCCCGTGCACCACAACTACTGAGCCTGCACTCTACAGCCCGTGAGCCACTTGAGCCCAGGTGCCACAACTACTGAAGCCTGTGTGCCTAGAGCCCATGCTCTGCAACAAGAGAAGCCACGACAATGAGAAGCCCACGCACCTCAACGAAGAGTAGCCCCCGCTCGCTGCAACTAGAGAAAGCCCGCACACAGCAATGAAGACCCAATACAGCCAAAAATAAAAACAAAAAAATTAATTAATTTTAAAAAAAAAGGTAGGGGCTTCCCTGGTGGCGCAGTAGTTGAGAGTCTGCCTGCCAATGCAGGGGACACAGGTTCGAGCCCTGGTCTGGGAAGATCCCACGTGCCGCGGAGCAGCTGGGCCTGTGAGCCACAATTACTGAGCCTGCGCGTCTGGAGCCTGTGCTCTGCAACAAGAGAGGCCGCGATAGTGAGAGGCCCGCGCACCGCGATGAAGAGTGGTACCCGCTTGCCACAACTAGAGAAAACCCTCGCACAGAAACGAAGACCCAACACAGCCATAAATAAATAAATAAACAAATACTTAAAAAAAAAAAAAAAGTAAAAGTCTAAAAAAAAAAAGATGTGGGGAGGTGGATGATATCTTTAAAAAAAAAAAAAAGGTAAAACAAACCCAACTATATATTCAGTTAATGGCATAACCACACAGAAAATTCTTTTAAGTATCCCAAATTTCTAATAGGATATATCCATGGGAGGGTTAGGGACCTAAAAAAATAATTTTAAAAAAATTCATCCCTTTTCCCATCCCTGTGTTAGTCCTACATCTTGTTTATCTATCACTTTTTTGTTCTAGGTAAACTATAAAATAATTCTATCAAGCTGAAAAAATTTTTAAATTGAGATTTTGATTAGAAACATCAAGATTATTAATTAACCTGGAAAGAAATGACATTTTGTAATAATTAAGTCCGCCCCTTCTGAAATATGGGAGGCCTCTTCATTTTTTCCATCTTAATTCATTTTAGATCAACCCCAAGCTAAGCTGTAACCTAGGCCAAATGACAACCATGAAGATGATATCACCCATCTAAGTGGGTTGTAGGATTTACTTACAACATATACAAAAAATAACTAACATATAAACTAATATTTGTGCCCTTTGATAGTGTATAGTGAATCCATAATATACCCATATACCATCACCATGAGCCCAATCCCTTGGTGCTTAAAATGGGCCTAAGCAAAAGTTTAAGATTGACAGCTTCTTGACCTTACCCAAACCCTCCCTTGGGTCTCTATAGAGGATTTCGAGGAGAGAAAGAGAGCATACACCCATTCAATAAACAGTAAGCTCCTACTATGTGCCAGGTACTAAACACAGTGCTGGGAATACAATAATAAGCAAAACAGCAAGCTCCTTTAGAAAAGAAAAGGACTGGTTCAAAATTATCAATTCCCAGAGCAACAAAGAAACAAGCAGTAGAACAGCATACCAGAAACTGCCTACCTCCCCCTACTTTAGAATTTCACATATCCAATTTGCAAACATTTTTAGGAATATAGAAAAACAGGTGACAGCCAATAGTAGCAGCAGGTGCTCAAATATTTCTTTGTTAACTGATGGTCTGAGCTTTATCAAACCTTAAATTTTCTTCACAAGTTAAGTATAAATCCTCCCTTTTAGAAATTTAAGCAAGAAATATAAAATACAGATTTTCTACATAAATAAAATGTTGCCTTTCATTTTCAAACTTTTGACTTTTAAAAGATAAGCTTGATCTATCTACATTTCAGCTAGCTTTTAGTAGACAAAATTCACTTGGACACTTGGTTCTGAATTATTCTACAGGTAAGAACAACTTACACTGGGGTGACTTCGAGGAGGTACTCTTTCTCTTGGAGGTCTTTCATAGTCATATCGTCCCTCAGACCACATTTCATCTCTTCTGTAAGCCACTAAAGAATAAAAAAAAAGAAATCAAAGAATAATGGGTTTTATGTTACTATGAAATAGTAAAGAAGAAAAGGAAAAGTAAATGATTACATTCTAATACAGATATTTTCCAGAGATACTTAAGGGAAAAAAAAAAAAAATGTAAGTGACCGAAAGGAAAAAAACAATGATTATGGCAATTCTTCAAAACAATTTTGAAATTTTCTTAAAAAAAAAAAAAAGTAATAGAAAGCCCCACCTTCCTTCTATTTCCAAGGCTGTTTAAAAGCTTCAAAGACCTTATTCTCATCAACTGTGGGAAGATCCATAAGACCACAGATTTTTCATTCTCATAGAGTAAAAATCAGAAAAGATTCATTTTAATGAACAGTGTAAAAGGCTAATAAGCAAAGCTGGATGGTGTGTACAACGGTAGTTTCAGCTTTTCTACATCCTTGGAGCTTACTGTCTATGTCCAATGAAGTGGTTTTAACTGAAAAAAATACTAAATAAACAACCCTGTAAAAACACACTCAACAGGACTTCCCTGGTGGCGCAGTGGTTGAGAATCCACCTGCCAATGCAGGGGACACGAGTTCAAGCTCTGGTCCGGGAAGATCCCACGCACCACAGAGCAACTAAGCCCATGCGCCACAACTACTAAGCCTGCGCTCTAGAGCTCGCGAGCCACAACTACTGAAGCCCACATGCCCCAGAGCCCAAGCTCCGCAACTACTGAACCTGCGCTCTAGGGACCGTGTGCCGCAACTACTGAGCCCACATGCCGCAACTACTGAAGCCCACGCACCTAGAGCCTGTGCTCCACAACAAGAGAAGCCACCGCAATGAGGCCGCGCACCACAACGAAGAGTAGTCCCACTCGACACAACTAGAGAAAGCCTGCGCGCAGCAACAAAGACCCAATGCAGCCAAAATAAATAAATAAATAGGAAAAAAAAACACGCTCAACAAACCCTGAGACAAACCACTCTTGATTTTGTTTTTAATATTATAATCTTATTTTAATGCAGAGGCACCTTCATAAATTTGAAATTAAAAGTTCTGTCAGCATTTTTCCCATTTGGGATGCAGAGAGAGGCTTCCTACTTTGATGGAGAGCTGACATTTTCTGGGTAGAGGGCTAATGCAGTGCGTTACAGAGTCCAGATGAAAGAGCATCTGTGAACAGGTAAACAAGGCAAATAAGACAGAAGACGAGAATAGGGTACAGGAAATAGCCCAAAGGTCATTTACAGGAAATGGTGATACAGTAATTGAGGGGTTGGCAAATGTTTTTTTAACGGACCAGGCAAATATTTTGGCCCTGCAGATCACAAGTCTCTGTCACAACTACTCAATTCTGGTAGTATAAATGACAACAGTCATAGGCAATATATATAAATGTATGGGTGTGGCCGTGTTCCAAAAAACATTTTATTTACAAAACCAGGCAGGTGGCCCACAGGGAACAGCTTGACAAGCCCTGGAGTAGATGACAAATGGTTAACAGGGCAGAACTGGGGGAGGGTGAAGTAATCATGGAGCAGGTTAGAACTGTGAACCATCCTGATGCGTAGAAGGATGATCATGAGCGAGAAGTGAAAATGGAACAGGTACCAAGTTATGGCCTTTTAGTACATAGAAAATAAGGCAACAAGTCCACATACACAGTCCACAGATCAGTGAAGATGAAAAATATTTCAGAGAAGCCATATATCAAGAGATTTTTGGTGGTTCTTTCTGATGTACTACTAAGGGGGAAGAAAAAGAAATAGACACTCCATTTTGGCAGCACAGAGCTGTAATAGTTTAGGTTAGTTTAGGCTAAGGAAAAAACAAAGACTGGAAGATGAGAGCAATACTTTTTTAACACTATCATAGTAAAATCAATCTTAATTTTCTCTGTACAAACAAACCTATAATACTTTCTAATACAATCAGACCAAATAAAATGAACTAACTAACCAAAGATGCCTAGCGAAATGTTAATTTAAGTTACAAATTAGCTTTTAACATTATGCATAAATCAACCTGAATTCTAACTCTACAATCAGACATCATTAACAGTGTTATTTCAAAGTAACCAGTCTTTTAGGTAGAAGAACTGATGGAAGCTTAAAAGGAAAAGAAATAGTCAACATGGAAAAGAAATAGTCAACATTGCTTCTCCTCACCTACCTTTACTGAATCCAGGTTTCAGTCTAAAGAATGAGTTAGGTTTTATACTACTTAAGATACAATACACAGAAATAGTAACAGCAACAAACTGAAATCAAATCACAGGAAAAAATCAACAACCCAAAAGAAAAATAGACATATGATATGAAGACAGTTTACAAAAAAGGAAACACAATGGCTCAGTCTTTTGAAAAGATGCCCACCTTTCTTCAAAATAAAGAAGATGAAAACTAAAACTATAATGGAGTACCCAAAGCTCTGAAGAAAGCAAACTGTTTTGATGAGAGTAAGGAAAGCAACACTCATAATTAATGGAGGAAGTATAATTGGGAACAGACTGGGAACAATTTGACAATATCTATTGAAAATGTTAAATGCACATATGCTTTGACCTGGCAATTCCACTTCTACATATACTTGTACATTTGCATGGCAAAGACTGAAAGCAACCTAAAATGTCCTTCAGGAGGGTACAGGTTAAATACAGTGTTGTACATTCATATAAAGGAATTCTATGCAAACCATTTCAAAGAAAATAATCCCATATATAACAATATAGAAAGATTGCCAAGATACACTGCTAAGTAAAAAAGAGCAAAGGGCAGTCTAACATGTAGAGTATGCTGACACTTTGGAAGTAAAAAGGCAAGATATGAATACATATATGCTTTTGCACAGACCACTTCTGGGAGTATAAGCAAGAGAACATAACCATGCCTGCCTCTGGGAAAAATGGGGTGGCTGGAGTATAGGAAGGTAAGTATTTTCAGCGCATGTTTTATACATCTTATTATTTATTATAAAAATAAGAAACTGTTTTTAAAGGTCCTGAAAATCATTCAATAAGTATAACGTGTCAGTTGATGGCAAAAATTATGACTATAAATTAATGAACTAAAGGAGAACATAAGGAAAAGTAAGATTTTGTAATTAATGTGAAACAAAAATAAACTACAAGAGTTCTAAAGAAATCCTGTATAGTTTCTTAACTAGATACAGCAATAAAATACTGAAATCTACTGGCTGCCCACAAAGAATGTATGAATAATTACTATACCACTTACTTGAGTCTTTTCAGGAATCAAATTTAAAGTTTTCAACAATCTCCTGGAGGTCGGGGGGAAAATACAGACATAAGGATTTGTGTCTGTATGTATGAATGGAGAAAAATAACTAAACCTTCATTATTTGTATAAATAAAACTCTCAAAATAAAAAATTATGCGCCTTAATAAGCAAGACTCCCTTCAAACACACCTTTGAAAATAGAAGATATTATTTTGACCACCAGAGGCCACTCAAGTTTCGTAAGAACAACAAAATTACATCAAGAAGACTTCTAGTCCTAACTTTGCCAGTTGAGAGCTGGACAGGGCATAACTGTTATCCTTTCTCTGAAAGGATTGCACTAGATGTTTAAGTCATTTTTACCTAGAATATTAAAAACACTAGCTTTAAAATACCTCACATATTGAAAGAAAATCTGGCATCCTCAGCCTGGAAAACCCTACAGTTTTATTTTGGCAATAAATGGTCCCATGTTCAAAAGTAATCCCAATATCAAGCCAGTAATCATTGACTCATCAAAGAACACCAAACTTATTAGGTATAAGTTTGATGGAGAACTTTTAATGACTTTCTCTGAAAATATACAAAGTACACTGAGCAGGCTTAGGTAAAATTAAAAAAAACAAAAAGGGCATGTACGATTAACGATGGAAATTCCAAATATTTCAAATATTCTTACGTTTAAAAATAAAAGTGACTCTAAATCTACTCAAGCCTGTAGCCCTACCTACCACTTTACATGAAATTCAAAGGATAGAGGAGTGGGTCTACTAGAAAGACTAGGCTCACCTAATTGCTTTACAGAAATTTTGAGAAGTGCCTCACTAGCTGAGTGCAGAAATAAGACTGTATTTATAGTCTTAAATTTATAGGTCACTCCTGATCTAGTTGCCTTTTTCTGCTTGGCAGTTTGGAAGACAAATAACAAAAATTTTATTGCAATTACCTCACAGTATTTCTACTTTAATTAATAAATCCACAGCTTACAGAAGCTAAAAAAAAAAAAGCAGCAAACAAAGTAAAAGTATTTAATTTTGATGAAAACCTAGCAATTGGAAACAAAGCAGCTAGAACAAGGCAAAAAACAGAAACATAACATACAGAAAGTCAAAATAGCACTGTCTAGAATATACATCATCAAGAGACAAGAGACCAATTAAATTCATTTGTGGAAGAGCTAAATGTAAGCAAATGAATCAGAGTTAAAATCCAGAGACAGAGAAAAAACCTAAATAAAAGCAAATTTATCTGATGGGGAGTCATTGTTTAATAGGTATGTTGTTTCAGTTTGGGAAGATGAAAAGCACTGGGTGGTGGTGATGGTTGCACAACAATGTGAATGTAAATACTTAACACCACTGAATTGTATGCTTAAATGGTTAAAAAGGAAAATTTTATGTATATTTTACAATTAAAAAAAATTTTAACGTGAATTTATCTGGCACCAAACTCCCAGCTGACTTTGCTGAATGTAACAATCACTTCTGTAAGGCATCAATCTGTATTTTGAACTTAATTTCTACTAGAAACAGAGAGCATCCACAAAACAGCAAGATATTACACTACTGTTACCAAAATTTCAATTCCTATAGTTAATCCTATGACAACTTTGCATATTTGACTTCATACCTGATGATGCCCCAGTGGAGTATTCACCTTACCCGGAGCTACAGAAATCACAGTTTCAAGCAAAAATGTTTAGTAAATAAGGTAAATTTTCTTTACCTTAAAAAGTTGACAATTTTTAAAGATCTTAATTTAAAATTTCAATTACTGTTAAGTATAGGAATAATTTTATAAAAGGAAGTTAGTTTCCTTTACAAATAACAAATAAATTGCTTACATGTCTATATTACAATGATTAAATAGAAACATTAGGCTACAAAGTAATCTCATAATCAATTATTTCATTTTTTAAGTTATCTCTTACTAGTGAGTATACTGAAATATTAATATCTTTACAGAATCTGCAGGTATTCAGTTTTTAAATGTACTCCTACCATACCTATTGCTTTTACAAAACAGCAATATCAGAATATAATGCTTTATTGTTATCTAAATTACTGCGTATTTTCAGAATAAGAACATAAAAATAGAACACAATGTAATGGTGAAATTAAATAGAGCTTAGTGTAGCAAAATAATTAGCACCTACTAGTAGAAAACACCGCAAAAAATCAAACACCACTGGTGAGGCCCATGCCAAATTATTAAACTTCTTTTATCTTTAAGAAACCTACACTACCAAGGGGGAAGGGGGGTGTGGGATGAATTGGGAGATTGGGATTGACATATATACACTACTGATACTATGTATTAAATAGATAACTAATGGGAATCTACTGTATAGCACAGGGAACTCTATTCAATGCTCTGTGGTGCTTCCTTCCTAAATGGGAAGGAAATCCAAAAAAGAGGGGATGTATGTATACGTATAGCTGATTCACTTTGCTGTATAGTAGAACCTAACACAGCATTGTAAAGCAAGTATACTCCAATAAAAATTAATTTTAAAAAAAGAAGCCTATATAATTGGGGAAGGCAGTAGTATAAATAGACGATTCCATATGCAACCCTGTACTGTTAGTAGAACAAAACAGAAGACACAGTTTGATGATTACATACAAAAGAAAGAACACTGGGCTGTAAAGAAGATTGGCTTTAAGCCAGATCTTTAATTAAAACAACAGAAAAGGGAAAAGGTATTAGAGCAGGAGGATATAACGAAGGTACTATAGGATAATAAGGGAAGAATATGCTAATATCACCTTGAATTCAAAGAATCTTTTTAGTAACTTTCAAAGGATTTTAAAATAACTGATGAGTACAGCAACCTTCTGATTAGCGGCACATGTTTATGACATTATCCAGATTTAGGCTATTGACCCGTTATGCAACTGAAGCCAGTCAGCTAAATTTAAACCAAGGTGGGGCTTCCCTGGTGACGCAGTGGTTGAGAATCTGCCTGCCAATGCAGGGGACACGGCTTCGAGCCCTGGTCTGGGAAGATCCCACATGCCGCGGAGCAACTAGGCCCGTGAGTCACAACTACTGAGCCTGCGCGTCTGGAGCCTGTGCTCCGCAACAAGAGAGGCCGCGATAGTGAGAGGCCCGCGCACCGCGATGAAGAGTGGCCCCCACTTGCCGCAACTAGAGAAAGCCCTCGCACAGAAACAAAGACCCAACACAACAATAAATAAATAAACAAACAAACAAACAAACTAAGGTGCTCTGACTCCCAGTGAAGTGATCATGTTACTTACCCTGTCATCACTTCACTAATCTCCCATTAGGGGAGTATCAGAAGTACTCCAGTAAAGTTCTCTGATCCAACACCGTATGAAAACTGAATACAACTGAAAAACGGAAGGATCCTCTACATGACAATTAAGCAGAGAAGAGAATTAGAATTCAGTGTGGGGAATGTAGGCTTCATTTAGAAGTTTGCTAATAACTGGTCATAGATTATAAAAATCTCATTCTCTTATGCCATATTCAATAGAGTACGTTTAATATACCATCATGGTATATTTACGTCCAGGAAGAAATAAGCTTTCTTAGAGCATTCCATTGAGCTACCCAACCACTGTCATGTTAGCTTCAACTGAGGGCAAAGATGACAGGGAGGACTTGAAGTCTCGGTAAGAGTAGCCTGGAAATTGAGAAACCGGAAAGTCACAGGCAATATCCTTCTGTAAAACTATTCACGCTTTGAATCCACAGGCAAGGCAACAGAGAAAGATCTGTTTTTCATTTTATCTATAAGGTTATAGTAGCAGCTTAGACTACACAGAAACTCTGCACATTGCTCTAGCCAGCTTCCAGTATTAAATACACTCAGGATAAATAGCTTTCCCTCCTTCCCAAATGCATTCCTTTCACTCTTTATATTCATTCAGTAACTTTTTTTTTTTAATTTTTACTTTATTTTTATTTATTTATTTATTTATTTATTTATGGCTGTGTTGGGTCTTCGTTTCTGTGCGAGAGCCTTCTCTAGTTGTGGCAAGCGGGGGCCACTCTTCATTGCGGTGCGCGGGCCTCTCACTATCGCGGCCTCTCTTGTTGCGGAGCACAGGCTCCAGACGCGCAGGCTCAGTAATTGTGGCTCACGGGCCCAGTTGCTCCGCGGCATGTGGGATCTTCCCAGACCAGGGCTCGAACCCGTGTCCCCTGCATTGGCAGGCAGATTCTCAACCACTGCGCCACCAGGGAAGCCCTCAGTAACTATTTTGATAGCAAACCATGGTTAGGAATTAGGTCACATTTGACCTCATGCTTTAGATGAGCCATAGGCCTTCGCACTGGCAATTCCCCACCCAGGATGCTTGTCTCCAAGTATCTGCATGGTTAACCTTTCAATGTCACCTCCAATGTCTTCTTAAAGTTATTTTTCTACCAGATCCCCCTAATCTTGCTGTTTTTTTTCACAGCACTAATCATCTAAGATACTATATAACTTTGATGTATATTATTGGTCCCTTGCTACTAGGAATGTGAACTATATGAAAGCAGGGATCTCTCTACATTGTTCACTGATTAATATTAAGCACCTAGAATAGTTTGCACAATGTATGTGCTCAGTATTCATGGAGTAAATCTATTAAAGCTGGTAACATGCCCCCTCTGGATAAATGATTCCCACGTCTCCACTTCCTTTCAAGAGGGTATCTCACAGCACCTCCAACTTCATATGCCAGAACAACTCTTCACACTTCTCAGAAAACTGCTTTATCTCCTGTCTTCCTCATTTTGGTCAATGACACTATATCAGATACCCAAAGGCCCAAATCAGAAACCTGAGTCACACAAGACCCAAAACTTTTCATATCTAAGTAACTAAATCCAGTTTTATCTACCACCTCAATATATAAGGCACATGTATCTCCACTTCCCTAACCCAGCTACCACTGTCTTTGTTCATATGCTCTTAATCTAGCCATTGGACTCCCTAACAGTAAAACACTGGTCTCCTTGCTTCTGATGTCACCTCTTCCACTCAGCAAACTGTAGCCAGAGTGTTCATTCTGATAAGACACCTTATTTTAAAATCTCTCAGTTATTCCCCATATCCTAAAGAATGAAGTCTCAGCCTAAACTTGAAAAAGCTTATTTATGACCTTGCTCCTACCATTCCAGCTTCACCTCCTACCAATTCCCCAACAGCCTCCAGAACCTCCAGACATAACAAACTACATCTTGTTCTGCAAGTGTGCCACTATTTCTCACCACCATATCATGGCATGCTTTTCTCCTGCCTAGAATATCTTTCTTCTACTTATTTGCCTTCACCCTCTACTCTTCCTTCAGGGTTCAGCTCAAATGTAAACTTTTCTTATATTCTCCAGAAAGAATAAAGTGTTCCTCCTTTGGGCCCCTTAAAGCGCCCTGCTATACTAGTGCTATGTAACATTATATTCAATTTACTTTCCTTCCTCTCCTCCCTCCCAAACTAAACACCACTGCAAAGGCAATGAATGTGTACCTTTCTTACTCCTGTTGCTTAGCACAGTAAAGGTACTTATTAAATATTGATCAAATAAATATATTATTCATATGACCACTACGTGAGCCATTCTGAAGAACCTAAATATTAATTTGTACCTTTTGGTTACTCAGAAAACTTCCAATGATTACTATTAGATTATGGCTCCTATCACACTTCTCATGACACTAATGCCACTTCATTTTTGAGCAGAAGGTACCAATGAGAATCCTTTAGCTCTAGCACCTAAAGCAATGATTCTCAACCCTGTCTGCATATTAGAATCATCTAAAGAGCTTTAAAAAAAATACTAATACCTAGGTCTTGTCCTCTGAAATCCCTATACAGTTGCCTGGGACATTTTTTTTAAATCTTAAACTTATCTTAGGATGAGATCCATTGATGTTAAAGCAAGGTAAACGTATTCCTGATATCCTAAATTAAAACAAGAAGTTTTTAAGTGTTGACTTGAACCTAAAAATTACATAATACTACTTCTACTTGAAAATGTTTAAAATTCCAGACATCTAAAACAAAAATGAATTTTAGAATATAAAGTCTGTGAAGAAAAAAAAATAACATTGGATGTCAATTAAAATGGTCAAAATAAAGAATCCACAGGAATTAATCATTGTTCAGTGCCCAGGGAGAGATAAATGCAGGCAATGATACTTAAAAAAAAGCCAAGAAAATTTAATCTTGAGAGAGTGCTTAAATGTGGATGAACAACAGTCAATGGTAGAATCCAAGAAAACAGAAAGGAATTGGGGAAGATAAAACGTCCATGAGAAAGATACAAACGACCAGGGCAGAAGATTGGCATTGCAAAGGAGTGGGAAATGAGCCTGCATAGGTATTCAACAAGCTTTCATTTCCTCCCCTGAAGGAGATATTATCCCTCCCATTCCAGAAAAAAAAACACAGAGGCTCTGAAAATCTCAAATCTCAGAGGCATACAGAGCCTGGAATCAGACTCAGGCCTGTATGACTTTAAAAACCAAGCCCTTTCCACCATATCACCTTGCTTCACAAAGCAAACAGGCAAGGACAGAGAAAACAAAATTCAAGGGCATTAAATGGCACAACAAAGCAAAAAAAACAGGGACTTGCCTGGTGGCGCAGTGGTTAAGATCCGCCTGCCAATGCAGGGGACACGGGTTTGAGCCCTGGTCCGGGAAGATCCCACATGCCGCGGAGCAACTAAGCCCGTGTGCCACAACTACTGAGCTTGCGTGCTGCAACTACTGAAACCCGTGTGCCTAAAGCCCATGCTCTGCAACAAGAGGAGCCACCACAATGAGAAGCCCACGCACCACAATGAAGAGTAGCCCCCGCTCACTGCAACTAGAGAAAGCCCGCGCAACAACAGACCCAACGCAGCCAAAAATAAATAAAATAAATAAATTTTAAAAAAATAAAGATACATGCCAACTAAATACTTAAAAAAGAAAAATGAGAAAAACTAGAGGAGGAGCTCCCTGTAGGCTTTTAAACCTAGAAATAAGGTGAGGGGGGAAAATGTCATTCCAAATGACATTAACCTGGCAGTATACACGAAGGACTGAAGGTGAAGAGGCTAGAGGAAAGGAGATCGCTGATTGCTTCATAACGAACAATAGAACTTAGTACTGTTAAAGTACTGCATTCTTTAGTAGTTTCACAAGTTACTTGAATTTTCACTGCTTTAAGGAAACTTCTTTTATGTAAGTATTAAATACTTAGTAGTAGATTCTTGATTGTTCATCATAAGTGATCAAGTAATGGAAATTACTCAAATAGGCAAAGTTTGTGTGTAATATTTTCAAATCTAAATCTTATTTCACATCTGGATGGAGTTTACAGTCTTTAGTGGTCAGCCTCCTTCCTGTCTTTTACCCTCCATTTCACCCTTAAAAAGGGATACTCAATTAACTTTGCTA
Organism: Balaenoptera physalus; assembly: GCF_965194825.1. Classification (NCBI taxonomy): domain Eukaryota; kingdom Metazoa; phylum Chordata; class Mammalia; order Artiodactyla; family Balaenopteridae; genus Balaenoptera; species Balaenoptera physalus. Next base: position 71,583,988 of record NC_138892.1, read on the forward strand.
ATATGTCATTCATATCTGAAGTTTCCCTGATCAAGAACCCAAATAGTTTCTTATTAATTAACTGTAACAAATCCAAACATCTCTGCCCTTTACATGCCCCCTTCTACCATCTCACCTAAACTTCTGTTCTCTTGGAAAGGATCATTCATGCCTTCCTCCGCACTGTGTCACAAAGTAACAAACACTACCCTGGAGCTGTCTTATTTCCCAAACCGGAATACCTCTTTCCGTTCTCTCACTCAACTTCCAAACATCCATAGAGGCCCAGTTCAAAATCTATTATTCTCCAGAAAGCACATTTCTGAACCCTACAACACTTACAAAAGATGCCATAACAATGACTGCGAAGCCACGTGTGACTTATGTTTGGCCCAGGTTTCTTTTTTTTTTAATAAAACTTTAGTCCATTGACCACACTTAAACACTGGAAGATAACCCTTTAAGAAACTATATTTCCAACTTTCCTTGAAAAAACTGGACACTCTGGCAACGCTGGGATCACACAGTCACACAGCCACAATCAGCTGTAGCTGAGTAGCAGCTGACGTCTTTTGAAAGATTTTTACATTTTAAAGTCAGGAGATGACATCAACCGCCTGACTTCTGAGGCTGTATCTGCAGCAACTGCAATGATTCAAGAAATACCTGACTGCCTATTAGGCACTGGAGTCACAAAAGTAAACAAGACAAATACAGTCCCTCCCCAAAAGCCTAGCTTAGTAGCAAAGACAAAGAGATAAGCAATCAGGATACATCCTATAAGTGCTACTAAAAGGGAAGTAGAGGGCACTTAGCACACAGCAAGGGTACCTAATTCTGTCTATGGGACGTCAGGGAACACCCCTCAGAGAAATTGACTAAACTGAGATCTTTAGCAGGTATAGGAATTATCCAGAAAAAGGTATGGTAGGGATCAGGAAAATCAAAGAACTTTTGCAAAGACGCTGACTGAAGAAAAAAGCATTAAGAAAGTGAAATCAGTTCCATATGGCTAGAGCCATGACTCACCCACAAACGCAGGTGTCAAGAGAAAGGGCTCAATTGAAAGGGCTGGAGGGAAAAAACAAGTGTTAGTTAGGGTCAGGAGACGTAAGAAAATTTCCATAAAGAGGCTGAGTAAGTAAAAGTTTGTTAAGCAAGGAAGAAAGGTTTCAGAGAGCACAGTTGTTGTGTTGAGGGGTGAAATGTGGAAGAAAAGTAGGGAGAAGCAGTGAAAGCCTAAATCAAGGCAGAGGGAGCGAGCACAAAGCAGCACGGGGATGGGGGTGTAGCATAGAAGACCAAAGGGGCTTACATCTTGGACGGTAACCAAGGATAACAGGGATGTGAAGCATGGCAGTTTTGGCTGGCCCCAAGTTTGCCAAGAGAATTAGTCCCAGCGGTCCCCTGGTGGACGCGGAGGCATTCGGGCCTCTCAAAATTCTGCTGCGCCCTGGCTGGATTGCACTTCCGTCTCTCTAGAAGACATCGGCTTCAGTCTGGATGGACTGTGCAGGCTCCAGGAGAGGCTCTGAGTTCCAGGCTGCTGGCACGCAGGCTCCCAGGGAGTGGTTAGAGGCCTGGTCTGTGTGTGCTGGTGGGTAGAAGTTAAGTATAAACTACCTTGCATTATTTTCTGGTTTTTCTGTCGGAATGACGGGCCTGTTTACAGCCACTTGGGGAAAGAGCAGTGTGTGCCCATTATAGATTTACAGGAAGAAAAAAGGTGCCAAGAAAGTTAACATTTGTCCATACCAATACTCAGGATGAGTCATTCTGTGAATCCGAGTCTCCCCAGGTTGACCTTGTCTCCCCAACGAGACTGAGATATCCTCCAGAAAAAGGCCGCTTTACACTTTTTTGTAGCTCCCGAAGTGCCTATAACCGAACTGGGTACGTCGAACACATTCAGTAAATTTACCGACTTACTAACTGACCTCGGCTCATTGAGGTCACCTAGTTCAGTCCTCTTTTTGCATATTACGATGCTAAAGAAAAGCGAACCTGTATCACAGACTCAACACTTTCCTTTATTCCAAACTCCGCTGCGTCTCTCCACCCTCAACCGCGGGAGCAGAATCGTTGCACGATTCAAATGCAGCGGGAGACTCCAGGTTCCGCCGCGGAAAGGCCCGCCCGCCCGCGCCCTCCCCTCTCCCCGGTGTAGCAGCCCATGCCCATCCCCGTCCACCTCTCGGAAAGGTAAAATGCGCTCACCGACTCTGGGCCGCCGGGAGACCCCGTAAACGTAGTCGTCCACTCGCCGCCGCGCTCCCAGGGAGGCACTTCCGGCGCGCGCAAAGACGTCAGCAAAAGCGCCCGCCCCTAGACCCGCCTCCGGGGCTTGGGTCAAAGGAGATCCTGGAAGAGGCACTGCTGCTAACTTCTTGTCGCCGGCTCCTGACCCCTCCCAGGACCCGTGATGCCAAGGCAGCTGCAAGGGGCGACGAACAGTCGGGGTTGAGCCCCGAGTGAGCTGAGGGCTCGCGCTCTTCTAGTCTCCCGGGCCTGCCCCACCTGAAGGTAAACGCCTACCCAGCTGCGGCCTTTCTCCCTGCGGGCTCCTCCCCAGACCCAGCTGCCGGAAACATTTGCCCCTCTCTCCCGCCACCCTTTTTATTCCAGGACCTTTACTTTTGCCTGCCCTCGCCATTCTCACCAGAACGGCTAACGTGTGAAGAGTTTCAGTTGGAAGCTTTTAAAAAGCGACCTGTCGATAAAGTTGTCCCCCAAAAGATCCCAAGCATCAAGCGGTTTTCCCATTACATCGCGAACTGGCACGCCTTAGAATCAGTATTTTGATATTTGTGATCGTAAATACACACCACACACACTTTTTAAATCGAAAATTTGAACTTGGTTGAGTCTGATATCATTTTCAGAGATAATTTGCTGACTTTGCTATATACGGTATGAAAATGAATTACAGATTATATTTGTAAACTGAAAAGTACATATACAGGTCAATACCCTTCAGGGTACTGAAAACTATTACAATAATGAAATGTATCATTTCATAATTTAGCAATAATATGCAAAATTAGAGATTTGAAAGAACTTTTTTTACATCGTCAAAATGTGAGGCTGAAATTTCCTCTTAGCACCGCTCCAGAGAAAAATATTAAGACAACCAAAAAGTTACCCAGCCAAATTAGTGAAAATCAACAGCTAAGGTTCTTTCTGAGCTCCCAGGCTCTTTCTCTCGTGGGTAGGCAAGGTATTAGGCATATCTGAAAGCACTTTCTTGCTCTCAGCCTGAGGGGAGGTTAAGAGTAGCTTCAGAGTTTTTCCTTCATCTGTTTGAAACTCACCTCTCCACTCACGCCATATTCCATCACTGAAAGGGGTTAGTGTAAAGAATCTACTTGAAAGGAGGACCAGAAAACTCCTTTAAGTGGTGTCTGGAGAAAAGGAATTCCTTAATTCACCCAGCTGGAGTCAATGTTTCCTGAGTATTACTAAGAAGGAAAGTATATAAATTTGTCACTTGTCTATAGTATTGGTTTTACTTGGAATGAAGAATACCTGGTTTAGATTGCTTCTGGGTTGGTTTGTTTGTTTTTTAGAAATGAGTGGTGGATTGGCCCCAAGTAAAAGCACAGTGTATGTATCCAACCTGCCCTTTTCCCTGACCAACAATGACTTATACCGGGTAAGTTTTTGTATTAGTATTGTTATCTACTGAATTCTCTGTTTGAGATACAAATGTAGCTTCAGCAAACAGTTCTCTTAGGCAAAATTCATGATAAATACATTACAATGCACTTAAATCATTAATATCAAAGACCTCTATGGCAAACATAAGTAAGTGAAAAAAATTAGACACTTGTAATTTCCAAAGAGAATTCCCAGTGCTTTATAGAGGATAACAAGTTTTTTATAAACACAGAAGACACTACTAGCATAATGATGCTGATTTTTCCTGCTTGCTTACTTGGCTTTTGAAACTGAGAGTGGGGTGGAGGTTTTGGAGGAAGGGCTGATGGAAGCAAAACAGATCCCTTTCCTAATCCTCCAATTCTGAAAGTATATCTTAATTTATATACGTGGCAAAAACTTAACAGTTTAATAAAGTTTGTTTTCAATTCAGGATGGGGGTGATTGGAGGAGAAAAAAATCCCTGCCAACATCTTCTTTCACCTTGTTGCCTTACAGAGAACAAAATTTCCTTCTGTGCCTGTCCTGCAGATGGGTGGTTGAGAGGGACTGGTAGGAATGACATGAGTCCTATCTACAAGTGTGCCCTCTTTTCTCTGCTACTTTGGGTAGATGTTAAGTACAGTAGAGAGATGCTGCATAGGTGATACATAGTACTCGATTAATTAATTAAGATAGCTTGAGTCTCCAAGAACAGAGAAGAAAACAAACTTTAGTGTCCTTCCTTGTATCAAAATAGAGACATCTCTTTTTATTGAACACTTACTATATGCCAAGGAACACTTACAAGTACTAGGTACACATCAGTGAACAAAAAGATGAAACTCCCTTTTGGCACTCACAATGTAGCGAGATAGAGAAACAATTTGAAATATAAAAAATTCAGATGATGTTATTTGTTAGATACTAAGTTAATGCTAAGGTGTTAGGTGCTAAGGAGAAAAAATAAAGCAGGAAAGGAGGGTTATTAAATGTTAGGTTGGGGGTGAAATTTTACTTTAGGAAGGTGACTTTCGATTAAGACATGAAGGAAGTAAGAGGCAGCGATGCAGCTGTCTGGGGGGACAAGCATTTCAGGCAGACAGAGTAAATAAAGTGGAGAGAAGAGGAGGGGCAGGCAGAGGTAAGCCCATTCAGGGGTGCCTTATAGGGCTTGCACAGATAACGGTAAGGACTCTGAGTGAAATGAGAAGCCATTAGAAATGTTATGTAGAAAACTGTCTTTCATACAGATGGCCAATAGGCACATGAAAAGTTGCTAAACATAGCTAATTATTAGAGAAATGCAAATCAGAACTACAATGAGGTACCACCTCACACTGGTCAGAATGACCATCGTTAAAAAGTCCACAAACAATAAATGCTGGAGAGGGTGTGGAGAAACGGGAACCCTCCTACGTTGTTGGTGGGAATGTAAATTGGTGCAGCCACTACGGAAAACAATATGGAGGTTCCTCAAAAAACTAAAAATAGAGTTGCCATATGATCCTGCAATCCCACTGCTGGGCATATGTCCAGAAAAAACTATAATTTGAAATGATACATGCACCTCTATGTTCATAGCAGCACTATTCACAATAGCCAAGACATGGGAACAACCTATATGTCTGTCAACAGATGAATGGATAAAGAAGATGTGAGATAGATAGATATACATACACACACACACACACACAATGGAATACTACTCAGCCATAGAAAAGAATGAAATAATGCCATCTGCAGCAACATGGATGGACCCAGAGATTATCATACTAAGTGAAGTAAGTGAGAAAGAGAGACAAATACCGTATGATATCACTTATATGTGGAATCTAAAATATGACACAAATGAACTTATCTACAAAATAGAAACAGACTCACAGCCATAGAAAACAGACTTGTGGTTGCCAAGGGGGAGGAGTGGTAGGGAAGGGATGGATTGGGAGTTTGGGATTAGCAGATGCAAACTATTATATACAGAATGGATAAACAACATGGTCCTACTGTATAGCACAGGGAACTGTATTCAATATTCTGTAATAAACCATAATGAAAAAAATATGAAAAAGAGTATGTGTGTGTATATATATATATATATATATATACATGTATATGTGTGTATATATACATATACACTTTGCTGTACACCAGAAACTAACACAACATTGTAAATCAACTATACTTCAATAAAGTAAATTTTTTTAAAAAAAGAAAATGAAAGGCAAACCACACACACAAAAAAGAGAAAACTGTCTTTTTGGTCTTCAGAATTCAGTATTACTAACACTGCAATCCAGTTATACTATGTTCCATGGTTACACAACTTATAGAACTCAAGCATTTATTATTACTGATTACATACATTAATGTATTCTGAAGGACTTTTGTACGAAGCATTATATAATAAGTAGGACCGGCTGAAACAGTAGAAGTAGATGAGATTGCTTAGAGTGAAGATGTAGATGTAAAAGGGAAGAAAGGGCCAACTGTAAAGTACCACCAACATATTAGGGTGGGCAGATGGAGACTGATGGGAATGGATTTTTCATTATAGAAGCTTTTTTGTTTTATAAACAGTCTACGTAAGGATTTGTCTTCTGACATAGTGATTGCTTGATGGGGTTGGGGGTAGGCCAGGAACAGTGATATTCCACAACATTGATAGTTGAAGCACAAGATTTCTCTGGCGCTATGGTGGGGTTGATAGTTGTCATGGATATACCACAGGAACACTCAGCTGTGCAATGTGTGTGGCTTCAATCTACCACATATGAAGAGTGTTTTTTTTTTCTTCTGTCAGAAATTTAGGAACTAAGGCAAATACCTGTGACACCAGTAGTCAAAAAAAGAGTATTACGCTAGTCACTAAAAAAATATATCTTCTAGGGCTTGCCTTATAGACCAGAGGCTAAAAATTTTCATAAACTACAACAAACAATGTGGTCAGTATATACAGCCTGAAAGTTTAATGTTTTCTTATGATTTTAAATTAAATTGCAAATTATTATGTGGAAATAATTATTGCAAATAATTATTATTATTTGTTTCAGATATTTTCCAAGTATGGCAAAGTTGTAAAGTAAGTATATCAGATTTTGAAACTTCATTTAAAAGTCTATCGGAATTTACTTCTCCATTATTTTCTTAATGGAAGTAGATTTACTATTTTTTATAAAACAGATATTTGATATAAAAAAGAAATAAAAATACTACTGTTAACATTTTATGTATATTTCAGTAATTTTTTAATATACATAAATATCTATAGACAAGTTTTAAAAGACAATTCTATACATGCAATTTTGCTGTCTTTTTTTTAACTTGACATATCGTAAATATCTTTCCATGTACTATATAGATACATCCTTGTATGTAATGATTTCATGGTATTCCTTTATATGGCCTAATTTATTTAAATAATATAATTTTGTACCATATTACTAAGAACTAAAACTGATCCTGTTATCCAATATAAGACATAAGTTAAAGGCTCTGATTAAATATATATTTTAGGTACTAGGAGGTGTGTTATCAAGTATACTATAAATGGATTATTATTTGTCAAACAAATAGAATATAAAAACAAACACAGTTGACTCTTGAACAATGCAGGGTTAATGAGAGTGTAAAGTAAAAGCAAGATAGTGTTATTCTATCTTACAACTAATAATATGTTCTGGTATAAATTTAAAGTCATATTTAAAATCCCAAGAATTTAGAGCATATTTATCTTGCCTAGTTGTTTTTCTTTTAGCTTTGACAAATGGATGTTAAACAGTTGAGGTTCATCTGCATCCTGAGGTTAACTTCTTTTAAACTTACTTCTCTATTAAAAAATCATCAAAAATGCTACTAGGTCTTCAGAATTTCAAACAGTGATCATTATCAATCAGAACACTAATAATGATGATATGTAACAATGAACCCATAAATACGCTATGCATTGTTCTAATATCTTTACATAAATTATCTCATTAAAGTCTCACAACTACCTTTTAAGGTAGCTACTGTTATTATCCTGATATTATAAATGACAAAACTGAAGCACACAGTAAACCTAAAATCATATTGCTGGTTAGCAGTGGAGCCAAGGTTTGAATCCAATAGTTTGATTCCAGCCTATTCCTTTAACCTTTACCTTTTCTTGATTTTTCCCTGTCAGAATCGCTGAATGAATTTCCGTACAAATACATAATTATAAGCCATGAGAATGCTATGAAGTTAGACACAGAGTTATAAGCACCTATAAACAGGGAAGACCTGATCTAGGCTAGAGAGTCAGGGTAGATTTACCTAAGTCATTATCCTTTGAGTTGAAACCTAGAGGCTGAGTAAGAGTTAAGTAGGTTAAAAGAATGGGAGGAACATTTCAGGTAGAGGGACTTGCTTGTGCAAAGGCCCTGTGGCAAGAGAAAATAAAGCAAGATCAAGAAACAGAAAGAAGGCCAGTGTGGCTTGAGATGAGTGAGCAAGAGGGAGAAAGCACAAGACAGGTCCAGAGATGGAAGCAGGTTCCTCTAAGGACACCAAGAATCCATTAAATAATTTTAAGTGAGGGAGTGACATGATCTGAATTTTTAGAAGCTTATTCCATCCAGCTTCAGTGTAGAGATTGGATTGGAGGGGAACAAGAGCAGATGCAGGGAGACCAGTCAAAAGATATAACAATAGCCCAGGGGAGAAATTTGGACTAAGATTATACAGGTGGAGAGGTAAAGACTGGTCAGATTTGAGAGATCATTAGGCAGGAAAATGGGTAATACTTAGTGATATATTTACTTTGTATGTAAGGGTTGGGTGAGCGAGAAGGAGGTGTTATGGATGACACCCAGGTTTCCCAGAATAGTGTCTGCTTCACTTCATGTGCTTAAATGAGTACATCATCTACCTTATATCAGGAAATGGTACCACCATCTAGCCTTTTTGCCATGCTAGAGACATGGGAATCATCCTAGGTTTGTCCTTTTAAATCCTTGATGAAATTATTTTTCTGTTACCGTAAAAGGTACCTCTATCAAAGTAATGTATTTTAATTGGTTTATAGGTCTTTCTCCACCTCTAGACTGTAAGCCTTTTCCTGGGGATAAAAACCTGTCCTATTGCCAGTGCTTAGTACCTGTGCTTGAGGCTAATGGAAAGACTGAATGGCCACATGAACAAACAAATGGATGCACGCTTTTGAGAAACTGCTTTCCCATTTGTATCTGTCTTTTTGTTTTAACATATTGAGGTAGGATTAATAGGGGTTACAGAAACAATCTTAAAGAAGATTTTTATATCAAAATAGGTGAGATGAAAGGAACATTTTATAGATAAAGCTTAGAGAGGTGCCTGGCAAATAATAGAGTAAAAATTCCATCACATGTATCCAAACGTAAAGATTTGTTATTACTGCAAAAATAAATTTTTTGAATAGGGGAGGTGAGGCCTTGTTTATACAGAGATTTCAGTAGAGACAAGCAGAAAAGAAAGGAGAAGAAATTATTTCCAGTTAAGAACTGATACATTCTGAACCCTGAAGAAGGAGTGAAATTTTAATGGGCAAAACATTGAGATTTGAAAGCGGATAGAAGCCATATGAACAGAGGCACCAGTTTAGGGGAAGTTCAGGCCATGCTCCATGAACGCTGAGTGCCTTCTTGTGGCTAGACCTCATAGTTTGCAAGTGAGGAGCAGTGAAAGATGAGGGAAATGGGAGCCATAATCATGAAGGATATTGATTGCTGGACCAAAGAATAGGCAACTTGAAGAACAAAGATTTTTGAGCAAAGGAATAAGTGATTTTATTTACTCCTCAAGTAGAAGACTTTTCCACTAGCAGATGAGCGTAAATTAGCATCAAGGGAACCAGTAAGAATAGATTATGGAAACAGTAGTGCCACTGTGGACAAGAAAAAAAGCAGTGGGAATGGTAAAGAGAGGACAGATGAAAGAGATCATTAGCTGAGTATGACTTAGAAAGCTAACACTTCCAAATAGTACTTTCAAAAAAATGATTTATGACTTTAACTGACCATCACAAACATTATGAAATTTTTAAAAAGTTAAAGTAACTATATTACTTTATACTCCTTTCAAAATTGGTTAAAAACTTTCCTGTTTATGCTAACTGGTGTGGCTTTGAAGAAAACCAGCCTAAACTTGAGCTGCATCAAGTGCTTGACTTCTCTTCCTTCCTTCTAAGCCCAATGAATAAACAGATGCAACCTTTTGAGAAAGTAAACCATTTTTGTTGCCCATTTTTCCCTAAATTATTGTAACATATATTTTTTAATGAAATAAGACATCACTTCTCTTAATATAGTGGCATCTTTTTACCAATTTCATTCCAATGACTCTATAGGTACCTAATCCCAAATCCAAATAAAATAAATTTCAATATGTGAAATGTAATACTAAATCAAATTTCTGTTTATTTATTCATTCATGTTCTCTTGTCTGTTTTCCTGTTAATTCAGTTTTTAGAAAATTATTAAGCTTTGTCTTAGAGCTTTGTCTCTTTTTTTGCTATTTGGAAATAATTTCAAATTTATAAGTTACAAAAATAGTACAAAGAACATCAAAATATCCCTTGCCCAGATTCTTCGCTTATTAACATTTTATCCCCATTTACTTTATCATTTGCACTCTCTCCCCAATGTGTGTGCATGTATGGGGGGCTGTGTGTGTGTGTATGTGTGTATATATATATATATACACACATACACACACACACCCCTATATGAGTATGTCTATATATATCTATGTGTATACATACACACACACAATTTGTTTTTGTGAGTCATTTGAGGCTGTTATAAACATCATCACCCTTTACTCCTAAATACTTCAGTGTGTATTTCCTAAAAATACAAGAGGGTTATATGTTATATAACCACAGTACAGTTACCAAACTCATAAATTTATCCTGATACAGTACTTTTGTTGAATCAGTCATCCACGTTCCAGTTTTGTCAGTTGACCCAATAATGTCCCACATAGAATTTTTTGCCTCTAGTACAGAATCCAGTCTAGAGTTAGGTGTTATTTTAACTGTCCTATCTTTTCAGCCTCCTTTAATCTGGAACATTTATAAATAATATAGCTCTAACCCATCTTTTTTTCGCCTCATTTTGTGTTTTCCTGATGTTGCCTCATGATTATATGGTGGTTATGTATTCTTGGCTGGTATACTCTCTGGGTGATGTGTTCTGAGGGTGTCACATCTGGATTCATACAGCATGCATCTGTCCCTCATTAGTGATATTAATTTTGATCACCCAGTCAAGATGTTAACCAACTTCTCCACTGTATAATTACTTTTTTTCCCTTTGCAGCTAAGAAGCAGTCAGTGGGAGACACTCTTAAGACAATGCAAACATCCTATTCCACATAAAAATTTCATTTTAGACATAGCATTTGTTGATAATTCTTGCCTGATGCAGTACCATGATTGTTGCAAATGGTGATTTTCCAACTCTAGCACTCCGTATACATTCACCAGTCATGCCTTGGCATTCAGCAGCTCTCCGTTCTCCCCCTTTCATTTATTATCAGTATGGACTTATGAATTCCTTTTTTATGTGGTTTATAATTCATTCCTGTATTTAGTTATTTTGGTACTCAGACTGTCCTAGATTTGGCCAATGGGTGCTCCCTCCAGCTGGCTTCTGTGTTCTTGTGCCATGCCCCATCATTACTTTTTTTTTCAAGTACTCCCTTTCTTTTTTTTTTCTTAATTAATTTATTTATTTATTTTTGGCTGAGTTGGGTCTTTGTTGTTGCACGTGGGCTTTCTCTAGTTGCGGCGAGCATGGGCTACTCTTCTTTGCAGTACGCAGGCTTCTCATTGCGGTGGCTTCTCTTGTTGTGGAGCACGGGCTCTAGGCGTGCGGGCCTCAGTAGTTGAGGCTCATGGGCTGTAGAGCGCAGGCTCAGTAGTTATGGCGCACGGGCTTAGCCGCTCCGCAGCATGTGGGATCCTCCCGGACCAGGGCTCAAACCCGTGTTCCCTGAATCGGCAGGCGGATTCCCAACCACTGCGCCACCAGGGAAGCCCCAGTACTTCCTTTCTGGCATAACAAGATGTTCCAAGTTCATCTTGTACATACCCTATCCCAGCCTTGGAGTCAGCCATTTCTCCAAAGAGCCCTGTTGAATATTTTCTTAAACTGTATTTAATGACATATGATGAGCGAGGACCACAGGACTAGGCATGGGTAAAGCATCAGGAGAAAGAACAGGCTCTGTGCTCTTATGACCATCCCTACCACTTACGTACCTTGGGTAGTATGGCTAAGAAGCACAGAAATGGAGATTCTTTAAAAGAATATTAAGATTATAGTTATGTTCTAACACCTAGAGAAAAATAATTTGAGTAAATCACTTTACTTTTTGGGTAGAAGAGAACATCTCAGTTTTGTTTTGTTTTTTTTTTTCCTGCAGAGTGAGGGAGTCAGTAGAGAAGAGAAATTATGCTTACTCCTCAAGATTCCATTGTCTCTAATCTCTTCATCCTTCAACCTCTGATTAATGTTAGATTTATCAGATACTCCTAATCATAGCTGTGTTCACTTGTGTGAAATCAGTATCACACTTTCCCATTTCCATTCTTCTTGATATCCCATGACTTTGAAGAGTTAGCTATTTGTCAAATATATTAATTTCCTTGCTTATTCTATAAATGTTTTATTAACCCTTTTTGACCACTTGAGTTTTTCAAGTATTTATTCATATATTTTGTTTATTGCTGCCTCATTATTTTTAACTGGCTATTTGTTTATGCTTTAAGGGTTACTATAATGAAAGATAAAGATACCAGGAAGAGTAAAGGGGTTGCATTTATTTTATTTTTGGATAAAGACTCTGCACAGAACTGTACCAGGGCAATAAACAACAAACAGGTAAGCCATTCATTCCCAACAAGGTTTTTAACCAAAAGCCTTTGTGCTTATCCAGGCTAAAAATGTGGGGATGAGGGGATGGTCACGTCCTGAGGGTATTTAACTTACAGAAAAGAGGTCAAAACTGTACTGGGTTCCCAAAACACTGGTATAATATAAGGAATAAAAGTCTATTCTACAGGAAAGAATTTGTCATACCTAAGTGGGCAATTGCTAAAATAATCTAAAAAATAAAATGGAATTGAAGGTTTGAGGAAATGGGATCCAATAACTGTAGTTTTAGGTTTCAGTGAAATACATCCTTCTGCGTTTGCATTTTTCTCTGTTCTAGTTATTCGGTAGAGTGATAAAAGCAAGCATTGCTATTGACAATGGAAGAGCAGCTGAGTTCATCCGAAGACGAAACTACTTTGATAAATCTAAGTGTTATGAATGTGGGGTGAGTATACCTAAAACAGTATAATTTTCCATAGTTTACTTGAAGTATTTTTCACATCAGTGTTTTATTTGTGTTCTCCAAGACTTCTGGATGGCTAAAATCGGGTTATGAAAGTTTTACTTTGGGACTCTAGACTCATGTAAGTAAACTCAATTGAAATGTTGTATGTAAAGTTAACCTGAGTTGGGTAATATAGGGTGGTATTTTCTCCAGTTTCCAAACCTTTGAAAGTTGTTAGATTAAAAAGTTTAAGACTAATTACTTACATTATTGTCTGAAAGATTTTAGTGACCCATAAATTTTTGTGTTTCTATAACATTTTGCCAATGATTAAGTATCACAGGTCAGTAAAAACATTATGATATGACCCATCCTCTATGGGATATTGTTTTGAAAAGTCTTCCCTCCTGTTAGTACTGCTGATAGTTCAGGAGCTGAACTATACCCAGATTTTCTTATCTAGTTCTCATCATCTGTTGTTATCCATTTAAACTTTGGGTGATTAGGAGAGATGTATAGCCACAACACAACTTTGCCCAAGGCCCATGGTTGTATCAAGAGAATTTCAGTCTGGGTCTGTTGCTGCCTATTTCTAAACTGTCTTTATATATACTAAAAAGCAGGATCCAGAGGTTAATGGGGAGCTTTCTACTGAAGAGAAGATTACTGAGAGACATTGTCCTGGCTACATGATCATATGGAAAAATAGAAGGAAATGTGTCGTGGTCCTTTCCCCAGTGCCACTCACTCCCCCTCAAAAATATATACATATACAGACAGATGGGTGGGTGAATAGATAGATGGATGGATGGATGGAAAGAGAGAGCAAGCAAGGCACTGGGTACATTCTCAATTTTTATGATTCTGACACCTAAGTTAATGTTTCAAAACCTGTGTTCCAGAGTCCATCATAAAAAAGAAAAAAAAGAAAGGAAAGGAGGGTGGAGTTGTTATGGTCAGATAGATAAGTATATATCCACATATTCACAGTAAATATTAAATTATCCGAGAACTCCTGGATGAATCTGTTAATCTGTCTTTTTGGTTTGTGGATCCATAGATTTGTCATATTATACTTAGTACATTATAATATTTCTTAAAACTACCCCCACAAAAATCTGTTTACGTTTATTTTAGCCTGATTTTTCCCAAAGCTATTTCACTATTAAACCCCTGCCCCCGTTTTTTTTTTTTTTGTATGGGATATGTTAACAGTTTTTGGTATACCATTATTCCAGAAACAGTTTGAAAAATGGTTCTCTGAGTACATCCTCTCAGCAGTTCATTAACAATAACACCTCTTGGGTTCAGCCATGTCCCCAGGTATACAAAGTACACAGTCTATTTGATGCTTTGTAAAATATACTTGAAATGCATGATTATTTTTCTCTTCTGTTGTTCTCATCCCGGCTCAGCCTCTGCGCACACCCTCATTCTCACATATTACTTCTAAAGGTATTTTGGTAAGCCGATACACAGATTCATTGTCTCGTTTTACAACTCAAACCATGTTATGGCTCATTATAATGTTATGGCTAGTCCAGCACTGTCAAATACAAACATATGCAAGCCACAGATTTAATTATAAATGTTCTAATAGCCACATTAAAAAAAATAAAGAGGGTCAAAACTTAATATATTTTAATTCAAAATATTTTCATTTGAATTATGTAATTAAAATTTTTTTTAATTATAATATTTTACATTCTTTTTTCATACTGTCTTCACAGTCCAGTATGTATCAGTTCAGACACATTCTCAGTAACCACGAGAGAATTATAGCTAGTGGCTACCATAAGTGGACAGTGCAGGTATAATCTAGATATGAAAGAAGCAAAATGAAATTAATTGATAGGAAAAGTGAGGAAGACTTTAAATTTTCCATTTGTTTTTAAAAGAAAATGTTCAGCAACATCTTGGAAGTTAGGGATAGTTTTGTCCCCATTTTATCATAATAACTTAAAATTTTTACAACTAAGGTAGATGGTCCATTTAAATTTTGAATTATTTTATATCCTGAATCTTCAGATTTAAAATGTTTGAAGGAAGAAAACTTCTTTTTACTCTTAGTGAAACGACTAAAATACTTCCTTATTGGGAGTTATGATATAATCTCTTCCTTCTAAATATTAAAGTAATGGGTTTTAATTTCTTTGTGTATATTCCCTGTGTGACAATATTCTTTTTTTTTTTAATTAATTAATTTATTTATTTATTTTTGGCTGTGTTGGGTCTTTGTTGCTGTGCGCGGGCTTTCTCTAGTTGCGGCGAGCGGGGGCTACTCTTCATTGTGGTGCGCGGGCATCTCATTGCGGTGGCTTCTCTTGTTGGCGGAGCATGGGCTCTAGGCACACGGGCTTCAGTAGTTGTGGCTCGCAGGCTCAGTAGTTGTGGCGCACGGGCTTAGTTGCTCTGCAGCATGTGGGATCTTCCCGGACCAGGGCTCAAACCCGTGTCCCCTGCATTGGCAGGCGGATTCTTAACCACTGTGCCACCAGGGAAGACCCTGTGTGACAGTATTCTTTCTTAAGTTCTAAAACATTTTAGTCTTAAGGAACCACCAAGTTTTCTGTTAATAACACAACAAATGTAATATTTCTCCTTTCCTTTTTAATGGGAAACAAAAGGAAAGTGGACACTTAAGTTATGCCTGTCCTAAAAATATGCTTGGAGAACGTGAACCACCAAAGAAGAAAGAGAAAAAGAAAAAAAAGAAAATTCCTGAACCAGAAGAAGAAATGTATGTATATCCACTCTTAGCAAATACATCATTGTGTAGCTTCTGTCTTTTTCCTGTTGATTAAGTGCATGCTGATTTTTTTTTTTTAATAATTTAGTGAAGAAGTAGAAGAAAGTGACGATGAAGGGGAAGATCCTGCTCTTGACAGCCTCAGTCAGGCCATAGCTTTCCAGGTACTGAACAGTTCTCTTCTAAGGCACCACGCCATAGCTGCCTGGAGTTCATAGTTTTATATTCCTTGCTTACTTTACTACTCATCTCCTGATGGCAACCTCTGTCTTCCCCTTTGCCCCTAAACTTTAGGAGATAGGCTCTTTCTTTAAGGTCTTTAGAACAGTGTGGTGGAAAAGTGCCTATCGGTTCTTTCTAGATTTTAAGGGCCCCACAACACTGTTACTGTCTTAATCTGTTTTCATTATAGAATTGAACAGAACTATTTGATTCAAGTGAATTTAGCCCAATGGAAAAGATTTTATTAAATCGAAGATACTGTTTTAAAAGAAGCTTCATTTTAAAACAAAACCAAAAACATATTTTTGACCGTTAAGGGTCCTAATACAAGTATACGAAACATTTTTTGAAGAAGGGTGTATAACTTCCTGATTTTATATAACCACTTGTTTTAATGTAGTTGATAAATTGTAAATGCATACATCAATTTATTTTTTCCTTTTAGTTAACTAATGTCGTATTTTATGTAACATTCCCACATCCAACAGGGATGACAAGTAGGCTTCATTTCATATGCCTGTTAATTAGTAGAACTTGTCTAAAATAATTTTGCTTAAAATGGTAAGACTGGGACAAAACTTGGGGGCAGGGGAAATGGCATCTTAATGGAGTAGAACTGTCTGCACGTCTAGGAGGGTAGAGAGTGCTGGCACTTGTGATGTATGTTTTGCCATGTTTTGAATTACTGGACTATAAGTAATATTAAACAGATTCCTGATTTTGTTTTGTTTGTTTTCTGAACCACATTACAGCAAGCCAAAATTGAAGAAGAACAAAAAAAATGGAAACCCAGTTCAGGGGGTCCCTCAACATCAGATGATTCAAGACGCCCAAGGATAAAGAAAAGCACATATTTCAGTGATGAGGAGGAACTTAGTGATTAAAATTATATATATTATGTCAATATCATTAAAAAAAAATTTTAAATCTTGGAGTACCAAGTTCCATTGGGACTAAAGATTACTTTTAGAATTTGACCATAAGAACACTTAGTATCAAATAGTTTTTTTACTTTAAAATAGTTCATAGGAAATTGAAAAGTAATTTTAAAGTATCATGTTTATCTTGCATCAAGATTTGCTAATAATCATTAATCTTGAAAACAGTTCATTTGAATATAAAAGAAAACTTAATACTATCATAATAATGCTATTGTCATCCCAAGAAAAAAGGTAGATAAGTAAAAAGATTTGTTTGAGAAGTTCATTATAAAAGTTTATTCATGATTGGCTTATTTGAGGACTTTTGAAATAAATTTCATCTTTAAAACAAAAACCTCTTAAAGACTGAAAAGGTTGAATGATTTATTGTTATTAATGTTAATAAAAATTTCTCAAGAGAATTTTATTTTTAAATGTAGGTGTTTTTGTCATCTTATTTCTTTTAGCTTTATCCCAATCTGGATATATTGTAATTACCCATAAAATTTAAAGTAAAGTAGCTCTCAACGGCTTGTAACCAAAGAGCAGTAATTTGTCCTTTGGCACAAAGTTCCATTCCCCAAAAACAGCCAGCTTCTATATTTGTGTCTTTTCACATGTACATACATCTTGCTAAATAAAATGCATATATTTCTGCCACTTAATCCATAAAAGGATGAAGGAAGACTTTTCAATCTCCTGTACTCCCCTCTGCCCTCCTTCACCTTCCCAACATGGCTATGTTAAAATTTTTGGTTAAATCCATATTTTATTGTTTTTATTTTAGGACCATTGAAATACTGTACACTTCAGAGCTAATGAGTGTGCTATGATTACATTTTTCCTAGAGTTAATAATTGCCTTATTTTTTTTCATGTATTATATTTCTTTGTATTTATGACTGAAGCTTCCCATACCTTTTGCAGATGGTTATATGGGAATGGGATTATGGAGCCTTTAATTTTCTACTTTCTCTATTTCTGTACTATTGAATGCTTTTTAAAAGAACATCTATTTATTAGTTTCTTAATTACTAAAAGCAATAAAAATATTTCCACTTTGAAAACTATAAAGGCAATGAAAGTGTTAACCCTTCACCAGCAAAATATCTTCTAGATCTCAGGAGACCAGACAAAAAGATTGAATGCTGGACTCTATTTTCTGTTTCACCCATTAATTCATCAAATTTAAAGCAAACAAAAAAATTGGGAAAAAACATGCTACAAAATATAGAAAAGTTTATATGAATACCTTAAAACAGAATAGAAAATGAGCTAGTGACATAAACAATATATAGAAAATTTTAAATAGTAAATGAAAATATTTTATCAAAGATCCTATTCAACTGGTAGGACATTAGGTTTTTTCCACCTAATTAAAAAAAATTAGTGGTGATGAAGATGTCATAAGAATACTTGTATTATACACTGGCTAATTTCTGAAGGGTAATTTAACAAGTATCAACTATTAAGTATGTTCTGTTGTTTGAACCAGAAATAACATTCTCTTTTATCCTAGGGTTCTAGTCAGAAATACAAATATTTATGTACAAAGGTATATATTGTTATTTAAAATTCAAAACACAAATAGTTAAATATTAACAAAAGATAAAGCATGATACATATAAAATGATTATTAGAAAGCATTAAAATGTTTCAGAGAATTCCTAATGGGATGGAAAAACATTCTGGATTTAATGGCAAGTGCAAAATACCTGCTGTGTATGGATACATATATGCATATGGATGGGAAAAGTCAACAACTAAGGTAGTAATGGCATAGTAGTTAAGACTATAGTCTCTTGACAGACATACCTAGGTTTCTGTGGCCATGTTTCCACTTAGAGTTGATGGCCTTGGGCCATTTACTTAACCTGAGTTCTTTGAAAAATAAAAAGGTACAAACAACGCCAAAGGACAAATATTGTATAATTCTACTTATACGCGGTACCTACAATAGGTAAATTGATAGAGACAGAGTAGAATCGAGGTTACCAGGGACTGGGAGGAAGGGGGAAGGGAGTGTTATTGTTTAATGGGTACAGAATTTTGTTGGGGATGATGAAAATGTTTTAGGTGTAGACAGTGGTGGTGGTTACACAGCGTTGTGAATGTACTTAATGCCACTGAATTGTATACTTAAAAAGGGTTAAAATGGTAAATTTTATGTATATTTTACCACACAAACAAATGTACAAACATAGCTGGTTAAAATTTTTGTGTAAAGAGCAGTGAAGCCACCAAGACCCTCCCTGCTGCCCCCCAGTCATGCTGAGCCATGACACCTGCAGTCTCCTTCCCCTGCCAATGTCCAAAACACTCTCAGATAAGTTCATTTCAACTCGAGCGGGGGACTGGGGGGGCGGGGGAAGTCATTCCTTCCCAGGAGAAAAGACATAGACACTGGAAATTTGGGCCCTAAAAAGAGGTCAGTTCAACAATAAAGTCCCTCAAGTTGATATACCCAAGGTGGTGGTGGTGGTATATGCTTCTGATCAGCTTTTAAGTGCTCCACGTTCAAATAATGAACAGACATATCAGCATCAACAAGTGTCTGAGGAAGTTCTCAAACAGTAGAAATCCAAATGACTAGACCAAAGAAAGGAGCTTAGAGGAGCCGAGGAATTCTGGTTTTAAAAATCTATCTATCTGAATTATGGTTTGCTCAGGGTATATGCCCAATAGTGGGACTGCTGGGTCGTATGGTAGTTCTATTTGTAGTTTTTTAAGGAACCTCCATACTGTTCTCCATAATTCAAAAAGAGTCATGTACCAATATGTTCATTGCAGCTCTATTTACAATAGCCAGGACATGGAAGCAACCTAAGTGTCCATCATCGGATGAATGGATAAAGAAGATGTGGCACATATATACAATGGAATATTACTCAGC
The DNA here is from genome assembly GCF_965194825.1 of Balaenoptera physalus. Taxonomy (NCBI): domain Eukaryota; kingdom Metazoa; phylum Chordata; class Mammalia; order Artiodactyla; family Balaenopteridae; genus Balaenoptera; species Balaenoptera physalus. The sequence goes on from NC_138892.1 coordinate 71,603,710, forward strand.
CATAAAAACAAATGAAATGAAATTGAGTTATTTGTAGTGAGGTGGATGGACCTAGAGTCTGTCATACAGAGTGAAGTAAGTCAGAAAGAGAAAAACAAATACCGTATGCTAACACATATATATGGAATCTAAGAAAAAAAAAAAAATAAAGGTCATGAAGAACCTAGGGGCAAGACGGGAATAAAGACACAGACCTACTAGAGAATGGACTTGAGTGTATGGGGAGGGGGAAGGGTAAGCTGTGACAAAGTGAGAGAGTGGCATGGACATATATACACTACCAAACGTAAAATAGATAGCTAGTGGGAAGCAGCCGCAAAGCACAGGGAGATCAGCTCGGTGCTTTGTGACCACCTAGAGGGGTGGGATAGGGAGGGTGGGAGGGAGGGAGACGCAAGAGGGAAGAGATATGGGAACATGTGTATATGTATAACTGATTCACTTTGTTATAAAGCAGAAACTAACACACCATTGTAAAGCAATTATACTCTATTAAAGATGTTAAAAAAAAAAAATCTGACTCCCCGGGTTTCCGGGAAAAGGACTGTGGACCTGTAATAAACTGGATGATTTCTAACGTAAAAGCATCTGTCAATCAGAGAATGCCCATCCTACCAGATATAAGATATGTTTTCTTTCCCTCTTCAATCATTTATTTACTCATTTGTTATTTTGGGGTTTTTTTGACTAGGTGCCTATTCTGGAACTGCTGGTTATAATTTTCAGATTATCACAAAAAACAGATGGCCACATATAATAGGACATTTATATTATAAGTATTAACTGTTAATTCATTTATATTCCATGTGTGTGTAATTTGTGGTACACAACAGTGATCACGAAATATTTAGGCATTAATACGTGTAAATAGTAAAAGAGAAGTACTTGAAAGCTTTACATAGAATATACCAGAGCTAGATCAGTAATTTAGACACAATTGTTTATAGAGGAGTGAAGCATGATTTTAAAAGGGGAGGTAAAGGATCACTGGATCATGTAACTGAGACATCTAGCTTCAGAAATGGATGAAGGGGTTAAAAATGTAATTAGAAATCTGTTTTTCTTTGTCTCTTAACCACTGCTTTCCTCTGTACTACCTTTGTTTTCCCACAAACTTTCTTTGTGAGATAGCAGAGATGACCACCAGTATCTCTAAAGCTAGGAATCCTAAGAATGAGAACTCGTCTCCCCCAACGGTTCCAGCAAAAGTCCCAAGAAAAGCCCTGATGTGCCAGGCCTGTGTCCCAGTCCCCATTCCGGAAGATGAGGAGTATGTCAGTCCCACCCAACTCACAGGGATGTTCCCATGCAATGTGGTATTTATTTTCAGTTTGGAATCAATATGGAAGTTCCTTATCTTGTCAAGCCTATTAGGCTCTCCCTTCATCATTGTCAAAGACAGAATACTGAGGCAGCTGAGCAGGATGCAGAGAGAAAACAGAGATGCAGCACCAAACAAAAAGAAGCTATATTTCCCATAATTAGCAATGTTCACAGATAACTTGCAAAACATAGAAGGAGGGTAAAGGCTCTTTGGAAAGCAGTTTGATAAGCACTGTTACTTAAAGTAACAACGTAAGCAACTGCAGTCAGAGAGCAAACCCAAGACAACAGGATGGGTTTAGCCATTGTCAATTATTTTAAAAATTGCTTTTATAAGATCCAAATTTTCAGAATCCTTAGGTACTGTTACAGATAGAACCAATTAATAATTTTAGTTAAGCTCTGGTACCTAGAATAAGCAGACCAGAAATGCAACACCTTTTATAGAATGTGGTCTTAAGCAGATTCCTTTCTGGGATTGTTGCATTTTTTATCACTACATCTTTCCAAATACATGGCTTTTTTTTTTTTCCTCCGATTGTATTTTTCTTTTCCATTATGGTTTATTACAGGATGTTGAATATAGTTCCCTGTGCTATACAATAGGACCTTGTTGTTTATCCATTCTATATATATAATAGTTTGTTTGCATGTGCTAGTCCCAAACTACCGATCCAACCCTCTCCCACCCCCCTCCCCCTTGGCAATCACAAGTCTGTTCTCTATGTCTGTGAGTCTGTTTCTGTTTCATAGATAAGTTCATTTGTGTCATATTTGAGATTCCACATGTAAGTGATATCTTTCTCTTTCTGACTTACTTCACTTAGTGTAATAATCTCTAGGTCTATCCATCCATGTTACTGTAAATGGCATTATTTCATTCTTTCTTATGGCTGAGTAACATTCCATTGTATATATGTACCACATCTTCTTTATCCATTCTTCTGTCAGTGGACATTTAGGTTGTTTCCACGTCTTGGTTATTGTAAATATTGCTGCTATGAACATTGGGGTGCATGTATCTTTTCGAATTATAGTTTTGCCTGGGTATATGCCCAACAGTGGGATTGCAGGATCATATGGCAACTCTACTTTTAGTTTTTTCAGGAACCTCCATACTGTTCTCCATAGTGGCTGCACCAATTTACATTCCCACCAACAGTGTAGGAGGGTTCCCTTTTCTCCACACCCTCTCCAGCACCAGATGCATGGCTCTGTGTGAAACACATAACCTTTTATAAGGAGATGGTATAATTTGGTGAGATTTATTCCAGGATGGAAGGATGATTCAACAGCCACAAATCAAAACACTACATAAAGAAAACAAAGGATGAAAATCATATGATCATCTCAATAGATGCAGAAAAAGCACCTGACAAAATTTGGTATCCAGTTACGATAAAAACTCTCAACAAAGTTGGTATAAAGAGAATATACCTCAACATAATAAAGGCTACATGTGACAAACACACAACTAACATAACTCAATGGTAAAAAGCTGAAAACTTTACCTCTAAGATCAGGAACAAAACAGGGATGCCCATTATCACCACTTTTATTCAAAATCATATTGGAATTCCTAGCCATAGCAGACAAGAGAAAGAAATAAAAGAAACCCAAATTGGAAAGGAAGAAGTAAAACTCACTATAGGCTGATGACATGATAGTATATATAGACATCCCTAAGCACCTGACCAAAAAATTATTAGAATAAATGAATTCAGTAAAGGTGCAGGATACAAAATCAATATACAGAAATCTGTTGCATTTCTATACACTAATAATGAACTATGAGAAAGAGAAATTAAGAAAGCAATCCATTTACAATTGCATCAAAAAGAATAAAATACATAGGAATAAAATAACCAAGGAGGTGAAAGACCTGTACTTTGAAAACTATACAACACTGAAGAAAGAAATTGAAGACAACACAAATAAATGGAAAGATATAACATGCTCATGGACTGGAAGAATTAATACTGTTTAAATGTCCACTCTTCCCAAAGCATCTACAGATTCAATGCAAACCCCATCAAAATATCACAGGCATTTTTCACAGAACTTGAACAAATGGCCCTAAAATTTGTATGGAACCCAAAAGACCCAAATAGCCAGAGCAATTTTAAGAAAAAAGAACAAGACTGAGGTATCATGCTCCCTGATTTCAAACGATACCACAAAGCTACAGTAGTCAAAAGTGTATGGTACTGGCATAAAAACATATACATAGACAAATGGAACAGAATAGAGAGCCCAGAAATAAACCCATGCTTATGTGGTCAATTAATTTAGAACAAAGGAGCCAAGAATATACAATGGGGAAAAGACAGACTCTTCAATAACTGGTGTTGGGAAAACTGGACCACTTTCTTACACCACATATAAAAATAAATTCAAGGACTTCCCTGGTGGTGTAGTGGTTAAGAATCCGCCTGCCAATGCAGGCGACACAGGTTGGATCCCTGGTCCTGGAAGATCCCACATGCCACGGAGCAACTAAGCCCGTGCGCCACAACTACTGAAGCCCGTGCACCTACAGCCCATGCTCTGCAACAAGAGAAGCCACCGCAATGAGAAGCCCGTGCACTGCAACAAACAGTAGCCCCCGCTTGCCGCAACTAGAGGAAGCCCGCGCGCAGCAACGAAGACCCAACACAGCCAAAATAAATTCAAAATGGATTAAAGACTTAAATGTAGATCTGAAACCATAAAACTCCTAAAAGAAAACACAGGCAGTATGCTCTTTGACATCAGTCTTAGCAATATTTCTTTGGATATGTCTCCTCAGGCAAGGGAAACAAAAGCAAAAATTAAAAAATGGGACTACATCAAACTAAAAAGCTTTTTGCACAGCAGATAAAACAATCAACAAAGCAAAAGGCAACCTACTCAATGAAAGAAGATATTTGCAAATGATATATCCAATAAGGGGTTAATATCCAGAATATATGCCTTCATATATTTTAATGTTTAAATATGTTTTCAATTTAAATAAAAATTTGAATTTCAAGCATCACAGGACAGTGCCTTCATTTGGACCATGATGGTTGCAAGTGTCCTAGAGAATTCACAATTCAAGCAACTCTTTCATGTAAATGTGCTTATTTTTTCAGTCTAGAGCAGGTTGATATGACATTAGATAAATGCGATAGCGATAAAAAGTATTCCAAACACAGCAGGTGACACAGTATTTTGGGGGATTCATTTGCCAAACTTATTTTGGTATTCTGACTTGAACTCAAGAAATGGAAAGGGGAGAGTAGAACAAATATATACTATTTTGTCATTTTTGTTAGCAGAAACTAACACTTTACAGAAGCTTAATGTACCCAAAATTCTGTGGGCTTTGTAAGACTAGCATTGTTATAAGGCAGTGTTTCTTTAGCCTAGGGAGCCTTGTACAGGAGTCTTGGAAATTTTAGTAGATCTGTGATATGTCCCAAGGAGTAGGTTTCTGCAAAAATAATTTCCCTAGTGTAAGTAGCCTTTTTGGGGGGACTCATTCCCTTAAAGGATGAAGAAGGCTTACATTCCATGGATGTTGAATTCAACCAAGAAAGTGAAAATGTCCAGCAGTAATTGTGCTACGAGGTCACAAATTGGCATGCTGAATATTGAGAATTCCTTTATTGTAGTCATTTTTCCTGGTGTATTTTGTGTTTGGTGGATTAAATGACAGGTTTCTGTGTTGTACCTGCAGTGATATATATATATCCCATGTGTCAAAAAAAGAAATCAAGAGAATTAAAAAACATTTTGACCTGAATGGTAATTTAATAAATCATCTCAAAATTTATGGGATATAACTAAACAGTGCTTTAGATGCAAATTTACAGATTTAAATGCCTATATTGGAAAAGATGAACGGTATCAAATAAACAACCTATGTTTCCACCTTAAGAAACCAGAAAAATAAGAGCAAACTAAACCCCAGGCAAGCAGAGGAAAAGTAATAATAAAGGTCAGAGTGAAAGTCAATGAAATAGAAAACAGAAAGAGAGCAGGAAAAAAACATCAATGAAACAAACACTGGTTCTTTGAAAAGATCAGCAACACTGAGAAACCTTTAGAAATACAGACCAAGGCAGAGATAGAGACAGAGAGAGAGGGAGAGAGGGAAGGAGGGAGGGATGGGGAGAGAAAGAGACAGAGAGAATATACAAATTACCAAAATCGGGAATGAAAGAGAGAGACCTCTTTTAGGTCTCTACTGACCTTAAAGAGACCAAAATGACTGAAGGATTGCTAGGAAACACCATGAACAAATTTGTGTCAACAAATTAGACAAATTAGATGAAATGGACAAATTCCTTGAAAGACACAAGTTAACAAAACTAACTGAAGAAGAAATAGAAAATATGAATAGTCTAGGTATTCATTTTCTATTGCTGCTGTAATAAATTACCTCAAATTTAGTGGCTTAAAAACCCACAGATTTATTATCTTACATTTATAGGTTAGAAGTTCTACTCCCTGAGGAAAAATTATAAGTCTCACTGGGCTAAAATCCAAGTAACAGTAGGACTACATTCCCTTCTGGAGGCTCTAGGGGACAATCTGTTTCCTTGAATTTTCCAGCTTCTAGAAGACACCTAGACACATTGCTTGGCTCATGGACACCTTCCTCTATCTTCAAAGCAAGCAATGGCAGGTGTGCTTTGCATATCACATCATTCTGACTCTTCTCCCTTTCTCTTTCATTTTTAAAAACCCTCGTCATTATATTGGGCCCAACTGAATAATCCAGGCTATTCTTTCCATCTCAAAGTCTTTAAATTAATCACATTTGCAAAGTCTCTTTTGCCATGTAAAGTAATATATTCACAGGCTCAGGGGATTAAGACATGGGTATCTTTGTGAGATCCTATAATAAGAAACTGAAGTACTGTTTAAAAATGTTCCCACAAAGAAAATCCAAGGCTCAGATTGCTTCACTGGTAAATTCTTCCAAATGTTTAGCAAAGAAATAATACCAGTCCTTCCAGAAAATGGAGGATGAGGGAACACTTCTAAACTCATTCTGTAAGGTTAGTGTTACTCTAATATTAAAGCCAGACAAAAACATCATAAAAAAAGAAAACTGACCAGCATCGCTTATGAATATAGGCACAAAAGTCTTCAATAAAATACTAGCAAACCGGACTTCCCTGTTGGCGCAGTGGTTGAGAATCCGCCTGCCAATGCAGGGGACACGGGTTCGAGCCCTGGTCCGGGAAGATCCCACATGCCGCAGAGCAACTGAGCTCGTGTGCCACAGCTGCTAAGCCTGTGCTCTAGAACCTGCGAGCCACAACTACTGAGCCCGCATGCCACAACTGCTGAAGCCCGTGCGCCTACAGCCTGTGCTCCGCAGCGGGAGAGGCCACCACAATGAAAAGCCCGTGCACCACGACAAAGAGTAGCCCCTGCTGGCCGCAACTAGAGAGAGCACGTGTGCAGCAGCGAAGACCCAATGCAGCCAAAAATAAATAAATAAAGTTTAAAAAAAAAAGATTATTAAAAAAAAAAAAATGCTAGCAAACCAAGTCCAATAGCCTATAAAAAAAAGATTATACACCATGACCAAATATTCCAGTGTGCAAGGTTAGTTTAACGTGCAAAAATCAATTACTATAATACAACATTTTAATAGGGCAAAAACATAAGATTATATTCATACATTCAGAAAAATGTTTAATTTAACCATATCCAACACCCATCTATGAAAAAATCTCTCAGCAAACTTGGAACTTAGAATAGAGGTAACTTTCTCAGCCTGATAAAGGCCACCTACAAAAACCCTACAACTAGCATATACTTAATGGAGAAATGCTAAAGGCTTTACCTGTAATATTGGGAATAAGGCAAAGATCTCTGCTCTCACCTCTCCAGTGTTGTAGTAGATATTCCAGCCAGTACAATTTGGCAAGAAAAAGAAATTAAGTCTCCAGATTGGAAAGAAAGAAATAAAATTAGCTTTATTTGCAGACAATATAATCCTATATGTAGAAAATCCTAAGAAATTCACCAAAAAATTAACCAAAACTAAAAAAAATAAGTTCAGCAAAATCACAGAATTCAAGACCAATAGACAATAATCAGCTTTATTCCTCTAGCAACAAACAATATGAAAATGAAAAGAAGAAAACAATTCTATTCACAAAATAATCAGAAAGAACAAAATGCTTAGGAATAAATTTAACAAAAAAGTGGAAGATTTTGTACTCCGAAAAATATAAAACATTGCTGACAGAAATTCTTTAAAGATTTGAATAAGTAGGAAGATATTTCATGTTCATAGACTGGAAGATTCAATATTATTAAGATGGTAATGCTTCCTAAGTTGACATATAAGTTCAATGCAGTCCCTATAAAATGCCAGCAAGCTTATTTTTATGAAATTGTCAAGCTGATCCTAAAATGTATATAGAGATACAAAGAACCTAGAATAGCCAAACAACCTTGAAAAGAAGATCAAAATTAGAGGGCTTATACTACCTGATTTCAATACATAATATAAAGCTACAACAATTAAGAGAGTGTGGCATAAGGAAAAAATGAAACAGAATTTTGAGTCTGGAAATAAACCCTTACACTCATGTTCAGTTGATCTTTGACAAAGATCCCATGGCAATCTAATAGGGAAAGGGTAGCCTTTTCCACATATATTGCTGGGAAAATTGGATATCCACATACAAAATCATTAATTTAGACACTTACCTCACACCATAAAAGTCACAGGAACTTAGTAAACACCTTGAACTCAAGAAGGGCCAGGCCTTATGAATAAAGATCAAGTTCCTAGAGAGGAATAGGCTCTAGGACAAAACCTAAACAGATTCATACTAAAAAAACCTACAACCAAGACTCTAGAAGATAAGGATGATTCTCCAATAATATAATTGCCTGCTAGAACAAAAATCAACACCTTCAGAGAAAGATATTAGAATTCAGAGTCTCGTCATCTTATCATCCACCATGTCAGTATATGATAAAAAATTACTAGACACGTGAAGAAATAAATTGCCTACACTAGTATTTTTTATTACTGAATTTGACTCAAAGAGAGAAGGGTGAACAAAATTTCTAAGGTTAATCACTAACCCTTTGGCTTCTTTCTTACCTAAACAGGCCAATATTAATTTTTAAATGTTTAAGGTAAAAAGCAGAACACTCAAGAATGAACTCCTTAAACAAGTTGTCTGAATAAAAAGTATTATTCAGATTTCATAGAGTCTGTTATTGTTTGGCTCTGGATTCACTTACCAAAATTGATGCTGTGGAAATTTTCACTTTTATTTAAACTGGAAAGAACAGATAGGAAATTATGTAATTAATAATTTTGATAAAGCAATTGTAAACGGATGGCAGTGTTTTCAAGAAGCTGTCAGAGGATAGCTGTTACCTATTAACACTGCCTTGATTTCTGGAAACTCAAAAAGGTTCTAAATTAACATAAGACTGTTAACAATGACCATAGAATTTTCTAATAGTAAAACTTAAAAGTCTTTCCATTGTTAAATCCTGCAAAGTTTCAGGGTGGGAGTGGGGAAACCATTATTATATCAGCGTGACTGTATATAACCCAGAAAATCCATTATGTTTCATTTTGACTCATTAATTTGACATAATATGAATAAAACTATCATTTCCCTTTTTCTACATAATAAGTGTACTTTCCTAGGAACTAAATAGCCTCCTGCCACCACCTTGATCACCACCTCTTTAGTTATTTTACTCACACTTAACACTGTATGACACCACCTCAAATAGAATCAATTAGTTAAATAAATTTGGTTCATAACCCAACCTCTCTCTCATTCCCCAAGGAAGAAAGGGAAAAATGCTACGCTAAATGCTGTTCATAGTGCCAAATAATTCAAGGTACATAGGCAGAAGTGTGGTCAGGGTATATTTGGAATAGAATGATCACAATTCTGTATTCAGGTCACAATTATAGGAAAAAGTCTGCATTCAAAGTTCATACATGGAGAAAAGATAAAATCAGAAGCAAAATATTTACTTCATAGGCAGAAGCTGAGGTTTGGGATTCAAGCCAACTGCAAGGAAACAGTTCATAACCAGGCAGGAAACTTCTCTGGAAACAAAGCAGAGAAATGAGGTTACACAGTAGTGTAAGCCTGGACTAACTGCCCACTGCTCTGTCAGTGATGTAACGGATTGAACAGATCAGTCCCAACAAGCGTAGATTACTCCTTAGAGCAAAATATGTTTCAGGAGGTTGCAGTTGATGTGTCTTTATGTAATTTTAAAAGAAGTGATGAGCAGACATAGAAAATAAACTTATGGTTACGAAAGGGGAAGGCAGCGGGAGGGATAAATTAGGAAGTTGGGAGTAACGTATACACACTACTATATATAAAATAGATAACCAGCAGAACTGTTTAGCACAGGGAACTCTACTCAGTATTTTGTAATAACCTATAAGGAAAAAGAATTTGAAAAAGAACATATATATATATGTATGTATGTATGTGTGTGTGTATATATATATATATATATATATATATCTGAATTGCTGTGCTGTACATCTGAAACTAACATGATATTATGAATCAACTATACTTCAGTTAAAAAAAAAAGTGATGAGGATCCTTTAAAAAAAATTTTATATCTAATTCTCTTCATCTCTAATAATACTGAAAATAAGAATTCAAAGGTTTCTTCTAAATTGTGATTTTCTATAAATTTTTTTACCAGGTGACTATAAGATGATTCAGAAACGCACACACACAGAACAAACATATGACCCAGCAATTCCACTCCTGGGCCCCTTTAGGGCCTCCTATAGGCAGAGCTGATACAGCTAACAAAGAAATGTGGTTTCCAGAGCCCCAGAACCAGCATCACAAAGGGGGATTCAAGCTCAGAGACAGTAGCTTAATAACCAGCACACTTTCTAATCCTTATATCTTTTATTTCTTTTTCTTGCCTTACTGCCCTAGCTAGGGCCTCCACTACAACACTGAATTGAAGTGGTGACAGCAGATATCCCTGTCTTATTCCTGACATCAAAAGAAAAGCTGTCACAGTTTCACCATTAAATATGATGCATACTGTCACTTATTGGTAGATTAAGAAAATTCCCTTCTATTCCTAGGTTTCTAAGAAATGTTAAATTTTATCAGCTAATGGATATTGAACTGTATCAAATGCTATTTTTCAGCATCTATTGAAAGGGTCTTATCATTTTTATTTTATTCTGATAATGTGTGAATCACATCACATTCCTTGAATAAATCCCACTTGGTCATGATGTATGTTTATGGACTGAGTATTTACGTCCCCTCAAAATTCATATGTTAAAGCCCTAACCCCCGGTGTAGCTCTATTTGGGAATGGGACCTTTAAGGAAGTAATTAAGGTTAAGTGAGGTTATAAAGTGGGGCCCTGATCCCATAGAACAAGTGTCTTTATAAGGAAAGACTTCAGAGATCTCCTGTTCTCTCTTCATGGGCACTCAGAGGAAAGACCTATGAGGACAAAGTGGCCATCTCCAAGCCAGGAAGACCGCTCTCACCAGAAACTCAACCAGCCAGAAACTTGATCTTGGACTTGCCACCCTCCAAAACCGTGAGGAAATAAATTCCTGTTGTTTAAGCCATGTATTCTCTGGTATTTTGTTACGGTAGTCTGAGCAGACTAATATGATACATTATGTTATTTATATCTTGCTAGATTTGGTGTGAGAATATTTTGTTTAGAATTTCTTCATCTATACTCTGAGGGGCTTTCCTTCTCATGATATTCTTCTAAGTTTCATTTCTCTTTATATCCCTGTTGAGTTTTGATATCAAGATCATGTTTGCCTTGTATCCTCTAGCTGAGATGTTTTACACTGGCATTTCTTTCTTAAATGTTCCATGAAAATATGCAGGGGAGCTATCTGGGCTTGCAGGTTTCTTTGTGGCAATTAATCATAGACTCAGTTTGTTTAATGGCTATAAGAATATTTTGATTTTCTAGTTTTCTTGTATCATATTAGATAAGCTGTATTTTTCTACGAATTTGACCATTTTTTCCTGAAATTTCAAAACTATTAGTATAAAGTTGCTTACAATAGCTTCTATTAACTTTTAAAATAGCTTAGAACAAATAGTTATTTGTGCCTTCTCTCCTTTTTGATTTATGCATTACCAGAGGTTTATCAATTTAATTTTAGCTTTGTTGATTTCGCTTTCCACTGTTTGTTTTTTTAATTAATTTCTATTCTTATTGTCATTATTTCTTATTTTGACCTTTTTATTTTGTTGTACTTTTTCTAACTTCCTGAATGTTTAGATCATTGATATTCAACTTTTTTCATTTCCTAACGTATACATATTTAGCCTAGAAATTAACCTCTAAGTACTATTTAGCTGCATCACACAAGTTTTAATAAGCTGTATTTTTATTCACTCAGTTCAAAATATTATCGAATTTCCATTGTGAGTTCTCCTTTGAAACATGAGTTATTTGGTAACGTACTTATAAATTTCTACAATGTATGAATATTTTCTACTTCTATAATAAAATTCAAGTTTAACTTCATTTTGATCAGAAAACATACTGTATATAATTTCAATCCTTTGAAATGTGTTTATATTGTACAACAAATGGTCAATTTTTATTAACGTTCTTTTTCTTTTTGAAAAAACATGGATTCTGCAGTTGCTGCATGCAATAAAATTGTTTGTTAATTATATTGTTCAAAGCTAGGGCCTGATTTTCTTTTCCATTTGTTCTGAGAGGAATGTTAAAGCCTCCCACTATAATTATCAATTTATCTATTTATTCTTGTAGTTTTGTCCATATTTGCTTTTGATGGGGGGAGCTGTTACTAGTCACCATAGGAATTTAGAATTTTTCTATACTTCCCTCTGAATTAAACCTTTTATCATTACGAAGTACTCTTCTTTATCTCTGCTAATTACTTTTGCCTTAATAGCTATGTCAGCTTCCCTTTGGCCAGTTATTTTGTAGTATATATTTTTTCCGTATTTTTACTTTCTATCTTTTTTCCATGCTAAATTTCTATTTCAACGTTATGCAACTGCAAAAGAATAAATATTTGTTCAATATTTACTTTCAATCTTAATGTATTCTTACATTTTAGCAAAATATATTGGGGTATTTTTTTAGTGAAATCTGAAATTTTCTGTCTTTTAATTAGAGAACTTAGTCTGTGTATCAGTTTAGGTCCACGCAGAAGAGAGAAACTGTATGGTAATTTGAAGGGAAAATGTAATATAGAGAATAATGAACTATAACAGGCGGTTGGATAATGAAGGATTAGCTAGTAAAAAGCAGAGAATTCTAATACATATAGCAGATATAAGGAAAAGCCACTACTCTAGGGCTGAGACAGAGTGTCCAAGGAAAAGTACACCTCCCTACCCCACCATCTCAGGACTGATCATAGCTAGGCTCACTGGATGGCAGAGAACTCTCTGTGGTGCCATGTGGGTGGAACTTTCTGGAAGTCTACCCTCTGGAACTTACCGGAAATCCTCACTCCAGGACGCTGGGGAAAGCTGTTCACTGGGAAGCATCTCAAAACGCCACCCAAGAAATGGAAAGGTGCTGGCCACTGGGTGCAGCTGGTCACCATGCATGCAGGAACTTTGTGCTGGAGAAAGGACAAGTGCTTGAGGCTGGGGAAGCCATGTGCACTGCAGGAGCTGGATGCTGGAAAGCTGCGCATGCTGCCGGAGCCTGAAGAGTGAGCACAGTGGCACCAGGATGTAGAAACCCTTTCTCTCTGTAATGTCTCTCTGGCGCCCTCTACTGACAAAGCCTCAGTGCCATCTGGCAAAGGAAAAATATTTAAAAGGCCCAGAACCATTTCCACAGAACAGGAAAAAGGGTGAATTTGGAGCTGAGGCAATAAATTGAAAAACAGCACACAGTCCATTTATACTTTAATGTTATTACTTATATATCTGAGTTTAAATCTACCATCTCACAGTGTGCTTGGTATTTGTTCACCTGTTTTATGTTCCTCTTTGTCCCCTTTCTAGCTTTTCTTTTCTTTTCTTTTTGGTTAAGTATTTCTATTATTCTATTTCACCTTTATTTTGCTACTGTTTTAGAGGTAATTCTGATTACAAAACATGTCATTTTACATAACAGCTTTTAACAGCTTTATTGAGGTAAATTACATACCATAAAATTCACTCATTTTAAGTGTACAATTAAATTGTTTTTCAGTAATTTTACAAAGTTGTGAAATCATCACCACAGTTTAATTTTCGGACATTTCTGTTGCCCCCAAAAGAAAACTTGTGGCCAATTTGCAGTTTCTAATTCTAGGCAACCACTGATCTTTTTATCTCTATAGTTTTGCCTTTTCTAGAAATTTCATATAAATAGGAGCATACAAAATGTAGTCTTTGTGTTTGGCTTCTTTCACTTAGCATAACATTCTGGAGGTTCATTCATGTTGTAATATGTATCATTACCTCATTTCTTTTTATTGCCTAACAGTAGTCTCCTTTATGTCTGCACCACATTGTGTTCATCCATTCACCAGTTGATGGACATTTGAATTATTTCCACTTTTTTGGCTATTATGAATAATGTTTCTATGACCATTTGTGTACAAGTCTTTACATGGACATATATTTTCATTTTGAGAGGGTAAATACCTAAGAGAAGAATTGTTTGGGTTATGTGGTAAATTTATGTTTAACATTTTAAGAAACTACCAAAATATTTTCCAAAGTGATTGTACCATTTTACATTCCTGTTAACAACATATGAGGGTTCCAGTTTCTCTACATCCTCACCAACATCTGTTATTGTCTTTTTTTTATTAGAGTCATTTTTGTGGGTGTGAAGTGTCATCTCATTATAATTTTAATTTGCATTTTCCTAATAACTAATGATATTGAGCATCTTTTCATGTACTTATTGGCCATTCATATATTCATTTTGCTGAAATGTCTACTGAAATCTTTTCCCCATTATTTGTCTTATCATTGAGTTGTAAGACCTCTTTATATATCATGGATACAAGTCCCTTACCAGATATATGATTTACAAATAGTTTCCAATCTGTGGATTGTCTTTTCACTTTCATATTATGTTTTCTGAAGGACAAAATTTTTAATTTTAATAAAGTCCAATTTATCAGTTTTTTCCTTCCATTGCTTGTGATTTTCATGTTCTTTCTAAGAAATCTTTGCCTAACCCAAGACCATGAAGATTTACTCCTATGTTTTCTGCTAGGATTTTCATAATTCTAGGTCTTACATTTATGTCTATGATCCATTTTGAGTTTATTTTTGTGTATGGTATGAGGCAAGGGTCTAAATTCATCATTTTGCATGTAGATATCTAATTATTCCAGCACTATTTGTTGAAAACAAATCATCCTTTCCCTCACTGAATTGTCTTGGCACCTTTATTGAAAATTGACATAATAAATATAAGGGTTTATATCTGGACTCAAAAATATATTCACGACTTGTCAAATTCTAATGATAATTAGTACTTTACTTTTCCTCTGGTGCACTTTTATTCTACTTAACCTCCTCTATTGGTTTATATGCTAGTGTTATCATGTTCCAATTTCTATATATTTTGAAAGCCCCCCCCAAAAAAATCCTAGTATTATTATTTGATACAGTCCCTGTTTACTCAGATTTACCCAGAGCTTTACCATTTTTGTGTTCTTCATTCCTTCTTGCATCTGGAAACTTCTACCTAGGACCATTCTCATTTTTTAACCTAGAGAACTCCCATTAGTATTTCCTTTAATACAAGTGTGCTGATGATGGATTATCTTAGTTTTTATTTGTGTGAAACATTCTTGAGGAATATTTTCACTCGGTACAGAATTTTAGGTTGGTAGTTGTTTTCTTTCAAGCTCATTGAAAAGTGTGTTCCATTATCTTCTGGCTTCCATTGTCTTTTAAAAAATATATTTTATTGGGACTTCCCTGGCAGTCCAGTGGTTAAGACTCCATGCTTCCACTGCAGGAGGCATGGGTTCAATTCCTGGTCAGGGAACTACAATCCCACATGCCACACAGCACGGCCAAAAAAAAAAAAAAAAAAATATATATATATATATATATATATATATATATATATATATATATATATATGATTATTACCTTTGGGATTTTTATTCTGAATATTCTCTTCCAGTTCTATCATCCAGATCACTAATTACTTCTTAAACTTTGTCAAAAATTCTGTGAAATCAACATGTTGCAGTCTAATTTTGTTCATAATGATTTTTATTTCTAGAATTTTTTTTCAAATTTGCAGTTGTTTAAGGATAGCCACAAATTCTTTGTTACACTTCCTATTGAGACATTAAGTCCAGCTCCTCTCTCTGAATCTGAGCTGACTTTAGTGATTTGCTTGGCCAATAGAATGCATTGGAAGTGAGGTTCTGGGACTTCCAAGGTTAAATCATAAGAAGTTCTGCAACTTTGACCTGAAATGCTTGTTCTGGGGACACTTAGTACTCAAGATGCTCCCTTTGGGAGCCCAGCCATCATGTTAAACAAGCCACATGGAGAATGTGTTGCCACTCGTCAGAAGTTCTAGCTGAGCTCCTAGCAGACAACAAGCATCAACTTGTCTGCTAATATCCACGCAAACAAGTTGTCTTGGATATCCAACCTGTTTAAATCGTCCAATAACTGTAGCCCCAAAATAGAATTCCTAAGCTTACAGCTGGACACGGGAACAGACTAGGATCAGCACTAGATTAGCCTCAGTGCTTCTCTTTCACTTTTCTTTTTCATGCCATCCTTCTCCCACCTTTTTCTAATTAATTTTCAGAGTTTTCGAAACTCCATTTTTCTATTCCTTTTACTGCCACTCTTATTCTTCTTTCTCTGGACATGAAAGTATCCATTTTAGACTATAAAGACTATAAAGAGGTGATGGAAAATGGAGCTAAAATAATACAATTGGAATTCAGGAGAGAAAACAATGTACATAAAATGTGCAGAATATTGAAAAGAGTGGTTTTATTTTTTAAGGCCAAATTTTATGAAGTTATTCTCTTAAGTTTAAAGATCAATGATTCAGAACTTGTACAAATTTGGGAAAACAATTAAACCAATTATACTGCCATAGTATGGTGGAAATTACTTGCCTTACTAGACACAAATATACAGAAATCCTGGTGTTGGTGAGGAAAATTAATTATCTTTTTTAGCCTAACATTATAATATTTGTTTTTCAGGGAAACATTATTTGACCCATCGCTTAAATAAAATAATAAATTAATGAGATTTTGTTTTAGGACAAGGTATAACTTTCAGTGGAAACGATTTGACACAGCACACAAATCTAGGTACTAAACAAGCTGTGTTATAAAGGGACTTTAACATACTAATAATCTACAATGGAAGATTTTCTAGGGAACATTTAATTCAGGGAAAACTTTTATAAACAATAAAATGTATGGTGATAATAAGTACTACTTTATGTGTTATGTATAACATTTTAAGTTTATTTTGTTTCCTTTGCTTTAGGGGTAGTAATTATATAATGTATTACTGAATGCTCACTAAATATTAATTGCACATAGGTTACTTTTAAGAAATTTTATTTTTTATTGATTAGGAAATATAAAATATTTTCTCCAAGTTTTAGGCAGGTAAATTCTAAAACAATATGCCCTTTATTTATTTTCATATTACTACATATTAAGCCATCATTTCCCATATGCAGCTACTGCTACTGATAATACATATCCTATGTTGAATGCTTACAACGTGCCAAGAACTATTCTAAGCACTTAAAATGTATTTTCTAATTTAATCCTCCTAAGAATGGAAGGGGCAATGCCCATTTTACAGATGAAGAAACCAAGTCACTGAGAAGTTAAGTAATCTACATGTTTTATGGCTGTAATACTAGGTGACGCTTAAGTTTATGCAGAGTCAATCTAAATAACACATCTTGCTTAAATTATATAATTACTTAAATTATATAAGTTATGTAATTTTCTAATACCTTTTGAAAAAAATGACTGTTAAGGACACTGCAATTAACTTCAGTAGAATGCCAGATGCTAATACCTAAAGGTTATGATAAAGTTAAAGGATAAAGATTAAATTGACCTGTGAAAACTTAAGCAATCAAAAATTCCAGCGTAAATGAGAAAATACATCTTACTGGACTAGTCTTTTGAAACCCACATTTTCATCTCCATAGCAAATGTCAGGAATTCAGGTTGGACTTGAATGTTTTATGGCTGCAGTATTAGGTGATGATCTCAGTATGAGCTTTTCCAACATTCTGCATTTGTCTTATACTGTCAAAATGTATGACATTGGTCTTTAAAATCCTTGCTCAGAAAGATATCTGTATTTTTATAAAAGTTCTATGTTCTATAATAATAGTTTAGCCTGGAAAATGTCAAGATTCTTTTTAAATAGAACCTCTAACTCCTTTTTAAAAAATGTTCTTGCATACCTTCATTTAGTTCTCATCTGATAAATCTGAACATATAGCTTTAGATAATGTATGCCTTCTCCACCATACCATTTGACATTAAAGAATCAAATTGTAGAAACCCATATACATCAAATTATGAACTGTGTCTTTAAGATAACCTCTGAAAAAATATCTTTACTTGAATAAGCTAGAGAGATGATGATTCATGCCATAATTTTATCTCATGAAACTATAGCAAATCTCTTTTGGCTAACATCCCAGCCAAACTCTAAATGTGACTTAAATCTAGATGGAACATAGTTGTCAGATTCTGTACTCATTTTAAGTTTCTTAACTCTATACTCCAAAACTGTATTTGACCACCTGTAGCCACCAATTACAGAGAAGACTGAAAATAAAACCACACTTAAGATTTTAAGCCCTAAGTATAGCTCTGGGAGGTGCAGTAGTTACATTAAGCACTAAGTAATTTTTGCATTTTCATTCAGTTTTGTGTGTTTCTGTATCTAGCATAGAGGATTTTCTTAAATAATCATAATAGCAAAATGAAGAAAAGAGCTACAATTTGAGGATCTCTGCACCATGTACATTACATACGTTACTGCCAACCAGCATTACGATCCTGGAAGATAGGTGGTGCTCACAGGCAAAGGTGGTACTCATTGCTCTAGTCTTTTGTCCTCTGACTCAGTCTATAAGGAGGAGTTTGGTTTGGCCTGGTTTGGTTTAAGGAACACTGCATTGGCCACGTCTAGGGGCTCGGTGTATGGCTATTTATCAAATGCCGTACCAAGACTGGGATACCAATAAGAACTAAGAATTAGTACTACACCTTTAAAATGGAATCAGCTCTTTCTCTTTTGATTTTATCCTCACAAGAAACGTATTACCTTGGAAATAAAATCGTCCCTTAAGAGTTGAAAAACACTTTATTCTGAATGTTGGCAGTAAGGTGTTAAAATATATGAAGTGGCAACTTGTAGGGATGCAAGCTTCCTTAGTGCTAAAATGAACAGTTTTAGCTCATAGCTGAGACTCAATCTAAAAATTATAGAAATCACTTAGATTCACATATGGTGTCATTAATTACTCGAAGGAAAAACAATGAGATCTTTCTTTGCTAGATTTCTATCTATTAATTAAGTGGGCTACTAATCTGCATTCATTTGGGGGAATAATAGCTCCAAGTTATTTCTAAAGGCAAGTGAAACACTTTCTCCTGTGGATACTCAGCCTTCAATTCATGTTATAAACAAAAGGATGGGAATTGAGAGAAGAAATGTTACTTTCTATCCATCCTCATTACAAGATGCTTACTATAGGTCATAATCCAAGATTGTAAACAAGCTTCAACTAAAAAGCCTACAAATAAAATCATTTTAGAAGATGGGAGGTCATAGGGGCTGATAAAACAGTTTACACTGTTCTAATGTAGCTCTCCGTATCTTGTGTTGCACGACGGATCAAAGTCTCTACAGACCATTAAGGAAAAACTAAAGCAAAAGTAGCCAGAGGTGAAACCGGATACAGAGAAGGGCACAAGCCGGTGCCCAATGAGACCTAGTGAAATAAAGCAAAAGCAGAATCAGTAAATGGCAAAGGACACAAACCAAGTTGCCCAAACGAAACAATAAAAACTAGTAGAGATAGAAAGAGCAGAGATCTAAAAGATACTTAAGATTTAGATCTGCTTGGGCTAAAAGAATCAAATCAAAGAGAGCACACACAGACAAAAATGTCTTTGTGGAAACCATCAAAGATGTGCTGTAGCAGCCTGAGCCAGAAAGCATGAGAATCAGTGTGAATCTCTCTCTGCTAATAAGACACAACTCAAGGCACCTGACCCACCAGAATTAAATCAGAAGAGCCCTATCTGTGTCATGTTACTAAGAGAAGGTATTGGCCCTTTTGCAAAGGTTCTGCCAATTGGCTCTTTCTAAATGTGGAAAAACACTTATCACCATTCTTGGGATCATTGGGGTTATTGGCTCTGACTTCAGATAAGTAGGATAAACAAACCTCAGCTCAAATGGAAGCTTCTTCTCTTGCATTACTCCACACCAGGCTCTCACAGTTAATTCTGATTGAGAAATTCTAAAGGATTACCCATATTTATTTGCTTTTCTCATGTGTCTATATCTTCACATGTACCTGGTTTAATGGACAGCTCTTAAGAGTGTTGTCATTTCAGGTGTTTCCTAATGACTAAATATTTGCCCTATTTTGGCAGTGCTAATCAGCTCACCTGCAGATAGGGATGTCCAGTGTATTTAGTTTTTGCTTTTGTTTTGGGCAAGGGTCAAATAGCTTATGATGGACCCCTTTTTAAAAGCATTAGTGATATATTTATTTAAATAATATTCTCACTTAAGTTATATGGGGACAGGCAGGATAAGGTATCCATCTGCCAGAGGATAGGCTGATTTCACATGATCTCTCCACTAAAAATTATGAAATAGGAAATGGAAAACATTAAGATTTCTTTAGAATTCTCTTTTACGGTTATACACATTGCCCTACACCTACCATTCTATGCTTGAGATTGCTATGATAGAAGAGTAGGATGGTAGAAAAGGACTGGGGGTAAAGTGCAAGAAAATGGAATGAATGAGAGAGCCACTTATAATTTGTTCAGATTTAAGTACTGGATTATCGATTTGCTAATAGGATGGTTCCCCCACATGGAAAATATATGCAAAGCTGACATATAATTTTTGTTTTTTTAAATTGCTATATATTACTCTACCTTACTTGTCTAAAAGACATTCAGCCAACAACCTCTCATCTCTGTATTATAACCAAGAAGCAGGAAATAAGGGGGAAGGCTGTAATAAACCAAATGAGAAATTATAATTTTTGTCCACTAGTGCTCATGAACTTCACCCAGAAAACAACCCTTTGGATTTTCAGTCAGTCTCTGTTTTCCCTGCCTGTGGCAGCATAAAAGCAACAGACTAGAAAGGAAGACAAGGCAGGTAATAGAAAGCACAATGATAGCATAAGAAGTAGAATAATGAATATGAGGGAAGTGACAGCTGAATAATGGGGGAAGTGACAGAAAAAAATGCAAAAGCAGATTGAAGACCTTAAAAAATTTAGGCATCTGAGTGTATCTATTATATATACAAACAAATTACACATCTGAATAAGGGAATATCTTTTATATGATACTAAGGAGTTTAGATAAGTAATTAGAAGTCATTAAAGACCTTTAAGTGTTAGAATAACACAGTCAGATTTAAATTTTAGTTTTAATCAACCAGACAAGGAATATTTAGCAAGAACAATACTACCTGGGCTAGTACTAGGGCCATAGAGGTGAACAAGTTACACTCCCTGTCCTCGTGGGGTTTACAGTGTGGAGAAGAAATTATAGAAGGAGTCAAAGGTACTAGACCAAGCAGAGGAATGGCTAAAATACAGAAGATGTTAAAGAGGTAAAAGCAACAAGACTTAGATGTGGATGTGGAAGGTGACAGGATGCGAAGATTCTAAGATGAGTCCTGATTTCCAATGTGGGCAGTGGGGTAGATCGTGATGACATTAAGCAGGATATGAGAAACAAGAGGAAAAATGTATTTGGGGGAAAGGATGAGTTCACGTTTGAGATGTTTATGGGACAGCCAGAAGTCAGAAATACTGTTGTGGAGTTCAAAAGAACATTCTTGGCATTATCACTGATGGCTAATTTTATGTGTCAAACTGACTAAGCTAACTAACGTCTGCTAGGATTACTGGTGGAACATTATTTCTGGGTGTGTCTGTGAAAATGTTTCTGGAAGAGATTAGCATTTGAATCAGTAGACTGAGTAAAGTTCAATGTCCAGTCCATCAAGGGTCCAAATGGAACAAAAAGGCAGAGGGAGAGCAGATTTTCTCTCTCTTCTGGAGCTGGGATACCCACCTCCTCCTGCCCTCAGACATCAGAACTCCTGTTTCTGTGGCCTTTGGGCTCTGGCACTTGCACCAGTGGCCCCCAGGTTCTCAGGTCTTTGATCTCAGGCTGGGAGTTACAACATTGTCTCTCCTGGTTCTCAGACTTTTGGACTTAGTCTGAATTATACCACGGCTTCCCTGGTTTACTAGCTTGCAGATGACACACTGTGGTGTATCTCAGCCCCTAGGATCACGTGAGCCAATTCCCATAATAAATCTCACATATACAGCTCCTACTGGTTCTGTTTCTCTGGAGAACCCTAACTAGTACACTCATGTATATGTGATGAGGGAAGCTGGAGGTGAACATGAGAATACTGTATATAGAGTGAAAAGAAGATGAAGCCCAGGAACTTGAAACATCTATGCTTAAAATATGCATAGATGAGGAGAAGTTAGGAAGGATATTGAGAAGGATTTGGTTCAAGGAATAGGAAGAGAATTATTAGGAGAGAATAGTGCTATGAAAACTAAGTAGAAGGGCAAGTAAGGTGAGTGTTGAGAAACGATTTTTGGATTTGACAACTAGGGCATATTTAGTAAGCAGTGAAAGGGGGAAGCAAAATCTAAAGGTTTGAAAAGTGAATGAAAATTGACAGAATGGGGAGAGCAATTGCAGACTTTCTCAAGAGGCTTGGCTATGAGGGTATGGCTGACAGTCTCTAAAATGGCCACCTGGTATCCATACCTTTGTGAAACCCCCTCCCCTTGAGTGTGGGCTGGACTTAGCAGCTTGCTTCTAGTGAATAGAATACAGCAAAAGTGATAGAATGTCACTTCCCAGATTGGGTTACAAAGAGACTAGATTCTGCCTTGCTCACCCTTTCTTGTACACTCTGCTCATTCCAATGAAAACCATCTGCCATGCTGTGGGCTGTTCTGCGGAGAGGCCAACACGGCAAAGAACGCTGGAGGCTTCTGGCCGATACCCACTAAGGAAATGAGTCCCTTGGTCCAACAACCTGCAAGGAACTAAACCCTGTCATTACCAGATGAATGAACTTAGAAATGGATCCTCCTCTAGACAAGCTTTTTTTTTTTTTTTTTACACAGTGCTTGGGTTTTATTTAACATCACTTCCATGACCAAGAGCCAGCTTGGAATCCACAGTCAGGACGGAGCCACGTGGGACACAGCGCACCAGGACCCGCGTCCTCCCAGCCTGCCCCGCACACACAGGTCTTAGAGCCCTCGTAAAACGAGCTCCTATAAGCAGCTGCTTCTCGTGGAAACTTAGACGCTGGGCGGGTGGGTCAGGGTGGGCTCCTAATTGCTGGTCTTCTTTCGTTTCAGTCTAAGCTTGTTCCAAATCGTCTCCAGGGCCACTTTTCCCATGAAGAAGGTGATGGCAAAATTACGCTTGTACCAGTCCCTGTTGTAATACATGTGCTTCTGAAAATTTTTACTTAAAAATTCCTTGTAAAAGTCAGCCATTTCTTCTGCATTCAATGTTGCTTTTTGATCTGATTCAGCTTTCAGTTCCAGGCCTTTGGCTTTTAGTCTTGAGTCAATAAATTTTTCTTCTTCCTTAAGGAAAGTCAAATTCTTGTTTGCCCAGAACTGTTGGTTCCATTCCTGTGTTTCTTGTCTTAATTCTCTTAACTTTTGTTCCAATGGTGATTCATTTTCAGGGATGTAAAAGTGAACAGGTCGAAGGTTTGACTATTTATCTGGGGGTCCTATCCAATCATGGCAAGATTTTCTTGGAGGGCAGAATCTTGAGGCCCGGCTCGGCGCGGCATCCCTGCGCTCACCGCCGCGCTCGGGGACGAGCTGGCAGCCGCCGCCGGAGAAGGCGCGGCAGAGAGGAAGCAGGGCCCTCCTCGGGGGTCGCAAGGCCGCCATGGCTGCCGGCCGGCGGCTCCCGCGACGCACAGCCTAGACAAGCTTTGAGATGACTGTTACCCCAGCAGATATCTTGATTACAGTCTTGTGGGAGACCCTGAGCCAGAGGACCTAGCTAAGCCATACGGGGGTTCTTGAGCCCCAGAAACAGTTATTTTTAAGTGCTAAGTTTTTTTTTTTTTTTAAATGAGCTTATTTATTTATTATTATTTATTTTTGCCTGTGTTGGGTCTTCGTTTCTGTGCGAGGGCTTTCTCTAGTTGCGGCAAGCGGGGGCCACTCTTCATCGCGGTGCGCGGGCCCCTCACTATCGCGGCCTCTCTTGTTGCGGAGCACAGGCTCCAGACGCGCAGGCTCAGTAGTTGTGGCTCACGGGCCTAGTTGCTCCACGGCATGTGGGATCTTCCCAGACCAGGGCTCGAACCCGTGTTCCCTGCATTGGCAGGCAGATTCTCAACCGCTGCGCCACCAGGGAAGCCCAAGGACTAAGTTCTAAGGTGATAGGTTAGGCAGCAATGGATAACAAATACAGAAGATAAGGTGTGAGACAGTGATGCCCTAAGAAGAAAAGATTTTGGAAAGAGACTTTTTTTTTTTAAGATCAGAGAAATTCAAGCATTTTATATGCTGAAGAGCCAGTACGGAGAGTTTGAAAATAAATCAGGGAGGAAAGATAATTAATTGGTAGAGCAAAAGGAGATGAGAGGGTATCAGACAACAGCCTTGTTACTCCGAGTGTGGTCTGCAGACCAGCAACATCAGCGTCGCCTGGAAGGTTGTTAGAACGGCACAATCTCTGGTCCCACTCCAGACCTGCTGAATCAGCATTTTAACAAGATCCCCCTGATTATTCATGTGCACTGACCCAGAACACAAGTAAACAAAATAGACTGAGTCAGTAGGAAGGTAATCTCCACCTGACACTAGAGGGACTAGAGAAAGAGACGGAACTATAAATAAAATTTTTAGATGAAGTTGAGAAAGTGAGAACTTGTTCACAAACATTACTTCAGTATTTTCTATAAAATACGAATTCATTCAGAGCACAGAGCTTGAAATGAGTGGCAAAGAATTATAAAAACGACTAAAATGGATGGAAAAGGAAACTGGCCCAGAAAAATGTATAAGTATTTTGCAAAGAAGTACTAGGAGCCCAGCTGAGATGGGAGGGTAAGAATGTGCTGGGTGTGGGTTTAAATGGTTTCTGCAGTATTGCTCAGCAGCCTGTGTATAGCACCAGAAAAGGCAGATAGCAGAATCACTGCAAAGATGTGGTGGTAGATGGGAATTCCCTGGTGGTCCAGTGGTTAGGACTCTGAGCTTCCACTGCAGGGGGCACGGGTTCGATTCCTGGTTGGGGAACTAAGATCCCACATGTCGTGCAGTGTGGCCAAAAAAAAAAATAGATGAGGTGGTAGAAATGGGATGGCAAGTTGAAATAATGCACTAGAACATCTTGGCTGCAAAGGAAAAGAAGCTGAGCCCAAGCTGGGAAACACAAGATTTAATTGACTAGTGTCTAGAAGTGAATATGAAGAAACAATAAGAATACTGGGCAAACAGACAATTATATTTGGAAACCAAAATAAAAGAATACGAGATTTCGGAGGTGAAAAACTTGGACTGTGAAAATACTTCATCTTTCCCCTCCATTCTAAGTCCCTCTAAACAACAGAACAGATATAAAAATTGTAACCATATCATTTAACAAGCTCAACGTAAGGTTATAATTGATGGACTTTGTGGTTGACTATTATCCCTGTAAAACTTATTAAGTGGGGGAAGTAGTTCTGTTGCCCCATTGAAATCTCCAGCAGACCCCCAAGACTCTCTTGGTCTCTCTTTGGAAATAGACTCTCATGTTCACTTTAAGTCACCAAACACAGTCTGAATATGGAAATTAGTACAGTCAATTCTTTGCAGGAATCATAATTCTAAAATTGATTTGGAATGAAATCCTCTCTTCTCTTATAGTTAGGGCCAGCTTCAGGCAGGCCTCCTGACACGTGAAAGAGGAGATGTCATGACTTTCTTTTCCTTCTTTGTGTTTCCTCCCTCAGCGTGCTACTCATAACTTATGGTCCCTTGAGGGTTGGGCCACAAAGAGAGAGGAAAAGAAAGGGGACAGAGAAAGTTCTCATTTGACAGATACTGTTATAAGTGACCTCCTTCTCTCTAGGCCTTGCAGGTGTTCAAAGTGGACTCTCTCATGGGTGTTCTGTAGGTCCTTTGCTGTGTTTATCCAATTGCATGTGCTGTGATGAATTCATTTTCCTCAGTGGACCCTGCTACTTCTCCTCTAGAGTCTCAGCCCACTCGCACAGACCCCCTCTTGAGAGGGTGTCTCCTTTTCCTATGGCAGAAGCACTGGAACTTTTTTTTTTAATTATTTATTTATTTTTGGCTGCGTTGGGTCTTCGCTGCGGCGTGCGGGCTTCTCATTGTGCTGGCTTCTCTTGTTGCGGAGCATGGGCTCTAGGCACACGGGCTTCAGTAGTTGCGGCACGTGGGCCCAGTAGTTGTGGCTCACGGGCTTAGTTGTCTTCCTGGACCAGGGATCATACCCATGTCCCCTGCACTGGCAGGTGGATTCTTAACCACTGCGCCACCAGGGAAGTCCCTGGAATGCTTTTAAAATGACCCTTGGCTGATATTCCTCCCAAGAGTTCTACACTTCATCCCTGATGGTTGTGCACTTTGGCTTGTGTCAGAAAGGAATGCAGTTACTTCTCAAAGCAGAAACATCTCTCTGTGGCTCTGTCCTGACTCCCCAGCCCAATGGCAGATGCCGGACCAACGTGCTTCTCAAACTCCAGGGAACACATATCAAGCTCTCCAGTGGTCCCTTGAAGTCTACTCTGGCTAGGCTTGAGGGGAGGAGGGAGTGGAGGGTTGTAGGATAGGAGTAGAATTAACATTATGGCAGTAGCTCTCCCCAAAAAATCTCTCCACACATTTTCTCCCTCCTCTACTTTCTTAACCTGTTTATACCTTCATTGTGGGTCAGTTTTCTAACTGCTTTTCAACCTCTTGCTTTGAAAATCTGTATATGAGTCTATCACTTCACTTTGGGATCTGATTATCTACTATATTATGGTCTTGGTCAGAACTTCCAATTTCACAACCAGTCACACTATAAATAAATTCATGACAGTGTTGAAAACAAGTAAAGATGCTCTTGGTGGGCCAAAAATTATGAAGCATCCCTCAAGGCGAAAAGTAGCTGGACTCAGTTTGAAGAAAGAACCAAAGCCCAAAACAAAGAAAAAAGAGGACTGTTAAAAATATGGGAGTGGGACTTCCCTGGTGGTGCAGTGGTTAAGAATCCGCCTGCCATGCAGGGGTCACAGGTTTGAGCCCTGGTCTGGGAAGATCCCACATGCCGCAGAGCAACTAAGCCCATGCACCACAACTACTGAGCCTGCGCTCTAGAGCCCGCGAGCCACAACTACTGAGCCCACGTGCCACAACTACTGAAGCCCACGCAGCTAGAGCCCGTGCTCTGCAACAAGAGAAGCCACTGCAATGAGAAGCCCATGCACCACAGCGAAGAGTAGCCCCCACTCGCCGCAACTAGAGGAAGCCTGCGTGCAGCAATGAAGACCCAACACAGCCAAAAATAAAATTAATTAATTAATTAACTTTAAAAAATATGGGAGAGGTTTTAGGGATGCTAAAGGTTCAGAAGGACTGTACAGGGGGAGCAAGAAAGAGCCCAATGAAACTGTCAGAAATATTAGTTGGAGCACAAGTAGCCAGAGAGCTTAGGTCCTCCCCCTTCTTGGTTTATGCCAAGCGGCCAATAGTGGAAACACACAGATCTCACGTAGTCTAGCAATTTCACTCCTAGATATTTACCCAAGAGAACTGAAAACATATGTCTATACAAAGACTTGTACGTGAACATTCATAGCAACATTACTGATAAAAGCCAAAAACTGGAAACAGTCCAAACATTCATCAACTAACTGATAAATGAATAAACAAAAAAATGGTATACCCGTACAAAGAATACTACTCAACAATAAACAAGAATTAGCAGCTGACACATGCAACAATGTGGATGAACCTCAAATTATTATGCTAAGTGAAAGAAGCCAGACACAAAGATTACATATTGTATGACTGCAGTTATATGAAATTTCTAGAAAGGGCAAAACTATGGAGATAGAAAATCAATGTGTGCCTGAAGCTGAGCGAGAGAGGGGATTGACTGCAAAAGGACATAATGACATTTTAGAGGATGATAAGAGTTCCAAAACTGAATTGTAGTGGTGGCTACACAACAGTATAAATTTGTAAAAAATTATTGAAAAATCAACCACTTACAATGGGTTTATTGTATGGCATATAAATTATATACCTCGATAAAACTGTAAAACAAAACCTTATTGGTTACTACCAAAATAGAAATAGAGTGTGTAACTCCTAAACAGTTAAAATAAAAATGAAATCAATAAAATCTGATTAAAAAAAAGCAAAACAGGGATAAAATGAAACAAGAGAACATGTACATAATAAATATAATGGTAAAATTTCTCCAAACTTATAACTGTGAACATCAAAAATGGATTAATTTGCTAATTAAAAAATGGACTATCCTTTTAAAAACATAGGTATACATTAAAATTCTAAGAGTTATCTCTATACAAAACAACACATAGAGGAGCTCAAGGAGGCAACATGGTCCCGATTGTGGCTTTGGGAAGGGGCTGGTTGAAGGAAGTCAAGGAACGTCAAGATCAGGGTGTTGGATATCAGCACAGGCACACCTCGGAGACACTGCAGGTTTAGTTCCAGACCACCGCAAGAAAGCAAACATTACAATAAAGTGAGTCACACTAACTTTTTGGCTTTCTAATGCATATAAAAGTTATGTTTACCCTATACTGTAGTCTATTATGGGTGCAACAGCATTATGTCTAAAAAAAAGCAATGTACATATCTTTATTGCTAAAAAATGCTAACCATCATCTGAGCCTTCAGTGGGTCATAAATTTTTTTTTGCTGGTGAAGGGTCTTGACTCAACGCTGATGGCTGCTGCCTGATCAGGGTTGTGTTTGCTGAAGCCTGGGCGGCAATTTCTTAAAATAAAACAATAATGAAGTTTGCTGCATCAATTGCCTCTTCCTTTCACAAACATTTCTCTGTAGCATGCAGTGCTGTTTGGATAGCATTTTACCCACAATAGGACTTCTTTCAAAATTGGAGTCAATCCTCTCAAACCCTACCACTGCTTTATCAACCAAATTTATGTAATATTCTAAAAGTCCTTTGTTGTTATTTCAACAAGTTTCACAGCATCTTCACCAGGAATAGATTTCATCTCAAGAAACCACTTTCTTTGCTCATCCATAGGAAGCAACTCCTGATCCATTAAAGTTTTACCATAAGATTGCAGCAGTTCAGTCCCATCTTCAGGCCTCACTTCTAACTCTTGTTCTCTTGCCATTTCCACCACATCTGCAGTTACTTCCTCCACTGAAGTCTTAAACCCCTCAAAGTCATCTGTGAGGGCTGGAATCAACTTCTTCCAAACTCCTGTTAATGTTAATATTTGGACTTCTTCCCATGAACCATGAATGTTCTGAATGGCATCTAGAATGGTGAATCCTTTCCAGAAAGTTTTCAATTAACTTTGCTTAGATCCATCAGAGAAATCACTGTCTATGGCAGCTATAGCCTTATGAAGTGTACTTCTTAAATAATAAGTCATGAAAGCCTAAATTATTCCTTGATGCATGGGTTGCAGAATGGATATTGTGTTAGCAGGCCTGAATACAACATTACTCACATTGTATGTTTCCATAAGAGCTCATGGGTGACCAGGTGTATTGTCAACAAACAGTCATGTTTTTTATTTTTTATTCATTTAAGTCTATTTAATTATTTATTTTTTGGCTGTGTTGGGTCTTAGTTGTGGCACATGGGTTCTCCGTTGTGGTGCTTGGGCTTCTCTCTAGTTGTGGCACGCAGGCTTAGTTGCCCTGTAGCATGTGGAAGCTTAGTTCCCCTACCAGGGGTCAAACCGGCGTCCCCTGCATTGCAAGATGGATTTTTAACCACTGGACCACCAGGGAAGTCCCCTATTGTCAACAAACAGTCATATTTTGAAAGGAACCTTTTTTTCTGAGCAGTAGGTCTCAATGATGGGCTTCAAATATTCAGTAGAAATGTTGTAAACAGATGTGCTGTCATCCAAGCTTTGTTGTTCCATTTATAGAACATAGGCAGAGTAGATTTAGAATGCTTAAGGGCCCTAGGATTTTCAGAAGGGTAAATGAGCACTGGATTCAACTTAAGGTCACCAGCTGCATTAGCCCCTAATAAGAGAGTCAGCCTGTCCTTTGAAGCTTTCAAGCCAGGCATTGACTTCTCCTCTCTAGCCATGAAAGTCCTAGATGGCATCTTCTTCCAGTGAAAGGCTGGTTTATCTATATTGAAAGTCTGTTGTTTAGTGTCGCCACTTTCATTATTTATCTTAGCTAGATCTTCTGGATAACTTGCTGCAGCTTCTATATCAGCACTTACTGCTTCACCTGTACTTTTATGTTATGGAGAGTTTCTTTCCTTCAACCTCATGAACCAACGTCTGCTAGCTTCAAACTTCTCTTCCACAGCTTCCTTACCTCTCTCAGACTTCAAAGAATTAAAGAAAGTTGGGGCCTTGCTCTGGATTAGGCTTCGGCTTAAGGGGAATGTTGTGACTGGTTTGATCTTCTACCCAGACCACCAAAACTTTCTCCATAACAGCAATAAGGCTATTTTGCTTTCTTATCATTCCTGTGTTCACTGAAGTAGCAGTAACTTGTCTGTTTGGTGCAAGAGGCCTAGGCTTCAGCCTATCTTGGCTTTCCACATGCCTACCTCACTAAGCTTAATCATTTCTACCTTTTGATTTAAAGTGAGAGATATGCAACTTCCTTTCACTTGAACACTTACAGGCCATTGTAGGGTTATTAATTGGTCTAATTTCAATAGTGTTATTTCTCAGGGAATAGGGAGGCCCAAGGGGAGGGAGAGAAATGGGGAGATGGCTAGTCAGTGGAGCAGTCAGCACACACACTACATTTATCAATTACGTTTGCCATCTTTATATGGGCGTGGCTGGTGGCACTTCAAAACAATTACAATAGTAAAATCAAAGTTCACTGATCACAGATCACCATAACAAATATAATAATAATGGAAAAGTTTGAAATATTGTGAGAATCACCAAAATGTGGCACAGAGACAAAAAGTGAGCAAATGCTGTTGGAAGAATGGCTCCACATAGGGTTGCCACAAACTTTCAATTTGTAAAAAACACAGTACCTGTAAAGCGCAGACAAAGCCAAGTGCAATAAAATGAGGTATGCTTGCATTGAAATTGTCTGCAATGATTATGGAATTCGGGCTGGAGAGTGAGATTGCAGGGGATTCTCTGGGAGGTAGGATAATGATAGCAAAAAGGAATGTTAAAGGGTGGAATCAGTGGTGTGTCCCTGGAAGAAGGAAGTGTTTTTGCATTAGAGTGGAAGAATAATGGTTAAAATTGACAAAGAGAAAGGCAGAGAAAGATGACTCCTCCTCTCAGACCTTTGCTTTGTGGGGTATGAGAAGAGGAGCAACCTCTTCTCCATGGGCTTCTAGTGAAAATGGTGTGATAAGAAGGCAGCCAGTGAAAGCATGGGTTGGGGGAGGCACATCCACTGGGGGAGACAGAAATAGAGAGGGTATGTAAGAGCTAGGTCTGGATTTGCTAGTATGTAAGAGAATCTCGACCTACATTAAGCAAATAAGGAATTCCTTGATCTTATGAAATAAAAAGTCTCAGAAAAAGCATTGCAGGGTTGGTAAGGTGGCTTTACGAGATCATCAGAGAAGGAACATGCTTGTTTCCTGAGACACCATTCTTAGCACCTGGCTTTTGACCTCATTGTACCAAGATGGCTTCTGTAATGCCAGACATCATGTTCTAGTTACAGAAGGAAGAAGAGAAAAAGGGCAAAAGCGTGTGCCAGGTTGAGTCTTTCCCTTCTAATAGCAAAACAATAGTTTTTCTGGAAACTCTGAAGTAGACTTGTGTCTACATCTCATTAGCTAAAATCATGTCAAATGACCACTCCTAGCTTTAAAGGAGCTTGAAAAATCAAAATTGTTTGACCTGGGGCACATTGATATTCCAAGTAAAATTGGTATTCTGTTAGTAAAGAAAGAGAAGTAATAGAATTCTGGATATGTAGCAAGTGAACGCCAGAGTATTCATGTATTATAATCTCATGTTGTTCTAAAAGGTACTTAAGGAGGTTTTACAAAGATGTTAAAAACGTAGCAAAGATTTTAAGAAGTCTTAGAGATAGGGACTTCCCTGGTGGTCCAGTGGTAAAGAATCCACCTTCCAGTGCAGGGGATGCAGGTTCGATCCCTGGTTGGGGAACTAAGATCCCACATGCCACAGGGCAGCTAAGCCCGCGCGCCACAACTACTGAGCCCTTGCCCCCTTGCGTCACCACGCCACAACTAGAGAGAGAAAACCCGCACGCCACATCCAGAGAGAAGCCTGCATGTCGCAACTAGAGAGAAGCCCACGCGCCTCAACGAAGACCTGACGTAGCCAAAAAAATAAAAAGAAAAAAATTTTAAAAAGTCTTAGAGGGGCTTCCCTGGTGGCGCAGTGGTTAAGAATCCGCCTGCCAATGCAGGGGACACGGGTTCGAGCCCTGGTCCCGGAAGATCCCACATGCCGCGGAGCAGCTGGGCCCGTGAGCCACAATTACTGAGCCTGCGCGTCTGGAGCCTGTGCTCCGCAACAAGAGAGGCCGCAATAGTGAGAGGCCCACGCACTGCGATGAAGAGTGGCCCCCACTTGCCACAACTGGAGAAAGCCCTCGCACAGAAACGAAGACCCAACACAGCCATAAATAAATAAATTAATTAAAAAAAAAATAGTCTTAGAGATAAAGCAAAGGAGAAATAAAAATAAGATCATACATTGGAGATGGAAGTGGGATTCATTCACAGAAGTTGCTCTAGGCTTTCTAGCAGCCAATTCAAAGAGGAAAGCACTTTAAAAAGGAAACTCCGTGTCGTTAGAAAAGAGTTTGTTTGGTTGGTTGGCTGGTTGGTTCGTTGTTGGGGGGAGCACTCCAAAAGGCATAGTAAAAGGGCTAGAATGGGTGGGCAACCACCAGAGGTAGAGTGATTTATTGGGGAGAAAGTAGAGAGCAGTAGCATGACAGCAGTACTTCAAAAGACAGAGTGTAAATATTGGTGGAGGAGGGCGATTATGGTTTGCCATTGTGAGAGTGATTGAAAATGACAGAGATTAGAAGCACGTTAGTATCGATCGGCTTAGAGGTTCAACACTGCTCCAGGCTAAGGCCTCTGATGGTGTCAGACCTGATGAGGCTAAAGTCTAGACCTCTGTCAAGAGTCTGCAGCCTTCCTCTTATACTCATTAGGACAGGGTCTGGTCTGTGCTGTGAGCTCCTCAGGAGAGATCTGGCCAGATAAGAGTGACGTGGTTCCTAAAGTGTTCTCTCGCTGAGTGACTGAGAAAGAAGGAGGCAGAAAGATGTGTTAGTTCCAAGGATCTCACCTCTCAGTGTAGTTTGGGCCCAATGTGACTTAGAAGCTATAGTTTCCACTTAAGGAAATTAAAAACTCTCTTCAATGTGCAAGTAGTACTCACATTCCTAAAGCTGTCTCTCCACAAACAAAAGCTTGTGGGTACTCGGCACTACTTCCATATATGGTAATAATATAAGTACTATTGATTCTAAGACATCATTGTGTTTAGCTCATTTATCTGTGTGTCTTTTTTTAACATCTGCAGTATATTCTAAATGAATAAGGGTCTAGTGTTTTAAATTCCTAGCATCTAGGACAATGCCTGATAAATAAATAATAATAAACATGGCTTAACAAGTAAACATTTAGTTCTTTGTAGTTTTTGTATCTTTTATTTGCTTCTCATAGTATTTTTAAAACAGCATTATGGAAAATTCTGGGGACTTCCCTGGTGATCCAGCGGTTAAGACTCTTCACTTCTACTGCAGGGGGCGCAGGTTCAATCCCTGGTCAGGGAACTAAGATCCTGCATGCTGTGCAGCACGGCCAAGAAATTAAAAAAAAAAAAAAAAAAAGGAAAGAAAAGAAAAGAAAATTCTGGATGAAGCCATAAAATAGCTTATTAAAGAAATTATTAATTTTTAAAAAAACCTGGTACAAAAGCTGATTCCAGAGCTAAGTAGTTTGGAATGTCAGATTTTCTTTTTGCAAACAAATAAAATTTAAAAACTTAAAAATCCACATGCTGAATGTACCTCTGATATTACAATTTTAGAAAACAAATAATGCTGTGAACATATTGCTGCTCTAGTTGTCATGTAAGTACAAGTAAATGTTAGAAATTCTTTGTTGAAGTATCTTTCCTCTCAGTAGGTTCTTCCTGACTCTTCCCATGAGGCATACTATTGTTCATCGTCATCTGAAATCCATTTTCTTTTCTAAATATTCCTCTTAAATTTGGCAATAACATATGAAAAGCAATGTTAATTAAGTATATCTTTCTTTTAAGACTTTAGCCAATAGTTTGGTGATTCCTCAAAAAATTAAACATAGATTTACCATGATCCAAGGATTCCACATCTGGAGATATACCCAAAATAACTGAAAGCAGCGATTTGAACAGATACTTGTACATTCATGTTCAGAGCAGCATTATCCACAATAGCCAAAAGGAGGAAGCAATCTGAGTGCCTGTCAACAGATGAATGGATTAAAAATGTGCTATATATATTTTACTCTTAAAAAGGAAGGAAATTCTGACATATGCTACAACATGGATGAACCTTGAAAACATTAAGTGAAATAAGCCAGTCACAAAAGGGCAAATAGTATGTGATTCCACTTACATGAGGTATCTAGAGCAGTCAAATTCATAGAGACAGAAAGCAGAACCGTGGTTGCCAGAGGCTGGGGCTGTGTGAGGGAGGAATGGGGAGTTATTATTTAATGGGTACAGAGTTTCAGTTTGGGAAGATGAAAAAAGTTCTGGAGATGGATGGTGGTGATGGCTGCACAAGAATGTGAATGTACTTAATGCCACTGAACTTAAAAATGGCTGTATACTTAAAAATGGTTAAAATGCAAATTTTATGTTATGTATATTTTACCACAATCAATCAATTAATCAATAAGACTTTAGCTCATGTAAAGATCTAAACAGTTACAAAATTAAAGGAAAAAAATCACCATTTTAATAGTAATAGTATAACTAAAGCAATAAATAAAAAGTGACCATAGCTTTGTGTCACTAAAACTTAATAGCAGAGAGTAATCTATTACAACATAAAATCACCTGGAAACAACGATTGCTGCAGAAAAAACTTCATTTTAAACATCTGTATTAGCTTAGCTATGATAAGATGATGTCAGGTTGTATTTAGTAGAAGTAAAAGATTTATTGCAGAAATTTAGAATCAGATAGTTGTATCCCAAAATAACCACAAATGTTAAGAAATCAGTTCTTAACAAATTAATCTGTAGATTCACCCCCATTCTGATCAAAATCTCAGCAGGATTTCTTGTAGATATCAGCAAGCTGATTCTAAAATTTTTATGTAAAGGCAAAGGAACAAGGAGAGCCAAAACAATTTTGAAAAAGAAGTTGGAGGACTCACACTATCTGATTTCAAGATTTACTATAAATCTATAGTAATCAAGACAGTGTGGTTTTGGCCAAAGGATAGACATATAGATCAATGGAACATAAAGAGTCCAGAATTAAATCCTCAAAAATATGGTCAATTAATTTTTGACAGTGCTACAAAGGCAATTCAATGGAGAAAGGTTAGTCTTTTCAACAAATTGTGCTAGAACAATTGAATCCACATGCAAAATATAAACTTGATTCATACCTGACACTTTATATAAAAATTTGCCTAAAATGGATCATAGACCTAAAGCAAAATTTTAAACCATTAGAGGAACGCATAGGAGGAAATCTTTGTGACGCTGGGTTAGGCAAACTGTTCTTAGGTATGACATCGAAACAATAGTTCTTAAAAGAAAAAATTGATCATTGGACTTCATCAAAATTAAAATTTTTCCTCTTTAAAAAACCTCAAAGAAAATGAAAAGATAAGCAACAGATTGCAAGAATATATTTGCAACTTACATATATGAAAAAGGACTTGTAAACAGAATGTAAAAAGAGCTCTTTAAACTCAATAATTAGATACAATGGAATATTATTCAGCCATTAAAAGGAATGCAATTTTGATATATGGTACAACATGGATGGACATTGAAACATTATGCTAAGGGAAATAAGCCAGACACAGAAGAACAAACATTCATTTATAGGAGGTACCTAGAATAGGAAAATTAACAGAGACAAAAAGTAGAATAGAGGTTACCAGAGTCTAAGGGAAGATAGGGGAAAGGGGGTGTTAGTGTTTAATGGGTACAGAGTTTTTGTTGGGGATAATGAAAAACTTTTGGATATAGGTAATGGTGATGGTTATACAACATTGTGATTGTATTTAATACCAGTGAATTATATAATTATGAATGGTTTAAAATGTTAAATATTACATATATTTTACTAAAAATTTGAAAACCTTAATAATAAAAAATAACTACATTTTTTAAAATGCACAAAAGTTTTGAACAGATATGTCACCAAAGTAGATGTACAAATGGCTAACAAGCCCATGAAAAAATGCTCAACATTGTTCATCATAAAGGAAATGCAAATTGAAAACACAATGAGATGCTGCTATTTACTCACAAGAATGACTGTAGTTAAAAAAAAAAAAAGACTGACAATACCAAGTGCTGATGCATACTTGGAGCACTTAGAACTCACATGCACAGCTGACAGAAATGCAAAATGGTATGGAACTTTGGGAAGATGTTAGGCAGTTTCTTATAAATTTGAACATAAAATGCCATGTGACCCAACAATTCCAGTCATAAGGATTTACCCAAGAGAAATGAAAATTTATATTCGCACAAAACCCTGCATGCAAATGTTTATAGCAGCTTTATTCACATCACCAGACTTGGAAACAACTCAATGTCCTTATACAGGGGAATGGATAAACAACCTGGGAATTCTACTCAGCAATAAAAAGGAACAAACTATTGACACAAGGAACAGCACTGATGAATCTCAAAACCATTATTCTAAGAGAAAGAAGCTGGACTGAAAAAGCTATATACATATATCTGTATGATTCCATCTATATAAAATGGTAGAAAGGGCAACTCTAGGCGTGGAGAACAGATCAGTAGTTGCCAGGAGTTAGAGATTGAGGGGAAGTTTGACCACAAAGGGGCTGAATGAAGGAAACTTTTTGGGTGATGAAATTGTTGTACATCTTTACTATTGGGGTGGTTCTGTGACTCTATGCATTAGTCAAAACTCAAAGTAGAATGAATTTTACTGTATTAAACTGAAATATAATTTTTTAGAAATAATCACATATATGATAATGAAAAGTGTAGTTAATAATAATAATAATCCTACCAAAACGAGATGGGTAGGAGGAGTGGAGACGTAGTACCTTCAAGTACATACTCCCAGGTAGAAAATCCACAAACTGGAGGATAATTACAATTTCAGAGGTTCTCCCCAAGGAGCAACAGGTCAGAGCCCCACATTAATCTCCATAGCTCAGGGTCCTGCACCATGAAGACAAGCCCCCAGAATGTATGGCTTTGAAGGCCAGCAGGGCTTAGTTTCAGGAGAGATACAGGGTTGTGGGAAGTAAAGACTCAACTCTTAAAGGGCACACACAAAATCTCACACGTGAGAGCCTCACATCAAGCCTCTTAGATAGCCTCAACCACCAGAGGGCAGACAGCAGAAGCAAGAAAAACTACAATCCTGCAGCCTGTGGAACAAAAACCACATTCACAGAAAGATAGACAAGATGAAAAGGCAGAGGGCTATATACCAGATGAAGGAACAAGATAAAACCACAGAAAAACAACTAAATGAAGTGGAGATAGGCAACCTTCCAGAAAAAGAATTCAGAATAATGAGAGTGAAGATGATCCAGGACCTCGGAAAAAGAATGGAGGCAAAGATCGAGAAGATGCAAGAAATGTTTAACAAAGACCTAGAAGAATTAAAGAACAAACAAACAGAGATGAACAACACAATAACCGAAATGAAAACTACACTACAAGGAATCAATAGCGGAATAACTGAGGCAGAAGAACGGACAAGTGACCTGGAAGACAGAATGGTGGAATTCACAGCTGCGGAACAGACGAAAGAAAAAAGAATGAAAAGAAATGAAGACAGCCTAAGAGACCTCTGGGACAACATTAAACACAACAACATTCACATTATAGGGGTCCCAGAAGAAGAGAGAGAGAAAGGACCAGAGAAAATATTTGAAGAGGTTATAGTCGAAAACTTCCCTAACATGGGAACGGAAATAGCCACCCAAGTCCAGGAAGCACAGCGAGTCCCATATAGGATAAACCCAAGGAGTAACACGCCGAGACACATAGTAATCAAATTGGCAAAAATTAGAGACAAAGAAAAATTATTGAAAGCAGCAAGGGAAAAACGACAAATGACATACAAGGGAACTCCCATAAGGTTAACAGCTGATTTCTCAGCAGAAACTCTACAAGCCAGAAGGGAGTGGCATGATATACTTAAAGTGATGAAAGGGAAGAACGTACAACCAAGATTACTCTACCCGGCAAGGATCTCATTTAGATTTGATGGAGAAATCAAAAGCTTTACAGACAAGCAAAAGCTAAAGGAATTCAGCACCACCAAACCAGCTTTACAACAAATGCTAAAGAAACTTCTCTAAGTGGGAAACACAAGAGAAGAAAAGGACCTACAAAAACAAACGCAAAACAATTAAGAAAATGGTCATAGGAACATACATAGCAATAATTACCTTAAACGTGAATGGATTAAATGCTCCAACCAAAAGACACAGGCTCGCTGAATGGATACAAAAACAAGACCCATATATATGCTGTCTACAAGAGACCCACTTCAGACCTAGGGACACACAGAGACTGAAAGTGAGGGGATGGAGAAAGATACTCCATGCAAATGGAAATCAAAAGAAAGCTGCTATACTCAAAAGTAGCTATACTCATATCAGATAAAATAGACTTTAAAATAAAGAATGTTACAAGAGACAAGGAAGGACACTACATAATGATCAACGGATCAATCCAAGAAGAAGATATAACAATTATAAATATATATGCACCCAACATAGGAGCACCTCAATACATAAGGCAACTGCTAGCAGCTATAAAAGAGGAAATCGACAGCAACACAATAATAGTGGGGGACTTTAACACCTCACTTACTCCAATGGACAGATCATCCAAAATGAAAATAAATAAGGAAACAGAAGCTTTAAATGACACAATAGACCACATAGATTTAATTGATATTTATAGGACATTCCATCCAAAAACAGCAGATTACACGTTCTTCTCAAGTGCGCACGGAACATTCTCCAGGATAGATCACATCTTGGGTCACAAATCAAGCCTCAGTAAATTTAAGAAAATTGAAATCATATCAAGCATCTTTTCTGACCACAATGCTATGAGATTAGAAATGAATTACAGGGAAAAAAACGTAAAAAACACAAACACATGGAGGCTAAACAATATGTTACTAAATAACCAAGAGATCACTGAAGAAATCAAAGAGGAAATCAAAAAATACCTAGAGACAAATGACAATGAAAACACGATGATCCAAAACCTATGGGATGCAGCAAAAGCAGTTCTAAGAGGGAAGTTTACAGCTATACAAGCCTACGTCAAGAAACAAGAAAAATCTCAAGTAAACAATCTAACCTTACACCTAAAGGAACTAGAGAAAGAAGAACAAACAAACCCAAAGTTAGCAGAAGGAAAGAAATCATAAAGATCAGAGTGGAAATAAATGAAATAGAAACAAAGAAAACAATAGCAAAGATCAATAAAACTAAAAGCTGGTTCTTTGAGAAGATAAACAAAATTGATAAGCCATTAGCTAGACTCATCAAGAAAAAGAGGGAGAGGACTCAAATCAATAAAATTAGAAATGAAAAGGGAGAAGTTACAACA
Source organism: Balaenoptera physalus (assembly GCF_965194825.1). Classification (NCBI taxonomy): domain Eukaryota; kingdom Metazoa; phylum Chordata; class Mammalia; order Artiodactyla; family Balaenopteridae; genus Balaenoptera; species Balaenoptera physalus. The sequence continues at coordinate 71,643,320 of NC_138892.1, forward strand.
GACACTGCAGAAATACAAAGTATCCTAAGAGACTACTACAAGCAACTCTATGCCAATAAAATGGACAACCTGGAAGAAATGGACAAATTCTTAGAAAGGTATAACCTTCCAACCAGGAAGAAACAGAAAATATGAACAGACCAATCACAAGGAATGAAGTTTAAACTGTGATTAAAAATCTTCCAACAAACAAAAGTCCAGGACCAGATGGCTTCACAGGTGGATTCTAACAAACATTTAGAGAAGAGCTAACACCCATCCTTCTCAAACTCTTCCAAAAAATTGCAGACGAAGGAACACTCCCAAACTCATTCTATGAGGCCACCATCACCCTGATACCAAAACCAGACAAAGATATTACAAAATAAGAAAATTACAGACCAATATCACTGATGAATATACATGCAAACATCCTCAACAAAATACCAGCAAACAGAATCCAACAACACATTAAAAGGATCATACACCACGATCAAGTGGGATTTATCCCAGGGATGCAAGGATTCTTCAATATATGCAAATCACTCAATGTGACAAACCATATTAACAAATTGAAGAATAAAAACCATATGATCATCTCAATAGATGCAGAAAAAGCTTTTGACAAAATTCAACACCCATTTATGATAAAAACTCTCCAGAAAGTGGGCACAGAGGGAACCTACCTCAACATAATAAAGGCCATATATGACAAACCCACAGCAAACATCATTCTCAATGGTGAAAAACTGAAAGCATTTCCTCTAAGATCAGGAACGAGACAAGGATGTCCACTCTCACCACTATTACTCAACATAGTTTTGGAAGTCCTAGCCACAGCAATCAGAGAAGAAAAAGAAATAAGAGGAATACCAATTGGAAAAGAAGAAGTAAAACTGTCACTGTTTGCAGATGACATGATACTATACACAGAGAATCCTAAAAATGCCACCAGAAAACTACTAGAGCTAATCAATGAATTTGGTAAAGTTGCAGGATACAAAATTAATGCACAGAAATCTCTTGCATTCCTATACACTAATGATGAAAAATCTGAAAGAGAAATTATGGAAACACTCCCATTTACCATTGCAACAAAAAGAATACAATACCTAGGAATAAACCTACCTAGGGAAACAAAAGACCTGTATGCAGAAAACTATAAGACACTGATGAAAGAAATTAAAGATGATACCAACAGACGGAGAGATATACCATGTTCTTGGATTGGAAGAATCAATATTGTGAAAATGACTATACTATCCAAAGCAATCTACAGATTCAATGCAATCCCTGTCAAATTACCAATGGCATTTTTTACGGAACTAGAACAAATCATCTTAAAATTTGTATGGAGACACAAAAGACCCTGAATAGCCAAAGCAGTCTTGAGGGAAAAAAACGGAGCTGGAGGAATCAGACTCCCTGGCTTCAGACTATACTACAAAGCTACAGTAATCAAGACAGCATGGTACTGGCACAGAAACAGAAACATAGATCAATGGAACAAGATAGAAAGCCCAGAGTTAAACCCACGTACCTATGGTCAACTAATCTATGACAAAGGAGGCAAAGATATACAATGGAGAAAAGACAGTCTCTTCAATAAGTGGTGCTGGGAAAACTGGACAGCTACATGTAAAAGAATGCAATTAGAATACTCCCTAACACCATACTCAAAAATAAACTCAAAATGGATTAGAGACCTAAATGTAAGACCGGACACTATAAAACTCTTAGAGGAAAACATAGGAAGAACCCTCTTTGACATAAATCACAGCAAGATCTTTTTTGATCCACCTCCTAGAGTAATGGAAATAAAAACAAAAATAAACAAATGGGACCTAATGAAACTTCAAAGCTTTTGCACAGCAAAGGAAACCATAAACAAGACGAAAAGACAACCCTCAGAATGGGAGAAAATATTTGCAAACGAATCAAAGGACAAAGGATTAATCTCCAAAATATATAAACAGTTCATGCAGCTCAATATTAAAGAAACAAACACCCCAATCCAAAAATGGGCAGAAGACCTAAATAGACATTTCTCCAAAGAAGACATACAGATGGCCAAGAAGCACATGAACAGATGCTCAATATCACTAATTATTAGAGAAATGCAAATCAAAACTACAATGAGGTATCACCTCACACCAGTTAGAATGGGCATCATCAGAAAATCTACAAACAACAAATGCTGGAGAGGGTGTGGAGAAAAGGGAACCCTCTTGCACTGTTGGTGGGAATGTAAATTGATACAGCCACTATGGAGAACAGTATGGAGGTGTCTTAAAAAACTGAAAATAGAATTACCATAAGATCCAGCAATCCCACTACTGGGCATATACCCAGAGAAAACCATAATTCAGAAAGACACATGCACCCCAATGTTCATTGCAGCACTATTTACAATAGCCAGGTCATGGAAGCAACCTAAATGCCCATCGACAGACGAATGGATAAAGAAGATGTGGTACATATATACAATGGAATATTACTCAGCCATAAAAAGGAACGAAATTGGGTCATTTGTTGAGACATGGATGGATCTAGAGACTGTCATACAGAGTAAAGTAAGTCAGAAAGAGAAAAACAAATATCGTATATTAACGCATGTATGTGGAACCTAGAAAAATGGTACAGATGAACTGGTTTGCAGGGCAGAAGTTGAGACACAGATGTAGAGAACAAACGTATGGACACCAAGGGGGGAAAGCTGCGGTGGGGTGGGGATGGTGGTGTGCTGAATTGGGTGATTGGGATTGACATGTATACACTGATGTGTATAAAATTGATGACTGATTTAAAAAAAAAATGCAACACGTGGGGGAAAGAAAGAATCTCACACGCTCTGAGATGCAGAGCAGATGCAGTAATTTGAAAGGAACCTGGGTCAGATGAACTTGCTGCTTTTGGAGAGTCTCACAGAGAGTAAGGAGGCAATTGGGACTCATCTGGGGGCAAAGATGCTGGCAGCTACCATTGTGGGAAGCTCATCCTACATCAGGACACTGGTGGTGGCAAGAGCCATTTTGGAATCCACCCTCTAGCTTATTAGCACTGAAACCTGGTCCCATGCACCAGCTGGTCAACACAAGTCCTGGGACACCTCCAAACCAAGCAGCTAGTTGGGGAGGGACAGAGCCGCACCAACAAGCAGGCCAGCTGCCTTAGGACCCCCTGAGTCCCAGCTGCCCCGGACCTGGTCCCACCCACCAGAGGGCCCAGGACCTGGCAGTACGTACCAGTGGGCCAGAACCCAGGCATCGCAACTAGCCATCTGACACAGCCCTGCCCACCTGCAGTCCAACACCAGCTCCAGGAGCCCCGTGCCCCACAGCCAGAGACCCCAGGACCCTGCTTCACTTATCAGTGGGCCAGCACTAGGCCTGGGACCTGGCCTCCCCTCCCAGGGGGTGGGTACCAGTTCTGGGACCCCTGTGGTCCCACAGACAGACATGTCAGGACTCAGCCCAACCACCAGCAGGCCACAGTCAGCCGCAGGACTCCCTAGGACTCAGTCCCACCAACCAGCCCTGGGACAACTGCAGCCCTGCAGCTAGCCATGTCAAGACCCAGTGCCCCCACCAGCAGGCTGGCACCACCCTGGGATTCCATGGACCCCCACCTCACCCACCAGTAGGCTGACATCAGTTCAAGGACACCCTGGGCTCCTCAGACAGCTGCCCCAGGATCTGGCCCTTCCGACCAGCAGGCCAACATTAGCTCTAGGACCCCTGGCCCTGCAGCCAGCTGCCTTGTGACCTGGCCTTGCCCACCAGCGGGCTGGCACCAGGCATGGGACACCCTTGGCCATGCAGACAGCCATGCCAGGATGTGGCCTTGCCCATGAGTGGCCTGCAGCCTCTGCACAAGGCAGGGCCTGGCAACCAAACAGGCTGGGGACCAGCTATGCCTACCACACCACCCACAGTAGTCAGCTCACCACAACAGAAGGATACATGCAGCCCACATAGAGGGCACCCCTAGAGCACAGAGATCTGGTTACCAAAGGGAGCATGCTTCTGGGCCCCACGGGACATCTCCTACATAAGGCCACCTCTCCAAAACTGGGAAATGTAACCAACCTACCAAATACATAAAAATAAAATTAGGAAAAATGAGGTGACAGAGGAATATGTTTCAAATGAAGGAACAAGATAAAACTCCAGAAGAAGAACTGACTAAAGTTGAAGTAAACAATCTACCCCCAAAAGAGTTCAAGGTAATGATCATAAAGATGCTCAAAGAACTCAGGAGAAGAATGGATAAACACAGTAAGAAGTTAAAAGTTTCTAACAAAGAGTTAGATAATATAAAAAAGAACCAAACAGAGCTGAAGAATATAATAACTGAAATTTTAAAAATACACTAGAAGGAATCAGCAGTAGATTCAGATGAAACAGAGGAATGGATCAGCGACCTGGAAGGCAGAAGAGTGGAAGTCACTCCAGCTGAACAGAAAAAAGAAAAAAGAATTTTAAAAAATGAGGACAGTTTAAGAAACCTCTGGGAGAACATCAAGCATACTAACATTCACATTTTAGGGGTCCCAGAAGGAGAACAGAGGGAGAAAGCAGTAGAGAACATATTTGAAGACATAATAGCTGAAAAATTCTCTAACCTAGGAAAGGTGACAGATATCCAGGTCCAGGAAGCACCGAGAGTCCCAAAGAGGATCCACCTAAAGAGGACCACACCAAGACACGTTGTAATTAAACTGGCAAAAATGCAAAATAAAGAGAGCATGTTAAAAACAGCAAGGGTTGGACTTCTCTGGTGGCGCAGTGGTTAAGAATCCGCCTGCCAATGCAGGGGACACAGGTTCAAGCTCTGGCCTGGGAAGATCCCACGTGCCGTGGAGCAACGAAACCTGTGCACCACAGCTACTGAGCCTGCACTCTAGAGCCCGTGTGCCGCAACTACTGAGCCCGCGAGCCGCAACTACTGAAGCCCACGTGCCTAGAGCCAGTGTTCCGCAACAAGAGAAGCCACCACAGTGAGAAGCCCGCACACCACAACGGAGTAGCCCCCGCTTGCCACAACTAGAGAAAGCCCGCGTGCAGCAACGAAGACCCAGTGCAGCCAAAAATAAATAAATAAAATAAATAAATTTAAAAACAGCAAGGGAAAAGCAAGAAGCTATGCACGAGAAAACTCCCATACAGCTGTCAGCTGACTTTCCAGCAAAAACTCGGCAGGCCAGAAAGGAGTGGCATAATATATTTAAAGTGATGAAAGGGAAAAATCTACAACCAAGAATACTCTACCTAGCAAGGTTATCATTCAGATTTGAAGGAGAGATGAAAAGTTTTACAAACAAGCAAAAGCTAAAAGAGTTCAGCACCACAAATCTGGCTTTATGAGAAATGTTAAAGAGACTTCTCTAAGCAGAAAATAAAAGGCCACAACTAGAATATGAAAATTAGGAAAGGAAAAATCTCACTGGTAAAGGCAAATATACAGTGAAGGTAGTAGATCAGCCATGTATAAAGCTAGTAGGAAAGTAAAAAGACAAAAGTAGTAAAATCATCTATATCCACAATAAATAGTTAAGAGTTACAAAAAACAAAAAGGTGTAAAATATAATGTCAAAAACAGTAGAGAAGAGTTAATACCTATCTTTCTCAGGGTATTCCAAAAACTTGCAGAGGAAGAAGTACTTCCAAACTCATTCTACGAGTACAGCATCACCCCGATACCAAAACCAGACAGAGATAACACAAAAAAAGAAAATTATAGGCCAATATCACTGATGAACATAAATGTAAAAACCCTCAACAAAATATTAGCAAACTGAATTCAACAATACTTAAAAGAATCATATACTGTGATCAAGTGGGATTTATCCCAGGGTTGCAAGGATGGATCAATATCTGCAAATCAATCAGTGTGATATACCACATTAACAAATTGAAGAATAAAAAGTATATGATCATCTCAATAGATCTGGAAAAAGCATTTGACAAAATTCAACATCCATTTATGATAAAATCTCTCAACAAAGTGGGAATATACTTCAACATAATAAAGGCCATATATGGCAAACCCTCAGCTGACATCATACTTAATGGTGAAAAGCTGAAAGCATTTCCTCTAAGACCAGGAACAAGACAAGGATGCCTACTCTCACCACTTTTATTCAACATAGTTTTGGAAGTCCTAGCCACAACAATCAGACAAGAAAAATAAAAGGAATCCAAATTGGAAAGGAAGAAGTAAAACTGTCACTGAAAAGATATTACACATAGAAAATTCCAAAGATGCCATCAAAAACTGCTGGAACTCCTCAAGGAATTTGGTAAAGTTTCAGGATACAAAATCAATATACAGAAATTTGTTGTATTTCTACAATGAACTATCAGAAAGAGAAATTAAGAAAACAATCCCATTTACAATCACATCAAAAAGAATAAAATACCTAGGAATAAATCTATCTAAGGAGGTAAAAGACCTGTACTCAGAAAGCTATAAGAAGCTGATGAAGAAAACTGAAGATGACACAAACAGATGGGAAGATATACTGCAGAACTAGAACAAATAATTCTAAAATTTGTACAGAAACACAAAAGACTCCGAATAGCCAAAACAACCTTGAGGAAGAAAAAGCTGGAGACATTATGCTTCCTGATTTCAAAATATACTATAAAGCCCCAGTAATCATAAAAGTATGGTACTGGGACAAAAACAAACACACAGATCAGTGAATAGTAGGCCCAGAAATGAACCCACACTTATATGGGCAATTAATCTACAACAAAGGAGCAAGAATGTACAATGGAGAAAAGACAACCGCTCTAATAAATAGTGTTGGGAAAACTGGAGAGCTACATGCAAAAGAATCAATCTGGAATGCTTTCTCACACCATACACAAAAATTAACTCAAAATGGATTAGAGACTTAAATGTAAGACCTGAAACCATAAAACTTCTAGAAGGAAACATAAGCAGTATGATCTTTGACATTGGTCTTAGCAATATGTTTTGGATATACCGTCTCAGGCAAGGGAAACAGAAGCAAAATAAACAAATGGGACTACATCAAACTAAAAGGCTTTCACACAGCGAAGGAAACTGTCAACAGAAGAGAAAGGCTGCCTACTGAATGGGAGAACATATTTGCAAATGATATATTTGATAAAGGGTTAATATCCAAAATATACAAAGAACTCATACAACTCCACATCAAAAAACCAACCCAGTTAAAAAATGGTCAGAGTACATGAATAAACATTTTTGCAAAGAAGACATATGGATGGTGAACAGACACATGAAAAGATGCTCAACATCACTCACCATCAGGGAAATGCAAATCAAAACCACAAATATCACCTCACACCTGCCAGAACGGCTATTATCAAAAAGACAACAAATAACAAGTGTTGGCAAGGATGTGGAGAAAAGGGAATCCTTGTCCACTGTTGGTGGGAATGTGAATTGGTGTAGCCACTATGAAAAACAGTAAGGATATCCCTCAAAAGATTAAAAATAGAACTACCATATGATCCAGCAATTCCATGTCTGGGCATTTACTCAGAAAAAACAAAAACACTAATTCAAAAAGATACATGCACCCCAGCATTCATAGCAACATTATTTACAATAGCCAAGATACGGAAGCAAACTAAGTGCCCGCCAACAGATGAATGGATAAAAAATGTGATATATATATATACACACACACACACACACACACACACACACATATATACAGTGGAATATTACTCAGCCATAAAAAAGAAGCCTTGACACTTGTGACAACATGGATGGACCTGGAGGGTATTATGCTAAGTGAAATAAGTCAGACAGAGAAAGACAGATACTGTATGATTTCACTTATATGTGGAATCTAAAAAACAAAACAAATGGATGAACAAACATAACTAAATAGAAACAAACTCACAGATATAGAGAACAAACAGGTGGTTGCCAGAGAGGAGGGCAGTGGAAGGAGGAGAGAAATAGGTGAGAGAGATTGAGGGATACAAACTTCCAGTTATAAAATAAATAAAATGTACAGGTATGAAATGTACAGTGTGGGGAATACAGTGAATAATTATGTAATATTTTTGTATGGTGATAGATGGTAACTAGACTTATCATGTTGATAATTTTGAAATGTATAGAAATATCGAATCACTATGTTGTATGCCAGGAACTAATATAGTGTTACAGGTCAATTATACTTCTAAAACAAACAAGCAAACAAACAAACTTATAGGAAAAAAGATCAGATTTGTGTTTACCAGAGGTTGGAGGGATAGGGGGAGGCACAACTGGATGAAGGCAGTCAAAAGATACAAACATCCAGTTACAAAATAAATAAGTACTAAGGCTGTAATGCACAACATGGTAAATACAATTAACACTGCTGTACATTTACATGAAAGTTGTTAAGAGAGTAAATCTTAAGAGTTCTCATCACAAGGAAAACATTTTTTTCAATTTCTTTAATTTTGTATCTCTATGATATGATGGATGTTCACTAAATTATTGCAGTAATCATTTCGTGATGTATGTAAGGCAAATCATTTTGCTGTACACCTTAAACTTATACAGTGCTGTATGTCAATTATGTCTCAATAAAGCTTGAAGAAAAAAAATAATCCTGTTGATCAAGAGGTGATTAGTGAAACAATGAGTATATGATCAAGAAACATGAAAAATATCAACACAGATACTGCACAGTATGTGAGGAGATGTGCTAATGTAAACATTTTGCCAGGTGTGATAAAGACAAGGGGATTTTGCACCAAAAGTTGTCTTTTAAATATGCATTGGTAAGTGGATCACTATACTACTGCAACGATAAACCCAAGCCATATTTTAAAGAATACTATAGAATTAACCACTATATGACATACTAAGAGCCATAATAATATATGAACAAATTTTGCCAACAGATTAGTTATTCTGCTATCTGATAAAACTAAAAGGCAGTGGAAAAAATGCCTTGCTATTAAAAACACCAGAGAAATTTATCTGGGAGGTGGGGGGGGTGGGTGTGCAGTATGTGCCACTAGCAGAGGAGCTGAAAGCAAATGTGGAAACTCAAAACCATCAAAGTAAAGCTGCTTATCCTCCTAGCAACTGGCATGACTTCATATACATGAAATCTTACTTGGACATCTTATCACATAGAAATGCTTTGATGTCAGTTTAGAATCAAGGACTTCTATATGCTTCTTAAATAACCAGAGGTTTCTATCTCCATAAACTGTTATGAAGTTCTTTTGCTAAAATAAGTTAAGACAAGATTGATTTTTAAAATGATCACATCTAGGGACTTCCCTGGTGGCACAGGGGTTAAGAATCTGCCTGCCAATGTAGGGGACACAGGTTCAAGCCCTGCTCCGGGAAGATCCCACATGCCGTGGAGCAACTAAGCCCATGTGCCACAACTACTGAGCCTACGCTCTAGAGCCCGCGAGCCACAACTACTGAGCCTGTGTGCTGCAACTACTGAAGCCCGTGCACCTAGAGCCCGTGCTCCACAACAAGAGAAGCCACCACAATGAGAAGCCCACGCACCGCAACGAAGAGCAGCCTCCGCTCACCGCAACTAGAGAAAGCCGACGCAGCAACGAAGACCCAACACAGCCAAAAATAAATAAATAAAATTATTAAAAACAAATCACATCTAGCATTTGTAAAGTGTATTAACTGTGTGAAGAATATATATGTGTGTGCATATATATGTATATCTCCTCATTTAAACTTAAAACTTAGGTTGGATTTTTAAGGATTTTAGAAACTTTCAAACCTATAAAATTCTGTTATTCCAAAGTAGTTCAGGAGTTTTATAGCAATTTAGTCATGGAAATACTTACATTATAAACATTCCAATTAACTTTGGTACTTTTTCTCCATAATAACAAGAAATTATAGGATTTGTAGAGACCTACAGTTTAGGCAGCTGCTACCAACACTGAGTGGTATTTAAGCTATGGACTTGATTCAAACAGCAACTGAGATTCCATCTCTCTCTCAGACTACACTATGTGGATAGAATGCTAGAAATTTAGAATTTTATACCTGGAAGGGACATGAGAGATATTTTAGTACAATCCTCTCATTTTACAAGTAAGAAAATTGAGGACCAGAGAAGCTTAATGATAAATCATTTGACATATATTTAGATACCACAAAACAACTAGATTAAAAACAGTTCCAGAGTAGGAAAACCAGAGCCAACTCAAATATGTTACAACCTTCAGCTGATTATATACCTCTCTCCTTGCTGTTTTAATCTAAAAGATAAATAATTTTTATTATCTGTAAACTTCTAGTTGTCTGAAGTGCACAGGGAACCCTGAGCAGAAGAAATCCCTGTGTTTGGCCTGGTTACCACATAGGAGTATCAGTGGGTCCAGGGAGGATGGGCTGCCTAAAAGTTCCACTAAGTTTTTAGGGCTTTCAACCCTCACTGGCATTCAGCTGCTGGTAAAAAGAAATGTTTATATACAGTTTACTGTGTACTAACCATAGTACTTTATGTATATCAACCCACAATAATTCTACGAGGCAAGTATTAGTATCATTCCCATTTTATAGATGAGGAAACTGAGGTACAAAAAGGTTAAATAACTTGTCCAGTGTTAACCAGGCAGTAGTAAATTGTAGAGCTGTGATTAGCAACTGTTAGTCTGGCTCTAGCCATTCTGTTGTTACCTCAGAAAAATAGCCTCCTTTCTAAGGGCTTTACATATATCGACTTGTTTAACCTGCATAATAATCCTATAAATACCTAATATTATTAGCTCCATTTCATAGATGTGAAAGCTGAGGGACAGGTTAGGTAATTTGCCCAAGGTAACACAGCTAGTAAGTTTCAGAGCCAGAATTTGAATTCAAGCAAACTGCCTATGGATAATGCCCTTAACCACTGGTTAAGCAAACAGTTTTGTTTTGCTTATTGTCAAAATTTATTCATATTAAAATTTAAAAATATATTTAATCTGAGAAATGTGAAGCAATAAATAACATGTAAAATATGTTACTTAAGTATATTACTGATATACTTTTGTTTTGAGAATATACTAATGAAATGTACTGTTTAAATGGCAATGTGTTTGCTGCAAGAAATCCTTGTAGGAATTGCTGGAGTTTTATTTATATTACTGCAAAAACTGATGCTAGTTCAATCACTTTCATATGAAGATATATGACAACAGATTGAAGTTTCTCCTTAAACATCTGTCTCCAAGATTATGTCTCAGGGAAATATTACTTTCACTAGTGAGAAATTTGACATTGCAGTTGTGTTTGTGCTATTGGCAGAAAGATTTGGGGTGCTTAATAAAATTTTCAGATGTTACAGTAGACTTTTCTGGGCCAAACATGTTAATATAAAAATGTTTAAAATATATTTGACTTTACTAGGGGTTCTAAGTGTAGCTATAGTATTTATATTTTGTATTGGAAGTCTATCAAATTACTTCATATATGATTGAGGATGAAATCTTTACAACTGTGGAGTCTATTAACATGCTCCTTTTTATAATAAATACAACACCATTAACTTACTTGGTTATAGGATATGCACATGGAGTTGCTTTCCTTGCACTCCTCTCATATTAAAGATGCAGATGTGTGAGGGCACCCAACAGAGTTAGTGATGCAGTATGACTGCAGTTAACAAAGACTATTTCAGTTTTGAACCCTCTGATTGCTAGGAATATCAAACTTACGAATTTCTCAACAGCTAATCCCACCATACTACATTAAATATTCTCATAGACTGTAAATTTTGCCATTGAATTTCTGTAAGATCTATGACGATAAATATAAAAAACTTATCCCAGGGGCATGTGTTAAAAACTTTAAATGGAGCTAATAAGAATTAGTAGAAATGAAAAAGAATTAATAAGGAAATACAGAGATAAAAGTGGAGTTGGGAAAGAAGAGGAAACCTAAGGAGAAGAAAGTGTGTCAAATAGAAAACTAAAATAAAAGAGAAAAACTTGGAAAAGAACAATTGAAAAAGGCAGTATCTGTAGAAAACAAAAGAAGGAAAACATAAGGAAAAATGAACATAAAACAATGAGAATAGAAACCAAAACAAAATACTGAAGACCAGCAGATTAAAGAACACATTTAAAAAATTTTTTTATTTTATATTGGAGCATAGCCGATTAACAATGTTGTGATAGTTTCAGGTGCACAGCAAAGTGACTCAGCCATACATATGCATGTATCCAATTCTCCCCCAAACTCCCCTCCCATCCAGGCTGCCACATAACATTGAGCAGAGTTCCCTGTGCTATACAGTAGGTTCTTGTCGGTTATCCATTTTAAATATAGCAATCTGTACATGTTGATTCTAGACTCCCTAACTATCCCTTCCCCCAATCCTTCCCCTCGGTAACCGTAAGTTCAAAGAAAACATTTTTAACAAAAAGATTTTTTTTTTTTTTTTTTTTTGGCTGCGCTGTGCAGCTTGCAGGATCTTGGTTCCCTGGCCAGGGATCTAACCCATGCCCCCTGCAAAGGAAGCGTGGAGTCCTAACCACTGGACTGCCAGGGAAGTCCCCAAGAAAAATTTTTAACAAGAAAAAAAATCTATAAGAATGGTGATATTTAATACTCAATTAGCTGTACATATAAAATATTCACTCTTATGTAGTAAGCAGATATCCTTTGCACCAAAGGGAAATCACAGTGCAGACCACTAGGGCTTTGGAGAAAAATCCATGTTCCCTTTTTAGATAATTATTCTCCTTTTTAGGAAGAGCTCCAGTCTTGCTATTTAGCCCTGGGTAGAGACTGAGTGCCTAACCATGGGACATCAAGTGACCATAATAACTGAGCTTCCTTTTATGAAATGAGTGCTATTTGGACCACCAAATGATAAGGCTGAGTGTGCTTGGCAGCAGTCTATCATCAAGTGGAAACTGTATATAAGATATTGGATTTGAGCAAAGATGGAGGACACAAGTAATTGCATGAAGAGTCCTTCAACAGTGACTCTTCTTCTCCTTCAATCTATATTTACAGCCTTATGGGAGTTTCTTATAACTGGTTTATTGAGGAGGAAGGTGAAAAACCCAGGACTGGTTTACAAATGGTTCTTCATGATATACTGGCATCAAGCTGGATGGTTGTATCATTACAGTTCCAAGGAAGAGGTGGCCCTGGAGGGCAGTAGTGGAGGGAAATTCTCTTAACGAGCATAATCAAGAGCAACACATTGGACTGTCCACCTTGTCTGGACTGAAACATGATCAGAAGTATGGATCTTCAGTGATTCGTGAGCACTTGCTAACATTTGGATTGGACTGTCAGGGACTTGGAGAGGACAAGGTTGGAAAATTGATACAAGAAGGTCTGGGGAAGAGGTATATGGATAGACCTCTCAGAACAGGCACAGGGTATATGAAGATATTTATGTTCCATGCAAATACTTACCAAAGGGCATCACTTGAAGAGGAGGCTTTCAATAATCAGGTGGACAAAATGATGCTCTCGTGATGTCTGTAAGCCACTGTCCCCAGCCACCCTAGTGCTTTCTCAATGGACCCAGGTGCAAAGTGGCCATGTGGCTGAAATTGAGGCTCTGCATGGGCTCAGCAATATTATCTGCTCACCAAGGCTGACCTCGTAGTCTTGTTACATTGTCAGTGCTGAGTGCCTAACTAATCAACAGCACAGACCAACACTGGGTCTTCTATTTGACACCCTTCATTGGAGGACAAACCAGCTACCTGCTGATTGGTTAATTATATTGGACTACTTCCCTCATGCAAGAGGACAGAGATCTTTTCACTGGAATATATATATATATATATATATATATGATATAGATTTGCCCTCCCTGCCTATAATGCTTCTGCGGGCACCACCATCCATGGACTCACAAAATGCCTTATTCATTTTCATTCTATTCTGTACAACACTGCTTCTGATTAAGGGCCTGGCCGGATAGAACAGTGGAGTGGATTACTCAAGATTCAGTCAGTTTAAAGACAACATCCAGAAAGAATGTGGTTTCACATCTTACATCATCCACATCTTACATCTTAAAATGCAATATATGCTTTGAATCAGAGCCCAGTGTGTGGTGCTGTCTCTCCCATAGCCAGACTAAACACGGGAATAAAAAGATGAAAGTGGGAGTGGCTCTTCTCACTATTATACGTAAAAACCTGATTGCAAAACTTTTGCTTTCCATCCTCCTAATATCAAACTACTGATCTGGAGATCTTGATTCCTGGGTTAAGAATGCTTCCAAAAGGGGCCACAACATGGTTCTTCTACTGGATTGGAAGATGAAACTGCCAGTTGGGCATTTAGTGCTCCTCATGCTACTGAGCCAGCAGACCAGCTTTTTTTGGATGGAGAGATTGATCCTGATTACAAAGGGAAAATTGGGTATCTGGTACACTGTGAGGGTAGGAAGGACATGTCTTCAACCCAGAATATTCTTGAGAGCACCTCTTAGTAGTTCAATGTCCAAAAGTTAAAGTTAATGCAAATTTCAGCAACCAAATCAAGGCAGGACCACTGAGCATTTAGGAATGAAATTTTGGGTCACCTTTTCAATCTGAATTCATCCTCAAATTCTTACAGATCCACAATCCTTTGTCCACAATTCTGTAATCTAAAAGCACTGAAAATTGAAAGCATTTTCACATTTTGCCTGATCTGTAATAATTTAGCAGTAAAACCTGAGTAGAACTGATGTGAAGTAACTTACAGACTTTATTTTTCCACTTAGTGTGAATATTTATATGTTTTGCAGAAACATTAATGCATTTGATTATAGGTCACTGTTTCAGAACCCACGTGGAGTGTTAGGTAATTACACAGTTTTGGACCATACTGCCTTTTGAAAAATCCCAAATGTGTTACTTATGAAACATATCCAGCCTTTAAGGGTTTCAGATGAGGACTGTGAATCTGTATCAGTAGTGTTAAAAGAATGTGCTGGATATGTTAATTTAAAAAAATCTTTGCTGAACTTTTTCACTGGTGTAATGGGGTGAATTCTGTCCCCCAACCCAATTCATGTTGAAGCACTAACCCCTAGTACCCCAGAATGTGACTGTATTTGGAGACAGGGTCTTCAAAGAGGTAATTAAGATAAAATGAGGTCCTTAGGTTAGGCCCTACTCCAATATGACTGGTGTCCTTATAAGAAAATGAGGTTAGGACACACATACAGAGGAAAGACCAGATGAAGAAACAGAGAGAAGGCGGCCATCTGTAAGCCAAGGAGAGAGCCCTCAGAAGAAACCAACCCTGCTGACACCTTGATCTTGGACTTCCAGCCTCCAGAATTGTGAGAAAATAAATTGCTGTTGCTTAAGCCACCCAGTCTGTGGTATTCTGTTTTGGCACCCCAGAAGCTAATACAACTGGTAACATATAATTTTTATGACCAACAAAAATCAATAAAGGTATCTCAATTTTGTAAAAACAAAGCAAAACACCAACCGACTAAACAAAAACCAATCAACCTTTTAAAATGTGATTGGTTTTACAATTGTAGTTTGCTATTGTTATACTTCATTTTGAGTTCTTTCAGGGAAGGTTTGTAGCTTATTTCTGCCTCATTTATACCATTTTTTTCCCTCAAATTCCAGTTGATAAACAAGATGGTACTTCTCATTTCAGGTAATAGCTCCTGTTGCCTAATAACTATATACAAAACTTTAATACATAGTTTTTATTGCTGTTGTTATGCTTGCCTTGTTGATATAAACTCAGGACTAATCAGAACAGCCTGGGATCTCTGGGATCCAAGGTCAGTTTCTTGATATAGGACAGGTGCACTCAATCTTTTTTTATCACCTCCACAGAGAACAGAATCCTGTGTGCAGGAGCCCATGCACTGTTTCAGTAACTTCTCCAGTCTCTACCATTCTTGGAAGCATAACAGAATGGAAATGAGTATTATTATATTGATGGCCCATGGATTTTTTTTTTTTTTTTTTTTGGCTGTGCCATGTGGCTTGCGGAATCTTAGTTCCCCGACAAGGGATCGAACCCCGGCACCCTGCAGTGGAAGCGTGGAGTCCTAACCACTGGACCACTAAGGAATCCAGGGATTATTTTAATTTTTAAAAGGTATAGCATTAGAAAACTTCAAGAATTTATTGTTAAATGGTTAAAAACTATTGTTAAACTGTACCATTTTACAAGTGACCCTAGTGAATTGCATGTCTAAAGTATTGAACTCTGGTGATGTACTAAAAGGATACATGAATGGGTAAGAACCTGCACCATCTAGTGACAAGGATCTTTCTCTTCTCCGCCAGCCACTCTTCCAGACAGGTAAGAAACACTTTAGGAAAAAGGTGTGATTTTTGTGGTGAAGTAGGAGAAGTAGCTCCTGTATCTCTGTCTCCATGGAAGCCTAGTACAGGAAGGGGTTTTTCTAAGATAAGCACCAATAAATGAGAGGCAGTGGGTACAGTGCAAGGGCATATGCCTTGGTACTTCGCAGAAAATGGGTTTCTGGTTCTTCTACAGGGACTACGTTGCAGAGTTGTAAAGTACAGTTTGGAGAGTTGTAAATTTCAGCAGTGATTGATTGATGATCCACTGCCCGGAATGTGCTTAACAGGCTGTAAATCCTGGTATGAAAAAAATACCTCACTGTAGAATTGTGACACAGGTAAATGTATTCATTCTGAGAATATTTACTGACTGCCTACTATGTGTCAGACTATTCTAGGGGCTGGAGATGCAGTGATGAAGACAATGAATAAAAGTTCCTGCCCTTCTTGAATTTATGATTCAGAGGTGGAGTTTACTTTATAATGGTGGATGGTATATTCTAGCGAAATGGTGATTTGCACGTTGGGGATTTTTAGAGTGCTCCATTTGCTTTTCTTTTGATTTAAAAATACTTTGTTGGGCTTCCCTGGTGGCGCAGCGGTTGAGAGTCTGCCTGCTAATGCAGGGGACACGGGTTCGAGCCCTGGTCTGGGAAGATCCCACATGCCGCGGGGCGGCTGAGCCCGTGAGCCACAATCGCTGAGCCTGCGCGTCTGGAGCCTGGGCTCCGCGGCAGGAGAGGCCGCCGAGAGCGATGAGACCCGCACAGAGCGATGAAGAGTGGCCCCCGCTTGCCACAACTAGGGAGGGCCCTTGCACAGAAATGAAGACCCAACACTGCCATAAATAAATAAACAAAAAAAATTTTAAAAATAAGACACCCACTCATAATTTAAAAAAAAAAAACTTTGTTGCCATCACTTTTGCAAGTAGGCCAATTTTTGTTAATCTCCTTGATAATCCATCCAGTTGAGGAATTTAAAAACATCACAATACCATAGACTTGGAAGGGACATGAACTGAGATAATAGTTTTTTGTTTTTGTTTTTTTAAAAGGCAGGGGGGGGCGGAGGGGGGAAGCCTTTTAAAAAATTTATTTATTTATTTATTTATTTATTTTTGTCTGTGTTGGGTCTTCGTTTCTGTGCGTGGGCTTTCTCTAGTTGCGGCAAGCGGGGGCCACTCTTCATCGCAGTGCGCGGGCCCCTCACTATCGCGGCCTCTCTTGTTGCGGAGCACAGGCTCCAGACGCGTAGGCTCAGTAGCTGTGGCTCACGGGCCCAGTTGCTCCGCGGCATGTGGGATCTTCCCAGATCACGGCTCGAACCCGTGTCCCCTGCATTGGCAGGCAGATTCTCAACCACTGCGCCACCAGGGAAGCCCCGAGATAATAATTTTAACTCCTTTATTTTACAGATGGAAAAAAGGAAGTGACTTACCTAAATTTACTATTACATTACTGAGAGATTGAAGACCAGGCCTTAGATCTCTGTAGGCTTTCCTTAATCATATTCCTCATGGTTTCTGGGTTTCTGAATTGAGGTCTGAGTCTTAAGAAGCGATGCTTGCAAAAAACAGATGGTGCGATGAGTTCAGAAACGGCTGTAGATTGCAAACCTGATTTGGTTAATCAGAAAGCAGGGCTTGAAAATAGAAACAGACTCACAGATATAAAAAACAAACTTGTTACCAAAGGCGAGAGGGAAGCAGGGAGAGACAAATTAGGGGTATGGGATTAATAGATACAAACTACTATGTATAAAGTAGATAAGCAACAAAGATATATTGTACAGCACAGGGAATTATAACCATTATCTTGTTATATTTATAATGGAGTATAATCTGTAAAAATACTGAATCACTATGCTGTAACCGGAAACTAATACTGTAAATCAACTATATTTCAATAAAAAAAAAAAAGAAAGAAAGCAAGCATGACTTGGTGAAAGACTTACAGAGTATCTGAGCCCTAATCCTGGCCAGTTCATTAAATAAAACATTTAACCTGGTCCCTAAATTCCTTGTCTTTCAAATGTAGGGATAGGCTAGTTGATGAGAACATTTGCATAGTACTCTGAGCCCTTTAAAACATGCATTTGTGTAAAGAGATTTACAAAGTGCCAGCACATAGTGGTAAAAAGTGTTATTAGGCTAAGGAGTCTCAGAGCCTTAGCAAAGTTCTTGATCAGCGTGGTGACATAATGTTACCAGCATTTTTTATTAATCTGGTTGTGAATTACTGAATAGATTGAGGAAGTGGGGCTGGAGCTTCAGAGACCAGTTGGATGGGTTGCCAGACTCCAGTACAACACGAGGGTATCCAGTACGCTAAGGTAATGAGACCTGGGAGGAAAGTATTCTTTTCTTAACAACGTTCAGGGCACATGCAGCCTCGTTATTTACAAAGAAGAAAAAAGGTTTTATGAGTGTTTTTTGTTTTTGTTTGTTTTTAAAGCAGCTACTGTAGAGGCCTGGAAGGCGAGAAGAGCGCATTTGGAATTAAACCAGGGTTAGATTCCTGGCTTTATCCTTTTCTAATTAGGTAATATAGAGGAAGTCATCTAACCTCTCGAGCCTCGGTTTCGTTTCCTCCAAATTAAGGGCGACAATCCCTACTTGGTAGAGCATTCGTGTGCACAAAACCAAGTGGCTTAAGGCACCTAGCAATGGCGCTCACTGGTGGCTGCCGCCTGCCCCCGGGTATCCTTCGGGCTGGGGCTGAGACGCCAAGGACCGCCCAGGCCCGGAAAGCGGTTCTACCTGGAGACCGCAGTCGCGCACTCTCCTCCGGAGCCGGGCTGACCTCTGAACGCCGGCCTCCGCCTTGGACCAGGCTTCGCGCAGGATGACAGAGCATCTCTCGCTGGAGGGGCTCCCAGGATGCCGACAGGAAGCGGGCGGCACCGGGCGGAGAGGCGGTGACCGCGCCTGAGGCTGCGGCGGCCACCCCCACGCCGCCGCCCGCGAACTCGCCGCGAGTGCTGGGCCGCGCTGGCCTCGTTTGAAGTCTCCGGCGCGGCCGCTGGTTGGTGGACGCGGGTCACGTGGCCCAGGCAGGAGTTTCCCCGACAGCTGGAGGCTGCGTGGGATCCGGCGGCGGCTCCGGAGCTCGGCGGTGCGGCCTACCCCGCCCCCTCCCTCCTCCCCCGCCCGCTTCCGCCCGGCTTATTATCCTCCTTATTGACAAACAGAACGGCCGCGGCGGCGACTCTCGGCGTGCGTTTGTAGCCAAGCCATGGGAGACAAGAAGAGCCCCACCAGGTAACAGCGCCCGGGCCCCCGGGCCCGGACTGTGCAGGCGGCGGGGCCCTTGCGCCGGGTTTCGGGCGGCCGCCTAGCTCGCCGCCCGGGCAGCAGGGCGAAAACGGGGGCGGTGCCGCCGCTGCGCGAGCGCTGCCGCGTGAGGGGCCGGCGCCGGCCGCCCCACAATGGAGTCGCGATGGCGGCGGCCGGAGCGGCAGCTCGGGGTGTCCGAGCGGCGGTGGCGGCGACGGCGGCGGCTGCTGCTGCTGCTGCTGCTGCTGCGGCCGCGCTCACGCCCCCGCCTTCCTGACTCCCCTCCCCCTTCGAGCCGGAGCCTGGCGCGCTGGGGGCCTGCAGGGCTGGGGTAGCGGGACTGGGGCGGGGGGCGAGGCGGGGCGGCCGCGGGGCCCGGGCGCGGCCCGCTGGTGACCCCGCGCCGCGTCGTGTCCGGGTTGTGTCCTGCAGGCCGAAGCGGCAGCCGAAGCCGTCCTCGGATGAGGGTTATTGGGACTGTAGCGTCTGCACCTTCCGGAACAGCGCCGAGGCCTTCAAATGCATGATGTGCGATGTGCGGAAGGGCACCTCCACCCGGTGAGTCCCGGGCTTGCCCCGCGCGGCGCCCGCCCACCGGCTCGCGGCGCCGAGGACGACCCTGCGGCCGCCGCCCCCTCCCGTGACACTGGCAGACCTGGCGGGCGGAGACGAGCCTGAGGTGGTGGCCGCGATAGGAACTGGGTCAGATTGATCGCGACCCAAGTGATGCTTTGCGGTGAGGGGTAATTGAAGAGGCTGGAACGTTTTTTGCTGCCAAGAGAGAATAAATTGTTTAAGGGAGGCATTAGCTACTGCGATTTAATTCGTGTCGCTGGGTGTAATGCCCCCCCCTTCCCCACCCCTTCCCCACCACACAGTCCGGATGTAATAACGTTGGCTGCATTGTTGTGTTAGTGTGCAGGAATCAAAGAAAAACCATGAAATCCTCTTTAGGAGCAGAAGATGTCATTTAATGTCGTTCCTCAAAAAAGTATCTGATTGTAGAATCCACAACAGATTAAGCTTCCTTTTTTTTTTATATAGACGTCTGGAAGGGTCAGATCAGCGGTTTGTGTAGTGTTTTTAATCCCAAGTTCTCTAATATTGTATAAATAAATAGTTGGAGGTGAGCCCAGTCACAGGGACACATTTTTCCTGAAAGTATCTGAATATCTTTAGTTTGATTAAATGGCAATCTGTTAGACTATACAAATGGGATAAAATGATCTCTGCTTATTTTCGGTCTGTATTTTATTGTAAGCTTACAGTATGATAAGAGTCTTTTAAAAAACCACTTAAGTGTATTAAGTGGATAAAGAAAATCATTCAGGAAATTCAAAGTCTGTGGCATTCTTGATCTGCCAGCACTTAATTACTGTGATTTATGGCCTAATATTTAGATGACATATATTCTTGATTAAAGTCTGTTAGAAACTGGACTATCACGAGTATACTAATGCGATATACTCTTGTTTTAAAAAGGGCTATACAATAGTAACATTAGAGGAATATATTCAGTAGGAGTTAGATTCCTAAAAATGAGATATCCAGATTTTTAAACACCATTTATAGCATTTTATTAAATTTTTAAATGTGAACACATAAATGGTTGTCAAAAACTTGAAATTTTAAGATCTGCGTGAAGCTAGCTGCTTTTGACATACCTGTCTTTTTGTAAACCACAATATGCTTTTCGTATATTAATTCTCATTACATTGGATAAAATATATTAAGTATTTTTATGATGTCCTTTAAAGAGCAAATTTTCAAACAGCTACTAAATTCAAGGGAATATAACAGAACATGCTAAAAAGAAAGAAGTACCATTTGCTAAAATGAATGTGGTAACTATTTTTGGACCCGTGATTTAAGTATTTTGAAAAGCAGAGTATCTTTGTATCTCTAAGTCTATATAAGGTTGGATTTGGTTTAGATTATATTTGTATATCTATGTTAGTACTTTGTACTTTTTCAAACGCTCAATAAGCAATTTTCAGAAAAGGCAGGAACTTTAATGTGGAGACAGTTTTTATAATCTTAATCTCTGGTGCGATATTGTTGCTTTTTGTTGTTCCCTCTCTATTTTCTTGTAGCCATTAGAAAAATACTGAAACTAGAAGAGCCTATATGTTTATTTGCAGGGACAGCAAGGAAGGGGGGAAGCTGGTGTCCTACTCCACAGCCAGTCTTGGGGTTAGAGGAACCCTGAGAAATAGAGTAGGTGGTGGCAGCTCAGAAGAGAAGAAACAGGCCGAATACCTGGCACCTGGAAGAAGAAGGAATATAGTGCACAGGGGAGTTGGCCCAGGACAGAGAAGTGGGCCTAGTTTAAAAGAGGCTTGAGGCCCACATGGGGGCCCCTGACATTTCTTACCAGTACATCTGAGCTCTTATAGATCCAATTTTTAGTGGTGGAAACATTACTTGAGAAGGACTCAGAGAAGCATTGTCATTTGGATTGAAACTGAAGAGGCTCTGGGCAACTCACCAGAAGTCTAAGGGACACTCTGTTCCTAAAAGTAAGTGTTCTACACTACGACCCTCTCAGCTTCTTCCTTCCTCTCTCTGAATTTGTCTCTTCTCTTTTGATTTTGGCCCTAAGTTAAACCTAAGAGCTCTAATTTCTCTGTTACCTGTTATTTTTCTCCCACTGTTTCTGAAATTCAGAGTGGAATCCATGTTTGGGTAGAACAATGGAACAGGGCACTGTTAATAGGGCAGATATTGATTGCACCACAAAATATTTGTCTCTCTGGTAATGTTAGAAAAACAGGATTAAAGGACTACATAACACTGGAGAATCAAAAGTTTCAGTAGTTGGAAGAAATAATTCTCTACGACTGACATGTTAATTAGCAGTTAGGGTAATTTCAAGAATAAGGTTGGCAGTTACGAAAGCAGGGACTGGATAGCTGCAGAGCAGAGGGATGCAGTTTGCTAATTACTTGTTTGTGTGACTGACAAACAGGACTCGAATCCTTTAGGTCAGACTCACCTTTGAACTGATTTTGTCTTAGTCACCAAATGTGAGGCCAAGTCTAAGCCAATTCCAGAAGTTTGAAAAATCTTTTCTTTTTAAACCTCCAGAGAAGATGGAGTCCATGACCTCCCTTTAAAGTCTTTCTGACAGTCTTTTTTGTTTAAAGGATATCTAATTCAAATCCTTTGTATTGCAACAGATGACCTTTTCCTTTGGCAATGTCCCTGGTAGGTCATGTTCTTCTGCAGAATAACTGTATGGAATGAAATGAGGTTATATTCATAGCAGTATTTCAAAATGAAATGTGATTTGAAATAGCTTCAATTCCTAAATTGATAAATTATATTCTTTAAGTGTATGCCATTTCTCTGATTGAATTTTAATTTTGTACTTGTTGGCCTTAATTAGTTTAAATTTGACTAATCTTTTTTAAAATCTAGAATCTAAATAACTAGATAGTTCAAAACTGAAAGTTTTCTACATTGTGCTTTTGTGAAAGAATCAATGATAAATGTCAAACTGACAGGAAAAATATGAAAAAGTTACGGTGACAGTTATTTTCAAAGGTACTACACAGTTTCCTTCATCTTTATATTTCAAATTCTTTTAACGCAATAAGTGTCTCAAATATAAACCTAAGAAGCTTTAAGAAATCAAGAACCATTCTGAATCATCAGAGAAAAAGAAATATTTATTAGCATAGTGTGTGTGAGGGTAGTACAATCAATGTATTGAGTTAGACTCGTATCTTATTGCCACTTCACATAGGAATAGAAATTAATGCTTAATTCAGATCGCAGATATTTAAAAATGAAAATGTTAGAGCTACTTGTTTTGGTTTTGAACTGTGATCTAAATGAGAACCTATAAAACACCTAGTCCAGAGCAGGCTTTCAAATGTAATTTCAAGCGTAACATGTAATGTTATATTTTCTCAGGATAAATTGTAGTAGTCCCTTTAGGTTTCTCAGAGATGTTATGTTAGAGAATGATGAGAAAGATTTCACATATTAGCAAGAGTACTAGGTGTTACACTAGGAGTCTGGCAGTGAGTTCTTATCTCATTTCAACCACTTCAACATTCAGCAGTTTTTATTGAACGTCTTATTTTGTACGAGGGCTGAGCTAGGTACTAGACATACAGTGTTGAGCAAAATAGATGTTTGTTTCTTCTGTAAAATTTTATGATTTGCTGTGAATTCAGAAACACTTTGAATTGTAACCAATTCTGTACATGAGGTAGTATTAGCAAATCTTTATGTGTGAGCTGAAGAGGTGAAATTTTCTTGTTTAAAAAAAAATAGTGTTTATAATTGAACAAGTATTATGGTTAGGATCTGACTGTTGTTAAAAAGAATGAGTTATTTCAGCTTCTATAAAATGGAAGTAAACAATATAAAGTTCACACTTTGAAGAAACTTAAACCAGTTATCATCTGATAAAACTCTTTTTCAGTGTCACTGTTGTCTTGTCATACTTGCTTTCTGTCTTCTAATTTGAGGCTTGGCACAGATTCTCCTAGACCCTTGGTGTGGGAATGTGAGGAAAGAATTGCGGACCATCTCAGTCAGTCTGTTTTTCAGAATGCAGAGTTCTGAGCCTCCCTTACCTGAGGAGCCTTTCCAGCTACCCCACAGGTGTTGTTCAGAGACTCCTTATTCTAGGAGGTTGGTTGGTTTGTTTTTCTCTCTACATCTTGGGTTAGAGTAGTCACACGGGTTCATTGTTTAAGAGAAATTTTGAAAGTGATTAGTGTTTGGATAGTAGTGGTTTTCAAAGTGTGATCTGATGAACGCTGAGGGTCCCTGAGGACCTTTTAGGGAGTTCATCATCATACTAAGATGTTATTTGCCTTTTTCACTGTTGACACTTGAGGAGGTGGTGCAGAGGTAATGGTGAGTGAAACTGCTGGCTCTTTAGCATAAATCAAAGCAGTGGCACCACATTGCTATATTCATCGTAATCTTCACCGCCATGCACATGCAGTAAAAATAATGCTAGTTTCACTTAAGAATATTGTTCATGAAGCAGTAAAAATGACTAATTTTAGCAAGTCTTGAGTCTTTCTTAATGTTCTGTCTGATGAACTGGGAAGTACAAGTAAAGCACTCCTGCTGCATCCCAAACTAGTGTGGTTGAGTCGCGGGAGAGCAGTTGTAGTTGTTTGTAGTTGTTTGAGTTTTGAGCAGAACTAGCTTCTTTCATAGAACATTATTTTTATTTGAGAGAATGCCTGGCAAACTGTGGTTATTCAGACTCGGATATTTAGCAATTTTCTCAAAAATGAACACAGTAAGTTTGTCACTTCGGGGAAAACAATTGATAATATTTGTTGCCAATGATAAAAATTGAGCTTTCAAGTGAAAATTAGAATTTTTGAAAACTTGTAACCACTACAGTGAGCGTAAGAGCTTCCTAGTAGTTTAAAGATGATATCAGATGGTTATATCAATGAATATAATTTCTGATATTTTATCATGTGGTTTGTCAACATTTGGAAAATTTGCATAACTCAGTAAACCAGTATTTCCCAATAACCGACGTATGATGTTACAAAACCATGCATAGATAATCCACTCAAGGTATAAAATAAACCAGTGGATTTTAAGGGAACACTATGAAAACTTCATTGACGTGCTTCCAGATTTCACATGCAACTAACGTTTGCGAAACAGCTCTTTGTTGTGCTTTTATTTAGTATGAAAGAAGAATATCCACAATTATCTGAAAAGCCTATTAAAATACTCCTCCCTTTCTCAACCACATATTTGTGGGAGTCGAGATTTTCTTCATATTCTTGAAACAAAACAACACATTGCAACAAATTGAATGCAGAAGGAGATATGACAATCCAGATGTCTTCTATTAAGCTGGGTAGTTGAGTACTGCTAAAAATATACAATTACAACTCTTCACACAAGGTTATCTTTGTTTTGGAAAATATAGGGTTTTTTCATAAAAGTATATTATTTATATTAAAATATGATTTTTTAAAAATGAAGTAACGTATATTTAAATTTTTTTATCAGTTTTTATTTTCGATATAGTAATTTATTTCTTAATTTAGGTAAGACCTAGATAAACAAAAGCTCTTTTAACTTTTGAGAGTATAAAGAGATCCTGAGACCAAAAAGTTTATGCACTATTGGCATAGAGTCTTATTAGCTTTGGTTTCTGTATACAGCAGGTTTACTTCGGCAGGCATTCTTTCCCTTTCCTTTATCCTTTGTTGGGTGAGAGCTCTGATATAACCTAGTGACCTAGTTGTTAAACTCAGGGACCTAATCTTAGTCTTCTTTCCATGTCACCTCAGTAGTATTTGATGTTGGCAGCCTTTTTTAAAAATTGAAATTCTCCTTCCTTGACATCTCTTACACTCCTTTTTCCTAGCTTTCCTTATACATCTCTGAAATCAATTTCTGCCTACCCAAACTTGACTTCTTTTCCCTATTCCTTATTTTGTATGGGGCATAAACTTTCTTTAACCTAAGCTAGAAACTATCTTTTTCTCAACTTTGATTCTAACTCATCGTCATCCCTCGTGTCCAGTCTTCTTTTGGCTTGGCTCTCAAATCTGTCCTTTTTACAGTTTATATCACTGTAATTTAGAAGCCCGTATCATTTCTCTCATGAATTATTGGACAAATGGGTCTCTTCTCCAGAATGCTGCTAACATTATTTTCAGTATTTTTTTTTTTGAAACCTGTGTGATTATGTTGTTCTCTCTGTATTTAAAAAAAAAAAAAATTGAGACCTTTCTAGTGACTACTGACTAAAAGTTGAGCTCCTGAGCATGGTGTTCAAGGCCATAATAATCTATGCCTAGATTGCCTTGCTAGCTTCAGTTCCTGCTGTGTATCCCAACCAATCCTATGCTGCATCAGTACTCAAGTATTTCTGTCAGATGGTACTTCTTAAAAGAAATCCTCTGGGATTACAATCATGCCTGCACCACCCCCACTATCATGTTGATTCAGTGTATCTATGTGTATGTGTAGATAATTATTTCTAGAGAATGCAGTACTGTCTAGATTTTTGCCTGCTCTCCCAGGCAGGGACTGTCTTACTCACTTCGGTATCCCCAGAAGCTAGTAAAGTACCTGGAACATTGTAGGCATTTAAACTTTGTCAATTAATGTTCTTTTAAATTTGACTGTTACTATTTGCCACCTGCCATTGCTTTTCCAATAACTTTTGAGATTATATTTGTAACAATATTACCAGATTATTTTGTCCATAATTTGTAGGTATTTATTGATTCAGCATTATTTTTATTTTCACAATTTTGCTTCATATTTTGATACTGTGTTATTCGATTAAAAGCACAATTTTTACAGTTAGATGAGTAACTGAGATGAGTGATTCTGAGTCTTTATTTAAACATGGGAATAGTATTTTTATAACACAGTATTTGATTATTTTGAAGATTAAATAAAAACATAAAGAACTTAGCACATGTCTTACCATATTTTATTTGTTCTTATATACATTCTTAAAAGCATGTATGTGTACAAGAGAAAATATAACTTTTATCTCCGTTTTAGAACATTTTTAGCTTTGTCATTTTTTGTATTGACATATACCATTATATAAGTTTCATGTGGTAGCATTATTTCAAGGATGACATTGTACATGAATACCTTAGCATTTTTAAGGTATAACTTTGGAAAATTATGTATTATTTATTACCTCACAACCTTTTCTTTAGGTCTTGTTATTTAGATTACTGAAATTTACATAGTATAGCTGAAAATGAGAAGTATTTCTCCTAAACTACTGAAGTCATGAAAGAGTACAGCATATTATAAAATATATGTTATTACTCGATTAAATTGTGGGTTCTCCGTTAAATGATATTTAAAGTTAAAATAGTTGATGTCAAGAGCCTATCAAAAACTAAAATATACTAAACATAGATTTGTAGTATTTGAGATTGTTTAATTGAAAAATAGTTTAGAATTCAGATTTTGCATTTGTTTGAACTACACTGAATTTAAAATTAATGGAATGAATTAAATTTAATTATAATTCAAATGGAAGTAATTTTTACCTTATGACTGAGACAGTATTATTTTATCTATGAACATGTTACTTTTAAAGATAAATCAATTGTACAAATTAGCAGACACCTATATAACTATAGGAATAGGCAGACATTCAATAAAAAAGGAATTTTCCCTCATCTTGTGCTTCTTTACTATTTTTAATTGTTCAGTCAAGCTAACAAGATTAGTCATTGATATCTTTCTAGAATTTGTTATTTTGCCTTCCTCATTAACTGCTTATTCTTCAATATCCAGCTCACATATCTAGTCCCTGTGACATTCTCCTAAGCCCATCCCAAACTTGCCTTCCTTTGTGTTTTTTGTTGATATCTCTGATTGTGATCTCTATCTAGCTTCAGCATTTCCTCATAAACCCAGAATTGATTTTGTCTTTCTCATGAAGCTGAGTATTCTCTCTCAATGGGACAAATTAACCTGAGAGAGGAGGATGGCTGTATTCTCTTCCTGGAATGAATAGTTCCTCAAAGTCAATTTGTGTTGCTTACCTTTATTCTATCATTTAGCATACTATAGTTCTGTTAGATGTATGCATTTACTCTCGTTATGAGTTTCTTAAGAGGAATATGAGTTTTTCATTATCTTTTTCGAAGATGTTTAACTAAGTGCCTGGGAAATAATAGGTGTTCAGTAAAGGTTTGTTGAAAGAGGAATATAGGTATTAGAAAGGAAAAGTTATTATTATTTTTTTTAAATAAGCTTTGAAAAAGTTGGAATTCTGATACAGGTTAAGTCATTATTTGGAAAAGAACCCTCCTATATACATGTGTGAATTATTGGAAATAAATTATCAGAAGTGAACAAAATTCTAGAATTCTGCACATGCTTATTCTAGGTTTCTTTGCTTACTCCTCTTTCCTTCAAGGTTAGATATCCGGCCAACATACTTTGGTAGAAAGATTAGCATTCTTTGGGGTAACAAGTTTTCATTCAATGAAACCTTAGGTGCTTTTTTTTTTTAAAGACACATTTTCGTTAAATAATTATCTTTTATAACTTGTAATGTTAGTGGTTTTACAAGTGTGTAAAATATTATTATGTCATTGTGACTTTGAAACTAAATTATTCATTTAACAAATATTTACTGAACACTTAACAGTGTTTTGTTTATTGGCTTTCATGATTGCTAAAATCTCTACCTTTTGTTATATATGCTCTGTGGTTGATAATCTGTTTTAAAAGATTCAGTAGGCATTTTGTTCTGTAATGTTGTTTATTATGGAAATTTACAGAATTACTGAGAATTTTAGAGCTGGAAGGAACCTTTTAAGAGCTTCCAAAGTGTTTAGTCATTTTCTGAGACAGGCTATTTTTTATTTCTTGAAACCTTAATGGTAGAGATAAGATAATTTTCAGGGGGAAGATATTGAGGGGTATGGGGTAGAGATGTTGGTATTTAAACTTTTGAAATTGTTGAGGCCACTATTGTTTCCAAACCCTTTCGTCTGGGATTTTCAACTCTGGAGGACTCTTGCTGTGCTGCAGTCTTAGAGAACTGCCAGGTAATGCATAGCAATCTGCTGGGTGAGGTCTTTGCTATTTGTTGGAACTCATGGCTCTAGCTTAGTAGCCTCTTGACAAGTAAGAAAACAGGCCTGGAAAGATTGAGCTGTTCAAGGTCAGTAGCTGGTTAGTGCTAGGTTCAAATGTTTGGATTTCTAAGTCCTTTTTATTACCTTGCTGTGGTAGCATTCAAATTTTGTAGCAAGTAACTTCTTAAGGATTTCTTCTTGTAAATTTCATTATACCTGTATCTAGTGCTGTACATCTTGAAAACTTCTAACATTAAACCTACTACTTACAACTGATATAAGAACTTATGTTAAAATCTGGGCTAGCACTATAGTGAATGAAAAACAAAATGACTGTCAATTGTTTTCTCTATTTTAAGAAATATTTTTGAAGTTAAAATGTCAAACTTCATTTTGATGTCTTTTACAATAACGTTTATTGTGCTGTATATCTTGACCTCTTTGATATCATAGTATTTCTTAGGAGAAAAATCCCAGTAAATATTATTTCCCTCTTTTATTTGTGATATAAATTCTAAGAATC
Source organism: Balaenoptera physalus (assembly GCF_965194825.1). Lineage (NCBI taxonomy): Eukaryota > Metazoa > Chordata > Mammalia > Artiodactyla > Balaenopteridae > Balaenoptera > Balaenoptera physalus. The sequence continues at coordinate 71,672,954 of NC_138892.1, forward strand.
TCTAATAGTATAACAAATTACAAATTTGACTGTATGTGTGTATGTGAATGTGTGTGTATGATAAAAAATTTATACAGTTCTCCGACAGTTTTTAGACATGAGTTAAATCGCTTCATCTTTACATATTTTATAGTCTGATCAGGGTTCTTTTACACAAAATCATCCTTTATAGGATATACTAGCAATGAGCAACCTAAAACAGCAGCAAGTAGATAATATTCAATGCCAGAGAAGTAGTTGCTCAGGAAGTAGAGCTTTATGTGTATTTGCAAAGTAGGCAAAGTTGTTTTGGTCATTTTTTCATCTTTCTCCATCCTTTTTTGTTATTTACTTTTTGTCTACCCAGGGCCCAGAGTCTCCTAGCCTACTTTCTAAAATGTTCTCATTTCTTTATTTACTAGAAAATCTTTCCTGTTTTAGGTAAATCTGAATAAAGTAGTAGTTTCAAGCGTGAATATAAGTAACCTGGGCATGGGGGATAGAATTATTTATTTATTTAAGATCATAACTCTTTTTCTGATGATAAAAGTGTTACATGTTCATTGAAGATACTAAAGTATAAGGAGGAAAATAAGAATGCCCACCCTCATAACATCTCTCAGGCCAGAGAGATGTTAGCACAGCATTGAACGCACAGCCATCCTTTCCTTTAGCCGTACTGTTCTTTCAGGGCCAGCTTTGGGAAGCCTCCTGTGAGAGAGCAAGTTGCCGGAAATAAGGGAGTAAGGATGAGATGGGTTTGCCAGTTAGAGTCAAGTAACAGGTTTCTTGGCGTAGAGAGAGCTGTCCTTCCCTCAGAAGGGCCCAGAGGTTTTGAATTGTGCTCTTTGGAGCCCCGAGATCTCCTGAAATTATCTCAGTGGCTGCCAATAGGAGCAAACAAGTGGGACTTTGTGTTCCCACACTCCACTTCAGCCAGATCATCTATGCTCTTATACATTTTATGTGTTAGGATTTCTCTTAATTTTTATTTCCTAAGTGAGTTTTGCTATTAAAACCTTTTCTTTTGAGAATCATTGCCCTGTTCCATCCATTTAGCCTTCTACCACTCAAATTCTGCTCAGCACAGGCTGGATTAATTGTGACTGGACTTCTTAGCCTCACATTTCAAAGGGAAGCGCTAATAATGAGTTTTGTATAGTGGTGGGGAGATTTGAAGCTTTTCCCTTTGAAAAGCCTTTTTCCTTTCTCCCTTCTTCCCTGTTCCTTTCCTTTTTTCTCACCCATCTTCTTAGACATTTTGCTTTCTTTTTTAAGACCAAGGCTGATAAGGCCCAGGACTCTATAATCATTGATTAGATGAGTAATGAGCAGTACAACTTACAGATGAAAAATATTTTAAATTCATAATGTCATCAAATTGTACTTTTTGATAAAACTTAAGGCTATTTCATCATCTATATGAATGTGGTTATCAAATTTGCTCAGTATTCCCTTGTTGCCAACTTTTCGTAAACTTTAATGTCTCTGATTCACACAGCACTTTTCTATAATATTCCTTGGTAATTTACATTTTAATTGTAATCTTGCCATCTTCCACTTGTGTAGGATTTCATTATACATGTTTTTAGTGCAGGAAAATATATCTAGTTTTATTTTTCCACTGTGTATTTGTTTTTAATTTTTATGTGTACTCATGATAATGGAAAGCAAAAAAAGGAAAAGAATGTCGATATTTATGAGTTGCTTGCAATTATGTAGTATAGTGGTGAAGAGTTTTGATTCTGGAGCTCAACTATATGGGCTTATATATTAGTCTCACCACTTACTGGCTGTGTGAACTTGTGAAAGTTACTAACTTTGAGCCTGTTTTTTCAGTTGTAAAATGGAGATGATAATAACAACCAAGTGTTGTTGTGAGAATTAAATGAGATAATTCTTGTAAAGTACTTGGCACAGTGCCTGGCATACAGTAAGTCCTCAAAAAATATTAGCTGAAACAGTCAAATACATGAGTGGTAATATAATAATAGACTTACATATATATAACAGTCCCTATTGTCAAATGTGTGGGTTCTAGTGGGTGACTGACAAAACCAGAACATAAGAATAAGTGTTTTCTACTAAAAAATAATACTTCCACAAATTGCTTCAGGGAATATTTTCACCCTCTTACCCTCCTTTCCTCCCTCCCTCTCTCCCTGTTTCTTCTCTGCCCTTCGTGTGTGTGTGTGTGTGTGTGTGTGTGTGTGTGTGTGTTAAGCTGATGTGGACTGTCACATAAACATTTGGGCCTTACCAGTAAAAGTTTTTGCATCTAGAAAGTACTTTGGTAGTGTAATAGTGGTAAGCAGCGTATATAGACTTAAGAATTGAATTAAAAGCAGCATTTTTTTTTTTAACTGTTCGTCAGAGTTAAAGAGTAAGTCTGCTTTCAAGGTTGGATGGTCAGACGGTATGGTCATGGTCTTTTTTAGGCCACAGTGTCTTGTTGTTTATTATATTATTTCCTCTGCTTTGTACTTTCTTATCCTCCACAGTTTCTTTCTTATTCTTTATGATTGCTCAAGGCCTCATCTCTCTCAAGAAGCATTTCTTTATCCATAGGCCAGAATGAATGCCCTTTCAATTACTCTTAAAGCATTATGTGCAAAATGTGATGATTATGTTTACACAGTGTATTGAAAATATTTCATTTTGTTTCTCTCTCCTTCCCTGAACTGTAATCTTCTTGAGAGTAGCGCGACCGGTCCAGAATCACATTTTAGTTTAAATCCCCACCATGCCATTTATGGTCATATAACCATAGGGCTTTATGGTGATGATTAAATGTGATAAATGATGTAAGGAACTTAACATAGTTTTTAGTTAATAATAATGGTAATAATTGTAAATGATATTAATAAAAAATCCCAGTGTCTGTCATTGTGTCTTGCGTAGGTACTGACAATGCTTAACTGAACTGCAAAGTCTCTTTATCGTTTATCTGATTCTGTTGTTGCTTTAAACTGTTTTGCACTTGTTTTTAAGGAACATTTACATCATTTCATTTCATTTCATTTCATCGGCCTGTGAGTTGGGTGGAGTATGTCTAATTGTGCCCATTTACTTCATAAAAGAACTTGTGTCAACCTAAATTACCTTCATACTCAATTTTTTCAGCAGTTTAAAAACTGTTTTCTTTTGTCATCGATACAATGCATAGTTGAAACCACAGCAAGTAGCATTTTATTCTAAGTTGTGATTATTGTGTTGAATCTTAACTAGCGGTAGAGAAACCATTTGGTGGAAGCTGTTGCAGTAGTCTAGGCAAGAGACAATAGTGGCCCAAACAAGGATAATGCCGGTAGGAGAGAGAAGTGAATGGATTCTAGATATGTTTAGTAGAAAATGTATAGGACTTGATGGATGGTTGGATATGGTTGTGAGAGATAGGAAGTTGGGTTTTAGAGAGGGAAGAATCGAGGATAAATCCCAGGATTCTGGCTTAATTATGCAGCTAGGTAAATGGTGGTACTTGTCACTGACCGGAAACAAGAGGAAGGACAGGTTTTGGGGAAGGTAGTGGTTCACTTTTAGGTTTGTTGAATTTCAAGCATCTGAGAGAAATCTGAGAGGGGGGATCTATGAGGCAGTTGGATATTTGGGGCTTAAGCTTAGGAAGGAGATCAGGGCTATAAATATATGTTTGTTAGTCATCAGCATACATGACCAAATTGAAGCCATGGGAGTGAGACAGATCTAGACAGATCAAGGAGAGAATAGATAGAACAGCATGAGAAAAGAGAACCTAGGACAGAAACTTGAGAAACATCATCACTTCCTTGTGGTGGTAGAAGAAGAGCATCCTACAAAGAAGAAGAAAGAAATAGAGGAGAAAGAAAAATTAAGTAGGGAGTGAGTAACCCAGGAGAGTGTAATGTTATGGGAATAGAGGGAAGAGAATATTTTCAAAAGGAGGGGATGTGGTTGGCCATGGCAAATGGCTTTTACTTTCATCAGAATCTTAATTTTTCCTTTGCATTCTGTGTAATATTTATTTTAACAAGTGTTGCATTAACATTTATATTTTAAATTGTAACAAGATTATAATCCTGCATAGTGCTTGCACTAAGCTTTCCATGGTAGTTACAACAGTTCTAAATTATATCTAATAAAGGAGGTTAATAATGGTAGGTCAGGAGATGAGTAAAATTATGTTACTAACTAACTTGTTTCAAGGAAGAGTGCTCTGATGATCTAGAGCATTCTTATCTAAATATCACCAAGCCTCTATTTTTACAGGTAACTCCTGGTTATAGAAATTAATAGAATTAATTTAAAAAATTGGATCCATGTTGGTATCAAGAATTTTTTAAGTGGTAAGTACAACAACTTGGAACGCTTTCTTGGAAAACTGCATAGTTAATTGCGAGGGAGCGTGTATAGTTTGAAGAAGTTCTTATCTTCTGTTTTTAGAAGGAATGAATCATAACATTAGATCAGCTAACCAAGCAAATCACAGCACTTTTCATAAAACTGTACAGTATATTTGGTCTGTAAAGTGGTAGTCATTGTGGAGTATATTGGATTTGATGTTATCCATGATTCAGATTTTTTTTTAAGGCAAAAAATAATTTTGTGACCTTTTAATGCCATGCTAGACAAGCTCTAATAAGCCCACTTGTGGGTTATCTCTTTTGAGAAGTGTAAGTTCATTTAACTTAATGTCCATAATTTAGATTTTATGAGTGCTGAATAACAAAGTTATTATTTAGAATATAGTCAGTAGGTTGCACTATTACTGTTGACCTCAGACTATTTGAAACTTATTATATTAGAAAAATTTGCCATTGTTTTATAAATCAGTTTTACAGGACTTCCCTGGTGGCGCAGTGGTTAAGAATCTGCCTGCCAATGCAGGGGACATGGGTTCGAGCCCTGGTCCGGGAAGATCCCACATGCTGCGGAGTAACTAAGCCCGTGTGCCACAACTACTGAGCCTGTGCTCTAGAGCCCGCAAGTCACAACTATGGAAGCCCGCATGCCTAGAGCCCATGCTCTGCAACGAGAAGCCACCGCAATAGAAGCTCACGCAATGCAATGAAGAGTAGCCCCCACTTGCCGCAACTAGAGAAAGCCCACGTGCAGCAACAAAGACCCAATGCAGCCAAAATAAAAATAAATAAAATAAATAAATTTATTTAAAAATAAATAAATAAATCTGTTTTACATCAAGAATATGCACTTATGTTTTAGAGATAGTTATTAAGAATTGATTTGAAAATTAATACAGGGCTTAGAATCTCTTTAGATTAATTTTAATATTATGGTCAGAAAAGGTGAGAAAAAGAATTTGAAACTGCAGAGTAAGAGTTAGATTTCCTTATCGTGTTGACATAATTGTTGGCATTCAGAGTATTGTTAGCTGTTATTTTTGTGTATTGGGTTGGCCAAAAAGTGCCTTTGGTTTTTAAGTAAAAATAAAAGACATGTTTTTTCATTTTTACCAAGAACTTTATTGGACAACGTATTCACCCTTTTGTTCCACTACCTTCTGCCATTTTTCAGGCAACTTCATAATTCTGTCTTCCCAAAACTTTTTATCTTTTTGAGCAAAGAACTGTTCCAGGTGCCTTTTACAGTCCTCCAGGGAATTGAAATTTTGTCCATTAAGAGAATTTTGTAAAGACTGAAATAAGTGGAAATCTGAAGGTGCAATGTCTGGGAATACGGCGGATGAATCAGAACTTCTCAGCCAAGCTGTAACAGTTTTTGCCTGGTCATCAAAGAAACATGCGGTCTTGTGTTATCCTGATGGAAGGTTATGCGTTTTCTGTTGACTAATTTCAGACGCTTTTTGTCAAGTGCTGCTTTCAGTTGGTCTAATTGGGAGCAGTACTTGTTGGAATTAATTGTTTGGTTTTCTAGAAGGAGCTCATAATAGAGGACTCCCTTCCAATCCCACCATATACACAACATCACCTTCTTTGGATGAAGACGGGCCTTTGGTGTGGTTGGTGGTGGTTCATTTCGCTTGCCCCACGATCTCTTCTGTTCCACATTATTGTACAGTATCCACTTTTCATTGCCTGTCACAATTTGTTTTCAAAATGGAATGTTTTCATTATGTTTCAGTAGAGAATCTCATGTGGAAATACGGTCAGGAAGGTTTTTTTTCACTTAACTTACGTGGAACCCAAACATCAAAACGATTAACATAACCAAGCTGATGCAAATGTTTTTCAGCGCTTAATTTGGATATTTTTTGAGTATGTTGACTATTTCCTGCGTGGTATATCGTTGATTGTTCTCAATTAATGTCTCGATTTGATCAACTTCAACTGGTCTCCCTGACCGTGGAGCATCGTCCAGTGAGAAATCTCCAGCATGAAACTTCAGAAAACTGCACAAATCTTTTTTGTGTGTTTCACTTGCGTTTTTACCTTTCTTGAAATAATAAAGCATAATATGCCAAAAATGTTGCTTATTTTCTTCCATCTTCAATATTAAAATGGCTACACAGAAATTCACCAATTTGATAAGTCTTTTTTTAAAATGCACGCTGATATGACAGCTGTCACATACAGTCTAACAAAATTGTTTCGAATGAAGTTAAAGACAACTAAGTGCTACTAGAGCCATCTTATGGAAAAAACCGAACGAACCTTCTGGCCAACCGATCTTTAACTTGGATACTAACTATAATTAGCTAAGGAAGGACTAATGCTTCTCACATTTTGGACTAGGATCAGGAAAATGTTTCCTTGAACTAGAAACTATTAAGAATAGAGGGTATTACTTTTCTACAGAAGTATCCCATGATACCAGATATGGTTTATAAAATGTGGTGCTTAATTATGGGACTAGGGTATTTGTCAAATTAGGAAGATCAAAATACTGTTGAAGATCAATTAATGTGATTAAGGTATCCTTAGGAAGAATGACTAGAACATAAAATGATATAAAAAGAAAAACCTCACAGCCAATTGGTTAGTGTTTAGCATAGTACAGGAGGTGGTAGGAAGTGAGAGATGTTATTTGGCGGTTGCTAGAATGGTGTTTTATTCTGGGGTTGTAGTAATGTAGGCTTCTTTATATTTAAGTTAACTGCATCTTAAACTTTAAAAAATTTCAATTAAAAAAAGTAGCTTGTAGACACAACAACCAGTTTTCAGGGCTGCTGCACACTTAGACTGTGTGCATTATGCAATTCTTTGTAATGCTTTGGTTCCGTCCAGATTTGTTGGGAAAGAAATGCCCTGGAAGGTGGCGTGCGATTTATTAATCAGTTTGAGGAGGTTGGTTGGTATAGTTCAGTTGAGTCTTATCTGCTTTAGCTTTAGGTTGAATTTTTGGACCTAAAAACCAAGAACCAAATTCCAAATTGGGCCCCCACCCATTAACTCATATTTTCTGTGAGTTCCTTTTTAGGAACATAATTAATATTCACTTTGCACTTTTAGCTTAATACTAATTACTTTGTAATGCTTTCCGTATTAGTTACCTGTTGCTGTATAACAAATTACCACAAAACTCAGTGGCCAAAAACAATCAGCATTTATTATCTTCTCTCCCTCCCTCCCTCTCTCCCTTCCTTCCTTTCTTCCTTCTTTCCTTCCTTGTCAAGAATTCAGAAGCCGTTTAGCAGGTGGTTCTGGCTCAGGATCTCTCAGGCTCAATTGAGGGAGGATCCACATCTAAGCTCACTCAGCGTTGTCGGCAGGCCTTAGAATACCTGCTTACAGCCGTTGGCAGGCCTCAGGACTCTGGTTGTTGGCCGGATACATTAATTTAGTGGTCATGTGGGCCTCTCCATGGGGCTGCTCACTACATGGCAGCTTGCTTACCCCAAAGCAAGATATCTGGGTGAAAGTCACCAAAACGGGAGCCACTGTCTTTTTATAACCTAATTTTGGGAGTGACATCCATTACTTCTGCCAAATTCTGTTCCTTAGAAGTGAGTCACTAAATCCAGCCCATACTCAGAGGGAGGAGATTACAGAAGGGCATGCATACCAGGAGGTGGGATCAATGTGGACCATCTTAAAGGCTGCTTATCACATGGTCTTTGAAGTGTAAAACTTTTTGTGGTTGTTGCAGAATTCTTTCCTGAAAGGGAAGCTTATGGAGGAAACCCAAAATATAAAATAGATAAATGGAGAGCTGTTCTGTCCAGAGCAGGGGTTCTAGGGACCTAGAGCTTACCTGCTAGCATCCCTCCACTTCAGCTTTTCTGAACAGATTGAATATTAGTATCTTTACCATCTAATGTCAGTCAAGAACATGAATATGTACTATTTTTCTCATACTTTCCTTTTAGAATTTGTCAGCAGTTGCAGTTCTAAAATTCTAGCTTATAAATAAAAATCAGGTATTGGAACATGGAAAATGATTTGTGTAAATGTTTCTGGCAACTTTAATGGTCTGAGGAGCTTTCTTTACTAGTAAATCTAATGGAATGGCTGATTTTGTAATATTAGCAGATATAATTTATATATTGGTAGGATAATGATAGTGATTTACTTAGTAACTACTGTCTAGAATGTTTTCTTAACTATTTCCAAATTATATGTATTTTTGTATAAGTGGTATTTGCACTTCTTTTAATATTAATGTGTTTTTGTATCTCTTTCATGCTGCACATCGTGATTCCTGATCAATATCATAAATTACTTATTTTCTTTATCTTGCAATATAAAGAATATAGTCTCAAAATTATAGTACAGTCATCCCTTGGTATCTATGGGGGATTGGTTCTGGGACCCTCTTGGTTACCAAAATCTGAAGATGCTCAAGTCCCTTACTAAAATGGTGTAGGAGTTGCACATAAACCTGCATACATCCTCCCATATACTTTAAATCATCTCTGGGTTACTTATAATTCCTAATACAGTGTAAATGCTATGTAAATAGTTGTTAGCACGTTCTGCTTTTTGGAACTTTGTGGAATTTTTTTTCCGAATATTTTTGATGTATGGTTGGTTGAATCTGTGGATGCAGAACCCCTGGATACAGAGAGCCAGCTGTACCAAAGTTAATACAAACACTAAATCTCTAAACTTAGAATTTTTTTAATAGTTCTTTCAAGATATATAAAATCATTTGAAAATAATTCCGTTTCTGGGTGGTTATGTTACGATTTGATATACGGTTAGGTTCCAGGCATGGTTTTTAAATGCATTACTTATATTTTTATTAACTTAATCCTCACCATTGTTCTGTGAAGTAGGTTCTGCTGTTACCCCTATTTTACAGATAAATACAGTTTTTTCCATCTTGATTTTAGGTTAATTTATGTTAACAAGAAAATAGTACTGTTTTTGTTTGTTTCTTTATGGGTTCATGTAGAGCTAAGTAGTGGATAAGGCTGAAGGAAAGGAAACTTTAAGAAGCGGATTATCTGATGAGCTGTTTAAGGAGCAGAAAAGGATGACAGTTTCTGTAAATAACATTGTTTAGTAAGTAAGTGTGTAATTCACCTTTGACCTCATTTTGGTTAACTGAGGTACACACGTCCCCCCCATATTTATGAACCAGCAATAATGTCACTGAAATACGTGTGAATATATGTATGATGTTGAATTTTATTACACTGCTAAAGGATTTCAAGTCCAGGATTTGCCACGAACAACTTTCCACAGCTATAATACCTTACATTAGAATTTTAAATCTTAATTGAAAGTTAGAAAATAATGTACTTGGAATCACAAAACCAGTTGTAATTTAAGTTGCTTACGGCCAGAATATAATGTCTAAACTAATGGGTAGTAGTGGAAGTGAAAGTTAGCTAACTCTTTTTTTTTTTTTTTTAAACTTTGGGTTTTTAGTTATTTGTTTATTTATTTATTTATGGCTGTGTTGGGTCTTCGTTTCTGTGCGAGGGCTTTCTCCAGTTGCGGCAAGTGGGGGCCACTCTTCATCGCGGTGCGCGGGCCTCTCACTGTCGCGGCCTCTCCTGTTGTGGAGCACAGGCTCCAGACGCGCAGGCTCAGTAATTGTGGCTCACGGGCCTAGTTGCTCCGCAGCATGTGGGATCTTCCCAGACCAGGGCTCAAACCCGTGTCCCCTGCATTGGCAGGCAGATTCTCAACCACTGCGCCACCAGGGAAGCCCTCTTTTTTTCTGAACAGTTTTTTCAAAAGTTCAGATTGATTTTATGCAGTAGATTCTCATTAGTGAAACACTTGATTAGGTTCTTGATTACTAAGGAGTACCTTTTTGTGGATGGGAGTTACAATTATTAGAGCTTACAGAGGATACTTTTGAATAGAGTATCCTAATTTCTGGAATGTCTTTTCTCAGCTGTTCTGATAAAATCCATCTTAGTTGAGCTTATGCTATGATAACAACAACAAACACCTTTGAATTCTGGTCTCTTAAGTGAACCTTTTGGTTACCTTAAAATATTTTCAAGATATTTTGATTCGCAAATTATTTTTAAAAATGCATTTGATTTTATTTTCAATTCATAAGATCTGAGTCTAAATGGAGACTACATGTGTTGCTATAAATTAAAATTGGAAATTATCATTTAGTTCTTAATGACAACTTTTATACTAGCTTATACCATAAGGATAAAATATTTGGATTATTGCTCCTGTATCTGTTGCATCAGTCCAAACACGTAGGACCTTCATGCCATGTACTTGCTTACTTTTCAGGGAATAGATGTTAACTAGGAATCTAGTTAACAAGATGGCCCTTTTGGCATTTATCTCTGTATTACAGTTAGAAATTGAGGTCTGTGTAGTGCCCCTGTTTGCCTGAATTGGTCATTTAAAAGGTAATGCATTAAGCAGCTCATGCAGCTCAATATCAAAAAAACAACCCAATCCAGAAATGGGAAGAAGACCTAAATAGACATTTCTCCAAAGAAGATATACAGATTGCCAACAAACACATGAAAGAATGCTCAACATCATTAATCATTAGAGAAATGCAAATCAAAACTACCATGAGGTATCACCTCACACCAGTCAGAATGGCCATCATCGAAAAAAATCTACAAACAATAAATGCTGGAGAGGGTGTGGAGAAAAGGGAACCCTCTTGCACTGTTGGTGGGAATGTAAATTGATACAGCCACTATGGGGAACGGTATGGAGGTTCCTTAAAAAACTAAAAATAGAACTACCATATGACCCAGCAATCTCCCTACTGGGCATATACCCTGAGAAAACCATAATTTAAAAAGAGACATGTACCACAATGTTCATTGCAGCACCATTTACAATAGCCAGAACATGGAAGCAACCTAAGTGTCCATCGACAGATGAATGGATAAAGAAGATGTGGCACATATATACAATGGAATATTACTCAGCCATAAAAAGAAACAAAACTGAGTTATTTGTAGTGAGGTGGATGGACCTAGAGTCTGTCATACAGAGTGGAGTAAGTCAGAAAGAGAAAAACAAATACCGTATGCTAACACATATATATGGAATCTAAAATAAAAAAGGTTCTGAAGAACCTAGGGGCAGGACAGGAGTAAAGACGCAGACATAGAGAATGGACTTGAGGACATGGGGAGGGGGAAGGGTAAGCTGGGTTGAAGTGAGAGAGTGGCATTGACATATATATACTACCAAATGTAAAATAGATAGCTAATGGGAAGCAGCTGCATAGCACAGGGAGATCAGCTGGGTGCTTTGTGACCACCTAGAGGGGTGGGATAGGGAGGGTGAGAAGGAGACGCAAGAGGGAGGGGATATGGGGATATATGTATACATATAGCTGATTCACTTTGTTCTACAGTAGCAACTAACACAACAATGTAAAGCAATTATACTCCAAAAAAGATGTTAAAAAAAAAGTAAAAAAAATAAAAACAAAGGATCCTGACTCATCCAAAAAAAAAAGCTAATGCATTAATTACTATTATTTTTTAAAACTCAGATTTATATAAAAATGGATATAATCTATCCAAGACAATTTGTATCTTTAATTGGGAATCTAGGAAAAATCGGTTGACATGGTGCTGTCAACCTTTACTAAATACAAATATTACCTTATAACAAGATTGAAACTTAAGATTTTCATTAGAATTACATTTTCAATTTGTTTTTGTTGAGTAATGATTTTATACACCATTTTATCCTGTTTACTCTTAAAACAAAGGAAAAGCTATACATTATCTTTAATTTTTTGTATAGAACGAAGAACCATGAAACCATATGTTTCTTGAAGGTAAGGAATAATTATTAAATAGGAGCATAATGGTAGCAGGGAAGACTATAACTGAAACATATCTGTATCTTCAGTAAGAACTAGTGTTTGAAGTCATCACTGCTCTAGCACATTAAAATGAACATGTACCTGATTAATATGTATTGAGTTAAAGGTAAAGGCAGTCTTCATGTGAACCTGAAATAAAGTTCTGTTGAGGAGACTTTTCTTCTGTTAGAAATAGTTTTTTGTTTTTCAATGACAGGTCCAATTTAAAAAGTATAACATGGGGGGGTGGGTGGGAAGGGGGAGCTGGGAGGAGGTGAGAGAGTAGCATTGACATATATGCACTACCAAATGTAAAATAGATAGCTAGTGGGAAGCAGCTGCATAGCACAGGGAGATCAGCTCGGTGCTTTGTGACCACCTAGAGAGGTGGGATAGGGAGGGTGGGAGGGAGATGCAAGAGGGAGGGGATATGGGGATATATGTATACATATAGCTGATTCACTTTGTTATACAGCAGAAATTAACACAACATTGTAAAGCAATTACAGTAAAGATGTAAAAAAAATAAATGAAATGGAAAATAAGTAAAATAAAATAATTTATTGCTATAAAAATAAAAAATATAACAGTTAATCAAAAATATTACTGTACTGCTTTGTACAAGTATTTACATTAAAATCAGCATCATTGTTTATCAGTGGCCTGGCATACTTTTTTTTTTTTTTTTTTGTGGACATACTTATATATGTGTATGTGGTTGGTTTGTTGTAGGTGACAAATGGTTATTTTAAAGACTTATTGAGTGATGAATGGGAATTGCATTGATGCTTTTTATCTAAAGTCTTAACAGATTGTTAATCCACTGTGGTGGCCTCTACACCAAAATTCAAGCAATGTTAGTGACAATGGCTAGTTAAGAAATGGTAGATTTTGATCAACTAATTATCCTTTACTAATATTAAAAAATGATGGTGGTGTTTTAGTGAGATAGAATAGTCTGATAGCTCATTTTTTATATATTAAAATATAGCTGTTGTTACAGTGGAGATTTTAAAATGAAACCATTCAAATCATTTTCTTTTCCTTGTGTTTCTGATAATGCCAGAAGTTTCTGTTGACCTCATAGTTAGCACATTGTTTCTGTATTTACTTTGGTGCATTCATATATAATAATCTGATGAATTTACAACTCTGTCCCCTGTAGTTCTACATGTATTAATAATCTCAAATAAATTTAAATAATTTTCTTATTCTGATAGAGAAGAAAAAGCTGGATCACTTACCAGTAACTGGAGTTCTCCTATTGGGTAATCTCCACAGATCCACATTCTTTGAAGTTATTGTGAATGCCTCGAGGACCAAGGGACCGTTGAAATTTCCAATTTCAGGAAGGTAAGCGAGCACACTGAAGCATGTCTCTAGCATCTCCCAAATCCCCTCCCCCCAGCTTTCTTACATATGCGTCTGTACTGCATGCCCCCTCAGTTCCAGTGGATGCCCATCAGGAAGATTCTCATGCTGGACAGAAGGGCAAGAGAGGTGGATCTGTGAGGGAAAAGACCCAATAGGATAACTCAAGTTGCTGGTAAGTAATCTAGTTTTCACAGACTTAAGATTTTTTTCCCACATTTCTTCTCTTTAGGAGTTCATTTAATTACAAAGAGAGGAAGTTGTTTGGGATAGCTTCTTTTTGTAAGTTTGATGTGGATTATAGAATTTATTGTATGGATGATAAATACCTAGTTCTTAACGGGTATATGAATAAATGTGACATTAATTTTAAAGTATACATTTACATAATAGCTGTTTATAAAAATTAAATATTTATTACCTTTTGATAAATAGTGTAATAGTTCTAAAGCAGTGTGAGGAAGCTATATGTTGAATTATTTTAATGCCTTTATTTGTGATGTTTGTTTTATTGGAGTAGATACTTGTACTGTAAAATTTCTGCTTATGTCAAATTCGGCCAAATTCTTTCGGCATAGTACTGAACAGCAAGCATAGTTTTACTTCTTACTGACCTAGTTTTCAATGTACCTTTTAATTTCGTTGAAGGTATATTTGGAAATAATTCAGGGTATGTTGCAATTATACTTACCCCTTCATTGTTCATAATGGATTGGCTTATTGATGTGAAGGGGTGACATAGTTGGTTCACTATGAGCGCTGTGATACCTCATGTACCAACCCGATTTATTTATGTAAATGTTAGAATTGGACAGAGTTCCTTGCTTCCCATTTCTCTCTCACTCATTCTGCATTGTTACCAGGTTACCATTTTTAAAAGACCACTTATAGCACATAAAGACCTGTAGTGGTGCTGTGCTCTTGCTGTTTTATAAAATTTCATCCATTTGCTGGGCACTTAGGGCCTCCCATAATCTAATCCCATCCTATTTATCCAGCCTTAATTTCTTCAATTTGAAACTTTTGTTTTGGTCTTACCAGGATACTTCTCATATTTATGGTTTGGCTTGTGCTTTTCCATTTTCTTGAAATGACCCTCTTTTCATTCTTCTTCTCTGTACTTTAAGGTTGAGGTCAGGTCCTACCCCTTACATAAATCCTTTTATGCTGGCATCTCTGTTATTTCTGCTTTTTCAGTGGAAAAATGAGATTGTTATGAGGACTGAATTAACTAATTCTTGGAATGTACTTAGAACAGTGCTTAGTGGCACATAGTAACTTCTCTTATTAGCTGTTATTTGATTGTAGTTTGATCTTAAATATTTCTGTGATTGTAGGTATAATTCATATCTGTATGACACAGTTTAGCTTTAAATATTAGCTTCAAGTTGTATTGATTGTTATTTCTTCTGATGTAAAACTCTTAAGCTGACTTGTGTGGTCTTTGAGAGCAAGGATAGGATTTTATTGTGTTTTATCTTACTTCCTAACATTAGTGACTGAGATTAAATCGTGCCCATTGAAAAATTAGTTTTCATGTAGAATCACAAATATACTTGCCAGTTCTTTCATTTATAAAACGGGTTCATTTGGCTAATCAATCCTGTTTGTACTGTGTATTTTTCTTAAGACCAACAACTGTTTTCCTTCAAAGCTGGTATAGTGAAATTATAATTGTTTAATACACTTTATTAAACTTCCATTGCACATTAGAAAAGAATGTATAGCTTTGAGAGTGTTAATTCGATTGTATTCACTTTAAGACTCTGTGTAGTAGTATACTTGATTTTTGAGGTTGGAATATCTTAGAAGATTATTGCTTGATTTTTTCAGAAATGCTTGGATTTAAGATACCTGTCTGATGAAGCAGTAAATGAAATCTGATTTCAAGGTCACTGAAGGAAGGAAATGCTTTTTGACAGATTGAGTGTCACTTCTAAATAATCACCAGAGAACCACTTCAGGTCCAATTAGACAAGCCAAAATGAAGAACAGTTAGTCAGATGATTTAAGTGTTTGATTTGAATCTGCCGACTCTTCAGTTTCCTGGTTTTTTTAGTGTGATATGGTATGAGAATGCCCTTGTTCTTTAGAGATGCATGCTGAAATATTTAGAAGTGAAATATCATGATGAGTTCAGAAGAAAAATGTGTGGGTATCTGGATGTGGTGATATGTGTATGTAAAGAGAGAGAAAAGGAGAGAGAGAGCAGATCTGGAAAATTTTAACAATTTTAAATCTAGGTGAAGGGTACAGTGGTATACATTGTACTTTCAACTTTTCTGTGGCTCTGATATTTTTCAAAGAAAAGTTGGGGAGAAAGTATTTTATAAAGAACTTTATTGTGCTTCAGTTTCTCTAATTCTAAAATGGCAATAATAGGACTTATTCTTTCCATGCCTTGATGCAGGTAGGCACAGTGGGATAACATTCGGTAGAACAGCAGTCAAGAGAGCTCTTAAGAAGTATTTTTTTTTTGACATTAAAGAAGAATTTTATAATGGAGAACTTTTCAAAGAACATTTCACCTAAAAGTATAGTAGATTAAAGTATATCTATTCCTTTTTTATTATTCAGAGCATATTCTATTATAATTGAATAAGAGCAATCAAGAAAAAAATATATGTAGATATATAAATTAACCAATTGAAATCTTGAAAATGAAAAATATATCTAGTTATAAAATAATCATTGGGAGACTTCCCTGGTGGTGCAGTGGTTAAGAATGTGCCTGCCGGGCTTCCCTGGTGGCGCAGTGGTTGAGAATCTGCCTGCCAATGCAGGGGACACGGGTTCGAGCCCTGGTCTGGGAAGATCCCACATGCCGTGGAGCGACTAGGCCCGTGAGCCACAATTGCTGAGCCTGCGCGTCTGGAGCCTGTGCTCCCCAACAAGAGAGGCCGCGATAGTGAGAGGCCCGCGCACCGCGATGAAGAGTGGACCCCGCTTGCCACAACTAGAGGAAGCCCTCGCACAGAAACGAAGACCCAACACAACCATAAATTAATTAATTAATTAAAAAAAAAAAAAAGAATAAAGAGACTTTATTAAAAAAAAAAATACTAGGTCCCTCCTTCTAAAAAAAAAAAAAAAAAAAAAGAATCTGCCTGCCAATGCAGGGCACACGGGTTCGATCCCTGGTCTGGGAAGATCCCACATGCCACAGAGCAACTAAACCCGTGCGCTGCAACTACTGAAGCCCGCGCGCCTAGAGCCCGTGCTCCGCAGCAAGAGAAGCCACCACAGCGAGAAGGCCGTGCACTGCAACGAAGAGTAGTCCATGCTCGCCGCAACTAGAGAAAGCCCACATGCAGCAACAAAGACCCAATGCAGCCAAACATAAATAAATAAATTTTAAAAAAATCATTGGGCAAAATAGAAGATTAGACGTAGCTAAAGAGAGAAGTTGTTAATTTCAAGATAAAACTGGTTAACTCTTCCAGGACTAGAGTACAGGGAGATAAAGAGATGAAAAATAGAAAAGAAAAACTAAGACACCTTAGGAATAGATTGAAAAGCTCCAACGTATGTCTAATTAGAGTTCCAGAAGAGAGAATACAGAGAATTGTAGGGAAGCAATATTGAAGAAAAGATGACTAAGAATTTTGAAGGATTTAAAAAAAATAGTGGAAATTATGAAATAATTAGAACTGAATCACAACAAAAGCATTGTATCAAAACTTGAGGGATATAAGAAAAGTGGTGCTTAGGGGTAAACGTATAACCTTAAATGCATGTATTAGGTTGAAAGAAAATAAGTGACCCGGATATACAGCTCAAAAAACTAAAAAAAGTAAAAAGTAAAACCAAAGAAAGAAGGAAAGAGGAAATGAAAATAAAAGTAGAATTTGATGAAATAGAAAGTAATCAACAATAGAAATAGTAGCAATGTTCATTCAAATTGAAGCTGGTTCTTTTCAGTTGATTAAGTTCTGGAAGTACTCACCAAGAAGCAGGTGACACAAATAATAAAGTTATAAAATGGGATATAATTACAAATAGTAATTGTAATTTTTAAAACCATAAGAAATTACTATTAATTTATGTGTATATAAATTTTAAAAACCTGGTGAAATGGTCTGTTTTCTAGGGAAAAAATCATTCAAAAATTGTACAAGAAAAAGAAAATCCATAGAAACTAAAAACCACTAAGACATGAAGCTATAGTAAATTTCCCCAAGAAGAAGTTTTTTTAAATATCAACTTAATTGAGCTATAGTTCATAAACCATACCACCTACCCATTTAAAATGTACAATTTAATGGTTTTTAATATTTTTACAGAATTGTTCAGTCATTACCACAGTCAATTTTAGAATATTTTCATCACCTCAGAAAGAAACCAAGTACCTATTAGCAGTCAGTCCCAATTCTCCACAAACCCTCAAGCCTTAGACAACCACTAATCTACTCTCTGTTTCTATAGATTTGCTAGCTCTACACATTTCACACAATGGAATCATTCAGTATATGGCCTTTTGTGGTTTACTTCTTTCATTTAGCATAATATTTTTAAGGTCCAGCCATGTTATAGCATGTATCAATATACTTCATTCCTTTTTATAACCAAATTTTTTTCCTATTATGAATAGTCCTGGTACCAACATTTGTGTGAAAGATTTTGTGTGAACATGTGTTTTCATTTCTCTTGGGTGTATACCTAGGAGTAGAATTGCTGGGTTATATGGTAACTCTGTTTAACCTTTTGGGGGGCTACCAGACTGTTTTCCAGAGCAGCTGTACCGTTTTTCTTCCCCACCAGCAATGTATGAAGGTTCTAGTTTTTCTACACCCTCACCAACATTTTCATTATCTCTCTTTTTTTTTTTATTTAAAGAATCATCCTGCACACCTCACTGGTTTTTTTGTTTTTTTTTTTTTAATTAATTTATTTTTGGCTGTGTTGGGTCTTCGTTTCTGTGCGAGGGCTTTCTCTAGTTGTGGCAAGCGGGGGCCACTCTTCATCGCGGTGCGCGGGCCTCTCACTATCGCGGCCTCTCTTGTTGCGGAGCACAGGCTTCAGACGCGCAGGCTCAGTAGTTGTGGCTTACGGGCCCAGTTGCTCCGCGGCATGTGGGATCTTCCCAGACCAGGGCTCGAACCCGTGTCCCCTGCATTGGCAGGCAGATTCCCAACCACTGCGCCACCAGGGAAGCCCTATCTCTCTTTTTGATTAAAGCCATCCTAAAATTGGTGTGAAGTAGTATCAGAAGGAGTAGTTTTAATTGTGATTTTATAATCATAATTTCACATATACTTATGGGGAACAGGTAATCCCAATTTTATACAAACTGACCCAGATAATAGAAAAAGAGAGAGAGCTGCCCTGTTGTTTATCAGACAAATTTAGCCTTGAAACATAAACTGAAAAGAATATACAAGGGAAAATATATTACATTCAATCTCATTTATGAACAGAGATAAAAATTTTATTATTTTATTATTTTATTTTTTCTTGAAAAATTTTAATTAAGATAAGAATGTAAGGATAGTTCAATATTTGAAAATTATATCAGTGTAATTTATACAGTAAGATTTAGGGAAAAAAATCTTGAAAGATTTGGTAAAAGTATATGATAAAACTCAGCACTCATTAATGTTTTTTAAAAAGGTAACCCTCAAACCATGAAGAGAAATGAACTTTTTTCTTCCAGTAAAGGCTGTCTTTCAAACAGCAAGTGTCATGCTTAATGGCGAAACCTTAGAAACATTCCCTTTAACATCAGGAATAAGACAAATATAACTCTACTAATAAGAAAAAAATAGAAATAAAATACAAAAGGATTGGAAAGGAAGAAAAATGAGATGAACATATCCCTAGAAAAAATTTTTTAGAAAATCAACAGACTGTACTGATAAGAGAATTCAATGTTACTGGATACAAGCTCAACATTCAAATTGACGACAACCAGTTAGAAAATGAAAAATACCTCTTTTACAGCAAATTCTATAAAGTACCCAAGGTTTTATTGAAGGACATAAAATTAGACATGAATAAAAGGATATACTATAATTATTAGTGGGAAGTATAAATATTGCTAAAAAATTAACTTCTCTGTGATTTATATGTAATTTCAGACAAAAATCCCAGTAGGATTTTTTTTTCTTTTTTGGTGGAAAATGACCTTCATATACAAAAGTAAAGGCACATGAATAACCAAGACAGCTCTGAAAGAAGAAAAAGAACAAGGAAGAGGGAGTTGCGCTGTTGGATATCTAGACTAATCTTAAAATTATGATATTTAGAATAGAATCCTACATAGCATGAAAAAAAATAAACTGCTACACACAACATGAGGTGAATCTTCTAGACTAAATGTTGAGCAAAAGAAGTGAGACACAAAAGAGTTCATATTGTATGATTTCATTTCTAGGAAGCTCAAAAACAGAACTAATCTGTGGTGATCGAGATCAGAATAGTGGTTATCTTGGAAGCACGGTACTGACTGAGAAGGGGTATGAGGAGCATTTTGGAGCATGAGAAATGTTAATATCTTGGTCTGAGTTGGATCACACAGGGGTATACATATTTAAAAATCAGGCTGTACATAGTACTTGAGTACTTGTATACTTTATATAAATTATACCTCAAAGAAAAGTAAAGCCTTATGGTATTTAAAGTAGTATAGTCTTAATACAGGAAAAGACAGATTAATATAACAATAGAGAGTTCAGAAATGGATCCATATATATTTGAGAAGTTGGTAGGTGCTAGAGATGGCATTTTCTATCAGCAGGGAAAGAAAATGTGGACTGTTGAATTGGTTTTTCTATATGGGGGAAAACTAGATTTCTACTTCAGACCATATGCAGAAATAAATTCCAGTTGAATTAAACACTAAACATGAGAAACTTTTTAAAAAAGAGGAAAGTATAGAAGAATATGTATCTTTAGGGTATGTAAGGCCTTCTTTAACAAGTCAAGAAAAAAAGAATGAACCTTCAAGGATAAAAAACCATCAAGGATTTGACTACCTCAAAAAGAAAAACTTAGGTTTACTGTAAGGCATCATAAACCAAACTAAAACATAATGTCACATCTGGGAGATATGTATAATGTCTGTAATGTCCAGTGGATTTGTGTCCAGAATATGTAAAGATCAAAAGAGGTACTATAGGTGATACAAATAAAATGAACAATGGATAGATAGTAAGGCAATTTACAGCAGAGGAAACTGGAAATTGGACTGAGAAGATGCTTAGCCTCATTTGTAGGGAAATGTAGTTAAAAGCTTATGAACCATCGATTTTCACTCATTAGATTGCAAAGCTCAGGATCAGATAAGTGTTACACAATTTAAAATGTGCATACCTAGTATCCAGCAATTACTGTTCAAGGTATTAGTCTAGAGAAACTTGAACATTTGCCCAGGGAGATTTATGCAGGGATATTCATTTGGAAAAAAATCTAAATGTCTACAATAAGAGGCATGGATAAATAAAATAAGATATAAAATAGTTACTTAATGAAGAATTATCTAGGTCTATGATTAGGTTATTGTCCGTGATTTTTTTTAATTTAAGAAACAGATTCTACTGTCTATGCCCAGGAATTGTTCTAAGCATTTTATAAACATTAAGTATTTTAGTCCTCATGAGAACTTAGAAATAGGTACTGTCATTATTTCCATTTTATAGATGGGAATACTGAAGCATAGAGGGGTCAATAACCCTACCTACTCTCATAGGTAGTAAATAGCAGAGCTGGGATTCAAAGCTAGGATTGAACCTCAGTGGCCTGGCTCCAGAGTCCACTATGCCATGCCACCTTTTGATGTTTATAAATATGGAGAGACCTCATAAATGCAAGGAAAAGGTATTGCAGAATGATGCATACAATATGATCTCATTTACACTAAACTCATGGTAGTTGTTACCTCTGGATGGGGTTGGGAGGTGAGGGAGATCTTAATGTTAGTGGTAAAAAGAAACTAGCTTATGGAACTGCATGTTTTTCCTTACTATAAAAGTAATATAAGTGAAGTAATATGTACATTATAGCTTTTAAACATCTGCACTTAATGTATGTATATGATTATTTTTGTAAAAGGAAACACTGGAAAGATTGACCTTTATTGTTTTAATCTTTATTTATTCTTGGTATTGGTTATATAGAAAAAGAAAAAAGCAGTGGCCCTAGCAAAATGGCTATAATTTAGTCTAGTTCTGGGATAGTGAGCAGCAGATAAGTGCCAGACCCTGGGTTAGGTGCTGGTGATAGGGTGGTTTCATCCTCTCTCTTTAAGGAGTTCAGAGTTGAACAGGGAAAGAGATGAGAAAAATACTTTTAATTCAGTATGTTATGTCCCTATCTCTTCTTCCCTGTTTCTCCATCCCCACCGTTTCCCTTCCATATACAAATAGGAGAAGGGGGAAATGTCTTGAGTTGGGGCACGAGAAACGGGCAATGAAATATTGATGGCAATCCTACTTCTTATTCTTTTACAAAACTATGAGAGAGTAAATTCTGTAATGGTCAGAGATTGTAGCTTGTTCACCATTATATCTCCAAAACTTAGTTTAATACCTTGTGCTTAGTAGACCCCTGGATGTTGAAATGAATGCACTTTGACACTTCACTCTCAAAATCAACTAGCACCTGAGCCCAAAGTTCTCCTTAAGTCATCTAGGGTATCTTCCACTGGTTCCATTTCTTCCACTGATTACCAAAGTCTAAGGCAGTTTGACTGAGAATTATATATGAAGTCTTGAATTGTTTTGTGCCAAAGAATTCTGACTTGAGAAATATTTTAATCTGTAGGAAATATTGGATCCCTAAAATCCAATATAATTTTCTTTGTGCTGAGTCCAATACATTTTTTTAAAATTAGTAGTCTTCTAATATTGGGAGAGTTCAATTGTTTTTCTCAGATGTTGCATTCTCTGTCTTTGAGTCAGTGCTATCTTGTAAAAGTTTTATGTTCTGTATCTTGTTTGTGAAATTCTTAATTTCCTAAAACAACATTCTTTTTAAGTTTCCAGATGGACCATGGAACGTTTCCAGATGGTATTAGTGTTTATGAGAATTCCACTATCTTTTAAAATCTGTCATGGTATCTCATAAAAAGTAATACAATTATTTCCTTTCACCCTAATGAGAGAGGTGTGTTTTCCTTTATAGCAAATTGAAATTAGGTGAGCTCTTTCCCCAAAGGGTGAATTTGAATATCTGAAAATTGCTAAGAATGGGTAAGCTTGAATAAATCACAGTGAAAGATATTTATCTTACACTGTAAGTTTAACACTAGAATTGTAATTGAGAAAAATCCTAAAACAAAGCTTATTGTTATCCTGGATGGATTTGGCTAAACTATTGGTCAAATCCTCTTCTGTGTGTACATAGTGCTTCTTTCTTACTATGTAACCCTTTTGCCAGAGATAACATGAAGAGAGCCTGGTTAACATTGGGTGGAACAATCCTGGCTCAAGCCCCTCCCCAGATATTTGATTCAGTCTGTTTTCTGGACAGTCTGGTAAGCTGTCATTGTTCTTCACATTAAAATCATCTTATTCAGGATGTACCCAAGTGGAATTTAGTACTAAAGGAACAAACTATTAAATTCAATGAAAATGTTAAAAATAGTCATATTAACTTAAGGCTTCACATTAAACATGACTAATTTATAACAGCGCTGTTCAATAGAAATATAATGCAAGCCACGAAAGGGAGTTATATATATAATTTTAAAATTTCTTGTGGCTAAATTAAAAAATTAAAATGTAACTCAATATATCTAAAATATTACCCTTTCAATTTTTAGCAGGATATTTCACAATCTTTTTCATATTAAGTCTTAAAATTCTGGGGTGTATTTTATACTTAGAGCACATCTCAATTTGGATTAGCACATTTCAAGTGCTCAGGACCCACATATGGCTTCCGTATTGTACAGTGCAGACTTGGAGCATCTGAAAAACATTTGGTTTTATATAGTTCTCCGTCTGTTACTTCTCATTAAAGATGCTTTGAGTATTTTTTTTTCTTTTATTGCTTCACCTGTTCATAGGTGCTTAGCTTTACTATTGATCATTGGTAACCTGAAACCCTACTATGCATTCCTAAATTTGACAGACCATATAGGTCTTTCTGTAATGTTTTCTCATGTCCAGGCCTACTTAATTTCTTTAGATAAATTGTAAAGTTTCCTTCCTATAAGCTTTTAATCAGAGTATCAGCTCCTCCTTTCATCAGAATATCAGACTCAGATCTTCTACATGGACTATAGGAATATCAGACTCAGATCTTCTACATGGGCTATAGGAGGTAGCATTATACAGTTGACCTTTGAACTGCATGGGTCTGCTTGTACGTGGATTTCTTTCAATAGTAAATACTGCAGTACTACACATTCTGCCACTGATTGAATCCATGGATGTGCAGAAACCCTGGATACAAAGGGCCAACTATAAGTTATATTCAGTTTTTTGACTGCATGGGGGTGGTCACCCCTAAGCCCTCTGTTGTTCAAGGGTCGACTGTACATTATTGTCATTGTTATCTCCCTCACCCCAGCGGGGTAACAAACCTCTCCTTTCTTGGTTCAAAGTCACTGCTCTGAAGCAGAAGGTTTCCTTACATGCAGACTTCTTTTTTATGAGGTGAGATTTAGCATCTTACTTTATGGGGATTGAGTATCCATTCTCTAAGATACTAAGGGCTTAGAGATTTTCAAATCAACCCATTTTTTCCCCTAGTTGATACTATTTGAGAATGAACATACTGCAAAATAAAGCCATAACTAAGGTACAAGACACGTGACTTGACATTTTAATAGCTTTTTGGTTTCATCTTTCCTAGATGAGGGACATTTAAGAAGATTATTCTCAGTAAATGAATTTGTAACCTCTAATGGTTATCCATATGTCCCAGTACCAGCAGAACAATCTTCTGTAAGTTATTTCAAAGAGTGCCAGACTTTATTCTTATAACGTGAGATTACTTGGGCTCTGAATATATAAATGCTCGGATTCTGGGGTTTCCTGGGCTACCTGTTTTCTTGTCTTAATTTTTGTTTAACTTCCGTACCTGTTTGGAGTTTCCAGTCTTTCTTAAACTACCTCTTTGTTACTCCATCTCCCTTCCAGTAGAATCTCAATCCCATTCTATCTTCTTCCCAACCCATGTTCATAATACCCATTATGGTCAGTGCATGTCACCCAGCGTAGTGAGTGCAGCATTTGAGTGTTATTTATAGGTGATGTTAAGGTAGTTTTTATGTCTGCCTAAATGTCTTCCTCCATTTTGGACTTCTCCCATAGTGCATATATTTTACTTACTTGTGTATTTTTCTGTTTCTCACACTAAACTGTAAACTAACTAAGGGGTAAAACCGTGTCTGTCTTGTTTTAATCACCTGTTGGTGTAATAGTTTAACTGATACTGGCATTTGGAAGGTCTTGCTATTTACCATATGCATGTTTAAGATGTGGCTGTAAAACAGTGAGTGTTTTCAATAAGTTAGATGTAAACATCTCCCACTTTTTTGCGTGTGAAACATTAGACACTTATTTAGGCAACTCCACGTCGTGTCTTCTAGGTATCTCAATTTTTTTTGTAATTAATTAATTAATTTATTTTTGGCTGCGTTGGGTCTTCGTTGCTGCGTGCAGGCTTCCTCTAATTGGGGTGAGCGCAGTCTACTCTTCGTTGCAGCGTGCGGGCTTCTCATTGCGGTGGCTTCTCTTGTTGCAGAGCACGGGCTCTAGGTGCGCGGGCTTCAGTAGTTGTGGCACGCTGGCTCAGTAGTTGTGGCTCACGAGCTCTAGAGTGCAGGCTCAGTAGTTGTGGCACACGGCCTTAGTTGCTCTGCGGTATGTGGGATCTTCCCGGACGAGGGCTCGATCCCTTGTCTCCTGCATTGGCAGGCGGATTCTTAACCACTGCGCCACCAGGGAAGTCCTAGGTGTCTCAATCTTAATGTGCAAAATTGAACTTAGATTTCTCTCCCCAAATTGCTTCTCCTTTCTGATGACACGTTCTCTCTCCCCTCACTCTCTCTCTTACCCTTTACTTCCTATTCATCTACAAATCCTGTCTGCTGTACCTCCAAAATATATTTGGAATTCTGCCTCTTCTTGCACACTCTGTTGTTGCCTTCCTAATATAAGCCACCATCATCTCCTGCCTGCCTATTGTAGTAAGTTCCCAACTGGTTTCTGTGATTACTCCCTGCTCCCCTACCATCTGGTCTCTAAATAGCAGCCAGGTAATTTTTTTTAAAGTTTCCAGTGCTCATTTTAATTTGATCCTCACAAACCCCTTTGTAGAATGACTATTATTATTGTAATTATTTTCTCAAGAAAGCAGTGTCCAGAAAGGTTAAGTGACTTACATAAGAACAGAAGTCATACAGTAGCAGAGCCAGAATTTAATTATAGATCTTCATGTCTCAAAGCCTTGCCTTGTGGACCACAAACTCTAGATGTGATTGACTTGGGAAACTATAAGAAGGACATTACCTTAAAATCTTCCCCAGACTGTTTTGCAAAGGGATATGTCATTCATACCACTTATAGTCACTCTTTTAAAGCAATCAGTTTTTGTTTTTTAAATAGACTATTCTTTAGAGCTGTTTTAGGTTCAGAGCAAAACTGAGTGGAAGGTACAGAGATTTCCCATATATCCCCTGCCTCCACACTTGCATAGCTTCCCCCATTACCAGCATCCCCACCAGAGTGGTACATTTGTTATAATTGATGAACCTATATTGAAACATAATTATCTCCCAAAGTCCATTGTTTACATTAGGATTCACTCTTGGTGTTATACATTCTGTGGGTTTGGACAGATATATTACGGCATGTATTTACTATTATAACATCATGCAGAATAGCTTCACTGCCCTGAAAGTCTTCGATTCTCTGCCTATTCCATCCTTCCCTCCTCCAACCCCTGGCAACCACTGATCTTTTTATTGCCTCTATACTTTCACCTTTTCCAGAAGGTCATATAGTTGGAATCATACAGTATTTGCCTTTTCAGATTGGCTTCTTTCACTTAGTAATATGCATTTAAGATTCCTCCGTGTGTTTTGGTGGCTTGATAACTCATTTCTTTTCAGCACTGAATAGTATTCCATTGTCTGCATGTACCACAGTTTATTTATCCATTCACCTATTGGAGGACATTTTGGTTTCTTCCAAGTTTTGGTAATTATGAATAAAGCTGCTGTAAACATCCATATGTAGATTTTTGTGTGGACATAAGTTTTCAACTCCTTTGGGTAAATACCAAAGAGCACGCTTGCTAGATTGTATGGTAAGAATATATTCAGTTTTATAAAATGCTACCAAACTGTCTTCTTAACTGACTGTACCTGAGAGTTCCTTTTGCTTCACACCCTCTCCAGCATTGGTGTTGTCAGTGTTCTAGATTTTGACCATTCTAAGTAGGGCAGCCAAGTAATTTTGGTTTTAACTTTAGTCAGATCATGTTATTCTCCTATTCAGAACCTTCACATCCTACTTCATTTCCCATCCTACTTAGAATAAAATTCCAAGTTATCTCCATTGTAGAAAAGGAAGGCTTTGCATGGTCTGGTCCTTGGCCACCTCTTCAGACTGATTTTACCATTTTCTCTCTCACTCATTGCAGTTCAGACATTTTGGTCACCTTAGTGTTCTTTGAACATACCAGCCTTCTGCCTCAGGGCCTTTGCAGTCGGTTTTGCCTTTCCTGGAATGTTTCACATCTAGATACCTGCATGGCTTCCTCCTGCACTTCACTGAGGACTCTGCTTAAGTGTAACCTCATGAGAGGTGCTTACCTGATCTCCCTGCAGAAAAGTAGCACTTCCGTGCTTCTTCCCATACCCTGCTTTATTTTTCTTCTACTCCTACCGTCTACTCATACACACATGTAATAATATATATGTGTATGCTTGTTTATAATAATACAGATAAATTTTATATATATATATATATATATATATATATATATATATATATATATATATATATATATATAGTGTGTGTGTGTGCCTATCTCTAGCAGTTAATATGTGTGCTCATGAGGGGATATTTCTGTATACCTGTAGAGTAGGACCTGGTACATAGATGGTGTTTAGTAAATGTCTGTTGAGTGAATGAATGACTGTACTACATCAAAAAATGCTTTAATTTTACCAATTTAGAATATTATGGTAGGACATAATGAGATACATAAAGAAGACTTAGTTTTATTTTATTTCACAACATGTAAGCTCTGCGAGGCTAGGGATTTTTTTTCTTCCTTGCTATATTCCAATGCCTAGAATGTTTCCTGGCAGTAATAAACATTTGATAAATATTTACTGAATGAATGAGTTTATGTAGCATGTCTTTTTATTAAACAACCAAATTATATATGTAAACGTAATCTTGAATAGGTCTCAAAGTAGACCACATAACTCCAGAACTGGGAGAAGGGTAAGAGGAAGAGTGATAGTCCTACCTTGATTAAAATCTTTGGATCCATCTTCATCATTTGCCCATTACTCCAAGTCACCACTGTCTCCTGTCAGGGCTACTGTAATACTGTACCACTTGGTCTCTTCAGTTCCATATGTGTCATGCTTCATTCTCTACATTTAAAATTTAAAAGTATTTCAGGATACCTCCTGTACCTAAAATAAAGCCAAGATTCTTTCTTTAACTTGGCCCATTTGAAGACCTGATATGGCCTTTCTACCTCTTAATCTCATGTAGTTCTTCCCCCTTGCTCAATATCCTTCAGCCTTTCCTTCAGTTTCTATAGCCCACCGAGTTCTTTGCCACCTTTGTACACTCATTGCTTACTTTCTGCCCAATATTATCTTTCTCCCACTATTTCATTGGAGCACCTCCTTTGTATTATTTAAGTCTGAGCATGTCAGGTCATGTGAGCAATCTTCCTTGGAAGCCTTATCTACGCCCACTCCTATTAGAATTGCTAATGGTATTTGGGGTGGGGAAGAACAAAACCGGTTTATAATTGTATGTATGTAGCTAACTTTTTTGTTTACCATTGTGATCTTAACACTGAGTATGGTACTTGGCACATAGTAGGTGCTCAGTAAACATTTGTTTAATATGTGAATAACTGTGTAGCAAAAGATGGAAGATAAAAAGAATGAGCATGAAAGGAAAAACAGACCCAGAAAACATAGAAACAAGATCATATGTGCTTATTAAAACAATAGAAGCCCATGACATAAGCTCAGCTGTTCAGCAAGACTCAGATTAGATAAAACACAAAACCCAGCTACACACTTGATGTTAGAAACATCTAGAACAAAATTACTAAGGGGGTTGGAGGTAAATGGATAGTCAAAACAAGATACTAGGCAAATAAAAACAAAAAATTAATCATTGGATGGTATTGCTAGACAATGTTGAATTAAAAGCAGTAAACATCAGGTGAAAATAAAGAGAGGCCCTTTGTAATAATCAAGGATACAGTTACCAATATGAAGAGAACCACAAATCTTTATTTTCCGAAGATGAAGTGTTTAAAGTGAAATCTATAAATTCAAGGAGGAAGAGAAAGAAATGTAGCAGTAATGGGAGACTTTAAGACATCTTTCAGTCCTTGCCACATCAGAGCGATTAAATATGAGATATGGAAACTCTGAATTATATAGTCAATGAATCTGATACAATATATCATACTTTGTTATTGTAAAAAGAATGACACCTTTTTAATTCCCCGTGTGACATCTTCAAAAATAAGTACTAGAAAGAAAACTGGGAGGAAAAAGGTATTATCAACCATACACTCTACAATGAAATTTTAAGTTAATAAAAAAGCAAGAACTAGAAACCAAACCATGAAACCTTCCCAAACCTCAAAACAAAAAAACCTCAAGTAATTGAGTTTAAAAATGTAAAAACATTCTCCTAAAAAATCTGGAAACAGTCTTTAATAAAACCATAACGTAATTAAAATATGCATCTCAAAACCATAATCAGGAAAGTGCTTCATGGAGATATATTAGAAATTAAGTGATATTAATATTAGAAACAAGGCAAGGAAATTCTCATCAGTATTATTTAACTTTGTTCTAGATGTGCTAAAAGTTATAGCAATTAGAGAAGCATGATACTGAAGTAATCCCCAAACCCTTCAGATAACATTCAGTGCTTTATTCTGGGCATTTGGTTACTATGTTCAAGAACTATCCACCTTGTTGAATTTTCAGCCATTTTTCAGTAATTTCCACAAACACAGTACTACAGTGTTTTTGGTTAGTTTATTTTAATAGTTTTCCCATTAAAAAAAAAAAATCTCATAGGGCTTCCCTGGTGGCGCAGTGGTTAAGAACCCTCCTGCCAGCGCAGGGGACACGGGTTCGAGTCCTGGTACGGGAAGATCCCACATGCTGTAGAGCAACTAAGCCCGTGTGCCATAACTACTGAGCCTGCACTCTAGAGCCCGTGAGCCACAACTACTGAGCCCATGCGCTACAACGACTGAGCCCACGTGCCACAACTGCTGAAGCCTGCTTACCTAAAGCCCGTGCTCTGCAACAAGAGAAGCCACTGCGATGAGAAGCCCGCACACTGCAACAAAGAGTAGCCCCCCCTCACTGCAACTAGAGAAAGCCCGCGCGTGCCAACGAAGACCCAATGCAGCCAAAAATAAATAAATTAAATAAATAAATTTATTAAAAAAAATCTCATAGAATTTTGTTTGGAGCTCCAATTAATAAAGTGAAAGCACAGCTGCTTTCATTGCAGAGGGGTTAGGGAGCTCTGTAGTCACCTCTTCCTCATCATCCACATCTCCCCAATTAGCTTCTGGAGTGCTGTATGCAGCTTTAAGAATTACAACCGTATTCTGCTTCATGCGATTTTTTTGTGTCACAGTTGTTAACAGTGATGTAAAACAATTGTATAGAATATGATCACCAATTTGATAAGATCTTATTCTTGGCAATTTTCAGTTCTTCTTTGATTATGGTAGATATTAAATTAGAAGCAGCTTGGGGCTTGGAGTTGTGACTGAGAAGACTAAGGTTGCCCAAATCAGATACACGGAGAAGTGGTAGCTGATGCCAAGACAGGAGACAAAAGAATCACCAGCTAGAATGAGACAGCATTCTGGAACTGCCATTTCAGATAAGGGCAGATGTCCCAAAACGTCTTAATGGCTCCAGAATAACATGCTGCATGAGGTTCTAAAAGGTGATTCTGAGTAAGCAAGACAACACAGCCTTGTGACATGTTGAAAGTACGAGCCGTGGAAAGACAAATCCTGCATGGTGTCACATATATGTGGAATCTAAAAAAGCTGAACTCATAGAAGCAGAGTAGAATGGTTGCTTCCAGGGGCTGGGGGCGGGAGAAATGGGGAAATGTTGGTCAAACGGTACAAAGTTTCAGTTATGCAGGATGAGTACGTTCTGGGGAATCTAATGTACAGCATGGTACTGTAGTTAGTAATATTGTATACTGGAAATTTGCTAAAAGAGTAAATCTTTAATGTTCTCACCACCACAAAAACAGGTGACATGGGGTGATGGATATGTTAGTTTGTGGTAACCATTTCACAATGTATACGTATATCAAAATATCACGTCCACCTTAATTATATACAGTTTTGTCAGTTGCACCTTAATAAAGCTGGGAAAAAAAATAAAAGTACAGACTTTAGAGTCAGGCAGACCTGGAGTTGAGTATGACCTGGAATATGATCATTGCAGATGTCTTAAACATTTTGAGCCTTGGTTTCCTTGTCATATAAAAAGGAATTTGAAATTAAATAAGTTAGTGAATGTAAAGGGCTTAGTATGATCCTTGGCACACATAAGACATCTTTAAAAAATTAATAGCTTTTATATGTTATAGTATTTACTAAGGCAGTGAAGCATGTAATAAATTGTAGGAACAAAATAAAAAAGGTTTGTTTTTTTTAAATGTATATTTTAGTTAGCTGGAAAAATCAATTTTATCTAAATATTTCATCTTCAGTTACTCATAACTAAAGTCTTGCTACATTTAATTCTTTAATTGAAGTATAATTAACATACAATAAAATGCACAGGTCCTAAATGTTCAATTTGACTACATTTAACTTTGAATATTAATGTGATAGTATCTTTCACTTGCACTGAACTATTACTAGTGAATTGCTAAATATAGTTGATAACTATGATAACTTAGTAAATTCTATGTTAAGAAAGCGCTTTTATAGAAAGTTAATGTTATTTTTAAAAACCGAGTTGATTTGTAGTCATCGTTGGTCTATATTAACCTAGTGGCAGTGTTTTTTAGTAAAATTTATTTGCGGCCTTGTCCACCAAAAATTTCTGCACATAGCTTCCATTTATTAGTACATAATGCATGTTAACTGCTGTAATCCTGTGTAAGATTTTAAGTTTGTCTTCTCAAATTTCTTTTTTATTTATCTCATTTGGCCTAATATACTTCTATTCTTCCTTATACTTTCCTTTTATCAAAAAGCAAAGATCTGAAGTAGTCATTTATGCCTGCTGGTTGATTACTTGTATGTGTTTATAAATTTGTCATTTCAACCATACGTTTGTGTTTTAGCTCTGTGTGCTAAAGTAAGTTTTGACTAGTGTGAATCAGATGGGGAACTATGGGATGGAACGGAAAATTACAACTATTTCCTCAGCTGATGTGGAAAGTAAATTTAACTTAAATCTCTTAGGATCATTAGAGATAGAGGATCCTGAACTGGTGTCCTTACTGTCTTTGGAAAGAGAAGCTGGGAGTTCACTTGTGTTTGGCTGAGACATGCTGAGAGTAGAGGACATTTGTCTTTCCTAAATCAGGACTCTGTTCACCACTAGAAATTCCTTCTGTAGTCTTTTCCTACCCTCTTTTACTTTAGGTAAGCCTCTTTTTTTGTTGCATGTTTCTTTATATTTGATGTTATCATTAAACCTTAAATTCCCCTTTTCAGTTATTTTGGAATATATCATTATAATCCATTCATTCTAAGTTAATTTAGTTCACTTCTGTACAACTTAAGTTGGTCACTTACTATTTTGTGATATACTTTAACTGATTAGAGCTAAATCTGTCTTGGCGAACATGTGAATACTTATTTACATTCAGAATACTGTTTTTATTCTAAGAAATGTGATATTCTGCCCTAAACTTCATATATAGTCATTAATCCAAATTTTGGAGAACTTTACAAAGGATGAATTAAATCTTCTGTTAGCAGACAGAAGATAATAACCATTTGTTGATTACTTATGCCTCTGAAAAATTAATATGTAGTATAATCAAAAGGAAACAGACTAGCAGTGATTTGTATTACTGGGCTCAATATTTTAAAAATCTTTGTAATTACAGGAGAGGTATCTTTAAAAGAACATTCTTTAAATTAGAATGAGATCTCTGTGATTGTAGGCATCTTGAATTAAATAGAACAAACAATCTAAAGAAAATGACAAAAGCAAATTGTATGGCATTGTATAATATATTAAAACAGACAATTTTGATCACAATTTGTGATTAACATTTTCAAAATTAAATGTAGCTGCTTTTATTATTTACAAAGTATATGCTACAGTGATATATATATTATATAACCTATTTTTTGTCTTGAACTGATTATTTGTATATGAATTATCAACAAAATGTGCTTGTACTAGGGTAATTTTCTTCTGATACTTAGAGTGGGTTTGTTTACCTTCCCTGTCTGTCTGTAGCATATACTGTCAGTTGGTACTTATGAAATCTCATCTAATATTAATATTAACCTAAGAAACATAATGAGAATGTAAAATTTCTAAGGATCTTATATCTGCTGCAAATGTTATATATTGTATATACTTTTTGTAATATATAATGTATGTAACATATTTAAACATCAGATAATATATAGATAACTTGTATATATGTATGTGTTAGTACATACACACACATATATACATATGTAAGGCCAAATAGCAAACTTTAAGTACGTCTCTGCTATTGTGGCATCATCATGCCCTTAGGCATCAGTTGTAAACCTTGATGTCATTGTTTACTCCTCCCCTCTGTCTCGACACCCCCAAATCCAAATAGACTTCTGAGTATTTTCCTTACATATGCTCTCTCACATAGCCCATCTAACCCCTAAAGCCCTACTTTAGACACTTACCGCCTCTCTCTCAACTATAGTAATGATTTCTTAATGATTTTCCTTGCTTCCAGTCTGACCCTAATGCCCTTGCATTGTCAGCAATGAGGATTCAAAAAAAGATTCAACTTTTAAACTTTTATTTCTATAACATTATGTAAAACTTCAAACATGCTCGAGAGAATAGCATGTAGATTGAACTTGTGATAGCTCCTGTTCCTTCAGAATGAAATCCAAACTCCAGACCACTGACTCTATCAATCAGAACTCTCCATAGCCTGGTTCCAACTTGCCGTTCCACCTTTGTCTCTACATGTAAGGCTCACTTTACTTACCAGCTCCTCAGGAAGGCTTCCCTGACACGTTTCTTTTCCACTCTGACTCTCCCAACTGTAGGTGTGCTCTTTTAGTATTTCCTACCCTTCATATTTATTCAACAAATATTTATTGAGAATATACCATGTTCTAGGCCATTATTGAATTCTTCCTGACAGTTTCTCCTACTAAATTGAGGCTCCATGATGTTAGGAACCATGTTGTCTTCATCTTTTAGTCTCTTCTTATATTTAGCACAGTGCCTTGCATATAGGTGAAGCTTTTTTTTTTTAATATCTTTATTGGAGTGTAATTGCTTTACAATGGTGTGTTAGTTTCTGCTTTATAACAAAGTGAATCAGTTATACATATACATATGTTCCCATATCTCTTCCCTCTTGCGTCTCCCTCCCTCCCACCCTCCCTATCCCACCCCTCTAGGTGGTCACAAAGCACCGAGCTGATCTCCCTGTGCTATGCGGCTGCTTCCCACTAGCTATCTATTCACATTTGGTAGTGTATATATGTCCATGCCACTCTCTCACTTTGTCACAGCTTACCCTTCCCCCTCCCCATATCCTCAAGTCCATTCTCTAGTAGGTCTGTGTCTTTATTCCTATCTTGCCCCTAGGTTCTTCATGACCTATTTTTTTTTTTAGATTCCATATATATGTGTTAGCATACGATATTTGTTTTTCTCTTTCTGATTTACTTCACTCTGTATGACAAACTCTAGGTCCATCCACCTCACTACAAATAATAGGTGAAGCTTTGAAGTCAGTAGTGATCTCAACAGTTGACCTTCAGTTATTTTCAAGTAGATTATTACCTAATAAGATTATATACACATGAAATTTAGAAAGTTTTTAGAATTAAAAAGCATATTTCTGTTTTTATTTTAAAAAGTAAGATAGATTGTTAAAAGTGTGGAAAATACAGAAAAGGACAAAGAAGAAAATTAAAATGATCTTTGAAACCTAGAAATAACAGCCTAAAACATTTTTAACACTTTGCATTGTTTTATTCTGTTCACTTTGATTAGGTCTATTCCCATTCCTCTCCCTCTTTCCCTCTTCCATGTTCCCCTTTCCCACACCGGAAACCACTGTCTTTTCACCTGGATTTTTGGCAAACAGATTTATTATATATTTCTGTGTGACAGCATTCCAAAACATTTATTTTCTTAACAGTTTCTGTGAGTCAGGAATTTGGGAGCAGCTTGGCTTGGTAGTTCTGGCCTTGGGTTTATCATGAGATTGCAATTAAGATGTTAACTGAGGCTTCAGTCATCTGAAGGCTTGACTCAGCTGCAGTATCTGCTTCCAAGATGGTGCGCTTACCCTGGCGGTTGTTGGCAGGAGGCCTCAGTGTCTTGCCACGTGTACTTCCCCCTAGGCTTGCATGAATGTTCTGATGCCATAGCAGCTGGCTTCCCCAGAGTGAGTGATCAAGAGTGAGCAAGATAGAAGGCACAGTGTTGTTTATGACCTAGCCCCGAAAGTCCCACTTACAGCCATTTCTGCGGTATCCTTCTGTTGGTACAAATCAGCACTGTTCATTGTAGGAGGAGCCTGTACAAGGGCATGAATGCCAAGAGATGTGAGACCGTCTTGGAGGCTAGCAGCAGTCGTCTCACCCAGCTCTGGAGCTGGGAAACACAGAGGTGAAGTGAATAAACCAAATAGCTTTTAGTTTTTTCCAAATTGGGATTTTATAGTGTAGCATTGCCATTTTGTTTGAAGATGACAGAGTATGAAAAACTTACTCTTATAAGGATGTGTTCCTAAATCGTATTTCAGTAGTACCTTCACATATTAGCTTTCAGATTTTTTATATAGTCAATTGTTTGAATAACCTCAAAGAATAAGAAAAAATAAGTTTATTCTTATTCTTTGTTAATACTTATTATGTATAAGACAATGTGTTGATGTATTTTCATGCTCACAACTTTTACTCCTCACAATATTTACTTCCCACAGTTACGGTTTTATAAATGAGAAATGAGATTTTAAGTAAGTACCAGAGTAGGATTAGACTCCAGATAATCTTATTTAAGAGCCAGACTCTTAAACATTATGTCACTGAATCTCAATCGTTTCGTATCCTTGGAACACAAAGGATATATAAGCATACCACTAGTTTTTGGTAAGTTAAAAAATTATCACTGTAAAGTAATAAAAACAAAATAGTATTTTAAAAAATAATAGTTATTTATAATAAGTCACATCTGTGAAAAAGATGTTGTTTACTAGATGTTCTATAGGGCTTGTGAGCTAGAACTCTAGGATCAGGTTCCCCATATTATATATTTCTTTTCCTGCTTAATTTCTGCTAACTTACAATTATAGGTTGCTGAAATGGTAACAAGCAATGGCTTGCTCAGATAATTCTGGATGTTCAAATTGAACATGACCCCAAAACTACAGATAGTTTCTTAAGCTGTTTCTTGAACTCTCAGACTCTTGATCAACTTTGTCTCGCTAAAATGCTGAAAGTTTGCATATTTCAAATTGTCAGTGGTAAATGTAATATTAATTAACTTCCTGGTTATTTTTAGTGGGAAAGTCAATCTCTCGGTGATCAACCCCATATACCATATTTGGCTTTTTCTTAAACTAAAAATTAAATTTATTGTACCCTAAATCAACATATTCATGCTATTCAAGATTTTAAACATATTGCTCAGATACGTATACTACTTGAGCAAGTCTCTAGAAATCATAGAAATGATCATTTCAGATGTTACCAGTTTCTTAAAGAAATATAAATACTTTTTACTGCAACAGTTTATATTAAGGTGGAAAATTCAATATATTCAATAATGTTTTCTTTGTATAGCAAAAAACCTTATGACGATTCTGATCACATTGAATCAAAATAGGGAGGTGTATTTTTGATTGCCAGCCATACACTGAACACTAAAGCAACGTGTAGGTTAGGCAGTCAACTGCAATCTCTTTTATAGCTTGATAGCTACACAAATAGCTGGTGTTCTATCAGTACTGACCCCAACCCACCTTTTGCAGCTGACATTGTAGTTCACAGTTTTTAATATAGTTTCACTCTACTGGAAATAACTTTTTTGTAGCTTGGGATGTCAGTGATAAATCAAACAAAATCATTGATCATTTCTCTCTGAAATAGGTTGTCTGTAATGACATAAGAACTGCTTGATTTTTTTTTCACATTTATGGTTTTTTCCAACTGTGAAACAAAAATACCTGCTAGCATGCACATGTAATAATATTAACTCTGCTATATTGTATGCTATTAATATTATATAATGCCCAACTATATCATATATTACAAGAATTTATGCCTTCTCCTTTCCCTTTAAACATGTCATTGACTTTGTGAATTTTTTTTTAAAAAGCTTCTCTTTATAATATTTTTGATATTGAGTACAACTATGAACGCTGCCTTTGTAGTTTTTGACTTATCTGTTTTTGGTGACAGAGTTCATCGATTTTACACCAAAGAGCATATTTTGCCTTTGTTTTATAAAAACTTACTTGGTTTGCCAGAGAAGTACTATATTTTTGAAAATAATTTAAAAGCTTTAACGCTCATGCCACTATTTGAAAGAGGATTATACTGTGATCACGAAAGGTGACAGGATGCTGGTTTGTTAAAAAAAAAAAAAATTTTTAGTTATTTATCAGTATGCTTTCCATTCATACTTTTCTTTTCCAGGTGCTTGTGCATACACATCAATACTTGCAGATTCACTTACCTGTCATACTGATTGACATTCTATATTCTATTGAAGCCCTGTTCAGTGAATTCTGGCATTTCTGGAATTATTTTCATCTCTACTTTTATGAGCTAAAACAACTTTTATGAGTTTGGATTATACATTACAAAATAACAAGTTTTCAGTGAAAAATCATAATTGATCTTACCTTTTAAATTTATGGTTATACCAGGCTGCCTGTGGAGCAGGCAGATGACAGGGACCACTGGTGGTACATAAACCAGGCTTTGAAAACATGGCACTGAGCTGTTCCAGGAGCAGTTATTAAAACAGCCACAGATCTGATTATTACATAAGTAACAGGTCTGGCTGGTAAAAGGTAAAGGAGAGAGAAAAATGAAAGGAGCAGTTCTGCTGCCTGCTGATGACTCTGAAAACCACTGTCCTACCCACACCAGGCCAAGAAGCGGAGGAAAAGCAGTAGAGCAAGGAGTAAGGATAGACAGCACAAAGTACACCGCGTAACAAGAATAACTGACAGCACAGAATAGAGGTGAGCATTACAAAGGAGTGAAAAGAAATACCAGCTGGAACAGCTGTGTGAGAACATTAAGTGAAGAACAAATCAAGTATTTACTTGAATAACCCCAAGCACAGGACAACCTGTCCCGCGCTGAAGGTGCTATAATCTGTTGGGTGATTTGTTGTAGTCCCCTGGCGAGCAAGTCAGTACCATAACCTCTATGTAATATATAAAGATTCAGTGGATCAGAGCTAGGTGTATCAGAGAGACCATCCTCCAGTATGGGTATCAGATTTTCTGTAACGAAGGATGACATCTCAATACCTGGAATATAATAGGTGTCAATAAGTATATTAGTTATCTGTTGCTGCATAACAAATCACCTCAGAATTTAGCTGCTTAAAACAACAAGCATAAACTGCCTCACCGTTTCTGTGGGCCAAGAATCTGGATATAGCTTAGCTGGGGCTTCTGACTCAGGGTCTCTCACGGGCTGTGGTCATCTAAAGGCATTGGTGGGAGAGGAATTTCTTCCAGGCTTACTCAGGTGGCTGTTGGCAGGCCTCACTTCCTCACTGGGTGTTGAACAGAGGCTTCTTTGTCATGTGGGCCACTTTACAGAGGCGCTCACAACAAGGCAAGAAAAGGTGAGAGAGATGGAAGCTAGAGTCCTCTGGTAACCTGATTTTGGAAGCGGCATCAATCAATTTTGCTATATTCTATTCGTTAGAAGCACTTAACGAGGTCCAGTCACTCCCAGGGACATGAGACAAGAACAGGAATACCGGGGGGTGAGATTATTGGGGACGTCTTAGAAGAAGGCTGCCTGCCACAATAAACATTTTCGTGAATGAGTAAATGAATGAAGGAAAGAAGAGAAACTTAAGAAAAATTGCTTGTACTAGTAAGTCCTCCCTAAATACAGATTACTAGAAGGGAAGCTGGACCATAAAACAGAAACTTAATCTCTGGATACGACTTGTTTTAGCTTAAAATAGACATTTTGATCAGTAAGTACACTAGGAGTTCATCAGTATCATAAAAGAAAGGCTTGGAAAATATGAGTGCTGTTTTCTGCAGACTGTAACTTAACATCTTGTTAATGCTGCCAAATCTCTATATTTAGAAAAGGTAGAGCTTCCGAATTTGATGCATTTCAGTCATTGGTTCTCAGCTGTGTCCTGCACATTGGAAATGCCTTAGAAACTGAAAAACCAAACTATCAATACAAAAGGATAACTAGGCTCTATCTCAGGCTAAATAAATCACAACTCCTAAAGGTGGAGTCCAGACAAGTTTTTTGTAGTTTTTATAGTTTCTTAAAAGCTCCTCAGGTGTTTCCAATCTGTCATCAGGGTTTGGGACCACTGATTTAAGTGGCTCTTAATGGAAAGATTCAAGCATGCACCCTTTCTCAGGTTTAGTACAAATTGAAAAGGGAAATAATTTTATGAACAAACTTTCTTTATTCAACATGTATTTATTGTGTCCAGTATGTGCGTAGCACATGTGGGGGATTAAAAATATACATATAAGTAGTTTAAAACGGGACTAAGCTATACTTCATGGTATATATGTATTTACTATGATTATCGGAAACAGTCCACATGTGCTGTAGGGTTTCAGAGAGGGGAGAGATGAATATAGGCTAGAGTAGATAAAGAATGCGATTTGGAAGAGATGGGATCTGGGTACATTAGGAAAGTATTACAAGGTGAAATGCAGTAATTTGCTTCACTTGACAGATCCCAGGGTCTGACTTGGAGAAATTTGACAGTTTAGCTAGCACTTTGATCTTATTCTGTAGGCCAGTAGCTGCACAAGAGCAACTGAGGAGCTTTGAAAAATACCTGGAGATTTTTCATGTATTTTTATCTCCAGATAAATACTCCTGGAGAATTTTATTCAGTTGGTCTGGGTGGGGCCCAAGTATTGTAATTTTTAAAAGACTTCCTGTGATGCTGATGTGCAGCCAGCGTTGGGAAACTGCTGTAGGATCACCTAAGGTCCCTGGAAATTTTTGAGTAGGAGGGTTTCATATTCACCCATCCATTAAAAACACATTAGGATGTGTTTTGTTTTTATGCCACAGGAAGAGGGCAAACAGCATTGAACAAAATAAAACAGGAAAAAGGTGCCTGTTTACACTTATGGCAGTGGAAGGCAGCTTATATTCTTTTCTGGTAGGGGAAGACAGGCAATAAACTAATAATGCGTAATTTGGTAAGTAAAAACAAATGCTTTGAAGAAAATAAAGCATAATGAGGGAGACAGGAATAGGCGGAGAAGGGGAGTAGAGTTGGAGAGGAGAGTGCTATTTTATGTCAGGTTAGGAGGGACTTCCCTAACTGTTGGCATGTGTACAGAGACATGGAAGAAGTGAGGGAGTGAGTAGGCAGAGGAGATCACAGGGGAAACACCCAGGCAGACATAGGCCAGTGAGGTTGGGTGCTGTGGACTACATTGTGCACACACACACATACTGCCCCCCACCACCTCCCACTGTATATTGAAGCCTTAATCCCCAGTGTGACTGTATTTAGAGGTGGGGCTTTTAGGAGGTAATGCAAGTTAAATGAGGTCATAAGGATGAGGTCCTAATGGGATAGGATTGGTGGCCTTTTAAGAAGAGGAAAAAGAGAGATCTCTCTCCCTCTGTCTGCCATGTGAGGAACAGTGAGGAGGCCTTCTGCAAGCCAGGAGGAGAGCACTCACCAGAAGCTGAACCCTGACATACCTTGATGTTGGGCTTTCTAGTCTTCAGAACTGTGAGAAAATAAATTTCTGTTCTTTCAGCCACCCACTCTACAGTATCTTGTTATGGCAGCCCTAGCCAACTAAGACTGCAGGAACAGAGGGTTCCAGAGGGGGTAGTATAGGAGATGAGGTAGGAAGAGGGACTCAATCATGTAAGGCTGCAGTCTAGAGCAAGAATTTTGGATTTTCTTCTCAGTTGCCATATACTCTGGTTGCCAGAGTATAACTAGGGAAGGGGGTTGGGTGGGGAGGAGGAACCCATTGAATTGTTTTAGGAGGGGAGTGGTATAATTTGATTTATACCTAGAAGGATCAACTGGCTGCTTTGTGGGAGAATAGTCTGTAGCAAAACAGTTGAGGAGTCAGGGACATTAGTTATCTTCGTAACTATTGCAAGGGTGGTTATCAGTGGGAGTAGTGTGAAATCATCCAATTCTAGACATATTTTGAAGGTAGAGTGGAAAGAAATTGCTGGTGAATTAGATGTGGGTGTGAGAGAAAGTGGGGAATGAAATATTGTGTCTAAGTGTTTGGTCAAAGCAACTGAAAAAATGGAGTGCTGTTTATTAAGATAGGAAGACTGTCAAAGAATGGAAGAATGGGAGGAGGGAGCAATCAAAATTATAAGTTATTTTGAGTTGCTACTGAATATCCAGATGAAGATGTAAGTAGGCAGTTGGTTATATAAGTCTGGAGTTTAGGGGGAGACACTGGGGCTGGTGATGCAAATTTTGGAGTATCGTATAGATCAGTAGTTTTCAACCTTGGTTACACTTTATAATCAGCTTGGGAATTTCCAAAAAATTTCCGAGCCTGGTCCCACCCCTGTATATTCTTGTTTAACGTGGGAGTGGGGCTCAAGTATTCCTGTTTTAATTTGATTAGTGGTTAGGTTAAACATTTTTTTAAACAGCTTTTATTCAGGTATTATCGACATACGATATACTACACACAAAGTGTACAATTTGATAAGTTTGGACAGATGAATACATCTGTGAAACCATCACCACAATTAAGATAGTGAACATATCCATCATCACCAGAAGTTTCTTTGTACCCCTTTTCAGTTCTTCCCTACTATCCCTACCTCCCTCCCATCTTCAGTCACTAGGCAACTACTGATCTGCTTTCTGTGTAGATTAGTTTGCATTTTCTAGAATTCTATAAATGAAATCTTACAGTGTGTACTCTTCTGTGTGGCTTCTTTAAGCATAATTGTTTTGACACTCACCTATGTTGTTGCATGTATCAGTACTTCATTCCTTTCTGTTGCTGAGTAGTATTCCATTGTATGAACTTCTTTCTTTATTTAGCTGTTGATGAACATTTGGGTTGTTTTCAGTTTTGGGCCACTACAAATAAAGCTGCTGTGAACATTTGTGTACAAGTCTTTGTGTAGTCATGTATTTCCTTCTCTGGATAAATATCTTAGGGTGGAATAGCTGGATCGTATAGATCACATTTTTTCATATGTTTCAACATGAGGGGTTTTGTGTGTGTGTGTGCGTGTATGTATGTCCTTGAGGAAAACTTTTATGCCCAGAAAAGATTATTCAGACACTATTTTCATTATTAAAATTAATGTTCAGTTTATTAATTTCAGTTTAAATATCTAGTTTATAAGATTTAGCAAAATTTAAGTTCTTTTTTCCTAGATGTAATTATTTTTAAAAAGCGTCACAGGTTAATTCTAACGTGGAGCCAGGGCTGAGAACCATTGTACAGACGGTATTTAAAGCCAAGGATTGAATGAGATCACCTAGCACAGCCATTTCTCAAGCTTTTGCTTGCGTAAAAATACCCGTAGTTGGGGCAAGTTCTAAGAATTTGTATTTCTACGAGGCTCCCAGGTACTGATACCCTCAGTTGGACTGATGGACCATACTTTGAGTAGCCCGTCCTAGAGGGTTAGTGTAGATAAAAGAGATACCTGAAGACTAAGTCCTGGTCCCTCCAAAGTTTAGAAATTGGGAAGGAGAGGAAGGAACCAGTAAATAAGACTGTAAAAGAATAGCAGGTGGGACTTCGCTGGTGGCGCAGTGGTTAAGAATCCACCTGCCAGTGCAGGGGACATGGGTTTGATCCTTGGCCCAGGAAGATCCCACATGCCACGGAGCAACTAAGCCCACGCGCCACAGCTACTGAGCCTGTGCTCTAGAACCTGTGAGCCACAACTACTGAGCCTGTGCGCCATAACTACTGAGCCTGCGTGCTGTAACTACTGAAGCCCATGTGCCTAGAGCTGGTGCTCCACAACAAGAGAAGCCACCACAATGAGAAGCCCGCGTACTGCAACGAAGAGTAACCCCGCTCGCCGCAGCTAGAGAAAGCCCGTGCACAACAATGAAGACCCAATGCAGCCAAAAATAAATTAAAAAAAAAAAAAAGAATAGCAAGTGAGGCAGGAGGAAAACGAAAGAGTGTGGTGTTCTAGAGGCTTGTGAAGATAGTTTTGCCAGGAGGGAAAGCATGATAAACTCTGTAAAATATGGCTTGAAAAGACCGAGTGAGATGTGAGTTACAGTTGACTAATGAATGTGGTAAAGTGATTGTTGAGGACCTTGAAAGAAATACTTTTGGTAGAATGTCCAATCAGGACAAAAACCTGATTGAGGTGAGCCCATGAAAGAAGGGAGGAAAGTAAGTATAGACAAATCATTTGATGCTTATTGTGGAAAAGAGAACAAAGAAAGGGGACGGTGGCTAGAAGGGGATGTGGAAGTAGGGATGGGTTTTCTTTTTTTTTCTTTTTAAGGTAAGAACTATCATAATGTGTTTGTATGCTGACAGGAATCACTTAGAGAAGGAAATATGGTTGGAGCAGGAGAGCAAGAGGTCAGTAGCAGGAGTGGTGTCCTGGAGAAAGGGATCCAGCTGGCAGATAAGAGTCATGGCCTTAAATAGGAATATGGAGAGGGAAGTTAGAGTATATGGGCACGGATGGCAGCTTG
The DNA here is from genome assembly GCF_965194825.1 of Balaenoptera physalus. Taxonomy (NCBI): domain Eukaryota; kingdom Metazoa; phylum Chordata; class Mammalia; order Artiodactyla; family Balaenopteridae; genus Balaenoptera; species Balaenoptera physalus. The sequence continues at coordinate 71,716,758 of NC_138892.1, forward strand.
TAGAAATTTTAATTGAATAGCTTCTATTTTCTCTGAAATAAGAATCAAGGTCACCCCATAATAAATAAACAGAGCACAATAAAAGTTTTGTTCAGTACTCTATCCGCAGTGCTTAGGACAGTGATTTGAACATAGTAAGTGCTTAGTAAATGTTTGTTAAATAAATGAATGTAAGGAAGAGTAACCTTGGATTGGAGGGGAGGAGGCAAGGAGACAAGTGAGGTAGTGTAGAGGCGGCTGTCGGGTTAGGTGAGAGCCATGCTCCTGGGAATGATGAGCGGAACTGTTCCAATAATATGGAAGAAGAAGTGAAAGGACTTGATTTTTATTTGGCTAAGGGGAAGGAAGAGTTGAGTATGACCTGTTTGTAGCTCTGGAGCATGTCCTCAGTCTTTCAGATGAAGTGGTGTTGTTCACTGGTTCAGTGGTTCAGATGTGGTGTTGTTTACTGATTTGAGGGATTTTTCAGAGCCTAATTGCTGGACACTCTAACCTAGGTTGTGTAAAGCTGATGTAGTCATCTAGTTTGTCTGTACTTACCAGAAGGTATCACTGTAGCTGCCAAGGAATCAAGTCTCTCCTGCCACCACCTCCCAGGAGATTAGGGAAAACTGTGTTCTGGGCGTCTGCGGAAGTGTTTGATGTTGAAAATTAAATGTGTATAGACCTTGGAGTAAGAACTCTTCAAAATACTCAACATAGATTCTTAAAATGATGAAGGATACTATTGACTGCATTCTATAAGCAAACTAAGGCAAGTGACGAGAAAGAGTGCATTGAACCTGAGGTGTAAATTTAGTTAGTTTACTGTGAATACCTTGGATCAGCAGATTTTGAATTGTTTTTCTCAGAGCCACACCTCAGGGCTAACTGGGAGATGCAAGGATGGGCACGGAGCAGATGGGGGCTGTGGAGTCTCCACATCAGTTTCAAAAGAAGTTAGTTTGTTTTCAGTTTTATGCACTGAGATTCCTTGTAAGATTTTATTTGCATGGTGATTCTACTGCAGAAACAATAACAGAAAGCATTTGAATATCATTAGTGTAGGTAACATTTGAATTTTGCTGGTAAGTCAGATAGTGCTGGTTTTAGCAGAGTAGATTATTTCATTGTTTGGAGGTGGGGAAAACCACTTAGGCCTCTTTTATCCTTTGATTCAGTAATCAGTTTTTATGGAAAGCAGTCCTACCTTAAGCCCTTCATTCCATTTTCATGAAAAAGGAAGTAAGTGGCTCAAAAGCAAAATGACATCAGCAAATTTTTCAAGACAGTGAATCCTTGAAAGTTGGCGGCGCCTAGTTAAATCAGTGTTTTACATAATTGATTTATAGTTGTATTTATGCATCATATTTAACTGGTATTTATAATTGTTAATATTGAGACATTTATTGAGCATCTAATATATGTAGATCTACTGTACTAGGTGTTGGGGATACAGAAATAGGCAAGATGTGATCTTTTCCCACGTAAGGGTTAGAGTCCGGTTGGGGAAATAGAACATAGCCATAAAAGGATCAACAGCGTTGCAGAAGAGTGTAGAAAACCACGACTTTGCAGAGCTGTTGCAGGGGTTCCGCAGATATGTGATGCACATTTCTTTTTAAAATATTAAATAACCCGTTAAATGAAAGTGTCCTATGCACCAAATATTAATGTGCACAGAAGGAAGACGACCACTAAAGCTCATTAATTTATTTTGTAGATTAATTCACTCTTTTTTTTTTTTTTTTTTACCATTTCAAAATAAAGTAGCAGATCCTTTATTTGTATTTCTCGAAGCCGTTGAAAAAAGTCACGTAGCACCAGCAACACGTTTTGGCCATCATTTTCTCTCTTCCACCTCTGCCCTTCCGGAGGAGTTTGGCCCCCAAGTCACACTCCTCACACCTCTCCAGCCCCCACAACAAAGCAAACCCTGTTTCAGTGGTTTCTTCCTAACTTCCTTTCCTTCTGATTCTTCATCACAAAATCTCAAAAACGGATCTGTCAAATAAGATCTACCTCAGAAATCCTGGGAAGGGAAGATACATTGAGCAGGTCAGGCCATAGAATGCACTTCCCAGGGCCTGGGGAGGAGAAATACAGGGAATTCACGCTGAGTAACTTACAGCCCTTCATGCTTGTTAACCCTTTGTAGGCTGCATGGTGCTAGGGCTCTCTGAGCCTTCAAATGAGAATATCCTGGACGAGTTTTTCCGCAAAGTCAAGAATCGTTACGTGAACAATGTATCTTTAAGGACTTAAGAAGGGAATACGGTTTTTCACAAGGTGAATAGTCATTCAACAGAAAAGACTTTATCATGCAGTACTTTGTGACCGTGAACCTGAACCATCTTTGTTTTATCCTAGGATTAGGACAAGTGATGGATTTCTTTCATCTTCACTGATATTTGGCATCAAAATTTATTTGATACGATTCATAAGTGGACAGATGCTGAAGGGTAGGGATGTATACCTAGTCTAGAAATGACAGTGTTTGATAATTTTGGAACAAGGAATGGCTGTCCCCTTTTCAAAAAATTGTGAGCCATCAGGGTTTTCAAAGTAAAGTGTTTTGACGATGCAAGTGCAAGAAGTGGAAGTAAAGATAAGCCAAAGTCTATTAGAGATGTATTTGAAATCAGGAATCACTCACTGTTTACAAGATTAGATATGTTCCTAGGATTAGGCCTAACAGCTGATGAGGAATTAGTTATATTAATCTGTATCAGGTCTATATACCTTCAAATGGAATAAAAAATTGGGTTTACTACATTTTAAAGTCTTACTAAAATTTTTAATATTAACTGTTCCTTTGTTTCTTATTTCTGTAAATTATTCATAAAATGACTTAAAAAGGGGGGTGACAGCCCATGGTGACGGCTGTTTTTCTTGGTGTGCTGACAGTTTAAACATGAACTAAAGTGCTTCCCACCCTGTAGTAAGTCCTCTGTCTGAGTTTTCAAATGACGGCACACCGTTTTTTCCTTCTTAGGGCTTCTGACAAAATTTACTTTTATTTAGTTAGTTTCCTTTTGTGTGGCTTCTATCCCATGCACTAAGCAAACTGTGAGGGCGAGGACTGTGTCTGATTTGTTCATGGTGAGTCTCCGGCACCTTATCTAGTGCCTGACACGTGTTAAGTGTGTAATACATTTGTCAAACAGGGGGCTTGCTTATAAAAATCTTCCTTGGTTAGGTTTTTGGACTTTTGTTAGCAGTGTATTAGCAGACTCACAACAGGTTTGGATTTAGTTCAGCCTTTTAACTCATTGAGATTTATATTGCTTCAATTTACTATATATATTTTAGTGTTGGGAAGCAGATTGCCTCTTTCTGAGCTATGAATAATGCTGCCTCCTTTAGAAAAGAATCAGCAATGGTTTTATATCGTATTTGTTTTGCCTGTCCAACTTGACAAAGCTAAATTGTTGTGATGAGGTTAATCAAGCTTAAAACATTTTTCTTACAGTATTTAGCATACAGGATTTTTGTTGCGGGGTGGTTGGGGTGGAGGGCAGACACACAGCTAGAAACTATATCTGATGAATAACAGTTATCCGTAAACGGTTGTTGAAATGTTCCCCCCCTTTTTTCATGTCACAATAAGTCAACAGACCTGCCAGACTTTACACAGACAGTCTGTTTGAGCTATTTATGAAGGTTACATAGGGACACATAGGGATCTCAAAATTTTTGAACACCATATTTTACAAGTTACAGCTAATAATGACATATGTGAACAAGTAGATGACAATAGAATGCAGTTGGAATATGTCTGGATAGCACTGGATGACCTTTTTGTCCTTATCACAGACCCTTTAGCATTGTAGGTGTACTGTCAAAATCATGAATGATAAATCGCTGAACATAAAAAAGGCACACCTTGTAAATAATACCCTGCCCCTTATATCCTAAGTTAACTATCTCCCACCTCTAAAATTCCCTACTATCCTCTAGATTTTTCTCACTAAGTAGAAAAAGGATCACAGTTAAACTTTTTTAAGATCCCTAGAGATAGGAGGGCTTTCTTTATAATAGAGCATGGTGAAGGTGAGTCACTTTATGATAAGATACAAAGATCATCATAAGCTGTGTTCCTCCTGCCTTCGTTGAAGAATATTTAAAACTCATTCAGGCCGTTAGAGAGCAGCAGAGAACTTTATTTCAATAGTTAAGCTACATGGAAACACATATTTTGTGCTTCTTTTCTCCCAAAGTTGAACCAGATCAAATAATCCTAGAAGAAAGGAGCAAAGTCGTTATCTTTAAGTGAAAAAAGAATGAATTAGTACACATTTAGGAAAATTTAGGATAAAAAGAGAGAGAAAGACATAACAACTACTGAAAAACAAAAATAATATTTTTCTTGAGGCAGAAGAGAACCACTATAGAAAATTTGTTGGTGATTAAAAACTAACAAAATCAACCACAAACAATGCCACGTACAGAAATTACTGGTTGCTTATCAGAACACTAGTCTCACATTTCCACTTGCCCCAGGGACACCTTTGCTTAAATTTTATAAAATCCATAAACCCAGCATGACCCAGCACCATCATTTCTAGTATGAAGCGGTGGTCTTCTAGTTTGTCTCCTGACTGCAGTCTCTCACCTGACCAGGTCAGCTAACTGTTCTTTCTGTATTGGTTTTTACCTTGTAAGAGAGTATACATTTACTGAGTATTTTGTTCTTACCACTGAGAATATAACACTTAGAAGAATTCTAGATTCATAACTTGTTTAAAAATGTTCATTTAGGGACTTCCCAGGTGGGGCAGTGGTTAAGAATCCGCCTGCCAGTGCAGGGGACACGGGTTCGAGCCCTGGTCCAGGAAGAACCCACATGCTGTGGAGCAACTAAGCCCGTGCGCCACAACTACTGAGCCTGCGCTCTAGGGCCCACATGCCGCAACTACTGAGCCTACGTGCTGCAACTGCTGAAGCCCGCGTGCCTAGAGCCGGTGCTCTACAACGAGAAGCCACCACAATGAGAAGCCTGCGCTGTTCACTGCAACGAAGAGTAGCCCCCTCTCGCTGCACCTAGAGAAAGCCCCCATGTAGCAACAAAGACCCAACGCAGCCAAAAATAAATAAATAAATAAATCTTAAAAAATGTTAATTTATTTAACTCAACCTCATGGTTTCATGGAGCGAATCATGCTGTACTGATATGCTTTCATTTTCAGATTTTTTTTTTTTTAATTTTTGGCTGCATCGGGTCTTCGTTGCTACACGCAGGCTTCTTCTAGTTGCGGTAAGCGGGGGCTACTCTTTGCTGCGGTGCACGGGCTTCTCATTGCGGTGGCTTCTCTTGTTGCAGAGCATGGGCTCTAGCTGCGCGGGCTTCAGTAGTTGTGGCACATGGGCTCAGTAGTTGTGGCTCGTGGCCTCTAGAGCACAGGCTCAGTAGTTGTGGCGCACGGGCTTAGTTGCTCCACAGCATGTGGGATCTTCCTCGGGCCAGGGATTGAACCCATGTCCCCTGCATTGGCAGGTGGATTCTTAACCACTGCGCCACCAGGGCGTTCCCTCATTTTCAGATTTATGGGCCATATGAAAAGGGAAAATGATTCTAGGAAGATTCTGGAGAGAGAAAACCTGATAAATATGAAAAAGACTTGGCAGCAGTTGTAAGATCCATGAAGCTGGGGAATTAGGATTATCCCTTTTCTCACATAAAAGTGGGAGTGATTGAGGAACTGTCACATAATTCATGGGCACCAACTTGGAGACAAATGCTGGAGGGGTGGGGGAGTGATTGATAATGTTATAAAGATATTCTGTACCTAACCACAACACAATCGTTATATTCCTGTAAAGCTTCATGATCAGAGAATCCATGATAGAGACATTTACATCTTATGGGAAAAACAGCACTGAGTACTGAGGTTATTAATGAATCCAGAAAAACCTAGAAAAATATTCAACTTTACTTAAAAAAGGCAGCACTAAATAAAGAGAATATAAATTATTATATATCTTAAGTTAGTGATAATGGCCTCTAAGTAATTAATGTCAATTTATTGATTGCTAGGAACTGCAGGATTTCCACTCTAGAATGTAAATTTACTTTAATGTTTCCAATTTTCTTGTAATTTAGTTTAACATTTTTATAAATTCATTTTGCATTAAATTTGGGGATGAAGGGAGCGACAACACAAACTATAATAAAGGATGTTGTCAGACCTTCATTTGTTATGGCAGGAAGAGATTCAGAGACCCGTAATACCTTAGGAGACAAATGATGACTACCCCTCAATTCCATTGTACAGCTTGGAGTGACTCAAGTTTAGGTGACTCGCTGTTCACCAGGCACTAGTCTAACCAAACCTTTTCACAACCTGTCACACCTTTGAACTTTCTTTCTCTTTCTATATTCCGGCATAATTGAAAGAGGGATTAATTCTTGCTGCTCTTACTTTTCACTACTTGTTTACATCTGTGTAGTGAGTGGTTAATCCTGGCCCATGAGTAAGCATCGAGACAGTATTCCTTGTCTTTTAAAACATCTTTGTTCCTCATTAAGCCTGATTTTATCATTCATTCATTTTTCAACAGATATTAAATATCTAGTATTTTTTCAGTACTGTGCTAGGTACTAGTTATCCAGTGGTGTATAAACCTGAAACCATCCCTTTCCTTGTGAAGTGTATATCCTAGATGAGGAAACAGACAGTAACTCCTTCCTTAACACTCCCTGTGTTCCTTACTTTATTTTTTTTTTCATAGCATTTATCAACATCTAAGACTTTATTTTTTGTTTGATTTCATCCACAAAACGTTGGTTACATGAGGACAAACAAGAATTTCTGTATGTTTTGCTAAAGGAATATTTTTTGGTTGAGAAGTGAGAAAGGCACGTTTAATTCGTCACCACGTCCCCTTGATTCTGCTTCTTCAGCCTGTCTTTAAATAACCCCACTGCTGCTTCCTTTTAGTTCAAGCCCTTTTTATTTTTACCGGATCTATTAAAGTAGCTTTCCCTGCCTCTGTAGTACCTTTCCCCTCCAGATTGCTGCCAATAATCTTTGTAAAATTCAAGTCTGAATTTCTTCAGTGATCTGCTGTCTTTTAAAGGTAAATCAGACTCCTTCGCTTTTCATTGTCGGGTTCCTTCCTATCTGTCCAGCCTTGTTTTTTTTTTTTTTCTCTGCCACTCCCTGCTCTCCATCTCAAACTTTATGCTGCAGTAGTATCAATATATTGCACTTCTTCAAGCTTCTCTGCTAAGTGTGGTGGCTGGACCAGAGGCTTCCCCTTAACTTGGAAGCTATTTAGAAATGCAAATTTTAGGCTCCACCCCGAGGCCTACTGAATAAGAACCCTGGGAGCAGAGCTAAGCAAGCTAAATGAGACTTCCCAGTAATCCTGATGTACCTTAAATTTGAGAATCACTACTTTAGTCCTTTTTTTTTTTAAAGTTCATTTCCTTAACAAGCTCAGCCATTAATTACCATGCTTTTAATATCATTTTCATTTGTGTAACGCTTAATTTACATCATTGACCCTGGTATCTTTGTCTGTCCTGCTTTTTAAATTGTGTATTGGACATCTTTCCTGGATATCCTTCCTGTACTTCAGACTCTGTAGGTTCTAAACAAAATTCAGTACCCATCTATTAAGATGTTTTATATACTGTGTTTCCTATTTCCTCCTTCAAAGGATTCCTCCTTGCAGCTTTGAATCCTAGATTATGCAGTATTTTCTCTTTGGTTTCTATTTTGTCTTGCTTTAGAGGAACAAAGGAAAAGATTTTTTAATAACTCTACTGACCAAAATAGGGTCAGGATTTTCCAGGCAATAGATTACTGTTGTTTATAGACCATCTGTTAAAATGTATTTTTTTTAATGTGTTTTTATCTTATTCTTCTTTGCTTTTTCCTTCCCACCTTTTTTCCCTCCTCAATTGTCTTTCTCTCTCTCATTTTAAGAACTTAGAGACCATTTACTTTGAATCTTGACCTCAGCTGCCCACGTTCTACCATAAAGCTGGAGGCATCCTTGACCCTGGGCTAATAGAGTGACAACTTGTACCCAAAGTGACAACTGGTACCAAAGATTGTAGTCAGGCAACATTTCATCTATCTCGGTACAGTTTCTGCAGTAGGTTCTCAATAAATTTTTTTCTAATGAGTAAGTGAGTAAGTTAGGCAAGTCTCAAAGGACTGGACAGATCTCCAAGGTCAAAAAACCACAGTGAAATTGTGGCTGGATACATAAGGAACCTCAAAGATTTGAGCAGTAAGAAGTGAGAAATTTTGACACTCAAATATTTATTCAGTGAATAAATGAAAGATTTTAAAGAAAAGAATAGCCATTGTAACAGATGGTGAGGTATTTCCTTCTCTGAGAGAAGAGGGATAAATTTAGATTTTATTTCAGTGTGAACTTTCAAGTTTAATTTTTAAAATTCATGTTTATTTATATGTGTGCTTCCCCATAAGCACAGTTTGATATACATTTTTAATAATTTTCGTGTCGATTTATGTAACAGTTATATTTTAATGGTTTGACTATATATCTTGGGCTATAACTTTTAACTGTTATTATAGTTCTATTTTTGTTGGATAGGAAAGACAGTAATGTATGTGTGTGTATATATATATCTGTTAAATTGCACATCTGAATTACCTTACATATGAGAAATTTTTATATGTGAAATCATATATCTGTTCTCATAATTTGAGCTATTCTCTCATAAAAAATACATTCTTAAATTATAGTAATAAAAAAAACTTTCTTTTTAACATGCACACAGGAAACCTCGGCCTGTCTCCCAGTTGGTTGCACAGCAGGTTACTCAGCAGTTTGTGCCCCCTACACAGTCAAAGAAAGAGAAAAAAGATAAAGTAGAAAAAGAAAAAAGTGAAAAGGAAACAACTAGCAAAAAGAACAGTCATAAGAAAACCAGGTAAATTTAAAGAGTGTTTTAATGGCACTTTTGAAGTAATAAAATTAACCACTTAATATTGTCTTTTAACATCAATATATAAAGTACATAAAGTAGAAATAAAAGATTTCATCTCTTTTACTATATCATGAAAGTGTTTTTCTTAGTTGAAGTTATAGTAGAAATTAAACACAGAGGCCACAAATACAAGCTTAAGTGTGAGGACAGTTTCTGTTTTTTGTTTTTGTTTTTGTTTTACTAGATTACAAGACATTTGTGTTTGAAATGTTTCTTTTTCACTCATAAAGCAAGGAGTGATGTTCACAATACTGAACAGATATTTACATGAGCTTTAACCAATCAAAATGGTCATATGGGTCCAGGCAGAACAGACAGTCATGACGCCCTTATCATAAGTGCACATCAGTGGAGTAACAGCCCTGCATATAACTCAACCTTGGATGTTGTCAGCTTCCTCTGTGATTCAGCTATGTCACTGCTGTTCTAAAACATTTATTTTAGTAAAATTGATAAGCTGTCTGCAAAATTATGATTAAGCTATAAAAGCACATTTAAGAGAACATTACTCCCAGAGTTTTTTGTCATGCTGAGGAAGATTCAGGAATGATTGGCTTGATTAATGTTAATGATTTCAAACATTTAATTATATTTTTGTGGCTAGTTACACATGAATATAGAGCTTTAAAGATAGATGTGTTCGTTTTGTTATTTTTACCTAATTTAATATGCATTACATGCTCAGAAAGTTGGTAGAGAGAAAAGCTAGTTTAAAATTTTATCGTCTCTTGTGTTTAGGCCAAGATTGAAAAATGTGGATCGGAGTAGTGCTCAACACTTGGAAGTTACCGTTGGAGACCTGACAGTCATTATTACAGACTTTAAGGAGAAAACGAAGTCACCGCCCGCATCTAGTGCTGCTTCTGCAGATCAACACAGCCAGAGCGGCTCCAGCTCTGATAACACAGAGAGGGGAATGTCCAGGTCATCCTCACCCAGAGGAGAAGCCTCATCATTGAACGGAGAATCTCATTAAAGTTTATTTTCTCCAATTTCCTAGTCACTTCTGTCATACCACGCAAATACACAGATTATGCCAAGAAGTACCACATTTTCATGACAAACATATTCATGCACAATCCATAATTTGCATTTTACATAAAATAGAAATTTGTTAGATTTTATTGCAATCTATGCCTACCAAACCTTTCCAGACTTAACATTTTGGTCTCCACAGTTAAAGGTGCCATGAAAATGTGGTTGAATTACTCATTATGCAGTGTTATTGGTAAGTCTATTTTCACTTTTAGTTTAGTGAATTCTAACACATAATTCTTGAATTCTCTACTATTGGCATGTAATGAATTTAAATTTTTATAACATAGTGCAAGCTGCCTAAATATGTATTATTTGAGAATTGTGAAACAAATAGTTATATGTATACAAGTCAAAAATCAACTTAATCAACTGTTGCTACAACAGAATTTTCTTAATGGTTATCCTCTTAAATACACCTGCTGGTACTTGGTGTGGTTAAATAGGAAGATTGTTATTAAATAAAGAATTTGTATGAACCATTGCCAATGTTTTTGACACATTTTACTAAATTATTGTTCCTGAATTACGTTTTAGGTTTTATCTGTTTTTGGGGGGGGGGTTTGCTTATCTTTCAAAACATTCATTTATTGTAATGTTTACTAGCAGACTAGTAAACAATAAAACATTGATTACTTGGCTTTATAATTCAGATTTAGTGCTATTGTCATTGAACACTGGTATTTTCTGTATTATATAGAACATTAAAATTCAAGTAATTATAAGCATTTGGCAAAAACAGAAGAGAAGAAACCTGTCATATTTTAAAAGCTGCAGTTTTGGAAAAGCTTTAACTTAATAGTTTTATCACTGTTTCCTTGCCCCAGACTTATCCAGGGTCATAGAAGTGTGAATCTAATTAATACAGAAATGGGAACTGTTGCACAGAACTGAGAAATAGCTAATCTTTAATCAGTTTAATTGGCCTCTTATTAAATATAACAATTCTTATAAAAATTATAGTACCCTATTTTCAGAAACAATTGCCAGTTTATGCATTTATCAATATCCTAAAATTTAAAAAGTATTTACAGCCCCACTTACTATTATGTAAATTTACCAATAAAATATTTTTATGACTACAGATTTTGCATTTTTGTTTACAACTAATAAAAGTGTTTTTTGTTGTTTCTAAAAATCCAACTTAGAAACCACACAGTACTTAAATTCTAGGGTCTCCTGCTTTCTCTTAGCCATTTGTTTAATATGTATTCACCTATAGGAGAATTTTGAATTATAAATGAACTTTAAATCATAACTTGGATACAGAATATCACATAAAAGCATCATGATAGCATTTGAAGAAAGAAAACTGTAGACCCTGACAGTTGTGATATTTGGTGGTTTCATGTGGTAATGTAATTTTCTGTTTAATTGCAGTACTTTTTACAGGCACAATGGTACTGTCTTTTTTTGTAAGATGCAAGTTGTGAATTACAGTTAATTGCATACAGTAAAAGTCTGTGATTAAAACATTTATATACCTCATTCTTTAGTGTTGTTAAATTAAAGAATTTTATTTGTTTTTAAGATACTTTCAGTGGAACCCCAAATGACTGGTATGTTCTTTTAAAACATGAACATTTTTTTCTCTTATTTTATTCTTTTTCACATGTTCCAAATGTTTTATATATATACATATATATTCATTTTTAGACATAGTAAAAACTACAAGTACTAACTGTAATAGGGAAAATATTCTAATTTTTAAGTCAAAATTAACTCTTTGGAGGTACTGGGTCTTATGATGATGATCAGATACTTTCTGGATATATTTTAAATGGGACTGCAAGAGAGAAAAATCTGACAGAGGATGGGATTTTACCTGAACGGGGCATAGTCATCTTTCTAAATAGTAGGGAGACAGTTAGCATGGAATTTGAGAATGCTAACTGATGGCTGGCATTTGAATCTCTGTTGTAGAACCTAAGTGAGCTTGAGTAAGTCATTCAAGTCATTTCCCGTCTATTAAACAGGGATAAGGGTAATCATATCTAACTCATAGCGTTGTTGGGAGGATTAAATGTCAATCCATATAAAATTCTTAACAACTACCTGACACATACTCTATGCTCAGTAAATGTGAGCCTTTACTATCTTTATAGGTAAAATCCCATTACAGAAACATAATTTTTTTTGGTAACAAAAATTGTTTCCATGCCTTCTTGGATGCCCGAAAGGAATTGTGTTCTGTAGGTTAAACTGAATTTTTTACATCAGATGTTTGCTCTGATCCCAGACCAGCTATCTTTCTATAATTAAAGAACCTGATGGTATGCATTATGAGACAGGAGAAATGAGCTGAGTTGGCTACTTTGATATTTTGTTTTCCTTTCATTAATCACAGTTATCTTTACCTGCCTTCATTTCACCCTACCTCAAATACACTTCCAAACCAGGAAACAGACTCAAATTCCATAAATACACCTAATGTTAAAATATGCAAAAAGATTCAGAGCCTGGGCTTAGGGTGTATTTTTAGCTCTGGTTCATCAACTTACCCTATGGTTTTAATAGTGGGTTCTTTTAGCCAAATTCTATACAAAAAGAGCATTTGGATGTTTTTCAGAGTTTATTAGCTTATTTTGATACAAGTAAGAGTGAAGATATAATTTGAGGCATACAAGAATACATATTCTTAAACCTTTTATATTACACAGTAGAAATAGTTAACTTAAAGGTTTTATTTTTATTAAATGCTTTCCTAAGATTATAGTGATGACTGTAGACAAAGTGAAAACATTTAAAAAAGGAAGAAAAACCTTTGCTTTTCTAAGTTGATAACATTTATTACCCTTCTTTTAGAAAGAAGTTCTTATTGCCTGAAAAGAACATAGTTTATTCATATTTTATACATTCATGCTGAGTGGTCTAGAAGTTTTAGTTTCCACTGAAACCCTTATTTTACTTATTTTCTTGGTCTGCCACTTATCTCTTTTCTGGAATCTTTTGAAGACCTGAAGTAGGAACTGGGCCATTGATAGAAATTTCTGTACTGTACTTTGAAAATTAAGTGCAAACAGAAGAGTGAGTGTGTGTGTAAGAAGGGTAATCATAAAGTAATACTTAGACTTATTAGCACTGGCTCCCCTCTTCAACCACAGGCACCTTCAGGTGTCTGGAACAACTGAAATGTAGAAAAACTGAAGTGTAGAAAAGTCATAAGTGACAAAAATAGCTGAGTAGAATCAAGAGACAGTGAAGATTGCAGAATACAGGATGTGACTGATCATTTGTGAAAGCAGAAGGAAAAGAACACCCTCCCTGGCTATTGAGAGTGATGAAAAAGAAGCTGCCCTAATAACAAAGGCAAGGAAGGATAGAAATGGGAAAAAATGAGGGAGGAGGCAGGAGAAAAACAAAGCAAAGATAGTAGCAGAAATTAGAAAATGGGGCATTGTGATGTAGTCGATGATAGCAGACAAGAATCGCTCAGAAGGGAGAGAGAACAAATAGAATGTATAGCATCTCGGTCTCTTGAGAAAATTTTTAAAACATGCTATGATAAATCTTTGTAATGACTCAGTCATTAAGTTTTCAGTTGTGTTTAGTAGACTGTTTACTAGAGCAGCAATATGTGTAATCACTATAAAACGATTTTCTTCAAAACCAGTTCATTTTTAGAAGTTGTCATATTTACCTTGAATTATATGAACACTTTACTTTCCTGAATGCACAGCCCTGCTAGCCCAGATAATTTAAATGTTATGATTTTAATGTGGCTTTGTATTTAGCCAGTGCAGATAATTCCAGCCTTTGTGGAATGGGCCGATTCTGGAGCATATGAAATGCCACGATAAGACTAGGTACTTATATAGAAAAATCAAGTAGAGCTCTGAAAGCTTTTAGTTCTCTGGGACATGTTTCATGTTCTGAATTGTTTTTCAGTGGTGATTTCTTTCCTCCCCATCAGTAGGAGTTGTAGACTATAGTAGCTATTTTCCTGCTGTAATACTTTCAGTATTTTCCTGATCTAGATTTTCTTTATGTCAGTTTTCAATTCATTGAACATTTATTGAGTATGTTTTGTGTGCTAGGCACTGGTCTGGGGGTTGGTTGCAAAGAGGACAAAGATGTGGAACTCACATCTTAGAGGAGAGATCTGTAAATATAATGCCATTATTTCAACAATAAAAATACATATAAGATACAGAAGTAACAGAAGAGGGAGTGCTTGCCACCATTTTTTTTTTTTCTTTTTCCTTCTTTTTTTTTTCCCCCTAGAAAATTCAGCTTGGCCTGAGTATCCACTGTAAGTCCACAATGGAGATGTTAGGATCTCATCTTGATAGTTGCAGCTGATAATGTTGGGTGTCACCAGTAATTTTAGCCAGCTACCATTTCATTACTCCAGTTTGAATTTTCAAAAGTTAAAGACTTCAAGCCATGTAATGTGAGATTATCATTTTCCTATACTAATTTTTAAAAATCAGTAAACAGCTGAATGAGGTCTCCTGTTGCCTTTTTGTAAGGATATTGAGGAAACATTACATCGCTCAGAATCCAAATGAGAAAATTTATTCAGACCTGTTTCAGGAAAAGCTTTACTTCACCCTGAGAAATCAGTTTGCCTTTTACTTGTGAACAATGCAAATCATTGATTGTCCTCAGTTTTTGCTTTAGTTGTGGGAAATCTCAGATTAAAATTAGGCATACTTTTAATAATTATGTAGCACTCAGTCATCTGCATATCCATATTCTAACTTGTTATTCTTCATCTAACTACATTTTTCTAGATTACAATTTTTATCTACTTATGTTTTTCCTTGTGTTCTTATAAAGTTCCTCAAATCTCTTTTGTACATAAGGCTAAATAGTAATACTTTTTTAAAAAATCTCAAAAAAACTGCTTTATTTTAGTTGTGAGGATAAGCCCCAATGTGAAAATTTCAGTGCAAGGATCCAGTAAAATGGATCCAACTGGAGTTCCTGAGGAGTGGAAATAATACACAAGTTTGGCAGGTCTTGAATTACATGCAGGTAAACCTGGATCCGCTGACTTACCTGGAAGTAGGGAATGTGGATGAAAGCTACCATCTCATCCTCATATTTTCATTAACTTTTATCAAGAGAATTCAGAAACTAAACTGAGTACCAAGATTTACTAATTGAGACTTTGTATGTGTATTATTTTCACTAACCTCTTTTAATTCAGACTAATAGCAACAATGAAATTAGCCTGTTTACTTTTGGAGTCCGCAAGATTGAGAAGAGTTGGTGTACTGTATAAAACCAGTTTGGGAGAAGAAGACTGCTAAAGGACAAAAATGTAGTGAAAGCATTAAAAAGAAAAAGAAAAGTAGGCTGTTTTCAGAATTAAAAAACAGAGTGATCTGGCTTGAGGTCCAAGAGGTAGCTTTTGGTCTTTAATAAGAGAAAATGTAAAAGCCTATGATGTTTCCAGTATAGGATAAGATAAATAATTTGAGGGACACTTTAACTTAATTAGAAAGAAAAGAACATTTTTTTAACTTTATTAAAAATAAAACATAGAAATGTGAAAAGAAAAACCATTTCAACATATGAAACCTATTAATAATAAAACCTATTATTTGGGGAATCTGGGTCCAGAGACTTAATCTGTTACTTAATAATATTATAATCATGACCTTGATTGATGGCAGGTTTTGGTCAACTTGTGCATGTATGTTTTAATTCTAATTTTCCCCATGACTAAATTTCCCTGTAAATCTAGCTTTTAATTTCACTGACAGTATTTTTTTAAAATAACAATAATAGGTTATAATCTATTAATGGGAATGGAAGTTTCCTGAAGATGGAACCAGGGAGAAATGTAAGGATGGTCCATAGGATAGTCGTTCTTTCCCTCCCCACTCTGCCCGCTTCATAATCTCTCTCCTTTGTGGATGGAAATACTAGATGAATTCTAGGATTATTTAGGAGTTAAGGTGTCCCCACTTAGTTTTCCGTTGCCACTTTTTTCTAATCTTATGATCTATAGCTGAGTTTTTTGAGCATGAAGAGAATCAGTTTACTCTTTCGTCTTCCCCCTTACCCTACCCTTTTCCCACATTTACTAGTCTGAATGAACACTTCAAATGACATACTCTTTGCTCCAACTGACAACATACTTTTCCAACTTTTTCCTCCAGCCCAACAAGGTCTCTAGGAAATGGACTGTGAAAAATGAAGAAATTTCACTAGAGGCCAACAAGAGGAGAGAATGGTTTTCACTTTTAGTGTGAATTTCTGATTCTTTGTGCTCTGCAACTAATCTGATTTGTATTTCTTTTTTTTTAATATAAATTTATTTATTTATTTATTTACTTACTTACTTACTTACTTACTTACTTACTTACGGCTGCATTGGGTCTTTGTTGCTGCATGCAGTCTTTCTCTAGTTGCGGCGAGTGGGGGCTACTCTTCGTTGCAGTGCACGGGCTTCTCATTGCGGTGGCTTCTCTTGTTGCAGAGCACAGGCTCTAGGAGCCCGAGCTTCAGTAGTTGTGGCGCAGGGGCTTAGTTGCTCCACAGCATGTGGGATCTTCCCACACCAGGGCTCGAACCCGCGTCCCCCGTGATGGATTCTTAACCACTGCGCCACCAGGGAAACCCCGTGATTTGTATTTCTGTGATTGCAAGTTTAATTTGTTTTAATCCCCAAGACCAATCTAAGAGATTTTCATATAACATCTTTTTTGCTTTTTTGCTTTTACTTTTAATTTGCATCACTCAGTTTAGCATTTATTTTTTCACAGTGCAATAGCATGGTATAAGGGAAAAAACAAACACGCACTTTGGATCCTCAAAGATTTCCATTTGAATTATGGATCTTCATTATTAGCCATGTGGTTAACAAACTTCTCTGAATTTCAGGTTCCTTGTTTGTTAGAAGGATAAAGTATAATTGTTATCAGGATTAAGTTAGATTATGCATAGACCTTTATAAAGTGGAAATTATGTAAAAAAGTCTTTGAACTTTACTATGAAAAGGTATAGAATTTACCTTTTCCCCCATAGGATGTCTTTTTTTTTTTTTTTTTTAAGAAGTACTAAAAGGTAGAATTGGGAAGGAAATGCTGAGCAGGACCTAAATTTGCTCTAGAGTGTCTTGGAAAAGACATTAAAAAACCCCAAAAAACTCATTAATTGAATGTCTACCATATATCCAGCATGTACTAGGAGCTATATGAAGAATCAAGATAAATCTTTTGAATATACGATTGTTGAGATTTGGATTATCCTGAATCCAAGAGTTTTCCAGGTCATGGAGAAGGTCTCTATCTATATAATTTAAACAACTAATGTTGCTACTTTAAAATTTCTTTTTGTCCACCTAAATTTACCTTTTTTGACAGAATGAAGGGAAGATCAATATTGATTAAAAATTTGGATATAGCCAGCCTGTAACTAGAGAATTAAGAGGGTGGTCTAGAGACGAAAAAATAGACTTAAGAACACATACATACACACAGTAAGTGAAAGAAATGCCTAACCATTATGGAAAAAAAATATTTTCAGTAATTTACAATTAATTTTAGGAATATCAAAATGTGTGAATCCTGGAAGTGATCAGAAGTATTCACACAGCTCCTTATACTCCAGGATAACCAGTTGGGACAGTGTGTGGGTAATGCAAAAATCATTTCTCTCTTTGGAATGCCTTACATACTTTTTCAACAGAATTTCCTTTTTAATTACAGGATTGAAAGGAACCTAAAGGGATGATATGGTCCAGAACCCTGATGTCAAGTAAATGGATGATTGTTCTTCCAGATAGGCTCTTCCCATATATTGTCGCAGAAATGAATACTGCCATTCTAGTATTTTACATCTCTGGGTCATTAAATTATTCTTTATTTTCATTACATTTAGTTTGTTGAAAGAGAAACAACTGTAGTTAGCATCTCTTTAAATTAAACGTACTTTGAGTGCTAGCTCTTACTCTAGTTTCTTGGTACCATATCCTTTAGTTTTCTCTCTGAAAATCTATTTTCTGTTCTTATAAATGCTTTTGTTATCCATCTTTGTACCTCATTAGGTTTATCTTTATTTCTCTAAGAATTGTAAGGTGTAGTGAAAGGATTAACTTCATATTGTCGTGGTTTTTACTTGCCTGTCTCCACTTTTGGGGGCAGTACAGAATAGCCCCTTGTCTGGCATGTAGAATATATTCAATAAATGTTTATTGAATGAATAAGTGTATGTTTTCATTCTATTCACAGCTTGATAGCATGCTAGTTTTCATTTTTTGTCAAGTAAGGCAAGAAATTTAATCCTTATAGGGTAAGAAACTGAGGCTTAAATTTGTTTAGTGACTTTCCCATGTTCACAGAGCCAGCACTTATTTGGTGTAGGGATTCCAAATGAAGAACTACCACTAATTATACAGCATTTCCCTATCTTGTTTCTCATGGCCAAACTCTTCAAAGCTCCAACTGCAATCTGAACAGTTTAACAGCATAATTTTTCTCCATGAAGAGAGTGTGTGTGTGTGTGTGTGTGTGTGTGTGTGGGTGGGTGGGTGTGTGTTTAAAGCCTTTCCCTCACTTTTTGGCACTGTAGCTGCTTTCAGGCTCCAATCTCAATCTGTCCCAGCCTCTACCCTGCAGCCAGAATCTGCTCTCCAAAAGGCAAATGTGATCACGTTATTTCCTAATTTAAAAACCCTTCAATGGTTCACCATTTTACGTTCAAACTCCTTGCCAGGTTATGTTCAAACTCCTTGGTGTACTAAATAAGGCATTCCGATATCTGGCCCCTTCAACCTCTAGTCTTATAGCTCATCCTTTCCTCTTTTGCATTCACTTAACTGGTGATATCAAACTTCTCACAGCTCCCTGACCCAAGAGCCTGTTTCACTGATTCCTCAGCCTGGAATTACTTCTCTTACCACACCCTAGACTCTAGGGCCACTTTTGCTACAGTCAAAAGTTCACAAAAAAACAGAAGTAAAACCTATGAGTCACTTACATAGTTATTAGTAAAAGTTTATTGTGTGTACACCCAAAAGACAGCGAACTGGGAGCAGTCAAACCAAAATATGGAATGAGGCTCAGGGGTATATTCTGTGAAGAATGTGAGTGTGTATCCTCTACAGTGACTGGTTAAAATATTATAATTTTCTCTTTTGCTTTCTTTTCATTCTTTTTTTTTGCAGTTTAAACTTCAAACATTGAGTATTCAACTGCTTTTCTTTCTTTTTTTAAAATTATTTTTTATTATATAAGTTTCAAGTGTACAGCATTATAATTCAACACCTATATACTCCGCAAAGTCATCACCACCACAAGTCTAATTATCATCCATCACCATACAGTTGACCCTCTTCACCCATTTAAAAAAATAAAAAAAATTTTATTTGGCTGGTCCGGGTCTTAGTTGTGGCACACGTGATCTTCCTAGTCGTGTGCGGGATCTTTAGTGGCGGCATGCGGGATCTAGTTCTCTGACCAGGGATCCAACCCGGGCCCCCTGCGTTGGGAGTGCAGAGTCTTAGCCACTGGACCACCAGGTAAGTCCCCCCCTCCGCTTCCCATTTTGCCCACCCCTCCTAGACTTTTCTTAAATGAAAGGGAATTGGTTAGTGGTTACCTCATACCAATTTTTGGGAACTATTTAAGTTCTGCTTATGATTTTCACAGGCATAAGCAAAAAGTGACCCAGGTCAAGTTATTACCTCTTACCCTGCAAAATAAGCTAAATTAAGCTTTGCTTGTATGACTAACTGGTTTTGTTCGCTCAGGGAATTTTCAAGTCTGGCGTCTGTGTTTCATTTTAACATTATGAGGTGTCTCTTTACCATGCCCGCAGGCAGAACCGATTGTTCCGTTTTGTATGTGTGCCCACACCTTTTTACAGGCTTATATCCTAATGTCTGTATGGTCGTATTGCACTTACTTACAAGTATCCACTGTCCCACCCCCATGCCCCAACTAGGCGTCTTTGTACCCCAAGGGACTCACACAGTGCTTGGCACATAGTGATGCTTTGTAAATGTTCAATAAATGAATGGAGTGAAAATATGGCTGAGAAAGAGGGAAAAGAAATGGAAAGCTAAAGGCAAAGCTCTTTAGGGAGAATATTAATTGTTTTGGGCATGCGAATGGTGAGTTGTGAGGAGGATCAAAAAGGCGTAAAAGGTTGAACCTCAGCCTTATAGAAACTTACCTCGACGGGAGGCAGGATATGCATCCTAAAGGGCATTAGGAGGTAATTAGACATCAGGGTGAAAATGGCTCGTACCGACTGTATTATAGAATCTTAGAGGCTGGGGAAGTCCCTGCTGAGAAGGATGTACGTGAAAAATGGCTTAATCAAGTGCCGTCTAAGTGCAAGGGGTTTTTCGTGCGTTAAGCAATTTAATCTTTACAAGCACCCTATGATAAGGGTGTCATCTCCATTTTAGAGACGAAGAAACACGCTCAGAGAATTTAGGGCTTTCAGCGTCCCAAACTACCACGTGGAAGAACCATCATTTAAATTTGGGTCGGCTGCCTCCAATGCCCCGCTCATTTCGCCACGCCTCTCCCCCGCAGTTGGGAACCACAGGGCTCGAGAGTCGCCCACCCGGGGTCGCCGGTAGCCCAAGACCCTGCGCGAGCCGCGTCCCGCGGGCCCCAGCCCACCCGGCGCGCCCTGCCCCCCTCGCGCTCAGTGCGCCGGCGCGTCCGGCCGCCCACCCTCTGGGGAGAGGCCCGCGGCGGAGGCGGGGCCGGGGCTCCGGGCGGGGTGTCCGCGCGCACTCGAAGGTGGTGGGCGGAGAGCGAAGGGAGGCAGGGAGGAAGGGGGGCGGGCGCGAGGCCGTGGCGGAGGAGGAACTTGTTGCGCCGGCGGCTGCGTGGTGTCGCTCGCTCCCTCCGCTCCAGTTCGCCCGGGCGGGCGCGGCGGCGACGGCAGCGGCGGCGCGGGGACGGCGCGATGCGGCGCTACCTGCGCGTCGTGGTGCTGTGCCTGGCCTGTGGCTTCTGCTCGCTCCTCTACGCCTTCAGCCAGCTCGCCGTGTCCCTGGAGGAAGGAGCAGGCGGCGGTGGCGGGAAGCCGCAGGCCGCAGCGGCTTCCTGGCTCGCGGGCGGCGGACGCGGCGCCGGGAGAGGGGCGGGCAGCGCGGGCCCCGCGGCGCATCCCGGCCGGTCTGACAGGTACTGGCCGTTCCCTGTCGGGGGCCGGGGCGGGGGGCGCGGGGGCGCGGGGCTCCGCCCGGCCCGGGCTGCCTGCGAGTCAGCCCCGCGCCTCCCGCCACCAGGCCCGCGTCTGCCGCTTCTTTGCCGCAGACTCTGATCCCCTTTGCTCGTTTCCCTCCTTCTCCTCACCCTGGGGGTGAGCCCAGCGCTGCTCCAGCCCGAGAACACCCCACGCTTTTTGTGTTTGTCTTCTGACCCATTCCTTAGGCACTATTCAGAGCAGTTAGAAATTAATTTTCAACTCTTAGTTGACAGTTGCATTTTCTTTTTCCTTTTTTCTTAGAATTGAAAATAAGAGGGTCCTACCAAAGCCTTCTTGCTGTCTGGCTAGTGGGAATTCCCTCTTGTTTCCATGGCGTTCAAGTTGAGATATTTAAACATCGGGCTGGCGCCCTAGTTCAGATTTTTGCCCCCTCCTGAATGGGACATCTAAATTTCCTGTTAACGCTTAAAATTTTCATTATTTGCCGGTTAGTTAAATTTGGATAGAGCATTTCTGCGGATTGTGAATTCTTCTTTAGGAAACGATCGGTCTGTTGTAAACTTACAGCAAGTTAAGAAAAATAAGCGATACTTAACATGCTCACGTCTTTTGTGAGTTGGGATAGAGGTGTTTCTCTTTAAAAATCGGAATTTAAAAAGCGTAATGACTTAAGTGGATTTACACAGATCACTGTCAGAGTTGGAATCAACATGAGATTTAAATGGAAAAAGCAACGCATTACGAATGCTTAACAAAATCTGAGCGTTTCCACTTCCTTGAAAAAGAGGCTCCTCTGTTTGTGGGCACCTCTCTTACTCCGTGTGCTCCCTTAGTAAGAGGCAAAGTCTGCTTTGATATGAAAAACTTCCTACGGGTTGGTAGGAGGAGGGAGCGCAGGTCAGCTGTAGGCTGTTAACGTTCTTCTGAGAGTTGATGGCCATTCCCAAAATGAAAGGGGACGTTTGGGCAGAGGAGCAGCATGGAAAAGCTGGATTGTCCTGTTTTCATCCTGTGATTTGATTACAGTCAGGACTCTGTTCATAAAAGCAGAACTACTTTCCAGAGCCAGGTTTGTCAACGCTATTATCTGTTCTGGGAGAGGCCGTGACTGAAGACCTGGATGAGCTCATGAAAAGCTAATGGTGGTCTGTTATGTTCCAGTGAAGCATTTAAAGTTATGGGGAAGAAACTGTTTTTGCATTGGGTAGAATTGTCAGGAAGCAACAGTTTTATCAAAACATTGAATGAAAGTGGACTATGATATTAGCATTTCAATCTGATAGAGTAACATTCATTTTTAGTGCCTTTTGTCTGAGATACTTAATATTTTGTGACAAATTTTTATAAATTGTATCTGCTTGGCTAGCTAATTTTAACAAAATTACATTATTTGAAATTCAGAAAATAAGTGCTTCAGCTTTAATGAATATTTTATAGAGCCATTACTGAAATCTGAAGTTTGATGTGTCAGAGTTGAGTCAGCTAAAAAGCTGTCTATTACAGGTCCTCTGGGCAACATAACTCCTCATTTTAAATGAGGCACACATTTGAGTTAAAACTGAAGGTGTATCATTCTTTGTAAAGAAGTGTGGGCAGAGGAGCAACCTGGAAAAGCTGGATTGTTTGTAGCCTATGATTTGATTAAGGTCAGAAGAAGTCCTAAGACATCAGGACTCTTCATTTTAAATGTTATCATTTATAACATCTTTTTTAGATTTCTCATAGAGTTCAGTCAACTTTTTTGGCTACCATGGGATATGGAGTAGGTATTCTTAACCTCTTTTCCTATGTATAAATAGTTTGGCGGAGGTGCAGAGGGCATCAGTACCAGCATTAGAAACTATGTATCCTTTGCTCTGCACGTGCTCTTTCTTTCTATAAAGCTGCTGTGATAAGAACCTAGTCTAGATAGTGTTACATCAGTGGAAAATGGGGCTATGAGGCAAGCAACATCTTCCTTTTTTTGGTAGGACTTGATTATCATTGCATTCTTACTTTTTAAAAAGCAGTCTTACCTCAAAGATTAAAACTATTATTTCTCTCTCTCATTTGAAACATGGGATTATGGTTATAACCAATAGGTTCCAGTGGTCAAACCGTATAGAAAATATTCATTGCACAGAATTCCACGACAAAATACTTGGAAATGTCCTTGCACGTTCTCAAAGTAAAAACTAGAAAATGAGGGAAACAATTTTTCAGTGAAATTTATTATTAATGAGTTCATTTTGTTTGAATCCATTATTTTGGTATTTAGAAAATGGGTAGATCTTAGTGTCAGACAAACCTGTGGTCTCATTCTGGCCCTGTTTCCTGTGAAAACTTGACCACCTCTCTGCTTCACTTTTCTTACCTGTAAAATGTAGTTTGTATTTACCTTAATTAATTTATAGTAATCAGAATTCTTAGTTGTCAGTCACCAAAGTCCATTAAAACTGACTTAAGCAAAACAGATATTTATAGGCTTATATGGGTTGCTGGAAGGAACAGGATTGAAGGAAGAATTCCCTGGGCAGTTCCAGGGACCTCAAGGACTGGGGACTCTTTCTCTTCTGCCTTTGTTCCTGGGGTCTTTCAACTTCTTGTAGTGTTTCATCTCTAATCTCAAGTAGAAAATTCTAGAAAAAGGCTCTCATTGGACTTGCATCACACACCCATCCTTGGACCAGCCAATGTTGCCTGGGATGGGGGCCTCTGGTTCTCTGGGCTGTGTCCCTTGCACATCCATACTGCAGACAGAATCCCGTGACCGGCGCTGGAGAGGAGTGCTGCCTCAGTGGAGAGGGATGCTGGGGGTGGGGGGGGAGGTAGTGGCTCTTCCACACAGAGGGACTCTCTGAAGGTGCTCAGTGTGGACAGACTGTATTTAAGGTATTCAATCTAAAGCACTTATCTAAAGCACTGACCAGATGTCAGTACTTCAGAAGGAGTTAAACCATTCTGTGGCTTTAGATACTCTGGGTGATTAAATTCTCACATTTCACTGATGACAGCGATTATCAAGATTTCATCCCATTGAGGCTGTACAGCATATCGGTAGTAGGGAATCAAGAAACTACTAGGCATTTCAGTGATACCATTTCTGGACCCGTCATACCCTTAGTGTGAATGACTGTTAACTGGGAGGTAGTCACCTTACTTTCCTTTTCAGATCTGGTCAGGCCATCAAGTTATGGTTTCTGCTGGGTCCCAGGAACACTAACTAGTAAGATATACTGAAAATGTAGAGTGGGAAGAGTCAGGGCTTTGGAAACAGACTTCAGCTTTGCCACTCACTGGCTGTGTTAACCTTGAACACATTTCCTCATCAGTTACACAGAGGTAAGAGTATCTGTGATAATTGGGTTATTTGTGGGAATTGAAAAAAATAGCTTGTGTAGATTACTTGGTATGGTGCCTGGCACAATAAAATTATAGCTAATTCAGTGATGGTTTTGATCATTTAAATTTTAAATGATTTTTTTTTTTTTTTTTTTTTTTTCAGTTTCTGACCTCTGGGAAAAATGTCCTCAGGCCCCAGTCCAGACCTGCTAAAACCAGAGTCCCTGGGAGTGGGGCTTGGGAATCTATATTTTAGATATGTGATCCAGGTTGTTGTTATAAAGCCAAAGATTGAGAACCATTGATTTAACTGAGAATTATTTGACCACTATTTTTGCGCTATTGTTTTTTGGGGGAGAAATTTTTTCCCTCTTCCCTGCAGTTATTTTTGAAGAAGAGAGGAGTTAGGCAGTGAACAGTGAAGAAGGCTGAATTATTTACTAAAGCCACCTTAATCTCTGCTTTGTTGATGCAGAGACATCTTAGATAAAAACCAGTACTTTTCACCTTGTATTTCAGTTCACTGAAGATCGTACTTCACATAGCTGTAAAGCGCTTAGCACAAACCTGACTAGTAAATTAATTAATTAATATTGTTCTGTGCTTTTGAACGGGAAAGTGATTAGGTTAATGAGAAAATAATGTGTACTTTTGACTTAGAAATCCTATTTTAGAACATTAAGATTATTATCTATGTGTCATACCTGTTGGAAATAGTTCCCCCCAACATGTTGACTTAAATTTTTTTTTTCCATTTAAATCTTTAATTCAGTTTTTTTTTTTTTTTGAGAGAGTTTAGGTTGTACAGTGTGATGCTAACTTATTTTTGAAATGGTTAGATAATTGTTCATTGCCATATGTATATAAGCAGTTCTTTTCCCACTTCTTGAATATTCATGAAACTAGATATTTATGAAAAAGAAGACCTGACTTAGATGTCTGAAGACAATTTTTAGTTGAAAATGAGTTGTGCAGGCACTGATCTTTAAATAATGGTGGTCAGAACCATGGGAATGGTCTCCTTTAACATGGCTGTGAGCACCTTTATTTCTCTTGCAGTCACAGTGCAAGTATCTGTGCCTTTAAGGTGCATCTTTGGTGAGGCACCTCATTCAGACTTCCACATTCTTATGCTGGATATGCCTAGACTTATCACTCTCTCCACGATGCACATGGTTTTCACTAAAGCCTCATGGCTATCATGGACATTTAGAAGTGAAAAAAACCTTTTGCAGTTTGATTTAAAAGTATGAAGGACCTTCTGCTATTGCATTTAACTAAACTTTAAGTTTGAGGACTGTTATTGTGGAGAGTGTTACTGTTAAATGCTCTGTTTAATCCAGAGCAAGATGTCTCAATTTTCTTTTTTTAATTTTTGAATTTTATTTTATTTACTTTTTTATACAGTAGGTTCTTATTAGTCATCAATTTTATACACATCAGTGTATACATGTCAATCCCAATCGCCCAATTCATCACACCACCATCCCCACCCCCCCGCGGCTTTCCCCCCCTTGGTGTCCGTACGTTTGTTCTCTACAACTGTGTCTCAACTTCTGCCCTGCAAACCGGTTCATCTGTACCATTTTTCTAGGTTCCACATACATGCGTTAATATACGATATTTGTTTTTCTCTTTCTGACTTACTTCACTCTATATGACAGTCTCTAGATCCATCCACGTCTCAACAAATGACCCAATTTCGTTTCTTCTTATGGCTGAGTAATATTCCATTGTATATATGTACCACATCTTCTTTATCCATTCGTCTGTCGATGGGCATTTAGGTTGCTTCCATGACCTGGCTATTGTAAATACTGCTGCAGTGAATATTGGGGTGCATGTGTCTTTTTGAATTATGGTTTCCTCTGGGTATATGCCCAGTAGTGGGATTGCTGGATCATATGGTAATTCTATTTTTAGTTTTTTAAGACACCTCCATACTGTTCTCCATAGTGGCTGTATCAATTTACATTCCCACCAACAGTGCAAGGGGGTTCCCTTTTCTCCACACCCTCTCCAGTGTTTGTTGTTTGTAGATTTTCTGATGACGCCCATTCTAACTGGTGTGAGGTGATACCTCATTGTAGTTTTGATTTGCATTTCTCTAATAATTAGTGATGTTGAGCATCTTTTCATGTGCTTCTTGGCCATCTGTATGTCTTCTTTGGAGAAATGTCTATTTAGGTCTTCTGCCCATTTTTGGATTGGGTTGTTTGTTTCTTTAATATTGAGCTGCATGAGCTGTTTATATATTTTGGAGATTAATCCTTTGTCCGTTGATTCGTTTGTAAATATTTTCTCCCATTCTGACGGTTGTCTTTTCATCTTGTTTATGATTTCCTTTGCTGTGCAAAAGCTTTGAAGTTTCATTAGGTCCCATTTGTTTATTTTTGTTTTTATTTCCATTACTCTAGGAGCTGGGTCAAAAAAGATCTTGCTGTGATTTATGTCAAAGAGTGTTCTTCCTATGTTTTCCTCTAAGAGTTTTATAGTGCCTGATCTTACATTTAGGTCTCGAACCCATTTTGAGTTTATTTTTGTGTATGGTGTTAGGGAGTGTTCTAATTTCATTCTTTTACATGTAGCTGTCCAGTTTTCCCAGCACCACTTGTTGAAGAGACTGTCTTTGCTCCATTGTATATCCTTGCCTCCTTTGTCATAGATTAGTTGACCATAGGTACATGGGTTTATCTGTGGGCTTTTTATCCTGTTCCATTGATCTATATTTCTGTTTTTGTGCCAGTACCATATTGTCTTGATTACTGTAGCTTTGTAGTATAGTCGGAAGTCAGGGAGTCTGATTCCTCCAGCTCCGTTTTTTTCCCTCAAGAATGCTTTGACTATTCGGGGTCTTTTGTGTCTCCATACAAATTTTAAGATTTTTTGTTCTAGTTCCGTAAAAAATGCCATTGGTAATTTGATAAGGATTGCATTGAATCCGTAGATTGCTTTGGGTAGTATAGTCATTTTCACAATATTGATTCTTCCAATCCAAGAACATGGTATATCTCTCCATCTGTTGGTATCATCTTTAATTTCTTTCATCAGTGTCTTATAGTTTTCTGCATACAGGTCTTTTGTCTCCCTAGGTAGGTTTATTCCTAGGTATTTTATTCTTTATGTTGCAATGGTAAATGGGAGTGTTTCTTTAATTTCTCTTTCAGACTTTTCATCATTAGTGTATAGGAATGCATGAGATTTCTGTGCATTAATTTTGTATCCTGCAACTTTACCAAATTCATTGATTAGCTCTAGTAGTCTTCTGGTGGCATCTTTAGGATTTTCTATGTATAGTATCATGTCATCTGCAAACAGTGACAGTTTTACTTCTTCTTTTCCAATTTGTATTCCTTTTACTTCTTTTTCTTCTCTGATTGCCATGGCTAGGCCTTCCAAAACTGTGTTGAATAATAGTGGCGAGAGTGGACATCCTTGTCGTCTTCCTGATTTTAGAGGAAATCCTCTCAGTTTTTCACCATTGAGAGTGATGTTTGCTGTGAGTTTGTCATATATGGCCTTTATTATGTTGAGGTAGTTTACTTCTATGCCCACTTTCTGGAGAGTGTTTATCATAAATAGGTGTTGAATTTTGTCAAAAGCTTTTTCTGTTGAGAAATCTATTGAGATGATCATATGGTTTTTATTCTTCAATTTGTTAATGTGGTGTATCACACTGATTGATTTGCATATATTGAAGAATCCTTGCATCCCTGGGATAAATCCCACTTGATCATGGTGTATGATCCTTTTAATGTGTTGTTGGATTCTGTTTGCTAGTATTTTGTTGAGGATTTTTGCATCTATATTCATCAGTGATATTGGTCTGTAATTTTCTTTTTTTGTAGTACCTTTGTCTGGTTTTGGTATCAGGGTGATGATGGCTTCATAGAATGAGTTTGGGAGTGTTCCTTCCTCTGCAGTTTTTTTGGAAGTGTTTGAGAAGGATGGGTGTTAACACTTCTCTAAATGTTTGATAGAATTCACCTGTGATGCCATCTGGTCCTGGACTTCTGTTTGTTGGAAGATTTTTAATCACAGTTTCAATTTCATTACTTGTGATTGGTCTGTTCATATTTTCGATTTCTTCCTGGTTCAATCTGGGAAAGTTATACCTTTCTAAGAATTTGTCCATTTCTTCCAGGTTGTCCATTTTATTGGCATAGATTTGCTTGTAGTAGTCTCTTAGGATGCTTTGTATTTCTGCGGTGTCTGTCGTAACTTCTCCTTTTTCATTTCTAATTTTATTGATTTGAGTCCTCTCCCTCTTTTTCTTGATGAGTCTGGCTAATGGTTTATCAATTTTGTTTATCTTCTCAAAGAACCAGCTTTTAGTTTTATTGATCTTTGCTATTGTTTTCTTTGTTTCTATTTCATTTATTTCTGCTCTGATGTTTATGATTTCTTTCCCTCTACTAACTTTGGGTTTTGTTTGTTCTTCTTTCTCTAGTTTTTTAGGTGTAAGTTTAGATTGTTTATTTGAGATTTTTCTTGTTTCTTGAGGTAGGCTTGTATAGCTATAAACTTCCCTCTTAGAACTGCTTTTGCTGCATCCCATAGGTTTTGGATCATCGTGTTTTCATTGTCATTTGTCTCTAGGTATTTTTTGATTTCCTCTTTGATTTCTTCAGTGATCTCTTGGTTATTTAGTAACTTATTGTTTAGCCTCCATGTGTTTGTGTTTTTTACGTTTTTTTCCCTGTAATTCATTTCTAATCTCATAGCATTGTGGTCAGAAAAGATGCTTGATATGATTCCAATTTTCTTAAATTTACTGAGGCTTGATTTGTGACCCAAGATGTGAACTGTCCTGGAGAATGTTCCATGTGTACTTGAGAAGAAAGTGTAATCTGCTGTTTTTGGATGGAATGTCCTATAAATATCAATTACATCTATCTGGTCTATTGTGTCATTTAAAGCTTCTGTTGCCTTATATATTTTCATTTTGGATTATGTGTCCATTGGTGTAAGTGAGGTGTTAAAGTCCCTCACTATTATTGTGTTACTGTCGATTTCCTCTTTTATAGCTGTTAGCAGTTGCCTTATGTATTGTGGTGCTCCTGTGTTGGGTGCATATATATTTATAATTGTTATATCTTCTTCTTGGATTGATCCCTTGATCATTATGTAGTGTCCTTCCTTGTCTCTTGTAACATTCTTTATTTTAAAGTCTATTTTATCTGATATGAGTATAGCTACTCCAGCTTTCTTTTGATTTCCATTTGCATGGAGTATCTTTCTGCATCCCCTCACTTTCAGTCTCTATGTGTCCCTAGGTCTGAAGTGGGTCTCTTGTAGACAGCATATATATGGGTCTTGTTTTTGTATCCATTCAGCGAGCCTGTGTCTTTTGGTTGGAGCATTTAATCCCTTCACGTTTAAGGTAATTATTGCTATGTATGTTCCTATGACCATTTTCTTAATTGTTTTGCGTTTGTTTTTGTAGGTCCTTTTCTTCTCTTGTGTTTCCCACTTAGAGAAGTTTCTTTAGCATTTGTTGTAAAGCTGGTTTGGTGGTGCTGAATTCCTTTAGCTTTTGCTTGTCTGTAAAGCTTTTGATTTCTCCATCAAATCTAAATGAGATCCTTGCCGGGTAGAGTAATCTTGGTTGTACGTTCTTCCCTTTCATCACTTTAAGTATATCATGCCACTCCCTTCTGGCTTGTAGGGTTTCTGCTGAGAAATCAGCTGTTAACCTTATGGGAGTTCCCTTGTATGTTGTTGTTTTTCCCTTGCTGCTTTCAGTAATTTTTCTTTGTCTTTAATTTTTGCCAATTTGATTACTATGTGTCTCGGCATGTTACTCCTTGGGTTTATCCTGTATGGGACTCTCTGCGCTTCCTGGACTTGGGTGGCTATTTCCTTTCCCATGTTAGGAAAGTTTTCAACTATAATCTCTTCAAATATTTTCTCTGGTCCTTTCTCTCTCTCTTCTCCTTCTGGGACCCCTATAATGCAAATGTTGTTGCGTTTAATGTTGTCCCAGAGGGTCTCTTAGGCTGTCTTCATTTCTTTTCATTCTTTTTTCTTTCGTCTGTTCCGCAGCAGTGAATTCCACCATTCTGTCTTCCAGGTCACTTATCTGTTTTTCTGCCTCAGTTATTCTGCTATTGATTCTTTCTAGTGTAGTTTTCATTTCAGTTATTGTATTGTTCATCTCTGTGTGTTTGTTCTTTATTTCTTCTAGGTCTTTGTTAAACATTTCTTGCATCTTCTCAATCTTTGCCTCCATTCTTTTTCCGAGGTCCTGGATCATCTTCACTATCATTATTCTGAATTCTTTTTCTGGAAGGTTGCCTATCTCCACTTCATTTAGTTGTTTTTCTGGGGTTTTATCTTGTTCCTTCATCTGGTCTATCTTTCTGTGAATGTGGTTTTTGTTCCACAGGCTGCAGGATTCTAGTTCTTCTTGCTTCTGATGTCTCAATTTTTTAAACATTTTTCAGGTAGTGAAATTTGTGGAAATTTAATTTGTGATTCATTTGGTTTTTTTTTTAAAATTTTATTTATTTATTTATTTATTTTTGGCTGTGTTGGGTCCTCGTTTCTGTGCGAGGGCCCCCTCCAGCTGTGGCGAGCGGGGGCCACTCCTCATCGCGGTGCGCGGGCCTCTCACTATCGTGGCCTCTCTTGTTGCGGAGCACAGGCTCCAGACGCGCAGGCTCAGCAATTGTGGCTCACGGGCCTAGTCGCTCCGTGGCATGTGGGATCTTCCCAGACCAGGGCTCGAACCCGTGTCCCCTGCATTGGCAGGCAGATTCCCAACCACTGCGCCACCAGGGAAGCCCCATTTGGTTTTTTTAAACTTTTGAAATAAATATAAGTTCACAGGAAGCTTCATAGACAGCCCATTTATCCTTCACTCAGTTTTTCCCCACTAGTAACATTTTACATGAGCTTAGTGTAATACCACTGTATCTGGAATATATGTGTATCAACATAGTGGAATATTAGAACCCCAGAAATTGACATTGTACAACCTGTAGACCATCTTCAGACATCACCAGTTTTACCTGCACTCGTGTGTATGTGCAGTTTTATGCTGTTGTATCACATAAGTAAAATTCATGTCATCACTCCCACAGTCAGGATACAGACTGTTTTATTACCACAGAGATCCCTGTGCTATCCCTTGATCAGTTTGCTTGTAGACAAGCCGCCTGGAGCTAGAAACATTAAGCCATATGAAACGGGGGGATGAGTCATGGTAAAGTTTTATTTCAGTTTGATCCACAATGGACAAACTTTGCATTTATGGACTTCACTGATTCTGGATGTCACTGTTTACTGAAGACATACCCATTTAGCTCAGCTACAGTTTTGCCCCATTAAAATTATTTAATAGAGTTACCTCTTTGAATTTTGTATGTCTAATGTTCCATTTTCAATAGTCTTAAGGAATAAAAGCAAAAGCAACTAATAATCAGAACTTGGATAAGTACCTTTACTTTTCCAATATTTTTAAACTTTTTTTTTTCTGGCCTGAAAATACAAGTACTATCTGTCTCACATTAGTTGCTTTTCCTCATTTATTGCTTGTAGTGATAGTTATTGGTACATAATGAGTTCTCAGTATGAGTTTCTACTCTCTATCTTAATCTTTAAAACCAAGTTTTCATAAGTAAAAGAATGTAAACTTGGGAGATAAGAAACCGTGAATAAATTATGCCTCCTCTTGCTAGCAGCAGCTCAGTGTTTTATTTTATTTTATTTTATTTTTTTAATGGTAAGGAGGATGTATACTCGCTAGTGCATATGTTTTATATTTCCATTAAAGAAAGACAGAAAGAAAACATTCTTTCTGTAAACTGTGTTTTCTGACATTGAGTTATGGTCAAGAAACTTACCTAAAACTTGACATTTTTTTCCCTGTAATTTCATCTGCATTAATCAGTTTACAGTGATTACATGATCCAGCCATTCCTCTCGTAGGGGTGTGTGTGCGTGTGCATGTATGTGTATATATATACTCAAGAGAATTGAAAACATATGTTCACATTAAAATTTTACATGGATGTTCATAAAAGCATTATTTATAATAGCCAAAAAGTATTAACCCAAATGTTCATTAACTCATGAATAGATAAAGAAAATGTGGTATATCCATCCATTCATAAAAGGGAATATTATTTGGCCATAAAAAGGAATGAAATGTGCTGATAAATGCTACAGTGGGTGAACCTTGAAAATACACTAAGTGAAAAATGTCTGACTCAAAAGGCCACATATTATATGATTCCATTTATCTATGGAGACCGAAAATAGACGCGTGATTGCCGAGGGCTGGGAGTAATACAAGTTGAGGTGGAAAATGGTATTAATACACAATTTCAAGCAGTCATTTTTACAAAAAAATTTAATTAGTCATTTTCTTTGAGACTTCATTGTTAATTTTCATTTTCTGCTGTTGGAAGATTTGACAGAAGGAGATGGAATAACCAACTTATTTCCTTCCTGGAACAAAGGGGCACTTTAGGTGTTGATTATAAATAAATTGTGATTTTGTTGAAAGAAAGCTTTGACGATGTCTGTATCTGAAAGATGGAGATACCTATTTGAACAGGTTTGTTGTGAGGCTTAAATGGATGTGAGAACTCTTGAATCTGAAAAAAACTCTGTGTTAGTTGTTGCCACTTTCACTCAGCCTGTCTCTACTAATAAGTGCAAGACTTAAAAACTACATGACCATGCCTGGAAGGGGACAAACAAATTTCCTCATTAGGTTGTACATTTTGCTGGTCTGCACACATTTTCTTTTTCTGATTTATCGACCATTTAAATTAAGATATGTTAACTTTTTATGCTGTGCTTGAAAACGGTGTCCATTTCAAGGAAAAACAAATTTTAATGTCACTTTTCCCCATTGATTTAAAAATTCTGACGTTGTAGTTCTTCATGCAGTAGTATACAGAATAACTTAGGCAGGATTTTAAAAGCAACCAGTGCCTGACCCTGTCCTCAGGGTTTCTGATTTAACAGGTCTGGTGTAGGGCTCTCTGGTGATTTCATTGTACATCCTGGATTGAGACCCCCTGTCTTAGCCTGTTGACATTTGTGAGAGGTGTGATCAGAGATGTTGCAAATATGAAATTTCATAGACCTTTCCCTGTAAGAACAGTAACTTATAATTGAATTCATGGTGATGGGACATGAGGTGACCTGTTTAGTGACTCACTCTGACTTCATACTTGCTTTAGTAAACCCAAGCCTCCACTGTACTGAATTTCCAACTAGACTTGTTTTGAAAAGGAATAACAATGAAAAACATACCTTTTGTAATGTGAGCAGTTGTTGTTGTTGTGTATTTGTGGGTTTTTTTAGCTCCAACCTGCAATCTAAGAAGAAAGACCACATTTGATCCCCCATTTTAGCTTGTGAAATATAGTGAAACTGAGATGTGTAGGTAATGAAACTGAGCCGTGAATATCAGCTTGGTCTCTTATTTCCAACTTAAAACACCATACTTGGTGTTTTAAGCTTGGATTGAGGATTAGTTTAAAAGCATTTAAAGATTCTCTCTTTCCTTTCTACCAGCATTTGTGGCTTAAATTTTGCTTCAGGATAAGCAAATGTTTTGTTTGGCGGAATGGATTTTATTCTAGGGGGAATATGTGCAGTTCATGAAGGAAGGAAAATTTTAGAAGTATTCCAATATTTTCTGTGTCATCTTAGGAGGAGATCTTAATATATTAAGAGCGTTCATGACTAAAAAACGTTTCCAGTCTGTGGTATTTTTTGCCTAAAGGTTTTAAAGTTCTATTTAAAGTAGTGGTACGCTAAGTAAGGGAGAAAGCAATTTCCAGAAATCCTCAAGTTACCATAGCAAGTTGGATTTGCAGTTTTGTTGCTGTAAAATAGAACAGTAAGTTTTTATGTTATTGAGTAAATTCCTTGTTAGTTTTAAGCCAAAATACTCACATAGGACTATTTCTGTCTTACTCTGTTAGGTGTAAAGATTTCTCTCTGTGTTACTGGAATCCCTATTGGATGCTGCCCTCTGATGTTTGTGGAATGAACTGCTTTTGGGAAGCGGCTTTTAGGTAGGCACTTAATATTTAATTGGTAGATCAGTGTAGGTAAGATTAGATAGTAGCTAATAAATTTTTGAGTGTAATAAAAATGTGGTCATATGGTCATAAAAATGTTTCTTTTCCTGTAATATTATTATACAAGTAAATAATTTGTTTTCTGATTGGGTTTTCTGTTCTTTTTCCCACTTTGAAGTAGTTATGACTAATTTTTTAATACATACTGTGTATAAAATGCTCTAAAAAATTTTAAAGATGTTACTAAGATAAACCATTGTTCTTAGGACAATTTATGATCTAATTTTAGGTAACAGGTGATGAAGTGGTAACCGGATAATAAAAGTAGATTTCCACTGACACTTACAGACATATAGCATTTATCTAACTTAAAGCTGGTATACTGAAAAAACACTTTGTAGGTAGATGGAGACAACTGGGGAAGGATTATATTGGTTATGAGCAGAGGGGTTGAATATTGGGGAATGGGAGGATAAAGATAAGTGTTTAATGAAGGAGCAAATGATATGACATTGTTTATTGGCCCTTTTTTAAAGTTTTTGACTAGTTCAGCTTTGTTCACGTCTCTGGATAATGAAGGCATTGGATTGGCTGACTCTCAGGTCCCTTCCTGCTCTAACCTTCAACGAAGGGAACAAGTATTGGTAGGAATGGGATATCAGACTCTCTGAGATAGTAGCAGGGGAGAGTGAGGCCGTAGCCTGAAGTGCCCTTCCCGAGAATAAAATTTCTTTATGATTCATTTGAATTTTAATTCTACTCCTTCCATTTGCCAGGCACAGTGCTAGGTGCTAAGAATCAGACTGAGTCTGGTTAACATGGCCCCATCCTTCTGGAGCTTACATTCTGATGGGAGCTTCACACTAGTCAACCTGAGACTATAATAGAGGGTGACAGGTTATAGCCATGAAGATGGGAGAAGCAGGTGGGATGAGGTGGGGTCATCTTAAGGCATCAGGGAAGGCGTTTTCAAGGGAGTGACTACACGATGAACAGGAAATTAGCCAGGCTTAAGGACAAGAGGTGACATATTCCAGGTGGGAAGAACTGCATTCTTAATAAATATTAGTAGTATGTATTTTTAAATGCTTGTATTCCCAATACATTATACATCCCATGAACAACTGGGAAGGAATCATTGAAATCACATATTTTAATTGTATCTCATTGCTATGGAAAAGATTGGATGATTGAAATTCTAATATGGGTCAGTCGAGTCAGATTATGTAAACTTTTAAAAGCTAACTTTTTAAAGATAATCTTACCATTCAGCTTGTTCATAATTTTGGAGAATAGGAGCTCCATATTCTTCATCCTTTAAAGAGTTTGCTAGTGAATAGAGTAATGACAAGCACCACTTAGCTCTCTCCGACCTGACATAAATCTACTCACTCTGGGAGCTGGGTAAGGTTGAAAGCCCCTGTATACTCGGATTTATACAACCCAGGCCCTTTCGTAAGTTACGGCATGAGTAATGATCTTCCTACCTCCTCTACTGCGGAAGTGGCCCAGGGAAGTTGACCTAGTCTGAATCCTGGAGCCTCTGCTTAGTATTCCTTTTCTTTGAATCTCTCCAACTCACTATTTTCCCAAAGCTCCCAAGTATTCCCTGGAAGGAATTACATGTGGATAGATGCATGATATTGTAAACCCTTGTGCTTTTTTACTCTCCTAAATTTGAGATTTTAAAAGTTATACTCTCTGCCTGTAATATTACATCCATAGTATAAATCTGTAACCATTTTGTTACATGTATCATATCATTATGTAAAATCTCTTAAACTTAGTGTATGATCAGGCCACCCAAGATGGCTGTTCTCTTGCTCTCTGTACATCCCCTGCTCAACCAGTCCCTGCCTCACCTACACCCTACTCACATGACTGACCTTCCTACATACTTGCCCCTGCCCCAACTAGTGATTGTTCTGACCTTTAAATCAGAACATCTCCTCCATGATAGCTTATCAAAGGGATGGTGAAGCGCATGCCCCTCTGCTAGTTTCCCTGGTAACCAGTGAGCCAACCTGAGGTCAGTTCTCCCTGTAACTGATTACCCCTTCCCCCCGCTGCCCAGCAAACACTGCTGCCGTGTCATCTGCACACAGTGGCGTGCTGCTCCAGGACCTTGCTTTCGACATGTAAGCTCCCCCTGTCCATTAAGCCATTGACGTCTCTGCCGGCCTGACTCTGGCCTCCTCCTTCGGTCTTGAAGCTGGGCAAGTACAGGGCTTGCAGGCCTGCATGCTGCAGTCCAACACTTAGTTTCTTACTTTGCTCTTGGGGATCCCTTACTTATTCAGTCTATTCCAATGTGCCGACAAGCTAAAGTGCCATCCCATTGCCATGTCATTCTCCCCCGCCATTTCAGTATTTAAGTAACACCTCATTTTTGCCTGACTCTGCCCACCTGGAGAAGCTTCTTTGTAATCCCCTCGGCTACCATTAGCTCTCCCATTTTGCCTGGCACCAGTGGGCCCTTAACTGGCACCACTTTCTTCTCCCCAGACTTGTCCCAGCGTTTCCAATTTGAATTCTTCATGTATTTTGATTAGACTTCCCTGGGGGGTTATTTCCTCCCAATTAATTTATTATACAGTGATCATAAAATAACATAAAAAAGCCCAAATCGCCTCAACACCCACCGCAAGTGTTTTCGCCGTTCCTGTGCCTGTGCTTCTAGTAACTTGTATCTGCATGAGTCGTCTGCCCCCGACTGCTCCCCGGTGGTGGCGTCACAGCGCTCAAACCTCTGCTGCCTCTTCTGTCCCTGAAACAAACCAAACACAAAGTCCCTACCGCAGCTTGCTTCCAGCCCCTTTCCTTCAAGCATCCTTTGTTTATTCTTTCTCGTCACCAGCAAACATTTATAAGAGTATCTACTGGCTTTACTTCCTTAAAAAACAAACAAAAAAAGAACACCTTCACACCTCAGCCCGCCACCTGACTAAAAACCCGCTCTCACTGAAGTCACCTCTGACCTCGGAATTGTTCTTTGAGCCCTAACCTGCTTTCTTGTTACCACTTCCTCTTGCTTCCGTTCGACTCTGTCCGTCTCTGGCTCTTGTCGTCTCAGGTTTCGTTCCCGCTGCCTCTGGACTCCTCTCTAGTCCTAACTCCTTAGGACTCTGCTCCCTGGATAGGCGCAGGATCGCCTGTTTAACCGATATCTTCATTCCAGAGCTGTTTTCTGAGCTCCCGGACTGCGTTTGCAGCTGCACGGTGGTGATTTTTCGCCTTGCTGACTTGGTCTGGCTCCTCACACCGCCCCTCATCTGGGTTTCGTGTCTTGGCTCATGATGGACTTCCCACACGTCCGTCAGTCTGCAGTGACTTTTCCTGCCCATCTCCTTTCATGCTGTTGCTCCTGCCGGCCTCTTCCTTTCTGTCCCTTAACTACCATGGAATCACTTCTTATCCCGCCACTGTGACCTCCCTTCCGTGCCCACCGCTTCTCCCTTCTCTGTATCCTCCTAGTTACTGTACCTGCTGCATCTGTTGTGGTTGTGAACCATTACCCACTTCTGGAGTGTTGACTTCGCAGTCGGACACCACGTGGTGTTCATTATTTAAGCCCCATTATTTGGCAAGGTGCTTGGCAAGCAGTAAGTGACTAGTAATTTTCCTCAGCAGTTTCAGACGAGGTTAGATGTTTGTGTAGTGAGCCCAGTCAGCAACCTTGACTGTTTTCTGTTTCAGCAATTACCATGCTTTCTGATTAAATCTTTTAAAAATCCGTATTTTCACAACAGCTGTAAATTGTGTGAGGTTAGGATTGTGGCTTTCTTGTTTATCCCCAGTGTCTAGCAGGTGAAAGGAGTTCAAATATTCATTAAAAAGAATGGATATCACTTATGTTCTAAAAATTATACAGATTTAAGCCTGTACCAGCATTGTCTGAGTGTACTGGTGTCACCGTAACCTTAACATTCATTATTGGGAGTTATAATTTTACCACTTATTAGAGTAAAATGATAGCTTATTATTGATTTATATTCATTGATTGTTTCTTGAATATATTTCTGCATTTATTTGGCTTTATAAATTTTTGTTTGTATTTTCTGTATTGATATTTACCTATTGAGCTTTTAATGCTTATTTTATGAACTCTTAGAATAATATGTTCTACCTTTGCCATTGATTACAAATATTTTCCTTATTTGTTTCATTTTTTAATTGTAGTTTTTTTTCATTATGTAATCTCTTAATTTTAATATTATTATGTGACTTGAGCTTTTAAAATATTTAATCTTTCTCTCTATGATGGGAATGGATTTTCAGTTCATAGTCTGTGTATTTGCTACCTGAACTGTTATCTTGAGTGGTCCCATGCTAGTTTTAAGAGGTATATTTTTACAGACTCTTTTAAACTATATTTTAAAAATTAATACTTACAAAATGTTGAATTTTTAGAGTTTTTTTCATGCTTTGCATAAAACCTTGCAGAGTTTTTTTTACATATTGTATTTTGTCCCCAAAGTGATTTATATACAACCTTTAAAGTAGTTTTACCTTAGTATGTTAATTCACCACAACTCTTTTTTTTATAGTAAGAGGAAAAACCTTTTTTTAAGAGCTACACATTAAGGAAATTATCATTAGTGTTTCTGAATATAGTTTTCCAATTTTGTTCAACTGCAAGTTTTTAAAGATAAGTTCGTGGCAGTTATTTTTTAGTTTGGGGAGATTGTTATCAGAAATTTAATCTGTTTACTTTGAGTCTGTGTACTTAATTATAATGCTAATTCCTAGTCTAAATATTGTTATATGTTGTTTTCTTTTATAGAGAAAACACTAATTGAATTATAGGCTAGAAGAACACACTGGAAGCTTTTGATGCTAAATTTTGATTAAAAAAATTTTAATTTTGATTTAAAATTTTTAATGTTTAAATTTTGATGCTGTCTAAAAAAAGAAAAATTATTATTCCTTTATAGCAGAAATGTTACTTAAAATAAGTCTATTCTTAAGGCTTATAAGTCTGTTTACAGTATTTGTATTAGAATTTTCATCTAAAACGTTGTGTTAACTTTTTTTTCTGGATTCCTCCTCTCAGCTTTTTACTTCGATAAGTTTTCAAATCTACAGAGGTTATAAGAATAGCATAGTGAGCCACTACATACCTTTCACTAGATATTTACCTATTAGTAACATTTTGCCACTTTTTGGCTGAACTGTTTGAGCGACAGCCTAAATATTCAGCATGTATTGCCTAAGAACAGGGATATTCTCCAGTACCAACATAACAAAATTGGCACTTTCAAGTTATTTAACACTGACAGAATGTTATATTTATATATATTCATATTTCCTTATTTTCCGATTAATGAACTTTGTATCTTTTCTTCCCCATTCAGAACCCAGTCAAGGAAAAATTGCATTCAGTTATTAAATCTATTTAGTCTTCTTTTTTCTAGAACAATTCACAGACATTTTTTTGAGGGGGGCACAGGGCAGGGAGGCGTGGTGGTTGGTGTCTTTCTTTCATGACATGATATTTTTGTTTTGTTTTGCAGAATGTTCCTTTATTTGGATTTGCCTGTCTCCTTAGGATTAGATTCAAGATCTTTGGCAGGAATACTGCGCAGGAGATCTTGTGCTCTTTGGGCGTTCTATGGGGAGGCATGCGGTGGCAGACAGTTAACATGATTGGTTGTTTGATCCCCTGGTTAAGGTGTCGGTGTCTCATTTCTACACTGTAACAGTATCTTTATCCCCTTTGTAATGTGTGGGGATAATAACTTGATACTCTGTGGTTTTAGCATCCATTAATTATTCTTGGTCAAATCATCTATTGCAATAGTGAATGCAAAGTAGTGTTTTTTGTAATTCTGTCATTCCTTCTACATTTATTGGTTGGGATTCATCTTTAAAGGAGGGTTCCCCCTCCGCCTTACTCTTTATTTAGTATCATTTTGGACTCACTGATTCAGTTTTTTAATAGAATGTGTTACCATTCATTGCTGTCACAATTCTAGTCTGTGCTCAGGCTATGCCAGATTTAGTCATGGGGACCCTCAGGTGTTACCTTTGAATTATCTGAAGCATTTCTTCTGATCATATATCTGTAGAAAAGTAGGTATGACTTTAAAATGTCCTTTTTGGATAACATTTCTTTAAATCCACAGGGACTTTCTCTTATTCACACTGTGATTAATGTACAGCATATTTTTGTAGATCCTGACAATATTAACGCCATTCAGTTGGGACCAAAATTACTTTCAGGGCTACTTCCCTACAACTTCTTCGAAGGTTTTAGTTATCCCTTCCTCTAGTGTAAAAGCTTACTTTAGATTTCTTCCAGTTGCAGTTACTTCCTGTTCCTGGCTCTAGGGACAGGGTCGTGAGCAGAGACATCTTTAAAATATGTTTTGTCTTGTCAGTTTAGCTGTTGGAGTCTGTACTGTATATAATGCTTTTGCTAAAAAGGGACACATAACAGAAAAACAAATGCAATATAGTTGACAGTACTACTACTTTCATAGAAGTTGGTGGAAGGAGTGCTAGCAGTGTGATTAGAACAAGCCTTTCTGCACTGCCTGAGAGCAGGAGTCCCTGGGACTGACCTTAGAAGGACTTCTTTTTTCCTTGAAGAACATTTGACTTATTTCTCTTGAGAAGGTTTATTATACTTCTGTATGTAGAGAGTTCTGTGCCAAACAGCACATGACTGTTATGGCTCACTCATTAAATCTCTAGGCTTTTAGCTTTGGGGCAGGATCTAGTTATGGCCAGTTAAGCAATCTGAGCCCATTATAGATTCTCAAATCTTGGTGCTTTAATGAGGATCTTTATACCCTCATGAGGAACAGGACCTGGAGGCATTTATCAGAAAGCTGAGACAGTGGAGAGCTCTGTGAGATTGTTGTGTGTCTTGATTGCCTTCTCTTTTACTTGTGTCATTGTGGCTTCCACTGCTTTGAGGTGAACTGGGTTCATGTCCCCTCGTTTAGGTAGAGAAAGTGTAGATGGTCTCCCCTCTGATAGGGTCCCAAAGTTATAAACTGAGGGGCTCAACAGAAATGAGGGGAATGGATAGAGGGTGCAGACAAGGAAGCAGGCACTGCTTCTTTCTAATTCCTGTCAGTGGAAAAGAACAGAGCTTTCAAAAGGCCCAAGCTTATGCTGTACCTTGTGAGTGAAAAAGGTAGCACAGCAGGTGAGTGGTGAAAGGCTAAACTCTGGTAACCCTGTAACAGAAGATGCTTGGATAGCTGGGTAGCCATGTGCAAAATTATGCAGTTGTCCCCTCCTCAAACCACTCATAAAAACCAGTTCCTGGTATATTGATCTAAATTTTAAAGGCAAAGTATGTACCTGATGTTATATCTTAATTTAATGATAATCTTAATAACTTGATGAAGAATGAAATATCACCACCGCTTCTCGAATAGTAACTATTCCCCTTCCAAGAACACCACTTTTTATATGACTTCTCCATTTAATACCATTAACAAAGTAACAAAGTGGTGTAATAATGTTTAACTTCATGAATTATCCAGGAAAGGTTTCTTTTTCTTAAAAGCAGTTGTTGTTTTTGTTTGTTTTTAAAGAACCTCATCTTTAGAATAATTGGCCCATTATTCTGAATAAAGGGTAGGTTATCAAGGTATTGGGTTTCAGCCTCCCAGTTGAGGAATCAGGGAAGGAAATGACTCCTGTGTTTTCTAGGAGGTAAGTATTCATGCTGAAGAGCCTTTCTGCTCCTCTGCTGAAGGCTGACAGTTACCAGTAATTGTGTAGGTAAGAGATGTCCCATGTAAGAGAAGTGAACCCATTTTCAGGCCTCAGGAACTCAGACCAGAAAAGCGTCAGTTTCAACTGCTGTCTTAAATGTCTCTGGGCCCTTGGCAAACAAGCTTGTTAATATGACTGAATAGATCCGTAGTAAAAGCAGGAGCACGTTATATATATTCAGACTTAATTTTTTATCCTATGAATGATAAATAATTCCAAATGTTTAATGTTAAAACATTAAGTTGTATGAATTTGATATTCAGGTGTGTTTTATGTAGTCAGTTGTTTGTATTTAATGTTATTTAGCATCATTTTCTGTTTTCTCATATCCTGGTCAGTTGAGGGACTACCCATGAGCAAGACCAAGATTTTCCTCAGGAAACAGTTCTGGGTCCACTCTGACACGTGGACACGTGAATACTCAAGATTCCAAAGTCCTGTGCTAAGGAACATAGCTACGATAATTTCAGCTTATAAATTTAAGAAAAATGATTAATCACCCATCCCTGCTACTACAAAATCTCAGTAATGGATACATACAGCTATTAACGTTAAACAGTATTATTTCTAATCCCCTTATACATTTTACAGAAAGGATCTCTGTAACTAAAAATTGAGTTAAAGTCAAATTTGTATGTTTTTCGTTTTGGAATGTTTGTACTTCATAATACTTTAGTGTGCTACTAGTTTGTATTAGGTTGTCTTCCACTCCTACATACCTTTAGCTGTCAGTTCCAAAAAGATTATTTTATGTCCTAATTACAGATGAGGTCTTTATTTCATACTGTGAATGTTAATTGTTTAATAACAGTGCAGTCACACGTAAGTAGTTCTGTTCCTTGTATGATGGTGGAGTGTTACTGGTTCAGTGGTAAGGTGCTTGCACTGCTGCTCTGTGTTACAGGTAGGGTCTGACATAGCCTAGGCTGATAACTGGAGTTCAGGAATCTTTCCTTCCTTCCAAAATGTTGTGCTACTAGCGTTTGACTAGTATTTTTAGACCACCTCAGAAATTTTTACTTCTCACTGATTACTTGATAAGTGGGATTGCACAGTAAAAAAAAAAAAAAACTTATGTGAAGGAAACTTCTTGTAATCAGCATGGTTGAAGATTGGATATAATACTGAAATATTTGTGGGTGAATTTATATCTGGGTTTGCTTCACAGTGATCTGTTGGTTAGTGGAAGGGGCTGTGGGGATGGGCTTTAGAGGAAATAAGAATACCTTTGAATGGATAGTTGTTGCAGCTGAGAGATGGGTACATGGAGATTTACTGTTGTATTGTCTCTACTTTGGTGTGTTTGAGATTTTTTTTTTTAAGTAAAATAGTTAAAAATTAAATGGAAGACCTTCAAATCAGTGCTGCTCCCTTTCTCAAGTGGGGGTTTCCTTGAGAGAATTAAGCCCTAATGTCCTACAGCATCCAGAGTGAGTAGTGAATTAACTTCTCTCCCGTGCATCCAGAATGATGCTAGTTATGTACCATTCTTGGGGGAATGCGGAAGTGGTCATTTTTTGTGTTTTGTGGTTCCTGGTGAGGAACATTAGTTGAGAAAGGCTGGTTGAGGGTATAGATATATATATGATTGATTCAACATTGTACTGTTTTGTAATTTGATGTGTCTTTGCTTTTTAAATAGAAGGTTCAAACTTCA
Organism: Balaenoptera physalus; assembly: GCF_965194825.1. NCBI lineage: Eukaryota > Metazoa > Chordata > Mammalia > Artiodactyla > Balaenopteridae > Balaenoptera > Balaenoptera physalus. The sequence goes on from NC_138892.1 coordinate 71,760,628, forward strand.
GTTTGTTTTTTGTTTTTTTTTTTCAATTGAACTATAGTTGATTTACGGTGTTGTGCTGGATTCTGGTGTACAACAAAGTGATTCAGTTATATATATTCTCTTTCATATTCTTTTTCATTATGGTTTATTACAGGATATTGAATATAGTTCCCTCTGCTGTACAGTAGGACCTTGTTCAAATTTCAATCTTTGAACATGGTCAGAATACCATGTCGTTAACATGTTACCCTGTACTAACACTGTTGGAAAATGTGGTTTTCTTTTCTATCAGGTATAGTCTGAAAATGCAGCCCGTTGAGAGAGTGCACCTAGCCGTAGTTGCCTGTGGGGAAAGACTGGAAGAAACTCTAACCATGTTGAAGTCAGCACTTATCTTCAGCATCAAACCTCTTCAGTTCCATATTTTTGCTGAAGATCAACTGCATGATAGTTTTAAAGGCATAGTAAGTATTTGAGACTTAGTCAAGCCTGTATAGTTGAATATTTAATGGTATATATAGTAAAATGTTGTTGAACAAAAATATGTATTCTGCAGCTCTGCCCTCTAAGAGTGGGGACTGTTCCCTGCTGCCACTTCCATCTGCGCTTCCAGATCTAGGGTGTAAGAGGAAGACTTGTTTTTGAAAAGGAGTTAGGCTACTTAGAGTCCTTTGCCAAGCATGGAGGTTTTATTTTACTGACTATAGTTCCAGGATGTTTTGACTGAGAAGTCCTACTTCTTAATTGTGTTCCCATCCTCGGCTTGAGAGTGCCTCAATCAGAGTGTGCACAAAGGTTTTAATTCTGTTTTGAGTGGAGGGAACTCTTAATCGACAATATGGAGGGAAGTAGCTTCTTGCTCTGGTAAGAAAGTTTCTTATTTTGGTTTTGTATTAGTTACAGTCAGTGTGGCTGTAACGGCAGAAAACCCAAAATAACAGTGGCTTAAACAAGATAGAAGTTTATTTCTCTCTTATATAAAAGTAGGCAGTCTGTGGTATATGGCAGCACCATGTCTTCAGGGATTCTGTTTTTTTCTCTCTTGTGGCTGAGCCATCTTTAACATAAAGCTTCTACCTCATGATCCAAGATGGCTACTCAAGCTTCAGCCATCACACTCATATTCTAGCCAACATGAGGGAGGAAGGAGTGAAGAAGGGGGTTCTCCTCCTCCTTTCTAAGGAAACTTTCTAGAATTTGCACATGACATTCCTGCCAGTATCTCATTGGTCTCAACTTAGTCATGTGACCATATCTAGTTGTTTGTGTGGGTTGACAATATCCCCTTTTAATCAGGACCGCCACATAACCGTAACAAAAAAAATTATTCCTATGCAAGAAGAGGAGAACAGATAAATATAGGAGGGAGAACATATACGAAGAAGAAAATTCACCTGAAATCTCATTACCTTGTGTTCTGAGATGGTGGTGAAGATGATAATGATTATCCCCGCACCATCTCTGTCTATCTCTCTATCTACACTCAATTAAGCTTTCAAACTGATTTGGATTTTTTTGCTTGATCTATGTAGGAAAAACGTATTCAATGTTTTTTCAGGTTAAATTAGTTCATTTTGCATATTAAGTGAAAAACACTACTTGTGACCTCAAGTCTTTTAGTTTTCTGCTAAAACCTTTGATTCCAAGAGGCATAGAGCTTTACTTACTGTTTTACAAGGAATGAAATTAGAACATTCTCTAACACCATACACAAAAATAAACTCAAAATGGATTAAAGACCTAAATGTAAGACCAGAAACCATAAAATTCCTAGAAGAAATCATAGGCAAAACACTCTTTGACATAAATCATAGCACTATTTTTTTGGATCTGTCTCCTAAAGCGCAAAGGAAATAAAAGTAAAAATAAACAAATGGGACCTAATTAAACTTAAAAGCTTTTGCACGGCGAAGGAAACCATTGACAAAACGAAAAGACACCCTGCTGAATGAGAGAAATATTTGCAAATGATGTGACTAATAAGGGTTAATATCCAAAATACATAAATAGCTCATACAACTCACCATCAAAAACAACAAACAACCTGATTAAAAAATGGGCAGAAGAACTGAATAGACGGTTCTCCAAAGAGGACATGCAGATGGACAACAAGCACGTGAAGAGATGCTCAACGTTGCTCATTAATCATCAGGGAAATGCAAATCAAAACCACAGTGAGATCTCACCTCCCACCGGTCATAATGGCTCTCTGTCATCACAAAGACCACAAATAAGAAATATTAGGATGTGGAGAAAAGGGAATCCTCATATGCTGTTGGTGGGCATGTAAATTGGTGCAGACACTGTCGAAAACAGTATGGAGGTTTCTCAAAAAATTAAAAATAGAACTACCATGTGACTCAGCAATCCACTCCTGGGTATATATTTGAAAAAAATAAAAACACTCATTAGAAAAGATATATGCACCCCAATGTTCATAGCAGCATTGTTTACAGTTGCTAAGATATGGAAGCAACCTAAGTGTCCATCAACAGATTAATGGATAAACAAGAGGTGGTGTGTGTATGTGTGTGTGTGTATATATATATATATATATATATATATATATATATATATATACACACACACACACACACACACACACACACACACAATGGAATACTACTCAGCCATAAAAAAGAATGAAAATTTTGCCATTTGCAGCAACATGGATGGACTTGGAGGGCATTGTGCTAAGTGAAATAAGTCAGATGGAGAAAAAAAAAAAAGAAACAGACTCACAGTTAACAGAGAACAAACTAGTGGTTACCAGTGGGGGAGGGAAAGGAGGAGGGGCAATATAGGGGTAGGAGATTAAGAAGTACAAACTATTGTGTATAAAATAAGCTACAGGATATATTTTACATCACAGTGTATCCTGTAGATAGTGTGGGAACGTAACCAATGTTTTATAATAGCTATAAATGGAGTGTAACCTTTAAAAATTGTGCACCTGTACCTTACACCTGTAACGTATATAATATTGTACATCAGCTGTACTTCAATTAAAAAAACACCCAGAAGAAAAGCTTTACTTACTGTTTTAAAATATTTCTAGTCTCTGTACTTGTGATATGTGCTTTTGTGATCTTAATCTTATTATCTGGATTGTTTCCTAAAATATTAACTGAGGAATTAATCTCGTCCTAACAGTTCAGAGAATAGTAAGAGATTGCTACCAACTGTGGAAACCTTTGAAAATGTAATATAAAAGTAAAATAAATTTATTGCTTCATCTTATATGCAGCTTCTGTGTTGTCTTCAAATCTGGCTGAGTTATTGCTTGTATAATATATACTATATTTTTAAACTTAGTTTTTCTTTAACTATCATGGTTAACTCTGAGACTGTTTGGTTTTGCTTTTGATGAAGGAGAATCAAATATTTGTGGAATGTGCTTTTACTGCAGAAAAGATGATTAGATATTAGAATTTTAAAAATGACTAAGATTTCATTTTGAAGTTGGTATTGAAAGGATCTTCTTTTAAAATTATTTATTTATTTATTTACTTATTTTTAGCTCTGTCAGATCTTAGTTGCGGCACATGGGATCTTTCGTTATGGCGCCTGGGCTCTTCGTTGCAGCGTGTGGGCTTCTCTCCAGTTACGGCACGCAGGCTTGAGAGTGCGTGGGCTCTGTAGTTGTGAAGCGAAGTCCCTTGAAAGGATCTTTAAGTGATTTATAAGTCACGCAAGGAAAATAAAATACTAGTGTTTGAAACTAATTAACAGAGACATCAAAACAGTGTGTTGGAAGTAAAGCTATTCCCTTAAACTATGTTGAAAGGCATTGATTTTGTGTGTGTGTGTGTGTGTGTGTGTGTGAGAGAGAGAGAGAGAGAAAGAAGGAAAGAAAGAGGGAGGAATTCATGTTTTTAAAAATCCCTTGAACAGGGACTTCCCTGGTGGTCCAGTGGTTAAGAATCTGCCTTTCAATGAACGGGATGTGGGTTCCATCCCTGGTCAGGGAACTAAGATTCCATATCCCGTGGGGCAACTAAGCCCTTGCACTGCAACTACTGAGCCCACGCACCACAGCTAGAGAGCCTGCATGCCGCAACTACAGAGCCCATGCACTCGAGCCCACACGCCACAAGTAGAGAGCCCGAGCGCCACAAGGAAAGATCCTGTGTGCCTCAACTAAGACCCGATGCAACTGAAAATAAAAAGAATAAAATAAAAATAAAACAAAAAATAGATATGTGTTGAGCATTTTAAAAAATTAGAAAAAAATAAAAATTACTTGAACACAGACATAATTCAAAAAGAGATCATCTTCAGTCTGTTATATAAAATGCTTAGTTTTTTCTTCCCGCAAAAATTGTGAATGCTCTGTAGGAAATTTAAATCAACAATTCTGTTTAAGCAGCAGTGATGGGTAATACTTAAACTGAATTTGAAGCAATTCAGTGTCTTGAAAAGCATTTGGGATACTAAAGAGTAAACGTGTTCATTATAGATTTTCAGATCAGTAAATCAGATTTTGCTTTTTGTAATGATTTTTTTATTAAATCAGCACTGGATATGTATTTATCAAAATATTTTATTACCAGGAATATCTGTGGACATTGAAACTATATAGATAAATATTTTCTAATCAGTTTTTCACATTGGTCTGACTTGGATTGTAAATATTTTCTGTTATATCATACATACTGTGGTAATAAAATTAGTGCTTAATTTTTCTGAGTTTAACTTGTTTAGGGATTGAGAGGATTTATACATCAGGTCAAGCTGATGGAGGCGAACAGTTTGTAAGGCTCTTTCCACTTTGGTTTTGTGGTTGATATCCTTACAACTTTAATTGTCCCTCAGATCTTAACAGTGGAGTCTTTCTAGCATCTTGGAATGACTTTAAGATTTTGAATGAAAACAAAATGGTGGGAAAGAAGAATCCTAACTTTCTCTTAAGTGTGTATGACATACAATGTATAACATCTTAAATTTTAGCTTTTGAAAAATAATCTGTTGGTTTATGATTTTGCAGAGAAAGTGAAACAAATCTAAACTGAGTTCTTTTATTTTTTATTTGTTTTTTTATTTTAGCTTAACAGCTGGTCATTTCTACAAACATTTAATTATTCATTATACCCGATAACTTTTCCAAGTGAAAATGCAGCAGAATGGAAAAAGCTCTTTAAACCGTGTGCTTCCCAGAGATTGTTCTTGCCAGTAAGTTTTTTCTCCAGTGTTTTTTTTGTTTGTTTGCATGTTGCTTTTACACACACAAGTTAATGAAGAGTTCCATATAAATCAGTTAAATAAACACACATGTATGATTTTCCCTTTGAACATTAGAAGAAAGAAAAACTTCCCATAGAACAAATAAAAGCTACAATAAAAAAACCTCTGTTAAAAACGAAAAATGTAAATAATTTCTGTTGAAATACTATTTCTTACATTTTAATTTATTCAGTTGCTGTAAACTGTTTCATGTCTAAGAAGGAGTTAGAGGTCGTCAGGCCTTAATGGAGCCAAGTCTTTGCCAGCAGGAATGCAGTGGCAGGATCACCTGCCAGTTGCAGACTGCATTTATAATTTGGGAAATGAAGTAGATCATTAGATAATCATTTCCGTCTTAACAGCAAGCCAGTTCACCTTTTCTAGCTGATATTTTAACACAGACACAAAATTTGAGGCACGTGAACTCAAAGGGAAATGGGAACCATTTATTAAATGGGGCTGTTCTTTGGTGGTGGTCTCTGGTGATAAACCCTGATTATTTTTTTTAATCTAAAAATATTCAGGGATTTCCCTGGCGGTCCAGTGGTTGGGACTCTGAGCTTCCGCTGCAGGGGGCACGGGTTTGATCTGTGGTCAGGAACTAAGATCCTGCAAGCCGCATGGTGTGGCCAAAAAAGAAAAAAAAAATTAAAAATAAATAAAAATATTCAGAAGCAAGCTTACCTCTTCCATTTTGAATTGAATTCACTGATAGTTTAAAAATTCTCAGTAGTTGTTAGAACCACTGTAATGTTTAAAATAGTTATGGTAGTTAGAAATATTGAATTTAAGAAGCTCACAAGTTTCTGGAAGGTATATGAATTACTGGGAAGAAACTTGCTATTATTAGGTGGATTAAGGCAATTCTTAGCATATTAAGAATAGAGTTTATCAAATCCAGGATGTCAGTTAAGATTTAAAATTAAGTTACATTTTGATAGCTGAGTCTGCCTAACCAGTAGTAGCTTTATTGCTGAGCATAAAAAATCTGGATCCTAGGATATCTTTCTCATTACGTGCTTCCATTGTAAGAAGCACACAAATAAGGGATTAAAGGGAAAAAGCCTAAGAAGTTTTAGGTTCTTCATGTAGGCCTTAAATTTTAAAAATTAAGAAAAAATCTTATGTTGAATCATTGCAATGTTACATCATTTAATTAATAGTTTGAGTGCCTCTCTTCTACCAAGTATCTGTAATGAAGTGCTGGGTATATAGGAATGAATGAAACAGACAGATGTCTTGTTTTCATAGAGCCTGTTGTCTGATGTGGGAGGCTGACGTTAAACAAACACATTATGACATTAAATAAACACAGATATGTCACTGAAAAACAATGATGAAAGAAGCATGAGGTTACAGCCATTGCTCTTCTGTTTTATTCTACATTATTAACAAGTTCAATTGTTGATGTCGTGATAGGAAATTTGCCAGATCATTTAATGATGTAATCTGGTTAAATTCCTAAATGGAATTTGAATACTAAAATTAAATACTTGAAGCCTGTCAAATTGTCCTCGTCCTTCACTCTTACTTCTGCATCTTTTTAACCAGATCTAAGTAAATTGATTCTTCATTTTTCTAAGTAAAATCCTTTTTTTTTTACTAAGTTTCTCCTCTAAAATAGATGGATTAAAAGAACCAATGTAAGCTCTGCGAACTCCTTGTTCCCCCAAAAGGAACCATGGGAAAATACTGACGTGGTTATTACTTAACCTCATGTATGATCTCCAGTTGGCGGTGGTTCCCAGCAGTAACCCTGGAGCTTCCTGTAGTGTCTTCCTAGACTGCTCACAATACAAAACTCTGTAAACACACATTTGTCTCATGGTACAGAAGCAAAATGTTGATATAAAAACAATTTCCCTCACTCTTGGCCCCCCCCAAAAGAGAGAGAGGAACAGACATCCACATAGGTACATACCCTTTTAATTGTAGTCTTTGAACAAGTGACACTTCCCTACTCAGGCACTGTAGTCAACTGTCAGATATTTTTCCCCAGCCTGATTCTAAATCTGTGGGGGGGATGGAGTGATTTCAGCTTCGTAACTGCTCACCTTCGTAACTGCAGGAGGAGGTAGCAGCTTTGAAAAGGAGCAGAATGAAGATCAAGCTCTTATCCTCATTGTATTCTTAACCAAAAACCTTTAGGTTAACCTAATCATTGAGTCTTACTAATACACTGGGATGGGCAACACATTTAAATTCACAGGAGTCACATTCTAAAGTATATGGGTAAGGCAGAAATAAAAACTTACCCTTGAAAATTCCTATAAGAGACACATGTTGGAGGTTTAACGTCTCTCGGAAAGTGACATAGCGAGTCTTCCAAGACAAGTCTTGTCTTCGCCCTTGCTATGTAAGTGCACATTTTCTTTGATTTGTTGGGAGATAGTAAGCTCAGAAATAAGAGCATGGACTCTGGAGTTAGGTGGTCTGGATTTCAATTTCAGCTCTACCATTTGCTAGCTGAGCCCAGAGTGAGGTAAAGGTGCTGGCCATTAGTGTTAGAGGCTGAGGGGACAAGTTGAGAAGATCTTCATTTGTACTGATTAATTTCTGTATTTACCTCAGGATATTAAGATTCAATATGTCAGTTCACCGAAGCTAATGTTATTTTCCATTATGAAAAACATTTCTACCCTAGTCTTTGAGGATACTGCTTTTATTTTTTCTTCCAATTTTTAGTATTGAGTTTTTGTTCTGATTTGTTTTTATAGCTTTTCTTCTCTAAAAGTTAATTAAAAAGATTAGCAGACTATCTATATATGCTCTTGTAAAAAATGACAGACTTGGGAAAAACTACTTTTAAAAGTTAATGTCAATTAGTTTCTCTCTTAGGTATTTTTTAAATAATGAAAGCCTCTTTCATGTTTTATATTAAATAGAGTTATAGTTAATGATTCAAATATCTTTCCCCACAGTTAATCCTGAAAGAAGTTGACTCACTATTGTACGTCGACACTGATATCCTTTTTTTACGGCCCGTTGATGATATTTGGTCTTTACTAAAGAAATTTAATTCCACACAAATTGCTGCAATGGCACCAGAACATGAAGAGCCTCGAATAGGCTGGTATAATCGCTTTGCCAGACATCCATACTATGGAAAAACTGGAGTGAACTCTGGAGTTATGTTGATGAACATGACCAGAATGAGAAGGAAGTATTTCAAGGTAAGTCACCAATCCAGGTTAACTTATCTCTCTTTTCCCTCCATATTGTTTGGTTTCCAATTTAATTTTGCTTTATTAAAAACTAGATCGAGCTTTTCAGAATTCTTCCACTTATCTAGAATAATTGAAGAAAAGTGTGTTCTTAGTATTCTGCTTATTAGAGCATGACAGTAGGTCAGAGCGGATGGCATTACAATGAGGTAACAGTGCAGCAAGTGTGAACATCACCTTCCTAGATTGGTGTTCCAGGCAGGAGTTGTCATTTTGTAGTTGTGCAGCCTCATAATACTTGAATCTAAAGTGTGGTACGTCTTGGGGGAACACAGATTGTGGTTAAGAGCTAAAGACTGTCCTGTTGGCTTGGTTCAGACGCTGAGATCTTGGATAAGTTTTGAACATCTCTGGGCTTTGATTTCCTCATCTGTGAAATGGGATGACAGATAACAGTACCTATGTCATAGGGCTTTTGTGAGGGTTAAATTAGTTAGAAGGGAGGCTAACACATAGAAAATGTTGGCTATTTTGGTGCTACTGGAAGTTAACTTTAAAAAAAAAGTTCCTGTGTGTTTCTCGTCTCTCAAATTGTGGGGTCAGTAGAAGAGTGAGGCTATTTAAGTTCTCTGATTCTGCATATGCTGAACACATGAGTGTGTTGTACTGTTTACCAGTTTCACGCTGATGAGTCCTTAAGTCGTTGTAGTCTGGGGGCATTGGAGTCAAGTGGTTTAGCCTTACGTTTAGCTTTGCCACCTGTTCACCACAACCACTAGCCAACTAGTTAACTTTCAAATGTCAGTGCTCTCGGCTGAAAAATAGAGATAATAAATGGACTTATGTAGGTTGTCTTTTTAAAAGAGACCCATTCAAAATGCTTAGTACAGAGCATGACACATAGTAAGCACTTCAGTGTTAGCTAAAAGCAGTGGCTTCTGAAACACTGATAGAGACTCACTGTTTATCCCTTTACATCTAGTTAGTACTAAATCAAACATCAAGGGATATTATGTCTTTTATGGTATGAATATATATGTAATATATATGTATATTTGTATGTGTATATATATTTGTCTGGTATTTTTCTTATAGCTTCTGGTGGACCAGAATTTACACCATTACTTATTACTCCTTTCTGCATGTCTGATTTAAATCTCTTGTCTCTTCTTATCCTTGCTCTAGGCAGCAGTACTGCTTGTAGCCTTCACCACCCACATCTCGCCATTTCATTCTTAAGACACTTAATACCCATCACTCTTGTCTTCTGTAAAGATCTAGTAAACCTAGGGGTTTTTTTAGCTTTCCCATTTTCTGTACCTTTCTGAAATCTTGATTTCATTTCACTTTTGTCTTCCACAAATGAATGCATTAATGAGGCCAGTGTAACCTGTACTTTTGCTTACAAGTGAACATCTTTCTTCAATTACCCAATTTTTTGATATATTTTGAGTTTTAAAATTTCATGTACCATAAAGTTTTACTAAATAAAACAGGTGTCATACCATGAGTTTTCTTACTTTTCTGATGGTTAGACTATGCACAGTAATATTATACCAGAAGATGGTGCTATAAGATTATGTGCTAAGGAATAATGTGACTGCTCAGGAACTCTTCATTTGAAATTCTTAGAATTATGAGAAGTGTACTGTTGCAAATAACCTTAGAGATAATTTAGTGTAACACCATTACTTGATTTTTAAGAAAATTTCAAATTGCAGCTATATAGTTCAAATCACTGATTATTTTTTATTTACCTTTTAGTTACTTAAATATCATTCTTAAATATGTTTAACAGTTCCTCCCCTTTCCCTTTTCTTTTTGTCTGTGGCATGTTCTAAACCAGCTAGAGATGTAGATGTGGGATTTGAAATAATTTCTAAACTTTCAAGCTTTTGTTTTTTTCTATGTATTAATGACTTAATGAAGAAAAATATGAGACGTGTGATAGTACATTAATTTAGTAGGCACAATTTACTTCATACCTACTATCCCTATGTTTCAAACAACACTATTCTTGCCCAGTGGGAACAACACAGATTTACTCTGTTTTTAAATATTGTATTTATGATTGCTGATATGTTTCTACAAAATTTATTGATTTTTAGTTCCATTTTTCATATATCTTTCTTTATTTTTCCTGATTTCCAAACATATCTTTAGCAAACATTGCCTTGTTTTTTCCTACTAACTCTATGATTTCTGGCACAGATCTTAAATTTTAGAGCTCTAGTGATGTAACTGAATTACTTGTAATAACTTTTCAAACTGTTTCATGCGGATCCCTGAAGGTTACCCCATAGTTCCTATCACATGAAAAGCTGTAAGATTACCCACTTAGGACAGTGGCCATGTTTTAAATTCTTTGCTTTGCTGTCACCCAGCCCTACCATTCATGATTATTCAGTTCCAACCTGATGTATTATAATTATATATTTTAAAAATTAAAATAGTAAAATTTTAACTTTTTTGTTTTTTTTCTTATAATGCTTGATAGACATTGTTATAACACTGGCTAAGATACTGCTTTGTATTTTGTATTATGATTGTATTTGCAGTGTTGAATCTCTATTAAGATATTTCTTAACCTTTTTCTATTTATTAGCTAAAAACCAGAGAATATAAATAAGGCATCTTGAGAATTTTTTTCTTATATATTTACTGTACCCTGTTCATGTCGTGCCATATATTACTTTGTAAAGTAATTTTTGCCTGTTTTCTCCATCTACTGAGGGCAGGGTGTGTCTTTTATGCAGCTTTGTATTCAGAATATTTAGCATGGAGTCTGGCGTAAAGTAGCAACTCAGTAGATAATTACTGGCAGAGGACAGACAGAAGTTTTAGAAACTAGGCCATTAATGAATTATTGAAAAATATTAAAAAAGAATACTTATTGTGAGGTGGCTGTGAGGGTCGTTTTTACATATTTGAAAGATGTATGTGATGGAGGGCTTTTATTGTATTACATATAGAGCTTAAGAAAACAATATCAATGAATATCTTACCAAAAGGGATGGAACTTTTCAGAGATTAGGAGAGTAACTAATCTTTGGGAATTGATGAGTTCTCAGTTTCTAGCATTGTTGGAACATAATATGAATAGCCACCTGTCAGTTTTATATTTATTTGTAACATAAACTGATGATAATAATGAGTCTATTTTCAAAAGCATACATAGTTCTAGAAATGAAACTAATTTATCTTAATATAATACATGTGCATTTTGGTAGGTTTGCTGAAATTAGTAAATTAGAACTACATCTTTTTAAAAAATTACAAAACTACTTCAGCTCTATCATCTCCCACCTCCTCTCCCTCCTCCAGTCAATAACTCTTCTTGCCCGTTCACTTGATGCCAGTTCCTGTATGCCAGCTGTTGTACTGTACTACTGTACTTTTCAAGGTATTGTACTGTAAGACTAAAAATGTTTTCTTTAAAAAAAATTTACAAAACTAAATCATGCTTATAAAAATTCAGGGAATTCATTGCATATAGGGTAAAAAGACAAGTCCCCCCTTTACACACCACTCTCCTCAGTTTCATTCCTTTGCCCAAATGACGTTATAAACTTTGCTATGTATTCTTCAGACCCTTTAAAAAAGTATTTTGAAACAGATATACATGTACATTAGCATTTATATGTAGAATTCTTTTATATATCTTCAGTTTGCTTTTTTCACTTAGTAAATATATAAATGATTTTTATGTCAGTACATATAGTCTGTCACATTTAATATGTGTGATATTGTGGAGAAAGAATGTTTTGATTTTGTTTGTGTGTACTAGTATGAATATGTAGTTATATGGCTGAAAAACATCTCATGTATTTTAATTTTTACTTTCCTGACTGTACCACCAATGTGGGATGAAAATCTTTTCATACAATTTTTAGCCATTTTTGTTTCCTCCTTTGGGAATGGCTGTATGGCCATATCCTGTGACTATTCCTCTACTTTGCTCTTTTTCCATTTCTGTTGACTTGAGCTCTTTTTATGTATGATGCCTCTGTATTAAGCTCATTTCTCATAGTTTTTCATTGGTTGTCTTGGATATTCTAGATTATATCCTCAGCAAATAATACTAGTGTTATTGCTTCGTGTCCAGTACTTTTCTAGTAGGACTTTTCCTTTACGTGTATTATAAGGGTCCCCCCACCTCCCACCCCTTGATTTTTTTCTTTTTTCCCTACAACTGCCCTGGACCTTGTAATTTTATCTTTCTTTTCTTTGAATAGATGTATTTCTTTGAATAGGTGTATTTCTGTCTCTCTATACATTTTTTTTTTTTTTTTTTTTGCATAAGTAGAATCCAGTGAAGACTTGAACATGACATGGTACAAGGGGTCCACCAGTCCTGTCTATTTAATGTGTTTCTGGTCTTGGTCCTTGAGCAATTCATAGTTGCCTTTTCAGATCCTAAGAACATTTAGTGAACATGATCAGTGACTTATTTCAGAGTCATCCTTTCGATAAAGTATTTTCTTATTTCCTTAAGTAAAACTTGCTTCAGTCATTTTCCAGATTTATTTCTGATTGCGTATAATTACTGTATTTACTGCATTCTGAGAAACTTCACACAAAGGTAATGCAATTATAGCAGATTATATTTAGTTTAAATACGTAGTTTTTTTTTCTAGGAATTCTGACTTATCTTTCTCAAAGGATCGATTGTTTATGCCTCCATTGTGTTTATTATATATCCTAGAATAGCTTGTAACAATGTTTTTTAAGCTATCTGTGGAGAAGAATCAGTGTTTTTTTAAACATTATTTACAACCTGTCATGAGGCAATGCTTTTGTAAAAATAATGTAAATAAATTACTAGGAAAATATTACACTAAATAGACATAAAATTGCTATAAAAGTTTCTAAATCTTACTCTTAATTTGTGTACTTAAATCTTGTAGAGGACATGAAAAATTCACTGACCAGCACACTGCAAACTGTACTTTGAGGAGTACTGGTTTAAGTCTGGAGAGTTTCAAAGAGTCAAATTGGTATAAAAGACTTAGTATTCAACTTCACCCCAGGTTCACATGATCCCCAGCCCTCTTTCAACTCTGTTGTTTCCTTAGGTATGAGCTATGAGTAGTTCCGTAGAGGCTGAAAAGGCATCTGATGAAATTCAGTATCTATTTTTGATTTATCAATTTCAAATGACCCTTTGAAATGCCAATTACAAAGGGTTGGCAAATCAGACTAAGAATAATAGTGATCATGGTGATAATAATAGCTAACACTGTGCCAGGTACTTTTCCTAGTACTTTTTATTTATATATTAACAGGTTTGATCCTCAACAGCTGTATGACAGAGACATAGGTACTGTGTCTAGACTTGTGACATAGGTACTAAAGCTATCTGCTTTTTAAGATGGGGTCACAGTCAGAGTACTTAAACTACCACCTACTTTCTCTTTCCCTTTCCTCCCCTACATCTGTTAGTTTTATCACTTCTTTGTGCAGCTTCAGATACCTTCTTTTGTTATCTTCTGCACTCCAGCTGGACAGTTTTACTGACATTTACGTTTACATTAGGGTCACTTGGTTTTTAAACAGAAGTTTACACTTCTCCCCTTGCTCTGTAACAATTGCTTAGGGAAGAATGGGGAACTGTCATTATGCTGCCGTTTTAAACCTGGAAGCCTGAGAATCTCATTAATGTATTTACCAACAGAATGATATGACCACTGTGCGACTACGATGGGGAGACATACTTATGCCATTGCTTAAAAAATACAAACTGAACATCACATGGGGTGATCAAGATCTGTTGAATATCATATTTTTTCATAATCCAGGTAATCATTTAAATTTATTCTTTGCATTTGTAAAAAAAATCATAGTTAATATTTAGTCAAAACTGGAGAAATGCATTTATTTGATTTTGGCTTAAACTAATGGTTATCACTTTTTTTTTAAGACAGAGTAAACTAAATTTAAACTAAAATTTTGCAAAGTGTTAATTCTGTGGAATTAGGGTATGTTTGCTTTTTTGTTTTGTCTCTGCATAGAAAGCCTTTTTGTTTTTCCGTGTCAATGGAATTATCGACCAGATCATTGCATATATGGAAGCAATTGCCAAGAAGCCGAAGAAGAAGGAATCTTTATTCTTCATGGGAACAGAGGTGTTTACCATGATGATAAGCAACCAGCGTTTAGAGCTATTTATGAAGCACTGAGAAATGTAAGCTTTTTTAAAAAAAATGTTTTTGTGGACATACTTGCAAGCTTACAGAGAATTTGCATATCCTTTACCCTAGTTCATCAATTATAAACCCAGCACTCCTTCCACATCTAGCTCTGGCACTTGGCGTTCTGCTATGAGGAAGAGCACTCCCCTTTGCCCACTTATTGATCTATACATTATCAGTGTGAACTCATTGATATGTATTTTTTTCCATGATTTATAATGCAGTATTCAATTTTATTTATATTGATGCTGAAGTTTTGCCAGATTTGGTGATTGGGAGCCCTTTTGGCTACCTCTTGTGCTCATTTGACATATTCCCATCATTACTTTGAGTACCTCCACATTCTCTGTCCAAACAAAATATCCCAGGCTCATCTTTTTTTTTTTTTTTAATTTTTAAAAAATTTATTATTTATTTATTATTTTTATTTTTGGCTGTGCTGGGTCTTCGTTTCTGTGTGAGGGCTTTCTCCAGTTGCGGCGAGTGGGGGCCACTCTTCATCGCGGTGCGCAGGCCTCTCACTATCACGGCCTCTCTTGTTGCGGAGCACAGGCTCCAGACGCTCAGGCCCAGTAGTTGTGGCTCACGGGCCCAGCCGCTCCGCGGCATGTGGGATTTTCCCAGACCAGGGCTCGAACCCGTGTCCCCTGCATTGGCAGGCAGACTCTCAACCACTGCGCCACCAGGGAAGCCCCCAGGCTCATCTTGTACATTCCCTGCCCTCACCCTGAAGTCAGCTGTCAAAGGAACTCTGATGCTTATTGCTACAAGTGTGTCTTCCCTTCTAAGCCCTTTCAGCAGCAGAGCTGGGAAATACAAATACACAAACACACATAGTCATGTGCTCACACTGATGCCTCCAGTTCCATTCCCTCAGGCCCCTTCCTTGCCTTCTCCTACTTTGTTTCTGTTTTATCTCCTTTCTTCCACAATTAGAATCCTGGCTCCGAACATAAAATATTTCCTCTTTTGCTTAGTTCTACAGTACACTTAAACTAATTTCAAAAATGCTCCATTCATACTGCTATCTCCACTCCTCTGTTCTTGAAAAACCAACCTACTATAAAGGATTTGTTTCTCGTCCTCCCCCCGCCCCTCCCCTGCCCCAGACGAGGGTGTGTACTCAGTACTGTGTTCAGAAGTTACTTGCGGTAGTTCTTTTCTCCTTCTTTCGGTGTGGTTATTTATTCATTTGAAATACAGTTGGGTTCATGTGTTTCTGTATGCTTTCAGTTTTAAGTTTTTTCCCCTCATCTTTGTTGATTTAACTTTAATTTGATATGAGGAATATTAATATACTTCAAAAAGTCAAAACTATATAACGGTTTACTCAGAAGTAGCACTCCTTCCCCATCCTTCCACCCCAGGCCCCCCACCCCATCACCAATTTCATTTTCTGGTTTGTCCTTCCTGTACAGGTAAGTAGTTACATGTATGTTTTGTAATTCCCCTTTTCTTACATGAGAAGTAGCATACTGTTCATCTTTATTTGCGCTTTGCCTTTTTTACAGTATTCTGGAAATTTGGGCATTTATAAATATTTTCTTCATGCTTTTTTTTTTTTAAACAGCCGTATGATATTCCATTTTGTGCATGTACCAGAGTTTATTCAATTAATCTCTTATGTTTGAACATTTTGGTCTTTTCCAGCATTTTGAATAATAAATAATGCAACAGTGCATAACTTTGCCATACATATATTTGTATTGTTGGGAGATGTTTCTTCAGGGTAAATTCCTGGACATGGTATAATTTTAATTGAAGATACCACCTGTTTCCCCTACATGGGGATTATTTGCATTCCTGCCAACAGTTCATGACGAGGCCTGTTACAGCCTCACTAACAGAGTGTATTATCAAGCTTGAAAAAGTTTTGCCGTTCTAACGAGTGAGAAATGGAATCTTAGTTTAATTTTAATTTGCCTTTCTCTTATGATTGAGATGAACATCTTTCTATATATTTAACAGCTGTTTTTACATCTTTTTGGGGGGTGAATTTTCTTTCAAATCTCTCACCTAGTCTTCTATCATTTTTAAAAAATAACTTTACTGATAACATATTTTATATACCACACAGTTCACCCATAGTGTAAATAATTCAGTGGTTTTTAGCATGTTTACAGAGTTGTACAGTCGTCACCATGAGGGAGTTTCGATCTCTACTCCCCACCTCCCCACCATTTGTTGCAAGTTCTTTGTGTATTAAAGATATTAGTTCTTTTTCTGTGACATCTGATGTAAATTTTTTTCCCAATTTGACTGTTTATGGAATTTTTTACCATTCAAAGGTGTTTTTTAAAAATTTTGTGTAATCAAATTTAAAACCTTTTTTTAAAAAAGTAGTAATTAGAAAGTCTTTCCCTACTATACTCAGCTTATAGAAAAATTTACGTATATCCTTTTTCATTTATTACATTTAGCCTTGTGCCCAATTTGGAATTTACTCTTTTGAGCGAGGAATAGATCTAATTTGATCTTTTTCCAAATAACTGTCTTGTCCCAACACCATTTATTTAACAGTCTATCTGTAACCCAAAGATTTGAGATACTGACTTTATTATATACTAAAGTTCCATTTGTAATTTCTGGATTTTCTGTTTTGCTCCATTGGTCTGTCCATTTGTGTACTATTACACACTATTTTAATTATAAAGGATTTGTGCTGTACTTTAATATCTGATAGGGCTACTTCCTCTTCATAGCCTGTCCTTTCAGTGTTTTCCTACCTATTGTATTTTTATTTTTCCACAAATATCAACTCATTTAATTACATAAAAAACTTGTTTTTTTGTTGGGAGTGTATCACCTTCACATATTAACTTAGTGACTGCTGACATTTTAATTGTGTTGAGACATCTTAAGAACAAGGTCTGTCTTTCATTTGTGTCTTTCAGGAATGTTTCATAGTTTTCTTCATACTATGGATTTTGAACATATCTTAAGTTTATCCTTAAGTATTTTATCTTCTTTGTTGCCTTTGTAAATGGGGTTTTCTCTTTTAAGCATTTACTTTATGTTGAGTTTGGGAAAAAATTATACTGGCCCCACCACCCCAGATACCTGTTTTTCTCTCTCTTTTTTTTCCTTGTTCTTACGGCGCTCTTGTTTAATTAAGGTGGATTGACAGGGGGAGATGATGCATGAACCAGGTCCCTGAATATGTTGGGGACCAAGACTTGGGGCAGATCCAAATAAGGACTGGATTTATGATTTTGCTTAAGGAGCATTATATCAAGTGGTATCCATGCAGCTAATTCATTGATACCTGGGGAGAAGTGTAGGTGAGCGCTCATCTCTCACGTGGGTGTGTTCACTGCTCTGCTAGACCGCGTCTCATCTTATGTGGACGTGAAGACAAAAACATAAGTAGAACAACAGGAGTGGTTTGGTGTAAGCGTGGGGGTCAGGAGAAGAGCTGATGCCCCTGTTTGCTAGACGCTCAGTATCTGCTCCTGCCTGCTCTCATGGTTTGCTAGTACAGCCTCAGTAATAGGCCTGAGGATAAAGATACTGAACTGTAACCTACTGAGACACAGATTGTACTAGGACTGTGAAGGAGTGCAAGTTTTGCCCCGAAGAGCCAGGGAAGGCTTCGTTGATGAGGAGGCATTTGAAGTGAGCCCTGAAGAATGAGTAAGAGTTTGCCAGGTGAGCAGGCTGGGCCAAAATTGCCTGAGAAAAAGCCTCAGGGGTTGTGAAAGGTCCACGAGGAGGTCAGGCGTGGAGCTGCTTGGGGTGATGGGTGAAGGGAGGCAGCGACAGGGCTGGGCTGGGTGCGGTGATGACACGCTGTGTAAGGTGACGGTCTGCAGTGACAGGGAGCTGAAGTTTTCTCCTGGAAAGCTGAGTTTCTCAAACCTGGTGGTAGGCAAAGTGCTGACAGCATTGTAGGCTACAGTTTTAGTGTTTTTGCTAAGTTTCTTGTCCTATAAACCTGAGCGAGAAGGTTTCTGAATAATCAGTTTATCACGATACAGCTACACTCACTGAAGAATTATAAAATTTAGTGATGTTCATTTTCATGTAGCCGACCTTGTATGCCTTCAGAAATCAATATCGTATTTTAATAATGCTTTATCATGGGTTGTCAAGAGGTGATAAAAATGACAAAAGGTACATTTGGGGTTCTGAGACTTTGCAGGATAGTAAAGAAATGCACTCCTAGAAAAATGTGATTTCTTCGTTGCCTTTGATCATTTAAAAAAAACATGACTAAGGAATTAAATCTTACTAGTTTTAGTTGATCTTTTCTGATCTTCTATAAATATATACTTTAAAAAAATTGAGTATTGGTTTTAAGCTGATTAATTACACTTGATTTTTAAAAAATAAATCTTATTTTAAAAACTATTTCAAATACTGAAGTAATTAAAGATTAATGTTTGTTTTGGGTCCATATTAATAGCCATATTACCCATTTTTCAGCTTAATGAAGTTAATCAGTCTTTTTTGGTGCTCTTGGTTAGTGTTTTTATCTTCCCTTATCTATAATTCAGTGAGAAGTGTAATTTAAAAGAATTGCAGTTTAGACAAGGGCATTTATGCAAGTTTCAGACAGAAGCTTAGTCATAGCCATCGAATGCTGTGAACAATAAGGACGTGAACCATTTTTAAAATGTAAATGCATGGCTATGTCTGCCAGCAAATCAGTTTTTACAGCCCATACATAGTTGTTAAATATTAGTTGCTGAGTGAATAAAAATACTAAGATTAAAAATTGCAGATTCGCAATGGGAACAAAACATTTTATTGCTCTGTAAAATACTTTCTGCTTCTTGTATTTCGTTTGAATTATTAGATTTCTTGGTGTTTCTGTGTTACCTTTGATTTATTTCACACCCTTCTTCTACTTGCATAAGATGAAGTAGATTTGCAGAGATGCAAGGGATTCTCGACCATTTCCCTCCTGCACCACCTTCTTGTGCATAGTTGGCACTCAGCATTTGTCGGATTGAACTGCCTGCCATTCTACCATACTTTTAAAACATGTTCTGTTTTTTGAAAATGCCTTTAATTTTCTACTTGTCATCATAGCCTCACTATTTATTCACTGCCTTCAACTGACAGTCTTAGATATAAAACATGACCTTCCTAAAAGTTTGTGTGCTGGGTACGGTGCCAGTGAAGAGGGAGGGAGTGATTAACTGTGTCAGGAGAGCTTCTCAGAGGAGCTGCCATTGGACTGAGCTGGAAGGATGAGTACCAGGCAGGCAGGAATGGTGCAGACCAGTCAAGTGTAGCACTCGGTATGGGAAGAGGCGCACAGTCAGGTAAGGGCACATGTGGCCTCTGGGAAAGGGAACGTCTGGATGTGCGTTCCATGCTGCACAACTCCTGGACACTGCAGAGTCTGTGGCTGGTGGAGGGCGTGACTTCCGGCTGTGTACGTACAGGTAGACATCTGGGTGATTTATCACCTTCTCCCATAAAGGTCAAGTTACTTGTGTTATATGTTGGACTAAAAGAGCTCTAATTCATGAGGCACTATTTTTATTTAGGGAAAATACTCATCAAAAGACTTTCCCAGTGAAGAAAAAAGAAAGGTAACCACAAACACTGGGATTTAAATCACATGAAAATGGATGAACTGAATCTCAAGTGTTCCTGGCAGTTTACTTTTAAACACCTTTGTAATGTTTTCATCTTTTGTCATTGTAGAGTAAGAAAAAGACCACAGTTTGCTCTTGCCATTATTACTCGCCTCTCAGCCACAGTTGTCCAAGTATGTTGTTTATACACAGTGAAATGTAACTTGACAGTATCACTTAATACAGGTGTTAAACCTTGAAGAAGGTAAGGTAAACCTGACCTTCTTCAGCATAACCCCAGACAAATGTAGACATGTCTGTATACAGCACAGCACAGTTTCCCACTGTTAACTGAGCTGCATCTTTTAACAGAGTTTTTGAAACTGACTTGGCACAGTTGCATTTGCTGTTTTGGATAAGCAGTGCTGTGTGGTTGTAAAGCTGTTGACTTTTTTTTTTTTTTAACATCTTTATTGGAGTATAATTGCTTTACAATGGTGTGTTAGTTTCTGCTTTATAACAAAGTGAATCAGCTATACATATACATGTATACCCATATCTCCTCCCTCTTGCATCTCCCTCCCTCCCACCCTCCCTTTCCTACCCCTTTAGGTGGTCACAAAGCACCGAGCTGATCTCCCTGTGCTATGCGGCTGCTTCCCACTAGCTATCGATTTCTTTTGCAGCTGAGGTGGACTCCTGGCTTAGCTTTGTAACTGGGAAGATTCTCCCCCTGCCTTAAGTTGCTTCTTTGTAAATAGTGATGTCCTATTTCATGAAGTTGGTATGAGGCTTAAGTGCATTAATACATATAAAGCTCTTAGAACAATGCCTGGCATGTAGGAAGTGCCCTCTTTTAACCAGTCCAGCTTTCAGCAGTCTCTCCTAGATGCCTGTGTGCTAGCTGTTGTTATTTTCGTTACGTTCTTCCCAGTTAAGCCTCTCCTCTTTTTTTTTTTTTTTGGTTTTCAAAAATACTTCAAGATATTTATCTTCAGTATGTGGAATTAGGTTTGAAAAATCACCCCAAGAGTGAAGGTTTCATGCAGTTAATGCTCATAGTCTTCTTGCACTAGAGGCACCCAGGTTTAGGATCTCTTTGCAGCTCTACACGTCCATGTTCTAAATTAGCATCTACGTTCAGCCTGTTCCCCCTAGATGGGCTGTGGCTTCTTCCTACAGACTCACTAGTTGTGATTCAAATGATGCTTTTATTTCCTCTCCCTCAGTGGCAGCGTAGTGAACCTCAGGTCATATGCAGCCCTCCTAGATTTTAGGTTCTGAATTTCCTTCAGAATTTTGCATTTTTCACTGAATTCAAACTTTTCCCGTAAAATGTTTTATTTTCAAGCCCCGTCAGTCTTTCTGATTGTAGTTGCAAACACTAAATGAAAAAATGTACCTCGTTGAAAATACTAAGCTCACAGGTTATTTGCACTTAACTATTACAACAGTGTTTTCCAAAATATATTCCTTGGGATATTAATATATTTTATGGTGAAAAGGGTAAAAAGTATATTTTGGAATTAGTGGGCCAAACAATACCCAACAGATGTATTTTCTGTTTTTATAGTTTTTCATGTGCCACTGTGAATCCCCCCAAGAGTGCATGGTATTTAGCAGTTCTCAAACATATCTATCCTTGGGATCCCTTCGTGCAGTTAGGGTTCTGTGGGAAGCACTGACCTGTGCTGTCATTCTGCATTCCTCCCACTCCGTGCCTCCATCTCACTCCTTTCCAGTCCAGCCTCACCAGTGTTATCAGAGTGATTCTTGGCTCTTATTAGTCTCTCTCAGACACCTCGAGCTTTTGGTTGTCACCTCACACCTGTCAGTATCTCTGGTCTTCTCTGTCCTTGACCATGTTCTTGCCTTGGTCTGGAGTGCCCTGCCTCCACGCTCCTCTCTGAAGGGCTCTCCCCAGTACCCCCAGTGAGTTACCCATACTCTCTCCCTCCTCCTGTGAGATCGTAGTCTGTTTAACTCATTGAAATTATTTGTTGGGCACATGCTGTCTGTGAGACTTTAAATGGAGATTGTCAACGTAAAGTTGATTGAAGAAGTTGTCGGGAATAGAGTTAAATTTATATATATATCTTTGTCTTTTTATTTTCTTTCTCTAGTGTTCTTTTGAAGATGACAACATCCATTCTTTATTAAAGCCTTTAGAACTGGAACTACAAAAGACAGTGCATACATACTGTGGAAAAATTTACAAAATATTTATCAAACAGCTGACAAAAAGCATACAGGATCGTTATGATAGACCACCAAAGGAAAGGTGATTCTTGGTGACCGCTAAATCAAATGAATTAAAACAACAAAATATCAGAGGATATGTGTGAAGGAATAGTCTTAGATGAAGTGTTCAGGAAGGAATTATTCATCTTCAGAATAATTTTTTTTCCCGAAGAAGTTAAATGAGCAGTATTTTCATGTAATGAAGAATAAGTTGAAGTCTTGGACCCCAACAAGAAGATATTTTTGATTTCTGATGTTTTGTAATGCTATTTGCTATCATTCTAGTACTGATGAAGATATTATTGAATGGTTATAGCCTACAGACTTTGTTTGACTCTTACTCTCAAGTGGGTAAGTGCAGTAGGGATGTATGGTTGGAGAAAAATGTACCTCATACACAGTGGAAACACTCAAACTGTGAGTATAGCAATAATTTTACGTCAGCACTAACCTCACTTTAAATGTGTGAGAAAAGAAAGTTGTTTACAGGAGCAGAAAATGTTCTGTTTCTAAAGAAATGTGATGTAACTGATGTCACTATCGACAATCTATGTGTGCCTTTATACATTTCATCTCTGTTTTAAAATATTTTTGTGACAATCATGCTTAAAATTATTTTTAGTTTATAAGTAAACTGCACATTTAAAATTGAGAGGGAAAACTGAAAGTTTTGGATATTAGTCTCTGTGTGTATTTGTGAAACGTAGAATTTTCATTTGTATGTGCTTAACTGTCTTGCCCAAAGTCATATCTAAGATTATTAATTAGGTATTTTAGGAAATTTTTTATCACTTTAAATGAAAATTTTCAGCTTTACTGGGCATTCTGGACACAATAAATATACTGATAATAAAATGAGAACCTAACCAGTGTACTTATAGGATGGTGGAAAATGTGATGGACCAAAATGCATAAGCTATGTACTTCCTGTGAGCAGCCATTATAGTTACAGTGGAGCAGAAAGAAAGTGGTCCACTTAAACCTTTTTCCTTCTACCTCAAAATGGCTTTGCAAGATACTTTTGAAGAAGCAAATATACGTATAGAGCCTTACTTTAAGTAAGTTAGACAACTTTCATGGATGATTGGCTTCAGAAGATGGTCACGTCTGACTATAGAAAAACTAGTTTTGATTTGGTTGATGTGCATGTCCTCCTTCTTTGAATATCACTTAAGACAGTTATCTTTTTTTTTAATCTTGGCAATAAGAAAATATTACTTCTCTTAGTGTTTTTGACCTGTCTTCTGTAGCTGTAGATTCTGAGTACTTAGCATGTACTGTGCCGGGGCACACGTCTCATTTTGCCAAGTACTGTATGGTTAACTTCTTTTTCTCCTTTTGACATTTTAACACTTAAATAGAGAAGAGAAAATCATGAAGGAAGACTATCACCTTTGTGAAAATAGTGGTGATTGGCTTTATGAAGACACAGCGCCCTCTGTGGAGACGTGGAAGACGGTCCTCGGTCTTTGCAGTTCAGTCAGGGACAAATTGAGAGAGGAAGGTGTAAGAAAGGCAGATTAGAAGCTGATGGCCAGCCCAGCACTCTTGGACAGAAGCGTTCAGAGAGCACAGTCTGTGCGTCCCTGGCAGAGCACCGTGGTGACTGTGAGAACTTGTGAACTTGTTGAAGTTGATTTGCTAAATAAAAAATGAGGTCCCTAGAATTTTGAAGTTTGGAGGGTATAGGATCATTTTTAATGGTCCCCAGATGAGACCATTGGTGGCCTGGCTACACTAGACTCTTGTGGGGACCTTGCTGAGGATGGATTCCTGGGCCTCACCTTTGGTGACTCTGGTACCCCATGTCTAGATGGGTCTGCACA
Organism: Balaenoptera physalus; assembly: GCF_965194825.1. NCBI lineage: Eukaryota > Metazoa > Chordata > Mammalia > Artiodactyla > Balaenopteridae > Balaenoptera > Balaenoptera physalus. Next base: position 71,784,780 of record NC_138892.1, read on the forward strand.
TTACACAGAAGTAGAGAGAATAGTACAGTGGTACTCCTTGTCCAGATCAAACACGTCAGTATCTTACCACATTTGTGTCATCTGTCCCTTTTTCCTTTGCTGAAGTATCTTAAAGAAAATGCCAGGCATCATGTTATTTCACCTCTGTGAACACTTCGGTAACTATAGTGACATCATATCTCCTTTGGCTTCGGTTAATATCCAGTTCTTAGGCAGATTTCCCTTATTGACTACAATGTTAGAATCAGAGTGCAAAAATAAGTCACATTATGATTCTATTTTTAATAAGCACCTCAGATGATTTTGGTGTCAGTTAGTTTGGGAACCCCTGGAAATCATTTTGCCAACTTGAAGGTTGAAGTTAGGACCACAATTCTCGGCACAGTTGGTGGATTATAAATGTGATTCTGAAACATTAGCCAAAGTACTTGGGGTTATTGACAAGATACAAATTTATATTAGGAAGTTGCTTAGATTTAATTTCCTTAGTGAACAGAGACTCTTAGCCCCATAGGCTCTAGTATGATTGGGGCTGGGTAGAGTGTGGTCATAGTTTCACTGGACTGTATGCTGTGGTCTCACGCCTGTTGCACCTATTTACAGTGTTACACACTCTACATTGTGGATCAGTTGGAAGGTTCTTCATGTGGTTTATTCAGACCTGACCTAATTGAGCATTTTACCATAAATTGGGTTATGGCGAAAACTCTCCACTTAGGGACTGTGTTTACCTAAAAGTTAGGATATCACAAAAAGTCCTTAAAAATATTTAATATAAATATTAAAATGAGTTTTCTGAGTTTATCTTTAGATAAGGTAACTTTTTCCTTGAGAAGTCTCAAGAAATGCAGTTCTCAGCATTAATGAGGTTAAATTCTACAACAGCTTAGAGAACGTTTTATATTTCTTTCCATAAGACGGTGTATCTATGCAGTTTATATGAATTACATTCTATATTCTTTGAGTCTATGTGTTAGAACAATTCTGACCTCAGAACTATCTCTGGGCTGCAGTATTACCAAAGTGGAATGACTTTATAATGTAGCCAACCCTCATTTATATGAAGTAGCCATCTTAGAGGAACTTGGAAAACCTTTAGAAAATATATATTGTGATTTACATTTTAAGAAAATACATACTTTTTTTTTTCCCTATGAAGAGTAGTTCATAATGTATACGGTAACCCACTTATCTTTGGACACTTCAGAGCCTGAAACAATACTACTGCTTACTCACTGCTCTCTCATCTTGCCTCCAGTCAGATGTTATTGGTGTAATGGAAAGAAAACCAGACTGTGAACTAGATCTGGATTCTCTTCTTGGTTAGGGACCCGAGGCATATCATTTAACCTTCTCTGTGCCATAAGTCTGTGAACAATCAATATGCCTTTCCCACCTCATAAGACTCAGAAGTCATGAAGTTGAGACCCAGAAGAGAGAATGGGTTTGCTCCATGGCTTGTATCATGCCACACCAGCATTACTGTTGAAGTTCTGTGTTGCTCTGTTGTCTCCTGAACAGATGATTCTGTTTTAGGCTGAATGTTTTTTGACATGTTTTATATCTCCGGTATGAATCTGCTTAGATTATGTAAGGAAGAATTTTTAAGGAAGAGAAAGCAAAGGAAAGAATGATGTAAAGGAATGATCAAAGGAAGAAGGAAAAGAGAGGAAGTGAGAAAAGTGAGGAAAGAGAAGGGAATAAGAGTGAGAATGGCCAAAGGCAGAGTGCAAGAAGAGAGGGGATGAGAGTGGGGAAATCGAGAAGTGGAGGTAGAGGGCGGAGGTGTGGGAACAGTCACTTTTTGAGTTGCAGCACCGCAGCCTGTACCACCGTCTGCTTGCCTTCCTCTGTTTCAGTTCACGAGGCCCTCTGGGCTCAGGAATTGTGCTGGCTTTCATGGAATGGGCAGCCAGCCTACCTTTGTTTGATTTGTTGGTCCTGAAGTCTTTTCCCAGTCACTTTACGCACTGATCATTTAGTGCTGTGATTCAACATTGTATTTTTTTTTTTGGTTTTTTTTTGTTAATTGGATCCAAGTTTGTGAGCTAAGACCTGTCGAAACACGATGACAAATATCTTCCTTTTTAACATCCTTTTAGTCTTCCCAGATGCTGGATTATGCAGGACTGACCACATAGATAACACAGGAGGAGGGGATGGCCGTATCAGATCTGAAGGGGGCCCGGGAATCTGTCACAGTGGTTCTCCCAGATGATACTGATAAGAAGCCAGACTTGGGAACCACTGCCCTGCCTTGAATGAATGGCAGCTTAAACAGTACATCACATCTCTTGATTCCTCAGTAGGCATACTTCCAGTTGAAGTGTTAGGAATGGATTAAAGAGAACAGGAGACAGCAGGAGTACATTAAATGGAAAAACCTTAAAAGAAAGTATTCAGTGTCTTCTTTTTCAGAAGTTTATCTTGTAAGTAATAAACACCTTAGTGTTAATCAGTAGTGATTTAGCAAGACCACTGATTTTTTTTTTTTAAATAACTTTTCGTTCCTTAGAGTAAAATAGAGAAGAAAAGTAGGGAAGCAGTATGTCAGGTGTGGGGCCAGTTATCATTTTATTAAATGTAATTTCAAGCATCTTAAACAATTGCCTTATTGCATTTTAATATTTAATAAAAGTAGATCAAATAATGATTAGTACTGTAACAGTTATCCTTTTATACATTGCCAAAGGAACCCTTTTTTGCCCGTTAAAGTCTGGCTAAACTGTCCTGATGTTCGTCGTTTCTTAATTCATTGAACATGAAACTAGATTTTTAAACTAAATTATATAAACTTAAGGCAGGTGTAAAAGGTGATGCAAGAATTTTTTTTAACTAAAAATGAATATGATGTTAATCCAGGTATCTAGCAATTACAGAATTTTGAGAACATGGAATAGCATATTGGACTAGGCAATTTAAAACTGATTACAAGTCGATGTCAAACTTCTAAATGGAAAATATCTATTGTCACCTCATCTCTACCAATTAATTCCAAATGTCTAATGGGTTTGTTTCTTAAGAATTTTCTATAAACCCAGTTTTCAAACAAAAGAGAACCTTTGAAAAGATACGGAGAGAAAAAGAAAGGAAAATTTCTGTCACTTCTAATGCTGTGAATGTTATTTGGAGGGTCTGTGGTCAGACATTTTAATGCCAAACTTAAGACCTGATGTGGAGCCTCTGATTATGTGTAGTTTACGTATATAATCTGAATTTGTGAGCATATTCAAACACACATCATCATAGCAACTCCTTGTAAAAAACTGAAGAAAAGCAACAGTGTACCTTTCATTTAAAATGTAAGTTGACTTTGACTATGATGGAAAATAGCTGTTTTCAACCTGTGTATAAAATCTCTTCAGGGAATATTGGAATGTTATGCAAAAATAATTCAGGGCTTGTAGCGTAGCTGTAAACTGTGTCATCCATTGCATCACATCCATTGTTGTCAGTATCTGAGAGCTGGGCCAGTGGCTTTTGATGGATGTTGTAACAGAAGATTTATGAAGGAGATGGTGGTTTGTACTTGCTCCTGAAGTCAGAAACTGGAAGGTGTTTCCATTTATCACAAGCATTTTGCATAAATATGTTAATATTTTGAGTAGTAATGATTCTAAAGCTGCAGAAAGGCATTTTGGTGTACTGTGTTACACAGAGAGTACTACTCTTAAATTGATTTTTACCTGAAAATATGATGGTTTTAGGATAATTTGGATATCTTCCTCCAAGTATTTTGTGTATCTTGACATTTATTAAAGGGAGGGTGAGTATAAGATTATAGATTGGGATGTAACCTGAGAATAATGGAAAGTTGCTCTGTTCTGTTTTGGGGGGATTCAAGTCATCTTTTTCGTGAGAAACTTTGTGTTGTTCTTACTAAAGAAACATCTACTCAATAAATATCTAATCTCTTCAAGTGATGTGTCTGAATTATTCTAGCAGTCAGAAGCAATTTTGGAATCTTTAGGCTTGGGAAGCTTGATAACTAAAAGTCAGGGCAGTTCCTGGACTGACTAATTCGGCAACTGGACAGTGTCATCAGAAATCTAGGTACCTTTTGTCTTTACAGTACCGTTCTCACCATGTGAGCTGTGTCTCCCCCGACGGCCCCCAAGTGACAGCCAGCATTCTGCATCTCAAATGACAACCAGAGGCAAAAATATATTTTATAAGAGGAAGGTGCCAACTGTCTCCATCCACTTGCTCTCATAGCCATAGCAATATCTGTGTCCAAAACAATTACTTTGCAAAGAGAATAAAACTTCAATGGTTGGCTCAGACCATGATTTGCCCCAAACTTAAATATAGCCTCCCTTGAAGAATGGCTACTCACAGGAAAGGAAATAACATCAGGGTTCTGCTAGAAATCTGTGGGGTAGAAGGGTAGGGGCTTAGAAGATAGCTATCGGGTAGGCAACAGACCTAGATGATTTTACTGGCCCAAGTATTTCTTCTTCTTCTTCTTATTTTTGGCTGCGCTAGGTCTTCATTGCTGCACGTGGGCTTTCTCTAGTTGTGGTGAGCGGGAACTACTCTTCATTGTGGTGTGCAGGCCTCTCATTGCAGTGGCTTCTCTTGTTGCGGAGCACGGGCTCTAGGGCTCGGGGGCTTCAGTAGTCGTGGCGTGCAGGCCCAGTAGTTGCGGCTCGCAGGCTCTAGAGCACAGGCTCAGTAGTTGTGGCACACAGGCTTAGTTGCTCCGCAGCATGTGGGATCTTCCCGGACCAGGGATCGAACCCGTGTCCCCTGCATTGGCAGGCGGATTCTTAACCACTGCGCCACCAGAGAAGTCCCCAAGTATTTCTTAAAACTACCCAGAGGATCAAATTTCAGATCTAGAGAAGAGTACCTTTTCTGTGCCAGGGTGTAATTGCGCTTTAACGGGTCTCTGTAATGTTATGATCCAACAGTTCTCAGTTTTACGTATTTTATTATTTATACAATGGTTTTCTGGTTACAGTGATAGCATGAAGGGTTTTAAAAGATTATTGAGGTGATGACTACTTCCAAGAGAGTTTAAAAGTTCTTCTAAATTTATGTTGAGAAATGTATTAATAGTTAGTTATTAGCAACCTTTATCATATTTTTAATCATTTATAAGTTACAAAATGCCCTCATTGAAAAACATTCAAACAATACTGAAGAATTAAAAGTATATGAAGTAAAAAGTAAAAGACTCCTAACAATCCACCCCTCAGAGCATTTGGTGTGTACCCTCCCTGTCTTGCTATGCACATGTACACACAGTGTACCCACGCACGGGCTTGGTTCCACAATGGCTTCTACAACTTGCCTTATTTCACACAGTATATTATGATATCTTTCCTTGTCGATACATTAGCTCTACCTCATTCTTTAGCTGTGTATTATGTCATAGTAGTGTACTTAAGTAGAGATTAGCATATGGACTTCTGAAGTATGAAAGCATAAGTAATGAGTTTTAACTTGTTAGGGGAAATAGTCGTTAACTACTTTTACCATTTTTCTAGTTGTAATTTAAGGTGCATTAAATCGTGAATAAACTGTAGGGTACCTTAAAAATCAAAGTAAATGTCAGATTATTAAAATTTTTAAAAATTAAATGGGAAGTTTTTGTAAGTAATAATATAAATAATATGTAATGTAATAAATACATAATAATAAAATAACAATAGTTACATTTCTGTGAGACTGGCATGTCTGAATATTGTTACTTCAGGGTTCTTTTACCTTTCCATTCTTTTTTAAAAATATAGTTTGAATAGTATTAAAATACATTTGAATAGCTCTAAAAAATTTATTTGTAGAAATTAACAAAATTTGACCCTCAGTTTTACCTGTGCTTTACCTACTGTTCTTTAGCATTTAAAATATTTTAAGTGGGCCATTTAACTGGTTAAAAGAGGTTTTTAATCTATTAGAACAGTGCTGACAGTAATATAATGCAAACACTTTAATTTTAAATTTTCTAGTAGCCACATTAAAAGCAGTAAAAAGCACTTGCAATTAATTTTAATAATACATTTTACTTAATTCAGTATATCCAAAATATTATCATGTGGGCATGTAGTGAATATAAAAATGTTAGCGAGATCATATTTTTTCCATAGTGTACTAAGCCTATATTTTTCACATACAGCACATCTCAATTCAAATTTGCTACATTTCAAGTGGCCACTTGTGGCTCATGGTTAACATCTTGGACAGCACAGCTCTATAGAGTATAAACTCTGGAGGCAAAAGTCATTTCTGTTTTTTCAGTGGTATCTGTCACTGTGACTGTACATGGTAGACACACAGATTTGCTCAGTGAATTTTAATTGAGGGATGTTTTATAAAACTGTGGAAGTTTTTTGTTTTTTGTAAATTTGGAAAAGAGTTTGAACTCTGGCCATTTTATTTATAAAGACATAAAGTAAAATTCTGTTCCCCAAAAATGTATACCCTCGTTGATAGTGAAAGAAATTAAACCAGAAGAGGTGAAAATCCTTTAATGAAAGTGTGTGTGTGTGTGTGTGTGTGTGAGAGAGAGAGAGAGAGAGAGAGAGAGAGAGAGAGACTGAGAGGAAGCTCCATGCCAGCAAGGTTATGGTGAAGCTACTACACAACTTCAGATGATAGTAAGGTCATATGATTCACATACCCTCAGAGCCCACTTTTTGGATCATTGATTACTCATGCACAAACATTGATCTCAAATCTGTAATAAACCTGAGTCTGCTCCCATAGACTCTGGCTTCCCCACGTTGCTACACCTCCCGTCTAAAGCCAGTCCCTTCATTTTGCACTAGATTTGTAACGGGCGGGGCGGGTTAGCTGTTAGCGCACACGGTGGTTACTCTGGTTACTCGCAGTGGTCCTCGCAACAGAGAGTGCAGTGAGAGGCGTATCCTGGCCTTCTCTCCGGGGCCCTCCAGGCCCCAAGGCCTCGGGCCAGTGGCTGAGCTGGGAGCCCCAGAGACAGGCTGGGGGTGTGTCCTGCAGAGCTCCAGAGCCCTCGCCAGGGCCGCCCACTGGCTGGGCTTAGGCCTTGAAGCAGCAGTGAACCTCTTCCTCATTCCCACCTCTGCGGCCTGATGCCGGCGGCTGTCTCCATGGGTCGCAGACCTCGGGACCCGGCCCCTGTTTGGGTGGCCTGAGGAGCCTGAGGGCCGGCTGGCTCCTGGGCACCTGGCTCCCTCAGTGATGACGGCTGGGCATGGTCTGGGGACCTGGCCCTGAGGGCCCCTCCAGCTGAGATCTGCCTGCTTAGCTGGGCCTGCGCGCCGGCAGGAAGACCCAGACTGGGTGCGGGACGAATGCTCTCAGGCAGGGTGACCGGCCTGCGCAGGGACCCCCCTCCTCTTAGCCAGGGCCTGGACCTCGGAGGGCTAAAGTTAAGCCTTGGGACCTTGCCCTTTCTTGTCAGAACTGAGAATAACATTTGTTTTGGTGGAGGTTTACAGGAACATCGTGACCTGACCGTGACCTGACCTCAAGAACAAAGGATCCGACACCAAGAAGTTTGCAACAACTAACCACACCCCTCCCTCACCTTTCGTATAAAAGGACTTTTTTGAAAGCTTTTGGGGAGTGGGGGGAGGTACGGGGGTAAGGGGGCTAAGGCATGAGCCACCCGTTCTGCTTGCATGGCCCTGCAATAAACCTTTCTCTGCTCTAAACTCTGACATTTTGGTATTGTTTCGCCTCACTGTGTGTCGGGCACACACACTTGCATTCGGTAACAGATTCTGTCCTCTTTTGTGTAACTCAAGAACAATGTTCCACCAATTCTTCCCGCTTTCTCTTTACCTTATAATTTTTTCCACTCTACTAGGTCATTCCCAGGAAAACTCCTTGAAAGGGTTGTCTGTATTCTATGTCTCCAGTTCTTCTCTTGTCAAGATCACCAATGACTTGTGTGTTCTTTTTTAAAAATTATAGTTGATTTATAATATTGTATTAGTTTCAGGGTTCTATAAAAACACTGAATCACAGTGACTTGTGTTTTCTTCCTTCCTTCCTTCCTTCCTCCCTCCCTGTCTCCCTCGTTCCCTCGCTTGCTCGCTGCATGGCTTGCGGGATCTTCGTTCCCCAACCAGGGATGGAACCCGGGGCCTCAGCAGTGAAAGTGCCAAGTCCTAACCACTGAACTGCCGGGGAATTCCCAACTTGTGTGTTGTTAATTCCAATCTCCAATTGCTAATCCTCATCTTATTTGCCCTATTAGTAGCATGTGACAGAATTTGAAGCACTCTCTTCATTGAAACATCTTCACCTGGCCTCCATTTCATTGTACTCTTTGTCTTCCTCTTTCCTCATTCAATACTTCTTTCAGGTTTCTGTCTGGCACTCCGTTTTCTTCCCACTCTCTTAATGCTAGAGTGTATCAGAGCCTGTCAGCAATCTCATCCATTCGATGCCTTTACAAACATGGACCGTGTCCCCAATTTATATCATCAATCAAGATGTCTGCTAAATTCCAGTCTCCTCTACTACTTGTTTCTGCTTGTTATCTCTACTAGGATATCTAGTATTCATCCCAAACTTAACATTCCCAAAACAGAATTCTTGATTTTTTTTCTTAAACCTACTCTATTTAGAATCTTCTTTACTTAGATGATGACAAATCTTTCCTTCTAGCTGCTCAGGCTAAAATCTTTGGCATCGTTCTTTACTTTCCTCTTGTTCGTACACATGACACATCTAAGCCATTAAAAATACGATTGCATCAACTTTTAAATTAAATCCAGAATCCAACCACTCCTCCCTACTTCTACTACACTTGTCTAGACCATCATTACCTCTTGTTTGAATTAATGCAACAGACTCCTAAATGGTGACCCTGTTGCCAGCAGCATCCAGCCACGGTCTTTCCTTAAAATAGCAGCTAGACTGATCCTTTTCAAAAGATGAGTCATACCATGTCATGTCTCTGCTCATCACTCAGTGACGCACCATTGACTCATAGTAAAAGCCAAAGTCTTTAAGTGGCTACAAGACCTTACAGGATCTGCTAGCATTATTTCTCTAATTTTATTTAATACTCTTGCCTTGCTCACTCTTTTTCCACCACACTGGCATGCCCGACAAACTCCCAACTAGAAGATTTTGCACTGTTGTTTCCTTTCTCTGCAAATCTTCTCTTAAATATTTCCCTGGCCAACTTTTTCATCTCCTTCAAATCTTTGGTTAAATGTCAATTCCCAGTGAAACCTACCAGAAGAATAAGGGATGGCTGCAAACTTTTTGACACTCCTGTTGAGGGGAGAGTTTATTTCCCATCCTCTTGAATTAATAAGAATGGTTTGTGATGGCTTAGACCAGTAGAGTATGGCAGGCTTATCTTTGGGACTAACAACTTCCACCTTGGACTCTTAGAATCCTGAGTTTTCTTGTAAGAAGTCTGACTACCCTTCTGTGGAAACCACCTGGAGACATCCTGAGACTACATGGGGAGTGAGAGAAACTGAAGCCCAGATGAAACTAGGCTTCCAGCATCCCTGCCAAGTCCAGGCATGTGTGTGAAGACATCTTGAACCCTCTTGGACCAGTGAAGTCATACTGAATCCTCCAGCCCAAACTTGCCACCAGTTGAAAACCACTGAGTAACTTCAGTTGACATCAGGTAGAACAGAAGCCCTGCCCAAATTCCTGACCCACAAAATCATATAATATAAAATGGTTGTTACTTGAAACCACTAAAGTTTTGGGGTAGTTTGTTACACAATGATAGACAACCAGAACACCTACACTGACTACCTATTTAAAGTTGCAATTTGTACCTGTCTCTACCTTGGTACTCTCAATTCTCCTTACTTTGTTCTATTTTTTTTTCTCCATAGTACTTATCACCTTAACATGTAATATATTTACTATGTTTATTATTTATTATCATTCTCTTCTTAGTCAATGACCCCTTCTCCCATTCACCAGAATATAAATGGGAATTTTTTTTTTCTGTTTTATTCATTGATACATGCCTGGCACATAGAAGTGTTCAATAAAGTCTTGTTGGATGAATGAGAAGTAATTTACACTTTATCACAGGATGTAGAGGATCTCATCAGAACTGTCCAAGAATGAGCAAGATAAAATTTAAAAAGTGGCGTGGTAACTATGGGGTCATACTACAGGGAAAAAAAAAAAAAATCCAACCTAGAAGAAACTATATCCTAAAGAACAAATTTCCCTCAAGTGCTTCATACTAGGGAACAACTTATTAAGCTCATGAATTCATTAAGGTAAGCCTCAAAAATGAAATGATAAAACAATTAAATGAGATTTTAAAAAGAGGTTATAGGTCTAAGAAACAAGTTGAGGATCAAAAGGATGTCATTAAAAGTTTGTTAAGTAAATTAGAAAGGAACAGAAAAGACAGTTGAAAATTAAATTGCTGACATAGAGGAAAGGTACAGCGAGTCAAGTGCCAATTAAAAAGAAAGATAGATCATCATAATTAGGAAAAATCCAAAAGGACCACAAACTAGAAATAGGGCATGAACACATGGAACAAGAAAGTTTCCTTGGAATGAAAACTATAAAAGAATAATCAGCAGGTTAAAAGAGCACATCTTATTTCAGGAAATTTTGTTTCTGAGTACTAACAGATATATTCTAAGTAATTGTAAAATTTCAAAAATAAAGACAGATTTCTTCAGATAAATCTTTTTTTGTTAGAAAAAGCAAATCATGCTCCTAGGCAACCCCCCCAAAAAAAAGAATGAAAAAAGAAAAATCAAGCTATTTTTAGATTTCTGGAGAGCAACATTCAACAGACAGAGGAAATGTCTACAAGGTTTTGAATGAAAGAAAATGACTCTAACATTTATAACAAAGAAGATCTCATTCAAATATAAAGGCAAAATGCATATATTCTCAAACATGCATGAACTCAAAAGATGGTAAACCCTTGAGCTGTTCTTGACAAACCTACTCGTAAATGAAAGCAGACAACTAACTGATGAATCAATACAGAGACCTCAGCAGTGGAGACGCGATGATAAAAGAATTTACAATAAACAGTGAAGCATTCACTCATGGGGCTAATTGGAAATAGTGGGGGATTATGATAACATATCTGAATCTAATCTAATCTAATCTAATAATGTAATCCACAAAAAATTGGGAGGTGGAAAGCAAGGAGGGTATATAAAGTGTTAAGCCTTTACTAGTTTAAAAATGTATTAGGATATCAACCTCATTTAAAAATTTTTATTTATTTTAAAGTTTTAATCACAAAATTAGATGAATCACAATCCTTGGTGCAAGATATGCTCTTAGTTTTTGTCTATTTGTAATCTTTCATTCATTCCTTCATAACATGCATGGTATAACCCTATTTCATAAAAGTATTTCTACTTATCATTCCACCCATATATATGTAGAGAAAGATCCATGAAATGATGTTCACCTGATGGTGATAGTTATGTGGGTGGTGGAGTTTGAGGTGATGATAGTTTTGTTAACTTTTTGCTGAGAAGTATAAGAGAAATTAAGGAGCCAGGGGTTGGGGGTTGGGGGATTGAGACAGCAGCTCTGCCTCTTAATAACTGTAATTTTGAGCAAGTTAATAAATTTTAAGTTTCTGCATCTATACAATGCATACAGTAATAGTCCTATTTCATCAAGCCATTGTGAGGATTAAATGAGTTAATATCCACAAAGTACTTAAAATAATGTTGACATATAAAGAGGTCTCAATAAATGTTAACTTTGTTTTTTTAACTGCCTTTCCTCCTACTAGTCTTCTTCATGCTAGACATTCCTTAAAATAAGCATGTACCATTTTTATATAAACAAAATTATTAAAATACAGACCAAAATCTTGATGTTCGGTTTAAAAAAAAAAAAAACTAGCTTCATGTTCTCTGTGAGAAATATATCTGGTAATTTTAGCAACAAAATGATAATGCAATTGTTGGGAAAATGCCCATGTCATTAGAGGATGTAATATTTCTTTATAGAAAAGGATGTGGAAATTTATGGATTTGTTTAGACAAGGCAGGAGATGACACAGAAAGCTGCCTTATGGTGGTACGAGCTATTTAGTCTCCAGTAATTTCCCTGGGACATACAGTTGTGGATGTGAGTAGCTGCACTGCATAAGGATTCTGACAGATCTTATCTTGTCATTCTCACAGGATTTTCATCTCCTTCTTTTCCCCACCTCTGCCTATTCCCTCCTATCCTTACTGTTCTAGAAACTCAAACTCTGTGCCTTCCCACTCAGCAGAGACAAAATAATCCCACAATATTTCTGAGTGCTTACGATGAAAATGGGTGAATTTAAGGGCCATTTCCCGGCAGGCCTAGCACCGTTTGAAAGAGTTAGCCTTCTGACACTTTGAGGTTAATCCTGCAATACCTAAGCAAAGTGACAAAGGAAGAAGGAAAATAAAGGAATGGGGAAAGGCATAGAAGAAAAATTTTAAAAAGAAATCAAATGTAATATTATCAGAAAGAGTAAAATCAAGATCCAAAGTTTAAAATGGGACAACGAAGTTTTTTTTAATTTCATATAGTAGTCTACCAAAATATACACTAATTATTATGCATCAAACATCATAGAAAATGTTTACATATAGCAAAATCTTCCAGAAATATATGACATTGATAAAGCCACCATCATAGTATCAATCTTTAATAAACTTTCAGAATTTGTACATCAAGAAGACCAAAAATATCAGATGTATTTACAGGATTTAAATAACACAATAAATAAAAACCATGTTATATATGTCCATGTTATATACATTTTTTTAGAACTTAATAACCTGCAAAGAAAACCTTCCTGAGCTTGTGTATTAGGTTGGATTACCTGAGATGAGATTTGACTACAAGTGACAGAAACCAAAAATAATGATGACCTAAAGAAGATAGAAGCTTATTTCTCTCTCACATAAATGTGGGTTGTCAAGGCTAATTTGGAACATCAGGAACTCAGCCTCCCTCTTGGCTGCTTCTTTGTCATTCCCAATAAATGATTTCTAACAATGGTAACAAAATGCCCTCTGGTTCCATCTAGCGTGTCTGTTTTCTAGCTAGCGTGGACGAAGAAATGGTAGGAAAAGGGCCTGCTCCCAGATTTTAAGAAAACTTTTGGGGACTCCCTGATTTCAAATTATACTACAAAGCTTCAGTAATCAGTACGGTATGGTACTGGCACAAAAACAGACACATAGATCAGTGGAACAGAATAGAGAGCCCAGACATGAACCCACACTTGTAAGGTCGATTAAGCTATGACAATGGAGGCAAGAATATACTACGGGGAAACACAGCCTCTTCAATAAATTGTGTTGGGAAAACTGGACAGCTACATGCAGAAGAATGAAACTGGACTACTTTCTTATACCACATACAAAAAACAAAAACAAAAACGAAAGAAAAACAAAAAAAACACCTCAAAATGGCTTAGGGACTTAAATGTAAGACATGAAACCATAAAACTTTTAGAAGAAAACATAGGCAGTAAGCTCTATGACATCATTGGTCTTAGCAATTTTTTTGGATGTGTCTCCTCAGGCAAGGGAAATAACAGTAAAAACAAACAAATGGGATGACATCAAACTAAAAAGCTTTTTGCACAGTGAAGGAAACTATGAATAAAATGAAAAGGCTACCTACAGAATAGGAGAAGATATCTGCAAATGATGCATCCAATAAGGGGTTAATATCCAAAATATACAAATAATTCCCACAGCTCAATGTAAAAAAAAAAAACCCAAACAACATGATTAAAAAATGGTCAGAGGACCTGAATAGATATTTTACCAAAGAAGACATACAAATGGCGAACAGACACATGAAAAGATGCTCAACACTGCTGATCATCAAGGAAATGCAAATTAAAACCACAATGAGATATTGCCTCACACCTGTCAGAATGGCATCAAAAAGACAACAAATAACAAGTGTTGGCAAGGATGTGGGGAAAAAGGAACCCTCATGCACTGTTGGTAGGAATGCAAATTGGTATAGCCACTATGAAAACAGTATGAAGGTTCCTCAAATAATTAAAAATAGAACTGTCATTCAGTCCAGCAATTCTACTCCTGAGTATTTATCTGAAGTAAATGAAAACACTGATGTGAAAAGTTATATGCACCCCTGTGTTCATTGCAGCATTATTTACAATAGCCAAGGTATGGAAGCAACCTAAGTGCTTATCAACAGATGAATGGATAAAGAAGATGTTGTACATAATAATGGAATAGTATTTAGCTATAAAAAAGAATGAAATCTTGCCATTTGTGAAAACAGGGATGGACTTGGAGGGTATTATGCTATATACATAATAATAAGTCAGACAGAGAAAGATAAACACTGTATGATTTCACTTATACGTGGACTCTAAAAAACAAATGAAAAAATAAAACAAAAGGGGAAAAGAGTCATAGATACAGAGAACAAACATTTGGTTGCCAGTGAGGAGGTAGGTGGGGGATGAGAGAAATAGGTGAGGGGGAGAGCCTTAGAGGTACAAACTTTCAGTTACAAAATAAATGAGTCACAGGTATGAAATGTACAGTGTGGGGAATATAGTCAATAACTATGTAATATCTTTGTATGGACTACATAACTAGACTTATCATGGTGATCATTTTGAAACTTATAGAAACATCAAATAGCTATGTTGTGCACCAGGAACTAACATAGGGTTATAGGTCAATTATACTTAACAAACAACAAACAAACTCAGAGAAAGAGATTGGATTTGTGATTACCAGAGGCAGGTAGTAGGGGAAGGCGGAATTGGACGAAGACAACCAAAAGGTACAAACTTCCAGTTACAGGACAAATAAGATCTAGCAATGTAATGTACAACATGATACACATAATTAACAGGGCTGTATGTTTTTTATGAAAGTTGTTAACAGAGTAAATCCTAAGAATTCTCATCATAAGAAAAAAATTTTTTTTCTTTTTATCTTGTATCTATATAAGATGATGCATGTTCACTAAACTTACTGTGGTAAGTTATCATTTCAGGATGTATATAAGTCAAATCATTAGGCTGTACACCTTAAATGTATACAGTGGTATACAGTGGTGGTATCAATTATATCTCAATAGAACTGGAAGGGGAGAAAAAACTTTTGGGGAGTATCACAAATTACTTCTACTTACATTCCTTTGGCCCAGAACCTAGTCATATGGGCATCTAGCTACAACAGAGGGGGGAATATTTTTACATATTCTTCACATGAGCCCGGATTAATTTCATCATACCTACTTCTGAAGAAGAAAGGAGGAGGAGCCGGACAAGGGGGGGAGAAGAAAAAGAAGAGGAGAATAGATATTGAAGGAAAACAATCACTGGGATACCTTGCACATCTGAAAATGTGTTTTTTCTACACTTCCCATGTTGGATAATTTAGCTGAGTATAGGACTCTAATTTGGACAACATGTTGCCTTTCTAACTTACAAGAGGTTGTTCTATTGTTTTTTAATTTCCAACATTGTTTGTATTAAGGTTCTCCAGAAAAAAAAAAAAAGTGTATATATCTTGAGGAACTGGATTACACAGTTATGGAGGCTGAGGCATCCCACAGTCAGCTGTCTGCAAGCTGGACACCCAGGAAAGCTGGTGGTGTAATTCAGTCCAGGTCCAAAGGCCTGAGAACCAGGGGAGCTGATGGTGTAAATCCCTGTCTGGAATGGAATCAGTTTCTCAAAGAGATACTTGGATTCCCATGTTCATTGCAGCATTTTTCACAATAGGCAAGGCATGGAAACAGCCTAAATGTCCATAGTTAGATGAATGGATAAACTGTTATATTTATATATGTGACACTATTCAGCCTTATAAAAGAAGGAAATCTGCCATTTGTGACAACATGGATGAATCTGGAGGACATTACGCTAAGTGAAATCAGCCAGACACAGAAAGACAAATATGCAGGATTTCACTCATATGTGGCATCTAAAAAAGTTGAACTCATAGAAGCAGGGAGTAGAATGGTGGTTACCAGAGCCTAGATGGTGGAGGAAATGGGGAGATGTCTGCCAGAGAGTACAAAGTTTCAGTTATAAGGTAAATAAGTTCTGGGGATCTAATGTACAGCACGGTGAGTATAGTGAATAATGCCGTATTACACACTTGAAATTTGCTAAGAGAGTAGATTTTAAGTGTTCTCACCACATCCACATATAGGTAACTATATGAGGTGATGGACATGTTAATTAGCTTGATTGTGGTAATCATTTCACAGTGTATACATAAATTAAGACATCATGTTGTACACCTTAAAATATATACAATTTTTATTTGTCAATACCTCAATAAAGCTGGGGGAAAAATTCCCCATCCATTGCAAGAGAAGATAAGATGACCAGCTCAAGCAGTGAGGCAGGAAAAAAAGGGGAAAGTTCCTCCTTCCTTGACCTTTTGTTCCATTGAGTACCTTAATGGATTGGGGAAGGCAATCTACTTTACTGAGTCCACCAATTCAAATGCTAAACCCTTCCAGAAGTACCCTCACACAGACACACTCTGGAATAATGTTTAATCTGGGAACCCCTTGTACCAGTCAAGGTGACATATAAAGGAAACCAACACACTGTTGTTGAGATGTCTGATGGAATTCTGATTCTTGAGCTCTTGTATATGGCCTTGCTCTCTTGAAACTATTCAGATCTCTTCTTCCTTAAGTTCTTTTTTCCTTCATTCTGAAATTTCATGATGATGCACCTTTGGTGTGATCCTTTTTCCTTTCAATGAGCAGGGTACTTAATAAATATTTTGATTTGGACGTTTGGGTCTTCATTTCTTGAAGGATACTGTCTTGAATATCTGTAATCGTTTCCAATACTTTCTTTGTGACTTATCTCTCTTTTTGAAACACCTATTTTTCAGCTCTCGGATACACTGGAATAGTCCTCTAATACAGCTGTCCCCAACCTTTCTGGCACCAGGGACCAGTTTTGTGGAAGACAATTTTTCCACAGACTGGGGTTGGGGGGATGGTTTCGGGATGATTCAAGCGTATTACATTTACTGTGCACTTTATTTCTATTATTATTACATCGTAATATATAATGAAATAATTATACAACTCACCATAATGCAGAATCAGTGGGAGCCCTGAGCTTGTTTTCACTTGGCCACTCACTGGTAGGGTTTTGATATGAGTCTGCAAGCAATTGATTTATTATGGTCTCTGTGCAGTCAAACCTCTCTGCTAATGAGAATCTGTATTTGCAGCCGCTCCCCAGCGCTAGCATCACCGCCTCAGCTCCACCTCAGATCATCAGGCATTAGATTCTCATAAGGAGCACGCAACCTAGATCCCTCACATGTGCAGTTCACAGTTGGGTTCGTGCTCCTATGAGAATCTAATGCTGCCGCTGATCTGACAGAAGGTGGAGCTCAGGCGATAATGTGAGCGATGGGGAGTGACTGTAAAAATAGATGAAGTTTCTCTCGCTTGCCTACCACTCACCTCCTGCTGTGTGGCCTGGTTCCTAACGGGCCATGGACTGGTAATGGTCCGTGGCCTGGGGGTTGGGGACCCCTGCTCTAATAATCTTGTCATTTCTTTTCTTTTTTTTGGGCTGCACTGCAAGGCTTGTGGGATCTTAGTTCCCCAACCAGGGATTGAATCCGGGCCACAGCGGTTAAAGCGCCAAGTCCTAACCACTGGACCGCCAGGGAATTCCTTCTATTTTTTTTTTTTTTATAATCTAACTCTGTTCTACTCATCTATGGAGTTTTTCATTTGTTTTCATATTTTAAATTTCCAATGTTTTCTTTATAGCATCTTGTTCTTGTTTCAAAGATGCACTCTTTTCTTTTATCTCCCAAGAACATTAATGATTTTGTATTATCTCAGTCACAAAGTTTCTTTTTGTTCTTTGTTTTGGTCCATCTCTCATGTTGAATTGAATCTTTCTAATGTCTGGTGATCATAGTTAATATTGAGGTACCTAAAAGCTGAGTGGAAGCTCTGTTCATGGGTGGGATTTATTATCTGGTGGGCTTTACTATAGGGTGATCTGTACTATTTTATTGGGAACTCCTGATTCTCTCAGTATCTACAGGTCTTTTTTCTTGGGCTGATCAGATGCCTCCGAAAGGAGTCCTCATTTGTGTGGTTTGAGCCTGAACTCAGTATTGTGGGATCTAAGGAGGGGAAGGGGGCTGTTGCCTTTCACTTAATCCCCTCCTTGTTTTGGTAAAGTACCTCTCACAGTCAGTTGAAGCTAATGTACCCAAATTCAGAGTTTTTTTTGTTCAAACTCTCTAGCCAGTTAAACTCCAGGCTTGGCACTGTACAGAGGCACAGGGTTGGGGGTGAGATGGGGGGTGAGGTCTAATAGTTTCAGCTAATTCTCATTTGTTCGGTCCACCAGTTCCCCTACTTTCAGTAGCTCCTCGTACTCCAGTTCCTGACATTTCTGCAATTCCTGATATTTCTCCAGGACTCTTTGATTCAAGTAGCTTATTTCTGTGCTTTCCCCATTTCCTGCTTACATTTCAGCAAGGAAAATGGTCAGTAACTTTTCATTCATTTACTTTTCAGCTTTCAAATTTTTGTTGCTGCTTTCATCTCCTTTCTTGTTTTCTTTGTCCATGTGAGTGTATGCTTCTCCTGTTTTACTATCATTTTGGTGGAGTTTAGTGAAGAAACAAAGGTAAGTATGTGAGTTCAATTCTCTATGTTTAATTAGGCAGTTTGTTGTTTTTAACATGAAGAGTTTTTTGTTGTTGTTTTGGCCGTGCTGTGAGGCATACGTGATCTTAGTTCCCCGACAAGGGATCGAACCCCAGCCTCCTGCAGTGGAAGTGCAGAGTCCTAACCACTGGACTGCCAAGGAAGTCCCAACATGAAGAGTTTTGATTTTCTTTTCTATCTATGCTTCTTACTTTAGTATCTTACATTTTTAGTGACCCTAATTACACATGAAAGACTCATTTAGCTAAATTCTGGGTGTTTTAAGCTCGATCTGCTTTCAGAAATCTCCTTATTTCACCCCAGACATGAGTTTATTAAAGGAGCTAAGCCTTTTCTAAGGTAGAGCACTAAGTATGATGCTTTTTGCTTTATATTTATTATCTCATGAAATCTTTAAGACAGTTCCAGGAGCTAGATAGTACTATCCCCACTTTATAGATGGAGCAACTAAGAGATATGGCATGTTATTGGCCTAAGGCAAAGCAACTTATAAGAGGCAAAAGCAGACTTTAGTGCTCTTATTCTTAACCTCAAAGCAACAAATATGTATCCTTTTGCTTTGTTGCTGTGGTTCTTCCTTTTTCTACTATATTGTCTTTTGGGGAAAATGTAGTTAGCTACTGAATAAATCATTTAATTTTCTTTTCTAAAGGGACTTTCTGTTTGTTTTTATGTTAATACCACTTTAGGTCATTTGAGATGGGCAGTTTATTAGAGTGCTGTAATGTGTTTTTCACTACCCTCGGGCTCTAGGAGTCCAATTCATCCCATACTTTTCCTTTTGATAGCTTAGCATCATATCCACAGCTCTGTAATTATATGCTGCACCCTACAGCTTCATTTGATAAAATGTTCATTTAAAAAAATATTTATTTATTTGGCTGCAGCACGCTGGATCTTCTTTGTGGTGTGTGGGATCTTTTAGCTGAGCTGCACAGGCTCTTCATTGCAGCACGTGGACTCTCTAGTTGTGGCACATGGTCTCTAGAGTGCACCAGCTTAATTGCTCTGCACAGGCATGTGGGATCTTAGCTTCCCCGATCAGGGATCGAACCCACCTCCCCTGAACTGGAAGACAGATTCTTAACCACTGGACCACCAGGGAAGTCCCAAAATGTTCATTTTTAAACAATTGTCAAATCTGCTGACAATTTGCCAACCTTTTAATACCAAAACATCACCTGTAAAATTAATTTATAATATTGATATTAATTATTCCAAACATGTGCCCACTTGGTCTATAGAAAAATCAACCTATCCTGCAAAAACAAACAAACAAAAAACCCCTTCCCACCCAAGACTGATCACATCCATACAGAATCTGTGTATGTTCACAGATATCTTTGATCTTTATTTGGAATAGTTTTAGAAAAACATTAAATATAAAAATTTAACTTTTTAATTGACTCTCATTTGCCCTCTGTGTCAGTCTCTCTCTTTGTAAAATTAAGATTTATATATTAATTTTTCCAGGGTGAGAAAAGAATCAAGGAAGAAATGTGAAGGTGATAAAAAGTCTGAAAATTTATAATTATTCTGTATCTCTCCTTAAAAAAAAAAACAAAAAAACCCATAATATTTCAGAGATGCCTTAATTGTCCCAGGGAATAAATTGAGTACTTCTGGCTGAATATTGGAGAGGAGGTTCTGATATCGATGCCAGCCAGTCTGAGTCCTATTCATTCTTGTTAGTGTTCCTGTGTAACAAATGATTAAGGATGGATTGTTACTAGGCAACAAAACCAGTCTCAGTGAATTTAAGAAAATTCAAACCATCCCAAGCATGTTTTCTGACCAAAATGCTATGAGACTAGAAATCAAGTATGAGGAAAAAACTGCAGAAAACACAAACATGTGGAGGCTAAACAATATGCTACTAAACAAACATGGACCACCAAAGAAATCAAAGAAGGAATAAAAAAATACCTGGAGACAAATGAAAACGAAAGCACAATGATCCCAAATCTCTAGGATGCAGCAAAATCAGTTCTAAGGGGGAAGTTTTTAGCAATACAAGCTTACCTCAGGGAACAAGAACAATCTCAAATAAACAACGTACCCTTACACCTAAAGGAACTAGAGAAAGAAGAACACACAAAACCCAAAGTTAGTAGAAGAAAAGAAATCACAAATATCAGAGCAGAAATAAATAAATAGAGACAAAAAAAAAAAAAAGGGAAAGAAATGCCCAAAGAAACCAAGAGCTGATTCTTTGAAAAGATAAACAGAATTCATAAACCTTTAGCCAGAGTCATCAAGAAAAAAATAGAGAGCTCAAATCAATAAAGCCAGAAATGGAAAAAGGAAATGTTAAAACCAATTATCTCAGAAATACAAAGGATCATAAGAGATTACTATCAGCAATTATACCCCAATAAAATGAACAAGCTGGAATAAATGTACAATTTTAAATTCTTATAAATGTATAATCTCCCAAGACTGGACCAGGGAGAAATAGAAAATATGAGCTAACAAATTTCCAGTAATGAAATTGAATTAGTAATAAAACAACTCTCAACAAACAGAAGTTCAGGACCAGATAGCTTCACAGGTGAATTCTACCAAACATTTAGAGAGGAGTTAACACCTATCCTTCTCAAACTATTCCAAAAAATGCAGAAGAAGCAATGCTCTTGAATTCATTCTATGAGGCCAGCATCACTCTGATACCAAAACCAGACAAAGGTATCACAGAAAAAGAAAATTACGGGCCAAATACAT
Organism: Balaenoptera physalus; assembly: GCF_965194825.1. Classification (NCBI taxonomy): domain Eukaryota; kingdom Metazoa; phylum Chordata; class Mammalia; order Artiodactyla; family Balaenopteridae; genus Balaenoptera; species Balaenoptera physalus. The sequence goes on from NC_138892.1 coordinate 71,806,143, forward strand.
TGATGAACATAGATGCAAAAATCCTCAACCAAATATTAGCAAACTGAATTCAACAATACATTAAAAGGATCATACATGATGATCAAGTGGGATTTATCCCAGGGATGCAAGGATGTTCAAAATCTGTAAATCAAACAATATGATACACCACATTAACAAATTGAACAATAAAAATCATATGATTATCTCAATAGACGCAGAAAAAGCTTTTGATAAAATTCAATATCTGTTTATGATAAAAACTATCAACAAAGTGGATATAGAGGGAACATACCTCAACATAATAACGGCAATATATGACAAACCTGCAGCTAACATCACACTCAACAGTGAAAAGCTAAAAGAATTTTCTCTAAGATCAGGAAAAAGGCAAGGATGCCCACTCTTGCCACTTTATTCAACATAGTATTGGATGCCCTAGCCACAGTAGTCAGACAAGAAAAAGAAATAAAAGGACTCCAAACTGGAAAGGAAGAAGTAAAACTGTCACTGTTTGCAGATAACATGATATTGTACATAAAAATCCTAAAGAAGCCACCAAAAAACTACTAGAACTCATCAATGAATTTGGTGAAGTTGCAGGATACAAAATTAATATACAGAAATGTGTTGCATTTGTATACACTAACAACAAACTATCCGAGAAATTAAGTAAACAATCCCATTTACCATCACATCAAAAAGAATAAAACACTTAGGAAAAATCTAACTAAGGAGGTAAAAGAACTTTACATGGAAAATTATAGACACTGATGAAAGAAACTGAAGATGACACAAACAAATAGAAAGATATATCATGTTCATGGATTGTAAGAAATAATATTGTTAAAATATCCATACTACCGAAAGCAATCTGAAGATTTAATGCAATCCCTATCAAAATAGCCATGACGTTTTCACAGAAATAGGACAAATAATCCTAAAATTTATATGGAACCACAAAAGACCTGTAATTGCCAAAGCAATCTTGAGAAAAAGAACAAAGCTGAAGATATCACACGTGCTGACTTTGCAATATATGACAAAGCTACAGTAATCAAAACAGTATGGTACTGGTGCAAAAACAGGCACATAGATCAATGAAACAGAATAGAGAGCTCAGAAATAAACCCACTCACCTATGGTCGATTAATGTATGACAAAGGAGGCAAGAATATACAATGGGGAAAAGGCAGTCTCTTCAACAAATGGTGACAGGAAACCTGTACAGCTACATGTAAAAGAATGAAATTAGATCATTTTCTCACACCATATACAAAAATAAACTCAAAATGGTTTAAAGACCTAAATGTAAGAGCAGAAACCATAAAACTCCTAGAAGAAAACATCAGCAGAAAACTCTTTGACATAAACGGTAGCAATTTTTTCATGGATTTGTCTCTAAGACAAAGGAAACAAAAGCAAAAATAAACAAATGGGATCTAATTAAACTTAAAAGCTTTTTCACAACAAAGGAAACCATTGACAGGAAATTCCCTGGTTGTCCAGTGGTTAGGACTTGGCACTTTAACTGCCATGGCCCTGGGTTCACCAGGTTCATTCCCTGGTCAGGGAACTAAGATCCTGCGAGCTTCGCAATGTGGCAAAAAAAAAAAAAAAAAAAAAGAAAGAAAACCATTGACAAAACTAAAAGACAACCTAATGAATGGGAGAAAATATTTGTAAATGATATGACTCATAAGTGGTTAATATCCAAAATATATAAACAGCTCATACAACTGAATATTAAAAAACAAACAATCTGATTAAGAAATGGGCAGAAGACCTGAATAGACATTTTTTCAAAGAAGACATCCAGATGGCCAACAGGCACATAAAAAGATGCTTAACATTGCTAATCATCAGAGAGATGTAAATCAAAACTACAATGAGTTATCACCTTATATCTGTCAGAATGACTATCATCAAAAAGACCACATATAACAAATGTTGGCAAGGATGTGGAGAAAAGGGAACCTTTGTGCACTGTTGATGGGAATGTAATTTGGTGCAGCCACTATGGAAAATGGTATGGAGTTTCCTCAAAAAAAATTAAAAATAAAACTATCATATGATCCAGCAGTTCCACTCCTGGGGATATATCTGGAAAAAATGAAAACACTAATTTGAAAAGATACATGCACCCCTATGTTCATAGCAGCATTAGCCAACATATATGACATATATATTATATATAATATATATAATATATAACATTATATATAATATATATAATGAAATATTACTCAGCCATATAAAATAACTAAATTTTGCCATTTGCAACAACATGCATGGACCTGGAGGTTATTATGCTTAGTGAAATAAGTCAGACAGAGAAAGAGAAAGACATAACATATAGTATTTACTGTATGTTATCACATACGTGGAATCTAAAAGAATGAAATGAATGAATATAACAAAACAGAAACAAAGGTACAGCTAGAGAACAAATAGTGATTAGCAGTAGGGAGAGGGAAGTGGAGAGGGGTAGTATAGGGGAGGGGGATTATTACCATGTACAAAATAAATAAGCTGCAAGGATATATTGTACAGCATGGGAAATATAGCCAATATTTTATAATAAATTTAAAATGATTATAATTTGTAAAAATATTGAATCACTATGTTGTACACCTGAAACTAGTATTAAAAAAAAAGAATGGGTTGTTACTGGATTGTTGTCATGTAAAAGATATTTTTCTTTAATCATTTAAACTTAGTTAATCCATGGTCATTATTAAAAAAAAATTAAACACAAACAAGTAAAAAGAAAAAAAACGTATAAGCCTACCACTCAGAGATAATGAGGGTTTCCATTTAGCACTTACCTTTTCAGACATTTTCCTACACACATTCATGTATCGTTTCAGTTAGGGTACAGTCAGGGAAGCAGAGTCGCCGTGGATGTTATAGAAGAAGGGGTTGGTTATAGGAATTAGACCATAACCAGTTATGGGGGGAGCTGGAGAAGTGAGAGTCCAGAAGGGGGAGTTGGAGGATTGAGAAAGAGCCACTAGCCACTCTCCTGAAGCACCAGTGGGGTTGGACAAGCGGAGCTTGCAGGAAATCTGCGAAGCCCTACCACATCCCACTACAAAGCTGAGGCTTGTGGTGAGGTCTCTGGGAAGCTGTTGCCTCTGTGGAGTGAGGGCTGGTATAGGGTACTGCTGTGGCAGCAGCAGAAGAGTTGGGTGTGGAATGAGTGTTAGGACAAGTTGGAAACCACCGGGCAAGTCTGGGTCTATCTGGCAGTGTATTTAACTGGGAATTCCTTCAGCGTGTGGTTGCCAACTCCAGCTCAGAGCCAGACAGGGAAGAGGTTTCTGGGAAACAGAGTTCCCAGGTTAACAAAGTTGACAATAGCATGTGTGTGTGTGTGTGTGTGTGTGTGTGTGTGTGTGTAAGTGCATACATATATGTGTTTGTGTATATATGTCTCTATATGTATATATAGCTATATGTATGTGTGTGTGTGTGTGTGTGTATGAATTCATACTCTACAAGGAGTTCTGTAACCTATTTTTTCTCACTTCAACCATTGCAAACACTATTGTTTATATAGATCTTTAGCATAACTTTAATGGCTGCTTAGTCTCCCATCATTTTGAGGATTTATTTGATCTGTTTGTTAATCTTCTCAATTGTTTAACACTGAAAGTTTAGGCTGGGGTGCTTCTGGTGATGGACTGATGCAGTGAGTGGGTCAGGTGAAGGACACCAGGACATTCCAGAGCAGAGTGGTGGTTGTAAAGTTATAATATTCCATTATTCTAAGACTTTTAGTAATTTCTCATTAACCTTGACTACATTTTCTCTGATATACTGTTACGAAATCAAGAGGGAGTTTCATTCCTCTGAGGAAGGAGTCATGGCCACATTAACTGGGCTCAGGGGCATGGTGATCCTACATGTGTCATTGTCATCAAACACAGTGGCATGTGGACACGAGGAGGCCAGAGCAGAAGAAACTGAAGACCCTGCTCCTGGGTGTCCATGAGGTGGCCTCCTTTGGGGACTGCTCAGATATAGCTGGAGGACACTTAGGAAGGATTAATCTCCAAACCATAAGGCCAGGTGAGAGAGGGTTGAGGGAAGTTTCCTTAGTAATTCAGGTTATGACTGAGGGTATCACAATGCATTTTATTTAACAGCATTCATTTTTTACTTTGGATTGTGAGCAATCAGAAAGCATCGTTCATGTTCAGCCATCTTTGTGTCTCCAGTGTCTAGAGAGTATATATACTGAAGCATGTTCAAATTGGGTAACTGAGGAGTGGTAAATGAAGTTACAAATGTGTGGTCAAGCTTTAGGGAAAACAACACAGAATGTTGGAATATCCAGGACTCATAGTGCTGGGGAACTATTATCACTTCTAAGCCCAAAGGGGCAGAGCAGGGAGGTAGAGGTTGCCAGAACCCAAAGAGCATCTCCCACTGGGCAAATCCAGCTGAAGACCAGAGAGCACAGAGCCCACTGATAGAGTCCTTCAAGACAGCCCCCTAGAGATCAAACCGGGGCGAGGAAGGTGGTGGAGGCTGAACTGGAGGGGCAAGTGGGAGATACCCAGCGCAAGGCGTCATTAGACACAGGTGTTTTTGAGAAGATGAGCCCTGAGCTAGCCATTATATATGTTTATATCTGTTATCATGAATTTTAGGTAAGTTTTCATTTTGATACATTTCAAACTAGAAAAGTTACAAGAATAGCACAATGAACTCCTGGATACCCTTAATTCTTTTACATTTTGCCTCATTTGCCTTATCATTTCCCCCCACCCCGCCATCTCTCTTGTGGTTCTGAGGTTTCCCTCAACCATTTGAGAGTAAGTTGGATACATTATGTCTCCTTTACCCTCAATACTTCAGTGTGTGTTTCCTAGACAAAAGGACATTCTCTTACATAACCATCATACAATAATTTAAATCAAGACATTTAACAATGATACAATTCTATTCTATTGTTTTAAACACAGCCCATATTCAAATTTTATCAATTGTCCCAATAATGTCCTTTATAGCTTTTTTTTTCCTGGTTCAAGATCTAATCCACGCTCATACATTGTGTTAAATTGTCTTGTTTCTTTAGCCTCTTTGAATCTGGAATATTTCGTCAGCTTCTTGTAGTTCTTTTTGATCTTGACTTATTTTTTTTTTTTTGCTATTACTATTATATTTAGGTTAAATCTATACTTTTGAATCCATGTCATCATAGAGTTGAGTTTATAGGATTCCCCTCCCTCCTTTCCTTCCTTCCTTCTTTCTTTGAAAAGCTGGATGTTATTTAACCTATTGCACTGATGTGAAAACCAAGGCCCAGAGAGGGTATGTAACTTGGTGTAGTTGGTAAGTGCAAAGTTGGTCCTGGAATCTAGAGCTTCATGAATCCACAAACCTGTGTTCTTAACCATCATGTTATAAGGTACATAGTCAAGTAATTTGGAAAGGGCTATTTTAGACAAAATTATAAAATTCCATTGATTCCTTCACTGTAAGACTGGTCGGAGCTTTTATTATGCAAATGAACATTGGGAATTTCCAAGAGGGGAAGAGTATGCAGCATTTCCTAAATTTGTACTCACAGAAGCCGTTCCCCCACCTCCTAACCCTCAGAATACTTCTTCTATGCAGGGCTGTTTGTAAACACTGGGCTAGAAGGTGGAGCATCTGTGACTTGAAGGGGGTGGAAGTACAGAGCTGTGGTTGAAAAAGGAAGGTGGAAGACTATTAACGGGAGGATGGCCGAGGAAGTTGTAGTCTCCATGAATGAAGTCTGGCCTGTGTGCTCTAAGCCGCCATCTTCGGTTTGTCCCCTCAGCCTCTTTTTAGCTTTGCTACAGCTGCCTACACCCCTGCTACTCCTGCTACTGCAGCTAACACAGCCTTCAGGAACGTTTTAAACTTGTGTTTAAAATGTTGGGGCTTCCCTGGTGGCGCAGTGATTGAAAATCCGCCTGCCAATGCAGGGGACACGGGTTCGAGCCCTGGTCTGGGAAGATCCCACATGCCTCGGAGCAACTAATCCCGTGCACCACAACTGAGCCTGCGCGTCTGGAGCCTGTGCTCTGCAACAAGAGAGGCCGCGATAGTGAGAGGCCCGCGCACCGCGATGAAGAGTGGCCCCCGCTTGCCGCAACTAGAGAAAGCCCTCGCACAGAAACGAAGACCCAACACAGCCCAAAATAAATAAATAAATAAATTAAAAAAAAATGCTGACTCACAGTCAATCTAAAAGAATAGAAATCTGGGGAGAAGGAAGAGCTCCACCTGCCAATATGGATGCTAAGGAGGACACAGAGCACTGAGTAGGATTAGTAATCTGAAGAGGAGGAGGAGAGGGATGGCGAGAAGCATGGAGATGAGTGTGACAAAGCTAAGAGGGCTACGTGGGCAGAGAACGAAGATGACGAAGCCGATGCCTTTCATTCCCAGAAGCAGAAATCCGGTGGGGACGATCAGACAGACAGCATTGAAAGGAAATGAAACAGGGGTTTCTTAAAAGTGCATAAATGCCAGGGGCTGGGGGAAGAGGGAGTGGAGAGCTGTTGTTTAAAGGGTAGAGAGTTTCAGATTTGAAAGATGAGAAGAGTTCTGGTGATGGGCTGCACAGCAATGTGAATGTACCTGGCGCTACTGAACTGTACACTTAAACATGGTTAAGATGTTAAATTGTGTGGCATATGTATTATACCACACACACCATAAAGGCTGTAGTGACTGATACACTTCTCATTCCAGAGTCCAGTTTGGGCAGAGGGTCCCTCCTACCTCAGGGTTACCACCCTGTTTATTGACAACACGATGCTTCTCAATAAAATGCCATCAAACCAGCAGAGGGGAAAACTGCCACCAGTGGGGAAAAGACAAAAATTCCAAGGACAAACTTTGCTCTCAAAAATTACTTTTAGGGCTTCCCTGGTGGCACAGTGGTTGAGAATCTGCCTGCCAATGCAGGGGACACGGGTTCGAGCCCTGGTCTGGGAAGATCCCACATGCCGCGGAGCAACTAGGCCCATGAGCCACAATTACTGAGCGTGCACGTCTGGAGCCTGTGCTCTGCCACAAGAGAGGCCGCGATAGTGAGAGGCCCGCGCACCGCGATGAAGAGTGGGCCCCGCTTGCCACAACTGGAGAAAGCCCTTGCACAGAAACGAAGACCCAACACAGCCAAAAATAAATAAATAAATTTATTAAAAAAAAAAAAAAAAAAAAAAAATTACTTTTAAAGGGGAAGTTCTATTTGTATTTTAATTTACATTGTATTAATGTACAATTTAATTTTTTTTAAATGAATTTCTTAAGATGTCAGTTAATGAGCAAAACACCTTTGAAGTATTCTCAATCCTGTTCAGATATTACTTGTGATGTAACCATGTTTATCATAATTTCAAAGAACAGTAAAAACATTTTATATAAGGAAAAATATCAACAAAGATGTAATTTTATTCAGAGCATTTTGAGAGTCCCTTTTTACTCCCAAGTCCAAAACATCTATAATTTATCCTTCTTTCTTCCCCTCCTACCCCCATCACCAACTCCCACTGCCCTAACGCAGTTTTATAAATGTGCTCATAGGCACAATTGTAATCTCAAAGGAGTGGAGCTGTACATCTATTTTGGCACTTGGTCCTCCTGTGTATGTCAGATCAGTACAAAGAGTGACTAAATTAACAGCAATATCAGGATAACAGAAAAATCCAAGTCGACATTCTGTTAAAAAAAATCATTTTGTGACACAAATGAAGACATGAGAAGGTCTGAATTTGCATCTTTGAATGACATGTATGGAAAAAATTCTCTGCTTTATAAAGCATATTATAGAGAAGTATCGTATTTTTTATACTTAATAATTATTGAACAGCAGAAAGTCCATTGTGTAGCAAAGACCAAACCAATACAGTCAAGACTTTAGAAAGAGCTTCCTTCCATCAACACAGAAGCAGATGGAGCCAGGGAGCGGAAATAATGGGAATCTCTTAATGTCTGAATCGGTATGACACCACAGAGGCATATTTGTAACCTCACATTGCTCCTTCTGTGGCTGGATGAAAATGTAATAACAGGACACCAACTGCACATTCCAGGTTCAAGGGGGAAAACCCCACAATATAATAAAATAAGAAGTAAATCATATGTTTCGGAACTAGCAATAAAGGAGGCAGATGCTCTGACAATAATGCTGATATATCCAGGGAGGCATCAAGGACCTTGTAGGATGGTTCTTCCTCAGATTAGCACTGCCTAATTAAGAATAACTGAATTATGGGCACTGCTGGTGAGGCTTGTATCATTTGTCTTGTTGATAGCAACTCCAAAACACCCACACTTGAATTAAGTCGCTGGTAGTTATTATTGAAAGAGAAGTAAAATGGTTCAGCAGGCTAATCAGAAGGGCTGGAGAAGTGGAACGGAAAGCCATGCTGTCAGTTGCATACTGCAGCCCAGCTTCGTCATGGAATATGTTATTGAGCCGTCAGTTGACACCTCTGCCTCAATTTCTTCGTGGTGAAGCTGGAAAACACAGCGGCTCAGACCTACAGAGACTTCTGCTCATCTCAACAACCCCACTGAACACCAGTGTCAAGTTTATTGGCTTCAAATTCCACTTTGATCCTGTAGAAGCAAAAAGTGACATTTTACCCTGCTTCCAACATGATTAAGCACTTCATATATGACAGTCAGAGAAAACATGTAATGCTCTGACATAAACCAAAAATAATGAGGCCACCTTGACTGGGTTTGGCCCCTGCATAGCAAAACCTTGAATATTTCCTGTAAACCATTTTATATTTGATATTTGCCATGTTGGTGTCTGAAGATACATCGTGAGTTTTTGAATATGATAATCATGTGAGAAAGTTACTGTTTTTCCTTCATGGACAGACTAATGTAAACTTGGTAACCTGGGCTATTTTGCAGCTTTTAAATTTAAATACTTTGGCCAGCCAATTCTTCTGAAGTCTGACTCTCTTGCCCTCTTAGAAAATAAATGTTTTCTTTCCTTTTCTAAATGCTTCTTTCTCTGTCTTCCTTTGACAATCATCTCAAAAGCCTTTGTGCAAAACTAGTGGTTTCTTCTTATTTATCCAATCAGATGCAAATTCCTTTGGCTGATATGTCCTGGCTGCTGAAATCTGACCTTGAACTCTTTCTGTAAATTTCTGTCCTATTCCCTCACACAAATCCCGTTGTAGCCGGGAAGAGCATGATGCCTGGATTGTCACCTCTGCACCTTGGCTCATGCTACCTCTTCCTCTTGCAAAATCCTCCCAACATCCCTTTATCAATGCAAATTATATCCATCTCTCCGGGGCACAGCTTAGGTCCTATATTGTCCGTGAAACTGACTGGGTAGCTCACAGTATTGTCCTTCTCTCAAATCATAGTCTGTGCTACACACTCAGCATTTAACCCTTTGTCCCTATGTGAAGTGTTTTGCATTAACGTTCAAGTCTGAGAACCGCATCCCTCTAGATAGATTGTAAACTGCAATCCACAAGAAAAATTGGCGTTTCTAATGCAGGTCTACTATTTAACGGAGGGATTGGAAACTGAGTACCGTATCGTTCTCTGCTTTTTACACAACTTTAACTACAATACAGAGACATGGAAAACATTGGAGTACAAACCGCCTTTAATAATTCTATGCCAAATACTACTTTCCAACCTCCTAACAACACCTTGGGCAAATCCTATACCTTTCTGGTCAGTTTCTGTTATTAAAATAATCTAGTCCAGTTAAAAACTTCAATTTCATGTCTGATCCAAAACTCTCCCCCAGTGCTGGTCAGACTTGTTACTCTTCCTCTGTCTTCTTTCTAGAGCTTGGGGAAGGGATGGCAGGGAAGGAAAGCACCCCTTGTCTTCTTTGGATGATTATAATCTGCTCATTGTTGCTTTTCTGGTAATGCTGATGGCAGATGATAACTTCTTGCAGAGTGCAGGTGCCGGCTTTCTGATGCGGTCCCCACTGCGAAGTCCCCTCTTGTGGGATCTCTGGTTCCAGATCAGCCTCTTCCCTTGACCTCCTCTTACTGCCACACCACTTTCCTGGCAAATGGCTCCCTTGGGTGCTGTTCTGGTTGGAGGATTCCAGCCCAAGCACTTTCACACAGCCACACAGAAAAGTCATGTTATTCATATGATGTAGCCCAAGTGCTGACTCCACTTGTGATTTCTCTGTCCTGCTTCTTCCCTGTTCCCCTTCCTCTGCTCATGCCAGCCTGGGGGCAGATATGCAAGACTACTTTCTCAGCAGATACAAAGTGGGAGGCAAAACGACAGTGTCCCGATTTGTACACACCCACATTTTTTTACATCTGTTCTTTTGTACACTCCTGATCAACCCTGGGCTTACATAACAAGATACCAATTTTGTGAAGCTCCTTTTCTAATAGCGGTTCTTCGTCAAAATTATCCTTGATCAAAATTGTAAAATGAATAGCTGTTTCATTTCTAAATAAGGAAGTTCTAATGAAAGCCTAAGATGTCCTCAGGCATCCTATTATATTACATTATATTATATCCACAGGAATCTTTGTTTCACTGAAGAAGAGACTATTTCAACAGTTTATTTTTCAGTCCTGAAACTTTAAAAAATTTGTGATATATGAATTTTATTTTATTAGAAACAGTTTGGGACTCTGCCTAAATTTCAGACACCCTCCAGACAATTCCATTATATTTTACAGTCACCCATTCCTGCTATAATTTTTCAGCTTAATTTGTATTTCTAATTAAGTTTTTGTGTGTATTCTACCCCATCACCAGTGTAATCTTTTCCAGATTTTTACTTTGGGGTCACTATATGCTTCTTTTGTGCATTCTAATTTTACATTCTCTATCTGATATTTCCAATAGCTGAAGTTCTTGAGGTCCTAATCTCTTATCTCAGCTAATTTTTCCTCATAGCTGATGTGTTTTGTAATTTTGGATTGTGATTATCACGTTTGCCTGAACTTTATATGTTCATTTACTGTTTTGGGGTTTCCCAAACCAATTAGAGGCTGAATTTTAATCCCAAATGCAGATTCATAACCTGTAGTTACAAATCTCAGAGGATATTTTAATTTTTAAACACCCAAAGTCTGTGCCAAGACAGACAAATCTCTTTGTGTTTCCTCTTTGCTGATAGGCAGACAGCCTTTTTCTAGCCTTCTTTTTTAGTGAGGGTGAGCACTGAGACTTCAACTCCAAATCCCTATATTTTGCAAGTTCAAGGTCTTGTTTCCTGTCTCGAGGTTGCCCTTAAAACCCAAGCATTTAGAAAATGGGAACTGTCAACTGCTTTAAAGCCAACTGCACTTTCAGCATCAGCCTACAACTATGGGTTACAACTTGCTTTTTAGACTTGGCCCTTGGGAATTTTCCATACCTTTTTTTTTTTTTTTAATGAATTCAGCTATGCATTGGAAAGAATGACTATTATATTTGATCCAGTTTTTCCAAGTATCTTATATAAAAGAATTTGAAAATATCTAGCCTGCTCTTCCTTTAAATTTCAAATCCTACCTACTTGTATTTCAGAATTTTTTCCATATCTTGTTCTGAAGCAATGTAATAATATTTATTGAATGCCTTTTATGTGCTAAGTGTTTTATATTTGTGATCCCATTTTCTTGTCACCTTTACTGTAATTCTGATCATATCGTATAAATAAGACCCTATCTGTTATTCTCTGTGTCCACCCCTTGCGTATATCCTGCATAGTGCTATGATATTGACTTGTAACAAGAAATACATATTTGGTCTTCACCCAGTTGAGCTCCTAAAACTCTTGGAATTTCCTAAGTGAGGAGAGCTATTGAGGTGTCTCTTGTTATGTTAATTAGATGACTTTTGGACCCCACCTAATTGGGGGGGCTGGTTGCCAGGAGAATAAGCCAGGTGATTAGACGGTTGGAACTTTCAGTCCTACAATCTGACCTCCTGGGACGGTAGAGAGTCTGGAGGTTGAATTCATCACCAATGGCCAATGATTTAGTCAAGCATTCCTATGTAATGGGCCTTCATAAAAACCCAAAAGGACAGGTTGGTGAACTCGTGGAGATTCAGAAAGAGTGGCATGCCTGGAAAGGGCATGGAAGCTCTGGGCCCTTTCCCCATACTTTGCCCTATGCATCTCCTATTTGGCTGTTACTGAGTTATACTTTTTTATAGTAAGCTGCTAATATAGCAAGCAAAATGTTTCTCTGAGTTCTGTGAGCCACTCTAGCAAATTAATCAAACCCAATTTGATTCACTGGAACCTCCAATCCATAGCCAGTGATAGCAATGGTGATAGGCACATAGGTAATATGACCTATTTTCAGATAAGGACCTGCAACCAGGGAAGTGAAGTGACTTGTCCAAGTTTATAGAGGTAGTCAGGGATTGATTTGTAATAAAAGATCAGATGCCAAAATCCATCCCCCCCTGCCACTGGGAGGCTATTTCTTTCATTAGTTTCTAGGAAGCCAAGGTGACTAGCTAAATTATGAAAGTGGTTTGATTAAATGATAACTGAAATAAATTCTTCACATCATTAATTTCAAATTACATTTAATTTTAATACTGTTAGATGATTTATATTGTACAGAATTAAAGAAATTTCATAGAATCAGCATAACAGAGTAAAACTTCCAGGCCCTATTGATTATACATTGTGCCAATTTTTGTACCATCTCTGAAAAGTAGGTAACATTTATTTTGGAAGGTATTTTGAGTTCTTACCTCATGCAAGAGAAATATTAAAAACCATTGTGCTTTATTTCTTCCCTCCCCTACTTTTCTTAGTCCCTGATATAAAGGAGAAGATTGGCAAACTATTGTTTTTACTGAGTCCATTATAAAAATCAGTTTATTATTATTTCTAAAAAAACCATGAAAATTAGCAAGTTGAAAATGTCTTATTCTTACAATTCTCTAAAAATTCTGAAATAGATACAAGTGCCATGCTTTGACTAATCTATTACAGTTTTCTGTAATAGATTTAAGATGAGGTATTTAAACTGGAGAACATTTTCTGCAGTAGAGGCTAAACTATCAAATTGGTGATCAAAGTCAAGTGACTATCACAAAGCATATCCATACCTGGAGAAAGTTTATGCAGCAAAGATTAGATTCTCAGAAGAGATGAGTAGATACTGTATGCTGAGTAGAAAGGCTATTTTGGGTCTTTTTAGACTAAATCAGTCTGTAGCAAATTGTAGGTCACCGCTGCTGCGGTTCATTCTCAGATGGAATTTGAAATAAATGAATACATGTGCTCTCTGAGTATAAAGTTTCTGACTTATAGTGCCTTTTTCAGTTTTGTGCTATGAAAAAAGTGATTCCCATTGTCTGAAAGAGTATTTTTCTGTAGGGTCTGGAAAACGTTCTTATACTTTTAATGGCAAATTTAAAAATGTTGTCTAGTCAGGCTCTGTGGCGCAATGGATAGCGCATTGGACTTCTAAAAATGTTGTCTACAGGGTTCTATATTGTACAGCTGGAGGCAAAGTCTGAGTCCATTTTACAGGAAACGTGGAGCCTTGATTATTGGATGGGTTCCCATGGTGGCATGCACAGAGAACAGCTTTTCAGTCTTTAGAGTCAGAGGGTGTGTTTGCTTATGTTAGGTCGTAAATCAATGCTATTTTAATTGCAAAAAAATGAAATACCAAATATTTTGGCAATATAGTTTTAAAAAAAATACACGAGGAGTTGTAAAAGCTAATATTTAGGGGAAAGAATCTTTCCAAAATAGGACAGTTTTGAGTGACAGTATGATTTTAACATGCCTTACTAATTACAATGCAACTCTTTATGTCAAGCACGATATTAGATTGAAGGCAGGGACATCTCTTCTTCATTTTTTTATCGTCCCCGCTCCTTCTACACCTGGTCAGTCCTGGATGAAGGTCTTTGGAGACATCCACCTAAATGATCATGGACGAGCCTCTGCTTGAACGTTTCAACACAATTACCCTCACTGCACCAGTCAGCCCATTCTGGTTTTGACGGCTTAGGCAGAAACTTTTTCTTCTCTTGAGTGAACATGTGCTCTCTCTTTTTCACCATTGTATATTCAGTGCCTAGTACAATGCATGGCATATAGTAGGCTTTTACTATGTATTTCTTGATTCAACTGGCCTCACCAAAGTAATAAGAAGCATGTGTATACAACCAAGGAAGTTGCCCTGTGATGTGCCTCATTAAACCCTGCTCCCTCAATCCATAATCTGTGTTTTAGACTCTGGTCAATCAACCAGTTATGAACCCACTACACAGAGTCACTTCCAGCACAGGTCTTATCTCATGTCTAACAAGGTCATCACCAAATATAATGAAACTCTATCACATGCCATTCTGAAATTCAGTGATATTATGCATATGGACTTCACCTGACCTATCAGTTCCAGAAATGAAACATTTGTGTCGATCTTGAACTATAATGGTATTTAATTCTTATGCCCAGTTTTTTGTTCATCTTTCCCTGTATTGTTTATAGAATATTTTAATCTCATCTCAGTTTTCTGTAGATTTTATTTGTATTTTCAAAACATCTTTAATAAATTTAGAATACCTGATTTTTTTAACAAATATTAAGTACGTTTGTGTTATCACTGATCTTTGTTTTTTAACTCTACCTTACAACCCCCTTTCTTAAAATGAATCTTAGGTTTAATTTATAGTTTAAAGGAGTCTAGAGAAAGGGAATTAACCTTGATGAAGTACATGTATGCTAGATACTTCCCCCTTGAATTATTGCTTATTCCTCAGAAAATACTGCAAAGTAGATTTTATTAAACCTGTTTTATATAAGAGGGAAGTAGGACATGAAGCAAGGAAGGGACAGAGTTGACATCGGAATTCAGTCAGGTTTGGTTCTAAAGCAGAGAACCTCTGTGAGAATCTGATGAAAGCCATAGCCCGCTTCCCAGTAAATGCACGTAAGTCACATATCTGTTGGTGTTCTCTGTTATAAACTACAGAAATGAATCCGATTTTGAAATAGGAAAGAGACTTTATGTTTTTAAGACATTGGTAGCTCACAGAACCTCTGGGAGGGCTGTAGAATCGGGAATGAGACTAGGCAACCAGGAAGAAATGTCCAAACCCACCCTTACAGACGTGTCTGGTTTGGAATCTGTTGCTATACTTCTGTGAAGCACTAGAAGATGCAGTTTGCACTGCTATTTCTGGAATTTAGTGCTGTTGAAGCCACTGCTGCCACCCCATTTTTTTTTTTGGAAGTGGGTAAAATGTGTTTATTTTCTTCTATTTGTGTGTATGTGTGTGTATGTGTTTAAGGAAAAGGAGAAAAAGCCTCCTCCCTTCCAGGACCCAGTGTCTACTGGGCTTGGAGGCGGGCGGAGCCAGGGCCAGGCACCCCTACTAGAAGTTGTAGAGCAGAAGGTGATGGCATTAACTCTGTAGTCCAGGAGAAGGGGGTGCTGGATGTGTCTGAACCCTAGGCTGCCCCGCCCAGTGAAGAGAAGTGCCACAGCTTCATCAGGGTGAAGGTAGAGAAGCAGTTCTGAGCCAGGATCTCTGCCTTGGCTCAGTGCCAAAAGGAAGTCTTCCTTCAGCAGCTCCCAGCTCTTCCATAAGGAGCCCACACACAGGATGAGAAGGCCAGTCTCCCGTTGGAACAAGACCTGGTCAATCCCAGGTAATATTGCCATGGTGTGTCTGCCCAGCACCCACCTGGGCTTCCTGAAGGTATAACAAGAAAGTGGGGGGACTTCCCTGATGGCGTAGTGGATAGGACCCAGTGCTCCCAATGCAGGGAGTCCAGGTTCGATCCCTGATCAGGGAACTAGATCCCACATGCATGCTGCAACTAAGAGTTTGCATGCCGCAACTAAGGAGCCCACCTGCTGCAACTAAGGAGTCCATGTGCTGCAACTAAGGAGCTGGAGAGCCACAACTAAGGAGACCGTGAGCCTCAACTTAGGAGCCTGCCTGCTGCAACTAAGACCCAGTGCAACCAAATAAATTAAAAAATGACAACAACAGCAACAAAACACTAATGTATCTAAAAAAAAAAAAAAAAAAAAACAAGAAAGGGGAGCTACATGCTGAGCACCTCCTGCAATTTTAACAGCAAAACCCAGTAAACCTGCATTTATCAAATATAGGTGAGTGTGGATTCCTAGCTGATCTGGCATCTGGAAATAGCTGAACATGGTGGGCAGTGTCATGAGGAGCTAGGCTGTGCATCGTCAAACACAAACACCTCACTAACTTGGTCCTGCAGCAACAAGCATCAGTACTTGTTGACATTACAAACGTGGACCTATAGCAACCATCATCTGCACCTTGTTGACACTGCTAATAGGGCCTGCCTCCTGGGTCTGCAAGCTGAGCAGTTGCACAGGGTGCCATTTTCAGAAGGGCTCACACTTGGTTTAATGCTCTATTGTCACTGCCTTGGATTGCTTAATCATTTTTGAACACTGGTCTCCACATTTGCACTTTGCACTAGGCCCTGTGAATTACGTAGCTGGTCCCCACATGGTCCTGTAGCAACCACCACCAACCCTGCAAGGACACCATGAACATGGACCTCGAACTACCCCCACTGCCATTACACCGCCACTGCAAACATGTTCTGCTGCAATTGGGATCACCAACATGCCAACACCACAGATACAGTCCTGCAACAACCCCACTCCTACACCGAGAGAGAGAGAGAAACCCATGAAGCACAAATTTTGTGTGAATATTATAAGGTTCTTGGATTTCTAAAGCCCCCTTTGTGGTCCCAGCTTAAGACTCTAGCTCTAAAGCCCATTTCCAGGACTAGAGCAAGAAAGATTTTTTTCCCCAGTTTTATTGAGATATAATTGACATACAGCACTATATAAGTTTAAGGTGTACAGCATAGAGATCTGACTTACATCATGAAATATCTACCACAATAAGTCTAGTGAACATCCATCATCTCATATAGATACAATATTAAAGAAATAGCAAAAAAATATACTTTTTCCTTGTGATGAGAACTCTTCGGATTTACTCTCAACAGCTTTCATTATAATATTGTCAGTGTTAATTGTCTTTATTATGTTGTACATTACATCCTTAGTACTCATTTATCTTATAACTGGAAGTTTGTACCTTTTGACTACCTTCATCTAATTCCCCCTCATATGGTAGTTCTATTTTTAATTTTTTGAGGAAACTCTATACTGTTTTCCATAGCAACTGTACCAATTTACATTCCCACCAACAGTGCATGAGGGTTCCCTTTTCTCCACATCCTTGCAAACACTTGTTATTTGTTGTCTTTTTGATAATAGCCATCTGACAGGTGTGAGGTGATACCTCATTGTGGTTTTTGATTTGCATTTCCCTGATAACGAGTGATGGTGAGAATATTTTCATGTGTTTGCTGGCCAGCTGTATGTCTTCTCTGGAAAAATGTCTATTCAGGCCCTCTGATCATTTTTTAATTGAGTTGTTTGCTTTTTTTCATGTTGTATATTTTGAATATTAACCCCTTGTCAGATATATAATTTGCAAATGTCTTCTCCCATTCAGTAGGCAGTTTTTTGGTTTTGTTGATTATTTCCTTCTCTGTGCAATAGTTTTTTAGTTTGATGTAGTTCCACTTGTTTATTTTTGCTTTTGTTTCCCTTGCCTGAGGAGAGATCCAAAAAAAAATATTGCTAAGACTGACATCAAAGAGTATGTTGCCTAGAAGAGCATACTCTTCTAGGAGTTTAATGGTTTCAGTCTTACGTGTAAGTCTTTAATCCATTTTGAGTTTATTTTTGTATATGCTGTGAGAAAGTGGTCCAGTTAGATTCTTTTGAATGTAGTTGTCCAGTCTCCCAATACTGTTTATTGAAGAAGCTATCTTTTCTTCAGTGTATATCCTTGCTCCTTTGTCATAGATTAATTGCTCGTATAAATGTGGGTTTGCTTCTTGGTTCAATTGATCTATGTGTCTGTTTTTGTGCCAATAGCATGCTATTTTGATTACTGTAGCTTTGTAGTATAGTTTGAAATCAGGGAGTTTAATACTGCCTGTCCCATACTTCTTTTTTAAGGTTGTTTTGGCTATTCGAAGTCTTTTGTGTTTCCATACAAATTTAAGAATTATTTGTTCTAGATCTGTGAAAAATGCCATCAGTATTTTGATAGGGATTGCACTGAATCTGTGGATTGCCTTGGGTAGAATGGACACTTTAACAATGTTAATTCTTCCAATCCATGTGCACAGTATGTCTTTCCATTTGTTTGTGTCACCTTCAATTTCTTTCATCAGTGTCTATAGTTTTCCATATAAAGGTCTTTTACCTCCTTAGATTTATTCCCAGATATTTAATCCTTTTTGATGTGATTGTGAATTGGATTTTTAAATTCTCTTTCAGATAGTTGGCTGTTAGTGTGTAGGAATGCAACAGATTTCTGCATATTAATTTTGTGTTCTGCAACTTTACCAAATTCATTGATGAGTTCTAGTAATTTTTTGGTGGTGTCTTTAGGATTTTCTATGTATAGTATCATGTCATCTGCAAACAGTGACAGTTTTACTTCTTCCTTTCCAGTTTGGATTCCTTTTATTTCTTTTTCTTGTCTGATTGTTGTGGCTAGGACTTCCAATACTATGTTGAATAAAAGTGATGAGAGTGGGCATCCTTGTCTTGTTCCTGATCTTAGAGAAAATGCTTTCAGCTTTTCACCATTGAGTATGATGTCAGCTGTGGGCTTGTCATATGTGGCTTTTATTATGTTGAGGTATGTTCCTTCTATACCCACTTTGTTGAAGTTTTTATTGTAAATAGATGTTGAATTTTGTCAAGAGCTTTTTCTGCATTGATGGAGATGATCTTATGATTTTTTTCTTTAATTTGTTAATGTGGTGCATCACATTGATTGATTTGTGGATATTGAACCATCCTTGGATCCCTGGGAAAAGTCCCACTTGATCATGATGTATGATCCTTTTAATGTATTGTTGAATTTGGTTTGCTAATATTTTGTTGAGAATTTTTGTATCTATTTTCATCAGTGTTATTGGCATGTAATTTTTTTGGTTATGACATCTTTGTCTAATTTGTTATCAGGGTGATGCTGGCCTTGTAAAATGAGTTTGGAAGCATTCTTTCCTCTGCAACTGTTCAGAATTGTTTGAGAAGGACAGGTGTTTACTCTTCTCTAAATGTTTGGTAGAATTCACCTGTTTGACCATCTTGGTTCTAGACTTTTGTTTTTTAGGAGTTTTTTTTAAAAATTACTGATTCAATTTTATTACTGGTAATTGGTCTATTTATATTTTCTGTTTTTTCCTTGTTCAGTCTTGGGAGATTGTATATTTCTAGGAATTTGTCCATTTTTTCTAGGTTGTCCATTTTATTGTTATATGATTCTTCATAGTAATCTCTTATGATCCTCGGTATTTCTGTGGTGTCAGATGTAACGTTTTTTTATTTCAGATTTTATTTATTTGAGCGCCCTCTCCTTTTCTTCTTGAGGAGTTTGGCTAAAGGTTTACCAATTTTGTTTATCTTTTTGAAGAACCAGCTCTAAGTTTCACTGATCTTTTCTTTTGTTGTTGTTGTTGTTTTTAGTCTCTATTTTATTTATTGCTTCTTTGATCTTTATGGTTTCTTTTCTTCTAACTTTGAGTTTTGTGTGTTCCTTTTCTAATTTCTTTAGGTGTAAGGTTAGGTTGTTTATTTGAGATTTTTCCTGTTTCTGAGATAGGCTTATATAGCTATAAGCTTTCCTCTTAGAACTGCTTTTGTCTTATCCCATAGATTTTGGATCATTAGGTTTTAATTTTTATTTGTCTCCAGGTATTTTTTTATTCCTCTTTAATTTCTTCAGTGACCCATTGGTTATTAGTAACATATTGTTTAGCCTCAATGTGTTCGTAGGTTTTGCATTTTTTTTTCTTGTACTTGATTTCTACTCTCATAGCATTATGGTCAGCAGTGATGCTTGATATGATTTCAATTTTCTTAAACTTACTAAAACCTGTTTTGTGGCCTCGCATGTGATCTCTCCTGGACAATGTTCCATGTACACTTGAAAAGAATGCGTATTATGCTGCTTTTGGCTGCAATGTTCTCTATATAATCTATTAAATCTCTCTGATCTGATGTATTTATGTTTATATTTTATAATATATTGCAATATATTATATTTGTTTCTATATATATATTAAATATATATATATTCTATATATATATTCTATATATATAGATTATATATATATTCTATATATTCTATATATATATTGAATATATATATATATATAATTTCAATATATATATTTATGTTTATATGTTTATATTTATGTTTAAGGGCAGTGTTTCCTTACTGATTATCTGTCTAGATGATCTTTCCATTGATGTAAGTAGGGTGTTAAAGTCTCTTACTATTACCATGTTACTGTCAGTTTCTCCCTTTATGTCTGTTAATATTTGCTTTCTGTATTTAGGTACTCCTATGTTGGTTGCATATATATTTTGAATTGTTATATTTTCTTGGATTGATGCCTTGATCATTATGTAATATCCTTCATTGTATCTTGCTAAAGTCTTTGTTTTAAAGTTTATTTTGTCTGATATAAGTATTGCTACCTTGGCTTTCTTTTCA
This sequence comes from Balaenoptera physalus, assembly GCF_965194825.1. Lineage (NCBI taxonomy): Eukaryota > Metazoa > Chordata > Mammalia > Artiodactyla > Balaenopteridae > Balaenoptera > Balaenoptera physalus. The sequence continues at coordinate 71,826,696 of NC_138892.1, forward strand.
TTTCCATTCACATGGAATATATTTTTCCATTCTTCACGTTCAGATATGTGTGTCTTTAGATCTGAAATTAGTCTCTTGTAGACAGCATATATATGGGTCTTGTTTTTGTATCCATTCAGCCACTCTACGTCTTTTTTTAAAAAATTTATTTATTTTTGGCTGCGTTGGGTGTTTGTTGCTGTGCGCAGGCTCTCTCTAGTTGTAGTGAGCTGGGGCTACTCTTCGTTGCAGTGTGCAGGCTTCTCATTGTGGTGGCTTCTCTTGTTGCGGAGCACGGACTCTAGGTGCACAGGCTTCAGTAGTTGTGGTGCGTGGGCTCAGTAGTTGTGGCGCGTGGGCTCTAGAGTGCAGGCTCAGTAGTTGTGGCACATGGGTTTAGTTGCTCTGTGGCATGTGGGATCTTCCCGGACCAGGGCTCGAACCCGTGTCCCCCACATTGGCAGGCAGATTCTTAACCACTGTGCCATCAGGGAAGCCCCACTCTATGTCTTTTGATTTGAGTATTTAGTCTACTTACATTTAAAGTAATTATTGATAGGTATGTACTCATTTGCCATTTTGTTAATTGGTTTTGAGGTTCTTTTTTGTTCCTTTCTTCTTCTTTTGCTCTCTTCCCTTGTGACTTGATGACTGCCTTTTGTGTTATGTTTGGATTCCTTTCTCTTTTTTTGTGTGTGTATCTATACATTATAGATTTTTGGTTTGTGGTTTCCATGAAGTTTATATATAGCAATCTATAGGTACATACACATGATTATTTTAGGTTGCTGATCTCTTAAGTTCAAACGCATTTTAACAATTCTGCAGTGTTATTCCCCCTCTCCATGTTTATTGTTTGTGATATCATATTTTATATCCTTTTCTTTTGTACATCCCTTTCCTTATTGTGGATATAGGTGATTTCACTACTTTTGTCTTAACCTTCCTATTAGCTTTATAAGTGGTTGATTTACTACCTTTACTGTATATTTGCCTTTACCAATGAGATTTTTCCTTTTGTGCTTTTCATATTTCTAGTTTTGGCCTTTTCTTTTCCACTTAGAGTACTTTTACCTTATTTCTTGTTTAGCTGGTTTAATGGTGCTGAACTCTTTTAACTATTATCTCCCTATCAAATCTCAATGAAAGCCTTGCTGTGTAGAGTATGCTTGGTTGTTGGTTTTTTTTTTCTTTTTTTCCCTTTCATCACTTTGTATCATGCCACTCCCTGCAGAGTTTCTGCTGAAAAGTCAGCAGATAGCCTCATGAGAATTCCCTTGCACATAACTTGTTAATTTTCCCTTGTGGCTTTTAGTATTCTCTCTTTATCTTTAATTTTTGCCATTTTAATTACAGTGTGTCTTGGTATGGTCCTCTTTGGGTTGACTCTGTTTGGGACTCTCTGTACTTCCTTTGGCATGGCCAGGGTCCTGGGTATACACTACAAGTGGTGCCAGCCTGCTGGTGGGTAATCTGGGTCTTGATTTGTTTGTCTATGAGGTGTGGTGGTCCAGGGGCTGGTGTCGGCCTGTTGGTGGGGAGGGCTAATCTGATGGCTAGCTATGGGGGCCCCTGGGGGTCCTGGGGCAAGTGCAGGCTCATTGGTGAATGGGGCTAAGTCCTGGGCCCTCTGGTGGGCTGGGCCAGTTCCCAGGTTGGCTGGGTGCTCAGGGAGTCTTATGACAGTTGGCTTGCTGGTGGGTAGGGACCTGGCCTAGGGCATCCCAGGGCTGATGTTGACTGGCTATAGGGCGGGGCCAGGTCTCAGCACTAATAAGCTAGAGGGAGGATTACCAGTGCCAGTGTCTTTGGGGTGGGATGAGCTTCCAAAAATGGCTGCTGCCAGGGTCTATGTCCCCAGGATGAGTTTCAATTGCATTTGCCTCTCTAGGAGGCTCTCCAAGATTGTCAGGTGGGTCTGACCCAGGCCCCTTTCAGTTAACTCCTTCTGCCCTGGGTCTCAGAGTGTGTGAGATTTTGTGTGTGCCCTTTAAGAGTGGAGTCTCTATTTCCCACAGCCCTCTGGCTCTCTTGAAAGTAAGCCCCACTGGCTTTCAAAAACAAATGTTCTGGGGCGTCTATCTTTCTGATGCAGGACCCCTGTCCTTGGGAGCCAATGTGGGGCTCAGACCCCTTGCTCCTTGGGGAGAACCTTTGTAATTATAATTATCCTCCCATTTGTGGGTTGCCTATCTGGGTGTAGGTCTTGACTGTATTGCATCTCTGCCCCATCTGCCTGTCTTGTTGTTGTTCTTAGCTGTAGGTCTTTTCTGCTAGTTTTCAGGTCACTTTCATGGATAATTGCTCTGTAAATAACTGCAGTCGTGGTTTGCCTGTGGAATGAGGTGAACTCAGGGTTTTCCTACTCCACCATCTTGACCACTCCTCTCTCTAGAGGAAAAAAGATTTTGCTCACATGTGGACAAGGGATACTGTGAATTCTTGATCTTGAGCTGAATGACTGTAAACCTAGAAAATAACTAAATGGTTATCATAGTAGAGCATATACTGTCTGTAGAATTGTGAAATACTGAAATATATTTTGTAAGTGAATCGAAGCCAGGAGCTTAGAGAGTGGTTAGGAGTGGAGATCTGAGAGTCATCAACATAGATGCAGAAGCTGAATTAATTAATTCAACAAATATGCGTTGAATACCTACACATGCTGGGTGTTCTTTTAGGCATAGGCATAAAATTTTGAGAATTAACCCATGTTACTACCTTTAGAGTTTATATCTAGGCACTAGAGCCTTAGGGAGAACAGGTAGACTGAGTAGAGGAGATACTCTGATACTAATAATTAAAAGGATATGCTTACTCATGTAAATACAACTTTTAAGTTTTCTAGGAATTTAATTGTAAATCTGTCATTGACAACTGAAATCTGTAACTGCAATTCAAATAGAGCAATGTCATATCTAAACATTTTGTGGGACATTAAAAAAATGGCATTTAAATTTATACATGAACTAAAAAATGAAACAAGTCCTGTCATAATTTGACAGGCATAATCACTTATCCTGTAATGCAAACAGTAACCTAATAGCAAGATGCTAATAGTTCCTTGGTGCAGGTGTTGCTAATTAGCTGTTGGATTAAGCTGAATACTCTTCTTCTACCTGAGCATAATGTTTGTGCAGAATGCAAATGTGAGGTGTAAGCTGAAGTGTTTTAAGTGCCAACCATGGCTCATGGATTGACCTTGAAACAATGAAAATTTTGAATTGGGCAATAATCATAGCTTAATTGTAGCTTAGAGCTTAGTCAGATCCCTGGTTCTCCTCCTGATGAGGAGGTTTGCCCTCAAATAGGAAGTTTAGTTAATTTGGGCTCTGGTCAAGTGACTAGGTGAGAAGACAGAAGTCATTTCTTATTCTTTTCCTATCCATTTCTAGTAGTTGGATTGCTCTGGGAGAAATGGTAGCAATTACTAACATAATTAGGGATCACTTATTTGCTTATTCAGCAAATATTTATTGAGTGCCTACCATGTTCCTGCACTCAGCATATGGTAGGAGTGATATAAATATTTGTTGAATGAAAAATAATCACTTGAGAGTTAAAAAAGCCTTCCGTAAATAATTTGCAAACTTTGGATTTACCTTAGTGAGGAAATTATTTCTATTTGTGTGATTGAAGTACGGAAGAGTTACTGAAATAGATTATTTTATTCTCCTACATTTTTTCAGCCTCTTTTCAGTTGAGAGGGAGAAAATACTAGTTCTGGCTAATGAGATATGAGTTTACTTCTGGGCTGAGACTGTAGGAAGCCCAGTGATCAAGGAGGGAGACTATGTTTTCTGGATGATGAAGAAGATGGTGGAACTCTGTGGAACAGAAGCCCTTGCTGATTCCTGCAGGCTGTGTCACATGAGTAAGAAACAAACTCTTGCTGTATTAAGAGAATCTGAGAGTTTAGTAAAGGGTTTTGGGGTTGTTTTTTTAACACCATGTTACCTAGTCTATCCTGACTAATACAAGCTCTATTGTGTACTTTCTATTCTAGAGGATTTTATGTTGCTGTTGTAACATTGTATATTGTAACAAAAGACTGTAGATAATTAAATGACCATTGATAACAGGTAGCTTAGGTAAATTATAGTATCCTGTACTATAGAATATCAACCAGCCATTTAAAAGAATGTGCTGATATGGAATTCTCTCTAAGGTATGTTGTTATGAGAAGAAAAGAAGGTTCAGAACATTGTTCACAGCTTCAATTAGCATAAAAAAGAGAGGCTCTATCATCTATCTATCTATTATCTATTTACATGCATGCACAAATGAACACATGTGGTCTTTTTTTATTGTGGTAAAATATACTTAACATAAAATTTAACCTTTTTTAAGTGTACGGTTTGGTAGAATGAAATATTTTCACATTCTTGTGCGACTATCACCACCATCCATTCAGAACATTTTTCATCTTCTCAAATGGAAACTGTATGCCCTTGGATAGTAACTCCCCATTTCCCCCTTACCCCAGCATCTGGTAACCATCTTTCCACTTTCTGTCTCTATGAGTTTGACTACTCTAGGTGCCTCATATATGTGGAATTATGCAGTATTTGTTCTTTTGTGATTGGCATATTTCACTTAGTACAATGTCTTCAATGTTCATCCATGTTGAACATGTGTAAGAATATCCTCCTTTTTTAAAGCTGAATAATATTCCCATTATATGTCTATATGACATTTTGTTTATCCAATCACCTATTAGTGAATACTTAGGTTGCTTCCACTTTTTGGCTATTGTGAATAATGCTGCTTTGAATATGGGTGTACAAATGTCTGTTCAGATGCCTGTTTTTAATTCGTTCTGGTATATACCCAGAAATGGCATTGCTAGATCATATAGTAATTCTATGTTTAATTTTTAAAGGAAACCCTGTCTTGTTTTCCATAGCAGCTGCACTATTTACATTCCTGCTAGCAAGTGTTCTGATTTTTCCACATCTTCACCAACACTTGTTATTTTCTGTTTTTTTTTTGATGATAGCCATCCTAATGGGTGAGAAGTGGTATCTCATTGTGGTTTTTATTTGTGTTTCTTTAGATTATATGCCTAGAGGATTTAAAAATTATAAATGATGATAAGAAATCTTGCCTGAGTATTTTATTAAGCTATGGAATAACATAATTTTCAGTATTCTCTAAATTGTTTTTTTGAAGATAAACCAGAAAAAGTACTTAAATTTTAAAAAGTTACATTTCCTTTTAAAAAAATTATTTTTCAGCTTTATTGAGGTATAATTGACAAAAATTGTATATATTTAAGACGTTCAACATGATGGTTTCATATAAATATACATTGTGAAATGCTCACCACAATCAAGCTAATTAACATTCATTACCTCACATAGTTACCTTTTTTTTTCATCCCTCCACCCTCCTTCCCTCTGGTTTGTTCTCTGTTTGTATGACTCTGTTTGCATTTAGTTATGTTTGTTTATTTGTTTTGTTTTTTGGATTCTACATATAAGTGAAATCATATGTTATGTGCCTTTCTCTGTCTGACTTATTTCACTTAGCATAATACACTCTAGGTCCATCCATGTTGTCGCAAATGGCAAGATTTCATTCTTTTTAAGTAAATTCCATTCTATATCTATATCTATACCTATATCTATCACATCTTCTTTACCCATTCATCTATCAATGGACATTTAGGTTGCTCCCATATCCTGGCCATTGTAAATAATGCTGTAATGAACATGGGGTTCATATATGTTTTCAAATTAGTGCTTTTGCTTTCCTTAGAGAAATATCCAGAAGTGGAATGGTTGGATCATGTGGTAATTACACTTTTAATTTTTTGAGCAACCTCTATACTGCTTTCCATAGTGGCTGTACCAATTTACATTCCCACCAACAGTGCACGAGGGTTCCCTTTTCCCAAGGCAATACACAGAGTCAATGCAATCCCTATCAAAATACCAATGACATTTTTCACAGACTAGAAGAAATAATTTAAAAATGCGTATGGAAGCACAGAAGACCCTGAATAGCCAAAACAATCTTTAGAAGGAAGTACGAAACAGGAAGTATCACACTCCCTGATTTCAAACTAAACTACAAAATTACAGTAATCAAAACAATATGGTACTGGCACAAAAACAGACACATAGATCAATGAAACAGAATAGAGCCCAGAAATAAACCCATGCTTATATGGTCAATTAATCTACAACAAAGCGGCCAAGAATATACAGTGGGGAAAAGTCAGCCTCTTCAATAAATGGTATTGGGAAAAATGGGCAGCTACACGCAAAACAATCAAACATGGTGTGGCTACTTTCTCACACCATGTACAAAAATAAACTCAAAATGGCTTAGAGACTTAAATGTAAGATATGAAACCATAAAACCCCTAGAAGAAAACATAGGCAGTAAGCTCTTTGACACTGGTCTTAGCAATATTTTTTGGATATGTCTCCTCAGGCAAAGGAAGCAAAAACAAAAATAAACAAATGGGACTACATCAAAATAAAAAAGTTTTTGCACAGTGAAAGAAACCACTAACAAAATGAGAAGGCCACCTACTGTGTGGGAGAAAATATTTGCAAACAATATATTTGATAAGGGGTCAATATCCAAAATACACGAAGAACTCATACAACTCAAGATTGAAAGACCAAACAACCCAACTAAAAAATGGACAGAGGATGTGACTAGACATTTTTCCAAAGAAGACATGCAGATGGCCAACAGGCACACAAAAAAATGCTCAACATCACTAAATATCAGGGAAATGCAAATCAAAACCACAGAGATATCACCTCACACCTGTCAGAATGGCTATCATCAAAAAGATAGTAAATTACCTTTTCTTTTTCACCTTCTTCAGATGCAGAATAATGGATGGTATTTGGATAATTTTTATTTGCAGCTTTGACCCATGAATTTTCTCACATTTTCCTTAAAATTTGAGTGGTACCATTATGTAGTGCTTAAAAGTATAACTTCTAGAGCCAGGCTACTTGAGTTCAAAGCCTGGCTCTGCTACTTACTAGCTGTGTGACTTTGGACCAGTTACTTAATCTTTCTATGTTTTGGTTTACTCTTCTGTAAAATGGGAATGATATTGGTACCTAACTCAGAGGGGTATTGTGAACACTAAATAAATAAATATATGTAAATCACTTGGAACAATTCCTGGGACACAGTAAATACTAAATGTATTATTTACTATTATAGTTAAGTTTAAATATTGTGAACTATTTGCTAATAGTGCAGCACATGTTTATATGTATTTGGAAAATACATTCACAGTGTTATTCAGATCTCAAGCAAGGGAGTAAAATAGTCTATTCAGTATGGCTTCTGGAGAAGAGTCTATGGCTTTGAATAGAAGGATTTATCTGGCCTGTGTTAGTCAATAAAAAGTAGCTGAAAGTCACCTTTAGTACTTCTCTTAAAAGTAACTAATCTTTTGATACCATGGGGCCTTGAATCAATGGTTGCAGATCAATATTTTCTATATACAATTATTGTTTCCTTTCACCTTATACACGATGGGCTGAAAATCAACACACTGTAGACCGAGAAAATCAATGGGGTATATTTGTGGTTTAGAGAACACTGGATAGGAGACGTACGTCCTTTTGGAAAACACATACAAAGGAAATTATGTAAGCACTCTCATAGGAATCCTAGGCAATTACTGGATGAATATGTGATCCAACAGGTTTCTCCTCAATTACACATAGAGAACACATCAATTCATTTACCTTGCAGTAAACAGGCTACCTCAAGCATCCAAATAAAGACACCAAGATTGTCCCTGTTACAGTAATTGGCTCTGGTGGGCCCAAACTCAGAATTTACACCCTGCTTCTCATTTCTGGCCCATTTGGCCTTGATTTTCAGGGACAATTACTACTTACTGCTTTGAAAGGAATCTTATTTTCAGTAGTCTCAAGGAAAGAAGTCTGAATGGTTTTGAGCTTTCTGTGTTAGTGGAACCAGATGAATTACTATCAGAAGCTAATTCACATTGTGAATTATGTCTCTTTAACAAATGCACCCCCTTTTGGGGAATTAACAAAGCTATGCCATCGTTTTAAAGTCAGGACCTCAAGAGTGCTGGCTGGCCCTTGTACTGGGAGTTAGCTCTACAAAAGCTTTCAAGAAATAAACATATTTCTGTGGTTTGAATGGGGAGTAGAGTTTAATGCTATGCTCTCTGAATCCCCACATGCTGTTTACTGGATGAAGTTTGTGGTGGGATAGATATGCTGTGAGGTTTTCCCAAGTGGATGACCACGTCTTTCATATAGGAGAAAGGCTGAGAGGAAGAATTAATATTTTTATTTTCTGAAGGTACTAGAATATTCATGATGGGTTGCTTGTATTATCATTTGCAAATTAGATTCACACAATTAAGATAGAAAACTTATCCTTCATCCTGTGTTTTTATCAGCTAGCATCTGAGTTAGTTCCAGCTCTGCCACATTCTAGCTAAGACATTGAACAACTCATTCATTCAGTCATTTCATTGCACAAATACACCGTATGTCGAGTGGCAACTAGGTGCTGGGGATACAGCAGTGAACAAACAAAATCCGGTTCCTTATGAATCTTATAATCTAGTTGGGGAGAGTGGATTGTTCTCATCTTCTCAGGATGCCATAACAGTATACCACAGACTGGGTGGTTTCAACAACAGAAGTTTATTTTCTCATAGTTCTGGAGGCTAGGAAGTTCAAAATCAAGGTGTGGGCAGATTCAGTTGCTGGTGAAGCCCTCTTTCTGGCTTGCGGATGGCTGCCTTCTAGCTTGTCCTCACATGGCAGAGAAAGAGGAAACAAGCTCTCTGGTGTCTCTTATAAGAGCATTAATCCTATCATAAGGACCACATTCTCATGACCTCATCTAACCCTGATTACCTCTCAAAGGACCTGTCTCCAAATATCATCACGTTGGGGCTTAGGGCTTCACATAAGAACCTTAGAGAGATGTTGTGCAGTCCACAGCAGGGAAATAGACTACTACATAAATACATAGCAGTTAGATGGTGATAGACACTAAGGGGTATGCTGATGGAGTTGCTGTTTTACATAAAGTGGTCAGGGCAAACCTTTGTGATAACAAATGAAATGGAGTCATTGTAGAATTCTGAGCAGAGAAGTGATGTGATCTAATGTATGTTGTATGTTTTAGGTGGATCCCTCTGCCTATTGTATTGGGAATAGACTTGGGGTGGGGTGGATTAGGAGACCATTGCAGAAATCCAGATGGGAACTTGCACAGGGTTACAGAGGTAGAGGTGATGAGATGTGGACAGATTCTTGACATATCTTGAGCATAGAGCTGATAGGGTTTGGTGATGCATTGGCTTTGGGATGAGAGAAAAATAAAAAAACGACTGTTGATATGAGCAAATGGTGTTGTTATTTATTGAGATGCAGGAGGCTGAGGGAGATCTTTTTCTTGGGGGTAATCAAGAGTTTGGTTTGGGCTGCTAGACATGTGAGCAGAGAAGAGGGCACTTGGATACATGAGTCAAGAGTTCTGGGCCATCTGAGCTGGAGACGTATATTTGGGAGTCATTGGTACACAGATATTATATAAAGCCATAAGACCAGATGAGATCAGCAAGGAGGTCCCAGGACTGATCTCTGGGAGATGAAGAGGAAGCATCAAAAAAGACTGAGAAATAGAAACTAGGTAAAATGTGATCCAAGAGAAAGTGATATTTCAGAACCCAAGGGAAGAAAGTATTTTGAAAAGAAGGAAGCAGCCAACTGTGTCCAATGCTAAAGGTTTTGGTGGAGGAAAGAGTGAAGTTCCCTGTACTAGATTGTCCATTCCCAACTAGGCACCATGTAAAGCTGGAACTACATTTCTCAGAAACTCTCTCCCTGTATGGCGAGAGTTGGGCAAGAGAGAAACTTGCATTGAGATTTTGAAAGTGAAAGCAAGAGCCATTATTCACAGGAAGTCAGGCGGCCACACGTAATGGCTTGGCAGGTTTCTCTAGAGCTCCCCCTGCCGGTGTTGATGGCCACGAGCAACAGTTTCTCAGGCTTCCCTATGTGAGCTCTGGCTACTTCTCTTCCACTGCTTTAGTTTAAATCGAGGCTGTTAGTAACTATTTTTCTTCTTTTTCAGCTGCAGACTTTAATTCCTATGTTAAACTCCTTATTTCTTAAAACTTGTAGTGGCTCTGTTCTCTGACCAAATCCAGACTGATAAATCCTGCTTGGATCTTTATGGAGTCACTTCAAATATGTTAGCTACTTCTTGGGACTAATTAAAAAGGTAGTGAAGCCCCTGAAGGGCTTCTGTAAATTCCTCTTTTATGTTGCTCCCAGAAATTCTGAAATGGGTCAAGGAAGATCATTAATTAAGTAAACCTGAAGGCTACATACACAATAAATTCTGGTAGAAGTAGAAGTCTCTCTACCCAGGAGAATTCACTCATTTCCTTTGTCTGTAGAGCACTGGACATATCTGCCAGCAATATGCCTCGAATTTGATTTGAGCATCCCCTCACTGTCAAGTAAACACCTGGATTTCACAGAAAATGTTAAGTTCCTCTTCTCATTAATATCATATTTTTTTCTATTAGAAAGTTAAAGCACACTTGACTATTAAATCTTTCTTCTGTTGTTCAAAACAAAGTACAAAAAGTGGATTTTCCTTCCTCTCATTGCCATAATAAAATTAAAGTCCCACTGTGATATTGTGATTTATAAGAAATATATATTTGGGCATTCACTTAACCAAATATATTTCTCATATATATTTGGTTTTCATCCACATCACTGGATTGTTTTTTCAAGAGAGTAGATAGAATTGAATCCAGCAAGGAACCAGAACCGGAGCCATCAACGTCAGGCGTGAGTGACATTGCAGTTTGCCCTCCGTCTCCTATTGCTGACGATCCTTCAGCTCTACCATCTCCCACCTCCTCTCCCTCCCCCAGTCAGTAACTCTTCTTGCCTGTTCACTCGATGCCAGCCCCTGTATGCCAGCTGTTGTACTGTACTACTGTACTTTTCAAGGTACTGTACTGTAAGATTAAAAAAGTTTTCTTTATTTTTTGTGTGTATTTTTTTTTATGCATTATTTGTGTGAAAAGTATTATAAATCTATTACAGTATAGTACTATACAGCCGATTGCGTTAGTTGGGTACCTAGGCTAACTTTGTTGGACTTATGAACAAATTGGACTTACAAATGTGCTCTCGGAACGGAACTTGTTCATGAGTAGTCTTACTTACTGTAAGTCTTATAGTCTTACTGTAGTCTTATAGTCTCATTTCAAACAGATCCAAGAATCCAATCATATTATATTTTAGACCCATATTAATTTCATCAACAACAAACCATAGACAGAAACAGTATTTTGTGGGGAAGGAGGTAAACAGAGGAAATAGTAAAGAGAAAACGAGAAAGGTATTTTGGCCTCAGCATGGCCATGGTGCCAGTTAAACCATCCAGTTGGCCAGAATACAGGGTTTGTGAACTTAAAATTCAACTGGAAGAGAGATTGACACAAATGGTTGCATACTATCATGGTATTCTGCACCTTGCTTTTTTTTTTTTAACTGTAATAACCTGGAGGTTATTCATACTGGTACATATAGAAATGCATCAGTCTTTATGCCAGCTGTATAGTATTCCATTGTTTTTATGTGTCATAGTTTATTTAACCATTCCCTTATTGAGTGACACTTATATTGTTTTAAAATATTTTCCTATTAAGTACAATACTGGAATGAATGATCTTTGTATCATTTGAGGATCATTTTGAAAGACAGAATTTATTGTGTATTTCAAACAGAGGGAATTCAACATAGGAAACTGGTTAGAAAGGTCTTAGAAGGGTTGGAACAGCAAAAGTTAGAAGATTTAGGGAGCCCTGGGAAAAATGGAAGATGGCGTGAGAATCTGAGATCAGACGGCACTAATACCCCTGAGTAGAAACCCGCACCAGCGCTGTTCTGTTGGAGATACTATTGCAGCCAGTTGCTTCTGGACCTGCTGAATCTGTGCACTTAGGTCAGCACTGAAATAGCTGAAAAGATGCTTCTTGGGGTACTGAGTTCGGACTTCTGCTGCCCTGACAGTATATGCCAGCCACCAGCAGTAACCACCACACTGCCAGAGCCAGAAATAGAAGGTTCGTCTTTCTTCTCTGGCCTTCTCATTACCTTCCAGGATCTCTTACTGGCAGAACCAAATGGGAAGCCAGCTGACAAGGGTGGCTGGAAAATGCAGTTTGCACACTGAGAGTCTCAGGAGCCCAGAACACAGTATAGAAGGGTGGGGAGGGGGGCTGAGGATAACTAGCTCAGTCTACGCCGTAACATACCCAGCCTCATAAAGGTCCTTCTACCTAAATTTTGCCTTTTGTGAATAAATTTATAGGACAAATTCCTCAAGTGGAATTGTCCAGCCAATTGAAAATCTGAAACATATAACCAAATTACTCTCCCTCGACGGGTATTTGAGAGTGCTTATTTTTCCATACCCTTGCCAAATCCAGGTACCTGCCACTTTGGTAGAACTGGTCAATCTCTAAATCCATATCAGTCATGCACCAAAGCCTTTGTTCTCAGCAAATACCATGCTTATCACTCCTAAAAAAATCATTCTTAAAAAGTGCCTGAAATACCCTTAATTAGAGACTCATGGTTAATAATATTAAAATAAATACACACCTGGAAGTGTTAAGGCTATCTATCATGCATTCACACAGTCCTATGAATTAGTTCAACAGTTTTCTGTCTTAAAGGGAGGTAGGAAGCTTTCAAAGGTATTCATAAACTTTGCTAAGAGGTCTTGCAACCAACTTCCAATGTGGGGGAAAGGGGTTCGCACACCAACATGCAATTCTCTGACAGCAGTTGGGTGTCCTACAATTCAGGTCAATTCTGATACTATCTACCAGGAGGTAGAGTCAGATCCCACAGGTTAAGGGCTTAGTCTTACAAGACTGCATCCACTCCCCTTCAGATACCAGTGGCAAATCTAGGTGGTTACCTGTACTTCTGACAGACCAGCTATAGATCCAAAGTTCCAATGATCCCCTCCTCGGGCTCAATTTATTTGCTAAAGCGGCCCTTTGAACTCAGAGAAACATTTTACTTACTAGATATAGAAGAGATGCATAGGGTGAGGTGTGGGGAAATGTCTTGGATCTTCCATGCCCTCTCCAGGAGTGCTACTCTTCTGAATCTCTACACGTTCACCAACCCGGAAGCTCTCTGAATCCCGTCTTTTCTGTTTTTTATGGAGACTTTGTTACATAGGCGTGATTGATTAAATCATTGGCAATTGGCGATTGAATTCAATCTCTAGCCTCTCTCCCCTTCCTGGAGGTCTGAGAGTGGCATGAAATATTCCAACCCTTTACTCACATGGCTTCTTCTCCTGGCAACCAGTCCCCATCCTTAGGTAGGGTCCAAAGTCACCTAATTAACATAACAAGAGACACCTTAATCCCTCTCACCTCTTAGGAAATTCCAAGGGTTTTAGGAGCTCTGTGCCAGAAATGGGGATGAAGACCAAATATATATATATATATATATCTTATTATAAATCACAATGTCACAATTGCCTAGGACAGACTCTGCAGTGACTGGAAGCAGGGAGTAATTCTGTAGAGCTGGATGGGAGGCTGGATGTCATCTAATCAAAACCCTTTATTGTGTTGATAAAGAAAGAGGCCCGGAGAGGTGAAGTCACTTGTGAACAGAGTCAGAGTCGAGAAGGAGGCTGGGGAGGACTGAACTGTAGACGAATGAAGCATGTCGTATTTTTTAATATTTAACAACAAAATTATTATTCATTATGAGAAAAATGAAGACTGTTGGGTTTAGTTTATGACTTAGTATTGTTTTAATTTTTAATTACATGTTGGTGAAAGGGTACCATTCACTATTTATGGCCTCAGTAGGTCTTATTTCAGCCTGAAATATAGGTCTCTTGGGTCCTAGCTCCTTGTTCTTTCCTTCTCAACATGCTGTCTCTGAGCACCACTAGACATTATGATATACCAGAAAAAAAATGACATTTCTGGCACTTCAGTATTTATTTTGATTTTAAGTGAAATGAACACTGAAATACATGTATCACCTATAATTTATTTAAAACAAAATTTCATAATTCTTAAAATTCAGTTGGATTAAAAAGTCATACATTTCAAATATAAAAATTATAAACCTAAAAAACCTCAAGTAAAATATAAATTCATGAAAATAAATAAGCATTATAATAGTAAAATTATTAAATGATGAAATATATAAAATAATGCTTTACTTAAATGGGCTCTTTATAAAATGAAGAAAATTAGTCACAAAATGTAAAATCAATTATCTGTTGTAATTTATAGTTCTTTTAAGAAGTACTAACCTAGGGGCTTCCCTGGTGGTGCAGTGGTTGAGAATCTGCCTGCCAATGCAGGGGACACGGGTTCGAGCCCTGGTCTGGGAAGATCCCACATGCCGCAAAGCAGCTAAGCCCGTGCACCACAACTACTGAGCCTGAGCGTCTGGAGCCTGTGCTCCGCAACAAGAGAGGTCGCGATAGTGAGAGGCCTGCGCACCGTGATGAAGAGTGGCCCCCGCTTGCCGCAACTAGAGAAAGCCCTCGCACAGAAACGAAGACCCAACACAGCCAAAAATAAATAATAAATTAAAAAAGTACGAACTTAAAAGAAATGAGGTCAACGGTATCATTATTCAGTTGCAAGCATGTTTTTGTGCAAATTTTTTCAGCTCCTGATAATGCTCTTTCTATGTACCTGTCAGAAGTGGAGAAGCAAGTTAGAAGCTAACTCCAGACATTTACTTTTGACTCTTTCATCTTCAAACAATGCCATCTCTTTGAGGAGTACTTTTTGAATATTTTTGAGAGTGACAATCTTTTTATTGTCATAAGCTTCAATATTTTGTTTTGAAGAAAACATTTCGGGTTTGTCTTTATTTTTCTTAGTGTCTTAAAGACTGAGACTGAGAGATCTTTATCAACGTCAATACTGACAGGTTCATATTTTACTTGTTCAGAAAGTCTTTGAATTGGAAGAAGACTTATCCTTTCAGTGGAAGCTTTGCAATTACACATTTGGTTGCTTATTGCAACCTTTTGGGTGTGGTCTTACCCAGCTCTAAAAAATGAGCACAGGTTTGTTTCGTGGCATAAACTGAAGAATTGAGTCACTGATTTTTGAATACATAAAGGATTCAGATTTCACATTTTTTCAAATATTGAAACAACAGTATCATCCAGAACTAAATATGTATTTTAGTACTTAAAAATAACATAGTATGGCAGAATACTGGAAATGGTGTCACGAACACTAAGTATCACAATGCCACTTTTTGATCCTTTTCCTTCTCCTTTTTAGCTTTCTGTTTCCTGGGCTTGCCATTTTGGTTTGTAAAATAACGTCATAATGTAATTGCATGATGAATTACGCAGACTCATGAATTGGCTTGGGAAATTAACCACTTTTTATTTCTTTTAGGAGGTGCTTTCTTACCTTCAAGCAACTGCCTTAAAAATGGACTTTTGGAACATAGCATGTCTATAAGTTAATTTCATACGTAGTTCTTATCTATATTATAACACAAAAGGTTTGACAGAAACTTAATTAGTAAAGAAGGATGAGAAACTAAGTCTTAACACCCAAATTGATAGCCCCTACTGGAAGCTTATTTGAGTCAGTGTATTCTGTTTGATAAAACTCATGAAGCAAGCTAAAATATTTGACAAACTTAATGTTGCATAAACATGGCTTCGGCTGTGAACAAACTTTGTGCAGTTAAAAACTGCACTTACAAGGAATGTTATTCCCTAGTCACATCCATGTTAGTGTACCTTTCCTCTAGTTTCCTATTTCCTAAGTGGTATGTGAAATTGCCTTATTTAAGGTAAAAAATAGTCAAGTAGCAGTAGCTTCTTATGGCTTAATCTATAATTTGTTTCATGAATACTATTTCTAGCATCTTGTTCTCTCCCAATATTTTTGGGAATATTTATAATAAAAAACAAGCATTGTTTATCTCTTGCTGTCACTCCTACCTCAAGTTGTAGGAGTAGAAACTTGATAAAAATCAACACCTGGAATAAGATGTTGGCAGGAGGTGCCAGAGGAAGCTGCCTTTGGACTTCTCTGTCCAGGTCTCTGCTGTGGCCTCAATCCAGAATTTTAGGGCTGGCTGTACATTAGGTAAGGGTTCCGAGACTTTTGTGGCTGTCCTTGACATCCTGTTTACCATTTTTTCTGGTCACATAAGCCCCAAATCATCCAAGTTAGAGACCAGTATCTAGTCCTGTCCAGGGCATATTCATTCATAGTTGAAAGAATCCCAGTGCACCACTGTCAGCTCTGAAAATAGGTTTCATTAAAATAGAATTACATACTGAGTCCAGTTAAGGAAAGATCAGTAACCCAGTGCAAAATTTCAGCTATTTTAAGGAAAGAAGACCACTTTTGAATCATTCTTTAAGTTCTAATATGTTATTTTAAAAATATTTATCTTAACTCAAAAGGTGCTGTTTTATAACATTGTTTGAATACATTATCCCTCTGCAATATTTCCCTTTGTGTATGGCATTAATTTTGTGGTATTTAAAATTAATGCAAAGGAAAGAACTGTAATTAAGTTCAGATGCTTTATTAAAAAATGTATGCTGTGATTCTATGACATTCATAAATATTATAAACTAGATTTTAAACTTCAAACCTCATTTTCGTCTGAGACCCTTATCTAGAATATCACACATAAATAAAATGATAATAAATAATAAAAATTCAACAAGTAAATTTCATGTATTCGTTGATACCAGAGAAAATTGCTTTACAGAACGTGGAAGAAACACCTTCAGAACACAGAAGTAATTCCTTCGCAGTGTCAGCTCTCCCCTCAGGCAGACAGCAGATGGCGCTGCGCTTCCCCTTTTGCCTGCCTTCGGTAATGGGACGGGAACCCAATTTTGGCAGAGCTGAACTGAAGATTGTAAACAACATATTCAGAACTGGGTGAGCAATTGAAGCTACGTTTTAGCATCATAAGTCACCTCACTTCATACCGATTTGTGCTCTCAAGGACATAGTTTTTGTTATCCTTGATCTAGGGGGCTTAATGCATTGGGTTAACAGTGCTCATTACCGCTAAGGGAACCGGCTGCTTATCAGGAGAAAGGACCCGATCGTTGCCGTGGGAGGTTGAAAGACTGTTCTCAGCAGCACCCAACAGACACCAAGAAAAGGATGCTCTCTTCTTCCTCGTAACCAATTTGTACTTATTAAGGGTCCCTTGATGCTTGGTAGTGAGCTGCAATGACAAGATGTGACTCGTCACTTTGAGAAGTTTGTGGTTACGACGGTGACGGGCAGATATTCAGTCAAAACGATTTTCTGCCCATTGATACTAAACAAGCAGTTTCATTTTGCTGCGTTCCGGCATTACTGTGCTAATTGCATCTGATGCTCACCAGCAATCTCTCCTCTCTTTAGTCTTTTGGTCTGCGTCTGTTTCTTCTTCTGGGTCTGTTTCTTTAGTTAAATTGCACTTGTTGACCTTGGCAAACATACGTTTAGCTTTATTTCCTTAAATAATGGAATAAAAATGCTTTTGTGGGAAAATGAGGACAGTTCAGTATAATAATCATGTAATTTTCAGCTAGATGAGATCTTAGAGATCATTTAACCCAACTGGTTAAATAATAAGGTAGGAAAGTGATGCTTAGAAATGTACAAGGGTTCTCTCAAGTGCCCGTAGATTCAGAATGAGAACTTTGACCCAGGTGTCTTGAACAGTCTAACAACCCACTTTACTTTATGCTCTATTGCATTTTAAAACAGGTTCGGATCAGAAACGTCAAAGTTAATTTCTGTCACTGACATGCTGATCATGGATAGATTTTGGCTGGTCACAGTCATCACACACAGCTGTACATGCAAAGCCTTCCTTAGCTTTCCGGCCACAGCCAACGGTCTGTGCTCTGCTGCTGTTCCCTTTGCACGTGCCTAGGCCGGCCCGGGGCCCCATTGTACTGGAGTTCGTCTGTGGTCTATCTCTAGGCTATGAGCTGGTTGGGAACAGGCTTTTCATCTCACTCATGTTTATGTCATCCCCTGTGCCTTGCATAGTGCCTGACACCTCTTAAGGATTCAGACATGTTGATTGAATGAGTGAATGAACTTTTTTATGGAGACTACCCTGAAAATGGCAGACTTGGGTGTTATGGGAAGCCCTCCTCAGGCTCTGAACACAGAGACATGCTGGATTCAATGTAAGAGAAACCCTTAACTATAGCTGAGCTTGAAAGCAAGAAAACAAATCCTCAAATACTAAAAGCAAGCAAAAGCCAAAATTCAGAATGCTGCAGAGAGAGCAGAACAGGACATGTGTAGGAGATACTTTCAACTAGATGAATATCAAGTGAGTTTTTATTCATAGACTCTTCGATGGCAAGGAACCATTAAACTGAGCTACTTCTTATATAATAAGGAAAGGCCCTGGCACCAGGGCACAAACACTTGCTTAATGACTGTGTGCCTTGGGAACCCCTTCTTCTGTGTGTCTCCAAGGAGCCATACAAGTTGTTTTGATGTCACATACTTAGGATGGTAATTGGTGTTAGAGACACCCATCAAGTAAGTCAGTAAAGACAGGGGCACCCCAAAGTCACTTTAAACAACTGATGTCTGTACAGGAAACAAAGGAGAAGCATACATTAGCCAGCAGTCTGCCTAATAAGCTGAGTGCCTCATTCCACACAAAGGTTGCCCTTATAACTCAAATATATGATTTTTCGGGATGTTTGGCATCTTATTTTTTCCTCATTCACAGGTGGAAAAAAATTTGCAATCACAAAATAAGATCTGCAAGAAATTTCATATTTTTTCATTAAAAAAAGTCAACACAAAACTTGGAAGCCAACAAGATGTCCTTCAGTAGGTGAAGTTAAATAAACTGTGGTACATCCAGACAATAGAATATTATTCAGCACTAAAAAGAAATGAACTTACCAAGCCATAAAAAGACATGGAGGAAACTTAAATGCATATCACTAACTGAAAGAAGCCAATCTGAAAAGGCTACATATTGTATGATTCCAACTCTATGACATTCTGGAAAAGATGAAAGTATAGAGACAATAAAAAGATCAGTGGTTGTCAGGGGTTGGGGGTGGAAGGATAGATGAATAAGCAGAGCACAGAGAATTTTTAGGGCAGTAAAAATACTCCATATGGTACCATAATGGTGAATACATGTCATTATACAGTGGTCCCAAGAATGCACAGCCCCGAGAGTGAACCCTAGTGGTAATGATGGACTTTGCGTGATTATGATATGTCCATGTATGCTCATCCATTGAAACAAATGTACCACTCTGGTGAGGGATGTTGATAACATGGGGAAGCGATGCATGTGTAGGGGCGGGAGTATATGTGAAATCTCTATACCTTCCCCACAATTCTGCTGTGAACTCTACTCTAAAAAATTCTCTTAATTTAGAAACAAAGAGTCAACATCAACATAACTGTGGGTGCTTATCTCCCAAGGTGAGCAAGACACTTATTATTGGGGCTTCTTCCAACTCCCTTGGGTTGACAAGAACCCAGGAGGCTCAGTGGTGCCTTGCTTTTTGGGGAGGACCATCCAGTATCAGTCCCGTGTGGTCACAGCTGGCATCTGCACTAAGCCCTGTGCCTTGGAGGCAAGCAGCTCTGTGGCTTCTGGACAAAGCCTGGGCACAAAAACCTTGCCCATCTCTGAAAGCTCCACTCCTAGGGGCCTGATCAGCCTGAGTCTTAACCGCTTTATCCCCTCCTTGCCTGTAGCACAAATGCAGACAGAAAAAACACAACGCGGTATATTAATTAAGCACATCTTTCCTATCTCTCCCTGTCTCCGGGATGCTGACAAGATTGCATGAGGTGGGGTCTGTGAAAGCATTTTCTCAACTGTAGGATGCTGGACACTGGAGGAGCCACAGCTCTGGGAAGGTGCCATGTGGGGCCTGTCATTGTCCCTCCCTGGAGTTTTTCCTCCTATAGCTAATACATGGTTGTTTCCCTGGGTTGAGCATGAGATGAACTAGTTAATCTGTGTTGAGGAGTTTGTTGTCCCAAAATACAAACCTTTAAATCTTAGAATCACATTCAGTAAGATGAGATGCTCCATTATGAAAGCATCTGAGGACAGAGGTAAACTTAGTGAATAGTGTGGTCCTGTCCCTAATCATTTGTTCCTTCCATGACGTGTTTGTATTGAAAGGGTGGGTCAGAGATGTTGCCTGCACTTCTTAAATGGTTTCTCCTTGGCTTTTCCTTCTATCTGTATTTTTCCCTTTTCTTTTTCTTTTTTTTCTATATAATTGAATTCAAGTTTAATCTGAATATGATGTGGCTGGCTGTATTAAAGAGAATCAAAGATTTGAAATCAAAAGCCAAGTATTCAGGTTGCAGGCCTGCCGCTTACATGTGTGTGATCTTGGCAAAACACTTTTCTCGGTGCCCTTTTTCTCACTTGTAAACTTTGGGCTAACAATGCCGAGCTCGTAGTGCTGTTGGAAGGCAGAAATGAGGCCATGGATGCACATTGTGAATGTAAAGTGCTTGACAGGAATGAGTTATTGTGGCTGACTGGGGTTTTTATTGTTATTTCGGACTTGCATCTTTGATAGTCTGTGACCATTGTTCAACCAGCAGTTTGTTAGATTGTCTTTTGTCCCTTACCCAAGAATGTTATGATCATCAAAAACAAGCAAGCTTTTAAGTCCATGGAAAGGCTTTTCCTAAAGTGAAAGTTCATATTTTGAGTTTCTTGTAGTGGTTGGGGACCCTACTAGGAGTGGCGGTTTAAAGGCCTCTTCAAAACTCTCCTGGGAGCTAGGTGTCCCTGGGCTCCCTCCCACTGAGAAAGAGGGGCTTCGACAGGGGTCCAGGGGCAAAGGATTTCGCAGGGATACACCTGGGTCGCAAGGCTCCAGGGCAGGCCTTTCAGAGTGGAGGTAGGGCCTGCAGTTTACATCCTTGGAGTTTCTTCTCCTGTATAGCTTCTTTCCCTGTTAGCCCATGAGGCTGGTGTCACACGACAGGCTCGAGCTATTTCCAACTTGGTGCAAGTGACTTGGAGGGACTCTTGCCCTCCAGTGTGTAGGGGCTGGATAACCACAAAATTTGCCTTTCAAACCTGGGTGTGCTTGGGAGAGGGTGTCTTATTAATAATTATGCCAGGATTGACCTAGGAGTGTGGTTTAGGGAAGGCCTTTCTCTTCTTCAGCATCCCTTGTCTGTACATCTTCTTTCCATGGAGTGGTGAAACTTCAAGAGCCAAGATCAGAGTGGATGGACCCAGAAGAGGCCATGGAGATCTCCCGGCCTGGGCTTTTGGTCCAAGCACACCAGGGTTAGGTGTTCCACATAAAGCTCGTGGCCAGGACTTAGAGTGACCAGCAGTGGACATGTGACTGGCCTTGACTTCTGTCTTCCTCAGGGGCCCAACTGGAGCTAGAGACTGGCTGTGGTAGGATGGGTATCAGAATTCTCATTTCCATTCCGTTTATCACAAGTTTTCCTGGGGACACAAAACGAACAATAATTACAAGAGCTAATACGTACCCAACACTTACAAAGCAGGTTTGCTAAGCATTTCACATGGATTATTTTACTTAATTCATACAACAGTTCCTCCAGGGAAGTTATTATTTTGTCCATTTGGCAGATGAGGAAGCTGAGGCTTAGTGGGTAAGTTGTCAAGCCCACACAGCTAGTAAGTGGCAGACCTGGACTTGAATTTGGGGTCTGCCTCTAGAACAAGCTCTTAATCATTATACTGTCAGTCACAGTATCATGCCTTGAAGGGCTTATGGACTCGTGGAAACTGTGGGCCATGAAGTAGACTATACTGTAAAAAGCACTGGAATGTAGACATATGCTAGTGAGAAAAGGAGCACAGAACAGGGGCTAATTCCCCTGCCAGGAGGAGCTGAGAGGCCAGCAGAGACATGACATTTCTAACTTCCTCTCTTCTACTGGCTTCTACTAGCTTCCCAGGAAGCTGGCTTGTTCCTTGTTTCACTTGATGCTTCAGCCTGACAGCATAGTTAGGCTTCTCCTTGACTCCTCTCACCTCTCCTTAAAGGTGGGAACCGCTCGGGACTTGGGCATGTTTCCTTCCAATGCTGGGTGCCTGGAAATTCACGAGGCGGAGGTCACGAGAAAGCCACGAGAGGGGAGACATTTGTTAAGACTTTCAGGTATTCTGTGTGAAAATGTTTTCACACATTTCACTAGGGACGGCTTCCCAACTAATTTCCACTGAAACTCAGGGCTGGAAATATATTTTAAATGCTTGGTCATTCTCCTAGGCTTAGATAAATGATGCATCTAAACAACAGCAAAAATAGACACTTGCAGCAGAAATGGGTCAACTTAGAAAATTTGTCTTATAGCAAACATTTACATAGTTTTTTTTGTTTTTTAAAGTAAGAGTCAGATCACTGGAAGACAACTGATACTTTAAATCAAAACACGTCACCCAGGGTACTTGTTAAAAATCCAATCTTGGATTTTTACTTGTTAAAATCAGCATCCAATCCAGGACCTATTTTTTTTTTTTTTTAATATTTATTTATTTATTTATTTATTTATTTTTTTTTATGGCTGTGTTGGGTCTTCGTTTCTGTGCGAGGGCTTTCTCTAGTTGCAGCAAGCGGGGGCCACTCTTCATCGCGGTGCGCGGGCCTCTCACTATCGCAGCCTCTCTTGTTGCGGAGCACAGGCTCCAGACGCGCAGGCTCAGTAGCTGTGGCCCACGGGCCCAGTCGCTCCGCAGCATGTGGGATCCTCCCAGACCAGGGCTCGAACCCGTGTCCCCTGCATTAGCAGGCAGACTCTCAACCACTGCGCCACCAGGGAAGCCCTCCAGGACCTATTAAATAAACGTTTTGGGGGGAATGGGGTCCAGGAATCCATATTTAAAAAGATTGCAGGTCATTTCTTTTAATGCCAACTAAAGCTTGAGAGCCACTGCTTTAAATTAATTAGTTAATTAATCCAGTCATTCAATATTTACTGAACCCCATGATCTGCTATTCATTGCCTGGGTTATAAAGACAGACCCCTCCATTTCAAGCACTTACATTTCAGCCGGTGACACGTAGGGAGGGTTCATGAGAAGCTGAGCTATTTAACCACTCTAGAATTCTGGAAGGTCTTGGCTGACTATGGAGGTATGAAATGAGGGCCTGGTAAGTAAGCTTCTTGGATGAAATGCTGGAGAGGACTGAAACGTCAGTTCTAGAATCATTGGGAGCATACTCGCATAGCAGGGTCAAAGGTGAACCCTGGATTTTAGAAGGACTGAGAGGAGAGTCAGGGAAGTCCTCATCAAGGGAGCTCAGGCTGCTCTCTGGGGCCCTGGGCTGCAGCTGGCCAGGAGAGGTATTTGGTGCTGCCTCGCAAGTGTCTTCTCGTTTGGTGCCAGATGCCAGGGGAACTTAAAAATACATGCAAGAGCTGGGGTCCCCTTTTGTGGCATTCTGGCTGTGTGAGAACCTTATCCCACCGGCGAGAGAGAAGCAGCTGCCAAAGTAGCGATGGGAAGCCATGAAGGGCCTTCGATTTGCATGTGTCCACAAGCATCAGTTCAGTTCAATGAGCTGATGAAATTGATTTTCTCACTGCATTGACTGGTTGTCATACTGAATTGCTGAGGTGATTGACTAGTTCAGTATCTTGCAGATATAGCCACAAACTCCAGTGATTCGGTCACATTCTAAAAAATAAATTGTAGAAATGCTATTTTTTCCCTTTATCAGGTTTCAACCAGTCTAAGAAAGTTTGCTAAGAAATAGGTAAAAATCTCTCATTCAGTGGCATTGGCCAACACTTGGAATCGGGTAACAGTTAACTCAGCTAAACTTTATGCTGATTTGACTTTGAGAATAATATGAGTGATAACTAAAGAAATTAAATCTATTCTACTTTGCATTCAATAGGTTAGCTGATTGGGGTTTTAAAAAATCTGCTGTAACTACCTTCAAATTTTGTGAGTCATTATGCTGTTAATTGAAGTTTGGGACCAAATTGTGAAAGGCCCTCAATGCCGATCAAGAAGATAGCTTTTCCATAAACCATCATTTTTGCCTGAATTGCTAGACACTCATTTGAAATTTTCAAAGTCTGTGTAGAAAACAAATATACTTTGCTTTCAAGTAGGATATGCATGATGAGAACTCTCAAATGATATTAGTCCCACTCGTATAGCATTAGTGAAATCCCTGTCATTAGGAAATGTTATTTTATATAAAAAAGTTGATAATAAGATATAAAGATGCTAATATGATTAGGTGATGAGCTGATAATGGGAATTTGTTTTCGTATCAGTGATTTTCATTTGTCACCAGCAAATCTGATTTCCCTAATATGATATGATATTATAATAAAACTCAGGCAGAGAGTCAGCAGTGAAATTTATGATGCAAAAGAAAAGTCAATAGCATTATAAATCTTAGAAACTGATTATATTTCAGCTGTCAATGTTCTTGGTTGGAAAATCTCCTTTAATTCTCTTGTCTTAGTCCTATTTACTTTAGTGATACTGAGCAAGGAAATGAAATAGATTTAAATCTTTATCTTAAGGATAACTTTAATGAGTGACAGTCAATTCCACATGGCCTGGTGACTGCAGATCTGCACCTTTGCCTGGATAAACTCCCATCTAATTAAGTGCACATTTAAATGCAAGTAGTTGGCAGGGAGTAGTCAGCAGAATTTAATTTTACAAGATATAAACGTAGTTTTCTCTGGTATCATGGTTTTTAAGTAATAAATGGCTGCCTGAAGGTGTGGGACAGTCATTTGAGCAACATCAAAGGTAGGTCCTTCTTTTCAATGACAATGTAGTGTGGCCAATGAGCATTTTTAGAAAAGAAGTTCTCTGGATGGGGATAGGGGGCAAAAAGCAATGAGATTCATTCGAACCACGTAGTCATCCAACTAGAATCTCTTGAGTTTAAACAAAAATATATGACATTCACATCGAAGTCATGAATAGATGACTGCTGTGGCTATCAGTGTATTGGGGAAATTCTCAAGGGACCAGCAGTCTTAGCAAGCTGTTTCTTGTTTGGTGACACTAACAGAATAGGAAATGCACCAGAATGGGAATGTTAAATGACAGCTCTCTCTTCTAGCTTATAAATTAAGAAAGGGTAAGTATATAAAAGTTACTCTCAACAATATAACAAATACTGTATGTAATAAGATGTGACTGTCTTACTGTGAGTCTAATTTCAGTGGCTAATGCATTGTCTATAAATCATTTTTCAACACTATTAATACATAGCACCAAACATGAGGATGATGAAGACAGGCTACTTGGCGAATCTGTAGGTATAGTCCAAGAACTGGGAGAAATGCTATTACTGAAAAAGCATTATGCATTGGAGTCCTAATACATAACAAGAGCTACTGCACTGTGGAATGCAGATGTAGGCAGGTCTATCAGCCTTCTATCAACCTTTTAAAAGAAGTTTTATATTAGAGCGTTTTGTTGGAACCTTATTTTACCCATGACATACCAGGGTTATGATACCCAGAGAGAGGTCCTGTCCATGGAACTTTCATAAATATTTTCACCCTCAGAGTTTCCTAAACACTTTATAAAGCAGGTTCCATAGTTCTGGTCATGTGCATAACTCTTGTTGGCTTCAGAGTATGGGAATGAAACCTCATGCATGATGTTTGCTGGACCACTTCACATCATGAGATAGTCACTTGCATAGTTTAGGGCCAGAGAGCTCCCTTCCTTCCTTTCAATAAAAGATTTGAATTTAGCAGAATTTCGATTCCTACGCTGTGCTCTTAGCTGGGCTGAACTTGGGTTTGACTGGACGAAGTTTGGGTCAGAAGCCACACCAGTGCAGTTTTCTACTCCAGGTAGGGAAGAATTGCTTAGAATAGGCAGTAAGAGGAACAGCCCCAAGAAAACCAGCAGAATCTTTTCTGTGAACTTACAATACTTCTGCTATTTGACCTTTGGCTTCTGCCCAGTTTGATTTCCTGCCCCCCATTTATTTAGTCTACTGTTGTTACCCTAACTGCGCAGGCTGAATTCAGAAGTTCTTTTGGATCCTAATTATCTGCTCTGTGTTGGCCTGCAGCCCCTCTTCCTCCTGCATTCCTGGGCTTCAGACCTGATGTGCCCACTTTGCACTCAGATACTGCTTTTAACTCATTATGCACTAGAGCCCACTTCTGCATCTCTGTCAATTTAGTCCCAAGAAATGTGGCAAGTGGACCAAAACTGACTCACCACGTGTGATTAATACGTAGTAGTTGACTCCTGGCTTATTTGTCATGTATGGGCTTTTAAGAATTTTTGAAAAAAGATACTTAATGATAATAGGGCTACTTTTTAAGTTTTTCATTTTCTTCCAACAATATCATGTCCCTAAATTTTGTTTGACATTAATAAATTTTATTTTTTGCATGAGCAAATGTTAAAATTCATCTTTCCAGTAAGTTTCTACCTATAGATGCTTCCCAGCCCCAACCGGGTCTGGCATTGTAGCAATCCATCCATTCAAGTACAATAGAAGATGACGTGAGGGGAGGAATGGGGGAGGGGGCTGGAAGCCAGAAGAAAGGAAAGAGTCAGCTAGAGCTGTGATCCCAGTGTTACAGCAACTACAAGGGCTCACTGTTTCTGAGTACTGAGCATCTGCCATGCATGTTCTTGTGCAATCCTGGGAACCGTTCTGTCAAGTCCATTTCCATCGCCAGTTTAGAGGTAGAGAAATCGAGGCTTAGTGATTTTCTCAAGGCTACACAACCAGTAGGTGTCAGTATTTAAATTCAGAGCTGTCTGACAGCAGAGCTTGAACTCCTAATCACCTTGTTAAATTGCTTATACATTTTTATGAGCTGACTGAAAAATATTTAATGACTAAAATTTACTAAGAATTCAATATGCACTTCAATAAATTAGCATTCTAGCTATTACACATAGAAAAACTTGAAAAATAGCAGTTCTCCCACCCTGAATCGAAATCTAATCGCCCTCCTCTTGAATCAGGCTAGCCCTGTGAGTTGCTTGACTAATAGAATGAGGTGGAAATGACACTGTGTGGTGTCCAAGGCAAGGTCATAAGAAGCTTTGTTGCTTCCATCTGGCTCTTTGTAAGGCCCCCTTTTGTGGGTGCTACCTTTTTCAGCCCCGCCACCCAACTAAGAAGCCCAATCTACATGGAGATTCCATGTGTAGGTGCTTTGGTTGACATCCTCAGCTGAACTCCCGGCCAAGAGCCAACAAGAGGCAGCCATGTAAGTGAGCCATTTTGGACGTTCCAGCCCAATCAAGTCCCCGGATGACTGCGGCCATCCTGGAGCTCCAGCTAATACCAGGTGGCGTAGCAGAACCCCTGGTCAACCCACAGAATTATGAGAGAGAATACATTTTGTTTTAAGCCTCTGAGTTTTGGGGTGGCTGTTATTATTCCTACACAATAATAGATAACTGGAGCACACATCCTTTGTGATAATATGCTTTTTGTACTCTGCACACAGTGAATGATTGTGTTCATATTGATTCAAGGATCCCTTGGCAGCAACTCTGTAGCTCTGTGAGTTCTGAGGTCCACTGTTTGGGACCAGGAAAAGGTTCATGGGAAGCTTCCTATAGTGCCACATCCCATGCATATTGGATACTTTCAAATCCCTCCTTGTCCCAGACAGTATTCTTAACTGTCTCATAGGGGCAGAAAAACTCCTATGAGGTGCTGTGGAAAGCTGAGTTAAAATGTGCACACACAGGTACACATACACAAAAATATATAGATGACCTCAAATGAACACTATGTATCTGGGTGACCTTTGAAAGAAGCAGTCATTTGTATTTCTCTCTTCCAAAGACAAGACACAGGCTAAATGATGCATCAGTAAGTGCCTTCCACAGGCATTCTTAATAGCTACCGTTTATATGCCTATAATTCTAACATGGGCTTTCAGAATGCAATAAACAAAGAACAAAGTGCAACCATTTTATGATATTACTAAAATAGTGCATATAATTGTTGTCTAGTAATCAGAATATTTTAAAAGATACTTGATTATAATGAGTGCTCTGTTTTAAATGTTTTTCTTCTTTCAACATTGGTTCACTTAGATAGAAAGTTTTAAATTTGTTCTTTTAAAAACATGATCTAAACCTTTAAGCTTTGGTTATATTCTTTTGGTTCTAACGATAGCTCCTACTTTTTGAGCACCTTTGTGCCCTACATCATGGTGAATCCCTATGCAATCTTGTGAGGTAATTATTACTACCCCCTTTATAGCTGGGGATACTGAGGCTTAGAGAGTTAAATCACTTGCCCAAGGTTACTTGGTTAATAAATGAAGAGCCGGGATTTGAACCACAGTCTTTCTGATTCCAAAGCCATACACTCCTGCTGCCTTATGATGACTGCGTCTTCTACTGCCCTTCTAATAAGCTTATGATTCAAAAGTCAATTAATAATAAAGAGCCAGAGTGGAATTGAGGTTTTAAAAGCACTGCCTGCTCTTTCAGGTATAAAACATTTTGTTAGAAGCAATAACAGCATAATTATAGCAAATGTCTCCACCTTCACTGTCGCCACTGCACACGGGTCTAGGTTACAAGTTTGAAATTCTACTGATTATTGGCTCATAATTGGCTTCATGTAGATGATAAATGTATTGCTGATTGATTATCATGACTTGGTCATATCTGAAATGTCAAAGGAGAAAATTGAATTGTCATATTATTGCATGTTCTCATTCAAGCACCAGATAAATATTACAAATGATGATTTTCCACTGAGTACTATATAAAGAATTTATGGAATATTAATAATACTGTTATCCACAACCTTCATGCTTCGTGGATGACCCCAAACTGAAATCACGTTTGACATTTGAGGAATAAACCTCAAGAATGATCTGCTTTAACCCATTTCTCTGCTGCCTACAGTTTTATAGTGTAACTATTTCTAAGGACAGTGCTTGCCTCCCTTAGAGAGAACTGGACATTTATGAGATACTTGACAATGCTTTTTTCCCTCATCCTTTTACTACCTATCATGCCTTAAGCCAGTCAAGGTGTCCTCTGGGGTGAAATCAGATCTTTGCAGAGGACGAAGTAGTTGCCCTGAGCCAGTCTA
Source organism: Balaenoptera physalus (assembly GCF_965194825.1). NCBI lineage: Eukaryota > Metazoa > Chordata > Mammalia > Artiodactyla > Balaenopteridae > Balaenoptera > Balaenoptera physalus. The sequence continues at coordinate 71,855,829 of NC_138892.1, forward strand.
GGTTCAGTCCCCAATTCTAAACATGGTGAAGACCCTGACAGCTTTAGAAAAAGCTGCTGTAAACCATGTGCCGAAACCCAGCGTTTGCTGCCAGCCTTCCCATTTCCTAACAGGTCTGACCTCCTTGTTTTCACTGGGGCACTAGGGCTGTCTTTCCACAGACCAGTTAATGAGAAGAGCCTGGGAGGGAATCCCTCGAGATGACAGGCTGGGGCAACAGATCTTAGCCTGTGGGACTCAAGCCTCTGCTTCTGACCCTTGAAATTATTAAAAAGAACTTCAAATTCCCCAGTGCACCAAGAGTGGTCTGTAGCCTGAATAAACCACATGATTTAACTAACTGCTTTTTAGATATACGTAGAATGCAGATACTGCTGTGCTTAATGAAATACAAGTTATTTTAAGATAATACTGAATTTGTTACCTTTCAACAATATGCATTTTCTTAACGGATACTACAAAAATAATGCTATGGAAGATGCATAGATTTTTTTTTTTTTCTCACATCGACTGGGCCTGGGAACCATTTGTGCAATCACAGGTGCTCTGGAGAGCTAGGAGGGCTGCTAGGAGGAGGCAGTTCCTGCTCCCTAAACCTTGTTAGTTGATGAAGCAGTTGAGGAAAACTTCCATTCCAGTGGTTTTATTATTTCTTTGATCAGACTGAATGAAGATGCTCCCTAAATGCTCCAGATCTGCTCCAGGACTCAGCTTAATCATTCTTTCAGATACTGTCATCTTTAGGTCTTCATGGGCATTAAGTCTAAATATTTTTCAAATCCCTATTTCACTGTATGCTTTATACATACTAGGTGCTCAGTAAATGTTTATTAATGTTGACGAAGAAGCTGCTTTACTCTTAAATATGCCTGTCATCAAATCATCATTGTTAATCATATTCATATTTAGGGGGGTATCTGTGAAATGAATGGAGTATCCCTGGGTTAGAAGGAAAGGAAAATCAATGCTTCATAAATGTTATTGAAAATGTGTCTATTCTGCTCCTCCTTGATATTCAGAAAAGAAACAAAATATATTTTAATTTGAATTAGCCACCTGGCTTTTAGAAGTGGCTTCTTATAGAGCTTGATTTAAATCTCTGGTATCCATTTTCCTTTCTTACACATCTATATGTTTGAAGTGGAAATGCCAAAAGGGTATGCGTACTCTTTGACTTGTAAATACACAGTAAACAGGAACCCCAGGAAATAAGTGTTTTGCAAGGCACCATGTTCTTTTTACTTTGTGTTCTGTACCTAATCTTTCTTCAGTTATCAGTACCAAGGTTCAACTGGTTCCATAGTTAAGCCACATTATGAATAACCCTGCTTTGGTTGGCCAACCTAAGAGCCCAATAAACATTTATAATCTTGCTTTTATGAGAGATGCCAAACAGCTATCTTTGAGACCAAACCTGCTTGGAGCTGGTGCAACTCTTGCCAGACTCCAAGTGTCCCTGGGTCACCCTGTAATTAGTACACACATTTCATGTGGCATAGGGCAGACCAGTGCCCTCAAACATCAGTGAGCTTCGGAATCCCCCAGTGACCTTGTTAAAAATGCAGAGTCAAGCCCCAATCTCCTAGATTATAATTCATTGGATTAGGGGTGGGGCACAGGAAACTACATTTATTTATTTATTTATTTTAACATCTTTATTGGAGTATAATTGCTTTACAATGGTGTGTTAGTTTCTGCTGTGTAACAAAGTGCATCAGCTATATGTATACGTATAAACCAGCCACCTTAGGTCATGTTGAGGCCTGTGTCCTGGTGTAAAGGGCTGCAGGTGAGGCAGGGAAGGTGGAAACTGGTGCTTTGGAACACAATTAGGATTTGGAGGGAAAAGAAGGCTTTCAAGAGTGGGAACTAGCATGAGCGGAAGTACGGAGGAGAACGTAAGTTGGAACGTTAGTTAGGTAGTAAAGCATGGAGTTAGGGGTGTGGCCTCTGTCTGACAAGCCTGGTTCTGAGTCCTCCTGCTCTACCACTGAGGACCTGTCAGACTTGGACCAGTTACTTCACCCTCTCTGATCCCCAGTCTCCTCATCTCTACAACTGGATAATAATGGCATCTTCCCATCTGCAGGGGCTGGTGTGAGGATGAAATTAGAAAGTGCAGTGAATGTGCTCTGCATCAGTTAGAGCCTTCATAAATATTATACTAGCTTTTTTTTGTGCATATGCATACAAAAAAAAGTTGTATTTAAAATTTCTTTTTCTCCCTGAAGTCACAGAATTTATATTTTGAGAGTTTTCTTTTTTTTTTTTCGTTCTGAGAGTCAGCAAGCCATGTGGAGAAGTAGGGGAAGTACCCTGAGTCTGGTGAAAGTCAACATATTCTCTTGGGGGAAAAAAAAAAAGGATCCCTGAAAGTGACATATTTTGAAAAGAGAGCCAGGGCCAAGCTGGGGGAGGGCACAGGCCACAGGCTCTAAGTACTCTGAACTCTGGCTTTGCCACTTGCCTGCTGTACAGTTTTGGGTAATTAGTCAAGACGCTTCTCTTGCCTCAGTTTCCTCATTAATCAGTTAGAGGGTGCTAAGGGCTCATGCCTGCGGGGCACTGTGCGTGCTTCTGAGGAGGGTGTAGGTCCCAGTGCATGTGCAGAGTCAGACTCTGGGGCAGAACTGCCAGCTCTTGACTCCCTCCGCGGTTATAACTGCAACTGTGGGCCCCCTATGTCAGCTTTTTCCATTTCAGTTTCTTCATCTATAAAGTGGGGGTCATTATTATCAGGCCTATCTCAGTGGATTATCATACTCATAATAATAAGCAATTAATACATATGAAGCAATTAATACATAACAAAATGTTTAAAATAGCTCCTGACACACCTGGGTACTCAGCAAATGTCAGCTATTGTTATATGGATGTATTGTAAGTTTGGGAGCAAAATATTCCTTTTAGGGAAAATCTTATTGGGAGGATTAATCTCCCAATAAGATTAGTCTCAAGTCCTCACCAAGGACACCCCTTATCTTTCACTGTTTCGCAGGCTGAATCTTTTCTTTCTGCGTGAGCTCTCTTCACTGCTCTCCCCAAATTCCATTACTCTTACTGAGAGCTTAATATATGTCAGCAAATCACTCTTACAGCACCGTCACAGGGAATCTTCACCACAGCCCCACAAAGAGTGCATTTTTCCACCCTCACCTGAAGGTCACATATCCAGTAAGTGGCAAAGAGTGCTCCAAAGCACATGCCGTTCACCTCTTTGTTTTACTCTCTCATAAGCCTTCACCGTCTGTGCTATTGTCCATTCTACCCCATACCCCACCCAACCTCAGTATTTCCCTCTTTTCAAACTCTTCTTTGGGGGATCCCTGCTGCTCTGTCTTGGCTTTGATCCCTTTGGAGTAGCACTTATTTCCTCTACTGGACCTCCTATTACTCTCTGTCTCATCCATGTATGTGTCTTTCTAAGAGACTGTAAGTTCCTTGAAGAAGGGGTCCACAACATCTCCCTAACAGTATAGTTTTATGTCAGACATAGAATGGTAATCATTTGTTTAATTGAATGTAACATGCATGTGTATTAGTTTGCTACAGCAGTCATAACTACAGACTGGGTGGCTTAAACAACAGAAATTTATTTTCCCACAGTTCTGGAGGCTAGAAGTCCAAGATCAAGGTTTCAGCAGGTTTGGTGTCTTCTGAGGCCTCTATCCTTGGCTTGAAGATGGCCACCTTCTTGCTGTGTCCCCACATGGCCCTTCCTCTGTGCACACACATCCTTGGTGTCACTCTGTATGTCCGAATTTCCTCTTTTTATAAGGACACCAGTCACACTGGATTAGGGCCCACCTTAATGGCCTCATTTTAACTCAGTCACCTCTTTAAAGGCCTATTTCCGAATACAGTCATATTATGAGGTCCTGGGGGACAGGGCTTGAACACTGAAGTGTAGGGGGGGCACAATTCAGCCCATAACAGTATATATCTCTAAAATAACACACAGTTGTACTGAATGTGAAATGCTGACCAAAAATTTAGAATTTCTATAAATATATGATCTTATATAAATGTATGATCCATATATGAGGCATGCATTGAGAGTATCTCATACGATACATGGAGATATCCTCATTGAATCTCCCATACAGGGAGATTTAATGAAAATTAATTTCAGAATTTATCAGGCAGATTACAGTAATTTCCAGGTGTCTAACAGGTAAGCTGATGATAGTTATGTGGTCTGCTTAATCACAGCCTATTGGAGATTTTTAAATAACATTTCTTTTACACAATTAGTTAGCACATATATCACAGATCAATAAGGCCTAACTACCCACCCAGCTCTACTCCCTCCTTCCAGGTGTCACATCAGCTGGTGTGAATCAAATTAGTAATTTGTGATGGAAACTGAATGCAATCAATTACATCATTTTGAGCTGTTCAGATTTAATTCCATTAAATTATATCATGAAACTGGTCCATAAGAAGTATTGAAAATAAGATGGAAAGAAGCATGCATAAAGGCCTGTCCCTGGGAAAATGCAGTTATGAGAGAGGTTATAAGAATATGGTCTTTTGATTCCTCCAGGCCTGGGTGTGAGTCCTAGCTCTGTCACTTAGTAGTTGTATGACTTTGGGCAAGTTTCTTAACTGGACGAATGCTCAGTTTCCTCACCTGGAAAGTGGAGATAATAATGATCACTGCCTATGTGTGCTGTGAGAATTAAATGAGATGATGAAGGAAAAAAAAACAATTGTCTGGTATGTGAACAGCATGAGAGCAAGGAGTTTGTCTCTTTTCTTCATTGCTGTATCCCTGGTGTTTACAACAAAGCTGGAAAATGGAGGTGCTACCTTTTAATAAACAAACATTTACTTATTTAAATAAATGAATTAATGAATAAATGACTTAACAGAACAAAAGAAAGAACTCCCACAGAGCAATAATGATATTTTCATGGATGAAAGCAGTGGTTCTCAAATCTGGCTGCACTTTAGAATCATTTGGAGAGCTTTTGAAAAATATTTATGCCAGGACCTCCTGCCCACAGAATCTGACTTATTGGCTTGCATTTGGCCTCTAACACTGGATTTTTAAATAGCATTTATTATCTTCTAATATACTATTTAATCAGTACCTATAAGATATAATCTTATGGCATACATAATATATTAAATGTAATAATATAACAAGAAGTATTATGTTTATTTTTTATAGTCTGTCTCCTCCCTCTAGTATGTAAGCTTCATGGTGCAGAAAAGTTTTTTTTTTTTAATTTTATTGTATTTATTTTTTTATACAGCAGGCTCTTATTAGTTATCCATTTTATACATATTAGTGTATACATGTCAATCCCAATCCCAGTTACCGACTCAGCCCTGGACGCATCCATACTCACAGGCCAGAGCAATGCTGTCCGGCAGAATCTTATGTGATGGTGGGTGTGCTCTATACCTTCACTGTCCAATATGGTAACTGTTAGCACCTGTGACTATTGAGCACTTAGCATGTGGCCGGTGAGACTGAGGAAGTGAACTTTTAATTAATTCTAATTTGGATAGCCTCAAGGTAGGAAGCTCATTCAGTGGGAAAGATGAAAAAGAATGAAGGTTTGTTAGATTTTGAATTTTCAAACAGGTTTTGCAGGAACTAGCCCTAGGAGAAACTGTGGCAAGAGTAAAGTTCGTTGTTAGCATGCTTTCAGCTTTACTTCTACTTCCTTTCCATGTATATATTTATCATGTCAGAAGCTACTTTCTCAGGTTCCCACAGCGGTGCTTAGCCCAGACCTGCTTTGCCCTGCCTCTCCTTGGAGCATCTACAATGTGTGTCACAACTTGTCCCCACACCAAGCTGGGATAGAGCACTAGGCAAATAAAACAGAGAAGACAGGGCCACACAGGGACAGGGCCAATCGAACAAAACTGTCCAGCTGACCCCCTTCAGGGGAATGAAAATTCTAAATCTCACTCTAAATCCTGCTCTAGGTTTTTTCCATAGCATTTTAATATTCTGAAATACTACATAATTTAACTATGTTGTGTTTATTATTTAATGCTTCTCTCTCCATGCAAGAATGTGTAGAGGAAATTTTGTGTATATTGTTCACTGATACACCAAGTTACCTAGAGCAGAGTCTGTTGAATAAATGAATTGGACCTGGTGAGGGAGACGGACTGTGCAAGTGGTACAGGGAGGCATCAAGATGCTAGGAGTGAGTTTAAACTAGAACAGGATCCCAGACAGTAGCTGAAGGGTACGGGAATAGGATTTAGCTCAGGACTTGACCAAAGGGTAAATCCTGGGTGCAATTCCAAAGAATAGTAGTTCCTGACCACTAGGTTAGGAAGGACTGTGAAACCAACCCTGAGCCAAGCAAAAGAGCATTGTAATCAATTAGTTATGTCTGCCATGAGTGCAGGACTGATTGCCCAAGTGCCCCCTATTTGTCTATCTTGACTAGTGTAATGAAGAATTAAGGGTCCAGCCCAAGGGCCTGTGATTCGGGCCAGGTGTCCAATCCAGTGAGGGAACTTGAGATCACTGAAAAACGCAAAAGCACTCACCTGATCATCCAATCTGTTAAACACAGCAGGGTAATATTAGGAAGACAGGCCAGTTAGAAAGTCAAGAGATGCCGATGTCCCCCACAGACACAACATAGTTCAAAATAAAGGCGTCAAGATGCATTCATTGATTCGACCAACATCTATTTATTATCTCTGTTCCAAGCATTATTCTAGGCACACATTATAGAAGACATGGCATGAATAAAACACAAAATTCCCTACCTTCATGAAGCTTATGTTCTAGCCATAATACTCAAAATAACCAAAGTATATAGTATGATAAATAGCAGTAAGAATTAAGCAAGACGGGGTTTAGGAAGTATGTATGGGAGTACAGTTGTTGAAATTTCAGATAGAGTAGCCGGGAGGGCTTCACATAGCTGACAAATTCAAGATCCACCTCTTGAGGGCTGGAAATCCTAATTACTACAGAATTGCATTGGGTTGGCCCAAGTATCTTGGTGAAACTGGGCTTGCAGAGACCAGACTTGGCACCTAGAGAACACTCGCTAGAGGGGAGCAGGATGCGGCTCTTCTTGTTGTGAGTCTGGTCTTGGATGTGTCTTTGGAGTCACCCAGCAGCAAGGACTTTCCACTGTACTCTCTCCTGGTACAAATAATGCCATGGGCCTCCTTAGCAATCTGATGATGCCTGACCTCCTTTTTAGGATAATGTTTTTGAAAGCATAAAATAAAATACATGGTATTACAGGACTTTTCTGGCGGTCCAGTGGTTGGGATTCCATGCTTCCACTGCGGGGGGCATGGGTTCGATCCCTGGTTGGAGAACTAGGATCCCACAATGTCACGTGGTGTGGCCAAAAAATAAATAAATTTAATTTAATTTAAAAATACATTGTATTACAAAGGAAGCAAAATATATTGAAATATACTTATCAAATATTTTTAACAAATTTGTGATATAGTAATATATATGATTCTTTATTAATGCATTAAATAATAAAATCTAGAGACTGGTGTAATAGCTACCATAATTTTGAAGTGGGAATAATTGAAAATATTTTGATATATCTGAAACAATAACATGATATGAAAAAATGGTGATTTCTATTGCTAACAAAGTCTCTTGCAGTTTGTTGCCTACATCTGTAGCTGAATAAAATGCTAAATTTCAGCTAGAGGTAAGTTAAAATAAAATAGTAGTCTTTCCCCCATCCAAGTTCATGGACTCCCTGAATTAAGAGCCACCGGCCTAGTAGAATAAGTTTGGGAGTGTTCCTCCCTCTGCTATATTTTGGAGGCATTTGAGAAGGATAGGTGTTAGCTCTTCTCTAAATGTTTGATAGAATTTGCCTATGAAGCCATCTGGTCCTGGGCTTATGTTTGTTGGAAGATTTTTAATCACAGTTTCAATTTCAGGGCTTGTGATTGGTTGGTTTATATTTTCTATTTCTTCTTGGTTCAGTCTCAGAAGGTTGTGCTTTTCTAAGAATTTGTCCATTTCTTCCAGGTTGTCCATTTTACTGGCATATAGTTGCTTGTAGTAATCTCATGATCCTTTGTATTTCTGCAGTGTCACCTGTTACTTCTCCTTTTTCATTTCTAATTCTGCTGATTTGAGTCTTCGCCCTTTTTTTCCTGATGAGTCTGGCTAATGGTTTATCAATTTTGTTTATATTCTCCAAGAATCAGCTTTTAGTTTTATTGATCTTTGTTATTGTTTCCTTCATTTCTTTTTCATTTATTTCTGATCTGATCTTTATGATTTCTTTCCTTCTGCTAACTTTAGGGTTTTTTTTGTTCTTCTTTCTCTAATTGCTTAAGTGTAAGGTTAGGTTGTTTATCTGAGATTTTCCTTGTTTCTTGGGGTAGGATTGTATTGCTATAAACTTCTCTCTTAGAACTGCTTTTGCTGCATCCCATAGGTTTTGGGTCATTGTGTTTTCATTGTCATTTGTTTAAGGCCAGACACTATAAAACTCTTAGAGGAAAACATAGGAAGAACACTCTTTGACATAAATCACAGCAAGATCCTTTTTGACCCACCTCCTAGAGAAATGGAAGTAAAAACAAAAATAAACAAATGGGACCTAATGAAACTTAAAAGCTTTTGCACAGCAAAGGGAACCATAAACAAGACGAAAAGACAACACTCAGAAAGCGAGAAAATATTTACAAATGAAGCAACTGACAAAGGATTAATCTCCAAAATATACAAGCAACTCATGCAGCTCAATATCCAAAAAACAAACAACCCAATCTAAAAATGGGCAGAAGTCCTAAATAGACATTTCTCCAATGAAGATATATAGATTGCCAACAGACACATGAAAGAATGCTCAACATCACTAATCATTAGAGAAATGCAAATCAACCACAACAAGGTATCACCTCACACCGGTCAGAGTGGCCATCATCAAAAAATCTACAAACAATAAATGCTGGAGAAGGTGTGGAGCAAAGGGAACCCTCTTGGACTGGTGGTGGGAATGTAAATTAATACAGCCACTATGGAGAACAGTATGGAGGTTCCTTAAAAAACTAAAAATAGAACTACCATATGACCCAGCAATCCCACTACAGGGCATATACCCTGAGAAAACCATAATTCAAAAAGAGACATGTACCATAATGTTCATTGCAGCACTATTTACAATAGCCAGGACCTGGAAGCACCCTAAGTGTCCATTTATCCAGATGAATGGATAAAGAAGACGTGACACATATATACAATGGAATATTACTCAGCCATAAAAAGAAAAGAGTCACCAGCCTAGTCCTATCATGCCTGTCTTCATGTCCACAATAGGCAGATGCTACTGAAAGCAAAACTAACACAGTGTTGATTCAGAGGGCAATTACCTTTCACTTGGAGGGAGAAAATGGTTGAACTAATTTGATTTGCTGAGCCTTTTCTATTCCCCAATAAAACCTGATTATACATAGTCATGAGCAAGACGGTCATGGATGACTTGTGGAGACCATCTCATTAATCTATAGTCAGTTTTCATAAAATTTATTAATTCAGCAGATATGTATTGAGCACCTATTATATGCCATGCACTGTTCTATATACTAGGGATACATCAGTGAACAAATAGACCCCCCCCCCCAAAAAAAGCCCTTCCCTCATGACCCTGAGATTCCAGTGGAGAGTGGTTGGGGGAGGGGCTGGTAGGAGCGGGGTTCAGACAATAAACACAAACAAATTATATAAATGATATCATAGGCAGGGAGATGATAAGTGCTGTGAGAATATATATATAACAGTGTAAGGTGTACAGGGAGCTAGAGGGAGACCTGCAACTTTAAATGGAGTGATCAGGGTAAAGTTGATTAGGAAAATGAGGGTCAAATTTAAGAAAAGACCTGAAGGAGGTGAAATTAATCAAATGAGTTATCTCTCCCAAAGTGACCAAGTTCTTCTGTGTCAATAGGCAGCATGGGTTAACCGAAGGAGCACAAGAATGGATTCAAGCATCCTTGTCTCTGTTCTCTCTCTGCCAGTTGACTTTTCCTGGACTTGGTTTCCTCATCTATGAAAGCAGAGAGTCCTAACTAGGTCAGCAGTTATAGAGCCATGATTGCCACAACCTTGGGGTGGTGGAGGTATTTTGGAGAGCAGGGAGGTACTTTGGAGGGAGATACTGCTGTTAGAGGCTAAGTAGGTCAAGATTTGAGTCACTTCTCCAGCTTCAACCTTTGATCCGTTTTATATAATGTGGCTGCAAATCAGATTTTGTTTGAAAAAAGTGTTTCACTACAACCCCCCCCTAACAAAAATGTCTGAAAACTACAAATAGTAATTATAGATTTTTATCTTTTAAATAACTGTCATAATTATTCAAAAGAAAAATCAAAACAGCGTTGTATATACTGCTGCCTTGATTCTTCACTGCTCACAGCTTGCCGTGATTTCACTACTTCTTTTGGCTTTATTTCATTACTCTCCACACAGAGGTATTTATAGTGATGATAATGAGTTTCAAAACAAATCTAACGAAATGTGCATTTCTGTAGAATCTTGAGTTCCTAGAATAAACAAGCATTGATTTAGGGAACCAAGTTCCACAGCAACCGGGTGAGGAGTCTGCCCCAGGAAGGTGACTGTGCAGCTTGCACATCCTTGCCTTCCTGGCACTGTGCTGCCCCAGATATCCCTACCTGCTCCACCAGTGCATTCCGGATTGATTCTGTTGAAGGATCATTGGATCATTCCCATTAAAAATAGTCCTCCAACTGACACAGGTGCGTGCTCACCTAGAGGAATTTTCTAATAGGCGATAGATCCTCAGTACAGGGTCTCGCTCAGTCAGCCGTCAGACACAGCATACCCACATAACTGATTAGATCGTCCTCCCCATAAATATTCCGCCACCAAAGAAGAGATTTACGATACTGTATCTTCAGTTCAATTTTCAGAACGATTTACAGCTCACACACATCCAAAAACTCATTACCAACTGCATTATTTGAAAACAAAGCGATAACTTGCTCTCCTCCGAGAGGACCAGGGGAGCCTTTCCCGGCGCTTTCCCTCCCCCACTATCTCTGCCACTGCTCTTACAAGGATATATATATAACAAACCTCTGAAGTGAAGTTACAAAGCACACATGCTGCACGGCGTGTAGTAGTCTATTAAGTGAAAAGCCTTTAGAGGATCACATATTTGTCTTTAAACTGGGAACCTTGACAGAACTTTTCAAGAAAGTGAGAGGCCTAGAGCAGAGATTGTGCTGAGAATCCATGAGGCCCCGGGAGCGTCCTCCTGCTAGACAGTGACACCACTGCATGGACGCCGAGTTCAGTCAATAGCAATGTTCTACGTGCACCTGACTTCATGGCTTCCTGTCTATGGGCGGCCCAGGGTGACCTCGCAGCAGTGTCCCCAAGCCCTGGCTGCACATCAGAACCCCCAAGGGGACTTTACAAGAAAAGACTGGCCCCCCAGCCCCATATTTAGTGATTCTGGTTTAACTGATCTAGGGTAGAGCCCAGACATAAGTATTTTCAAACACAGAACTCTCCAGAGGTTTCTTCATGTCCCTGGCTTTAGTTTCCTCAGCGGTGAACTACAGTAGGCACTTGCTCTGACAAGCTGGGTGAAGGTACACACAAGTCTGGCTTGTTAACCACTGTAGCTCACGCTAGTGCCTGGCACACATTAGTAGCTCACTAAATATGAGTTGAATTAACCAGTGAATAAACATCAAGTCCCAGGCACGGTTCAATCAGTGACAGCTAATATTGCTAATCAAAATGCCTTTTTAAAACCTTTTAATTTACAGTTTTTATCAACAAAAATGTTCTTATTTGACTCTTGCTTTTCCATTCCAAACGCACTGTTTCTTCTCAGAACCAATTTTTTGGTTGTCACATTGTCACGTAATAGGGAGAATTATGAAATCAGATACTGTAAGAAAAGTACCAGCATCCGGCACTGGTACATACCTTTGTACCTTAAAGTATTTGCCTGTGTCCTGTTTCAGTGATACATTGGAGAAGAAATGCTCCTTGTCTCCGTTTGCCATTCCTCATTTTATTGAGAACATATTTTTCCCATAACTAACTTCATACCAAGATGGAAAAGGAAAACTATATCTCAAAATTCAACATTCTTACAAAAAAATATGTTTGTAGAGGCAAACATCACAACATGAAAAATTTCAAATTAAAACGTCCATTTTCATTTTAGTTCCAATAGCATCAAAGTCCTTTGCTAATCCAGTAGGAGTGGGACACTGATCTTGCCTCCACATGAAACGCACCTCCTTGCAGCGCACACACACAGGTGCACTGTTTAGTCATTCTGGCCCACGTCATTGATTGGTGCCGGTAGCCACACCATCAGTCCCGCTGGAGAAGTACTGATGACCAGCATTGGTAATGAAGGCAGCTGGAAGAGTTAGTGCCACTGAGCTGAGTTCCAGGGACGATAAACGGACCCAACTGCAGGCTCAATTATATCAGAGAAGGGGGATTCTGAAAAAGTAGCCGCTGAGGTGGTCCACACAATTAATTAGCCCATTTAATTGAGATTCATCCCCAATTCTTCCTTCTGTTTTCTCAATTTGAATTCCTTTCCACATCACTTAGGTGGCGCTGTGATTCACTTATACTAAATCATCCTTTTAAAACCAGGTCCTTCATAGTCGCGATTTAAAACTTCCGAGTTTTATTCAGATTTGGTGCCTTTGAAAGCCAACTTCAGACTGCTCTTTAAAATATGCATAATTTTCACCCCCTCAGCCAATCAGGTCGACCCCTGCCACATTCTTTTGAGGTGCGTGTTCCCCCAGGGTTGCCTCCAATGCTTTTGCATCTTTGAAAAATAGCTGTAATAAAAATTCAAATACAATCAAAAATGAACATAAATAAAACACAGTTTCCTCCAAATGATTTATGAAACACTAAAACCTTCACTTCCCTGTCTTCCTGCCTGTCAAGAGTGCCGCAGCGTACATCCTTGGGGTGACGGGGCTGCTCTGCGTTCCCCTGCAGAGTCTTCCATGGGCGCTGCCTTGACAACGGAGAACGCCCGGAAGCCTGCCAGCTCTCAGAGAATGTCGATCTCCCTTTATCCATCAAAGCACCAGGATGATTTCATCCGTGGCGAGAAGGTACAGCTCTATATTTCCTCCTCAGAGGGCTCTATTTTTAACAAAAATGCTGGGATGAAAAATCTGTCAGGACAGCAACAGGTGGGGGATGGAAGAGTGATTCACCTCATCCCACATGGATTTTACTAGTGCCCCAATCTTAGAGAAAGGCACTGTGGAGCTAGGTTCACTCCTCCTCAACCGTCCACCCACCTCAACTGTCCCCATTCCCTGACAGTCCCCAATTCCCTGCCTTAGTAACCACAGAGATACCTGGAGTGGGTCTTAGATGGTAGTTGACATGTACAGAATCCCCTGGAGGGAATGTGGAAACACAGGTTGCTGGGGTCCTGTAGAGTTTTGATTCAGTAGCTCTGTGGTGAGACCTGAGAACCTGCACTTCTTTCCCCCCCAGTTTTATTAAGATATAATTGAGAGAATTTCCTGGTGGTCCAGAGGTGAGGACTCCATGCTTCCACTGCAAGGGCCACAAGTTCTATCCCTGGTCAGGGAACTAAGATCCTGCAACCCGCAGTGTGGCCAAAAAAAAAAAAAATATATATATATATATGTATATATATATATATGTATATATGTATATGTGTGTGTATATATATATATATATATAACTGACATATAACATTGTGTAAGTTTGTTATACAACATCATGATTTGATATACATATATTGCAAAATGATTATCACAATAAGGTTAGTTAACACATCCATCACCTCACATAGTTGTGTTTGTGTATGTGTGTGACGAGAACTTTTAAGATCTATAGTCTTAGCAGCTTTCAAGTGTTTGATACAGCATTGTTAACTATAGTTGTCATGCCGTACGTTAAATCCCCAGGACTATTCATCTTATAATGGGAAGTTTGTACCCTTTGACCACCTTTACCCATTTCCCCCAACCCCCAAACCTGGCAACCACCAATCTACTCTCTGTTTCTATGAGTTCAGTTTTTGGGGGATTCCACATATAAGTGAGATCATACTATTTGTCTTTGTCTGGCTTATTTCACTTAGCATAATGCCCTCAAGATCTATCCATGTTGTTACAAAAGGCAAGATTTCCTTCTTTTTTTATGACCGATTAATATTCCATTATATATATACAGGCATACCTCCAAGACATTATGGGTTTCGTTCCAGACCACCACAGTAAAGCAAATGTCACAATAAAGTGAATCACAAATTTATTGGTTTCCCAAGGTATATAAAAGTTATGTTTATACTGTAGTCTATTAAGTGTACAATAGCATTGTGTCTAAAAACCAATGTGCATACCTTAATTTAAAAATACTTTATTGCTAAAAAATGCTAACCTCCATCTCAACCTTCAGTGAGTCACCATGTTTTGGTTGGTGGAGTGTCTTGCGTCCGCGGTGATGGCTACTGACTGATCAGAGTGGTAGTTGCTGAAGGTTGGGGTAGCGGTGACAAATTCTTAAAATAACAGTGAAGTTTGCCACATCAATTGACTCTTCCTTTCACAAACAATTTCTCTATGGTGTGCAATGCTGCTTGATAGCATTTTACACACAGTAAAACTTCTTTCAAAACTGGAGTCAATCCTTTCAAACCCTGACACTGCTTTATCAACTAAGTTGATGTACTATCCTAAATCCTTTGTTGCCATTTCAACAATCTCCACAGCAACTTCACCAGGAGTAGATGCCATCTCAAGAAATCACTTTCTTTGCTCATCCATAAGAAGCAACTCCTCATCCATTTGAGTTTTGTCATGAGATGGCAGCAATTCAGTTACATCTTCGGGCTCCACTTCTAATTCTGATTCTCTTGCCATTTCCACCACGTTGGCAGTTACTTCCTCCACTGAAGTCTCGAACCCCTCAAAGTCATCCGTGAGGGTTGGAATCAACTTCTACCAAACTCCTGTTAATGTTGCTATTTGGACCTCTTCCCATGAATCATGAATATTCTGAATGGCATCTAGAATCCTTTCCAGAAGACTTTCAACTGACTTTGCCCACATCCATTAGAAGAATCACTATCTATGGCAGCTATAGCCTTATGAAGTGTATTTCTTAATAAGTTTTGAAAGTGTAAATTACTCCTTGATCCATGGGCTGCAGAATGCATGTTGTGTTAGCAGGCATGAAAACAATATTAATCTTGTTATATATCTCCATCAGAGCTCTTGGGTGACCAGGTGCATTTTCAGTGAGCAGTACTATTTTAAAAGTAATCTTTTTTTTCTGAGCAGTAGTTCTCAACAGTGGGCTTAAAATATTCAGTAAACTATGCTGTAAACAGATGGGCTGTCATCCAGGTTTTGTTGTTCCATTTATAGAGCATAGGCAGAGTAGATTTAGGATAATGCTTAAGGATCCTGGGATTTTCAGAATGGTAAATGAGCATTGGCTTCAACTTACAGTCATCAACTGGAGTAACCTTTAACAAGAGAGTCAGACTGTCCTTTGAAATTTTGAAGCCAGACATTGACTTCTCCTTTCTAGCTATGAAAGTCCTAGATGACATCTTCTTCCAACATAGGTCTGTTTCATCTACATTGAAAACCTGTTGTTTAGTGTAGGCACCTTCATGAATGATCTTAGCTACATCTTCTGGATAACTTGCTACAGCTTCTACATCAGCACTTTCTACTTCACCTTACTCTTTTATATTATATTATTACCAATCTCTGCTAGCTTCAAACTTTTTCTCTGCAGCTTCCTCTCCTCTCTAAGCTTTCATAGCACTGAGGAAAGTTAAGGCCTTGTTCTGGATTAGACTTTGGCTTAAGGGAATGTTGTGATTGGTTAGATCTTCTATCCAGACCACTACAACTTTCTCCATATAAATAAGGCTGTTTCACTTTCTTATCATTCATGTGTTCACTGGAGTAGCAATTTAATTTCCTTCAAGAACTTTTTCTTTGCATTCACAACTTGGCTAACTGGCACAAGTGGCCTAGCTTTCGGCCTATCTCAGCTTTTGGTATTTCTTCCTCACTAAGCTTAAATGTTGATTTAAAGTGAGAGATGTGCAACTTCCTTTCACTTGCACAGTTAGAGGCCATTGTAGGGTCATTAACTGGCCTAATTTCAATATTGTTGTTTCTCAGGGAATAGGGAGGCCCAAGGAGAGGTAGACAAAAGGGGGAATGGCTAGTCTTTGGAGCAGTCCATTTATCAATTACATTTGCTACATTTATCAATTACATTTGCTATCTTTATATGGTCGTGGTTTGTGGCACCCCAAAACAATTACAATAGTAACATCAAAGATCACTGATCACAGTCTAAGTAGACATTTCTCCAAATGTCTATATTTGGACATACAGATGGCCATCAGCCACATGAAAAGACGCTTAACATCACTAATTATTAGAGAAGTGCAAATCAAAACTACAATAAGGTATCACCTCACTACAGTCAGAATGGCCATCATCAAAAAGTCTACAAATAATAAATGCTGAAAAGCGTATGGCGAAAAGAGAATGCTCCTACACTGTTGGTGGGAATGTAAATTGGTACAGCCACTATGTATGGAGGTTCCCTAAAAAACTAAAAATAGAGTTACCATTATGATCCAGCAATCCCACTCCCGGGCATATATCCAGAGAAAACCATAATTCGAAAAGATACATGCACTCCAATGTTCATTGCAGCACTATTTACAATAGCCAAGACATGGAAGCAACCTAAATGTCTATCGACAGATGAATGGATAAAGAACAATGGTACATATATACAGTGGAATATTACTCAGCCATTAAAAAGAATGAAATAATGCCATATGCAGCAACATGAATGTACCTAAAAATTGTCATACTAAGTGAAGTAAGCCAGACAGAGAAAGACAAATATCATATGATATCATTTATATGTGGAATGTAAAAAAAAAATACAAATGAACTTATTTACAAAACAGACCCACAGACATAGAAAGCAAACTTATGTTTACTAAAGGGGAAAGTGAGATGGAGGGATAAATTAGGAGTTCGGGATCAACATATACACACTACTACATATAAAATAGATAACCAACAAGGGCCTACTGTATAGCTCTACACAGTATAGTAACTATATCGGATATTTTGTAATAACTTATAAGGGAAAAGAATCTGAAAAAGATATATATATATATGTATACATATATGTATATATGTATAACTGGACCACTGTGCTGTACACCTGAAACTAACACATTATAAATCAACTATACTTCAGTTTAAAAAATAATTTTAAATAATTAAAAAATTAAAAAAAAATTTTAAAGATCACTGATCACAGATCACCATAGCAAATGTAATAATAATGAAAAAGTTTGAAATACTGTAAGAATTGCCAAAATGTGACACAGAGACATGAAGTGAACAAATGCTGTTGGAAAAATGGGACTGATAGACTTGCTCAATGCAAGGTTGTCACAAACTTTCAGTTTGTAAAAAACACAACATCTGCAAAGTGCAAAAGGGAGAAGCACAGTAAAACAAGGAATGCTTGTACCTGTTGGCCATTTGTATTTCTTCTTTGGAACTATGTCCATTCAGCTCCTTTGCCCATTTTTTAATTAGATTACTTTTTGTATGAGTTCCTTATATATTTTGGATATTAGCCCTTTATCCATGATATTTTTTTCCTATCCTGTAGGAAATATTTTTTTCCTATCCTGTAGGTTACCTTTTCATTTTGTTGATCATTTCTTTTTACATGCAGAAGCTTTTTAGTTTGATATAGTCCCACTTGATTATTCTTGTTTTCGTTTCTTGTGCTTTTGGTGTCATAGACAGCAAATCATTGCCAATATCAATGTCAAGGAAATTTTTTCCTATGTTTTCTTCTCAGAGTCTTATGGTTTCATGTCTTTCATTTAAGTCTTTAACCCATTTCAAGTTAATTTTTGTGAGTGGTGTAAGATAGGAGCCCAGTTTCATTCTCTTGCATGTGAATATCCAATTTTCCCATCATCACTTATTGAAGAGACTTATCTTTTCCCCATTGAGTATTCTTGCCTCTTTTGTCAAAAATTAGTTAACCATATATGTGTGAGTTTGTTTCTGGGCTCTGGACTTGATCCATTAGTAGTCTCTGTGTCTGTTTTTATGCCAGTATCTTATTATTTTGATTACAAGTTTTGTAGTATAGTTTAAAATCAGGACAAGTGAGGCCTCCAGCTTTGTTCTTCTTTCTCAAGATTGGCTTGGCTATGTGGGATGTTTTGTGGTTCCATACAAATTTTAGAATACTTTCTATTTCTGTAAAAACTGTCATTGGGATTTTGGTTCTAATTCCAAAGATTCCATAGACTCTTAGATTGTTTTGGGCATTATGGACATTTTAATAATATTAATTATTTCAATCCATGATTATGTGATATCTTTCTATCTGTTTGTGTCTTCTTCAAGTTCTTTCATCAATGCCTTATAATCTTCAGGGTACAGACCTTTCACCACCTTGGTTAAATTTATTCCCTAAGTATGTTTTTGTTTTGATGCTATTGTGAATGGGTTTGTTTTCTTTATTTCTTTTTCAAATACTTTGTTATCGTTTAGTGTATAGAAATGTGCCTGATTTTTGCATATTGACTTCGTATCCTGCAACTTTACTGAAATTGTTTATTAGTTCCAACTGGTTTTTTTTTTCTTTTTGGTGGATTCTTTAGGGTTTTCTATATGTAATATGTCATTTGCAAAAAAAAGGCAATTTTATGTCTTCCTTTCCAATTTGGATGCCTTAAATTTCTGTTTCTTGCCTAAATGCTATGGCTAGGACTTCCAGTAATATGTTGAGTAGAAGTGGGGAAAGTGGGCGTCCATGTCTTGTTCTTGATCTTAAAGGAAAAGCTTTCAGTCTTTTACCATTGAGTATGATGTTAGCTGTGGGCTTGTCCTACATTTTTATGTTGCAGTGCATTCCTTCTATACCCAATTTGTTAGAATCTGCATTTCTAACAAGTTCCCAGGTGATGCTGATGCTGCTGGACTGGGAGCCATGCTTTGGGAACAAGTCATCTAACTTCTCAGGGACTGAAGTTTCCTTTATGGGACTCAGGTAGGAATGAGATTGTGCTGAGAACAATTCAAAATGTACTAGACCTGATCATATCATATTCTATAGAAAGATCTTAGGGTTATGTGATTCCCAGGGGATTTTCTACACACACACACACACACACACACACACACACACACACACACACACACACACACACACACTCTCACACACTTGTGCAGGAAGATGCATGGCACACTGGGAATAATTCAAAACAAGTTAGACACATGATGAATCCTTCCCCTTGAATAACTCACAGACTAATGGAAGAAAAGGTACAAAAATAAATAATTAGAGAACACTGTGATAAATGCTTTAGAGAAAGTGTATACCAAATTTGTGGGAGCCCAAAGGAGTAAGTGATTAATTGTCCAGGGAAGTTAGGAAAGTTTTCCAAAAAGGAGGTGACACTAAACCCGGCACTTGAGGGGTGTATGAGAGTAGAAGGTGAAGTAAGGAGTTTTCAGGCAATAAACGGAACAGATGTAAAAGACAGCTGAGACAGCTGAAAAGACCTAGTGCTCAGAGAAAATAAAAGAATTTTATGTGTACTTAAGGGACTGTTTGGAGATTGGTGTGTGTAGGTTCTTAAATGCCAACCTGCGGAGTTGAACCTTGAAACAAACAAAAGGTTTTCAGGTCAGATCTGTATTTGCATGAGAGACTAGCTCACTATCCTTCTGGAATCATTTTTGGGCTCCAGTGCAGTTCCCTGAATCTGTCTGTAGCCACCAAAGCCATCCGGAGTTTGAGGAAAGGTTGGCTACAGAAATCAATCAGATTCAATAAATTGACTGAGCAACTGGGACACAATACAGAGATGACCAAACAAGCTGCTATCTGGAAGCTACTACATATAAGAGTAAGCTCTGCCTAAGACCCAAGAAGCTCACACGGCCAGATATTGGCAGGAATTTTGACCTGGGCCACATATCAGGTCTCCATGCATGTGGGTGTTCTACTGATGATGAGGCTGTGAAGACTGTACCTGATGTACAGCCACTGAGCCTGACACAAATGTGAGTCAAGTGCAAAATAATGGTAAAATGTTATAAGATAGCTACTATATGGGTATAAATTTTGCAGTTACAAGGTCAGATGTACAAAAATAGAACTTTAAAAAATTTATTTCCCTATAACTCAACCTACCTTAGCTCTCAAACTTTCATTTCACCTGGAGCAGAAAACTTTGTGTAGTCACTTCCAGGGAAACTCAATCCATTCAGTGTTCTCACCTTCTCCTTTTAACTTGTTTTTGCCCAGAGATTAATCCAATCATGGGGGCTCAAGTAGTCACCATGTGTCATTGGTAGGCAGCATATTTTCCCCATCTCCTTCTTCCATGGTCATATGCTGTGTCCACTACTAACACCTCTGGCTAGATGTTTTTACTTTGGGGGCGCTAACCACACTGCAACTGCTGCTGAACCTTGCAGGCTCCACCCTGCTTTCTGGGCACCAGGGCCATATTGGTCACCTGCATCCTTCTTGTCTAGATGTGAGGGCCTCTCAGGTACAGAAGTGGCTGTACCCATCTTAAGGACACAGATTACTTTCTTTACTCTTCTACATTACTTCAGGGATGAGTAAACTTGATGGTTGTGGGCTGTCAATTCTTCTCTGCTTAAGTATACTTGAGCCATTTTTAATCTACTGGAGACCCAGTTGGTGCAGGGGGTTCTGGGTCTAAGAGACTTTTTGTTCTCTCAGGCTTTACACAGGAAGCAAAGCACAAGTACCCCTGTTCTGGATCTTCCCCCAGACTTCTCTGGGCTTTCTATTGTCTAACCTCTGCCATGAACTCATCCTGGAAGGTGTGGAATCCCCTCTCCATCACCAACCAGTTCTGGTATATCCCCGCCAATCCATCTCCTACCACCAACTGATTGAACGTATGTCTATTTTAGAGCAGTAAAATCTGTTACTTAAAAAAGAAATTAACTTCAGCTACCTTCAAATTATTTGGATAATATACTACAGTTATTCATTTATTCATTTATTATTGAGTATTTACTATGTATCAAATATGTTCTAGGGACTTAGGCTATGGCAAGAAACCATACATAAAAAATTTCTGCACCATGAAGAAATACACAAGTAGCTTGAAGGTCTGAGGAGGGCTCAGAACCAGGATTGAGCTTCAGGATGGTAAGGAGCCAGGAACCTGGAAATGAGTCACATACCAAGGAAACCAAATCAGGTTAACTGGTGGGCTGTCAGTGTAACAAGGATGAGTACAAGTAGAAATGAGCTGGAGTAGAATCCAGCTGGCTGGAATCCAAGGGTGTCTGTACAAGGTCTGTGGGGAATACATGAGAGGACACTCAATGACTTGTTTGTCACTACTCTTCTGCCCCCAAGAGCTGAACATTTTCTCATCTCCCTTATCCTTACCTTCCTCCTTTTAAGTATCCAGCCATCCAGGTCAGACATATTGGAATGGTCTTTGATTCTTTGTGAACTCTTGAGCCCTGTCCCCCACCTCCCACATAACCCGTCTGCTTCCTTAGTCCCACCCCCGTTGCCCACATCTGGGTTCATATCCTTATTTTTCTCTCCCTTGAACAATTAGTAAAACCTCTCAAATTATCTTATCACCACTAATCTTTTCACTTGCCAGTCTTTTTTGATGCACCCCTATAAAATCAGACTTCTTAAACCATAGAATTGATCCTTATCTGCTGGACCCCCAACTTCAGTGGCCTCTCCTGCTTCCAAAATCAAGTCCCCGTGTTGCCCTGTCATTTCAGACATTCTGTGAAATAGTCCAATCTACATTTTAAATGTTATCTTTTCTTACAAACTTGTGCTGTATTCTACAGCCAAGTTGGATTAATTTTGACTCCTAAATCTATTTCCTGTCTTGATTTACTCATGCTGTTCTTTCCACCTGGGACACCTTCCCCACCCTTTCAACTTGACCTTGCATACATAACCCAACGTTGCTTAAAGGCTCATGTTAAATTCCACCCCTACAAAATGTCTTCCTAATTTCCCTGTAAATTAAATGTTCTCCATCTACTTCTCCAGATTCATTCTCTACCCTTGTCCACTGTGCTGGGTGCCTAGGAGGCTGACCTGCATAGATTGTGTCATTTACCCTCTGGCTTCTAATTGGGTTTGGCCAATGGGACAATATCAGGGGGCAAGAGAGAGAGGTCAGGGTATTTACTGCCCTGACACCCTTCCTGTGTGGCCGCAGGTAGCAGAGACTGCCCTCCATACTGAAGGCTGCCACTCCTGTCAGAGGCCCCTCTCTACAGTTTCTGCCTTTTCAGGTCTAGGGGTGGTAATTGTGCTCTGCTCTTGCTAACCCTGCAGTGCTTTACCATTTTTGTTTGTTTCTATTAATTTGTCCCATTCCTTTGTACAGAATTATTTCATGAAATGCTCCTCAATTATTCCTTTTGGATGTTCCATCCATTTACTACCAAATGTCCTGGCTGGTATACCCCACACTAGATGTAATTACTCTCTCCTTTAAATCCCTTCTCTCTTAGGGTACTTTCTATGGTTGTAGAGCATTTATCATCTGTCAGTCACTATTCTGGATGCTGGGAATACAGTGATGAGCAATATAGATAAGCCCTTGCCACCTTGAACTAGAATAATGGAACTAGTATTTAATAAGTGATTACCACATGCCAGGCACTTGTAAAAGTCCTTTACATGTAGTGAATCACTTCATCCACACAACAACCTTGTGATATATTTTACTAATGAGAAAATAGAACCTCAGAGAAATTAAGTAATTTGCCTGAGGTTACACAGCCAAGAAGTAGCACAGCTGGGATTCTAATCCACATGGTCTGATGCCAAAGCTCATATGTTGTCTCTTACTAGCTTAGTGTCCTTTGCAATGAGTAGTGCATACATGACACTCAGCACGTTTGTTGGGCTGATTTGAGTAGATGGTCCCATTAGGAAAGGAAGAAACCAATGGGATTATGCTTTCTATAGGTTCAACAAAATTTTGATTTCAATAGCTTTCAAGAATAATTTGGTCTTCTTTATTTTGTATTATGTTTATCTGCAGTAGCAGGTGGTAAGAAATAGATTCTTTTCCCCATTTAACCGAGCTAAATAGCTGGTCACATGGCTGGATCTTCATCACTAAGAGAATTGTGTGCTCTAACCCTGGGCAGAAGGCAGCGTCTCTTGTGACATAGCAAGGCTCAATGCATAGTATTTGCAGCAAATGTTCAGGTACAACAGAATAGCGCCCAACTTGTAATCGTTAATAGAAACCCGTGTAAGAGTTTGCCACAGCTGTGACTTCTTCTACTGGTGAATCATTCTGTTTGAAATATAATGTACCCAAAAAGCAGCAAAAACTGTAGTTAGAAATCACTGTAATGGCTTTCATGAAAGCCATTGCTAATTTAGGGCCCAATTAAAGCTAGAAATCCAATTATTGCTGAATAACATAATTGCAAGAAAGTAACTTGAATTGCACGCATGTCAGTAATTAAGGAGGAAACTTTAAAAAGAAGATCTGTCTGAACCATTACAAGGAGGGGCTAAAGAGTCTGAAGATCTGCTTCCTTTCTCCTTCAGGGTGGGTCACAGCAAGAAATGCCCCAGCCATTAGGTGTGGGCAGTCAGCTCTGAATCTTGTAAACATGTTGTGCTCTTACAACCTAGCTCACAAGGTCCTGGTAAGATAAATGTAGAATTTATGAGCAGGTTAATCCGATATCTGAGTCCACTTCCTATGAACATCAAATACATTGTTAGCTCTGAAAAATTAAATATCAGGAGGTGCTATAAGTTAAATACTTGAGCTACTATAGAAAGCAGTTGGCAGTATAAATGTTGAATGCTGTACCTTTACAGTTCAAAGTCAGATTTTGACCTTGTGGTTAATTTTGCTGCACTGATTCTGTTGCTTGCAAAGGAGTGACCAGGCCGCTGGGGATATGGGCTTGGAGAGCTACAGACTGGGCACACCCAGTGTGTAAAATACTAAAAGTGCTGCCCTGGGTAGGGCAAAGTGTAGCTCGTTACTGGCAAATGTCTGGTATATTTCGCTTTATATCCCTGACCTGCGGAGGGCGCTAGCAGCATCTCTAGTAGCAGCACTCAGTATCCTGGGTAGGTGATTTCATTTCACTCTACAGGATATCAGGTGGTTTGAACTTTTACTGAAATACAGCAAGGCCACAATTCTCAAATTGTGTGCCTCAGAATCACGTAGAGGGCTTGTTAAAACACAGATGCTGGGCCCCAGAGTTTCTGAGTCAGTAGGTCTGGGAGGGGGCCCGAGAGTTGGCATTTCTAACCAGGTAATGCTGAGGTTCCCAGGTGATGCTGAAGTTGCTGGTTTGGGGACCACACTTTGAGAACCAGTGAAATAGGGCATATGAGTCAGCTGTGTCCTCTGGCGAGGAGATGGAATTATGAGTGTGGAAAGTTTACTGAGGAGTAAGACCTCTAAAAAGAAAGACTAGAAGTGGAAGTGGGTGGGGGGGCAGTCTGACGTGACGCCCAACTCACAAAATCTTGGCCCGTGGATGAAGGTTGCCCAGAGGAGTCCCTGTTGGGCAGAAATGTCAGGTTCTTGGTACCACAGTCATGCTCAGTCACTGGCTGCAGCGTCCCCAGAAGAGCCTAATGTTGGCCAAAGCTGAGGCAATCCTGAAGGAGTAAATAGCTGGAGGCTGTCAGGTGACCACATTCTCCAAATCTGGGCAACGAGTCCTTTCTTGAAGGCATATCTGAGTGATGCATCTTCGTGTCTACCATGGATACACGTGTTCTCTGTGTATGGAGAAAGTGGGGTGACCTTGGTCATGAGACTTGCAGGGAATTCAGCAGCAGTGGCCAGTAGGGAAGGGAGGGTGCTAGGAGACGACAAGACCAGGGTGAGGAGGACTGAGCAAAAAAGGTATAGCCTCCGATCCCCTATTGTGGGTTTTTAACCCTGCCTGCATGGTAGAATCACATGGGGAGCTTTGAAAAATACTGATGCCCAGGTCCCTGAGATTCTGATTAATTCAAAGAGGCCAAGAACTTGCATCACTACAATATCTTGGTAGGTCAAATCTACTGGGTGGGGCCTGGCAAAAGTGGTGCAGCAGTTGAGTAATAAAGTCGTGGAGGACAGCTCATTCGGGAGAGGGGGAGTGGCTGGAAAGGACTAGAAAGGGGTCAGAGGCCTCACTTATCACACTGGGGTTCAGGTCCAGCCCCACTGGGCATCAAGAGTGTAAACTAAAGAAACAAGGCAGAGCATAAGAGTAGTGGTAATAATAGGCACCATCTCCTGAAGTCCTTTGTGCCAGTTGTTTTACTTGCTTTATTTAATTTAATTTTTTTTTTTTTTTTTTTGCCTATTCTTATTCATCTTGGCTCCAGGCAAGGTGCACCCAGTGAATGAAATGCCAGAACCTCAGAAGAAAGCAAGAAATCCTACTCTCTCAGCACTGGGATCTATGAAGGATCATTTCACTCAGCAATAAATAAGGGGCAACAGAGGGAAAAATTAATTTGGCTCAGAAGGAATAAAATAAGCTACTGATCAACTCCGAAGACAGTATCACAATTGCCTAGACGTGTACACCTTTGATTCCTGTCCTGTTGTCCGTGTCTCCCCACTTACGACCTGTGCTTGCTGTGCACTCAGCCTCCTACTGTCCTTGCACCCCATTCCCAGCTTGATGGGCACAGCCTGAGGCAGGGTGGGTCCCTCTTGTCCCAGTGTCCCAGGCCAGGTCCAAACTTCTAGGTAGTTTTGTTTTAGTTTGTGACCAAGAGGAAAAAAGAGACAAAGTTTGAGCATGTCTGAGCCTTTCTCCACTATTAGACATTGGAGAATAGTCCCCGGAAGGCAGGGGCTAATGTCCACGGCCTGGTTCAGCCTCTCCTCCTCAGAGCAGGTAAGAATCTAAGAAAGAAAAACCTAGGACAATAGCATTGGTGGGGGGCAGGAGGGAGAAATGGGGGAACCAATCGGGGGATCCTTCAAAAGGCCTCCCACACATCTCCCCTTCCATGAAGAACCCAGACTCAGTTTTAGGGAGCGGGGTCTCTCCAAGTTCAGCTCTGGCCTAAAAAGACCCGAGGCAGCAGGATGGCACGATTAGAGTGGGCCTAGTTCTCTAGGGCTAAGGAGAGGCTTAGAGTTGGATGGTTAATAAACCTTATGGACTATCCTGCTTGGAGTTACCTGGAATGGTCTGGAATGTTACAGGAGTTTCACACAGTCTTGACCTTCCCCTTTGCTTGAAACCTTCTGGAACTTTCTATATATCTCCAGGTTCTGGGGCCCCAGGGAATGTTCTTGGCTGTGATCTTCAGCAAGAGAAAATAAACTGGAGAGGTTTATGTCAAGGAGCCCTTGAGAAAGGTCCCAGCTACTACAGACTACTAGTGTTTTTACAAACAAAACCCAAAAGAATCCCAACCCCCTGTGATGGAAACTTTGGTAGAATCTTGCTCCAAAGACACTCTGTTATGCCCACCTCCTTGGTTGAGGATCACCAGTTTCTGTACATTTTATTAAGCTTTACTTCCTGTAGTTGGTTTTCAAAAATGTCAGACTTTCCCTCTTTCCAAATATGAAAAATAACAACATTAAATGTTCTTTTTAAAAAGTACCTATGCCAGTATACCCTGAGAAGACCATAATTCAAAAAGAGTCATGTACCACAATGTTCATTGCAGCTCTATTTACAGTAGCCAGGACATGGAAGCAACCTAAGTGTCCATCGACAGATGAATGGATAAAGATGTGGCACATGTATGCAATGGAATATTACTCAGCCATAAAAAGGAACCAAATTGAGTTATTTGTAGTGAGGTGGATGGACCTAGAGTCTGTCATACAGAGTGAGGTAAGTCAGAAAGAGAAAAACAAATACTGTATGCTAACGCATATATATGGAATCTAAAAAAAAAAAAAGAAAATGGTCATGAAGAACCTAGGGGCAGGACAGGAATAAAGACACAGACCTACTAGAGAATGGACTTGAAGATATGGGGAGGCGGAAGGGTAAGCTGTGACAGAGTGAGAGAGTGGCATGTACATATATACACTACCGAATGTAAAACAGATAGCTAGTGGGAAGCAGCCACATAGCACAAGGAGATCAGCTCTGTGCTTTGTGACCACCTAGAGGGGTGGGATAGGGAGGGTGGGAGGGAGGGAGACGCACGAGGGAAGAGATATCAGGATATATGTATATGTATAGCTGATTCACTTTGTTATAAAGCAGAAACTAACAACCCATTGTAAAGCAATTATACTCCAATAAAGATGTTAAAAAAAAAAAAGTACCTATGCCAGGAATTCCCTGGCGGTCCAGCGGTTAGCACTCCGGGCTTCCACCACAATAGGCCAGGGTTCAATCCCTGGTCGGGGAACTAAGATCCCACAAGCTGCGCATGCGGCCAAAAAAAAAAAAAAAAAAATACTAATAGCACTTATGCCCCTCCTCCCAAGTCAAGGCTCACCAAGCCTGGCAGGTCTGAACCAGGGTGGGCTCAAATCTTGACCACCTAATTGTATGATTACTGCAACGTGGTGACTAAGACCTTGCCCTGATCTCAAGGCTGGAGAGAATTGAATGGTTTCCAAGAGACCAAGTTGAACTAGCTGTGGGTTTATCCCAATTTATACAAGGATTTCACACAAAAGATTTAGTGCAAGAATTAGTATTAATATACAAAAGCACTTCTGGCTTTGTTTAGACCCTATACTTAGGCCCTCACCCTTGTGGTAGATCTCTTGCAACTGTTTTCCTATCCCACTCAGCCCCAGTGCACAAACGCTGGGGCACCTACCATCTCACAGGCAACTCATGCCCCACATGCAGTGACTCTGGGTCAAGGCTGCCTGATACTACAGCTTTAGCCAAGTAAAGACCAACTGCCTGGCACAAATCAGAGAAAAGAAAAAGCCTCATCCAGCTGAGAAGAAGGACTGGAGTTTCTACCATGTGCCTCTTGTTCC
This sequence comes from Balaenoptera physalus, assembly GCF_965194825.1. NCBI lineage: Eukaryota > Metazoa > Chordata > Mammalia > Artiodactyla > Balaenopteridae > Balaenoptera > Balaenoptera physalus. Next base: position 71,883,896 of record NC_138892.1, read on the forward strand.
CCAGTAGTCCCCTCTACTCCAAACTCCCCAAATTCCCCACAGTCTCGAGCGGCAGCCTGTTTCAAGGACTTGGTCTGGGGGTCCTAAACAGGAGTATGGGCCACACTTAGGCGACTCAAACTCTCAGTTTGTTGCTCTATTTCTGGGAGGGAATGGGCTGCACAGTAACGGATGAGGCTGGCTGGTGAAGGGATGACCAGGTGACAGGCACACGGTCCAGGGTGAACTTGGCCCAGCTAGCATCGTGTTTTAATCTCTGAGCCCATCCGGACTGTGGATGATGAAGTGTGACAGACCTCACAAGAGCAAATGGGGTGCTCGTCTGCCGTCGTGCCCGCGGAGTGACTTCTCCAAGGTCCTCATCAGATAAGCATGGGCACTGGAGCTCCTGACCTTGCTTTCCCACGGCCACAGGACCACAGAACGGGGAGTGGGGTGTGGGGCCGACCACGGAGAAAGGCGAGGTTTCCACACCCCACATCCTCACCCTGCAGCGGGTCTCACGTGGGGCTTGGGGAGCTCCCAGGAAGACAAGGTTCGTACAGCCGCAGAATTTTTCTTCTGGCAGCCAACAATCGGCCATACCGCAGGTTTCAAGGTTACAGAGGAGTCCCGCGGTGCAAACGTGGGACAGCAGCGGATGACTCTTGCTCACAGTTTGCAATAACGCCAGAGCAAGTGTTGTATAAACTTATAACACCGGGAGAGAAACCTCAGGCACCCGAGGGAGTCCAGAAAACGTTTTGCTCTCCGGCTTTTGGGAGTCTTCATCATGGGGCCTCTCTCTTGGGCATCGGAAACCTTCCTTTTGTGCAGGATGGGCAGGGATGTGCAGGTCTACTGCTAAGCGGGGAAGAGGACGGGAGGGCAGTTCCTTTGGACCCTGGCGGAGGTAGACTATGTACGGCGAAGGGTTCAAGAAGAAGGAAAGGCCATTTTCTTGGCGCTGGCTGGGAGCGGGGGCCGCTGCTCGCCTTCCCTCCTTTTTTGGATTAAAAACAAAAGCCCACGGTGACGAAGACTGTGAGGGGAAGGACGTCGAAAGCCGCGTCTGCGGCTCGTTCCAGCGTTAGCTCGTCTTGGCCCGGCCTCCAGACACTGGCGAAGGCCTCCCTGGACCCGCCCGGCGCAGCTGGGATCCAATGCCGGGAGGCGGCATTGGAACGTGGGGCTCTCGGCGCGCTTCCCCAGCCCCAGGGCTGCGCGTCTGCCGGCCGGGCGCAAGCACGGTCTGGCAGCTGCCGCGTCTCCGCGGGTCCTCGTGGCCGAGGAGGCCGAGGCCGTGGGCACGGATGCAGCGCTGGGCATGCGCGCAGGGCTGGGGCGGCAGCGAGGGAGCGCGGGGCCGGAGATGGCGGGACGTGCGCGCAGAGGGCGCCCGGGGCCCTGGCGGGGTTCGTGGAGCTGCGGGCCCCACAACCTCCAGGGTCACAGCCGGCCACTAGCTAACCCATGAAATAGCTCTAGGAGGAAGGCGGCGCCATCACGTTTTCCGAAGAAACTGGAGACTGAGGGTTACAGAAGTCACCCAAGGATGTAGGTGATGCGCGCCACCCGAGTGCCTTCGTCCGGAAGCCGCATCCTTCCTTGGCGGTGAGCGAGACAAGTGAAGGGAGGGCCTACGGGGCTGGTAACTTTGAGCAGCAAGGCTGTTGCCAGAGGGAGCTGGTGTGACAGAGGCGTCTAAGTCCTAGATGTTCCGGCCAGGATTGGCTTAGGCCTGGGCAAAGCTGAGTTTTCAGGGAAAGGGACTTAGGCAGTATCTCTGCTGACCGGCTGGGGAAAATGGGAGCCATTGACCTGTAAATCTCAATCCTAAAATGGGAGTGGAATATTTACAGTAGTTACTGCTTCTCTGCCTTCTCCTTTCCGAAGTTTCAGTTACCCTTGGTCAACGGCGTCTGAAAGTATTAAATGGAACATTCCAGAAAAAAAACCCCATAAGTTTATTCATAAGTTTAAAATTGCACGCCATTCTGAGAAGGGCGATGAAGCCTCACCATTGTGCTCTGATCCTTGTCCGGAGTGTCCCACGTGTTAGTCACTGAGTAGCCGGCTAGGTTATCAAATCGACTGTCTCAGGATGCAGTGCTTGTGTTCAAGCCGTCCTTATTTTGCTTAATAATGGCCCCAGAGGCAAGAGGAGTGATATACCAAAGCCCTAAGGTGCTTCCTTTGGGTAGAAAGGTGAAAGTTCCTGACTTAAGGAAAGAAAAAAGATCTATGCTGAAGTGCTAATATCTATGGTAAGAAGGAATCTTTGATCCTGTGAAGTTGTGAAGAGGGAAAAGGAAATTCTTGCTAGTTTTGCTGTCAAACCTCAAACTGCAAAAGTTATAGCTGCAGTGTTCGATAAGTGTTCAGTTAAGATGGAAAAGGCATCATGTTTGTCAGACATTTTGAGAGAGAGACCACATTCACATAATTTGTTTTACAGTATAATTGTATTTTTTTACAGTATAATTGTTTGCTATAATTGTTTTTTATTAGTTCTTGTTGTTAATCTCTTACTGCGCCTAATTTATAGATTCAACTTTATTATAGGTATGTATGTATAGGAAAAAACATAGTATGTGTAGGGTTTTGTACTATCTGTGGTTTCAGACATCCACTGGGGGTCTTGGAATGTATCCCCTGTTGATAAGAGGGCCTATTGTAGTCTTAATTATAGGGAGGGAAGATCCTTGATTAGTTTTCTGTGGCTGCTATAAAAAATTACTGAAAACTGGGTGGTTTAAAATAATAGAAATTAATTCTCTTGGGTTCTGGAGGATAGCAGTGTTAAATCAAGTTGTCAGTAGGGTCACACTTCCTCTGGAGGCTCTAGGGGGGAATCCTTTCCTGCCTCTTTAGCTTCTGGCGGCTGTGGGCATTCCTTGGCTTCCTTGGCTTGTGACCACATCACTCTAATCTCTGCTTCTGTCTTCACATCACCTTCTCCTTTATGTGTTTTCACTTCTTGTGTCTCTTATGAGGACACTTGTCATTGGATTTAGGGCCCACCTGGGTCATCTACTATGATCTTATCTTAAAATTCTTAATTTAATGATATCTGCAAGGACTGTTTTTCCAAATAAGGTCACATTTATAGGTTCTAGGGATTTGGACATCTTTTTGAAGCCCACAATCCAACCTACTACAATTGTTAAATGCTTTCTGGGAAATCAAAGGTAAAAGACACAAAAAACAAATTTTGTTCATGTATGGATGAGATATTTTCTAGAAAGTCATAATGAAATAGTTCACTGTTGACTCTGAAGCTCAGATTTGACAAGTAAGGCTTTTGGTAAATACTTTCAAAGACGTCCATCGGCACTTCCTCCCAACAATTCTCCCTATCTTTGTGGGAGGATGTGTACATCAGGAGGTGGGGTTTACTCCCCTCCCTGCAATACCTGGCCAGGCCTTGGGATTTGCTTTGAGCAACAGAAGGCTGTGGAGGTTGACCTGCACTTCTGAGCACTGGCCTGAAGCTGCCTGGCAACTTTTGCTTCACCCCTTGGGACCCAGCTGCTTTGTAGAGAAGCTTGGGCCAGGCAGCTGAAGAATGTAGAGAGAGAGAGGGGGACCCAGACAGCTCCCATCTGTTCCAGTAACAACCTCAGATGCACCAGGCATATGAGTGAAGGCATTTTGGATTTTCTAGCTGAGCTCCTAGCTAAACACAGCCACAGACTGATCCCAGCCAACACCACACGGAGCAGGAGAAACTTCCACCTGCGCCCAGACAAGGTACAGAATTGAGAGAAATAACAAATTGTCCTGTCAAACCAGTGAGTTCTGGGGCAGTTTTGTTACAATAGATGACTAAAACAATGCGGTAGGTTGTATCATTCAGAATTTTTAAAAAAAATCGTTACATGGGCTAAGGAAAATGATAATAGGCACTGTGTAAGCAGAAAAATGTTTTGATATTGGAAATGGAAGCTTTTAGTGATTTGCCTTGGTTGTTGTTCAGGATCTGAAAAGGAAGTATGCACAGGACACAGAGAACATGAAGCTGTGTGGAAGGAAGCATCTCACGTGCTTGCGTTTGGGAAATATTGCTTTGGGGAAAGATTACTTTAGACAAACTGACTTTAAGTTCTGGTTTTATTACGAATTTACTACATGACCTTGACCTTGGAAAGTCATGCATTCTCTCTGAGCCCCGTACAGGAAATTTGTGTGGCTGATAATAACCATTACTAATTGTTACGCCCCTGATATATGCTAGGCCTGCAGTAGGTGCCATCCTGCATGACTGTTTATTTTCACAACAATCTTACGAGGGATATCATCCTCATTTTCAGATCAGGAAGCAGTGGTTTCAGGTTAGTAGTCTGCCCTAGATCACATGAGGGTGATAGGGAGAAAGGAGGGTAAGCAGATATTCAAAACCAGGCAATTAACTTCAAATCTGTGCTTTTTCTGCTGTGCTGCACTCGTGGGCTCACTTCTCCCCTTTTGGTTTGAGGCAGGTATCAGCCCAGTCATTTGAGCTGGTCCTACTGGGCATTTACCATTCATTGAGGCTCGTGGGCAGGGTTCACGAGCATCTATAAAACCACCACTGGATAGTCTTTACAGCTTTTAAATACATGCCTTTCTCATCGTCAGTTTCTCAGCATAATTTCTGTGTCTCCCCTTCGCTTAGCCCTAATCAGCAGCTAACTGCTAGTGATTTTTATTCTTTGCCATGTTTATCTGCCACCTGCACCCCCTATCTGACTTTATCCTGGCTTGGCCTGGCACCATCTTTTGCAAGACGCTCCTTATCTGCCTCATCCTCAGTCTCTCCATCAGCCCATTCATCCTTCACACAGCCACCAGAGTTACCTTACTACACACAAGTTCGACAATGTCATTTGCTTGTTCAGAAAACTTTAATGGCTTTTTACTGCCAGTAGAATAAAGAAAAATTAAAAAAATTTTTAGGATATGAATAACATGTATTTATGGCTAATGGTAGCTGTATTTACTAACTGAAACAAAGCAAAACGGCATCCAACCTTTTCTATTCTCTTTGTCCTGCAGTGTCTGAAGGTACTAGTATCAGAGGCTCCTTGCCTGAGATGAAGGAGAGCTTTTGTTTACTGGTCACAATAGTATAGTCGAGGCCATCTACCAGAGTTTGCTTTTGTTAGTTTACATCTTCCTGTGAGTGGTAAACTGCAGTGAAGGGAGATTGCTATGAAGGCTTTCAGGGTTTTTTGTGTGTGTGTGGGGGGAAACGAAAGTATTAATGAAACACTTGCTTTATTATTATTATTGTTATTTTTATTACAACCACTCTCGACAATAAGAGTGCACAAGGAACTGTTGCTCCTTTATCTTCAATCTAGAGGGAATGGCTCCTCGCTGCCTTACTCTTGCCTCCCATTGCCTCCCATTGTTGTTGATATACATATTTAAAGTTACTTTTCGATAAGACTGCGTACTTTTCTATAAGATTCACTTCTAACAAATGATGAAACTCATTTAGTAAAGACCCAATTCTAGAAGTTTCACTAGCCTGGTCCTTTCTAGAACTTCCCCATAGAGAAGCACCAGGTTAATCACAGCTATCCTTGCTCGAACCTTCCCTGGAACAGGGATGATCGTTTGGGTTTCAGTGGGCTTTCATGCTGGACAAGAGCCCCTCCAGTAAGCAGAAAGAAAACAGTTGCTATTAATATTAAAAAGTAAAATCTAAGTTGGTGTTGCCAAGAATATATATTAACAATGTAAGTCATTTTGATTATTCAACCTACACAAAGAACCTGCTTGGAAGCCCTACTCTTCAGGCATGGGCAGTTTTAGGTCCCAAGTGGGAGTGACTGGGAGGGGGAGGAACCTGTGAACAAGGATGAGAGGCCAGAACATGAATTCCCGAATAACTTTGCATTCTAAAGCAAGAGCTGCTAAAGGAACAGAATTTTTTTGATGTTTTATACTCTATTCCAGGTTTTCCCCAGAATTCTCAATATCGAGGACCCTTTTAGTGATTGACACCTTCGTCATGTACCCAGTTTAAAAAATATCTCCAAAATAACTCTATTAAGTTATTATATACAGAATATAATTCTATTCTATTAATAATTCTATTAATAAAGTGTATGTGTATATATATATAAATCAAACAACAGCCACAACACATGTTTGTCAGTCCAAATGTCTAATGAATGTGACAGTTGATACAATTTGAGTCAATCACAAACTTTTTGTTGTTTTTGACTTGTGCAGATGTATTATTTGATTTTCATTGGGCCTTCAGAAACATAAAAATGCTTAAGGACTCCCATTTGCACTTTCCTTAGGTGATAGGAGTCTAAGAAACCTTAGAATTTGTAACAGTTTATTTTATAATCTTTCTAAATAGGAAGTAACCATCCCAAGATATTGAAAAAGGTTAAGTGTACAATTTTGGGTGTTACAAGGTTATGTGATCGACTTCTACTCAATGCTGGTCAAAGACACACCAAAAATAATAGAACTATGAGCACTTAAAACTAATTTGTGCTGACCCGTTAGGAGAAATTTATGATTTCATTTCTAGAAATAAGATAAAGAAATGAAATAAAGTCTAATTCCAGTGTGTAAATTAGGGAAATCAACCTCTTCCAGTTTGGTCCTGAATAAACTGCTTTCTATTTGACATGCTCAAGAGCGTGGTCTTCCCTTTAATTCACATTGTGAAATAATTGCCCTGGTGGAAATCAGAAACATGCAATGTAATATATTGGTTTTACTCAATGATTCTTGAGAGGTGATACCTCAATTAACAAATCCTCAGGGAAAGAGGCAGTGTTGAAAAAAAATATGTTCCAATCTCATCTTCATAAATCAAGCCAGGCAGAACTGCCTTTAGGCATTTGGCAAGACAGAAACATCCCTCAATAGGGTGGCTCTCAGCCCTGCCCAGAGGTAAGCAAACAGGGCCACTCTTCAGCAAATATATGAAGTATTTCAGCCTTCTCTGTGTCTCCACCTTCCATTTTCTGTTACCTCTTAAGATTGCCCCCTCCTCTGACGTAAGGCATCCTACACCCTCTTTTTTTTCCCTTCTCTTCCATCAGAAACTGATTTTGTAACAATTTCATTAATCTTGATTTAATGTGAACGAATTTGCGTGGATATGGTAAATCAAGCAGGTTTTGAAGTCAAGCCTTTACCAACTTTGAGAATCCTGGGACTTGGAACTGTTTTGCCATGGTATCCCCAGCATCTTACTCGGTGCCTGGTAGATAGATAACAAACTGTTGTTGAATGAACAATGAAAGGCTTAGTTCCCTCTCACTTGAAGGAATTCAAGTTGAAGGGGTGAGAGAGGGGAAGGCATGGTGGAGCGTGAATGTCCGGAGGCTTTGGAAGGTGGGTGAACTGAAATTCCAGTAGGTCTCCTCTGATGATGACCTGACAGTTCCTGTAAGGTGTCTGATGGGTATGTCAGAGACAGGTGGGTTTCTTCTCCTTCCTCCCACACCCCAGCCTTTTGTGTGTCTGGGGAAAACAAGGAGGGACTGTAGATCCTGGGTGCCGGGACTTCCTTTTATAGTTATTTTGCTACAGGTAGGACCAGCTACATCATTTGCTGGGTCCAAGGTAAAATGAAAATGAGGGGCCCCTTGTTCAAATTTTATTAAGAATTTCATGCAAATCAAACCGACAGTGAAATGCCACCTCACACTCACTAGGATGGCTATAATAAAAAAGATGGGCAATAACAAGTGTTGGCAAGGATGTGGAGAGATTGGAACCCTCCTACACTGCAGGTGGAAATGTAAAATCTACTAACACTTTGGAAAACAGTCTGGCAGTTCCTCAAAAAGTTAAACAGAGTTACCATATGATCCAGCAATTCTATTGCTAGGTAAGTACCTGAGAGAATTGAAAACATATGTTCACACAAAAACTTGTATGTGAATCTTCATAGCAGCATCATTCATAATAGCCAAAAAGTGAAAACAACGCAAATAACCATCAACTGATAAGTGGATAAACAAAACATGAATCTATCCATGCAATGGATACATTGTATCCATACAGTGGAATGTCATTCACAATAAAACCGATTGAAGTACTGATACATGCTACAGTATGAACAAACCTTGAAAACATGCTCTATGATTCCATTTTTATGAAATGTTCAGAATATGCAAATCCTTAGAGACAAAGTAGATTCATGGTTGTCAGGGCCTACAGGAGGGGAGAAGGGGGGATGACTGCTAATGGATACAGAGTTTCTATTTGGGGTGATGAAAAAGTTCTGGAACTAGGTAGTGGTGATGGTTGCACAAGCTTGTGAATATACTAAAAACGTTGAATTGTATAATTTAAAAAGGGGATTTTTATGGTATGGGAATTATATCTCAATAAAAAAATATTGAGAATTTCAAGACAGCAAGAGCAGAAAATGAAGCTAAGTGAGGAGCCCTTCTGAGTTTGGGGCTTGGGTGTCTGCACAGGTGTGGCCCAGGAAGCCAGCTCCCTCTAAGCCGTCTCTTAAGCCCTCTCTCTCTTTGCCTCCTCTTTTTCAACCCATATTGCATACAGCATTTTCTCCCAATTTAGTGCTGTGTTAGGTGTGGTATATCAACCAGTTGACAACAGAGTGAACAACCAGTTGACAACAGAGTGAACAACCATCCCGGTTTGTCAGGGACTGGGGGATTTCCCAGGATGTGAAACTTTCAGTGCTAAAACTGGGAAAATCCCAGACAAACTGAGACGAGTTGGTCACCTTAGTGGTCAGTGAACAATATTTATGCTGTCATTTCTCCTAATTAAAATCCTGAGACACATCTACAGGTCTGTTATGTCTACCAGTGATAATGGCAGTGCAGTATGGGGAATTGGCTCTGGGCCCCATAACCACCTCGGTGGTCTGCAGAAATGCAGAATCTGAGGTCCCCTCCTAGGCCTATTGAGTTAGAACCTGCGTTGTGACAAGATCCTCAGGTGACTCACATGCACAGTAAAATATGGAAGACAAAAGATGGCTGAGCAGACAGGAGATCTGGGTTCTGGTTCTGGATTTGCCACTAGCTGGCTTTGCAACCTCGGGCAAGTTGCTTAACCTTTCTGGCTCTCAGTGTCTTAACCTGTGAAATGTGGGAGTTGGATTCTTAAAGCTAGTGGTTAACAGACATCTAAACATTTGTTAAACATGTAGCATCTGAATTTGAACAACCCATGTCTTCCTGGCTCTGAAATCAGACAGCTCTGCTTTGGTCATTTACTAGCTTGATAACTTTGGTTAAGTGTCTTTCAATTTTCTCATCAGGGCTGTTGCGGAGAGTAAGTGAGATAAACAGCATTTACAAAGTGCCTGGCTTGGGGTAGAGCCTTTTTACATGGTAGCTATTAGTTTTTGTATTATTAGAATCTAAAGTTCTGATGAGAATGTGCCATTAGAATAAATCTTCATTAATATAGTTGGATCTGGATGTCTTTTTATAATTGCAAGAATCCTTGTGTCTTGAAGAACATGTAGAAACTGTGTTGGGTGGGAGGATGTATTTAACACCAGATTTCTTATTTAGATAGTTTTAGCTTGGAGGTTACTTAAAAACCCAGTCTACATCTACCGAACATATAGCTCTTGTGTCTTAGGATAGAGTCATCAGTTACAAAGATTAAAAAAAATCAGGAAAAAAATCTGCAAACGGGGTGCATCAATATGGTTTCCACGGTTAAACAAAGTAAGCTTTGATCTTAGAGAAAGAATGGTGTCAGAAGTTCAGTGCTTGGGGTCTGGATTTTACCAGTTGACAGGGGCACGTGACGGTTCTGAGTCTCCAAGGTCTTTGCTGGATATTTTTTGTTGTTCTTTGGTCCCAGCATTCCATCAGATTTACATGTTGGAGATATAATTAGCTGTAGACTGATTGCAAAGAATCAGCCATAATTTAAAAATATAAATTAACATAAAATGGCAAGCATTAAAAGTTAATGTTAACTTGATGCTCATTTATTTTTGCATCCCAATGAGCCTTATTAAGTTACTTAGTCCATCTGAACATCAGGATTTTCTCTCATATGCTAAATTGTGATAACAATTTCTTATACGCTAAACTCTGGTAACAGTTTTGAAAAACGCAGGCCCAATCTGCTGTTGATATTCAATTTTCAGTTTCTTCTGTGACCGGGATTAAATAGGTACCACTATACAGTTTGGCATATTAAAGTTCAGAGTCTAAATATAGTCTTTACATTTTCAAAAGTGCTTTCTAATGGAAATTATATTTTGACTGTCAGTGCCCTGTGGTTTCCTTCACTGTCAGCACAATCAATAACTTTGGGCAGGTGGATGGAGTACAGATGGGAAAGGAATGTATGGAAATGTAGCAGACCTGTGAGACGTGGGCTTAAAAAAGCAAATCAAGCCAATTGGTTTAGAATTATGATGGTTGGCTTTCTAATGCATATTCAGAGAAGGCTGAAAAAATGTATGAAATTTAATTGTACCATAAAGCTGTCACAAGAAAATATATACTGCATATCAAGTAGGGAAACACTTCTTCTGGAGAGTTAATCTGTGAAAGTTAAAAAAAAATTTAAAGAATGTTGTAGTTGAATAAATAACAGGAAGAAGTAGGTGGTGCTAGGCAACAGCTTTTGGAATAAGAAAAGAATTGCACAAACTCAAATTCAATAGGAGAAACATATTTGATATTTCATAGGTATTAGAATTTCCCCATTGAATATGTAGAAGAAATTTGGAAAAAGAGTTTAAAGAGTGAGACTATTTTCACATTTCCTAAACCAAAGGTTTAAGAAAAGGTATCAACAATATTTAGATAACCATTAATATTGTGAAGCTATGTGCATCAGTATCAATGAGTGGAGTTTTGTTCCTTTGTTTTGAAAACCCAGTGTTTCTATAAGCCAGACTGAAAATGACTAGAAATACCGGATACTTCATCTAATAGAGTTGGCTCCTCGAAGTTTAATGTGTGAATAACTCACCTGGGGCTTCTTAAAATGCAAATTTTTTTGCACTTAAAATTTTTTTTTTGAATTTTATTGTATTTATTTTTTTATACAGCAAGTTATTATTAGTTATGTATTTTATACATATTAGTGTATATATGTCAATCCCAATCTCCCAGTTCATCCCACCACTGCCACTTTGCACTTTTTTTATTGAGGTAAAATGCACACACAAGAAAGTAATCATTAACTATTTTAAAGTGTACAATCAAGTGGCATGTAGTACATTCAAAATGTTGTGCCGTCATCACCTCTATCTGGTTTCAAGACATTTTCCCTATCAAGGAAACCCTGTACCCATCAAGCAGTCACTGCTCATTCCTACCTTCCCCCAAACACTGGCAATTACCAATCTCCTTTTTGTCTCTATGGGTTTACCTATTTTCCATGTTTCAAATAAATGGAGTCACACAATATATGACATTTTTGTGTCTGGTTTCATTCACTAAAATGCAGGTTTTGATCCGGGAGGTATCGGGGCAGAGCCTGAGGTCTTTCTGGTGTACATTTCTGGTGTACTCCCTGATGATGCTGGTGCTGGTGGTATAAGGATGGTGCTTAGATGGGGCCGGGACTCCTAGGTGTTAGGGCTGCAGCCCAGTGAGGAGCAGGGCAGGCCAGAGCATTGCTTAGCCAACTTCAGCAGGATAACGAGCCTATTGAATCACTGATGGAGTCACATGGACTTGCTGGCTTATTTATGCTCAGAGATATTGAGGATCTCCAAAAGATCTTTTCCACAGAATGTGTAAAACTTCAGATCATGTGCACTGCCAATTTTGCTTTATTTTGTTAAATTATTTTTGCCTTCTATATTAAGGGTTGGCAACCTACGGCTAGGGAGCCAAATCCAGACCACTGTCTGTTTTTGTACAGCCTGGAAGCTACGAATAGCTCTTTATTTTTTTTTAATGGTTGAAGATTAATCAAAAGAAGAATAATATTTTATGGCATGTGAATATTATATGAAATTCAAATTTCAGTGTACATAAATAAGGTTTTACTGGAACACAACCACGCTTATTTGTTTACTTATTGTCAGTGGCTGTTTTCATGATATGATAGAGTTGATAGAGACCATCTGGCTTACAAAGCCAAACATATTTGCTATCTGGCCCTCTACAGACAAAGTTTGTCAACCCCTGATCTATATGATTTTTTCAGGCTGCAAGTACAGAATAAACACGTCAAGATAACCTATAGAGTCCTTGTGAAAGAAAAGCATGTGATATTACGGCATACAAACCAGAAGTTAAACATTATCAGGAAAAATCAGCTCACAGAGATGAGTTTTACAAAGCACAGCTTTTAAAGAAGTTCTAATTTCTGAGTCAAAACAAAGAATTAAAAATCAGACTTCTGCTCCTGACCAATCATTAGACTTTTTATTCTTTTTCTTTCTTTTTTTAAAAGCCATTCTTGGCCATTTCCTAACATTTCATGGCTGTAAAGCTGTATGTGAAAATGTCAAGTGCTTTTTAAGAATGGATTTTACACTTGCCATTTTCGAGTGCAGTGGATTTACACTTCAAAAAGTCAGATACGACTTCATAATTGAATTGCACCTGATCTTTTCAAGTGCTAGGCACTGGAACTTGGAGTCAAGGACAAGCTCAGAACTAGACTGAGTTTCTAGAGGTTGAATCTATCCTGAATTCAAGCCCTCAAAACTAATAATAAAAGACTTATGCAGGTGAAATGTAGGCATGGAGGAAATACTTTTGAGTTCCAGCCCAAGTTGTTAATGAAAGTTCACTGCGTTAATTTTCCTGGATTATTTTTTGATATTTAAAAAATAATGGCCTGGGTGACTTGGGATTTATGATATAACCACATTTGATTGGTGGGGCCAGTAGGGCAATCTCTAAGGAAATGACAGACTAAGTTTGAGGGATTTTCTCCTACCTTAAAGGTAAACGGACTAGAGGCTGCCATTATAAAAAGCCCAAGGCTGCTCCCAAGAAAGGTTCAGTAGAAATTTTTGACTCCCCAGGATCTCAACCACACAGAGACATACTCTCAAACCTTCCCAGAGACATACTCTTTGTTGTTCTGTTGAAAAAATGGAATGTATCTAAACCCTGGTGTTCTAGGTAACATTAAAAAAAATGGAATGGGAGGACCTTCAAGATGGTGGAGGAGTAAGACATGGAGATCACCTTCCTCCTCACAAATACATCAAAAATATATCTACACATGGAACAACTCCTACAGAACACTTACTGAATGCTGGCAGAAGACCTCAGACTTCCCAAAAGGCAAGAAACTCCCCACGTACCTGGGTAGGGCAAAAGAAATAAGAAAAAACAGAGACAAAAGAATAGGGATGGGACCTGCACCAGTGGGAGGGAGCTGTGAAGGAGAAAAGGTTTCCACACACTAGGAAGCCCCTTCCCTGGTGGAGACAGGGGGTGTGTGGGGAGGAAGCTTCAGAGCCACGGAGGAGAGCGCAGCCACAGGGGTGCGGACGGCAAAGCGGAGAGATTCCCGCATGGAGGATCGGTGCCGACCAGCGCTCACCAGCCTGAGAGGCTTGTCTGCTCACCCGCCGGGGCAGGTGGGGGCTGGGAGCTGAGGCTTGAGCTTCGGTTGGATCGCAGGGAGAGGACTGGGGTTGGCTGTATGAACACAGCCTGAAGGGTGCTAGTGCACCACAGCTAGCCGGGAGGGAGTCCAGGAAAAACTCTGGACCTGCCTAAGAGGCAAGAGATCATTGTTTTGGGGTGCACAAGGAGAGGGGATTCAGAGCACCGCCTAAATGAGCTCCAGAGATGGGCGCAAGCCATGGCTATCAGCACGGACACCAGAGGCGGGCATGAGATGCTAAGGCTGCTGCTGCAGCCACCAAGAAGCCTGTGTGCAAACACAGGTCACTATCCACACCTCCCCTCCCGGGAGCCTGTGCAGCCCGCCACTGCCAGGGTCCCGTGATCCAGGGACAACTTCCCTGGGAGAACACATGGGGTGCCTCAGGCTGTTGCAATGTCATGCTGGCCTCTGCCTCCGCAGGCTCGCCCCACATTCCATATCCCTCCCTCCCCCTGGCCTGAGTGAGCCAGAGCCCCCTAATCAGCTGCTACTTTAACCCCATCCTCTCTGAGTAGGGAACAGATGCCAGAATGTGACTTACATGCAGAGGTGGGGCCAATCCAAAGCTGAACCCCAGGAGCTGTGCAAACAAAGAAAAGAAAGGGAAGTTTCTCCCAGCAGCCTCAGGAGATGTGGACTAAATCTCCACAATCAACTTGATGTACCCTGCATCTGTTGAATACCTGAATAGACAATGAATCATCCCAAAATTGAGGTGGTGGACTTTGGGAGTAACTGTAGTCTTGGGGTTTGCTGTATGGGACTGACTAGTTTCTGATTGTTGTGTTTATCTTAGTATAGTTTTTAGCGCATGTTATCAGTGGTGGATTTGTTTATTGGTTTGGTTGCTCTCTTCTTTTTTCTTTTAGTACTTGAAAATTTTTTTTATCTTAATAATATTTTTTAATTTTTAATTTTAATAACTATTTATTTCACTTTATTTTATTTTCTTTCTTTCTTTTCTCCCTTATCTTCTGAGCCATGTGGCTGACAGAGTCTTGGTGATCTGGTAGGGTGTCAGGCCTGAGTCTCTGAGGTGGGAGAGCTGAGTTCAGGACACTGGACCACCAGAGACCTCCAAGCCCCATGTAATATCAATTGGCAAGAATTCTCACAGAGACCTCTGTCAATGTTAAGATCCAGCTCCACTCAATGACCAGCAAGCTCCAGTGCTGGACACCCCATGCCAAACAACTAGCAAGGCAGGAACATAACCCCACCTATTGGCAGAGAGGCTGCCTAAAATCACAATAAGTTCACAAACACCCCAAAACACACCACCGGATGCAGTCCTGCCCACCAGAAAGGCAAGATCCAGCCTCATCCACCAGAACACAGGCACCAGTCCCCTCCACCACAAAGCCTACACAGCCACTGAACCAGCCTTACCCACTGGGGGCAGACATTAAAAACACCAGGAACTACGAACCTGCAGCCTGTGAAAAGGAGGCCCCAAACACAGTAAAGTAAGCAAAATGAGAAGACAGAGAAATACACAGCAGATGAAGGAGCAAAGTAAAAACCCACTAGATGAAACAAATGAAGAGGAAATAGGCAGTCTACCTGAAAAAGAATTCAGAGTAATGATAGTAAAGATGATCCCAAATCTTGGAAATAGAAGGGAGAAAATACAAGAAACGTTTAACAAGGACCTAGAAGAACTAAAGAGAAAACAAACGATGAACAACACAATAAATGAAATTAAAAATTCTCTAGAAGGAATCAATAACAGAATAACTGAGGCAGAAGAACGGATAAGTGACCTGGAAGATAAAAGAGTGGAAATAACTATGGCAGAGCAGGATAAAGAAAAAAGAATGAAAAGAATTGAGGACAGTCTCAGAGACCTCTGGGACAACATTAAATGCATCAACATTCGAATTATAGGGGTCCCAGAAGAAGAAGAGAAAAAGAAAGGGATTGAGAAAATATTTGAAGAGATTATAATTAAAAACTTCCCTAATATGGGAAAGGAAATAGTCAATCAAGTCCAAGAAGTACAGAGAGTCCTATACAAGATATATCCAAGGAGAAACATGCCAAGACACATATTAATCAAACTATCAAAAATTAAATACAAAGAAAAAATATTAAAAGCATCAAGGGAAAAGCAACAAATAACATACAAGGGAATCCCCATAAGGTTAACAGCTGATATTTCAGCAGAAACTCTGCAAGACAGAAGGGAGTGGCAGGACATATGTAAAGTGATGATAGGGAAAAACCTACAATCAAGATTACTCTACCCAGCAAGGATCTCATTCAGATTCGACGGAGAAATTAAAACTTTTACAGACAAGCAAAAGCTAGAGGATTCAGCACCACCAAACTAGCTTTACAACAAATGCTAAAGGAACTTCTCTAGGCAGGAAACACAAGAGAAGGAAAAGACCTACAAAAACAAATCCAAAACAATTAAGACATGGTAATAGGAACATACATATCGATAATTACCTTAAATGTAAATGGATTAAATGCTCCAACCAAAAGACACAGACTGCCTGAATGGATACAAAAACAAGCCCCATATATGTGCTGTCTACAAGAGACCCACTTCATACCGAGGGACACATACAGACTGAAAGTGAGGGGATGGAAAAAGATATTCCATGCAAATGGAAATGAAAAGAAAGCTGGAGTAGCAATTCTCATATCAGACAAAATAGACTTTAAAATAAAGACTGTTACAAGAGACAAAGAAGGACACTACATAATGATCAAGGGATCAATCCAAGAAGAAGATATAACAATTGTAAATATTTATGCCCCCAACATAGGAGCACCTCAGTGCATAAGGCAAATGCTAACAGCCATAAAAGGGGAAATTGACAGTAACACAATCATAGTAGGGGACTTTAACATCCCACTTTCACCAATGGACAGATCATCCAAAATGAAAATAAATAAGGAAACACAAGCTTTAAATGACACATTAAACAAGATGGACTTAATTGATATTTATAGGACATTCCATCCAAAAACAACAGAATACACTTTCTTCTCAAGTGCTCATGGAACATTCTCCAGGATAGATCATATCTTGGGTCACAAATCTAGCCTTGGTAAACTTAAGAAAATTAAAATCTTATCAAGTATCTTCTCTGACCATAACGCTATGAGACTAGATTTTAATTACAGGAAAAAATCTGTAAAAAATACAAACACATGGGGGCTAAACAATATGCTACTAAATAACCAAGAGATCACTGAAGAAATCAATGAGGAAATCAAAAAATACGTAGAAACAAATGACAATGAAAACACGACGACCCAAAACCTATGGGCTGCAGCAAAAGCAGTTCCAAGAGGGAAGTTTATAGCAATACAAGCCTACCTCAAGAAACAAGCAACATCTCAAATAAACAACCTAACCTTACACCTAAAGCAATTAGAGAAAGAAGAACAAAAAACCCCCAAATTTAGGAGAGGGAAAGAAATCATAAAGATCAGATCAGAGGTAAATGAAAAGGAAATGAAGGAAACAATAGCAAAGATCAATAAAACTAAAAACTGTCTCTTTGAGAAGAAAAACAAAATTGATAAACCATTAGCCACATGCATCAAGAAAAGAGGGAGAACACTCAAATTAATAGAATTAGAAATGAAAAGGGAGAAGTAACAACTGACACAACAGAAATACAAAGGATCATGAGAGATTACTACAAGCAACTCTATGCCAATAAAATGGACAACATGGAAGAAATGGACAAATTCTTAGAAAAGCACAACCTTCTGAGACTAAACCAGGAAGAAATAGAAAATATAAACAGACCAATCACAAGCACTGAAATTGAGACTGTGATTAAAAATCTTCCAACAAACAAAAGCCCAGGACCAGATGGCTTCACAGCCGAATTCTATCAAACATTTAGAGAAGAGCTAACACCTATCCTTCTCAAACTCTTCCAAATATAGCAGAGGGAGGAACACTCCCAAACTCATTCTACGAGGCCACCATCACCCTGATACCAAAACCAGACAAAGATGTCACAAAGGAAGAAAACTACAGGTCAAGATCACTGATGAACATAGATGCAAAAATCCTCAAAAAAATACTAGCAAACAGAATCCAACATAATAAAAGGATCATACACCATGATGAAGTGGGGTTTATCCCAAGAATGCAAGGATTCTTCAATATATGCAAATCAATCAATGTGATACACCATATTAACAAATTGAAGGATAAAAACCATATGATCATCTCAATAGATGCAGAAAAAGCTTTCTAAAAAATTCAACACCCATTTATGATAAAAACCCTCCAGAAAGTAGGTATAGAGGGAACTTACCTCAACATAATAAAGGCCATATATGACAAACCCACAGCCAACATCATTCTCAATGGTGAAAAACTGAAACCATTTCTACTAAGATCAGGAATGAGACAAGGTTGTCCACTCTCACCACTATTATTCAACATAGTTTTGGAAGTTTTAGCCACAGCAATCAGAGAAGAAAAAGAAATAAAAGGAATCCAAATCGGACAAGAAGAATTAAAGCTGTCACTGTTTGCAGATGACATGATACTATATGTAGAGAATCCTAAAAATGCTACCAGGAAACTATTAGAGCGAATCAATGAATTTGGTAAAGTAGGAGGATAAAAGTTAATGCACAGAAATCTCTTGCATTCTTATACACTAAGGATGAAAAATCTGAAAGAGAAATTAAGGAAACACTCTCATTTACCACTGCAACAAAAAGAATAAAATACCTAGCTATAAACCTACCTAAGGAGACAAAAAACCTGAATGCAGAAAACTATTAGACACTGATGAAAGAAATTAAAGATGATACAAACAGATGGAGAGATATACCATGTTCTTGGATTGGAAGAATCAACATTGTGAAAATGTGTATACTACCCAAAGTAATCTACAGGTTCAATGCAATCCCTATCAAATTACCAATGGCATTTTTACAGAACTAGAACAAAAAATTTCACAATTTGTATGGAAACACAAAAGATCCCGAATAGCCAAAGCAATATTGAGAAAGAAAAACGGAGCTGGATGAATCAGGCTCCCGGACTTCAGACTATACTACAAAGCTACAGTAATGAAGACAGTATGGTACTGGCACAAAAACAGAAATATAGATCAATGGAACAGGATATAAAGCCCAGAGATAAACCCAAGCACATATGGTCACCTTATTTTTGATAAAGGAGGCAAGAATATACAATGGAGAAAAGACAGCATCTTCAATAAGTGGTGCTGGGAAAACTGGACAGCTACATGTAAAAGAATGAAATTAGAACACTCCCTAACACCATACACAAAAATAAACTCAAAATGGATTAAAGACGTAAATGTAAGGCCAGGCACTATAAAACTCTTAGAGGAAAACATAGGCAGAACACTCTATGATACCAATCACAGCAAGATCCTTTTTGACCCACCTCCTAGAGAAATGGAAATAAAAACAAAGATGAAGAAATGGGACTTAATGAAACTTAAAACTTTTGCACAGCAAAGGAAACCATAAAGAAGAGGAAAAGACAACTCTCAGAATGGGAGAAAATATTTGCAAATGAAGCAACTGACAAAGGGTTAATCTCCAAAATTTACAAGCAGCTCACGCAGCTCAATATCAAAAAAACAAACAACCCAATCCAAAAATGGGCAGAAGACCTAAATAGACATTTCTCCAAGGAAGATATACGGATTGCCAACAAACATATGAAAGGATGCTCAACATCACTAATCATTAGAGAAATGCAAATCAAAACTACAATGAGGTATCACCTTACACCAGTCAGAATGGTCACCATCAAAAAATCTACAAACAATAAATGCTGGAGAGAGTGTGGAGCAAAGGGCACCCTCTTGCACTGGTGGTGGGAATGTAAATTGATACAGCCACTATGGAGAACAGTATGGAGGTTCCTTAAAAAACTAAAAATAGAACTACCATATGACCCAGCAATCCCACTGCTAGGCATATACCCCGAGAAAACCATAATTCAAAAAGAGACATGTACCACAATGTTCATTGCAGTTCTATCTACAATAGCCAGGACATGGAAGCAACCTAAGTGTCCATCGACAGATGAATGGATAAAGAAGATGTGGCACATATATACAATGGAATATTACTCAGCCATAAAAAGAAATGAAATGGAGGTATTTGTAATGAGGTGGATGGAGTTAGAGTCTGTAATACAGAGTGAAGTAAGTCAGAAAGAGAAAAATAAATACCGTTATGCTAATACATTTATATGGAATCTACAAAAAAAAAAAAAAAGGTTCTGAAGAACCTAGGGGCAGGACAGGAATAAAGGTGCAGATGTCGAGAATGGACTTGAGGGCATGGGGAGGGGAAGCTTAAGCTGGGATAAAGTGAGAGAGTGGCATTGACATATATACACTACCAAATGTAAAATAAATAGCTAGTGGGAAGCAGCCACATAGCACAGGGAGATCAGCTTGGTGCGTTGCGACCACCTAGAGAGGTGGGATAGGGAGGGTGGGAGGGAGATGCAAGAGGGAGGGGATATGTGGATATATGTATACGTATAGCTGATTCACTTTGTTATACAGCAGAAACTAACATAACATTGTAAAGCAATTACACTCCAATAAAGTTGTTAAAAAAATTTTAAAAAAAAATGGAAAGGATGAGAAAATTAAATGAAACATTTTTTTCTGACTCACTAAAAAGCTGTCAGGAAAATATTTTGGCAAAATTTGTGCTCTTTGCATCAAAGAAATGCACTAATTTGAGTCTTTGAATCCTTATTTGCTTCTTATATATTAAAGGAGAAAAACATTGTATGTAAATCTTTCTAAGACAAAGTTACAGGTAAAATATGAAAATAATATATGTAAATATACCCTGAAGACGTACCTTTCATCAGGATAGTTGTGCATCTTTATATTTATAAAATCTGAATGTACTATGCAGTCATTCTTTCTGTTAAATCTGGTGAATGATGTTCGAGACTCAGAAGAAGCAAAGGGAGAAAGAGACCCAGATCATGTAGTCTCACTGCAAATGGAGAGTTGAAGTTCCACCAACAGATTGTCTTGTCTTCTTCTTCCTCTGAATGCTCTCTACACAGAGTTAGCCAAAGAGCAGGTTCTTAGGGCACAGTCCTCCACAGGACCACCCTCACTTCTGACACCAACTGCAAGTTTGGGGTGTTCTCAAGACCACCCTATGCTTCCATATTTCACTCAGTTGACTCACAATAATTCACAGAAACAAACCATATGCTTGGTAACGGTTATTACAGGGAAAAGATACAGGCTAAAATAAGCAGGAGGAAGAGGTGCTTAGGGCAGAGTCTGAGAGTGAACTGAATAGGAAGCTTCTGTTGTCCTGGGGACACATAGCCCTCCTGGTATCAGCGTATGATGGATAATACACAAGGACTACTGCCAACCAGGGTGCTCACCTGAGCTTTGATATCCAAAGTTTTTACTGGGGCTTCACTTTATAGGCGTGATTGATTGTCCTTATGATTGAACTCAGTCACCAGGTCGACTCATACTATGTGACCCAAAGCTCACACCCTAACTCACATGGTTGCTTTTTCGGGTGTGGCCAGCCCCCACCCTAAACACAGATACTCCCTTCAGGTATGACAGAGATTACCTTCCAGAAGTCAAGGGCAAAGGCTAGACCTCTCTTTGGGGAAAGCCGCATTTTTTACTATACACTTCCATTTCAAAATAAAAATAAAAGGAATTATTTTTGGAGTCAGTCATCTCAAAGTGTTGCCAGCCTTTGGGTCATTGATCGTCTATGCTTTCTTAAGCCCTTTGTTTTACACTTGAGATTAGTGTGTGAGTGCAGAAGAATTAAGTTTCTTTTGTCCTTTCCTAAGTTCCTCATCTATATCCCAATGATAAGGATTTCTATTTGTCTGTTTATTTATTTAGAGAAGAGTAAGACCTTTTATTCTAAGTAGACAGTTTCAAAGATGAAACAAATTACTGTGAAAAACGTAGATTGTCCGCTGCTCTACATCCATTAGGATTATGTGTTCAATAGAAAATATGAATTAAACTTTTATCCTTTTCATTACTTACAACTTTTTGAGACTAGCTTTATTGTTTTTGAAATGATAAAACATGCTTATTGTAAAAACCTCAAACAATGGAGTAAAGTAATAAAGCATAAAGGAAAACTCATTAGACATATCACTAACCAGATAACCAATGTTAATAATTTTATTTGCTTATAAATTTTAACAAACTGTTATTTTTCTTTTTATTTGCTTTCTTGTCTGTCTTCTCCACTACACCATGAGCATTATGAGGGCAGGGACCAAATCTCTTTAGTTTCCGTTGAATCGCTAGCTAATTATAGCATGGTATCTGGCACAATCACCAAAGATTTGTTTAATGAATGATTGGTGAACATCCATCTAATCATATTATTTACATGTATACATATAGGTCAACAGATACCTACAGAATGTAAGGTCCTTGGAATCAGAGCTTTTTGTATGTTTTGCATCACTTATATATCCCAATTGTCTAGAACGGGGACAGCAAACTAACAGCCAGGAACCAAATCCATCCAGCAGTCTATTTTTTGTAAATAAAGTTTTGTTGGAACATAGCCACACCCATTTGTTTACATATTGCCTGGACTGCTTTCATGCTGCGGTGGCAGAGTTGAGCAGCTGCAGCAGGGACCGTATGACCTGCAAAGCCTAAAATACTTACTACGTGCACTTTTGTAGAAAAAGTTTGCCCACCTCTGCTATAGAATGATGTCAGTCTGTCATTTAGTAAATGTTTGATAAATATTTGTGGCAGAAGTAGATTTTATATGAATTCTATTTACTGTGCAAGATGTTTCTTATTAAACAATATTTCAAATATCCTATTATTTTAAATAGTTGTGTTACATTTTATTTGCATACTATAATATATTTGACTAGTTGTCTTTTATTGCACGCTTAGGGTGTTTTCTTATTTAGTTATTTTTTGCCATTGTAAACAGAAATACAGTGAACATGCATCATTTTCTATGTGTGCAACTACATCCTGGTAAATTTATGAAAGTGGAGTTTCTAGGTCAAAGGATAGTCAGGGTTTTACATTTTTAATGTATTTTTGGCAGATTATCTCCAGAAAGGTAGTATTGATTTACACTCTTAACAACAGTACCTTTCCCCATAACTGTACCAACACTTTATATTAAGACCAGGATTTTTATTCAGGCAAGACATAGACGTGAAAAAAAAAAAAAAAAGTCAGATGGTAAACAGATTACTTCCAAGCTTCTTCTGGTAATAAAACTGACTTGTCCTGCCACAATGATGGGAGATATAAATGGTTTTCACTTGCCAAATTAAGAGCACAGTGGTGCCCTTGATTACATTTACATTTACCACTAATTCCCTGAGCTCCTAACACAGGGGGAAAAATCATTATGATAATGAAGGAAGCTATTTTTAAACAAATGTATGCATGTACATTTTGGAAATAGAAATATTATGTTCTTCTTTAGAGAGTGAAATGCTTACATACCATTCATCTGTTCAAGGAAAACTTAATATCCACACACAGTAAAATATAACTAATTTTTTTCAAAAGGCTCGTTTAACCTTTAGAAAAGAAGAATGAGATGGCAGTCCAATTTCTGGGCTCTTTGATGGCAGGATAAAGGTGTGTACTGACAGTGACGTATTTGGAAATTACGCTGATTCAAGAGTTCACGAAGCTGGGAGCCGGGATGCCCACTGCAGTCCTGCCTTTCACCGCCAAGAGCTTGCTCGTTAGTCTTGTTTGGAGGTGTACAAAATGCTGAACTACAGGGGGATGGGGTGGGAGAGGGAGGGAGGGACCATTCTGTCCTCATCAGCTTTTTTGAAAAGCCAGCTGGAAAGTGAAATCGAGCTCCATTAGCAGTGCACTGTGAGGGCACGGTGGGTTAAGTTCCTAGACCTGCTTGCTAAGCTTCTTATGTTTTAAATCTTCTGTCAAGATTACTGACCTTCCCTTTGGTGCAATGCAAAAGTTAGCAGGTTGAGTAGTAAAATTTCAGCCCTCTTCATCACAGATGAAACTAGTTATTCAGAAGGAAGGAAAGCTCGCCTGTGCGATGAGCTGAGGAAACAGATAACTTCATTGTGCGGCAAAGGGTGTTCTTTCCCTCCTGTTTCATGAATAAAGCTGCCAGACAAATAGCAAAATGGCTTGGAATGGGATGTAGGTAGTGTGAAGCAGGTAGGGGACCGTGAAGAAGTCAAAGGGAAGGGAACGTAATGCCTTGCTGCATGGCCTCAGTACCTGGCTCTGGGGCACCCAGCTATTCTGTCCTCCACTGGTTTGACTCAGCCCAAAATGAAATGAAGTGTTGGAAATTAACTGGTGAATAAGGCGATAAAGAAATACAAACAAGACTCTTCAGAGCTGAAAATCTTTGGGGGCCATTGCCACAGCTCAGAAGCCCCCAGTAGATGCCAGCGCTCCAGCTTTTGTGGGGTGAATCCCTGAGATACTTTGTAAGAGAGTTGATGTCTCCCTGGAAAACTACAAATAATGCACAGGAAAGACAATCTTCCTTGTCTGGACTTTCCAGGGGACTCTTCTTTGTCTTACTGTGCAGTTATTTCAACCGATTGATCTATTAAGGGAAGGAAAAAATTATGGTTTGAAAAGATAAAACTGACTATACCTCTATGCCTTGTGAATTCAAGAGACAATTGTCACTGCCTCTGCTTTGCAGATCGGGCATCACTGAATATCTTCACTTCAGTTTTACTTGTGATTATTCATGCAATAGAATATGAGAAAGAATGTTAGCAATCATTTGGAAATTTTGTCAATGGAAATAGAAAATATTCTCAAGCATATCTGACATGTGTGCAGCCATACACAAACCCCAGATTAGCTGGGTAATCGCCATCTTTGTTTCCAACTTCCTCCCAGTTTCTTTTACAAATTACAATTGACAACTAGAACTTAACCAGAAAAGAAAATCCATATGATTGCTGATTAGATCACTCAGGAAAAAGGAACATTTGTTTGTTAAATGACTTCCAAAGGTTATTTGCTGGGAGGCAGCTGCTAAACTGGAACTCCTGAATCAGTATTATTGACCGTAACACTTGGGTAAAGTCCATTAGAGGCAACTCAGCATTATAAACTGGTGGATTATTATTTTAGTTATAGAATAGATGGTGAATATATGGGAATACCCCATTTTAATGAGATGCAGGTCCTAGGCAATTACTCAGTTACTTTGTTGTTAATTCCTCAGATAGTTTGATTATGGTTGACGTACTTGAAAGTGGCAAGGAGTCTAGTTAATTATTCTATAGGTGTTTTATTGTCATTGATTTTTTTGGGTAATATCTGCCTTTTTCAGTTTCTGGTTCTTCCAGGCTAAAATTGTGGTGATGCAATTCTTGGAGTAGAATATTTTTACCTCAATGAATGCATTTATGTAGTAGAGAAGATTCAAAATTACTTTCAAAGGAGAATTTTGTTCCTGCTCCCAAATGCTCCCTCAGCTCACCGCCAAGTGGAGGTGAAATCACCTTTCTGTGCTTGTCAAGCTTTTCAATTTTCACCCAAGAATGTTAACTCTATTCCTAGCTGTGCTCAAGTGTAAGGATCTGTAGTGAAATGACAGCATAAAATGGCCGTGTGCATCATCTCTCAAAAGCTCAGTGGAGGTCAACAATATTCATGGAGGGTTGTGTGAAGGCTGTGTGCTTTAAATGTTCCTCTGGATAACCTAAAAATATTCCTGGATTGAGTCATGCCAGCATAAACCTGTGTGCCTAGACTGATTCATATTGGCCCCTAGCAGATTTGCTTTTTACTGTCTTGATGTTGGAGTTTATTATCACCAGGGTGACCAACCATCCCAGTTTGCCGAGATAGTCCTGGTTTTAGAACAGAAAGCGCATGTCGCAGGACACTTTCTTGTCTGGGACAAACCTGGACAGTTGGTCACCATCCAGGCAATCAAACACATCCCCATGGAACTTACCTGTGCATCTAATATAAGGCTGTGAAAATCTTTATATGAGTTCTGAGGAGGTATTTCTCTTTGGTTTTGGTTTTTCCTGAGCAACTGTGTATTTAACCAAACATCTTAAGTTTACAGTGAATTGTAGGACTGAAGAGTTTACTTTCTTTTACATTAGCAAAAAAGAGCCAGATTTATGGCTCAGCTAAGGGATTCACTTTTGTATTAGCCACATGCCTGGCTCCATTTTATGTGCTTGATTCCTTTATTTTTTATTTCTTTATTCTTCCTCTGCCACCTCTAATATGTTAACTTGTATTTACATATTCATGAAAACTGCCTTTGGTGCTTTTTTTGTTAAAGAGGAGGCATAAATAAAAATTGCTATGTTTCACCACAAACAATGTTGTA
Source organism: Balaenoptera physalus (assembly GCF_965194825.1). Lineage (NCBI taxonomy): Eukaryota > Metazoa > Chordata > Mammalia > Artiodactyla > Balaenopteridae > Balaenoptera > Balaenoptera physalus. Next base: position 71,909,792 of record NC_138892.1, read on the forward strand.
GGTCAGGTTTTCCAAGAAGCAGACCCTGATAAGGAAATTTATGCGTAGGACATTTATTAGGGAGTACTTTCAGGATTCATACAGTGAGAGAAGGGAAGGAAGCAGGGCACACAGATAGAGGAGCTGGGCTCCAGCCAGTCCCAGGGGAGCTCCGGAGCTGGGATGGTCATTCAGGGTTGTGCTGGGTTTGGGCAAGGAGGCTGACCCTTATATTCCCTTCCCCTTTGATAAGTTATGGAATGTGGCGGCCCCTGGGAAGAGGTATGACCTTGGGTGAGGGGCTCTCTTCAGCTGAGGGCAAATCTGAGCGAGGTCCAACAGTGAGGTGGCAGTAATCCTGGCAGCTTGGATAATGAGTCCTCCAGCACTGTATCCTCTACAACTAGCATGCTGTGTGGAGTAGTAGAAGGAGCAGGGAAGTCTCCACTCTTTGTGAAAATTAATCAGAGTGTATATCTATATCTATATCTATCTATAGCATCTATATCTATATCTATATCATCATCTGTATCTGTATCTATATCTTTATCTGTATCTGTATCTATATCTATATCATATCTATATCTGTATCTATATCTATATCTGTATCTATATCTACCTATATCATCTATATCTCAATCACTTAACACAGAGCGTGGCCCTGAATAAATGGCAACTGCTATCGTTTCTCTCTCTCTTTCCACACGAGCCTGATGGATTAATGTATGTGAATGGATCATTTTACTCAATGATTTGACTGTGCACGAAGGTAGTTATAGCAGAAGTTTAGGTTAAGAAAAATCAAACAAAACAAAAACAGTTTGGAACATGCACATTCTAACTCTACTTATAACTAGTTATAACACTAGTTCTCTAACAAATTAAGAGCATAAGAAAAATGACAAATTATTCTAGGTAGATTATTTGAAAGTCGCTATTATGGGATTTCTTGTGAGTCTGCTGAGCCATTAGGATGAAGAATTAGGAGAAGCTAGAGTAACAGGTACAAAGGTGGCTGGGCAGCTTTGACACTTTCCTGGTTGTAACTGGATTCCTTCAATTTTGAGCATTCCTATGACCCACTTTTTTGTCAGGCACTGTGAAAGGCAAGAGGCCACAAATAGAAAAGCACAAGATGAGAATAGGGATGGTTAAATAAAATGAAAAAACTTAAAGGAGGCGAGTCAGTCATAAAGCTAAAAAATGTTAAAATACGATAGGTAACTATCACTAGTGATACATCTTTAAATACAATATTTTAAAAGAGCAAAGTATAAAAAAGCTTAAAGGGAGACTAAACCCATGAAATTAATAACCTGTAAAATGATGCTGATTTTAAAATAAATAAGAAATTTAAAATAAGAGAATTTAAAAATAGAGCATAAAAATATTTGAAATTCTTTTTAATAACAACTACAGATATAACATTGCATAAATGTATGACCAGAGGAGTTGTTTTATAAATCTCAAGTCAAAGACATATAAACTGAGACCAAAATAATCTCTTTAAATTTAAGGCCATAAAGAAGCTCTTTAAATATGTGAAACAGAGCAGGACCCTTTGGGGCCTTGTTGGCGACAGACCTCCGCATCCCTGTCTCTTGTTTGTAGAAAAGCTTTAGCCTCCTAGGCCCTCCCTGAGTTCCAAAGAGCAAATTTAGTCACAGAAGTGAGAAAATGCAGAAACGAAAGAAACTAGTCAAGCAAGACAAAACTATAATAATTTATCCATAAAACAAAGTCAAGGACCTTTAGTTCCTCCTCAAGGGCTATAGATACTATCCTGAGCCATATATTTGAGTTGTTTTGCAGATACTAAAAACCCCCCACCAGGTGGAAGAAGTTAACTCCATACTGACCACCAGCACATAGATCCCAATTGGAACCAGAAGGTTGACGGTTGAGATTCCTAAAACTTCACTCTGTTAGCTCACCATCAACCAATCAGAGAATTGTGCACAAGCTGATCATGCACCCTGCGACCCTCTCCCTCACACTGTCTTTAAAAACCCATCCCTGAAAGCCATCAAGGAGTTCAGGTCTCTTGAGCATGAGCTGCCTGTTCTTGCTTGGCCTCATAATAAATGCTGTACTTTCCATCACCACAACCTGGTGTCAGGGGGTTGGCTTTGCTGTGTTTCAGACGAGTGGACCCAATTTTGGTTCGCTAACCTATGTTTACTTTTTAAGGTAATTTCAAGTCTTGTCCTTTAAGGAATCATTTGGCACCATTTACCTAGAAAATGTGAACAAAGAGTAACTGAATATTGGCAGAATGACATCATGTTCAATTCCCTTACAAAATATTTGGTAAACTATAAAACAATATGCACTTATAACAGTTATAATTATTACCTAATAGTGTAGAGTTTCAGTAGTCTTTTATTTACTTATGTATTACTTTTAATTTTATTGAAATATAGTTGATGTAAAATATTATGTTAATTTCAGGTGAACTACATAGTGACTTGACATTTACATACATTATGTAATGATCACCACGATAAGTCTAGAAACAATTTGCCTCCATACAAAGTTATTACAGTATTAGTCACCATATTCCTTATGCTATATATTACATCCTGAGGCTTGTTTATTTTGTAACTGGAAGTTTGTACCTCTTAATCCTCTTCACCTATTTTGCCTGACCCCCCGACTCTCCTCCCCTCTGGCAGCTACCTGTTTGTTCTCTGTATGATTACCTGTGTCAAGGGAGGTAGCCTGAGTGGCAGGGTGACTGCACATGGTTTCCTCTTCTTTCCCAATCCTATTTAAGACACAGAAAGTCCAGTGAAACTCACCAAAACATTTGACCATAAATGGATTCTAAAATAAGAAAAAAATACGAAAACATGCATTTGAAAGATAAATCACAGTATAAAATTATTTCAATTTTTAAAAAATGGTAATTTGAAATAGCGTAAATCATTTCCTGCATCCTCAGGCATGCCCACATCTTTCACGTTTTTGCAACTGCCTTCTGTTATGGATTGTTGTTTTAATGTAAATGTTCCTTTTTGCCTGGTGAAATTTCTTTGGGGTATTCTTTCTGATAACATTGTCATTTATCATAAAAAAGAAAAGTTCTTTGGGAGCTGAAAGGGCAGTTAGAAAATATAACTCTTCTCTACCATTGTTCCTTCCCTCCACCCGCTAATGCACAAAGATTCAGAAAAGTGGAAATTTGTGGTCCTAAACAAGTGTTTAAATATTATGTGCAGTTTGTTTAGTCATTAGTCACTTGGGATGCTTGTTAAAGGCACTTATTTTTGGATTCCTCTCCAATCTACCAATCAGGAATAGTTGGTTTGGGTCTGGGAGTGTGCATTTTAACAAATGTGACAGGTAATGCTGATGTCCACTCAAGTTTGAGAACCACTGTTCCAAATGACAGGACTAATCATGCCAGACTGGGGAAGTGAGAACTCCTGGTGACACACTGTCACACAGAACAGCTGAGAGGCAGAGAATAGGTCTTTAACATGTATATTTGAAAAATCAGCTGTTTCCAAGTTGAAATTGACATAGAGAAGAGAAAATCACATAAGGGATGCTTATCAAATTTGTAGACAACTCAGTAGAAAGAAGGGTTAACATGATAGACTTTGGCGTTAAAACTCAAAAGGGTCTTGACAGGCTGTGAAATAGGATTGAAATTAAGATGTTGAAATGTAACAGGGATAAATGTAAAATCCTTTATTTGGGTTGACAGAAAAGTTCACTGCATAAGGTCAGGATGGAAGAAAGCAACTTAGTAAGAATTCACCAGTGAGGGTCCAGGAGATTTTGTTGACTGTCACCATGATAGAAGCCACCAGAGTGAAGAGGCTGCTAACAGAGCTAAGACAGTATGAGGCAGAAATAGTAGAAAGAGGACAAGTGCAGAGACACAGTCTTGAATTTCTCTGTGGTGGTCAGGGTGTGCTTCTTCCTGGATGAAGCATTCTCAGGAGAATATTGATGAACCAGAGCTCAGCCAGAGGAAGAAGCCAGGATGAGTGTCTCATAATCATGCTAAATGAGGGATGACTGAGATTTAACTCAGAAAAGGCAGGTTTTTCAAATATTTAAAGGTACCTACCATTTATAATAGGGAACAAAGAACAGAGGAGACAGTGATTTTCAGGAAGCTAAGGCTGGGGTGTAGAAGGACTGAGCAGGACCAAATCGAGAAGAGGACTTTAGGAGAATGAGGACTGAAAAAAGGAGATTGGATTTAGTATGTAGAACATCAGTTCAGTCGAATGGTAGATGCAGAAGATTGATTAGAGATTAGCAAGGAGCGGGGCGGTGAATACATGCTGGCCATCTTTGTAGATAACAAATTCAAGAATTTTGGTGGAGAAGAAAGGGGAAGAAATTGGATGAGTTTCTGGAAAAGGCACTAGACTGAATTGTAATTTTGTTTTAAGGATAAGGCAGTCATGTGGGTATTTGATAAGGTGACCAGATCTAGGTTTGCAGATTTAGGTCTCTTGTCCCAGCATAATACTGATATACTGTTCGCTTTCACCCTCAAGAGTATGCTGGTGTGGATGGTAAATATCAGGGTGTTGAGGTATTTGAAGGCTGAGGGAGGTGAGCCAGTGGAGAGAGCCTGAGACTGGAGATTTGGTAGTGAACATACATAATGAAGGAGTAAGTCCTGCCAGATCCTGGCTGGGCAGCAACAGGCCTGGGCTGGCCAAGGAGCTGGGCTGGGAATTCGGTTGGATAGGGGAGCTCGGGCAGGTGCTGTGAATCCAAAGGCTGGAGGCCAACTCTGGAACTCGGCTGGAACCACAGGGCTCTGGCATTGTGTCTGGCAGTGACGAAGCCTTCTGCATTTTAATAGAGGATTCTCAGGAAGAGAAGGCTTCAGGGCTCCAACGGATGCAGGTGAAGAAGATCATCTGGGGCTCCGCTCAACAGACCGTTCTAAGGCCAAATTCAAAGTCCATTAGTTTTCAAAGGCGTGCTGACAGAAGATCTCTTCTGCTGGGGTTTCTCTCCTCTGAGTGGAATGGAAAAGATCTTGCTTCATTACCAGTAGGCAAAAAGTAGAAACCTATTAAACCAGGGTGAGCTGTGTAAGTCTAACCCTAGAAACTGTGATAAATATACCATCAAGGAGGGCTGCAGAGGTTGGTACTTTTCTGTGAATGCACATTTAATAGGACCGTGGATTTGCATGTCCTGCAATATCCCCACTTACAACAGGCAGACTTAATGCCCTGGGTTTTTCAAATGTAAGGGAACCCTGGACTGCCAGCCATCATTTTAGCTGTTCTTTTATTAGCCTCTTTGGGGCTATGTTTCTTTTCCAACATGAAGGATAGATGTGATATTATAGCCTCATCTGAGGTTAAGAGCACAGGCATTGCAGTCAGAGAAATCGGTTGGAAGCTCATTTCCATTACTTACCATTTGTTGTTTGCCTTTGGGCAAATAACTTCTTGTATCTGAGCCTCAGTTTTCTCATATGTGGAATGGGGATGATGACAGTACTTATTTCCTAAGTTTGTTGTGGGGATTAAATGAGGTAATGAATGTTAAGTGATTACATAGTGTTAATACTGCCTATTTTTATTGTTTCTTATTGCTGCCCTGTGGTGAGATGTTTGAAGGAAGCTCAAGCAGAGTAAGGGAGTGCTTCCCTTTTTTAGGTCTCTTCATCAAACATTTACTGAGTACTACATATGTATGTTAAGGACTTTGCTGTTCAAGAAAGTTACTGATCAATAGTTTTGCCCTGTGCTAGTCTTGTGGGTACTGTCTGTGCCCTTTGAGTGAACCGCAGTTGATGCCCCTCCTGACATGACTGTGGATTTTTTGAATATTTAATAACAATAATGGTAACAACAACAATAATAATACGTATCACCTTAAAGGTGTATAGAGCAGAGACCTGGGGCAGGCCACTAGTGATCTCCCTGAGTGTTACAATTCACGTGAAGAGTGCTTTATAATGAACAACTGTCTTCAAACCAAAGTGTGTGTGTGTGTGTGTGTGTGTGTGTGTGTGTGTGTGTGTAAAGGTTATTTCCTCATTGTAGTAGCCACATTGCTATGAGCAGGGCAGATGTTATTTTCCCCATACTTTTGGTTGAACTCACTAGGCTTGTATAACTGCTTTTGAAAAAGAATATGGATTGAGCAGCTGTTAATGAGAATATGCAAAATTACACTATGTTGTGTAGTCTTTTGGGATTTTTTTTGAGAGAGTTAAGAGTTCAAATATGGCGGCAAATTTAATCTATGCTGCGTGACAGGATTGCAGATTAGCTAAAAATGATTAAGCCCTTTGACTTCGGAAGTAGCAATTTTTTACCATTTCACTGTACTCTTCTTAGGGTTAGAAGTGATGCATTGGCTGTTAACCAGCACTGACAGCTTTAGAAAAGACTGCCTTTTCTTTCCTTCTGCCCTTTCTCCCTCCCTCCCACCCCTCCCTCCTTCCCTCCCTCCCTCTCTTCCTTCCTTCCTTCCTTCCATTTTTCTTTCCCTCCTTCCTCAAACATGTATTTGGCTTCTATTGTGAATAGCTAAGGTTTGGAATGTACAGATCAAGGCGTTTTAAAATATACTTTAATTACAAATATTTCTGCATATAGCCATGTACCTTTTCAGCTGGCCTGATTTCTTTTTCTCCATGGGCTTAGTTTGTGGGTCTGGAACCAATTTACATAACTGATTAAAACAAACCTAGATAGTTTGTGACCCAGTTTTATTCGATGTTTTTCTCATCCTCATCTCCTACCATGGCAATTAAGATAGTTTACACTAGCCTGGCTAATGGTTTTCAGATTTGAATCTCGGAACTGTAGGCATGAGGTTTTTAGAAACACTGAGTCTGAGTTCTCTCATCTGTGAAATGACCGTATTAACATTTTACTGAAATATGTGGCTTGAAATGTACTTTGTAATTCTTGGTTGATGGCTTTTTAAGGCCAAAATTTAGCCTATGTAATTCTAAAAAGCAAAGTACAACTAACTTGATAATAGAGATTTCTAAGCCATCATTGATATTCCCTTATTAATGACACTGCAGGTAGTGATGTCAGTAGGAATAGATGGAAAAAGGCTCGTATCTATAATGGCATCGTAATTAACATGTCACTAGTGGTCCTTTGGCATTATGGTTTGAGGAAATAATGAAAATGTCATTTCAAGTTATTCTATCATTTATTAAGAAGAAGTAAATGAAGTCCTCAAAATACAGGCTAAGATCAATAGGTGTTCTTTGAGCCATTAGCTGCAGGATCATTTAACTTCAGTTAGGTGCAGAAGCCACCCTCTTTCCTATTCCTGCTATACACTGTTCCATGGGCACGTTGTGTGTCTGCATGATAGTGTGGTCTAGGAAACAGGGCAGGGCTGGAGTCACTCACACTAGGGCTGGAATCTATAGGGTGATTTACTTATAAATTGTGTGACACACTTAACTGTTCTGAGTCTGCTTTCTAAAACATAGACATGAAAGTAATGATACATTTCTCAGTGTGTTTGTAAGGATTAAATGCATCAATGCCAGTACCTGGCACCCAAAATTGGTCACATGTATTGAGTACCTCCTCCATGCTTTGTATATGTGTTATTTTTATTCCTCACTTAACTCTGCTGTATGAATACTCTATATCCACTTTGCAGATGAGGACTCAGGGAGGCCAAGTGACCTGGGAATGTTCCATAGGTAGTAAACCACTGAGGTGGGTTTCCAGCCTGGGTCTGCACTCTCCATGGCCTGGGCTTTGTTGTGCTACCTCCCACTTTTAGCAGGTCCTCGACAGACCACAGCTCTTCTGCAACCTCCACAAGGGTTTTTGACTGAAAGCCTGAAAGAAATAATTTCTTCTTATTAAGTTTGTGTCAATATGACTTTCAGTTAAAATAAAAATGTACAACTTTCTATGCTGGCACTCTCTGAATTCAAGCTGGGGATCCTGTGTGCTATCAGTCACTTACTCCCAATGGCAGAGCTCAGAATTGAAGGTCTTGATACTGCCTTAAATATTCCTTTTATTCTTAAGAAAACCTTCTATTTTGACATAATTCAAACTTACAGAAAATTGGCAAGAATAGTATTTTTTATTTTAATAACTTTTTATTTTATTTTTTTCTTTCTTTCTTTCTTTCTTTCTTTCGTTCTTTCTTTCTTTCTTTCTTTCTTTCTTTCTTTCTTTCTTTCTTTCTTTTTTTCTCCCTTTTCTTCTGAGCCGTATGGCTGACAGGGTCTTGGTGCTCCAGCCGGGTGCCAGGCCTATGCCTCTGAGGTGGGAGAGCCAAGTTCAGGACATTGGTCCACCAGAGACCTCCCGGCTCCATGTAATATCAAACGATGAAAGCTCCCAGAGATCTCCATCTCAATGCTAAGACCCAGCTCCACTCAACAACCAGCAAGCTACAGTGCTGGACACCCTATGCCAAACAATTAGAAAGGCAGGAACACAACCCCACCCATTAGCAGAGAGGCTGCCTAAAATCATAATAAGGTCACAGACACCCCAAAACACACCACCGGATGCAGTCCTGCCCACCAGAAAGACAAGATCCAGTCTCATCCACCAGAACACAGGCACCAGTCCCCTCTACCACGAAGCCTACACAACCCACTGAACCAACTTTAGCCACTGGGGGCAGACACCAAAAACAGTAGGAACTATGAACCTGCAGCCTGTGAAAAGGAGACAACAAACACAGTAAGTTAAGCAAAATGAGAAGACAGAGAAACACACAGCAGATGAAGGAGCAAGGTAAAAACCCATCAGACCAAACAAATGAAGAGGAAATAGGCAGTCTACCTGAAAAAGAATTCAGAGTAATGATAGTAAAGACGATCCAAAATCTTGGAAATAGAACGGAGAAAATACAAGAAACATTTAACAAGGACCTAGAAGAACTAAAGAGCAAACAAACACTGATGAACAACACAATAAATGAAATTAAAAATTCTCTAGAAGGAATCAATAGCTGAATAAATGAGGCAGAAGAACAGATAAGTGACTTGGGACATAAAGTAGTGGAAATAACTACTGCAGAGCAGAATAAAGAAAAAAGAATGAAAAGAACTGAGGACAGTCTCAGAACCTCTGGGACAACATTAAAAGCATCAACATTCGAATTATAGGGGTCCCAGAAGAAGAAGAGAAAAACAAAGGGACTGAGAAAATATTTGAAGAGATTATAATTGAAAACTTCCCTAATATGGGAAAGGAAATATTCAATCAAGTCCAGGAAGCACAGAGAGTCCCGTACAGGACAAATCCAAGGAGAAACACACCAAGGCACATATTAATCAAACTATCAAAAATTAAATACAAAGAAAAAATATTAAAAGCAGCAAGGGAAAAGCAACAAATAACATACAAGGGAATCCCCATAAGGTTAACAGCTGATCTTTCAGCAGAAACTCTGCAAGCCAGAAGGGAGTGGCAGGATATACTTAAAGTGATGAAGGAGAAAAACCTACAACCAACATTACTCTACCCAGCAAGGATCTCATTCAGATTCGATGGAGAAGTTAAAACCTTTACAGACAAGCAAAAGCTAAGAGGATTCAGCACCACCAAACTAGCTTTACAACAAATGCTAAAGGAACTTCTCTAGGCAGGAAACACAAGAGAAGGAAAAGACCTACAATAACAAACCCAAAACAATTAAGAAAATAGTAATAGGAACATACATATCGATAATTACTTCAAATGTAAATGGATTAAATGCTCCAACCAAAAGACATAGACTGGCTGAATGGATACAAAAAGAAGACCCGTATATATGCTGTCTACAAGAGACCCACTTCAGACCTAGGAGCACACACAGACTGAAAGTGAGGGGATGGAAAAAGATATTCCATGCAAATAGAAATCAAAAGAAAGCTGGAGTAGCAATTCTCATATCAGACAAAATAGACTTTAAAATAAAGACTATTACAAAAGACAAAGAAGGACACTACATAATGATCAAGGGATCAATCCAAGAAGAAGGTATAACAATTGTAAATATTTATGCCCCCAACATAGGAGCACCTCAATACATAAGGCAAATGCTCACAGCCATAAAAGGGGAAATCGACAATAACACAGTCATAGTAGGGGATTTTAACACCCCACTTTCACCAATGGACAGATCATCCAAAATGAGAATAAATAAGGAAACACAAGCTTTAAATGATACATTAAACAAGATGGATTTAATTGATATTTATAGGACATTCCATCCAAAAACAACAGAATACACTTTCTTCTCAAGTGCTCATGGAACATTCTCCAGGATAGATCATATCTTGGGTCACAAATCAAGACTTGGTAAACTTAAGAAAATTGAAATCATATCAAGTATCTTTTCCAACCACAATCCTATGAGACTAGATATCAATTCAAGGAAAAAACCTGTAAAAAATACAAACACATGGAAGCTAAACAATACACTACTAAATAACCAAGAGATCACTGAAGAAATCAAAGAGGAAATCAAAAAATACCTAGAAACAAATGACAATGAAAGCACGATGACACAAAACCTATAGGATGCATCAAAAGCAGTTCTAAGAGGCAAGTTTATAGCAATACAATCCTACCTCAGGAAACAAGAAACACCTCAAATAAACAACCTAACCTTACACCTAAAGCAATTAGAGAAAGAAGAACAAAAAAACCCTAAAGTTCGCAGAAGGAAAGAAATCATAAAGATCAGAACAGAAATAAATGAAAAAGAAATGAAGGAAACAATAACAAAGATCAATAAAACTAAAAGCTGGTTCATTGGGAAGATAAACAAAATTGATAAACCATTAGCCAGACTCATAAAGAAAAAAAGGGAGAAGACTCAAATCAATAAAATTAGAAATGAAAAAGGAGAAGTAACAAGTGACCCTGCAGAAATACAAAGGATCATGAGAGATTACTACAATCAACTATATGCCAATAAAATGGACAACCTGGAAGAAATGGACAAATTCTTAGAAAAGCACAACCTTCTGAGACTGAACCATGAAGAAATAGAAAATATAAACAGACCAATCACAAGCACTGAAATTGAGACTGTGATTAAAAATCTTCCAACAAACAAAAGCCCAGGACCAGATGACTTCACAGCCGAATTCTATCAAACATTTAGAGAAGAGCTAACACCTATCCTTCTTAAACTCCTCCAGAATATAGCAGAGGGAGGAACACTCCCACACTCATTCTAACAGGCCACCATCACTCTGATACCAAAACCAGGCAAAGATGTCACAAAGAAAGAAAACTACAGGCCAAGATCACTGGTGAACATAGATGCCAAAATCCTCAACAAAATACTAGAAAACAGAATCCAACGCATTAAAAGGATCATACACCATGATCAGGTGGGGTTTATCCCAGGAATGCAAGGATTCTTCAATATATGCGAATCAACCAATGTGATACACCATATTAACAAATTGAAGGATAAAAACCATATGATAATCTCAATTGATGCAGAAAAAGCTTTCCACAAAATTCAACACCCATTTATGATAAAAACCCTCCAGAAAGTAAACATAGAGGCAACTTACCTCAACATAATAAAGTCCATATATGACAAACCCAAAGCCAACATCGTTCTCAATGGTGAAAAACTGAAACCATTTCCTCTAAGATCAGGAACAAGTCAAGGTTGCCCACTCTCACCACTATCATTTAACATAGATTTGGAAGCTTTAGCCCCAGCAATCAGAGAAGAAAAAGAAATAAAAGGAATCCAAATCGGAAAAGAAGAAGCAAAGTTGTCACTGTTTGAAGACGACATGATACTATACATAGAGAATCCTAAGTATGCTACCAGAAAACTCCTAGAGCTAATCAATGAATTTGGTAATGTAGCAGGATACAAAATTAATGCACATAAATCTCTTGCATTCCTATACACTAATGATGAAATATCTGAAAGAGAAATTAAGAAAACACTCCCATTTACCATTGTAACAAAAAGAATAAAATACCTAGGAATAAACCTATCTAAGGAGAGAAAAGACCTGTATGCAGAAAACTATAAGACACTGATGAAAGAAATTAAAGATGATACCAACAGATGGAGAGATATGCCATGTTCTTGGATTGCAAGAATCAACATTGTGGAAATGACTATACTACCCAAAGCAATCTACAGATTCAGTTCAATCCCTATCAAACTACCAATGGTATTTTTCACAGAAATAGAACAAAAAATTTCACAATTTGTATGGAAACACAAAAGACCCTGAATAGTCAAAGCAATCTTGAGAAGGAAAAACGGAGATAGAGGAATCAGGCTCCCTGACTTCAGACTATACTACAAAGCTACAGTAATCAAGACAATATGGTACTGGCACAAAATCAGAAATATAGATCAGTGAAACAGCATATAAAGCCCAGAAATAAACCCATGCACATATGGTCACCTTATCTTTGATAAAGGAGGCAAGAATATACAATGGAGAAAAGACAACCTCTTCAACAAGTGGTGCTGGGAAAACTGGACAGCTACATGTAAAAGAATAAAATCACAGCACTCCCTAACACCATACACAAAAATAAATCAAAATGGATTAAAGATCTAAATGTAAGACCAGGCACTATAAAACTCTTAGAGGAAAACATAAGCAGAACACTCTATGACATAAATCACAGCAAGATCCTTTTTGACCCACCTCCTAGAGAAATGGAAATAAAAACAAAAATGAACAAATGGGACCTAATGAACCTTAAAAGCTTTTGCACAGCAAAGGAAACCATAAACAAGACCAAAAGACAACCCTCAGAATGGGAGAAAATATTTTCAAATGAAGCAACCTACAAAGGATTAATCTCCAAAATTTATAAGCAGCTCATGCAGCTCAATATCAAAAAAACAAACAACCCAATCCAAAAATGGGCAGAAGACCTAAATAGACATTTCTCCAAAGAAGATATACAGATTGCCAACAAACACATGAAAGGATGCTCAGCAACACTAATCATTAGAGAAATGCAAATCAAAACTACAATGAGGTATCACCTCACACCAGTCAGAATGGCCATCATCAAAAAATCTAGAAACAATAAATGCTGGAGAGGGTGTGGAGAAAAGGGAACCCTCCTGCACTGTTGGTGGGAATGTAAACTGATACAGCCACTATGGAGAAAAGTGTGGAGGTTCATTAAAAAACTAAAAATAGAAGTACCATACGACCCAGCAATCCCACTACTGGGCATATACCCTGAGAAAACCATAATTCAAAAAGAGTCATGCACCACAATGTTCATTGCAGTTCTATTTAAAATAGCCAGGACATGGAAGCAACCTAAGTGTCCATCGACACATGAAAGGATAAAGATGTGGCACATATATACAATGGAATATTACTCAGCCATAAAAAGAAATGAAAGTGAGTTATTTGTTGTGAGGTGGATGGACCTAGAGTCTGTCATACAGAGTGAAGTAAGTCAGAAAGAGAAAAATAAATACCGTATGCTAACACATATATAGAATCAAAAAAAAAAAAAAAAAAGGTCTGAAGAACCTAGGTGTAGGACAGGAGTAAAGATGCAGACGTAGCGAATGGACCTGAGGATACGAGGAGTGGGAAGGGTAAGCTGGGATGAAGTGAGAGAGTGGCATGGACATATATACACTACCAAATGTAAAATAGATAGCTAGTGGGAAGCAGTCGCATAGAACAGGGAGATCAGCTTGGTGCTTTGTGACCACCTAGAGAGGTGGGATAGGGAGGGTTGGAGGAAGATGCAAGAGGGAGGAGATATGGGGATATATGTATATATATAACTGATTCACTTTGTTATAAAGCAGAAACTAACACACAATTGTAAAGCAATTATACTCCAATAAAGATGTTAAAAAAAAAAAGCTAAGAGTGAAATTGCTAGCTTGTATGGTAGTTCTATTTTTAAATTTTTGAGGAACCTCCATACAATTTTCATAGAGGCTGCACCAATTTACATTCTCTCCAACAGTGTATGAGGGTTCCCTTTTGTCCACCTCCTTGCCAACACTTGTTATTTCTTGTTTTTTTGATGATAGCCATTGTGACAGTTGTGAGGTGATATCTCATTGCAGTTTTACTTGGCATTTCTCTGTTGATTAGAGATGTTGAACAGTTTCATGTGTGTGTTGGTCATCTATATGTCTTCTTTGGAAAAAAGGCATAAATCTTGAGTCCAATTTGTTGAGTTTTGACAAATGCATATGCCATGTACCCTACATTCCTATGAAGATATAGATGTTTTCTATCATTCTAGAACATTCTCTCATGCCGCTTTCTAATCAATCTCTCCCAGAATAAACTAATTTTCAGGTTTGTTTTGCTATAGTTTGCCTTATAAATGGAATCATAGAGTATGTCTTCTTTTTTGTATTCCAGTTTGAATTCCTCTAGATTTTTAGTTCTTTTAGCATTTTTATATTGTGGATCTGCATATTATTCCTAAATTTTAATGCTCACCTTCATATTTAAAGGAAACCCTGCCCCTATTTAGCAGGATTGCTAAAGCAATTACCCTGAGATGAGATTGTGGCTATAGAAGGTTGAAATCCTACTGATTCTTAAACTAAAGCAAAAACTGATTTTTTGCTAAAAAAGATTGAAATCCTACAGATTCTTAAACTAAAAACTCTTTAATGACTTGGAATTAATTTTTATGAGACCCAGTATAAAACTGGTTGTATAAATGATCTGGTAATGGTACTATCGTGCTATCGATCGTCACTCAGTTTCCTCAAAATCCACATCAATTAATCAGGTGTACATTCACTTATTCTGGCATTCATTCACTCATTTAGAAATGTTTATTGAGTATACCTCAGATCCTTCTCTGTCAGAGGTCTAGCTGTGAACAAGGTAGGTAATGTTGCTATTCTGTCAGAGCTTCATATATTTTATTTTCATTGCCACTTATTGTGTGTGTGTGTGTGTGTGTGTGTGTGTGTGTGTGTGTGTGTGTGTGTGTAGATCCAAGTTTCAGTCTGATGTTGTTATGGACTGTATCTTTGTATCCCCCCACCCCCACCCAAATTCATATGTTAAAGTCCTAACCCCAGTGTGATGGTATTTGAAAGCAGGGCCTTTGAGAGGTGATTAGGTCCTGAGGGCAGGGCCCTGGTCTGATGAGATTAGTGCCTTTTTAAGAAGAGACACCTGAGAGCTTGCTTGCCATCTCTCTGCCATGTGGGGATACAGCAAGAACGTGGTCATTTCCAAGCCAGGAAGAAAGCCTTTTCTAGACTCTGGCCGTGCTGGCACTCTGAACATGGACTTCTACCTGGCAGAGCTGTGAGAAAATTGTTGTTTAAGCCACTCAGTTTATGATATTTTATTATGGCAGCCCCAGCAGACTAAGACAGATACAGATACCATACTCCTTCCACTTGAAGAACTGCCTTTAACATTTTCTGAGTAGGTATGCAGGCAATGGTTTCTTTCAGGTTTTATTTATTTGAGAAAGTTTTCATTTCACCTTCATTTTTGAAAGATTCTTTTGTTAGGAATAGAATACTGGTTGACAGTTTTTGCTTCTAGCACTTTAAAGGCGTCATTCTCTTGTCTTCTGGTTTGCATAGGTTCTGATGAGAAGTTGACTGTAACTTCATCTTTGTTCTTTTATATATAATGTGTCTTTTTGCTCTGGCTATCTTCAACATTTTTTCTTTTCTTCTGCTTTTTTTTTTTTTTTCTTTTCAGCAGTTTGAACATGTTACACCTCTGAGTAATGCCTAAAGGAAATAGATGTCTTATCTTCCTTATATTTAGCCAGAGTGTTTTACCAAGAAGATCCCCTGCTGTGTGACTCATGTTAGTCCTTTGTTTATGGTGCTCTTCCCAACCTCTAGTCCTCATCAAATCTTATTAAGATATAAGGAACTAGCTAAAGTCCTGTCCCCATGAGGCCTTCATGGCAGCTAGGTAACATGCTGTACCTTCTTGACCTCCAAGCTCTCTCTTCTTTGGCCTAGACATGTTTTAGACTAAATCCATTCTCTCTCCTATGAAATGATTTCAAAATGCTTCATCATTCACTACCTTCCTTTAAACGTACTCTCTTTACTTCTAAATATCAGTCCCATTATTTAAGCAGGATAGTTTTTTGTTTGCTTGTTTGTTTATTTGATTTTTTTTGTGTGTGCATTGCCAAGAAAATCCCTTCAAGTCTTTCCTCTATTAGTGTGATTAATTTCTTCAACTCACATGATTAATTTAATTAGGTTGCTCTCCTTTTTTAATGGGTGACTCTAAAGGTGTGAAAAGGAAGGCAGGTAAGAGCCATACTCAGATGGACCCCATGCTTGGTTTTATGCTCTGCTGTTCCCATCTTGAAATTCTTAATAACATTTGAACAAAGGACCATACACTTTCCTTTTGCAGTGGTTGCCCTGACAGTTATGTACTGGGTCCTGGATTTGGGATTAACATATCAGTTGGAAATTTGGCTAGCCAGAAGGTGGTATAAGGGTATTAGGTGCCTTGAGCAGAGAGGAAATAGAATACAAGGTGGCAAAGCCATCTCTGAGGCAGCAATTGCAAAATAATGTTCTGCAGGGCATTCCATTTATGTGTTATGTGTGAGAAGGCATTAGTAGTCAAATTTCAGAAATTAAAGAAGGTTAAATAGATTTCCTTAGAACAGAACTTTTTAATATTTAATTTGAGGAGCAGTATTATGACCAACCCAAATGGGATGTGATCTGCAGCATTTCCAAAGCTCATTTAACTGTGGCTAATGGTCTGGAGGAACAAGTGTTCTTTGGGTCCCAGTTCTGGAACACAGTTTGACAAATGGGGACAATAGTTACATGCTTCCAGAGTAAGGAGACCTATTCCCATCAGTAGCTTTTGGAACTAGGCCCATGAATTATTTAGTAGAAGAAATAGAAATGTTCATTGTTCTCTACTGATAAACCAAAGACATTATTATGTGTATGAGTCTGGAGTTGGCTTTATCCCTATCTCTACCCCCCAAATACTTCCTGGGTTGTGTCTTTCCTTTCTTCTTTAAGGTTGCCCTTCAACTTACATCTTAGTCAATTTTTACCTCGATGAAAGATGACTGTTAATTACACATGTGAATCTGCAATGTGCATGTCTCCACTGGGAATTTTGGAGGGATTTTCTCTAGGGGAAATTAAAAAAAGGAGGAGACTTGGCCTCTGTACTGTAAATGCACAAAACATTTACTACTAAACGAATAAAAGCAGTGATCAGAGGCTGAGTCCTTTCCTCTTTGGGGATCCGTATGTGCAGCCTGCTCTGCATATCCCAGTATACAAGCCCTAGCTGGGAGCTCTAGAAGTAGCACCATAAGTGATCCCATATTAGCCTCTAATGTAGCCATCAGCCTTACTCTATAAATCAGCTGGAAAATGAGCCTGCATTTAAGGAGCTTGTGCTTAACTCACAGGAGACCAGTAAGAAGTGTGTTAGTGAGGAGGGGGAGGAGTAACTGGGGAACACACACTAGGAGCTGTTTGGAAGTTGGCACAAGTTAGTGGGTAGATGGCCAGTGAGTTTTTATTATGTGCCCATTGCTTGCAGAACATATTTAATATCTAATAATGGCAGGTTTTGAGCCATGACTCTCAATTCTGGCTCAATCACATATAAAAATTTTAAAAATTAGATAAAAATATCTTTCTAAGATTCTGATGAAGTAGGTATAGGTTGGGACCAAGAACCTTAATCTTCAACAAATTTTTCCAGTGATTCTGACGCAGGAGGTCAAGAACTACTAAATGTTGAAAAATGCTGATGTAGGCACTAAACCTTAAGCAAAAATCATTAAAAACACACTTCAAAGTCACAGTGTCTGACCTGAAAAACAGCAGATGTTAATGAAATCTGAAGAAAATCTTCGCAGTCTGATTTTTCTTTTTCTTCTCCTTAAAGAATATTTTTGGTGATAAAATAATCTACCACACTTTTTCTGGGATTAAGATATTGTGCTAATATTCTTTTAATTATATTCTTATTTCATGATAGGTATGACTTTTAAAAACTTTTAATTCTGTTTTTGGAGGGAAATACTTATACAATAGACAATACTATAAATGCTCTATGAAGCTTCGATTATAATTTAAAAAACTGTATGTATGTATGTGTGTCTATGATTTAAAACATTTTTTCCCTTCATGGAATGTTCAGCAACTGCTGTGATTTTTTCTCACCAGTAAGTTTTTACAATTCAGTTTTGCATTATCCCAAACAAATTTTCCAATATTTTATTATGAAAACAACTAATTTTACAATGAACACTCATATACCCACTGCATAGATTCTACTATTAACATTTTGTTCAATTTGTTTCAAAACGTATCTATTTAATTATTTGTCCTTCTCTCATCCTTTAATCCATCTTAATTTTTGACACATTCCAAAATCAACTGCAGACATCAGCATAGAGTCTGCAGTATTTATTTACAGTTTTTTTTCTTTTGCTGTAAAATATACATACAAAGAAAAGCACATATCTTAATTGTATATTTATTGAGTTTTGACAAATGCAAACCTCTATGTGATGCAAATTCCTATCAAGATATAGAACATTATCACCATATCATGCCCTTTCCCAGGCAACCCCTACCTTTTGCTTATTCCAGGATTTTATATAAATAGAATCATGAAGTATGTACTGTTCTTCTTTCAATTAGCATAATGTTTTGAGACTCGCCCATACTGTTGTATGTATCAGTAATTAGTTCCTTTTTATTGCTGAATTGTGTTCCATTTATGATTATACCACAGTTTGTTTATCAGTTTTCCTATTGATGGATATCTGGGCCATTTCCAGTTTCTGGCAATTATGGATAAAACTGCTATGTAAATTCTTGTTCAAGTTTTCTGTTAACATATGCTTTGTTCATCTTGGGTGAAAACCTAGGAGTAGAATTGCTGGCTCATAGTGTATGAGAGTTCTGTTTACTCCACATCCTTTCCAACATTAGATGTTGTCAACTTTAGAAACTTTAATAATTTGGGTGGATGTGTAGAATACTTCATTATGATTTTATTTTGCATTTCTCTGATGACCAGTGCATACTTTTTCATGCACTTATTGATAATTTATATATCTTCTCTTTTGAAGTGTCTGTCCAAATCTATTGCTCATTTTTTATTGGGTCTTTTTTCTTCTTTTGGAAATTAGTGGCACTTTTAATAATTATGCTGTGGGTCTCATGGGCTATCACTAGGTAAATGATATTTCTACATACAAATTAGTTTTTATTCTATGGCTTGTTTCACTCTTTAATGTAAAACAAGAACATTACTGAAATCTTTTATTATCCACTAATTATAAATTTGAATTCAACTTTTTTCTATTTAATGTCTATTATTTAATTTCTACATTTCCATTATATCCAAATTTTTTTTTTTTTGCCAATGGTAATGGATATGTAAGGATATTGACAACAACATTAGAATAGCAGAGGAATTGAAAATGCTATACATTGATCAATGGGAAACTAGCTAAATTAATTATATTGCATATACACAATAAAATACCATAAAGAAAGCAAACACATATATAGTCTTTAGTTGAACCATATACCATTCTAAGTGCTCTACATTACATATACTATCTCACATAATTTCCCAACAATACTACTACTATCCCATTTTACATATGAGACAAGAAGTTAAGTAACATGCCCAAGATGACACATATATATATATATATATTTTTTTCTATGTCATCATATTGACATTCAGTCCAGTAATCCTCCACTGTAACAGCTCCTTTACTTTGCAGTGAAAATTGATTTGTATATTTTTTGCCGCTGAGCCCTTGTGGGATTTTTTTTTAAATTCAAACAGAAAGCCACAAAAACTATAATCATCCTCATCAGTTCACTCAGTCCCATGTAATTAATTTTTTTTTCATCTTGATCTTTTGTTAGCACTTTTATGAGTTCATCAGTTTTCCGTTAGAGTTCTCAAAATGCTTATTCATTCAGTTCAGCAGTATAGTCAGTTACCAGAAAACTGTACTTGTCAGAGTCTTTTCCATGAATTCCTTGAAGATGAAATTGAAATATAATTGATTTACAATGTTGTGTTAGTTTCAGGTGTACAGCAAAGTGATTCAGTTATACATATATATATATATATTCTTTTTCAGATTCTTTTCTATTATTGGTTATTACAAGATATTGAATATAATTCCCTGTGCTATACAGTAGGTCCGTGTTGTTAATCTATTTTATATATAGTAGTGTGTATCTGTTAATCCCAACCTCCAAATTTATCCCTCCTCCCCCACAATTTCCCCTTTGGTAACCATAAGTTTGTTTTCAGTGTCTGTGACTCTATTTCTGTTTTTTTTTTTTTCTTTTTTCTTAAACATCTTTATTGGAGTATAATTGCTTTACAATGGTGTGTTAGTTTCTGCTTTATAACAAAGTGAATCAGTTATACATATACATATGTTCCCATATCTCTTCCCTCTTGCATCTCCCTCCCTCCCACCTTCCCTATCCCACCCCTCTAGGTGGTCACAAAGCACCGAGCTGATCTCCCTGTGCTATGCGGCTGCTTCCCACTAGCTATCTATTTTACATTTGGTAGTGTATATATGTCCATGACACTCTCTCACTTCGTCCCAGCTTACACTTCCCCCTCCCCATGTCCTCAAGTCCATTCTCTAGTAGGTCTGTGTCTTTATTCCCGTCTTGCCACTAGGTTCCTCATGACCCTTTTTTTTTTTTCCTTAGATTCCATATATATGTGTTAGCATACTGTACTTGTTTTTCTCTTTCTGACTTACTTCACTCTGTATGACAGACTCTAACTCGATCCACCTCATTACAAATACCTCCATTTCATTTCTTTTTATGGCTGAGTAATATTCCATTGTATATATGTGCCACATCTTCTTTATCCATTCATCCAATGATGGACACTTTGGTTGCTTCCATGTCCTGGCTATTGTAAATAGAGCTGCAATGAACATTTTGGTACATGACTCTTTTTGAATTATGGTTTTCTCAGGGTATATGCCCAGTAGTGGGATTGCTGGGTCGTATGGTAGTTCTATTTGTAGTTTTTTAAGGAACCTCCATACTGTTCTCCATAGTGGCTGTATCAATTTACATTCCCACCAACAGTGCAAGAGTGTTCCCTTTTCTCCACACCCTCTCCAGCATTTATTGTTTGTAGATTTTTTGATGATGGCCATTCTGACCGGTGTGAGATGATACCTCATTGTAGTTTTAATTTGCATTTCTCTAATGATTAATGATGTTGAGCATTCTTTCATGTGTCTGTTGGCCATCTGTATATCTTCTTTGGAGAAATGTCTATTTAGGTCTTCTGCCCATTTTTGGATTGGGTTGTTTGTTTTTTTGATATTGAGCTGCGTGAGCTGCTTGTAAATCTTGGAGATTAATCCTTTGTCAGTTGCTTCATTTGCAAATATTTTCTCCCATTCTGAGGGTTGTCTTTTGGTCTTGTTTATGGTTTCCTTTGCTGTGCAAAAGCTTTTAAGTTTCATTAGGTCCCATTTGTTTAATTGTGTTTTTATTTTCATTTCTCTAGGAGGTGGGTCAAAAAGGATCTTGCTGTGATTTATGTCATAGAGTGTTCTGCCTATGTTTTCCTCTAAGAGTTTGATAGTGTCTGCCCTTACACTTAGGTCCTTAATCCATTTTGAGTTTATTTTTGTGTATGGTGTTAGGGAGTGTTCTAATTTCATTCTTTTACATGTAGCTGTCCAGTTTTCCCAGCACCACTTATTGAAGAGGCTGTCTTTTCTCCACTGTATATGCTTGCCTCCTTTATCAAAGATAAGGTGACCATATGTGAGTGGGTTTATCTCTGGGCTTTCTATCCTGTTCCATTGATCTATATTTCTGTTTTTGCGCCAGTACCATATTGTCTTGATTACTGTAGTAATATAGTCTGAAGTCAGGGAGTCTGATTCCTCCAGCTCCCTTTTTCATTCTCAAGATTGTTTTGGCTACTCGGGGTTTTTTGTTTTTCCATACAAATTGTGAAATTTTTTGTTCTATTTCTGTGAAAAATGCCAGTGGTAGTTTGATAAGGATTGCATTGAATCTGTAGATTGCTTTGGGTAGTAGAGTCATTTTCACAATGTTGATTATTCCAATCCAAGAACATGGTATATCTCTCCATCTATTTGTATCATCTCTAATTTCTTTCTTCAGTGTCTTATAATTTTCTGCATACAGGTCTTTTGTCTCCTTAGGTAGGTTTATTCCTAGATATTTTATTCTTTTTGTTGCAATGGTAAACGGGAGTGTTTTCTTAATTTCACTTTCAGATTTTTCATCATTAGTGTATAGGAATGCAAGCAATTTCTGTGCATTAATTTTGTATCCTGCTACTTTACCAAATTCATTGATTAGCTCTAGTAGTTTTCTGGGAGCATCTTTAGGATTCTCTATGTATAGTATCATGTCATCTGCAAACAGTGACAGCTTTATTTCTTCTTTTCCGATTTGGATTCCTTTTATTTCTTTGTCTTCTCTGATTGCTGTGGCTAACACTTCCAAAACTATGTTGAATAATAGTGGTGAGAGTGGGCAACCTTGTCTTGTTCCTGATCTTAGTGGAAATGGTTTCAGTTTTTCACCATTGAGGACAATGTTGGCTGTGGGTTTGTCATATATGGCCTTTATTATGTTGAGGAAAGTTCCCTCTATGCCTACTTTCTGCAGGGCTTTTATCATAAATGGGTGTTGAATTTTGTCGAAAGCTTTCTCTGCATCTATTGAGATGATCATATGGTTTTTCTCCTTCAACTTGTTAATATGATGTATCACGTTGATTGATTTGCATATATTGAAGAATCCTTGCATTCCTGGAATAAACCCCACTTGATCATGGTGTATGATCCTTTTAATGTGCTGTTGGATTCTGTTTGCTAGTATTTTGTTGAGGACTTTTGCATCTATGTTCATCAGTGATATTGGCCTGTAGTTTTCTTTCTTTGTGACATCTTTGTCTGGTTTTGGTATCAGGGTGATGGTGGCCTCGTAGAATGAGTTTGGGAGTGTTCCTCCCTCTGCAATATTTTGGAAGAGTTTGAGAAGGATAGGTGTTAGCTCTTCTCTAAATGTTTGATAGAATTCGGCTGTGAAGCCATCTGGTCCTGGGCTTTTGTTTGTTGGAAGATTTTTAATCACAGTTTCAATTTCAGTGTTTGTGATTGGTCTGTTCATATTTTCTATTTCTTCCTGGTTCAGTCTCAGAAGGTTGTGCATTTCTAAGAATTTGTCCATTTCTTCCAGGTTGTCCATTTTATTGGCATAGAGTTGTTTGTAGTAATCTCTCATGATCGTTTGTATTTCTGCAGTGTCAGTAGTTACTTCTCCTTTTTTATTTCTAATTCTATTGATTTGAGTCTTCTCCCTTTTTCTCTTGATGAGTCTGGCTAATGGTTTATCAATTTTGTTTATCTTCTGAAAGAACCAGCTTTTAGTTTCATTGATTTTTGCTATTGTTTCCTTCATTTCTTTTTCATTCATTTCTGATCTGATCTTTATGATTTATTTCCTTATGCTAGCTTTGGGGTTTTTTTTTGTTCTTCTTCCTCTAATTGTTTTAGGTGCAAGGTTAGGTTGTTTATTCGAGATGTTTCCTGTTTCTTGAGGTAGGCTTGTATTGCTATAAACTTCCCTCTTAGCACTGCTTTCGCTGCATCCCATAGGTTTTGGGTCGTCGTGTCTCCATTGTCATTTGTTTCTAGGTATTTTTTGATTTCCCCTTTGACTTCTTCAGTGATCACTTCATTATTAAGTAGTGTATTGTGTAGCCTCCATGTGTTTGTATTTTTTACAGATCTTTTCCTGTAATTCATATCTAGTCTCATAGCGTTGTGGTCGGAAAGGATACTTGATACGATTTCAATTTTCTTAAATTTACCAAGGCTTGATTTGTGACCCAAGATATGATCTATCCTGGAGAATGTTCCATGAGCACTTGAGAAAAATGTGTATTCTGTTGTTTTTGGGTGGACTGTCCTATAAATATCAATTAAGTCCATCTTGTTTAATGTATCATATAAAGCTTGTGTTTCCTTATTTATTTTCATTATGGATGATCTGTCCCTTGGTGAAAGTGGGGTGTTAAAGTCCCCTACTATGATTGTGTTGCTGTCGATTTCACCTTTTATGGCTGTGAGCATTTGCCTTATGTATTGAGGTGCTCCTATGTTGGGTGCATAAATATTTACAATTGTTATACCTTCCTCTTGGATCGATCCCTTGATCATTATATAGTGTCCTTCTTTGTCTCTTGTAATAGTCTTTATTTTAAAGTCTATTTTGTCTGATATGAGAATTGCTACTCCAGCTTTCTTTTGATTTCCATTTGCATGGAATATCTTTTTCCATCCCCTCACTTTCGGTCTGTATGTGTCTCTAGGTCTGAAGTGGGTCTCTTGTAGACAGCATATATATGGGTCTTGTTTTTGTATCCATTCAGCCAGTCTGTGTCTTTTGGTGGGAGCATTTAATCCATTTACATTTAAGGTAATTATCGATATGTATGTTCCTATTCCCATTTTCTTAAATGTTTTGGGTTTGTTATTGTAGGTGTTTTCCTTCTCTTGTGTTTCTTGCCTAGAGAAGTTCCTTTAGCATTTGTTGTAAAGCTGGTTTGGTGGTGCTGAACTCTCTCAGCTTTTGCTTGTCCGTAAAGGTTTTAATTTCTCCATCAAATCTGAATGAGATCCTTGCTGGGTAGAGTAATCTTGGTTGTAGGTTTTTCTCCTTCATCACTTTAAGTATATCCTGCCACTCCCTTCTGTCTTGCAGAGTTTCTGCTGAAAGATCTGTTGTTAACCTTATGGGGATTCCGTTGTGTGTTATTTGTTGTTTTTTCCTTGCTGCTTTTAATATGTTTTCTTTATATTTAATTTTTGATAGTTTGATTAATATGTGTCTTGGCGTGTTTCTCCTTGGATTTATCCTGTATGGGACTCTCTGTGCTTCCAGGACTTGATTAACTATTTCCTTTCCCATATTAGGGAAGTTTTCAACTATAATCTCTTCAAATATTTTCTCAGTCCCTTTGTTTTTCTCTTCTTCTTCTGGGACCCCTATAATTCGAATGTTGGTGCGTTTAATGTTGTCCCAGAGGTCTCTGGGACTGTCCTCAGTTCTTTTCATTCTTTTTTCTTTATTCTGCTCTGCAGTAGTTATTTCCACCATTTTATCTTCCAGGTTACTTATCCGTTCTTCTGCCTCAGTTATTCTGCTATTGATCCCATCTAGAGTATTTTTAATTTCATTTATTGTGTTTTTATTGTTACTTGGTTCCTCTTTAGTTCTTCTACGTCCTTCTTAAATGTTTCTTGCATTTTGTCTATTCTATTTCCAAGATTTTGGATCATCCTTACTATCATTATTCTGAATTCTTTTTCAGGTAGACTACCTATTTCCTCTTCATTTGTTAGGTCTGGTGTGTTGTGACCCTGCTCCTTCATCTGCTGTGTGTTTTTCTGTCTTCTCATTTTGCTTATCTTACTGTGTTTGGGGTCTCCTTTTCACAGGCTGCAGGTTTGTAGTTCCCATTGTTTTTGGTATCTGTCCCCAGTGGCTAAGGTTGGTTCAGTGGGTTGTGTAGGCTTCCTGGTGGAGGGAACTAGTGCCTGAGTTCTGGTGGATGAGGCTGGATCTTGTCTTTCTGGTGGGCACGTCCACGTCTGGTGGTGTGTTTTGGGGTGTCTGTGTCCTTACTATGATTTTAGGCAGCCTCTCTGCTAATGGATGGGGCTGTGTTCCTGTCTTGCTAGTTGCTTGGCATAGGGTGTCCAGCACTGTAGCTTGCTGGTTGTTGAGTGAAGCTGGGTCTTGATGTTGAGATGGAGATCTCTGAAAGATTTTCGCCGTTTGGTATTACGTGGAGCTGGGAGGTCTCTTGTGGACCAGTGTCCTGAAGTTAGCTCTCCCACCTCAGAGGCACAGCCCTGATGCCTGGCTGGAGCACCAAGAGCCTTTCATCCACATGGCTCAGAGTAAAAGGGAGTAAAACTAGAAAGAAAGAAAGAAAGAGTATAAAATAAAATGAAATAAAATAAAGCTATTATAAAGCAAAGCTATAGAGACAAAAATCTCACCCAGAAGCATACACATATACACTCACAAAAAAAGGAAAAGGAAAAATTAATATATCCTGCTCCCAAAGTCCACCTCCTGAATTTGGGATGATTCGTTGTCTATTCAGGTATTCAACAGATGCAGGCACATCAAGTTGTTTGTGGAGTTTTAATCCGCTGCTTCTGAGGCTGCTGGGAGAGATTTCCCTTTCTCTTCTTTGTTCGTACGGCTCCCGGGGTTCATCTTTGGATTTGGACCCGCCTCTGCGTGTAGGTCGCCTGAGAGCGTCTGTTCCCCGCCCAGACAGAACGGGGTTAAAGGAGCAGCTGCTTCGGGGGCTCTGGCTCACTCGGGCGGGGGGAGGGAAGGATACGGATGCAGGACGAGCCTGCGGTGGCAGAGGCCTGCGTGACGTTGCAGCAGCCTGAGGTGCGCCGTGTGTTCTCCCGGGGAAGTTGTCCCTGGATCACGGGAGCCTGGCTGTGGCGGGCTGCACCGCTTCCCAGGAGGTGCGGTGTGGAGAGTGACCTGTGCTCGCACACAGGCTTTTTGGTGGCAGTAGCAGCAGCCTTAGTGTCTCATGCCCGCCTCTGGGGTCTGCACTGATAGCTGCGGCTCACGCCCGCCTGTGGGGTCTGCGCTGATAGCCGCGGCTCACGCCCACCTCTGGGGTCCGCACTGATAGCCGCGGCTCTTGCCCGTCTCTGGGGTCCGAACTGATAGCCGCGGCTCGCGCCCGTCTCTGGAGTTCATTTAGGCAGCGCTCTGAATCCCCTCTCCTTTCGCGCCACGAAACCAAGAGGCAAGAAGAAGTCTCTTGCCTCTTCGGCAGCTGCAGACTTTTTCCCGGACTTCCTCCCAGCCAGCTGTGGTGTGCTAACCCCTTCAGGCTGTGCTCACGCTGCCAACCCCAGTCCTCTCCCTGCGATCTGACCGAAGCCCGAGCCTCAGCTCCCAGCCCCCGCCCGCCCCAGCGGGTGAGCAGACAAGCCTCTCGGGTTGGTGAGTGCTGCTCGGCGCCGATCCTCTGTGCAGGAATCTCTCCACTTTTCCCTCTGCGCCCCTGTTGCTGTGGGATCCGCGCTGATAGCCGCAGCTCGCGCCTGTCGCTGGAGTTCGTTTAGGTGGCACTCTGAATCCCCTCTCCTCGCGCACCAGGAAACAAAGAGAGAAGAAAAAGTCTCTTGCCTCTTCGGCAGCTGCAGACTTTTTCCCGGACTCCCTCCCGGCTAGCTGTGGTGCACTAACCCCTTCAGGCTGTGTTCACGCAGCCGACCCCGGTCCTCTCCCTGCAATCCGACCGAAGCCCGAGCCTCAGCTCCCTCTATTTCTGTTTTGTAAGTAAGTTCATTTGTATCATTTTTTAAAATTCCTCATATAAGTGATATCATATGATGTTTTTCTTTCTCTTTCTGGTTTACTTCACTTATTATGATAATCTCTATGTCCAACCATATTGCTGCAAATGGCATTATATATGTTTTTGAAGGCTAATATTCCATTGTATATATGTACCACATCTTCTTTATCCATTCATCTGTCGATGGACATTTAGGTTGCTTCCATGTCCTAGCTATTGTAAATAGTGCTGTATGAACATTGGGGTGCATGTATCTTTTCAAATTAGAGTTTTCCACTTTTCTGGATATATGCCCAGGAGTGGGATTGATCGTACCTCTAGTTTTAGCTTTTTAAGGAACCTCCATACTATTCTCCATAGTGGCTGTACCAATTTATGCTCTCACCAACAGTGTAAGAGGGTTCCCTTTTCTCCATACCCTCTCCAGCGTTTATTATTTGTAGACTTTTTGATGATGGCCATTCTGACTGATGTGAGGTGATACCTCACTGCAGTTTTGATTTGCACTTCTCTAATAACTAGTGATGTTGAGCATATTTTCCTCTGCCTGTTGGCTATCTGTATGTCTTTTTTGGAGAAATGTCTATTTAGATCTTCTGCTATTGGGTCCTTTTTTAAAATTATTATTTAGTTTCAGGAGTTATTTACATATCCCGCATATCAGTACTTTGTTAAATATACGTTTTGCAAACATTTTCTCCAAGTCTTTGGCTTATCTATTCAGTACAATTTTTAAAACTTACATATGAAATAAGAAAATTAAAAAATAGAGAGATAAAGTTCAGGCAAAAGCATGCTGATTGGTGGCTGGTGGGACATGAGGTTGATATTTGTCAGAAGAGGTAATCACTGAAGCAGGGAGTAGGTAGACTGTAACTGGGAAACAGAACTAAAACTTTAGAGGGCTTCCTATGTGTCACTTGTTATACATATCCGATTTCAATTTCTCAGCATCTCTATGAAGTAGGTCAGATTTCTAAAATCAAAATTCTGAGAGTTTAATTAATTTGTCTAATCTATTTAGTTGCAGGTTAAGTACTCTGGTCCTCACAAGGGTCTGTCTGACTCTTCTCTTACTCCACCAATTTTTCTTCTAGTGAAGAAAACAGATCTTTACATAATTTAGTAATTGTTCATTATCTAAGATTTATTTCAATAAAAGCATTGAACTAGTATCTTACCACCAGATGGAAAAAGATGAGTGTAATTAAAAAATTAGTGTGCTTATAATAAAGTACAGAGGAAACCATGTCTATAAAATATCAAGCTTTTGTTTTGAATGGAATCATTTCTCTAGATACTTAATATAAATGTCATATAAGTTTTCAATCCATTCATATGAATTCTAAACTGTAGACTTAAAAGTAGACTTGTAGATATTTAAATCAGTATTATTAGGAACACAATATATGTGACCACATAAAACATTTCTCATGAACTTAATACAAAGATAATTAAAAAGTAACTTATGAGTTAAATTTGCTCCCTCAGCCCCGCCCAAATCTTCTAGTAAAGTGGACACTCCAGGAAGAACCCCCATGTTCATTTACACTGTGGCTGTGTTCCCTGTGTTCTCTGTCCTTGTCAGAAAAGTGTAAGATGGAAAAGGATTCAGGATGTGTTCATTATACTGGCAAAGCATTACACTGCGTACTGACATAATCATGAATATTTTAATATGAGTCTACTACATTTCATTCCCTATCCTGAACACTTTTATATGTAGTATCTCATTTTATCCTTCTGCAAACCTTATGCATTATCTCACTTTTACCCCCTCTTTTAGAAATGAGGAAACTGATGTAGCTTGTCTACGGTCACAGTTTGCAAGTGGAGGAGTGAGGATTCCAACCCAGGCTGCCTGACTCTAAGCCTACACTCTGGATTGTTAGTGGACAGATAAACAATCATCTCATCGCACTGTACCAAACATTATGGTGATATTTGTTGATTTAGGAGCAGTGAAAGTAAGGAGTGAAAGCAAGTAGTAATATGAGTGTTGAACAGAGGATGCACTTCATTTTATAATTTCCAGTGATTCTTTCATACAGACTTCTTTTACCAAACCCCAAGTTTTCCCATTTCATACCATAAGACCTCTAGAGGGTCAGACTGGCCTGTATCTGGCTGTCTGTCTGTCCTGTGGGTTGGAGGGCTGTTTAATCCAGTGTTTAAAGGGGAGCTAATTTCCACCGGTCCTGTCTCACAGCTCACCATTAAGAAAAGCAGCCAAGAGCACAGTTTCTAGGATTTATGACTTGGGGAGGGTGGTAAAGATCTCCTAAAAAGAGGTGCTTTTTTAATTGCAAGGTCTTTCTTCCATTTAGATTTAAGTGAAAATGCTCTTGCAAGAAATATCTTTAACTTAATAGTCAATATTTATTTGTTTAAATCATTTACGGCCATGTTTTAAAAGGAATTGCCAAGTAGACATGGATATCTACTTTGGTTAACATCAAGATTTATTCTTCTAAGAAGATTCAGATATATTGATTAGAATGAGGCTGTGATGTTTGATTCATCTTAATACTTTAAAAACTTCTTCTTAAAAACCTACTATAATTCCCTGTTTAATACTGCATTAGATCAGTGTATCTCCATTTGACCTTCTAGACCTCTGGTGCTCCTCTAGCTATCCAGCCTTCCTCCCCAATCACACACCCAAATAAACTTTATTACAATTGGATCATCTCCTCACTCTCCTGTAATACACTTATTCTTTCCTACCTCCTTGCTCATGTTGGCCCCCCAACCCATTCATTCTCTATGCTTATTCAGAATAAGCCATCCAACCTCTTCTTTGAATCTTTCCCTGGTATTATAGTGGTTAAGAAGGCAAACCCTGGATTTAAAGACACTTGTGTTCAAAACTTGGCTTAGCTGTTGACTGGTGATTTATTTTACCATCCTTAGTTTATTTTTCACCTGTAAAGAGAGAGCAATGATAGTAGGGTAGTAGTAGATTTTAGTAGTGATCCCTGCTACTAGTGTCTGTGTCCATGTGTAATTCTCTCATTATGAGCATGGTCGGGGCCTGTGACTTTCTCCTAACCAATAGAATACGACAAGTTACAAATATACATGTATACACATTCATGATTATGTTTCATATGATTGGAACATCTGTCTTGTTAGGAAACTTTCTTCCTTGCTGGCTTGAAGAAGCAAGCTGCCGTGTTGTGAGTTGCCATATGGAGAGGGTCATGCAGCAAGGAACTGAGTGGCTGACAGCCAATGAGAAACCGTGACCCTCAGTTACAGCCTGCAAAGAACTGAAGTTGAGAAGGATCATGTGATCTTGGAAGCTGATCCTTCCCCTGTCAAGCCTCAGATGAGAACCCAGTCCTGGCCCACACCTTGATTGCAGGGGACCTAGCTAAGCCTCATCCTGACTCTTGACCCATGAAACCATGAGATAATACATGTGTGTTGTTTTAGGCTACTAAGGTAATGGCAATATTCTTATATTCAGCACTGAATATCCAATAGGTAGATATTCAGTGCAATAGGTAACTAATAAAGATATTATCTACCTATCACATAGTAAGAGATTATATATTGTGTTGGCCAAAATGTGCGTTCTGGTTTTTCTGTAACATCTTACGGAAAAACCCGAATGAACTTTTTGGCCAATCTAATATTTGGTCTCTGCCCCTATTTCCTGGCACACAGCTCCTAAACCTCTTGGAATGTTCAAAGCGACAAGTGTCTTTTTGTATGCCAGTGAGATGACTGGTGGTTGAGGGCCCCTAGATATTCAGGATGGGGGATGGATATCAGGAGAGACAACCATATAATTAGAAGGTTAGAACTTTCAGCCCTACTTCTCCACCTCTGGGAAGGACAGAGGGGCTGGAGGTTGAGCTAACCACCAATGGTCAGTGATTTAATCAGCCATTCCTAAATATGAAGCCTCCATAAAAATCCTAAGTGAAGAGATCTAGAGAGATTCTGGGTTGGTGAGCACATCCATGTGCTGGGAGGGTGGCACACTCCAACTCCACGGGGACAGAGGCTACTGCACTTGGAACACTTCTGGACCTTGCCATTTCTTCATCTGGCTGTTCATCTGTATCCTTTATTATATCCTATATAATAAACTGGAAAACATAAGTAACTGTTTCTCTCAATTTTGTGAGCCATGCTAGCAAATTATATAACCCAAGGAGGAGGTCACTGGAGCCCCAATTATTAGTTGGTTGATTAGAAGTATGGGTGACAACTTGGGACTTGCCACTGGCATCTTAAGTGGAGGCAGTCTTGTGGGACTTGAGCCCTTAACTTGTGGGATCTGATGCTGATTCCAGGATGAGGGTGTCAGAACTGAACTGAATTGTAGGACATCCAGCTGGTATCTGAGAATTGGTCATTGTGGGACCCCCCCCCCAATATTTGGTGCTCAGAAATATGTTGTATGTAGAAAGAAAGAAAATGGAGAGATTTTTTTCTTACATATCTTATATAATTATTGTGAGAAGTAAATTAATTAATGGATGTAAAGCTTACTGCAGCCCTTGGAGCACAATAGGTACTCAAAAATTAAAAGCTTCGTCCTCTAACTTCCACCCTCTGCCTTCCAGTTCTTACTGACCTACCAATAGCTGAATCCCTGTAGCATTTACCAGTGTTGGAAGAGACACTTAGACTTCACCTTCCAGCTGGATTTATATTTCTTTACACATTTCCTTTGTGTTCAATCCTGCTTAAATAGCTCCACTGACAGCAAGCTCACTCTTGAGCTTTCCCCTTTTACAAAAGTCATCGCCTCAGTATCCTTGGCTAATCAGGATGTAAATAGATAGACTTTTGGAGGCCTGCAGGATCAAACCTACATCCTGATTGTTTGAAACCTCAGCCCATCTCAAACATATCTGTTGGAGCTTTATTACAAAAGAGGATATTCAAATAGTCAATGAGCACATAAAAAGTGTTCAACATCACTGGTTATTAGAGAGTTGCAAATTAAAGCCACAATATCTCACTAGTATAGCTACAATTAAAAGACCAACAATATCCAATGTTGGCTAGTATGTAAGGCATGTGAAACTCCATCTCTAGTGGGTACAGTGGTTGGTAAAACTACTTGAAAAACTGGTAGAATCTGCCAAGGCTAAACAGATACTTACTCAGTAATTCCACTCCTTGGTTTATGCCTAACAGAAATGTGTGCTTATGTCCACCAAAAGACAGGTACAAGAATGTTTATATGTAATGTGGAGAGAAAGTAGCCAGACATCAAAGGGTAACACATTCTATGACTTCATTTATATGAAGTTCAAATACAGGCAAAACTAATCTCTTGTGGTAGAAGTAAGAATGATGGTTACCTTTGGGGCAGTATTGACTGGGGGAGCATGCTTGAGTATTGGAACTTTCTATATCTTGATCTGTGTGGTGTTTACATGGATATACACTACATAAGTGAAAATTTCACTGAGCTATATATCATTACAATTTGCGCACTTTATAATAAGTTATACTTCAATAAAATAGTTTTAAAAAGTATATCTTAGGTACTAAGTATCTAGATACTAATCTAGAGAACAGCAGATTATCATTAAAGAAGCTAGTTATCTCCACAAAATAAATGAATTGGCTTTCAGTATTAGTTTTCAGATCTTTAGTTTTTATATTGTAGTCTCTTGTTTGTCACTAATTGGTTGATGCATATCATCTTTTCTATACTGTTGACAAATTAGAAACAATACTTGTGCAGCCAAAGCACCTAGCAAGGAGCAGGACACCTTTATATGCTCAATAAAGATTTCCTGAGAGAGACACTAAGGGGAGGCAAATTGTGTCTTGCCAATATTTTGTAGCTCAACAATCACCTTGTGTTACACAGGCGTCTTTATCTCTCTCTAAAAGCAGTCTTTTTTTTTTTTTTTTTTTTTGCATGATTTTTTCTTAAAATTGATTTAATATGAATTGAGATTCTATTTAATCCCTAAACATCCCTGCCCCTGCCTGACCATCATACTGTTCATTTAAATGTCACCACAGAGATTGGAGATAATAAGTAAACTCAGATTTCTTTTAAGGCAACTTGGAACTTTTTATCTCAGAAACCCTCTCAGAAACAAATGAACAAAACCGAGACAGAACACAACAAGAAGCTGGAGTCAGTTTTCAGGTTAAGACCTCATATCATTCCTATGCAATGTGGGCTCTTTGTTTGTTTTGAGTTTTCAGACACAGCCTTAATCCTGGAGGCATAGCTGCCAGCTAAGGAGCTGCTGGTCCCACTCTGCTCCCTTAGCAAACATCTGAACTGGGATTTGAATGTCTATCCTCACTGAGAATCTTTTTGTTTAACAGGGGAAAGAAAACAATATCTACTCGTGTAGATATGTGCAAATCCACCAGGGACTCTTTTAGGATAATATGAACCTCTGAGTATCTGTTTCCATGCAGTCTTCAAGTACCACAACAGGAGTATCTAGTGGATAAAGGGACTTTCTTTTCAACTGAGCAGTAAGTAGGAAAGAGGGCAGAAACCCTCCCCTGGTTCCTAAGGGATGGAATTCCTTTTCTTGCTGTTATATTGGCTCTCTAATTCCCTGATTTACTGACGGTGTTGTTACAGATGCCTCTGGTGCCTGATGTCACTGTTCCATTAGTATGTTTTGCACATTTTATTGCTAAGCAACAAT
The DNA here is from genome assembly GCF_965194825.1 of Balaenoptera physalus. Taxonomy (NCBI): domain Eukaryota; kingdom Metazoa; phylum Chordata; class Mammalia; order Artiodactyla; family Balaenopteridae; genus Balaenoptera; species Balaenoptera physalus. The sequence continues at coordinate 71,943,809 of NC_138892.1, forward strand.
TAGCAGTGTGAATCCTGCCTTCTGTGATTTCAATTTTGGCTTCACACATGGAATTTTGCTTTCATCTTTGCAACACAGCAACAGTGTTCACTGTTCAGCTAAAGCGGTTTTAGGAGAACCTGTCAGAAAAGATGGAGGAGGGAACTGCAGGTATTTGGCCATTCAGTGGTACAGTTTTAAAATGTTATTTATGAAAAAATTCTTCTCTAGTTAGACACCCAATAATTTGAAAGTTATACTGAAGTTTGGAGATAAACTCAAAGCGATTCAATTTGGCCTTAAGGGGGGTACTGATAACAGTGGAATAATTATGAAAATCCTGAAAGAGAGCAAACTAAAGGTCCAGAGGAAAAAGAAAAAAATTTTTGCCAAAAAAACTTCTCATGATAGTAATAAAAGAAAATGTTTTCCTTCCAACCTCAATACCACACAAAATCCTTTTCATTGAGTTAATGGGATATTATGAAAATTAAATGGGAATAATAGATCCAGGAGAAGAAGTAAAAGAGTAGAGCAAACAGGGGATAAAAGCCCATTAAAGTAAATATAAATTGGTTCCCCTTTACCCTTAAGAGTAGAAAAATGATGATGCTTCAGCTTAGATATTGCTTTTATGGATATGCAGTTTCTTGTGAAATACTCTTGTTAGAAAAATAAAACTATTAACATTTAAGAATTTGGTAAGCAGAAAAAGTATTTTTCTACACATATAAGAATAATGTTTAAAAAATTCTACTGGGTAATCATATTCACTCTTTTTCATTGAAGAAGAGAAAACTGTGGTTAAATCATTTAGAGAAAATGGAAACTAGACATTTTACTCTTTTCATGATGAGAGGTCTAATTTCTAGTATCTTCTTAGAATCTTGAAGAAAGACCCAGGGAGGATCATATTAAGGAAGAGCTATAACTGAAGAAGGAGAGAACATTATATTTTTGGAATTCCTTTTCTTGCTGTTATGTTGGCTCTCTAATTCCCTGAGAATTTGTGTAGGCTAAAGTTGCAGAAACAGAAAGGTCCAGAAAATCAGTAAGTTAAAGAATGAAGAAGCTTCTTTCTCTTTCATGTAACAGTCAGTGGTGAACATTCCAGGTGGGTAATCATCTTCTTGGTTGATGCTGGGTAGCAGCCATGTATGGGTTCTGGATGGAGAGATAGGAAAGGACAGCAAGGAGAAGACAGACCCATCGTGGGCTTCCAGTTAGGTTCCAATGGCAAGAAAGTAATACGGCTACACCCACTACAAGAGAGGCTGAGAAATGTAGTCTATTTGGGTAGCCATGTGACTTGTTACAATTCAATTACAATGGAGGAAGGGAAGGATGGATTTTATTAGCTACCTAACAGTTTATGCCATACACCTCAAAATTACATTAGCCTTCCTTAAAAAAACTCACATTTCTCATTTATTAGATCACATTGAGTTTATAATAAATTATTTCTAAAAATGTTTTTGGTTTTGCATTTTCTTGGTATGGTTTATTCTCTCAAAAATTATGCAATTAATTTTACATAAAAATATTACATCAATTTATATCATTTCAAATTAGGTCCTGATTCTTCTAAAAATGTGTATTTCTATATTGCAGTCATTTTTATGTATCTTTCTCACTTAACATTATTTCAGGGACACATTTTCTTCTAATTTTACAGCCCATATAGTTGCTCTTAATGCCATGTAATAGCACTCCATTATCTCTATGGCTGCATATTTCAAGCTATTAATTTGTTTCTTTTTGTAATTTTCCAGGTTTTTTCCCCCAATTCAAGCAAGTAGCCTGCACTCCCCTTGTGCCTCCGGGGAGGTATATATCAAGGCAGAAAGTAGAAGCTATGTATGTAGACTTCTGGATTTTGTTTCTCTAAGCCTAAACCCACAGTGGAACTTAGAATGTTTATTGAGGTGGTGTAAGGGCCAAGGAGATTTGCTAAGGAGAAAACAGAATGTGCCTCTGAGGGTAGGATTTCCCAAGACCAAAAAGGAGTTTAGAGAGTAGGGGGGAGTATAAGAAAGAAGTATGTGTTCCTGAGTAGCGGGGATCCCATCCTACTGCTTGGCAGCAGAGCCAGAGAGGTGGAAAGTAGGGAGAGCTCGGGCACAGAGTCTTTGCAAAGACCCTATGGCCCAACAGTGCCTGGAGTGGCAGGGCTCCTGCGTCCATGCAGGTTGTGCAGGTAGATGACAGGGGACAGGTGGGGCCACCCTATTCCCCATGTCTCGCCAATGTATATGTTTCCTTGAACCTTCCTGGGGTGGTAAAGAATCTTCAAGAATGACTTCGATTAAATTCTCTGCCTGCTTGGCAGATTGAGGTCTCCAGGTTAGAAGTTAAACTGAGTTATAGAAAATAACCAGACATTTCTTGCACATCTAAGTTTGGTGACTGACATTCATGTCTGCTGCACAAGTGTGATTTGCTTAATCATTCTTTGGCTGCATCCAGGCTTTTTCCATAAGCTGAGAAGAAAATGAAGCCCCCATTCTAAATTTATATTATTAAGTTTTAGGACTTAAATTCAGACTTTATATTAAATCCTACTAAGTTTAATCTTGTGTCATTATTTCCATCCACTGGAAAAATTTTAAAGACTGATTTTGTCATCTGAAATATTATCTACCTCTACCAGTTTAGTGTTATCTTCAGAAATGATCAGCATGTTTTCCGTTTTCATTGAAATGGTTATTAGAAATGTTGAACAGTCCAGAAGCAGGGGCAGAGCTATGTGGCATGCTATTATGGCCCGGTCTCCAGTTTTAACATTTATTAATTATTCCTTTCTGGGTTTTATTACTTATTCAGTTTTGATTCTACGTATCTGTATTCTTATCCAGTCTACAGTTCTTTATTTTGATCATGGACATTGTGAATGATGTTGTTTATTGCTTTGGTGGTAAATATCTGCTTATCCATCATCTGTTAATATTGAACAAAACATGAGTGTTTGTGGTGGTGTAGGAAAGGAAATGTGAGTAAACAATGTATCAGTGTAATGGCAATGTCCTGAAGGGAGAACAGTTATTCTCATGAAATGCCAAAAATTCATAGAATAAGCCACATGTGTAAAGTATGTGACACTGCCCAATAAATTTCACGTTGTAAGGGACAGTTAGAAAACTGCTGAAAATTATTTTCTCTGGGCGAGGTGGTGGTAGGATTATGGACAACTTTTACTTTATAAATTGCATATTTATGAAATATTTGAATTTTATACTTGAATTATGTTTATCCATTCATTTATTTGTTCAAAAATTTAATGAAATATTGTATGTGCTAGGCACTCAGGATACAGTGGTGAGCAAAGTCAGATACTGTTTATTCCCTCATGGACTTTTGTGAAGTAATTAAGTTACTCTCGCTGAGTTCTGGAATCAGAGTGCTTGGACTTAAATTCCAGTCTCTCCCTTATTAGCTATGGAATCTTGGTCAAGTCCCTTGACCACTTTATGCCCCAGTTTCATTTATAAAATAGGGATAATAATTGTACCTCTAAACCTTTATGCTTAGTTGGGTTGTGGTGAGGATTAAATGGAAAAAAATGTGAAACATTTAATGAAGCATGTGGAACATAGTAATTTATTGTGTATTTGTATTAGTGAGGGAGATAGATATTAATTATGTGTTCATACAAATAAACATAAAATGGTACTTGTAATAGGTACTTCGTGGAGAGGTACATGGTACCATAGAGTGTATGGTACTTCTTATGGGGATAAGATGGAGGATCTGATCAGATCAAGGAGATGTTCCTGAAGAAGTGAAGAGTAAGCTGAGATGTGAGTTAATCATCAAGAAAAACCAAAGATGTTATGATTCCTTCTAAAAAAAAAATCCCTGGATAAGATAGGGAGGGAGCAATCCTGGATAACAGATTGTTTGACTGATCGCCTCTTTGCTAACATCTGCTGGATGTCTGAGTTCTTGTGTAGAGTGGTCTTTGGTGAATATTACACAGGATAAGAGAAGCAGATAACTCAGGAGAAGGAGTCAGAAGGAATAAAGGGAGAGGACCAGGGCCCCAGTCTGTTGTTTGCAGGAGGGTGGGTTCATTTCCATTTGGGCAGGTTGGACACACATCATGAGATGATACAGAAGCTGCAGCTTGATGCTCTCAAATGACCTTAGTGTGCTAATTCCAACACCAGGATATTAGATAAAGGCATGGGAACTGCAAATTATTTCTAGGCCATAAGTGTTACTGGGGAGGAAGCTTCTAACGTAGTTCTTGCCAAAGTGTGCTCCTAGATCACTAAGTTATTAGATTTAATAGGATTTTTAAAAAAAGTTTTCACAAAAGAAGTTATTAAACATGGTCAGATTTAAACAAGTTTCTTTATTGTAGGTATTGTCATAACCTTTAATATGTGAATGGACATTATGAATCTCCTAAAGGGAGTTTCTCAAATTTTAAATAATCAAATCCCCTTGGCCATGGAATGTCATGGATGTCTTTCAGGGATGGTTATGAGAAGCATGCATTGGAAAACATCCTACTATGTTGTCAGGGCTGGTTCTCAGTGGTCCATGTCAAATAGAGCTGTGACAGAAGGAGTGGATTGGGGTAGACTAGACCACTGTTGAGACCAGAAAAGGCCAGTGGAGGGAGACTGCAGAATGCTGCGAGGACAGGGAGGAGTTCTGGGAGAAAAAGCTGGCTGGGGTGGGGGAGGGGTGGGCCGGGGACTGAACTTATGCCCCAACTCCCAGATGCCATCAATTATAAGTAGACTGCACTGAGACCCACAGATCACAGGGCTGGGGTCTGTGCAGGCACTGTGTCTTGTTTCTACTGGGTTTTGGTAACAGTCATGGGCAGGACAAAACTCATGTTTAGGTGAATGGTTAGCAGAAAAAGCTAAACCTCTTCCTTTTCTATCACCTTTTCCAGGATTTCAAAGCTATTGGGTCAAGATTTCTCCTGAGATATTGTGCCCAAGGGTTTAAGGTTCTCATAATTTTGAAAACAAGAGCTTCCTGGCCTCTTACATAATGTTTGTGAGTCCTCAAGTATTACTGATACTGATTCCCTCATTGCAACTCCTGGGCCTGGAATCTTGGCCTCATTTAATACTGGCTTGAAGATGCTTTATAATAGCCTCAAGTATCTTGGGCTTCTGCTTTTGTGTTTCTTTTTGCTTTTATACTTCTATGTTGTGATTATAAAGGTAACAAATATTTGTTGTTTGAAGGCTCATAAAAATATAACACAGAAAAAAATACCTGTAATCTTACCAATCAGAGGCAACCAGTGTTATTCTGGCATATAATCATCTGGTATTTTTTCTCTGATTTTATTTTTTCGTAAATCAAGATTATTTGTGATTCAATATTGAATCCTGCTTTCCTCTCCACTTAATCTTATGCTGTGTTTTTTTTCCCATGCCATTAACAGCTCTTCAGAAACATAATTTTTAGTGGCTTTCTAATATGCTAAAGATGGAAATACTGTGGTTTACGTTGCTGTTCAATTTCTTCTTAACCATAAATATTTTTTCCCCAATCTGAATGTCTTTCTTTTTGGTGAAGACAGATGCTGTCAAGGACTTGTGTTCTCTTCTTTCTCAGTCATTTATTACTATTATACAGTCTTTCTCAAGAAGTAGGCTTATCCCTTCCATTTTCATTGATTTATCGAACACGGTTAACCTTTGTGTTGTCTTAGCATTTTCTCCTAAGCTTCGGCTCACTGTGCTATTTAACTTTCCTGTCCTAATCTTACAGATGCTACTCACTTGCCCTTTTTCCTATCTTTGGTACATGCCCTTTCAAAGCATCAATCTATCCGAAGTTTTCCTGTACAGAGAGGCTGGATGGTTTTAGTTGTTACTGAGAAAATTCCTGCCTTGAACAGTCCTGCCCAACTGCCTGAAACTTTCAGCCACGTGCCATGTAACACACTTCTTTGTCCATGAAAAGATGGACCCCTAGACAAATCATTATGAGGACAGTTTGAATTTGCAGGGATTGGGTTGTTTTTCACCCTCAGGAAAATGTACATGCATTTCAACAAAAAGAAGTGGTATTGGTCGACCTGGGCTGCCATAAAATATCACAGACTGGGAAGCTTAAACAAGAGAAATTAATTTTCTCACAGTTCAGGAGGCTAGAAGTCCAAGGAAAATTTGATTTCTGGTGAGGTTTCTCTTCCTGGTCTGAAGACTGCCACTTTTCTCTGAGTTGTCACACAACGTGCCCAAGCGCAGAAGGAGAGGTCTCTGCTTTCTCTTTCTCTTCTTATAAGGACATCAGTCCTATTAGATTAGGACCTCACACTTATGATCTCACTTAACCTTAATTATCACCTTAAAGGTCCTATTCCTAAATACAGTCTTATTGGGGGTTAGGCCTTCAATGCATGAATTGGGTCGGGGCTGGGGGAGGAGCACAAGTCAGTCCATAACCAGCAGAAACGCAATATCATGATGTTCTGCAGTTTTTGTATTTACTCTGTGTCATGAGAAATTTTGTTGGCTTGCTATGCGGAATACTGTTTTTTATGAAAGGAAAGAATAACCTTACCTCTCATTGGCCACAAATAAAAGGATGATGTTGTCATTGGATGTTAGTAGCACTGCCAATCATCTGAAAGATAAAGCTTCCCCCCTAACCTAAACCGCAGTCCTAACAAGTCTAGAGAGCTTGACCATGGACAGACCTGTTTTCTTCACTTTTTCTAACTGAGAATATAGGGAGGGATTTTAAATCCTTGGATACATGGAATATTTCAAGGAAAAGCATCACTAGTAGAGCTAGAAACCAATGTGGGTTATTTTGAGTATTTAATCACCACATATTTTTGGAGGCCTACTATGTGACAAGCTCTGCTCCAGGCACTCAGGATAAAGAGGTGAACAAATAAAATCCCCGGCCTCAGTGGGCCAACAGTCTAGCGAGGAAACAGGCAGTAAACAGATAAACACATAATTATATACTATGTAGATGGATAAGTGCCATAAAGCATAAAGCAAGACAAGTGGCTAGAGAGTTACAGGAGTTGTCACAGCAGACAAGAAAAGTCCTCCAAGGAGATGTGGTTTGAGAGATGACCTGAGGGAAGAGAGGGAGGGAGCCGTGCAGACATCTGGGAAAAGTATTCTGGAGAGATGGGCTTGTTGACAAAATGTTACTGCTGTTTGTCTCTTAGATGTCTTTACCATTCACTTATTGCATATAAATAGAATCGATCATTAAATATAGGATGTTTCTAGATATTTGACCAAGAACTTCCCCTGCGCAAGATCCTTTTCCAATTTTCTGATAAGGACATGAACTTTGTAATTTTTCTTCTGGGAGGCTCTGTGGCCTATGTGTTTGCAAGGCACAAGCATCTTCAGGTACTTATAACTATTTATTCTTCTTCTTATTATTATTATTATCTTTACACTGAGTGAGCCCTGAATAAACTTTGTGCTTTTTCCTCACACTCTAAACAAGTATTTCACAAACTTTGAATTGTGATTCCCTGTCTACTGAGACGCTTCCCCTTAAAAAGTGTCCTGTGATAAAATGGAGTGGACTCTATCCGTCTCTTGGTCATCACCATGCACACTAGCATAGTAAAGGCTCTGACAAGTCTTTTAGTAAAATGTTTAATTTTGCTTAATATTTTTCAAGCTTATTGACTGTGAAGCCCTAAATATGGGACCCTAATATTTAGCATAGATTCTTTAATTAGAGTTTAGACTTCTGCGCTAAAGCAATGTAAAACCTAATACCAGTCAGATGAAATACAAATATAACATCACTTAGAATTGTTTTATTTCAAATTGGCAGCAAACAGGGGATCAGTAGCTTTTCTAAACTGGTCGTGCAAGCTAACATGCTGGTTAACATCACAAACACAGCTCTTATTAGGAGGACCCATGTGTCTGTGAGGTCATAGTCAAGACCTAGTGGTTTTACACATAGCGCCGTCTGGTACTCTGTTCCCACTGAGTCTCCCTATATGGCTTCTTTGTTAGGCTTTGTTTTGTGCTTTCCTTGTCCTAATCCTATTCCTTTTCACCTTTTCTTATTATTGTCTGGAGCCTCTTTAGCTAAATCTGTCAAGATACTCCAAGTGAATGACCCATACTTTCATTTTCTTTGCTCCATTCTTGGGAGATGCTAATATCAATAGTAGCTTCAGAAATGTAGTAGCAAAATTGCATCTTTTTGATGACTGGGCTTGATTCCCAGCCCTGCCACATACTTCACACACAGTGAACCATGGGGGAACCTCACATTGGGGCAGCAAATCTCTGTGGAAATGGTGTGTGTGTGTGTGTGTGTGTGTGTGTACAAACTTCAAAATTCTGCTGCTGCCATTTTATAAAGTAGGTGTTAGGATTAAATGAGTCACTTAGCCAGGCCCTCAAATGGTAGTTTTAACATTTTGTCCTCTAAATCAGATTACAAGATTTTCTATTGTTGAAGTTGAAAATCCTTTTAACTGATGAAAACCCTTTCTTTTTGTAGAGTTTCTTTATAATGTGTCCCCTTTTCTCTACATTCAGTAGAGTTCTCTGTTATTTCATGCCTATCCTTTGTTGTATCATGAGATCTTGAGTAGGTAATTTGATATTATTTATCACAGAAGTTGTGGTGGGATTTAGTGAATAAGAGAGTGTTGGGCAAAATTGTAAAAATGGTTAAGTATTTGTTTTTTCCTTTTCTTTCCTTTTTTTCTCTTTCTTTTTTTCAGCTCCTGGGTCCTTTTCTCCAGGCACCCAGGCTCTTCATGCTGTATGCCCCCAGCCTCGCCTCAAAGGCTGAGATATCTCAACCAGCCTGGGTCTTTCCCCCTCCCATCTCCTCCACCAATCAATGTTCTTTTTCCTCAAGATTCCACTGACTTCAAGTGTAGTATAGATAAACTAATATAGCATAACTTATTAGGCTGCTGTGCTCAGCCTTGATCATTCATACTGAGTAGATATCCATTAATTTGAGCCTGAGGTTGCCTTCAAATTTTATCCCATTTTCTTTAAACTTAGCCTTACTTTCAAATATCTTTTTCTATTATTGCTTAAAATATTTTTTAATGAAGTAAGTTGACACACAATATTATATTAGTTTCAAGTATACAACATAGAGATTCGACATTTATGTACATTATGGATTGATCACCACAATAAGTCGGTCACTGTACAAAGTTATTACATTATTATTGACTATATTCCTTATGCTGTTACATACCGATGACTTATTTATTCCATAAATTTGTACTTCTTAATTCCCTTCACTTACTTTGCCCAACCCCCCACCTCCCTCCCCTCTGGTGACCACCAGTTTGTTTTCTGTATCTAAGTCTGTTTCTGTTTTGTTTTGTTTGTTTAGTTTTTTTTAGATTCCACATATAAGTGAAATCACATGGCATTTGTTTTTCTCAGTCCGACTTATTTCATTTAGCATTATACCCTCTAGGCCTATCCATGTTGTCACAAATGGCAACATTTCATTCTTTTTTATGGCTGAATAATATTCCATTTTGTATATATATCACATCTTCTTATCCATTCACCTATTGATGGGCACCTAGGTTGCTTCTATATCTTTACTATTGTAGATAATGCTGCTATGAACATTGGGGTGCACATATCTTTTTGAATTAGTGTTTTTGTTTTTTTGAATAAATACCCAGAAGTGGAATGCTGGATGATATGGTAGTTCTATTTTTAATTTTTTGAGGCGCCTCCAAACTAGTTTCCATAGTAGTGGCACCAATTTACATTCCCACCAGCAATAAATGAAGATGCCTTTTTCTTCACATTCTCACCAACACTTGTTATTTGTTGTCTTTTTGATAATAGCCATTCTGACAATTGGGAGGTGATATCTCACTGTGGTTTTGATTTGCATATCCCTGATGGTTAGCAACATTGAGCATCTTTTCATCTGTCTGTTGGCCATCTATATGTTTTCCTTAAAAAATGTCTATTCAGGTCCTTTGACTATTTTTTAATTGGATTGTTTTTTTTTGATTTTGAGTTGTGTGAGTTCTTTATATATTTTGAATATTAACCCCATACTGGATATGTCATTTACAAATATATTTTCCCATTCAGTAGGTTGCTTTTTCATTTTCTTGATGGTTTCCTTCACCGTGCAAAAGCTTTTCAGTTTGATGTAGTCCCCTTTGTTTATTTTAGCTTTTGTTTCCCTTGTCTGAGGAGAGAGATGCCAAAAAATACATTGCTAAGACTGAGATCAAAGGATGTACTGCCTATGTTTTCTTCTAGGAGTTTTATGGTTTTAGGTCTTACATTCCAGTCTGTAATCCATTTTGAGTACATTTTTGTATATAGTGTAAGAAAACAGTCCAGTTTCATTCTTTGCATGTAACAGTCCAGTTTTCCAGCACCATTTATTGAAGAGACTGTCATTTCCCCACTATATATTCTTGGCTCCTTTATTGTAAATTAATTCACCATATAAGTGTGGGTTTATTTCTGGGCTCTCTCTTCTGTTCCATTGATCTATGTGTCTGTTTTTGTGCCAGTACCAGACAGTTTCTGTAGCTTTGTAGTATAGTTTGAAATCAGGGCGTGTGATACCTCCAGCTTTGTTCTTCTTTCTTAAAATTTCTTTGTCTATTTGTGGTCTTTTTGTGGTTCCATACAAATTTTAGGATTATTTGTTCCAGTTTTGTGTAAAATGTCATTGGTATTTTGGTAGTGTATAGAAACACAGCAGATTTCTGTATCCTGCAATTTTACTGAATTTATTAGTTATAATAGTTTTTTTTTTTTGGTGGAGTTTTTAGAGTTTTCAATATATAGTATCATGTCATCTGCAAACAGTTTTACTTCTTTTTTAATTTGGATTTTTTAAAAAAATCTCTTTTTCTTGACTGATTGCTGTGGCTAGGACTTCCAATATTATATTGAATAAAAGTGGTGATAGTGGATAGCCTTGTCTTATTCCTGACCTTAGAGGAAAAGCTTTAAGATTTTCACTGTTGAGTATAATGTTAGCTGTGGGTTTGCCATATATGGCCTTTATTATGCTGAGGTATGTTTTCTCTATACCCACTTTGTTGAGAGTTTTTATCATGCATGTTTAATTTTCTCAGAAGTTTTTCTGCATGTATTGCATATAATTTTTATGATTATATATATAATATGTATATATATGATCATATAATTTTTATCCTTTGTTTTGTACTGTATCATGTTGATTGATTTATGGATTTTGAGCCATACTTGTACCTCTAGAATAAATCCCACTTGATCATTGTGTATGCTTCTTTTAATGTAATGTTGTATTTGGTTTGCTAATATTTTGTTGAGAATTTTTGATTCTATGTTCACCAGGGATACTATCCTGTAATTGTTTTTTTTTTTTTTGTAGTGTCTTTATCTGATTTTAGTATCAGGGTAACGTTGGCCTTGTAGAATGAGTTTGGAAGTGTACCTTCCTCTTTAATTTTTTATAATTGTTTGAGAAGGATAGGTGTTAATTTTTCTTTAAATGTTTGGTAGAATCCACCTGTGAGCCATCTGGTCCTGGACTTTTGTTATATTTGTGAGTTTTTAAATAACTAATTCAATTTCATTAGTAGTGATTAGTCTGTTCAGATTTTCTATTTCTTCTTGATTCAGTCTTAAAAGATTATATGTTTCTAGGAATTTATCTGTTTCTTTTAGCTTGTCCAGTTTGTTGGCATGTAATTGTTTATAGTAATCCCTTATGATCCTTTATATTTCTGTGGTGTTGGTTGTAATTTCTCTTTCACTTTTGATTTTATTTGGAACCTCTTCTTTTTTTCTTGATGAGTCTGGCTAAAGGTTTATCAATTTTATATTTTCAAAGAACCAGCTCTTAGTTTCATTGATCTTTTTATTTTTTTAAGTCTCTATTTCATTTATTTCCACTCTGATCTTTAATATTTCTCTCCTTCTACTAACTTTGGGCTTTGTTTATTCTTCTTTTTCTAGTTCTTTTAGGTGTAAGTTTAGATTGTTTATCTGAGATTTTCCTTGTTTCCTGAGGTAGGCCTATATTGCTATAAACTTCGCTCTGACAACTGCTTTTGCTGCATCCATAGATTTTGGAACATTTTATCCATTTTCATTTGTCTCCAGGTATTTTAAAATTTCCTCTTTGATTTCTTCTGTGATGATTTGTTCCTTAAAAGCATGTTGTTAGCTTCCACATGTCTGTGATTTTTCCATTTTTCTCCTTGAAGTTGATTTTTAGTTTCACACCCCTGTGGTTTAGAAAAGATGTTTGATATGATTTCAGTCTTCTTAAATTTATTGAGACTTGTTTTATGGCTTAACATGTGTCCTTTCTGGAGAATGTTTCATGTGTGTTTGAAAAGAAGTTTTTGTATTCTTCTGTTTTTGGGTAGAATGTTCTCTCTATTTATATCTATTAAATTCATCTGGTCTAAAGCGTTGTTTAAGGCCAAATTTTCCTTATTGATTTTCTGTATGGATGATCTACTCATTGATGTAAGTGGGTGTTAAGGTCCCCTACTATATTGCAGGGGATTATCAATATCTCCCTCTATGTCTGTTAATATTTGCTTTATGTATTTAGGTGCACCTATGCTGAGTTATAGATATTTACAACTGTTATATCCTCTTTTTGGATTAAATTCCTTTATCATAGTGTAATGCCCGTCTTTGTCTTTTGTTATAAACCTTATTTTAAAGTATTTAGTCTGATGTAAGTATTGCTACTCCAGCTTTCTTTTTGTTTCCATTTGCATGGAATATCTTTTTCCATCGCCTCACTTTCAATCTGTATGTGGCTTTAGATCCAAAGTGAGTCTCTTGTATGCAGATATACGGGTCTTATTTTTTAATCTATTTAGCCACCCTATGTCTTTTGTTTGGAGCTTTTAGCCCACTCACATTTAAAGTAATTATTGATAGGTATGTACTTACCACTATTTTGTTAATTGTTTTTTGTTTGTTTATGTAGTTCTCTATTCTTTTCTTCTTCTCTTGTTCCCCTCCTTTGTGATTTGATGAGTTTCTTTAGTGTTATGTTTGTATTCCTTTCTATTTATCTTTTGTGTATCTGTTATGTTTTCAGTTTATGGTTATGATAAGGTTCATTTATAACAATCTATATATATAGCAGTCTATTTTAAGTTGATGGTCTCTTAAGTTTGAATGCATTCTAAAAGCACTGCATTTTTACTTCCCCACCCATGTTTTATGGGGTTTTTTTCTGTCATATTTTACATTTTTTTACTTTGTGTATAGCTTAACTAATTATTTTAGATATAAATGATTTTACTGCTCCTGTCTTTTAACCTTCATAACTAGCATTATTGTTGGTTGATCTGCTATATTTACTATGTTTGCCTTTACCAGTGAAATTTTTTCTTTCATAATATTCTTGTTTCTAGTTACAGCCTTTCAGAAGTCCCTTGAACATTTCTTGTAAGGCCAGTTTAGTGGTGATGAACTCCATTTGCTTTTGCTTGTCTGGGAAATTATTTTCTCTCCTTCAATTCTGAATGATAAACTTGCCAGGTATCATTTTGTGATAAAGTATTCTTGATTGTAAGTTTTCTTCCTTTCAGCACTTTGAATGTATTGTGCCACTCCCTTCTGGCCTGTAAAGTTTCTGCTGGAAAATCAGCTGAGAGTCTTATGGAATTCCCTTGTATGCTTGTATGCTTCAATCAATTGATTGTTTTTCTCTTGCTGCTTTTAAGATTCTCTCTTTATCGATTCTCTCCTTATTGTTATATTTTGACAGTTTAATTATAATGTATCTTGGTGTGGGTCTCTTTGGGTTCACTTTGTTTGGGACTCTATGTGCTTCATGGACTTGGATGTCTGTTTCCTTTGCCAGGTTAGGAAAGTTTTCAGCCATTATTTCTTCAAATAATTTTTCTGTTCCTGTCTCTCTCTTCTCCTTCTGGGGCCCCTATAGTGTGAATGCTAGTACACTTGATGTTGTCCCAGTGGTCCCTTAAACTATCCTCATTTTTTTGGATTCTTTTTTCTTTTTTGCTGTTCTGATTGCCCAGGACTGCTGTGGGCACACTGGTGGGTAGAGCTGTCCTTTGGCCTGGCTGGCTATGAGGCCAGGTCACAACTTTTGTGGACACGCTGGTGTGTGGGGCAGCAACCCCCCAGCAAAACTCACTTTGGAGTGGCACTGGTGTCAGGTGGGGCTGCCTGCTGGGTGGGACAGGGTGGGGGCTGCTTTGGAGGGGACAGCTGGGGTGGGTGGGATGGGCAGTGCTGGTGTTCAGGGGAACACTGGAGCAAGGGGTGCACACCATTAGCTAGGTTGATGGAAAGTGACAGAAATGGCACCTGCCAGTGCTTCCGTCCCTGGAGAAAGTGCCACCAGATCCCTGCCCCTCTGGCACATACCCTAAAATTAATCAATGAATCTCCTTCTTTTATGAATCCTAGGCACTTTTCAAGCTGCTGCCTCTGTGCTGGACATTGTGTGAGTGAGTTTGTGCACAAGATCTTCAAGAGTGGAATCTCTGTTCCCCACAGCCCTCTGGCTCTCCCAGAGATAAGCCCCACTGGTTTTTGAAGCCAGACATTGTGAAGGTTTGTCTTCCTTGTGCAGGTCCTCCAGACTGGGGAGCCTGACATGGGACTCAGACCCCTCACTCCTCAGGGGGAACCTCTGCCATTGTGATATCCCTCCCACTTGTGGATCATTGCACAAATCGTGTTGATTCTGACTAGATTGTATCTCTGTCCCGCTTAATTGTCTTGAGGTGGCCTTTTCTTTATATCCTTAGTTGTAGAAAATCTGTTCTGTTAGTCTTCAGGTTGTTCTCAGATATAGTTGTTCTAGATGCAATTGTAGTTTCGGTGTGTCTGTGGGAGGAGGTGAGCTCAGAATCTCCCTAGTCTGCCATTTTGATCCAGACTCCTCTCTTATCATTTTATTTGCAGCTTTTGAGCCTAAATGTTAGAAAGTTCAGATTGCAAAGAGCTTTGATACTTTTTTTTTACTTTCTCAAAATGGATCATTTTATGCGAGTTAAGAATACACTCAACTGTGAGCAACAAAGATCTGAAAAATAATGGTTTAAGTCAAGATGCATTTTATTTTTCTCGCATGTAAAAGAAACCTAGAAGTGAGTGGTCCGGGATTTGAGAGTGGTTCCACATTTGTCAGAGAGCCAGTTTCCTTCTCTCCTGTTCTGCCATGTGTTGTTTCCATTCTTAGAAAAGTGTGCTCCTTCCTAGAGGTACTACAAACATTTCCACTTGTGTCTGCTTCAGAGCTTGGTCTCAAGGCCACACCAAAATGAGTGGGGGGCTGTTTAAAGCCTCTTCTGGTTGGCCAGTAAGGAGCCCACATAAAATATCAGGGTTCTTTTGTCAAGGAAGAAGGGGTGACTGGCTATGGAAAGCAATTGGCTGTCTCTGCCACAAGTTCATTTTACTAATTATGAAAGAAATATACATGTATAGTATAAACATACAGAAAACAGAAAAGTAAAAAGAGGAAAATGCTTTCAGATATAAGCTCTCTTAACACTGTGGTTTAGTTTTTCAGTCTCACTCTCTTCACCCCACTCTCAAAACTTCAACTTTTAGAGACTTGTGAGAAAAGTTGTATCATATATATATAATTTTAAACACATACATAACCAAAGTGGGCTACTAATATATAGATTTATTTCTTCACAATTACAATTTTGTTATATTGCTCTAATATATGTCTTTATATGGATTCATCTTTCTGCTCATCCATCAATTCATCTTTTTTTGAAGCATTTTAAATTTGCAGATAATAGTAACTTAAGCCATTAAGCACTTTGACATGCATATCTTAAACTGGAGTACAATATTTTTTTCTTTCTTTTTTGAGGTAAAATTAAATACAGTGAAATGTACATGCTCTAAATTCAATTAGTTTACATAACAGTTTTAAACTTGATTTTTTTTCCAGTGAAGATACCCTTATTGTGATTAGTATGTGAGGTCTGTATATGTTAATAATGTAGATCAAAATTCTAATGGTTTATATATAAATCTAACCAGTTCCTTATTGTTGGACATTTTGGTTATCCCTTAGTTTTTACTATTTTAAACAACCTTGTGTTAAACATTTTATATCTATCTATCTATCATCCATCTATTATTTATTTCCTTAGGCCAAATTCTTTTTTTTTTTTTTTTAAATTGAGTAGATCAGTTGATACTTTTTTTTAAAAAATTATTTATTTATTTATTTTTGGCTGTATTGGGTCCTCGTCTCCATGTGAGGGCCCCCCCAGCTGCGGCGAGCGGGGGCCACTCCTCATCGTGGTGCGCGGGCCTCTCACCACCGCGGCCTCTCTTGTTGCAGAGCACAGGCTCCAGACGCGCAGGCTCAGTAGCTGTGGCCCACGGGCCCAGCCGCTCCGCAGCACGCGGGATCCTCCCAGACCAGGGCTCGAACCCGTGTCCCCTGCATTGGCAGGCAGACTCTCAACCACTGCGCCACCAGGGAAGCCCAGGCTAAATTCTTAAATGTAGAATTTTTGGTTCAAATGTATATGCAGATGTTTAGGGCGGTTGATCTGTATTGCCAGATTGCAGTTCAGAGTTATAGTACTATTTACTCTCCCACCAGCGGGGCATGTAATTGACTATCTCTAATTCTTTTTCATCTAGAGTTTTTAGGTTATACAGAGAATTTCGCAATAAATGCTACAGTATTACATAATCTGTAGTTGGTTGAATCCACAGATGTGGAACCACACATATGGAGGAGGGTCGACTATAAAGTTATACGTGGATTTTCAACTGCATGGCAGTCAGCACTCCGTAACCCCGGCATTGTTCAAGGTCAACTGTAACAACTTTGATAAATTCCCTTTTTTGTTGTTAACTACATAACTGTTAATGAAAGTGTGACTTTTCCTTTAACCTTAAAGCATTTGCTCTGGTAGTAACCAACACTCTAAATTGTTTTCACATTTAAAAAATGTTTTCCTTCCTTTCAAAGTGGCCCATTTCTGAAATTCATTCTATATATTCTCTTTTTTATAGGCTTACTATTGTGCACTGATGCAGCAGTAGGGACTAAGATCATGGGGTCTAACAGCTCATATTAAAGATGAGAAAACTGGGCTTCCCTGGTGGCACAGTGGTTGAGAATCTGCCTGCCAATGCAGGGGACACTGGTTTGAGCCCTGGTCCGGGAAGATCCCACATGCCGCGGAGCAACTAGGCCCAGGAGCCACAGCTACTGAGCCTGCGCATCTGGAGCTCGTGCTCCGCAACAAGAGAGGCCGTGACAGTGAGAGGCCCATGCACCACGATGAAGAGTGTCCCCTGCTCGCCGCAACTAGAGAAAGCCCTCGCACAGAAACGAAGACCCAACACAGCCAAAAATAAAAATAAATAAATTAATTAATAAAAAAATAAATGAGAAAACTAAAACCCAGAGAGTGGTATAAGGAATTTGATCAGATGTCAAAGGAGGGGGATTTTCACTAAACTGACCTGAAAAGATTCTTGCTAAAACTGGACTCAGTGGGCCAAAGACAGAGCCCAAAGGCAAGGTCTAGTCAAAAAGAAGACTCAGAGAAGACTGACTAAAGTTTGGTCAAAAGAGAGCGTCTTTATCAGAGAGAGGTACTAATATCTCCACTTAAAAAAAAATTATGGGTCACATTTTCCAGATTGCCTCATATTTTAAAAAATTACATGCTGACTGAAGTAGATAATATTTGCCCAGAAGAGCAGTAGCCCCTCCTTGTGTACCACTAGGATGAGGGTGATTCTTTGGTGGACTCCAGAGCTGAGAGGGGTAGGGCTGGGCTGCACACTCTAGTCAGTTTAGATAATCCGTGGTTTCTGGGTGGCTGTGTAGGTGGACTCTGGCCCCTCCCTCCAGCAGGCTTGAGATCTAAGCACCCAGGAGTTTGTGGAGCTTCCCCTTGACATCGAGCTCTGCCCCCAGCTTTCTGTGCCCCTGAAGGTCTCTGTGCCCGGCCATGGGTCCTCAGCGTTCCACAGCTTTGCATCCTCTGAAGGCCTCATGCAGAAGAATGGATGGGCCATGTGTCTTTTGGGCTTCTCCTTGTTCCAACCCACATGCCAGCTCAGGCATGGCTATTAACAGCTCACTGGTTCCTCATTACCCTCCTGAAGTCCTGTAGCAGGTGCCTTTACCTGCCCTGCTCCCAGGGACGAAAGCAGCCACCCTGTTCTCACGTGGAAAAAGCTCATCCCTCTTTGTCTTGTGACCTTTTACAGCCTAACTGAAAGCAGAACTCTTTTGTTTCTTCTTGACCCTCATTTCTCATCACCCTTGGCCTTATACTTTATGCTCTCCTGATGGAGCTTTAGTTTATGGCCCCCTTCACCTTTCCCCTCCCTGCCTGAGTCCTTCTGTGTTCTGATAGTATCCAGGCTACTTAAAAAGGTATACCCTGTTACAAATTATTACTTGTCTGTTTCCCAATGAATTGCTAAGCTCCTCAGTGGCAAAGGCTGCTCCTAGCACATGGTTCTTACTCCAAAGACTGGTTTCCTGCTTTTAAGGGACTAGCTGTGTGTGTGTGTGTGTGTGTGTGTGTGTGTGTGTGTATTTCTTTTCTACTGACAAGGCTCAGCAAAAACTCTTCTAACAGAGGGCTCTGTGCTCCAGGACTTATCTGCCGCATTTCTGGGGCTCTGTTGAACGTTAGAGTGTGGGTGGATGTCCCCATGGGGCAGGGGGCAGGCAGCAAGGTGGGGAAGTGTTCAGCAGACTTCTGGGAGGCTGGGCAAGAGCTTCCGAGGAGGCGAAGGCCCTTTGGATCATGACAGGTCCTGATCTAAGCTGTCCATACTTTGATTCTCTTCCTCCAGAAAAAAAACATTTTTAGTTTTTAAACAAATAAATTAATTACAAATGACAACATTCATAATTACGAGTTACAGAGACAAATTAATTAAATCAAATAATTAAACAATAAATTAAAGATGTGAAAAAGCATCCCCTTCCAAACCTCTGTATGTGAATTTAAAATCAATTCCAAATTCTGCACACATATTATATTTTTGCTTTCTAGGCATACAGGCATATTACCCCCTTCCCACCCCCCCACCCCCAAAATGCATAGTGTTGAAAATGTTTAGGAGACTTAGCAAGAAATAAAATCATGCCAGACAAATGACATTGACATTAAGCATCTGCCTGTAGGAACTTGCCCCCTCAAAAGCACAAAGGTGCTAGGCAAGGAAAAGAAAGACAAACGTAAACAGAATCCATGGAGTCTCTAGATATTCACGGGCACTTTAAACATATGGATGCTTGAGGAACTAGGCCGGTGGGCCTGGTCTGGGGAAAGGTATGGCTCGGGGTGTGCCAGGTGGGCACGCTGTGGGCAAAGAACCGGTAACGGTTGTAGTCAGATTGGAGAAGAGATGCAGGCTCCTTAAAAACCTCGGTGCTTTGTGACCACCTAGAGGGCTAGGATAGGGAGGGAGGGAGAGGGGGAGACGCAAGAGGGAGGAGATATGGGGATATATGTATATGTATAGCTGATTCACTTTGTTATAAAGCAGAAACTAACACACCATTGCAAAGCAGTTATACTCCAATAAGGGTGTTAACAACAAAAAAAAGGCACTTAGACCGGGAAAACAGGAGGCAGAACGCCGCCGCGATGATGCGAGGGCAGGGCTAGGGGCGGCGCCAGCATGGAGGCGGCGGCGGGGCTGCGTGGGGCTCAGAGGGGGTGCGCCCCGCTGCTCCTCCCGCTGCCTCGGCGGGCGGGGGCCTCGAAGGCCTAGCGCCGGGAAGCGTGCGCCCCCTGAAGCCGGCAGAGCGCCTCATTCTTATTGATTTACTAGTCTTTGCAGATTTCGCTGAAACGCAGTGCTAATAACCTTGGTAAACAAAACTCTGCGCCTCTTTGCGGACAGGTTGGGGCAACGCCATTTGAATGTTCAGCAGAGCTTTTCCCATT
Source organism: Balaenoptera physalus (assembly GCF_965194825.1). Classification (NCBI taxonomy): domain Eukaryota; kingdom Metazoa; phylum Chordata; class Mammalia; order Artiodactyla; family Balaenopteridae; genus Balaenoptera; species Balaenoptera physalus. The sequence goes on from NC_138892.1 coordinate 71,963,682, forward strand.
CACTTTAAAAATGGAACAAGAGGTTTTGGATGAGGTCGGATTAGGAATGAAGAGGTGCTGATGGTGGCAGCTGTGGAGCTGGGGGTGGGGACTCACCAAATTCTGACACCTCAATTCTGAGAGTTTGGTTAGTCTGCCAGCTTCTTTTTCAGAGCCTGAGGAGTACGGCCACTAATTTCCAGATACTGCCATACTGTTTCCAGTTGCACTTAGGGATTTCGGCTGCTGAGTTGTGAGCTACTAGACTAGTGTGATGCACTCGTCCTTGCGCATCTTGGAAAATTCTCTCTGTGTGACTGCAATACAATCAGGGGAACTACTTGACCAAATCTTTCCTACTAAGCTCGGTCGAACAGATCATATCGTTATTTTTACGAACGCATTAGTGAATTTTAAAATTAATCTTGTCAAGCCCCCCCCAAAATCACCATATATTTTTTGATTAACAACTACATTTCTTTACTAAAAGCTCTGAAGTTAAATGTAAGCAACTCTTGATTTTCCCCTGGAAAGGCGGTTTGGATGTCTATCACCTGCATGCTTATAGTGTTGTATTGGACAAGGAGATTTAAATTCTAAGCTGCTCTCAGAGGACCTACTAAATACTAAGCATATCTTAAAGACGATGCAGAGATGTTCATTATAATCATTAAATACCCAAATTCAGAAAGTAAAAGTGTAACTGGAAATTATACAGCAAATTGTTAATAACCAGATATTCAAATAAGATATATGAGGGCAGGTCTGTGGGTTTTCTTCTTTTCTTTTCCTCTTCTTTTTTTTTTTTCTCGGTATATTGTGTTCCCTGCACTATCACTACAGGGTCTGTGGAACAATGCCTAGTGCACAGAAGGACTTCAATAAATATTTATTGAATAAATGGATGGAATATGTTCTTGTCTCCAAAGTGGTTTCTTAAGATTCAAAACACATTTCAATAATACTGTCATTGCTCAAACTATTTTTTGGAAGGAATTTTTCTTTGGAAATTTCCTTTAAGACTGGTCCCATTCCTTTAGAGCCATACTTCAATTTTTGGATCAAATCAATACACTTTTAATGAGTGAGCTTACTTATGTTATTTATCAGGTGTGGATCCAAATAACTTTCTCAGTTCATTCTCAAAGGGTGAATTTACCATCCTGGAGGTTATAAAAAGAATGCCATAGGCTCTGAAAGCAATTCTCCAAGAGGCATACCAAAATGTTTGCATTAATAAAAGCTTCATTGGAAAAAATGTCTAACTTCCTGAGATGAATACCTTGAAGGGAATAGAACTCATCTGATTTATTCTTGTATGTTTGATAAAAAATCAATTCTATTACTCATATTTACATTATACTCCTGGAAGGAGCGTGTGTTTTTGATTGAGTAAAGAAAAAGGCATAAGAATTGTTTGTTCTTTACCACTACTCTTCCACAGGTTTTAAGCTGGCTGAGAATAGGAGTTATTTCTTCCTTATTGATTCAAATTTCATTCTCTATCATTTCCAGAATCTTTCATTTCCCAAGTTTCACAAGTTATTGTTTTTAACCACAAAATAATACATGATTATTGTTTTAAAAACACACATAGTGTAGAAATATACAGAGTAAAATGTTTTAGTCTGTTTGGAATAAAGAGAGCAGATTCAACACATAGCCACAACCCAAATTCCACTAAAATGAAAACAAAGGGATTTTTTTTTCATCCCAAGCATTTCTATTTTGAAATAAGCCTTACTTATGAAAATGTGCTTAAAAATGTAAAAAATTTAAAAATTGTTATAAAATTAATGCCAGGTAACTATTACCTAAAAAAGTGAGCATTGCCAGTGCCTTAGAAGTTCCCCTGGGTACCCGTTCCTTTCCTTTTCTTTCCTTCCCCACTAAAGAGAACCAATATCCTCTTGTTCTGGGGGCAATCATTTTCTTGCTTCTCTCTATACTTTTCCATATAAGTAGCCATCTATAAACAGCATGGATTAGTTTTGCCTATTTTTGAACTTCATGGAATTAAGACCTCTTTCAGTCAATATTATGTTTGAGATTTATCCATGCTTTTTATTGTTGCTTAAAATTCCATTGTATGAATCTGCTACAGTTTATCTCTTCTATTGCTGATGAACATTTGGGTTGCTTCCAGTTTTTGGTTATTATGATTAGTACTGCTTTGAATATGCTTGTATATACCTCCTGGTGCACATGTGCCTGTATTCCTGTTGGTATATAACCAGTAGTGGAATTGCTGGGTCACAAGGTATGCAATGTATACTTTCCAAAATGCCACCCTGTTACTTTATTTCCTTTTCAATAGTGGGTATTTCAGTTAAAAAAAATTTTGTGTTCTGGTGGGTGTCCTTTTCCAAGTTGTTTTGGCTCTTCTTGGTCCTTTGCATTCCATATGAATTTTAGAATCTGCTTGTCTATTTCTACAAAAAGATACTGCTGGAATTTTGAATGGTAATGCCTTGAATCTATATATCACTTTGAGGGAGAATTAGCATCTATTATTGTCATGTATTTTTCTTTTACATATGTTATAAATCCTACTATACATTATGATTTTTGTTTAATCAATTATTTAAAATATTTATTGTTTGTACTGAGATATAATTCACATACCATAAAACTTACCATTTAAGGCTTACAATTCAGTGGTTTTTAGAATGTTCATAAACTTGTACAACTTTCAACACTATCTAATTGCAGAATATTTTCATCACCCCAAAAAAGAAACCCCATACCTGTTAGGAGTCATCTATTATTGTTTAAAGAGATATAAATAATAATAAAAAATGTCATATATTTACTAATATAGACATCTCTTTCAGTGCTCTTACTTGTGTAGATCCATAGTTCCATCTGGTATCATTTACCTTCTGCCTGAAGCACATCCTTTAACATTTCTTATAATATGGTAGTATTTTTTAAATCCTTGTAATATGGGTCTGTTCATGATAAATTTATTCAGCTATTTTATGTCTCTAAAAGCCTATTTTGCCTTAATTTTTGAAAGCTATTTTCACTAGGTATAAAAATATAGGTTAATAATTTTCTTTTCTTTTAGTACTTTAAAGATTTTGCTCCACTATTTTCTTACTTGCACTGTTTCTAATGAGAAATCTGCCCTTACCCTTTTCTTTGAACATTTTGTTCTCTGTAGGTAGCATATCTTTTTAAATCTGGCTGATTTAAAGATTTTCTCTTCATCACTGGCTTTAAGCAATTTGATTATAATGTGCTTTGGCATAGTTTCTTTATGTTTCTTGCAGTTGTGTTTCTTTGAGCTTCTTGGATCTGTAGGTTTATAATTTTCATCAAATTTAGGAACTATTTGACCATTATTTCTTCAAAAGGTTTTTTCTCCGTTTCCTCTTTTCCATTTTCTTCTGAGACCCCAATTATATACTTATTAGGCTGATAACTTATTAGGCTGATAACTTATTTGGCTGATAAAATTGTCCCACAGAACATGGATGCTCTTTTCTTTCTTTCTCTTTCTTTCTTTCTCTTTCTTTCTTTCTTTCTTTCTTTCTTTCTTTCTTTCTTTCTTTCTTTCTTTCTTTCTTTCTTTCTTTCTTTCTTTCTTTCTTTCTTTCTTTCTTTCTTTCTTTCTTTCTTTCTTTCCTTCTTTCTTTCTACTCTCTTTCTCTCTCTTCTCTCTTTCTCTCTCTCTCTCTGTCTCCCTCCCTCCCTCCCTTCCTTCCTTCCTTCCTTCCTTTTCGGAATTCTTTTTTTCTCTCTGTGTTTCATTTTTAAATGTTTCTATTGGGATGTTTTCAAGCTAACTAATGTTTTATCTTACCTTTTCTAATTTGCTGTTGATCCTATGCAGTTTATGTTTCTCTGAGACATTATAGTTTTTATCTCTAAAATTCGAGTCTTTAAATATGTTCCATGTCTTTACATAATTTTTTGAACCTAAGGAACAGTTAAATAACTGTTTTAGTGTCCTTATCTGCTATTTTTGTTATGTGGTAATGTGGCACACATTTTGAACTGTAGAAGGCATTTTATTATTCTTTTACAATACTTATTTTACAATCAGTGTTCACTTAGATTTACACATATGTTTGCTACTTATTTATCTTTTTAAACATTTAGGTAGTATTTTTTAAATCCTAGAAATATTTAAATTTGTTAATAGTTGAATCTATCAGTCATTTTCTTTAGGCCTCTGGGTCTTGCTTAGGAAGGCCTTCCCAAATCAAGATTATAAAAATACTGTTAGATAATTTTACCTGTATTTTTATAAATTTTATTTTTTAATATTTAGACTCAATTCATCCAGATTTGTTGTTCTATATTTTGTGAAGCTAAGGATCTTAATTTTTTTCTAGATGATTAGCAAAATGACTCACTATTATTTATTGAATTTCTATTCTCTTCCTCTGATTTGTAATATAACCTTATTATATAATTATTTCTTTATAATCATGGGTCTTCTGTTTTCTTGCACCAATGCCCCAACTGTTCTAATTACTATAATATGCAATAATTAATATGGAATAATTAATACAATGTGACAAAAATATTGCCTTGTATTCTGTAATGATAGGCCATTGCAGATGGATAAGAATCTAGCTTCTGGCTCTATTAATTACAGACATATAGCCTGAACGAGATAAGCAGCAGGGCCTCCTGGACAAAACTATGATGTAGGTGAAAGAGGCAGTCCTTTCTCCTTTTTTCTGAATAGGCTTTCCAGATCTCTGGTTCCAGGGTCTTCATGCAATCCCAGGCTACATAGGGCTCTCCTCAAGGCCTGCTCCCTTGAGGGAAATATCTGTTTCTCTAAACCTACTTTTTAACCTTCTCCTCCAAATTCTACTCTTATCTGGTCTATATTGAAAAGTCTTGAGAAGATAATTTATACTAAGGTGTTGATGACTGATATGTCAGTTTAATGTAGTCGGGGCAAATGCTTGGCTTAATATCAACATGTATCCTCCAGCACCTAAAGTAAGCAGCCATGGTGTACTTTTTTGCTGATCTTGGGCTTGACCTGAGAACCTTTCTCAACACAGAACTCCAGGAGTTCCTAACACTTCATCAGAATTGGCATGTAGGTTGGAATTAGTTTTCCACCCCTGGAATAATGTTTTCTTTTCCCAGGAGAAACAGGCATTGGAGAAATGGAGTCATGATAGTGGCTGTATTGGTTTCCTAGGGCTGCACAACAAAATACCAAAGACTGAGTGCCTTAAAACAACAGAACTTTATTGTCTCACAGTTACAGAATCTAGAAGTCTGAAATTAAGGTGTCAGCCAGGCCATGCTTTCTCCAGTGGTTCTAGGGGAGAATCCTTCCTTGCCTCTTTTGGTGTTTGCTGGCAATCCTTGGCATTTCTTGACTTGTAGATGCATCATTCTAATCACTTGACCATCTTCTCCCTGTGTGTCTTCACACTGTCTTTCCTCTGTGTGTGTGTGTGTGTGTGTGTGTGTGTATCTATATATGTCCAGATTTCCCTTTTTTATAAAGACACCAGTCAGATAGGAGGTTACCTTAATGACAAGTTTTAACTCGATTGCCTCTGTAATGACCCTATTTCCAAATAAGGTCACATTATGAGGTACTAGGGGTTAGGACTTCAACATATGAATTTTTGGGGGACACAAATCAACTGTTTGCAGTGGCACTCAGATAAAGCTGTGGATGGAAAACTCTTCATCTGTGTGTAAGAGCAGTCCTGTCAGGGTCAACCAGTCCTGCACTAAAAACATAACATTGCCTGATAGTGGAAGGGCACTGAAGGCAGTCATTATTATTTATTTGTGTGGTTAAAGAGATCCTGGGCTGAGAGTCATAATCCAAAATTAAACCCTTGACAATTTCCAGAGGATTTAACAGGATTATTTCATCTTTATTCTTGTTTAGCTCTATTTTAAAGGGATTTTGAGGGCAGTGTGTATTGCTCACTAAATTTTTTCCATGCCGTTTCACTGTAGACATAGCAATGTAAACAAGATCTAGGTCTGAACACACTGATACATTTCTAGAACAGGTGTTTGTTCATTTGTTTGTTTTTAATGAAACTGGAAAGTTTTGAGCTTATGAAGGAAGAATGTAATTCTGTTGTATTGACTTTTTCGTATCACAAATTACAGGCCAACTGAAATTTATGAGCACGGGCTCAACACGCTTCATGTGTGATTTGAGTTCATCTGTGGAAAATGAGCAGAGGCAGGAAGTAAATTACGAGGTAAGGAGTAGTATTCACTAGGCATTTGTGAGATTTCTTGGTCAGCAGATTAGTTGATTCATGGTTAAAATAGAACTTATTAGACTGTGCTTTATGAAGTATTAGCTTTTTATTACTTATATGAAATAGGTATATTCTAATTTTATTATTAGTGCAGAACAAATGTGCTAAGTCTTGAAAGGTGTGCTCATCCAGGAATGGATGAAAACTGTTCAGGAGGTCGAATTCATTTGGTGCCTTTTGGGAAACTGTTGCAGGTGATGAGTCAGACACTTGGGTGACGCCACCCAGCGATTTGCTGTTTCTCTATCAGTTAAAAATAAATCCAATATTGTCCCTTTATTAAGGAAATTGTGACAAAAGAACACAGTCTTTTAATCACTAACAGTACACTGATGTCTCTTACTTTGCAGGTGGTTTGTTATGGGCAAGTAACTTAAAAAGTTGTTTGGTTTGTAGCAGGCAGGGAGACTACATAGCACAGTGAGAGTGCAAGCACTTTTGGAGACTCACAGTCCTAAATCCAAATTTCCGGGCCATTTCTGGGCTCTCACAAGAACCTCAGATTTCTCACTTTTTAAATGTGGGAAATGAAACCTCTCTTTCAGCATTGTGAGGATTAAATTAAATCAGATTATCATTGTAAAGTGCCAGCCCAAAATTAAATTTGCAACAAAATTAGTTTCCTCTCCTTTCTCTCAAATCCATTTTTTTTGGTTGCATGATCTTGTGATTTGATTTTCATAACTTAAAACTAAAACCTAGCTCTATTTGGAGGAAAAGTTGGTCAGGTAATTCTTTTATGTCTCATGACTCCGTAGAAGAGAGCACTGTTAAAATTGTTTAGGTTTGGCATTTTAAATAAAACCACCTCTTTGCAGGAGAGACGCTAGTGTAAAATATGTTAGGAGAAAGGACAAAAATATTCTAAAAGCTTATACTCATGTGCATAGCTCTTGTTCCAAGGAGTTACATTAGGCTTCTTAAGTAATTTGGAATGAGAGGAGGTCTAATATTATTTCCTTCTCTGTTTCACTCTAATCTGTGAGTAGTTCAGAAGGGTCATTCATTGGCCGTTTTATGTCACTCCTGCACTGTTAGAGAGAAATTAAGTTTGGCCCTGTTTGCCAAATTTGAGACAGTTAGGATGATGGAAAAAGGAGCTCTCAGTTTCTTGCTTTAATTTTATAAAACTTCGTAGTTTTGCTTGGATAATTAAATTGACAATAGGATTTTAAAACCTTAAATTCTCTAGTGTTCAAAATCTTTATTGAAACCATCGACCTTGAAAATATTATCTTCTTATGATGGGAGTGACAAGCTTGGGTACAAACTTTAAAAAACAAACTGCACGGATTGCAATTTTTGTTTTAATGACACAAAAATTAATGGATCGCCTTATATATGGCTGTCATGTAGTATCCTGTGTTTTTTTTTTTTTCCCTGCAGAGTTGTTATGTATGCATGCTCACTGGTTTTATTGTTTGACTCACAAATACCTACCTTTGGTTTCAAAATGTGTGGTAGTATTAACCATTTGTAATTTTCTTCATTTCTCAATAAAGAAATGGCATTGGACGGTCAACAATTAATTGCTTAGCCACACAGTATTTTTAAGCAATCTGCTGCTTTTCAGGACCAAGGGGAAAATCCTATCCATGTGCTTGGTCTATGATTGGGACAGAATTTTGCTGCCATAACTCTTCATAACAGCAATGGATGCCAGCAGGTTTATGACTCCATCTCTAGAGTTATTGCCCCAAGAAATAATATTTCAATTGTAGCTATCTCTGTGAGATGTCTCTATACAGATTCTTTTACCTTTTGCTTTGAAACTGTCCATGGACCAACGCTTCTTATGACCAAAACTGTCAATGATGTAGATAGCAGAGGCGTATATATCAGTAAAGATTTTTAACAATTGAAATATGGAATGAAAACAGTGAGGTCTGCTGGAACCCACAGCAATATCTAAGGCTCAAGCATTTTCCAAAATCTATATATTGCCAGAAAATAAGAAATATTTGAGATAATCTAGAGTATCTTTAGGTTTAGTTGAGAGATTTTCCACTCCAAATCAATCATACAATTCCAAACCTTCTCTAAGTCGGCCTGATGATCTATGAAAGTCTTAATTTAGACATGTTGTACAAACAAGTACTATATTCTCAAGCATACATTGCTTGAGAAGTGTGTTTTAAAAGTGTGGTGCAAGCTGACACCTTGGTACAAATGTGTGAAAATGATAAATGTAGCAGACAGCTAAAGTGCTACTCTGCTCAACACTTGATATATAATTTCCAGTGCAGTTATCTTTAGTAATTAACCTCTGATGTTTCTTCAAAAGGTCTGCTAATCTGAATCTTTTTTTGGGTGCCTTGGAGATTTAGATGATTGTTTCAGACACTTAGAATTACTGCTGTTCTTCTGAGGCCTGTCTGAAGAGGGCCTGGTTTTCCTAATTCCTAATGCAGCAGCAATAAGAACAATATTTAGCACTTATGAGGCTCCACTTCTCAGTTTCAAAGCACTTTACAAATATCAATTAATTGCTTTGAATGGGGAGTTCTGCAGCTGCTGGAGAAAAAAAGGAGCACACAGTGATTGGCTCATTATCATTTACAGCTGTTGAAAAATGGTCTTCAAAGAAATAATTACAGATTTTCATATATATTTAAGGGAAAAAAAGGAGCAAGGGGAAGGTTACTAAGGATCTTTTTAAACAAATGACTCTTGTCTTTCCATTCTGTTTTGAGAGCAGCAGCTTTATTGCAAACAATTATCCTTCCCTAGACAAAAAGAAGAGAGGCACTTTGATACTCCCTCTCCAAGAAAACGTGAGACAGTAAATCTTCTTTTTGGAAATAATCTCAATCTCACTGCTTTTCAATTTGGGGCTATTTAGAATTTTTGTTTATCAGCAGTAGGACCGCTGCCGGACTTTGCTTGATACAGCCTTATTTAACGTCTGATCCAGTGTTGGCTTTGTCCCTCTTTAATTATGCATGAAAACAGAACAAGTAGACAATAATTGATAGTGCTTCTTGCATTGTTTTCCACAGAGCTTTATCACCATAGGGGGCCAAAAAAAAAAACTATCCAAATGGTCTCCCTGTCACCAGGAAGAAAAAGAGGCAGCTCGGGCCATGGAAACAGTTTTCTTCCTTTCTCTTTTCTTTTTCATTCTCTTTTCCCCCCCTTTTCTTCTTTTCATAATGTGAATCTCCTGGTCGGGCAGATAAGCTGCTAATTCTATTAATTTTCTTATCAAAATCAGTGAGGTAAGCGAAGCTTCCAATTTAGTGATTTATTATCCTGAGCAAGCTGTGCGAAGTGCACCTTTCATATTCTGTAATTGGCAAGAGAGGGGAAGAGACTTTCAAGGGAGATGCATTCAACTAACCGTTTCCATTTCAATTGACTATTGAGCAAACAAATGCAATGTCCTTTCATTGGCTTAAATAATTTAAAATGATAAAGCTAGCAATTCTGCATTTGAATATACGCTAGCGGATATCTGTGTGCAAGATGCTAACCCCTAAGACATTAAAATATCAGCACGATAACATCTCTCTATAGGATTTCTCATCGATAAAACATCCAAGTGTGATATGTTAATTGACAAGCAAAAGGCCAAAATTGATCACACATGAAATCTGACCCTTATTATTATACCATTCCCCCAAGCCGCTGGAAATAAACATCTTTCCTTTGCATATTGAGTGCTGGATTCTTTTATATATACAAGGTGGCTGCAAACAGTGGACTCCACTATTTAAGCATTGAAATAGGAACCAGTATCAAAGGCAGGAACATCAGCAGTTGGAAGGAAAACAAAGTGGTGAGGTGTTGGCTGCCAAGGGTGAGTGGGACTGGTTCAGATGAAAATATAGAAGGTAGACTAGATTTTGGGTGGGCAAAGTAGCTACTTCTTTTTAAATGTCATTTGGAAAGCTCGAGAAGGCTCCTCTGCCCCAAACATTACCCTCAGTAAAACAGAATTTGAATGGTAGGGATCCATTTCTTTATGACCATAATTTTCCTTTAAAGTTAGCTATCATATAATTAGTATCAACTAGTTTAATGATTGCATATAATACTCATATATGTTGCCTTATTTAAATTTAAGAGCAAAGTGTTAATTCTCCCATTTCATAGACGATGCTTAGAGAGCCTTGAGAAATTAAATGTCATACATAATACTTAGAGGCTTGGGAAGTTAAGTAATTTGTCTGATTTCACTTGGTTAGAAAGTGTTCAAGCTGGGATTTGGATTCAGAACCATGAGATTTGAAACTCTTTTCTCTCATCATTGTACTATTCTTCTTCTAGATTTGTGTTTCTGGAAGAATTAACACCCCAGGCCCTTAAATCTTCAATATACATCACATTTTGAATTACACCATACACAAACCTTTGAATTAGTTTTTTGGTACTTAAAACTTCAAAGATAACTCATATTAAAAATGAGATCACTCTTTCTCATGAAATATAGTTTTGACAATTTGGAATTTCCCTTCTAATTCTTTGGGATCTTTTCCCCTTACATTTTCTGGGAGGAACAGGCCAGGGATTATTTTCCCTTGTAGAGTGCTGTCCATGGTGCCTATGGCTGGGAGAGGAACTGCAGCAGCATGCACGATGATTTAGACATTTGTTTGGGCTTTAATCTTTTCTCATCTACACGCACCACCAAAATAAAAACCAGTGAAGTATGTACCCTATAAATCTGCTTGTTCTCTCACTCCCCAGAAATATTTCAGGAAGAACTTGACACTTGTAATCAGAACTGGGCTTAGATGCTGCCACCTTTTGATTCAGCGATCCTGTACCCCTTCCTTTTCCATTTTAAACACCATGGAAATAGTGGAGGCCAGAAGGGCATGGGCTGGGGTGGTGCTGCTGTTGGCAGGATGTAGAATCTACTTATGTGAAGTGAATTTCCATCTGACTTCAAGTGTATAGATTGTTGAATTTAGAGAACAAGTTGTGAGGGCAGTAAGTGTTGTAGATTACACAGGTGGGGAGAAGCCACTGAGCTTCACAGGGAGTGCAACGAAAAGGCAGGTATACGAGGACAGTGACACAGGGCAAATGTTCTTTGATAATAGAGTTGCAAAGGACGACTGGATATTATTTACAGACAGAAGAGGCTTGACAATAATTAGCAAGATTTGAGTCTAAAGAAAGACAATGTGAGACCTTGTTAAAAAGAAAAGAGGAAAGTAAATAATAATTATTATGGGATAATAATTCTCTGGGTTCCTGGGAGGTACGTACTGTGTAAGAGTAGGACAGAATAACGACCTGGTGAGGGGAAATATGGAAAGGTGGACCAAAGGAAGGAGGGAAAAGACAAAACTATATTTGTGATAATGATTACTATTTACAAAACACTATGTGTTATGCACTGTGCTATGTGATTTCCCTGTATTATCTCATAAGATTATTTCCATTTTGTGGATGAAGAAGTTGTCCAGTTGTCATTCTATGCTCTAGATTGTTTTGCAAGGACATAACAATTAACTTAGTAGTTTCTGAATTAACTATAGAGGCATGGATATTGTGGATTGAAAAGAGAAAGAATTTACATATGGAACAAAAAAGTTCCATAGAACAGCTTATTCAGTGGTTTGAATAATGCACTAAGATTATATAAACCCTGATTACTAATAGTATAATGTTAGTCAAGTCACAGAAATTCTCTAATCTTCAGTATAAAATGGAATAAAGTTTCTGCTGTTATCTATTCTACAAAAATATTTTGAAAATAATCAAAACAGGCATAATAAGGCAAAGCATAATTGTGAAGAAAGGCATTTATGAGACAAATTATTTGTGATTTTAAAATGACCATGGATGCTTTTCATTAAGGTAGTTAGGATGAAACTAGAACTTGATTCTCCGCTTGCTTCCAAGTTTCCATCTGTATCTTCTGTGTACAAAGGTGACTTTGACTTCAAAGGGCAATGGGAATTGGATCTGGTATGAAAATGGGACTAGGAAATATATGGTCTTTCAGGAAAAGGTCATTATATACTGTACAGAAGCTCAACTTTTATTTTGATTAAATACTTTTCCAGTGGGATTTACTAGCTAATTACTTCCCCAGCTTTGTGCCTTGACAAAACTTACCTGATCTATAATGTCTACTGAAGGACTTTGAAGCCTCAAGGTTTGTGTGCTTTTATGTAAAATTATTAATATTAACAATAATTAACCACAAGTGGTAACTAGGGTGGGCCAGATGGCCTTCCCGTCTTTCAAAAACTTCTTTATGTTCTTAGTTTCAAAAGGTAAAGGTGATAATGGAAAGATATCAGTGACATTTTAAATGAAATTATTGATCTTGGAGTGAAGTTTAAATAATTAACTCAACAAGGGGACTACCTTTCACTTGTGTCAAATTGGAAGCTTTAAAAACCATCTGCTTATGTCCCAGGAAAACTTTTTGTCTGTTTGTAGTCATGCTGAGTTTGGGGTTCCTGTTGGCCTTATTTTTAAGACCCTCATCCATTAATCTTGGTAGGTATTAGTCAGTATCACTGGTAATTAGTCTTTTAAGTTGCATCCAGATGGAAGGTATAAATTATTAGAAGTTTCCTGCCGGGCACAAGTGTAGATGATTCATGGACCTATAGTACTTTCCTCTCTCTCTGTTAAGAAGCTGGGAAGAGTGTGTAATTGGAAAGACTACCTTTCATGCTTTGTCTTGATTTTAACAATTGCTGGCCATTACATCTGTTGTATCTGGAAACACAACAGGCTGAGTTCTTTTTAAATTTTTTAGACTTATTTTACATTCTTTAATTCTCCCCCATCTCTTTTGGTTCCCTTTTCTATTCTTCCTTCTCTAATGTCAGTAGCATGTCTCTCTAGAAGTAGCCTTGCCTGCAGTAAATGTAGTTTTGCCAGCAATCTCCTGCCTTGGCCAGTGGTAGTGGAGTTGGGGGTGGTAGGGGTAGGAAGGGTGATCACATTAGATTTTTCTCAATGAGGATTTAACCTTGAATACATGTGGCATCCAATTGTAATTCTAACCTCAGGCATATTAAATCAGGCATATAGATTAAAGGAAAGAAAATTGGCCACCAGGCTTATATGATTCTCTTGTGCCTTTTACTTATTATTGAACTTTCCTGGCAGAACTTTTCCCCTAGATAAACCCTGGTAGGCACCCACATTTTTCTGTGCCTATATTTAAACAGTGAAGCATTTCTGGAGAAAGTGAGATGAGATTGGTAGGGCTAAAATTTATGACTACTTCATAATTAATATATGTTAGAAACCAACCTAAGCTAGCTTAAGCAAAAATGGGAATTTATTGGCTTATGTAAGTGGAAAGCTAAAGGGATGGTCAAGATTTTGCCATGGCTGGATCTGAACATTCAAACAGTATCATCAGGGCTCTGCTTTTCTCTTCAGCTTGATGACAAGATGACATCTAGCAGCCTTAACTAAGCTTACATTGTCTTTGTACTTTTAATAACAGTGAGAGGGAAAGAACGTTCTTTCTGATGACAGTAGAAATTTTCAGGCTGTTTTCTGATTGGCCAAGTTTGGGTCACATGCCCATCCTTAGACCAGTAACTCATGTCTTAGTCCTAAGTCTACACCTAGGGTCAAGGTCCAGGCTAGGTCCACTTAAATCTCTTGGGCTGAGCAGGCTTGCTGTAGAGTGGGAGAGGGGAACACCCATGTCAATAATCAAATTCAGAAGTGTTCTCAAAACTTCTTAGCACCTCCTACTGCAATCTTCTGGTCCAAGCTGCTCTTCTGCTCTTAACAACAAATATTTCAAGCCACCTCTACTGTTATCAAACCTCTGATCTCCCCCCAACTCACCTCAATGTTTTCTCTTTCTGTGATGAATGACCTTTCCTATCTTACAAACAAAGCTCATCAGTTTCCTGCTACCTGACACTTATGCAAATGCAAGAGCTTACATGTACATCTATCCTCTTCCCTTCTGTTTCACTAGAACAGGGACTCCTCTTTCTATTTATGACCAGTGCCATTATCTGTGTTATTTCCTGCCCTCTGACACCTAAATACCAACCATCCACCATCTTTTTCATGCATATTCTACTGCATTCTCCTACCTGGAATAACCCATTCTCTTTCTATTTTACTTTTTAATAAAGCTTGTTATTAATCATATATTCCTTCTCTAGCTACTTCCCTAAAACTTTCCCTCCTTCAAAGTCAAACTTCTTATGAATAATGACAATTCTTATCTCCACTTTTGCACTCCTCATTTGTTTTTTGACCCACTCTAGTCTAACTCTGATCAAAACAGAAAATCCTATTATGTTCCTTCTGCTTAGAACCATTCAATGTTTGTCCACTGTTCTTAGGACAAGAATCCAAATTCTCAAAACCATTATTCAAAAAGATACATGCACCCAATGTTGATTGCAGCACTATTTACAGTAGCCAGGACAGGGAAGCAACCTAAATGTCCATCAACAGAGGAATAGATAAAGAAGATATGGTACATATATACAATGGAATATTACTCAGCCATAAAAAGGAATGAAAATGGGTCATTTGTAGAGATGTGAATGGACCCAGAAACTGTCATACAGAGTGAAATAAGTCAGAAAGAGAAAAACAAATATTGTATATTAATGCATATATGTGGAATATAGAGAAATGGTATAGACGAACTTGTTTGCAAAGCAGAAATAGAGACACAGATGTAGAGAACAAATGTATGGATACCAAGGGGAGAAGAGGAGTGGGATGGACTGGGAAATTGGGATTGACACATATACACTACTATGTATAAAATAGATAACTGATGAGAACATACTGTACAGCACAGGGAACTCCTCTCAATGCTCTGTGGTGACCTAAATGGGAAGGAAATCCAAGGAAGAGGAGATATATGTGTACGTGTGGCTGATTCACTTTGCTGTACAGCAGAAACTAACACAACATTGTAAAGCAACTATACTCTAAAAAAAAATAAATAAATGAAAAGAGAAAATAGGTAAATTATAAAAAAAGAATCCAAATTCTCAAAATGGCTTACAAGGCCCTAGACAGTCTGGCTCCTATGGAGATCTCTGGCCACATCTCACGCTACTCTCCTCATTTCACATTACAACTATCACGTTTCAGTTTCTAATACATATTGTATCACTTTCAGCAGGAACTAGCTGATACATTCCAACTGTGTGATTGAGGAGAGTTTATGAAGGACTAGTTACAAAGGTATAGTCAGGGTTAAGAGAAAACAAGAGATGATGAAGCAAGCATCTGAGAGCTGTTACCAAGAATGTAGATACCTGTAGGTACCAGCGGAAGGAATAACTACAGGTTCCTGAGATGGCCCTTGCTGTAGCTCTGGGATAAGACAACCCATCAGGAGCTGTTGTCTTAGAGAGACTATCACAGCAATTGCCAACCCAAGGACCAGCAGAGAGAGAACCAGGAGAATAAATGCCTCAAACTCTTGGCTAAAAGTTAGCAGAATCCAGAGGACAAAGAACCTGAGTTACACATAGGAGTTAACCTTTTGGGGTACAGAGCGGGGTAAAGAAGGGTGGAGAGTGGATTAGGAAGAGTAATGGATAACCTCCAGCTCCTTCTCACCATGGCAATTTTGCATATTCTGTTCCTCTGTCTAGATACCCCTTTTTGATGCTGATCCTCTTCAGATAGTTAATTCTTTTTCATCCTTCAAACCTCAACTCAAGTGTCTGTTTCTAAGGGAAGCGATCTTTAATCAACTCATAGATCAAGGCCCTTCATTTATACTCTCATGGGGTCTTGTTCTTTTCCTCCTCAGCACTTATCTCAGTTTGTAATTATCTCACGATTAGTGTGATAAATTAAATTTAACTAATGTCTGTCTCCTCCATAAGGCTCCATACTTCATATGACTGGGGACTATGTCTAATCTGACTCATGTTACAATCCTTAAGCCTTAACACACAATGCCTGGCATATAGCAGGAACTCACTAAATACCCACTGAATGAATAAATAGACTGGAAATGTAATCAGAGCACATGAAAACATTTACCAAATCTCATTTACAACTGCTTTGTGACCTCTTTCTTCACTCTATTGCCTTTGGTTTAGGCATGTGCTGTTTTGCTGGGTTGACAGACTCTTGGGTACTTTGGCCAGATGGGTGTAATCCTGCCTATTGGTAAGGCAACTTCAGATTCATAATTCTCTCATGACATTTTAGGTAAATACATTATTTTTAAACTTGTGCTTGGTTAGTCACCTTCACTAAATGCAAAATGCCTGATTGATACCAACATGCTTTCCTTTCTATGGCAGGAAGGGATTTAATGCTTTTAAAATGACATATATGCCAGACAGTGTTAAGTACTGGAGATACAAAAATGAATAGGACATAATCTTACTTCTAAAAAGTTTAGAGTCTGGAGGGGGAAACAGACATAATTAATTAATTGATATACAATCTGGTAAATGCAGTGATTAGAAATGGATTGTCTGTGAAGTTAATGAAGCTTAAGCTACAACACTCTCACTTGCTGGGCTTGCTCCAAACTCCTAGCAATGTATTCACATGGTCATTTGCTTTTGTAAAATATGTGAATGTCAGCTATTTTCAGTGCACTTGGGTAGGAGTGCATTCTCTCTCTACACTGGCTTCCCCCGCACCTCACTTCTCCTTGTATTATGTAGCATAAGACGAGCAGCAGACATTTTTGGGATTTAGATAAGGAGAAGTTGAGCTGATACATTTTATTTGGGTTTCGTGAGATATATTTATGTGTTTTTCAGTCACTTCCATGTATAGTTAAGTGATTACTAATCATCTTGGTATTTTAGGAATGCTTTATTGCCTATTGTGTCAACTCACCTGACATTGTGACTTGAGGGTTTGAGGCTAGAGTTTGTAGGATGATATGAATGTGTTCCACTGTCCTGTCATGAAAGGAACGTGGGTGGAGAAAAAACAAAATTTGAAACAAATGGAGCCAGAAGGTAGTCTGTGGAAAAATTTTCCAGTCATCCAATGTGTAAAACTATAAGCAAAGGCTTTGATTTTCACTGATGTCTGGTTAAAATGGAAGATCTTTCATATACAATTATAAACACACCATGTGTTGTATTTTGGATGAGAATTGTGTGAAACAGAATTATCAGAAATTCTGTGTTTGTAGCGGTACAGAGAACTTGTCTGTGTATAATGTAGCATGTTTTATGAAGCCCAACTATCAATAATAAAAAACAAATATTGGTCAACTGTGGCAAAAGAAAGACTGAATTACATTTCTCCTCTCTATGGAAAAATATTACAAAATCATGGTCATACAAAGAGGTGATAAAGAGTATGCAGTCAATAAGTAGGAAAACACATAGGAAAGGTATGCTAAAGGTATCAGGCGGCTAATCAACTAAATATGATGTTATTTTTTCTGTTTTTTTGATAGATGGTTTATTTTTTGACTTTTCAAAATTTATAATTTGATGTGATTTTTGCATCCAACTTTATATTTGTAATTTTGTATTCTTTTGCTAAAGGAGGGTCACAGAAATTGTATTAGTTTCAAGCCCCCCAAACCTGAAGCTGCCCTGGTGGTGACAGAGGTAGCATCTGCTGTTGAGGGCATCTGTAGTTTTGGATGGGGTAGTAATGGAAAGGCAGGGATCAAATGCTTCCCTAAAGAGGAAACATGTAAGCTGAGGCCTAGAGGATGAGTAAGACTTTGCCAGATAAACTCTCCAGTTGCAGAGGGGCTTGTCCAAATCATTGGAATTTCTTTTTAGTCTGGTACTTTTTTAGGGCATGCTTGGTTACCTGCTTCATTCTAATGCACAGGTGTCTTTATTATTTTATAGCTGATTGTAGAGAGAGGAAGTTTGGGATGAAGTCTACCGAGTGCTGTGGATTAATTTTGAGTTTCTTACAGAGAAAGGAGGCCAAGAACTTGTGGAACCTCAAGGGTGTTTGGGACTCCAGGCACAGACAGAACTGTTTTAGAGCTTAGGTGGTCATTTTCCCGTATCTGCTTGGAACCCAGCTGCATTCTGGGTTCAGGTCTTTGGCATGGACAATGGTATGAACTTGATAGTGAGTGATAGTCAGAATGTTTCTCTGAGTGTCTATGCAGGCTGCAGAGGTGGGTAAGCAGAAACCAGAGCCAAAGAAAAAGACAGGTAAACATCTAGCCCTGTGGTGACTTCAGCTGGCAGATTGGTTTGTGGGTTTACTTATTTATACAATAAATATTTATTGAGTTCCTACTGTGTGCCAGATCCTATTCTAGGTTCTGGGACTACAGAACCTAGAATAGGTTTTTATATGCACAAAACATATAAAACTGGCTTCTGTGGAATACACTGAAGATATTCCTTGAAAATAATAAGAAGTAAATAAAATTTTGCAGGGGAAGGAGGTTATGCTAACTCACAGGTATGGGCCACTAAATTTTGCATTGTACTCTACTATATAATGTTGCTTATTTTCATAAAAAATAAAGTTTGCCCTGCCAACTCTTTGAGAAAAACTAATATTCCGGGAAGGTGTGGTGTGTGTAGCCTGGTACATAAACACCCGGTGTGAGCTTTATAGTTAATTGAAGAGAAACCATTTGAAGGTTTTCAAAAAAGGGAATGTGAGAATCAAGTTTGTATTGATCCAGATCATTCTTACTTCTCCGTGAGCTTGAAGTAAGGAGACAGGGAGACTAATTAGGAGGCTAATGTAACACTCCAGACTGGAGATGATGCAGGCTTGAGGCAGAACTGGGGAAACTGGAAGGGAAGAGAAGGGTCCGATTCAAACAATACTTGGGAAGTATTGATAAAATGAACAGAATTTGGAAACTGATTGCTTGGGAGTGGCCACAGGAGTTAGAGAAGTTGAGGAATATTCCCAGGATTTTTAGAGTGGATGGTCAGGCCACCAACTGAGATAGAACATGAGGATGGAAGAACACTTTAGGGATAAAATAATGAATTCAGTATTGGATGTGTAGAGTTTGAGATGCCCATGAATGGCTGATGGAAATGACCATTAGAAAGTTGGATTTTCAAGTCTGTTGAGGGAAGTGCCGTAGACTGGGAATAAATATTGGCAATTATTGGAATGCAGGTGATGCTTGTAGTGGAAGTAATGGATGAGGTGCCGGAGAGGAGTGGGGAGAGGAGTTGGGAAGAACAGTAGCCCAAGGATGGACACTAGGGCAGAGCTCTAAGAGCCACACTTAGAGTGTGGGCAGAGGTATGGGGGCCTTCGGGACATCGAAAGGGGCCCAGAGAAGTATAAGAAGCTTCTCTATTATTCTCTTGTGGAGCAAACAAATGTGTAGTTGCGGAGCCTCATTTATTCATTCAAGAAATATTTATTAAATATCCCTGGACATGTTGCAACATTTCCCTCTAATTACTTCGTGACTGGCGTCGGATGCCCAGATGGTTGTATTGTTGAAAACACATGTGATTAACTCCTTGGTGGGAAGAAATGGCTCTAAATAAGGTCCCTTAGCCCATAGCAGGAAGGCCCAAGACATTGAGCATGAAGTCAGCAAAGCTGTTGTGAAGTCCGGCCAGATGGTGACTGGGGATGAGGGGCGTGTGTGGCAACAGGCCGGCCTGAGGGACACACGTGTTGGGTACTGGAGTCGTGCTGTGTAGCTTCTGTCACTGACCCACAAGCATGTCTGGCGCGTGGCTGGCAAGCACTGCCTCTAGCACAAGTGCCTGAATCCCTCCTTAAGCCACGAGGCTGTGGCTTGCAGGTTTCTTCCCCCAAAGCAGCCTTCACAATCTGTTCAGCGCCGTCTCTGTGCTTGGGAGGAGCTGGAGGTCTGTGAGGCTATGGCAAAGAAAGGAGGGCTAATGGCCTACTTTGGAAAATGATGAAGAAAGAAAAGAGTCTCATCATCTTAGAAGTGGGGTTTAATTCATGTAGTCAGTAAGAGGACACCTAACTGCTGGCAATAATCATCAATTCACTCCCACCAAGTATGTTTACAGGGATTTCAAGGTGGATAAAGCTCTCAAACAGAAAATGTTAAAGGGTCTAAGAAAAATTACAACAGCCTTAGAAAAGGACTTAAATAATTAAGAACAGTCTCAAAGAAATATAGAACACCAGAGAAAAGTTTTGGACATGCTTGTGTTTTAAATAAGAAAGTCTTAAGACAAATATGGCTTTTCTTTAAAAAAACAAGTGAACAGTTGTTGATTTCTATTGTAAGCACCCTTCCATTTTTGTTTCTTGCACTGGACTCCTTTAAAATACTTTTTATAGAAGAGATGGCCATGTGTTAACTGCTTTAAATACATTCTTTGGATCCTCAGATACTTGTGACACTGGCATTATTATCTCTACAAAGGAGAAGACAGAAGCTCAGAGAGGCCACGTACAGCACTCTTTTCTCTAAGTGACAGAACCCACGGAGCAGATCTCGAGCTTGGTGTCCGAGTTCTTGTACCATAGCTGCACTTTTTTGCTTCCCATTTCCCACACTAGATACTACTATGTATATTTTTGGATTTGGGGGCCATGACTCCTAATCAATTTCACATCTGAGTCGAGAACCTGGTATGGGACTGTCAGGAGACAGGGTGGCCGCATAGGTGGTCTCTCAGGCTGTCTCTGTCAGGTACACAGTGGGAGGGAGGGAGAGTTTACAGCGCTTGGCTCATCCCCCTTCTTGTTTCTCCCCACCGTCAAAGATCCACCGTGGGAGAGTGTGAGTGGCGGGGAGGAGGAGGGGAGCAGGCCCCCCACTGTCAGCCTCGGGCACTGAGTCACCGCCACGGGGTGGCATGGGGCAGGATCAGGAGGACGGGTGTAGAATCACGTTGTGCTAGGCTCCTTGGGGTACAATACGTCAAGGCCTGTCTTTAGCCTTCAAGTTGAATCAGGGAAGACAAAATGAGACTCTACAAGAAGGCATGTAAATTCATTTCAGCACGCAGTTTAAGTAAAGCTTGTTCCCATCGGAAAATAGAGTTATACTGACAGCTGCTAATTAGATCCATCACCTGCATCCCCTGTTGGTGATGGCATTAGGTGGGGCGGATGATGGCATTTGGAGATTTCCTGAAGTAGATTGATCTTTGATTTTTTTATGTTGACTTGTCCCCCCCACCCGCCCTTCTTTTTTTTTTTTTTCAGCATTGTTATAGGAAGACAAATTGTGAGCAGAGTCTATTTCTGCCCTCAGTTCCTGATGAAAGTATATCATGAAACCTCAAACAAAATGATAAGCTAAGTATGTGTAGCTGTTTGTTTACTTCATTACGGAAACCTAAGTGTAAATTCTGCTGACTGCTAAGTGTCCATTTTAAAAAGCCGTCATCCCATAGCATCTTCAAGGTACACAGTACTGTAATTGTTTTCAATGTTTGCTTGTTGTAGAGATTCCCTATCGCCATATGGAAGTTACCTTACTAAAAGCTGCTTGACCTAGTTGAGCCATAACCTGTTCTGGGCGAATAAATAAGTCTTTGGTTCACTCTTTTTGTTGTCCTTGTAACCCTTTAGGGCCTTAGAAAAAGTGGTCTGGCAAAAATTTTTTTTTTTGTTTCTATTTGCAAGACTGAATATGTAATGTGGTTTTGCAGATCTGATGGCAAGAGACTGGCTAGCTTCCACACTCATTTAAAAATCACTATTGGTGCCTCTGCTGGAGGGGTTTTTGATTCACCATCTCTAATCTGCACTTCTGAAAGATTTAGTGACCAGATGTCCAGGATCAGTGAGGAAGATCTTGCCTGCTAGAGTCAATACTTTTTCCCTGTCATCCTGCTGGCCCAGGGATTTGGAAATCTCCATCAGGAGTAGCTAGTTGTGTATGTCTTTAGTAGAAGTATTGCTAAACAGAGTCTAGGTTACTAGACTAACCCAGTTCTGATATATTTAAAACTCCTTTGACATTTTCATCTTTATAAATTCTTTTCATAATCAACTTTCTCTTTTTAACTATCTTTTCTGTTCTTCCATTTCAAGTCTGTTCGTAACTCTTATCTTTGGCTTTATTTCTTCCCACCAACAGAGATATTTCTACGATTCCATTTTGCTATTGCTTTCTTGGCTTGCTTGATGTAATCTTGCCAAGCAAGTGGCCTTGCTGCTCAAAGTGTGGTCCTTGGACCACCAGCAACCGCATCACCTGTAAGCCTGTTAGAAGTGCAGGGGGAAATGGGATGTTGGTCACAGGGTACAAAGTTTCGGTTATGCAAGAGGAATAATTTCTGGAGATCTAATGCACAGCAATGTGACTATAGTTAACACCACTCTACTGAATACTTGCAATTTCCTAAGAGGGCACATCTTAAGTGTTCTCACCACACACACATACACACATGAAAATGGTAACTACTTGAGGTGATGGATATGTTAATTAACTTGATTGTGGGGATTATTTCACAATGTACATGTATATCAAAAAGTCAAGTTGTACACCTTAAATATACAGTTTACATTTATCAGTTTTACCTCAATAAAGCTTTAAAAGAAGAAAAAAAGAAATGCAGGATCTCAGCCCTCACATTAGGTCTATTGATACAGAATGTGTCTTTTTACAAGATCTCCAAGTAATATGTATATATGTTAAAGTTTGAGAAGCTCTCTCCAGTGTGGCCTTGCAAACTCAGTTTCTCCTAGCAACCTGGACACAGAAGGGAGAGTTACCAAATATTTTTTACTTTGTGATGAGCTGGGGTAACCATTGACATTTGCAGCTGTGGAGTGGAGTGCCAGAGGGAAAAATTGCTTGGTTGGGCTGGAACTGTGTTCCTAAGGTAGTGGTCCTGCCATGGCTTTGGATAAGTGAATGATCTGCTGATTTTCATTATCTGCACCAATCTGGTTCTCCCCTTCTGTACTCTCAAGTTAAGGCAATGAAGCCGCTGCAGTAGGAAGCTACATTTCAAATGAGAAAGAAAGTGTCACTTTAGAGCAAAAGTCCACAGAATGGTGGGGAGACAAACAGATGTCTCAATTTCAAGTACAAGTGCTAAGTGACACATTTCACAAGGCAACCAGATGCTCCACTTCATCTGTGTAACATTATTCCCCATGAGACCGGGAAGTGGGTGAGCGAGTCCCGCAACTCAGGGGCTGGCGAGTGCCTCGATGTGACAGCCTTATCATAGGAAGCAGAGTTCATAGTTAGTTTTTTTTCAACTTAACATAACAGTTTCAGCAGTTATATACCCACATTTTCACAAACTGCAGAAGTTCAACAGAAATTTACCATGACAGTGCATCTCAAACTTTAATATGAAGTTTAAAGGCATATGAATCTCCTGGGGATTTTGATAAAAGTGCATATTCTGGTTCTGTAGGTCTGGGATTCTGGGCCTGAGGTTCTGTGTTTCGAATAGGCTACCAGGTGATGCTGATGTGGCACTTTGAGTAACAAGGAAATGTGGTAAGCTCTTGCCTATTCTTCCCTAAACAGGACTTTCTAACTGAGGAACAATGAGCATTTTCAGGTTCAATGTCACCTGAGCTACTTTTCCATTTCAGAAAGAGCTTGGAAAGTTTAATAAGATTTAGGAGAGTACTTGTAGTGCTGCATTTTCTTTTTTTAAATTAAACTTCATATATCTTGTTACCATAGATTCATCCAGAACAGAAAGACAAAGTACATCAGCCCTCAGTCTCTTACCTCCAATCCATCCAGCATACTGTCACCGACACAATCTCTCTGAAACACTGCTTTCACCATGTCACTTCTCTGCTCCGGAATTTACAGTTGTTTCCTATTTCCTATTGGATCAAGTCTAAATGCATCTGCCAAGTTTTCAAGGACTCTTATAACTTGGCTTCACTCTGTTTATCTTCTCTCACTCCTCAGTGGGAACTTCCCCCGTCACTCAGGTCTGCCTCTCTGTCCCTCCCCTTCCATTGCCAGATCGTGCTGTGCTAAGGTTCACCTGAGTTGTACTTAGTTTCAGTAGCAGAACTCAAGAGCTAATCGTCCAGTGACACTGTCTCTAACTTTTCAGATCACAGTGATCACATCTTTCTTTGAATTCCTGTGGCTAAACAATTCAGCACTTAATTTAAATTTAAAATTGCCTTGTGTAGTGGGTTGAATAGTGTCCCTCACCCAAATTCATGTCCACCTGGAACCTCAGTTGTGACCTTATTTGTAATTTACAAATAATACAACTTTGCCAACGTACCTAGTTAACATGAGTTCATACTGGATTAGAGTGACTTCCCAAATCAAGTGACTGTTAATCTTAAAAGAAAAGGAGACACACACAGGGAAGAAGGCCATATAAGACAGTCATTGGAAATTGATTCAACCTCCAGCCCCTCTCCCTCCCCAGAGGTCAAGGGGTGGGACTGAAAGTTACAACCCTCTAAACACCTGGTTGGCTCCACAGACAAGCAGCCTCCATTCTTAAGTGCTGTTTGGCCACAAGCCAAGGAATGTCAGGAGCTTCCAGAAACCCTAGAAGAAGCAAGGAAGGAACAAAGATGTAAGGAAGCAAGGAAGGAACCTACCCTAGAACCAGGCAGGAGGCAGTGTGGCCCTGCTAATACTTTGATTATGACCTTCTGACCTAAAGAACTGTGGGAGAATAAATTTCTATAGCTTAAAGTCATCAAATTTGTATTAATTTGGTATAGCAGCCATGGGAAACTAATACACCTTGTATTAGTTTTTGTTTAACATATGCATGTTAGCCTTGGCTGTTTAACTACATCCTATGTCTCTAGAGAATAGGGACCTCTATACTCTTCTAATATTCTCTATAATGCTTTACATGGAGCTAAAACAGGAAAGTAAAAATATCAATTGTTCCAGAAACATTTGTTGAAAAGACTATCCTTTCTTTATTAAATTACATTGACATCTTTGTTGAAAATCAACTGACTCTACATGTGTGGTCTATTTCTAGAGTCTCTATTCTGTTCCACCCATCTGTTTGTCTATTCTCACAGAGTACCACATTCTCTTTATTACTACATCTTTCAAATAAGTCCTAAAATTTAAAAAAGGTAATAAAACAAACAAAAAACAAATAAACAAAAAGGAACTGAATTCTGTGAGCTAATAAACAGGTGTTTTGGTTTTTTTTTAACATCTTTATTGGAGTATAATTGCTTTACAATGGTGTGTTAGTTTCTGCTTTATAACAAAGTGAATCAGTTATATATATACATATGTCCCCATATCTCTTCCCTCTTGCGTCTCCCTGCCTCCCACCCTCCCTATCCCATCCCTCTAGGTGGTCACAAAGCACCGAGCTGATCTCCCTGTGCTATGCGGCTGCTTCCCACTAGCTATCTATTTTACGTTTGGTAGTGTATATATGTTCATGCCACTCTCTCACTTCATCCCAGCTTACCCTTCCCCTTCCCTGTGTCCTCAAGTCCATTCTCTAGTAGGTCTGTGTCTTTATTCCTGTCTTGCCCCTAGGTTCTTCATGACCATTTTTTTTTTTTTTTAGATTCCATATATATGTGTTAGCATACGGTATTTGTTTTTCTCTTTCTGACTTACTTCACTCTGTATGACAGATTCAAGGTCCATCCACCTCACCACAAATAATTCAATTTCGTTTCTTTTTATGGCTGAGTAATATTCTAGATGTGCCACATCTTCTTTATCCATTCATCTGTTGATGGACACTTAGGTTGCTTCTATGTCCTGGTTATTGTAAATAGAGGTGCAATGAACATTTTTGTACATGACTTTTTTGAATTATGGTTTTCTCAGGGTATATGACCAGTAGTGGGATTGCTGGGTCATATGATAGTTCTATTTTTAGTTTTTTAAGGAACCTGCATACGGTTCTCCATAGTGGCTATATCAGTTTACACTCCCACTAACAGTGAAAGAGGGTCCACTTTTCTCCACACCCTCTCCAGCATTTATTGTTTGTAGATTTTTTGATGATGGCCATTCTGACTGGTGTGAGGTGATACCTCATTGTAGTTTTGATTTCCATTTCTCTAATGAATAGTGATGTTGAGCATTCTTTCATGTGTTTGTTGGCAATCTGTATATCTTCTTTGGAGAAATGTCTATTTAGGTCTTCTGCCCATTTTTGGATTGGGTTGTTTGTTTTTTTGATATTGAGCTACATGAGCTGCTTGTAAATTTTGGAGATTAATGCTTTGTCAGTTGCTTCGTTTGCAACTATTTTCTCCCGTTCTGAGGGTTGTCTTTTCGTCTTCTTTATGGTTTCCTTTGCTGTGCAAAAGCTTTTAAGTTTCATTAGGTCCTATTTGTTTATTTTTGTTTTTATTTCCATTTCTCTAGGAGGTGGGTCAAAAAGGATCTTGCTGTAATTTATGTCATAGGGTGTTCTGCCTATGTTTTCCTCTAAGAGTTTGATAGTGTCTGGCCTTATATTTAGGTCTTTAATCCATTTTGAGTTTATTTTTGTGTATGGTGTTAAGGAGTGTTCTAATTTCATTCTTTTACATGTAGCTGTCCAGTTTTCCCAGCACCACTTATTGAAGAGACTGTCTTTTTTCCACTGTTTATTCTTGCCTTCTTTATCAAAGATAAGGTGACCATATGTGCATGGGTTTATCTCTGGGCTTTCTATCCTGTTCCATTGATCTATATTTCTGTATTTGTGCCAGTACCATACTGTCTTGATTACTGTAGCTTTGTAGTATAGTCTGAAGACAGGGAGCCTGATTCCTCCAGCTCCATTTTTCGTTCTCAAGATTGCTTTGGCTATTCAGGGTCTTTTGTGTTTCCATACAAATTGTGAAATTTTTTGTTCTAGTTCTGTGAAAAATGCCAGTGGTAGTTTGATAGGGGTTGCATTAAATCTGTAGATTGCTTTGGGTAGTAGAGTCATTTTCACAATGTTGATTCTTCCAATCCAAGAACATAGTATATCTCTCCATCTATTTGTATCATCTTTAATTTCTTTCTTCAGTGTCTTATAATTTTCTGCATACAGGTCTTTTGTCTCCGTAGGTAGGTTTATTCCTAGATATTTTATTCTTTGTGTTGCAATGGTAAATGGGAGAGTTTCCATAATTATTCTTTCAGATTGTTCATCATTAGTGTATAGGAATGCAAGAGATTTCTGTGCATTAATTTTGTATCCTGCTACTTTACCGAATTCATTGATTAGCTCTAGTAGTTTTCTGGTAGCATCTTTAGGATTTCTCTATGTATAGTATCATGTCATCTGCAAACAGTGACAGCTTTACTTATTCTTTTCCAATTTGGATTCATTTTATTTCTTTTTCTTCTCTGATTGCTGTGGCTAAAACTTCCAAAACTATGTTAAATGATAGTGGTGAGAGTGGGCAACCTTGGCTTGTTCCTGATCTTAGTGGAAATGATTTCAGTTTTTCACCATTGAAGATGATGTTGGCTGTGGGTTTGTCATATATGGCCTTTATTATGTTGAGGTAAGTTCCCTCTATGCCTACTTACTGGAGGGTTTTTATCATACATGGGTGTTGAATTGTGTTGAAAGATTTTTCTGCATCTAATGAGATGATCATATGGATTTTCTCCTTCAATTTGCTAATATGGTGTATCACATTGATTGATTTGCATATATTGAAGAATTCTTGCATTCCTGGGATAAACCCCAATTGATCATGGTGTATGATCCTTTTATTTTGTTGGATTCTGTTTGCTAGTATTCTTTTGAGGACTTTTGCATCTATGTTCATCAGTTATATTGGCCTGTAGTTTTCTTTCTTTGTGACATCTTTGTCTGGGTTTGGTATCAGGGTGATGGTGGCCTCATAGAATGAGTTTGGGAGTGTTCCTCCCTCTGCTATATTTTGGAAGAGTTTGAGAAGGATAGGTGTTAGCTCTTCTCTAAATGTTTGATAGAATTCGGATGTGAAGCCACCTGGTCCTGGGCTTTTGTTTGTTGGAAGATTTTTAATCACAGTTTCAATTTCAGTGCTTGTGATTGGTCTGTTCATATTTTCTATTTCTTCCTGGTTCAGTCTCAGCAGCTTGTGCATTTCTAAGAATTTGTCCATTTCTTCCAGGTTGTCCATTTTATTGGCATATAGTTGCTTGTTGTAATCTCTCATGATCCTTTGTATTTCTGCAGTGTCAGTTGTTACTTCTCCTTTTTCATTTTTAATTCTATTGGTTTGAGTCTTCTCCCTTTTTTTCTTGATAATTCTGGCTCATGGTTTATCAGTTTTGTTTATGTTCTCAAAGAACCAGCTTTTAGTTTTATTGATCTTTGCTATCGTTTCCTTCATTTCTTTTTCATTTATTTCTGATCTGATCTTTATGATATCTTTCCTTCTGCTAAGTTTGGGGTTTTTTTGTTCTTCTTTCTCTAATTGCTTCAGGTGTAAGGTTAGGTTGTTTATTTGAGGTGTTTCTTGTTTCTTAAGGTAGGATTGTATTGCTATAAACTTCCCTCTTAGAACTGCTTTTGCTGCATCCCATAGGTTTCGGGCATCGTGTTTTGATTGTCATTTGTTTCTAGGTATTTGTTGATTTCCTCTTTGATTTCTTCAGTGATCTCTTCGTTATTAAGTAGTGTATTTTTTAGTCTCCATGTGTTTGCATTTTTTACATATATTTCCCTGTAATTGATATCTAGTCTCATAGCATTATTGTCGGAAAAGATACTTGATATGATTTCAATTTTCTTAAATTTATCAAGGCTTAATTTGTGACCCAAGATATGATCTATCCTGGAGAATGTTCCAAGAGCACTTGAGAAGAATGTGTATTCTGTTGTTTTTGTATAGAATGTCCTATAAATATCAATGAAGTCCACCTTGTTTAATGTATCATTTAAAGCTTGTGTTTCCTTATTTATTTTCATTTTGGATGATCTGTCCTTTGGTGAAAGTAGAGTGTTAAATCCTCTACTATTATTGTGTTACTGTTGATTTCCCCTTTTATGGCTGTTTGTATTTGCCTTATGTATTTAGGTGCTCCTATGTTGGGTGCATAAGTATTTACAATTGTTATATCTTCTTCTTGGACTGATCACTTGATCATTATGTAGTGTCCTTCTTTGTCTCTTGTAATAGTCTTTGTTTTAAAGTCTATTTTGCCTGATATGAGAATTGCTGCTCCAGCTTTCTTTTCATTTCCGTTTGCATGGAATATCTTTTTCCATCCCCTCACTTTCAGTCTGTATGTGTCCCTATGTCTGAAGTGGGTCTCTTGTAGACAGCACATATATAGGGCTTATTTTTGTTTCCATTCAGCCAGTCTATGTCTTTTGGTTGGAGCATTTAATCCATTTACATTTAAGGTAATTATCGATATGTATGTTCCTATTACTATTTTCTTAATTGTCTTGGGTTTCTTATTCTAGGTCTTTTCCTTGTCTTGTGTTTCCTGCCTAGAGAAGTTCCTTTAGCATTTATTGTAAAGCTGGTTTGGTGGTGCTGAATTTTCTTAGCTTTAGCTTGTCTGTAAAGGTTTTAATTTCTCTGTCAAATCTGAATGAGATCCTTGCTGGGTAGAGTAATCTTGGTTGTAGGTTTTTCCCTTTCATCACTTTAAATATGTCCTGCCGCTCCCTTCTGTCTTGCAGAGTTTCTGCTGCAAGATCAGCTCTTAACCTTATGGGGATTCCCTTGTGTGTTATTTGTTGTTTTTCCTTGCTGCTTTTAATATTTTTTGTCTGTATTTAATTTTTGATAGTTTGATTAATATATGTCTCGGTATGTTTCTCCTTGGATTTATCCTGTATGGGATTCTCTGTGCTTCCTGGACTTGATTAACTATTTCCTTTCCCATATTAGGGAAGTTTTCAACTATAATCTCTTCAAATATTTTCTCAGTCCCTTTGTTTTTCTCTTCTTCTTCTGGGACCCCTATAATTCGAATGTTGGTGCATTTAATGTTGTCCCAGAGATCTGTGAGACTCTCCTCAATTCTTTTCATTCTTTTTTCTTTATTCTGCTCTGCAGTAGTTATTTCCACTATTTTATCTTCCAGGTCACTTATCCGTTCTTCTGCCTCAGTTATTATGCTACTGATCCCTTCTAGAGAATTTTTAATTTCATTTATTGTGTTGTTCATCACTGTTTGTTTGCTCTTTAGTTCTTCTAGGTCCTTGTTAAATGTTTCTTGTATTTTCTCCATTCTATTTCCAAGGTTTTGGATCATCTTTACTATCATTATTCTGAATTCTTTTTAAGGTAGACTGCCTATTTTCTCTTCATTTGTTAGGTCTGGTGGGTTTTTGCCTTGCTCCTTCATCTGCTGTATGTTTCTCTGTCTTCTCCATTTGCTTATCTTACTGTGTTTGAGGTCTCCTTTTTGCTGGCTGCAGGTTCGTAGTTCCCGTTGTTTTTGGTGTCTGTCCCCAGTGCCTAAGGTTGGTTCAGTGGGTTGTGTAGGCTTCCTGGTGGAGGGGACTAGTGCCTGTGTTCTGGTGGATGAAGCTGGATCTTGTCTTTCTCGTGGGCAGGTCCACATCTGGTGGTGTGTTTTGGGGTGTCTGTGACCTTATTATGATTTTAGGCAGCCTCTCTGCTAATGGATGGGGTTGTGTTCCTGTCCTGCTAGTTGTTTGGCATAGGATGTCCAGCACTGTAGCTTGCTGGTTGTTGACTGGAGCTGGGTCTTGGCATTGAGATGGAGATCTCTGGGAGATTTTTGCCCTTTGATATTATGTGTAGCTGGGAGGTCTCTTGTGGACCAATGCCCTGAACTTGGCTATCCCACCTCAGAGGCACAGCCCTGATGCCTGGCTGGAGCACCAAGAGCCTGTCATCCACATGGCTCCAAATAAAAGGGAGAAAAAAATGAAAGAAAGAAAGAAGAAGATAAAATAAAATAAAGTAAAATAAAATAATTAAAATAAAAATTAATTATTAAAAAAAATTTTAAAGTAATAAAAAAAGAAAGAAAGAAGAGAGCAACCAAACGAAAAAACAAACCCACCAATGATAACAAGTGCTAAAAACTATACTAAAAAACAAAACAATACAAAACGAAATAAAAAAACGGACAGACAGAACCTTAGGACAAACGGTAAAAGCAAATCTATACAGACAAAATCATACACAGAATCATGCACATACACACTCACAAAAAGAGAAAAAGGGAGAAAAAATATGTATCATTGCTCCCAAATTCCACCTCCTCAATTTGGGATGATTCGTTGTCTATTCAGATATTCCAGAGATGCAGGGTACATCAAGTTGTTAGTGGAGATTTAATCCACGGTTCCTGAGGCTGCTGGGAAAGATTTCCCTTTCTCTTCTTTGTTCGCACAGCTCCTGGGGTTCAGCTTTGGATTTGGCCTTGCCTCTGCATGTAGGTCACCTGAGGACATTTGTTCTTCACTCAGACAGGACAGGGTTAAAGGAGCAGCTGATTCGGGGGCTCTGGCTCACTCAGGCCAGGGGGAGGGAGGGGTATGGAATGCGGGGCGAGCCTGTAGCGGCAGAGGCTGGCGTGACGTTGCAACAGCCTGAGACGCGCTGTGCATTCTCCTGGGGAAGTTGTCCCTGGATCACGGGTCCCTGGTAGTGGCGGGCTGCACAGGCTCCCAGAAGGCAAGGTGTGGATAGTGACCTGTGCTTGCACACAGGCTTCTTGGTGGCTGCAGCAGCAGCCTTAGCATCTCATGCCCGTCTCTGGGGTCCACGCTGATAGCCGTGGCTCGCACCCATCTCTGGAGCTCCTTTAAGTGGCGCTCTTAATCCCCTCTCCTTGTGCACCAGGAAACAAAGAGGCAAGAAAAAGTCTCTTGCCTCTTTGGCAGCTCCAGACTTTTTCCCAGACTCCCTCTCACCTAGCTGTGGTGCACTAGCCCCCTTCAGGCTGTGTTCACACAGCCAGCCCCAGTCCTCTCCCTGGGATCTGACCTCCAAAGCCCGAGCCTCAGCTCCCAGCCCACACCCGTCCCGGCAGGTGAGCAGACAAGCCTATTGGGCTGGTGAGTGCTGGTTGGCACTGATCCTCTGTGTGGGAATCTCTCTGCTTTGCCCTCTGCACCCCTGTTGCTGCGCTCTCCTCCGTGGCTCCGAAGCTTCCCCCCTCCGCCACCTGCAGTCTCTGCCCGTGAAGGGGCTTCGTAGTGTGTGGAAGCCTTTTCTCCTTCACAGCTCCCTCCCACTGGTGCAAGTCCCATCCCTATTCTTTTGTCTCTGTTTTTTCTTTTTTCTTTTACCCTACCCAGGTACATGGGGGGGGGGGTTTCTTGCCTTTTGGGAGGTCTGAGGTCTTCTGCCAGCGTTCAGTAGGTGTTCTGTAGGAGTTGTTCCACATGTAGATGTATTTCTGATGTATTTGTGGGGAGGAAGGTGATCTCCACGTCTTACTCTTCCACCATCTGGAAGCTCCTCCATGCGTGTTTTTTTAAGCCACCCAATTTGTGGTAATTTGTTTTGCAATAATAGAAAATGAATACAGGTGCTCTGTACATAATATGTTAGACTAGCTGCTCCTTTGCTTATTTTATTTTTAAAAATTGAGATTAAAATTAAAATCCATTGAAAAGCATACCAAAAAAATCAGGTAGTGGAAAAGTTCTTCATTTTCAAGATATTTTTGGCTATTCTATCCTGTGCATTTCCATACAAATTTTAGAGTTAGTTTGTTAATTTCTATAAAAAAGCCTGCTTGGATTTTGATTGGGATTGCATTGAATATATAGATGAATTTGCATAGAATTAACATCTTAACAAATGTCTTCCATTTCACAGAACATGATATACATCTATACTCACTTAGCTTTTTAAAAATTTCTCTTTGCAATGTTTTATAGTTTTCAGTGTAAAGATATTGCACATTTAAATTTATTCCTAAACAATTTAATTTATTAATTTGGTTTTTTGATGCTACCTCTAACAGTATTGTGATATTGTGATTTAGGAGAAAAAAATATACTGGGTCATTCACACAACCAAAATATATTATATATATTGAATACTTGGTCTCTGTCCAAGGTTGTTCCTGGTTCACATCTCCCAAAACTCTAGGAATCTTTTAAGTGTTGAGAGTGATAAAGTGTCCTTGCTATGTTAATGAAGGACTTTTGGAATGCACCTAAGAATGGAGGCTGCTTGCCAGTAGAATCAGCCAGGTGTTTAGAGCATTGGAACTTTCAATCCCACCCCCTGACCTCTAGGGAGGCTGGAGGTTGAATCAATCACTAATGACCAATGAGTTAATCAACCATGCCTATGTAATGAAGCCTCCATAAAAACCCCAAAGGACAGGGTTTGCAGAGCTTCTGGGTTGGTGAACATGTGGAGATTTGGGGAGATTGGCATGCTCTGAGAGGGTATGGAAGCTCTGTGTCCTTTCCCCATACTCTCCTCTATGAATCTCTTCCATTGGGATGTTCATCTGTATCCTTTATTATATCCTTTTATAGTAAACCAGTAATACAGTAAGTAAACTGTTTCTCTGAGTTCTGTGAGCTACTCTAGCAAATTAATTGAACCCAAGGAGGGGATTGTGAGAATCTCTGATTTATATATAGCTAGTTGATCAGAAATACAGGTAACAACCTGGAATTTTGATTGGCATCTGAAGTCCAAGGAGTGGGTCATTGGAATCTCTGATCTATAGTTGGTTGGTCCTAAGCACAGAATCTGACCACACTCGGGCTTGTGACTGGCATCTGAAGTGTAGGTGGGGGGCACACTTATACGACTGAACTCTTAAACTGTGGAATCTGATGCTATCTCTGGATAGATAGTGTTAGAACTGAGTTGAATTCTCAGACACCAGCACTGTGCAATTGCTTGGTGCTGTAGGGTAACCTCCCCACCTCCCCCACTGGAGCTGGTACCAGACCAATTTAGTATTATTTGTTAAATTTCACTTTTCAATTATCTGTAGCTCTTACGTAGAAATACACTGATTTTTGTACATTGATATTGTGCCTTGGGACCTTGCTAAGTACACTCGTTAGTTCTAAGGGTATATATATTCCTTAGGATTTTCTATGTATGCAAATAAGTTGTCTGATAATACACACAGCTTTCTTTGCAATCTTTATGTTTTTTATATTCTTTGTTTGCTTTATTTCTCCGTCTAGGCACTCTTAATCTAGGAATAGAAGTATTGAGAGCAGATATCCTTGCTTTGTTTTCTGTTTTAGAGGGAAAGCATTCATTTTTTAAAAAACCTTTAAATGTGAATGGACATTAATTTTTGTCAAATGATTTTCCTGCATCTATTGAGGTGATCATATTCTAGGAATGTAGCAAATTACATTGATGAATGAACTAACCTTGCATTATTGGGATCAACTCTATTGTTCATGCTTTATTTTATTTTTCATATATTGCTGGATTTGATTTGCAACTGTACTGTTGACCAATTTTGTGCTTATGATCTTGAGGTATACTGGTTTTCTGGTATGCTTTTTTCAGGTTTGGCATCAGCATACTAAGCTTATAAAATGAATTGGGAGTGTTCACTTTTATATTTTTTGAGAGAGTTGGTTTAAGTTCAGCATTATTTCTTCCTTACATGTTTGATAGGCTTCCCCCATGGAAGCCATATGGGCCTTGGGTTTTCTTTGTGGGAAGGTTTTAAGTGACAACTTCAATTTAAATAATAAATATCAGGTTATTCAGATTTTGTATTTGTTCTTGGCTGATTTTAGAAAGTTGTTTTTCTCAAAAAAATTTGTACATTTTATTTAAATTGTAAAATTTATTAACATAATATTCATAATAGTATCATTAGTCTGCAGGATGATGTAGCAAAGTCCCTACTTTTATTCCTTGTATTGGTAATTTGTTCTCTGTCTCTGTCTCTCACTCTCTCCATCTCTCTCAGTCTTATTAGAGGTTTATCATTTTCATTAAATCTACAATGGTAAAGTGATAAGAAATTTCAGGAGCGATCTGGAAACTCTAAAAAAAGAGTTTCCAAATCCTAGGACTGACAAGTATAATCTCTGAAATTAAAAAAAAAAATCAATGCATGGGATTAACAGGCTAGACCCAACAGAAGACAGTTCAATATAAATTATTCAAACTAAAACACAGAGAGAAACAATATTGAAAACACTGAAAAAAAACCCCACAGAAATTAAATGATCTGGGGGAAATTATGAAGCAATATATCATGCATATAATTGAAACTTGAAAGGAGAGGAAAGAGAGAATGGATCAGAAAAAATAACTGGCCTTTTTTCAAGTTTTATTACTGCCCACCCCTCATATCAGGGAAGTTCACTAATGAAAATTACAGAAAAGAATCTGAAAGAGACAGAGAGAAAAAGACATTCTACATACAGGAGAATGTTAATATGAGTGATGGCTGACTTCTCCTCAGAAACAACTGAAAGAAGACAATGATGGAATGTCATCTATATAATGCTGAAAAAAAAAAAAAAAAACCCAAAAACAGTTAATCTAGAATTCTATATCTAGAGGAAATACATTTCAAAGATGAAAGAGAAATAAAGACATTTCCAGATAAATTAAAACTGAGAGAATTTGTCTCTAGCAGAACCCACACAAATGAAATGCCAAAAGAAATTCTTCTGGCTGAAAGGAATTAATGACTTAGTGGAAATTCAGATCTACAGGAAGGAGTGAAGAGTCTCAGCATCTCGGTGGTGAGTCACTAGGAGCAGCAGAGTTCAGCCATGTGGCTGAAAGTGTCCAATGGTGGCTATGCCAGGGATGGTGTCCTCAGCAGGTTTTTCCTGTGGCAGAATCTCAGTAGTGCTTAGTCTCAGTTATTTCTTTTATGAGCCAGATTCTCTAGCATTCATATTCATTCTTTGAGCTTCCTGATAAATGCCCAATGAAGTTCTTTTCTGTTCCTTTTCTTTTCTGTTGACTCTAACCAAGAACTGGGACTAGTATCTACTCTGAGGCTGAAAAAGAGATAATGCATTAGAGGATTTAGAGGTCACATATTTAAATCTCTTAGTAGGATGCCTGGCACGTATTCAACACTTAATTTATATTAGTATGATCGTCATTATCATTCATTTAACAAATACTTTTTGAATACCTACTACCTGCCAGACACTGTTCTATGTGCCTTGCATTCACCAATGAACAAAACAAGATCTCTGCTTTGGGGAGCTCACATTCAAATAGGGGGACAGAAACAATAAACTGTAAACATAATATGTAAGTAAATTATCTAGTGTATTAAAATGTGGTAAGTGCTATGAGAAAAAGAGGAAGTAGAGTAGGGAAAGGAGAATCAGAAACACCAGGGACCAGTGCATTGCAATATTATACAGCGTGGTCAAGGTCAGCCTCATTGAGAAAGTATTCAAGCAAGAACTTGACGTAAATGAGGGAGTTGATCATGGCAGAGGAAAGAGTTGGTGCAAATGCTCTGAGGCAAGGAGCGTGGAAGGCAGCAACGGCAATGGGGTGGGGGGTATGGACGAAGCAGAATGAGGGAGGGAGAGAGTTATTGTTATTCCACATCTCTCCAGCATGACCCTAGACACTGTAGATATCCTTTTTTGTTTTTTTTTTTTCCTTTCCTGAATCCATTGAACAAATATTTCTTTCTAAAGTGTTGGAAGCCATGGGACTAGGACTATATATTTTACATTCTTTGCACCATTAGTGTCCTTAAATACACACTAAACATGAACCAAATTGTGCTTGTTGAATAAAATGAATTTACAAATGCCCCTGCTTCAATTCTCGCATTCATTTTTTGCATGTAGACAAAGTCTACTTGCTCAGTCTGTCTAGACTCTAAGCTATGTGGTGTCAGAGCCTATAGCAGTCTTGTTTGCTGATACTTTCCCAGGTCTATCATGGAGCCTAGCATATGGAGATGCCCAATAAGCATATATGAAATGAATGACTGAAGCCACAATTTCCTGGTCATAGAATCATGTCTTTCTTTCTTTCTTTCTTTCTTTCTTTCTTTCTTTCTTTCTTTCTTTCTTTCTTTCTTTCTTTCTTTCTTTCTTCTTTCTTTCTTTCTTTCTTTCTTTCTTTCTTTCTTTCTTTCTTTCTTTCTTTCTTTCTTTCTTTCTTTCTTTCTTTCTTTCTTTCTTCCTTCCTTCCTTCCTTCCTTCCTTCCTTCCTTCCTTCCTTTCTTCTTTCTTTCTTTCTTTCTT
Source organism: Balaenoptera physalus (assembly GCF_965194825.1). NCBI lineage: Eukaryota > Metazoa > Chordata > Mammalia > Artiodactyla > Balaenopteridae > Balaenoptera > Balaenoptera physalus. The sequence continues at coordinate 72,000,835 of NC_138892.1, forward strand.
TCTTTCTTTCTTTCTTTCTTTCTTTCTTTCTTTCTTTCTTTCTTCCTTCCTTCCTTCCTTCCTTCCTTCCTTTCTTCCTTCCCTCCTCCCTTCCTCCCTGTCTTTCTCCCTTTCTCTTCTTTCTTTCTTCCTTCCTTCCTTTCTTTCTTCCTTTCTTTCCTTCTTTCTTCCTTTCTTTCCTTCTTTCTTTCTTTCTTTCTTCTCTCTCTCTCTCTCTCTCTTCTTTCTTTCTTTCTTTCTCTTTCTTTCTTTCTTTCTTTCTTTCTTTCTTTCTTTCTTTCTTTCTTTCTTTCTTTCTTTCTTTCTTTCTCAAACATATGTATAAGGAATTTTTAAAAGTTGATTTCAAATTGTTAAATGGACTTCATGTTCTATTATCTAGAGTACAGCATTAGCAGGAACATGACTCCATTCTCTTCAGGTCCCTAACCCTTCACTACTTCCATGACTATACTGCCACAACCCTAAAAACACCCACTACAGTGTGACAATATGTGGATGAGCAGCTATGATGACCTGCCCCCACATGTACACTTGACAACCATGGGATTAAAACATAGTAATTGTAAATGGTGTAGTCATTTTTTCATCATAGTCCAAATTTCCTTGTCAGCACAGAGGTTGGTTTACTGCCACACAAGTTAGATCCTTACTCTGAGAAATAGTATTAGTGCCCAGAATCTATTGATTTCCTTACTTTGTACATTACTTGTTGTAATTTCCAAGTTGGTATATTTATGAACACCGAATAGTACATTAGAAATTGTATTTTTTCATCTATATTACATTGCTTGAGAACATTGCTATGAATTTCAAATTTGTGCATCTAAAACATATTACAAATAAGATGTATGTTATTCACATTCCACTTAATATATATTGCACTGCAATGAATTAGCCAATAGCACATTGGAAAGATTTTGGGGGGTAATTCACCCATAAGATCAATAGTGGAATAGGGAGGAACCTCCTAGTCCAATTTAACAGCATGGCAATGATTTAACAGTAACATTGACAGGGCTCCCAGAGTAAATAATTACCATTTTCATCACTGTTTAAGACAGCTTGTTAGGTACAAAGAATGTGAGTAGTTAGACATCATGAATTACTTATTGTTGGAGACCTTCTTAGGATGAGAGGATAATTTCTTATGCCAAAATGTGGAGGAGGCAGAAAGAGGTATTCAATCCTGAAGAAGACGCTGCTAATAACACACAGAGAACAAAAGGTTTCATCTAAGACTATGAGAAAGTAGTGACCACAAAATAATTACATTTCTGGAACAAAGATGGGTTAATGAAATGAGATCTTGTAAAACCAGTAAGAACATTATTAGAGAAACGAGTCTTGAAAGCCAAGGTAAATGGTAATGAGATAATGAAAGTATAACGGGCTGTACTGAATGAACAGAAGTCCCATGGGTCTTAAAAAATGTATTAGAGGCTGAACTGACCTGGAAGATGGGGAAGAGCTTGGGAGATCTCCTTGTTTCTAGGCTGACTGGCAAAAGTGCCCCATTAGCTCAATCTTTTCAGAAGGTATGAAAATCCTATATTCTGCCACTTCTATTGTAGTGATTTTTGATAAGGCTGAAAAGGTTTCTAGTTGACACAATTCATATCATTTCAGCATATACTGTTTTACATGTATTTCATTACTTCTGGAGACATTCTTGTTCATATTTCCTTTGTACCAGTCTCCTTCACTAGTTTCTCCTTCATCTGCACACTTATAATATACAGATGTCCCCCAAGATTTGTCTTCTTCCTTTTTTCTTGATCATATTCTCTTCCTTTTTTCTTGATCATATTCTCTTCCTTTGGGCAAGCTCATTCCAGCATTTGTCTTTGAAGGACAGTCTATCCTGGTGACGTTCAAAACCACAGTTACAGTTCTGATCTCTCTTGTTAATAAAGTCGAATTTACAACTGCCTGCCGGCCATGTAGACGTTTGTCTGACTTCTGATAAATTAGGCTTCTTATAGTTTCCCTCAGACTGATTCCTGTTTGTGCTTTCTATTCTGCTTTTGAGCACCACCATCCTATTCTATCTTTTAATTTGGCCAGCATCTCAAAATAATTCCCCAAATTTCTTCTCTCTCAGATCCCATCTTGTTTACTGTGTCTCTTTGATTTTTTAATTAATTAATTTTATTTTTGGCTGCGTTGGATCTTTTTTGCTGCACGCGGGCTTTTCTCTAGTTGCAGCGAGCAGGGGCTACTTTTCTTTGAGGTGCACGGGCTTCTCATTGGGGTGGCTTCTCTTGTTGCAGAGCACGAGCTCTAGGCACACGGGCTTCAGTAATTGCGGCATGTGGGCTCATGGGCTCTGGAACGCAGGCTCAGTAGTCGTGGCACATGGGCTTTGTTGCTCCGCTACCTGTGGGATCTTCCTGGACCAGGGCTCAACCCCGTGTCCCCTGCATTGGCAGGCAGATTCTTAACCACTGTGTCACCAGAGAAGCCCTACTGTGTCTCTTTGATTTTGCTACTTCATCCCTTCAATTCCCACTGCCACTTTCCTCATTCATATCTCATTCATTTCCCATTGACATATTTCAAGAGCTTCCTTATTGTCCTTCTATTAATTCACTGATTCCTTCTATTAATTCACTGATTAATCAGTGAATTATAGAAGTTTTCATTCATTAAAACTTTATTGAATGCTGTTATGTAGTGGGCATACTTCTAGGCACTCAGGATATAGCTGTGAACAAAACAGACAAAATGATCTCACTCATTAAAGAGCTCATGCTACAGTGGGGCAAGGGAGGCAATAAAAAAAAGACAAACAAATTCATAATATTTTAGAAAATAATGAACAATACGGAGAAAAATAAAGCAGGGCAAAGTGGACTAGCATTGCTTTTTTTTTAAAACAGCTTTATTGATATAATTCACAAATCATCCAGTTCACCCTTTTTTTTTTTTTTTTGGATGGTGTGGAGTATTTATTTATTTATTTAATTAGAGTATAATTGCTTTAGAAAGTTGTGTTAGTTTCTGCTGTACCATGAAGTGAATCAGCTATATGTATACCTATATCCCCTCCCTCTTGGATCTCCCTCCCACCCCCTATCCCCCATCCCACCCATCTAGGTCATCACAGAGCACCGAGCTGAGCTTCCTATGCTTTATAGCAGGTTCCTGCTAGCCATATATTTTACACCTGGTACTGTATATACGTCAATCCTAATCTCCCAATTCATCCCACCCTCCCCTTCCCCCACTGTGTCCACATGTCCACTCTCTACATCTACGTCTCTATTCCTGCCCTGCAAATAGGTTCATCTGTACCATTTTTGCAGATTCCACATATATGTGTTAATATATGATATTTGTTTTTCTCTTTCTGGCTTACTTCACTCTGTATGACAGACTCTAGGTCCATCCACATCTCTACAAATGACCCAGATTTGTTCCTTTTTATGGCTGAGTAATGTCTTCTTTATACATTCATCTGTCATTGGACATTTAGGTTGTTTCCATGTCCTGGCTATTGTAAATAGTGCTGCAATGAACATGGTGGTACATGTGTCCTTTTAAATTATGATTTTCTCAGGGTATATGCCCAGTAGTGGGATTGCTGGGTCATATGGTAGTCCAATTTTTAGTTTTCTAAGGAAGTTCCATACTGTTCTTCACAGTAGCTATATCAATTTACATTCCCACCAACAGTGCAGGAGGGTTCCCTTTTCTCCACACCCTCTCCAGCATGTATTGTTTGTAGATTTTTTGATGGTGGCCATTCTGTCCGGTGTGAGGTGATACTTCATTGTAGTTTTGATTTGTATTTCTTTAATAATTAGTGATGTTGAGCAGCTTTTCATGTGCCTCTTGGCCATCTGTATGTCTTCTTTGGAGAGATGTCTATTTAGATCTTCCACCCATTTTATAATTGGGTCGTTTGTCTTCTTGATATTGAGCTCCATGTGTTGTTTGTATATTTTGGAGATTAATTCTTCATCAGTTGCTTCCTTTGCAAATGTTTTCTCCCATTCTGAGGGTTGTCTTTTTGTCTTGTTTATGGTTTCCTTTGCTGTGCAAAAGCTTTTAAGTTTAATTAGGTCTCATTTGTTTATTTTTGTTTTTATTTTCATTACTCTAGGAGGTGGGTCAAAAAAGATCTTGCTGTGGTTTATGTCAAAGAGTGTTTTTCCTATGTTTTCCTGTAAGAATTTTATACTGTCTGGCCTTATATTTAGGTCTTTAATCCATTTTGAGCTTATTTTTGTGTATAGTGTTAGGTAGTGTTCTAATTTCATTCTTTTACATGTAGCCGTCGAGTTTTCCCAGCACCACTTATTGAAGAGGCTGTCTTTTCTCCATTGTAGGTTCTTGCCTCCTTTGTCACAAATTAGGTGCCATAGGTGCATGGGTTTATCTCTGGGTTTTATCCTGTACCATTGATCTATATTTCTGTTTTTGTGCCAGTACCATATTGTCTTGATTACCGTAGCTTTGTAGTATAGTCTGAAGTGAAGGAGCCTGATTCCTCCAGATCCGTTTTTCTTTCTCAAGATTGCTTTGCCTACTTGGGGTCTTTTGTGTTTCCATACAAATTGTGAAATTTTTTGTTCTAGTTTGTGAAAAATGCCAGTGGTAGTTTGATAGGGATTGCACTGAATCTGTAGATTTCTTTGGGTAGTAGAGTCATTTTCACAATGTTGATTCTTCCAATCCAGGAACATGGTGTATCTCTCCATCTGTTTGGATCATCTTTAATTTCATTCATCAGTGTCTTACAGTTTTCTGCATTCAGGTCTTTTGTCTCCTTAGGTAGGTTTATTCCTAGGTATTTTATTCTTTTTGTTGCAGTGGTAAATGAGAGTGTGTCATTAATTTCTCTTTCTGATTTTTCATTGTTAGTGTATAGGAATGCAAGGGATTTCTGTGCATTAATTTTGTATCCTGCAACCTAACCAAATTCTTTGATTAGTTCTAGTAGTTTTCTGGTGACATCTTTAGGATTTTCTATGTATAGTATCATGTCATCTGCAAACAGTGATAGTTTTACTTCTTCTTTTCCAATTTGTATTCTTTTTATTTCTTTTTCTTTTTTGATTGCCATGGCTAGGAATTCCAAAACTATGTTGAATTAGCATGGTGAGAGTGAACATTCCTGACTTGTTCCTGATCTTAGTGAAAATACTTTCAGTTTTTCACCACTGAGAATGATGTTTGCTGTGTGTTTGTCCTATATGCCCTTTATTATGTTGAGGTAGGTTCCCTCTATGCCCATTTTCTGGAGAGTTTTTGTTTTTGTTTTTTTTTTGTCATAAATAGGTATTGAATTTTGTCAAAAGCTTTTTCTGCATCTGAGATGATCATACAGTTTTTATTCCTTAATTTGTTAATATGCTGTATCACATTGATTGACTTGCATATATTGAAGAATCCTTGCATTCCAGGGCTAAATCCCACTTGATCACAGTGTATGATCCTTTATTGTGTTGTTGGATTCTGTTTGCTAGTATTTTGTTGAGGATTTTTGTGTCTGTGTTCATCAGTGATATTGGTCTGTAATTTTCTTTTTTTGTGACATCTTTGTCTGGTTTTGGTATCAGGGTGATGGTGGCCTTGTAGAACGAATTTGGGAGTGTTCCTCCCTCTGCAATTTTTTGGAAGACTTTGAGAAGTATAGGTGTTAGCTCTTCTCTAAATGTTTGATAGAATTCACCTGTGAAGCCATCTGGTCCTGGACTTTTGTTTGTTGGGAACTTTTAAATTACCATTTCAATTTCATTACTTGTGATAAGTCTGTTTATATTTTCTAATTCTTCCTGGTTCAGTCTAGGAAAATTGTACCTTTCCAAGAATTTGTCCATTTCTTCGTGGTTGTCCATTTTATTTGGCATATAGTTGTTTGTAGTAGTCTCTTACAATCCTTTGTATTTCTGCGGTGTCAGTTGTGACTTCTCCTTTTTCATTTCTAATTTTACTGATTTGCGTCCTCTCCCTTTTTTTCTTGATGAGACTGGCTTTATCAATGTTGTTTATCTTCTCAAAGAAACAAGTTTTAGTTTTATTGATCTTTGCTATTGTTTTCTTCATTTCTATTTCACTTATTTCTGCTCTGATTGTTATGATTTCTTTACCTCTGCTGACTTTGGGTTTTCTTTGTTTTTCTTTCTCTAGTTGCTTTAGGTGTAAGGTTAGATTGTTTATTTGAGATTTTTTTTCTTGTTTCTTGAGGTGAGATTGAATTGCTATAAACTTCCCTCTAAGAACTGCTTTTGCTGCATCCCATATGTCTTGGGTAGTTGTTGTTTGTTTCTATGTATTTTTTTATTTCCTCTTTGATTTTCTCAGTGATCTCTTGGTTTTTTAGTACTTCACTGTTTAGTCTCCATGTATTTGTGTTTTTTACAGTTTTTTTCCTGTAATTGATTTTTAATCTCATAGCATTGTGGTCAGAAAAGATGCTTCATACAATTTCAATTTTCTTAAATTTTCCAAGGCTTGATTTGTGACCCAAGATGTGATCTATCCTGGGGAATGTTCCATGTGCACTTGAGATGAAAGTGTATTCTGCCACTTTCAGGTGGAATGTCCTATAAACATCAATTATATCTATCTGGTCTCTTGTGTCATTAAAACTTGTGTTTCCTTATTTATTTTCTGTTTGGATGATCTGTCCATTGGTGTAAGTGGGGTGTTAGAGTTCCCTACTATTATTATGTTACTGTCGATTTCCCGTTTCATGGTTGTTAGCATTTGCCTTATGTATTGAGGTGCTCCTATATTGGGTGCATATATATTTATAATTGTTATATCTTCTTCTTTGATTGATCCCTTGATCATTAGGTAGTGTCCTTCCTTAGCTCTTGTAACAGTCTTTATTTTAAAGTCTATTTTACCTGATATGAGTATTGGTACTCCAGTTTTCTTTTGATTTCTGTTTGCATGGAATATCTTTTTCCATCCCTTCACTTTCAGTCTGCATATGTCCCTAGGTCTGAAGTGGGTCTCTTGTAGACAGCATATGTATGGGTCTTGTTTTTGTATCCATTCAGCCAGTCCGTGTCTTTTGGTTGAAGAATTTAATCCATTTACTTTCAAGGTTATTATCAACATGTATGTTCCTGTTTCCATTTTCTTAATTGTTTTGGGTTTGTTTTTGTGGGTCTTTTTCTTCTCCTGTGTTTCCCGCCTAGAGAACATCCTTTAGCATTTACTGTAAAGCTGGTTTGGTGGTGCTGAAATCTCTTAAGTTTTGCTTATCTGTAAAGCTTTTGATTTCTCCATTGAATCTGAATGAGATCCTTGCTGGGTAGAGCAATCTTGGTTGTTGGTTTTTCTCTTTCATCACTTTTAATATATCCTGCCACTCTCTTCTGACCTGCAGAGTTTCTGCTGAAAAATCAGCTGATAACCTTATGGGAATTTCCTTGTATGTTATTTGTTGCTTTTCCCTTGCTGCTTTTAATATTTTTCTTTGAATTTAATTTTTGTTAATTTTTTTTCCTAGTGTTTATCCTGTATGGGACTCTGTGCACTTCCAGGATTTGGATGGCTATTTCCTTTCTCGTGTTAGGGGAGTTTTCCACTATAATCTCTGAATATTTTCTCAAACACTCTTTTCCTCTTCTTCTTCTGGGACCCCTATAATTTGAATGTTGGTGCATTTAGTGTTGTCCCATAGGTCTCTGAGGTTGTCTTCAATTCTTTTCATTCTTTTTTCTTTATTCTACTCCTCGGCAGTTATTTCCACCATTTTGTTTTCCAGCTCACGTATTCGTTCTTCTGCCTCATTTATTCTGTTATTCATTCATTCTTGTGTATTTTCCATTTTAGTTATTGTGTTGTTCATCTCTGTTTGTTTGTTCTTTAGTTCTTCTAGATCTTTGTAAAGTATTTCTTGTATTTTCTCCATCCGTGCCTCCATTCTATTTCCGAGATTCTGGATCATCTTTACTATCATTGCTCTGAATTCTTTTTCAGGTAGGTTGCCTATTTCCTCTTCATTTATTTGGTCTTATAGGTTTTTACCTTGCTTCTTCATCTGTGACATTTTTTTTTGTTGTCTCCTTTTTTTTTTGATGGGTGGGATTTTGTTCCTGTCTTACTGGTTGTTTGGCCTGAGGCTTCCAGCCCTGTAGTTTGTAGGCTATTGGGTAGAGGTGGGTCTTGGTGCTGAGATTAAGACCTGCAGGAGACCTCACTCTGATAAATACTTCCTGGGTTCTGAGATTCTCCATTAGTCCAGTGGTCCAGACTCAGAGCTCGCACCACAGGAACTCAGGCCCAACCCCCACTTCATGAATCCAGATTCCACAAGCCATGCATGGTGGCAAAAAAAAAAAAAAAGGTAGCAGAACAATAACAAAGAGTAAAAAATAAAATAAGATTAGAAAACTAACAGATATGTTAGAAAAAATAAAAATATAGATGAAACAACAACTGGAATGTAAAACAGAACCACAATAGCAAAATTAAAAAGGAAAAAAGTAAAAGAAAAAAAAGCTGGGAAATGCCTTGTTTGTGGGGGGGCGGAGCTTAGGCAGGGACGGGTTTAGGTGGGGGTGGGGCCTATGCTTAGGACCCACAGGGCCGGAAAAGGCTCTGGGGGTGTGGGGGATGGGACTTGGGCTCCTCCCCCCCAGAGGGACCTAGGAATGCCTCTGGCCTTGGAGGGTAGGGAAAAGGTCCAGGACCCCAGCAGGCTCCCCAGGCCTGAGCATGCAGGGGAAATACCCTCCATGCCTCCCTTGATCCTCTGATCCCAGAGGGACCACCACCATTGTCTGCCTCTCCTCCTCTTCCCCCCTCCTCCCTCCCTCCCACAGCCCTAGGGCCCATGCTGCTGGCAAGGGCCCTGGAGGGTGGAGAACAAGGTCCGGGAGCTCAGCAGTCTCCCCAGGGCTGAGTGAACAAGGGAAATGCTAGGTGTGTTCCCCCTCAGTCCCCAATCCTGGAGGGCCCTTTCCTGTCCACCTCTCCTCTTCTTCCCCTTGCCCATGTCCCTAGGACCAACATGGGTGGAGGGGGCCTTGGAGAGTGGAGGACCTGGCCCAGGAGCCCAACTGGCTTCCCAGGGCCAGAGTGGGTGGGGGCAATGCCTGTCATGCTTCCCCGATCCTCTGATCCAGAGGGCCCTGCTGTCTGTCATTCCTCTTCTTCCCCCCTCCCTCCTATGCCCCTAGGACCAATGCAGCTGCAGGAGGCTTCAGAGGGTGGAGGACCTGGCCTGGGAGCCCAGCAGGCTTCCCAGGTCCCAGTTGGGCAGGGGAAATGCTAGCCGTGCTCCCTCCTGATCCTTCAAGGCCCTGAGAGTCCCCACAGGCATGGGAAACCCTCCCCTCTCCCAGCCATCCTTCAGGGACACTGGTCCCGTCTGGCCTCCACTCCCCCTCCCTCCCTACTCCCCCACACGTCCTACCCGGTTGCTTGGGGTTTCCTCCCATCTCCTTGGGCATCAAGGTCCCCCACGAGCATCTCCTAGGTGCCCTAGTTGTGGGGAGACATGAACTCCACATCCTCCCACTCCACTATCTTGACTCCGCCCTCAAGCATTGCTTTTACTTATGTCCAATGAAAACTCATTGATAAGGTGGGTTTTGAGAAGAACTCTGAATGGAAATGAAGGAAAGAGACATGCATATATTAGGGGCAATAGTAGAGGTGGGGGTAGGCTTGGTGTGTTCCTTGTTCAGCTCTACCTTCCAAAGCAAGGTCGAGTTTGCTGGAGTGGAGTGAATGAGGGGTGAGAGAAGAGGGTACTTATACTTTTGCTCTGAGCAAGTTAGGACACTATTTATCAAGTAATCATATAATGTCAGGCTCTATCATTAGTGCTATGTAAATATAAACTCATTTAACCCTTATAACAAACCTAGGAGGTAGGTATTATTCTTTCCATTTTACAGATGAGAGACCTGAGGCATGGGGCACAGTTTAAGGGAGCTCGGATTTAACTCAAACCTGCTTAGAGTCCATGCTCTTAGCCACTATACTATGCTGTTAGAGGGATTTGAGCATAGAAATGATGTGATTTGTATTCTAAAAAGATCACTCTGAATGCTCTGTGGACAATAGACTGTCAGGTACAAGGGTGGAGGGGATACTATTTTAATAGTGAAGGCAGAAATAATGGTGCCTTGGACTAGGGTAATAGAAGTAGACATTGGAGAAGGGTTAATTTGTAATTACTTTGAAGGCAGAGCTGATTAGATTTCTTGACAGATTCTATGTGTAGAGTGCAAAAGAATGAGAGAAATAAAGAATGAATCCAAGGCTTATGGTATGAACAACTAGAAGGGTATAATTGACATTTACTGAGATGGGGAAAATGTAGATATAAAAAAGGAAGCATATTTAGGCTGGAGTGTGGGTCATTAATTGTAAGTCTGGCTTTGGACATTTTAAATTTGAGATGTCTCTAGACATCCAAATGCGTATGTTGAAAAGGCAGTTGGGTATATGAATTTGGGATTTGGAGAGAAGTCAAGGTTGCAGGTATAAAGTTTGGAGTGTCAGCTATGGGTGATACCACCCAGAGAATGATTATAGATGAAGAAGTGGAAGAGGTTCAAGGATCAATTTCTGAGGAAACTCGAAAATGTGGAGATCAGAGAGCAAAGGAGGATGAAGTAGTAAAAAAGGTAAAGGGGCAGTGAGGGTAGAGAACTGAGAAAGTGGTGTCCTGAAAGCAAAGAAGAGACAGTGTTCTAAGAAGGAAATCATCAATTATGTCAAATATAGCTCATTGTGTGAGTAAGATGAGTACTGAATACTGACATTTAAGGTTAGGAATATGAAGATCATTTGTGACCAAGAGTTATTTTGTTGGAGTGGTGGACATGAAAATTTTGTTGGTGTAGGTTCAAGAGAGAACAAAAGTCAGAGTCTGAGACAGCAAATTTAGATGACTATTTCAAGGAGATTATAGAAGAGAGATCATGTAGTAGTTAGAGAGAATGTTAGGCTGAGTTTTTTAGAAGCAGAGACTGAGATAGAGTTTTGGGTGTATGTGATTTACAGAGGGAATGTCTTGGGATGGAGGGGTAAAGAAAGCAGGAGAGGGAAGGGGAAGGAGCTGTTTAAGATGAGGTTTCAGTTGAATTTGCTTCACTTTGATCCCATGGGGTACTCTGGAATATGAATTACACCACAAAGTTGGTCCTACCTTAAAGCAAGGGGCTGGACTTCTGTGCTCCCATGTCAGTCTGTCATGGGTAGTGATATAACTCATGGGTGGTGATTTAGGCAAGGCAGCTCCCTTTTGGCCAAGGGCAAGGTGGAATACGGTGCTCTATTAGCAACCAACATAGCACCTGGAGAAGGGTCCACCAACTTGGTTAAATAAAAGATGGAGGAGAGGAAAAAATAGCATTCACTGTAGGTCAGTGGAATTATTTTAAGTAGGAGAGATTATAGTGTGCTTCTCATGGATGGGAAAGACCTAGCTAAGAAGAAAAATTAATAACTCATGATGAGGAAAGCAACCAATCCCACCTCTATAATCCAGCCTTTAAACATTGACCATAAATCCATATCTAGCATTAAGACAACATACTTTGAAAAATCATCCTTATAATAAAGCACCTAAAATGCTGGACAAATTTTTAAAAACTTAAAAAATACATTATTAAATGGGTCAAAAAGCTGTAAACCTCCACTTATAAAATAAGTGATGGGGTTGTAAGGTACAGCATGGTGACTATAGTTAAGTATACTGTATTGTATATTTGAAAGTTGCTACGAGAGTAGATCTTAAAAGTTATTCATTACAAAAAAAATGTGTAAATATGTATAGTGGTGGATGTTAACTAGGGTTATTGTAATCATTTTACAATATATACAAATATTGAATCATTATGTTGTACACCTGAAACTAATATGTCAATTATACCTCAATAAAAAAGTAAAATAGCAAAACCCCTGTTGCTAAGCATGGAAATTTCAGAAGCCAAACAAACATGTCTACTAATTTTCTTTTCCTTGAACAACTTAATTTACCTTTCTGTGCCTCAGGTTTTTCATTTGTAAAATGAAAAATTATTGTAATACACTTATCTGATAAGATTTTTATGATACTTATATGAGATAACATATGAAAAATGCTCAAATAGTGCTTGGCTGCTCTCCTCTTTCTCCTCCTTCCCCACCCTTCTTAGCTCAACTTCCCTCATGTGCCTCTTGCACTTTTCTCTTTACCATTATTGAAAGACTTATTCTCTGTGCAAATCACATAATTTAAAGCTTCTATGTCTTTTTGGATGTGCTTACTTCCCTAAAATACTCACACCCACCTTCTCCTGTGTCCTGGTCTTTATTAAAAATAATGCTCAGGGAATTGGTGGCCATGACAGTGGAGTAGGAACACCCTGAGTTCACCACCTCCCATGGGCACACCAACATTACAACTATATACAGAGCAACTATTGATGAGAAAGACCAGAATCTAGCAGAAAAGATGTTCTGAAACTAAAGATATAAAGAAGGAACCACAATGAGACAGGTAGGAGGGGTAGAGACACAGTGTAGTCAAGACCCTTACTGCCAGGTGGGTGACCCAGAAATGGGAGGAAAAGTACAACTGCAGAGGTTCTTCCCAAGGAACCAGGGGTCTGAGCTCAACATTGGGCTCCCCAACCTGGGGATCCTGCACCAGGAAGATGAGTTCCCAGAACATCTGTCTTTGAAGGCCAATGGGGCTTACTTTCTGGAGAATCAAAGGACTGTGGGAAATAGAGACTCTACTCTTAAAGGGTGCATACAAAATCTCACATGCTCTGGGACCCAGGGCAGAAGCAGTAATTTGAAAGGAGGCTGGGTCAGACCCATCAGCTGATCTTGGAGAGCCTTCCAGAGAGGCAGCTAGAGCTCACCCTGGGGACGCAGACACTGGTGTTAGCCATTTTGGGGACCATCTTTTACCATGTGGACACTGGTGCTTGTAAACATCATTTTAGAATCCTCTCTCCAGCTTATTAGCACCGAGACTTGGATTAACCCACTAGCCTGTTAGCACGAGTACTGGCATACCTCAAGGAATCAGCTAGCTGGGCAGGAACATGGTCCCACCCACCAGTGGACCAGCTGCCTTACTCCCTGAACCCACAGTCACCTCTGAACCTGGCTCTGCCCACCAGAGGGCATAGGATCCAGCGCCACACACCAGTGCACCAGCACTGGCTCCAGGACCCCCAGGACCCTGCAGCCAGAGATGCTGGGGCCTGGCTCCACCCAACAGTGAGCTGGCACTAGCCCTGGGACCCCTGAGTCCAAACCCTGCCCACCAGCAGACTGACACCAGCTCTGGGACCTACTGGGCCTCAGTCCCACCCACCATCAGGCCAACATCAGCTCTGAGACACCTTGGAGACCTCAGCCAGCCACGCCAGGATCCAGCCCCACTCATCTGTGAACTAGCACCAGGTTTGGGACACCCTGGAAACTGCAGCCAACCATGTCGGGAATTGGCCCAACCCATGATCTTGAAAGCCTTGTCCAGCAACCACCCATTACAGATCCTGGCTCCACCCAGTGGTAGGCCAGTAGTAGACCTGGGACCACCTGGGGCTCTACAGTCAGGTGCCTTGTGACCTGGTCTTGCCAACCAGTGGCCGGTAGCCTCCACACAAGGCAGGGCCTTGAAACCAACCAGACTAGGGGTCAGCCACACCTACAAGACAGCCCACAATAGTTCACCCACCACAACCGAAAGACCCATGCAGCCAACAGTCGGGGCACCCCTAGAACATAGAGCTCTGGTGACCAAAGGGGAGTGCGCTGCTGGGAATCATAGGATGTCTCCTACAAAAGGCCACTTCTCCAAGGTCTGGAAATGTAACTAACCTACTAAAGACATAGAAATAAAAACAGCAAATTAAACAAAATGAGGTGACAGAGGTACGTGTTCCAAATGAAAGGTAAAAACCACAGAAGAAGAACTAAGTGAAGTGGAGATAGGCAATCTATGTGATAAAGAGTACAAGATGATCATGAAGATAATCAGAGAACTTGGGAGACAATTGGATGAATGGAGTGAGAAGTTAGAAGTTTTTAACAAAAAGTTAAAAAACATAAAGAACCAAACTGAGATAAAGAACACAATAAATGAAACGAAAAATACATTAGAAAGAATCAACAGTAGATTAGATGATACAGAAGAATGGATCTGCAACTTGGAAGACACAGTAGTTTCCACTACTGTTCACTGAAGCTGAAAAGAAAAAAGAAAGAATTAAAAAAAAATGAGGACAGTTTAAGAGACCTCTAGGAAAACATCAAGCATCATAACATTCACATTATAGTGGTCCCAGAAGGAGAAGAGAGAGAAAGGGGAAGACAATGTATTTGAGAACATAATAGCTGAAAAATTCTCTAACCCAGGAAAGGAAACAGACATCCAGGTCCAGGAAGCCCAGAGAGTTCTAAACAGGATCAACCCAAAGAGGAAAACAACAAGACACATTGTAAGTAAATGGCAAAAATTAAAGATAAAGAGAGAATATTAAAGGCAGCAAGGGAAAAGCAACAAGTTACATACAAAGGAATTCCCATAAGGCTATCAGCTGACTTTTCAGCAGAAACCCTGCAGGCGAGAAGGGAGTGGGACAATATATTCAAAGTGATGAAAGGGATAAACCTGAAACCAAGAATACTCTAACTCTGGCTTCTCTGGTGGCGCAGTGGATAAGAATCCGCCTGCCAACACAGGAGATACAGGTTCGAGCCCTGGTCCAGGAAGATACCACATGCCGTGGAGCAGGTAAGCCCATGTGCCACAACTACTGAGCCTGTGCTCTAGAGCTGTGAGCCACAACTACTGAGCCCACGTGTTGCAACTACTGAAGCCTGCTCACCTAGAGCCCATGCTCCGCAACAAGAGAAACCATGGCAATGAGAAGCCCACACACCACAAGGAAGAGTAGCCCCCACTTGCTGCAACTAGAGAAAAACCCACGCACAACAACAAAGACCCAATGCAGCCAAAAATAAAATAAATAAATTTTAAAAAAATTCAAAAAAAAAAAAAGAATACCCTAACTCAAGGGTCCCCAGTCCCCAGTCCATGGCCTGTTAGGAACCGGACCACACAGCAGGAGGTGAGCGGCGGACGAGTGAGTCAAGCTTCATCTGTCGCTCCCCATTGCTTCCCATTGCTCGCATTACTGCCTGAACCATCACTCACATTACCGCCTGAACCATTCCCCCCCTTGTCTGTGAAAAAATTGTCTTCCACGAAACTGGTCCCTGGTGGCAAAAAGGTTGGGGACTGCTGCTCTAACTGGCAAAGCTTTCATTCATATTTAATGGAGAGATCAGAAGTTTTACAGACAAGCCAAACCTAAAAGAGTTCAGCATCACCAAACCAGCTTTACAACAAATGTTAAAGGGACTTCTCTAAGGGAAAAAGTAAAGCCTACAATTAGAAACATGAAAATTAAGAAAGGAAAAATGTTATTTGTACAGGCAAGTATACAGTAAAGTAGATCAATCACATATAAAGCAAGTAAGAAAGTTAAAAGAGAAAAGCAGTAAAATCATCGATATCTGCATAAGTAGTTAAGGGATACACAAAACAAAAAGATGTGAAATACAGTATCACAAATAGTAAACATAGGGGGAGAGGAGTAAGAAATGAAGGGTTAAGATGCATTTGAACTCAAGAGATCAGCAACTTAAAATAACCACATATATAAATTAGATTGCTATATACAAACTTATGTTAATCATGAAACAAAAATCTATACTATATACACACACAAAAAAGAGAAAGGAATCCATACATAACACTAAAGACAGTCATCAAATCACAAAGGAAGAGAACAAAGGGAGAAGAAAGGAACAATACAGAACTACAAATGACCCAAAAACAATTAATAAAATTGCATTAAATACTCATTTATCAGAATTACTTTAAAGTAAGTGGACTAAATGCTCCAATAAAAAGGCACAGTGTGTCTGAATGGATTAAAAACCACCCATGTATATGTTGCCTACAAGAGACTCACTGTGTATCTAAAGACCCACAGAGACTGAAAATGAGGAGAAGGAAAATATATTCTATGTAAATAGAAATAAAAAGAAAGCTGGGGTAGCAATACATATATCAGGCAAAATAGACTTTAAAACAAAGACTGTAACAGGAGACAAAGTGAGATATTACATAATGATCAAGAGATCAATCCAAGAAGAAGATATAACAATTGTAAATATATATGTACCAACACAGGAGCACCTAAATACATAAAGCAGATATTAACAGATGTAAAGGGAGAAATTGACAGTAACACTATAATAGTAGTGGGCTTTAACCCCCCGTTTATATCAATGGACAGATCATCCAGACAGAATACCAATAAGGAAACACTAGCCTTAAATGACACATCAGTACGAACGGGTGTATATATATATATATATATATATATATATATATATATATATATATATATATATACACACACACACACACACACACCATTGAAAAGCAGCAGAACACACACTCACACATATTCTTTTCAAGTGCACATGGAACTTTCTCCAGGTTAGATCACATGCTAGGCCACAAAACCAGTTTCAGTAAGTTTAAGAAAATTGAAATCATATCAAGCATCTTTTCTGACCACAATGCTATGAGACTAGACATGAACTACAAGAACAAAAAACTGCAAAAAACTGCAAAATAAAACCCCTCCACAAACATGTGGAGGCTAAAAAATATGCTACTAAATAACTAATGGATCACTGAAGAAATCAAAGAAGAAATTAAAAAAAAAAAAACTGGGAACAAATGAAAATGAAAACACAATGATCCAAAATCTATGAGACACAGCAAAAAGAATTCTAAGAAGGAAGTTTATAACAACACAAGCCTTCTTCAGGAAACATGAAAAATCTCAAATGAACAACCTAACCTTATACCTAACTGAACTAGAAAAAGAAGAACAAACAAAACTCAAAGTCAGTAGAAGGAAAGAAATGATAAAGATCAGAGCAGAAATAAATGAAACAGGCCAAAAAAAAAAAAAAAAAAAGAAAAGATCAATAAAACTAAGAGCTGATTCTTTGAAAACATAAAAAAAATTGATAAACCTTTAAGCTAGGCCCATCAAGAAAGAAAGAGAGACGGCTCAAATCAATAAAATCAGAAATGAAAAAAGAAAAACTACAACTGATACCAGAGAAATGCAAAGCATTGTAAGAGATCACTACAAATAATTATAGGCCAACAAAATGGACAACCTAGAAGAAATGGACAAATTCCTAGAAATGTAAATCTCCCAAAACTGAACCAGGAAGAAATAGAAAATATGAACAGACAAATTACCAGTAATGAAATTGAATTAGTAATAAACTCCCAACAAACGAAATCCAGGACCAGATGTTTTCAAAGGTGAATTCTACCAAACATTTAGAGAAGAGTTAACAACTACCCTTCTCAAAATATTCCAAAAAATTGCTGAGGAAAGATTGCTTCTGAACTCAATCTACCAGGTGAGCATCACCCTGATAAGAAAACCAGAAAAAGATAGCACAAAAAAGAAAATTACAGTCCAGTAATACCAACGAAAATAGATGAAAAACCCTCAACAAAATATTAGAAGATCAAATTCAATAATACATTGAAAAGATCATACACATGATCAAATGGGATTTATCACAGGGATACAAGAATGGTTCAATATCCGCAAATCGATCAATATGATACACCACCTTAACAAATTCAAGATTAAAAGCACATGATCATCTCAATAGATACAGAAAAAGCTTTTGACAAAATTCGACATCCATTTATAAAAACTCTCCACAAAGTTGGTATAGAGAGAACATACCTCAACGTAAGAAAAGCCATATTTGATAAGTCCACAGCTAACATCATACTCAATGATGAAAAGCTGAAAGCATTTCCTTTAGGATCAGGAACAAAACAAGGATGCCCACCCTCTCCACTTTTATTCAACATAGTATTGGAATTCATAGCTGCAGCAATCAGACAAGAAAAATAAATGAAAGGAATCCAAATTGGAAAAGAAGTAAAACTGTAACTGTTTGCAGATGATGTGATACTATATAGAGAAAATCCTGGGGCTTTCCTGGTGGTGCAGTGGTTAAGAATCCGCATGCCAATGCAGGAGAGACGGGTTCAAGCCCTGGTCCGGGAAGATCCCACATGCCGTGGAGCAGCTAAGCCCGTGCACTACAACTACTGAGGCTGCGCTCTAGAGCCCGCAAGCCACAACTACTGAAGCCCATTTGCCTAGAACCTGTGCTCCGCAACAAGAAAAGCCACCGCAATAAGAAGCTTGTGCACCATAACAAAGAGTAACCCCCACTTGCCGCAAGTAGAGAAAGCCCGTGCTCAGCAACAAAGACTCAACGCAGCCAAAAATAAATAAATAAATAAATAAATAAAAGAATTAATACTGTTAAAATAACCATACTATCCAAGGCAATCTACAGATTCAATGTAATCCCTCTCAAAATACCAATGCCATTTTTCATAGAACTAGAGCAAATAATTCTAAAATTTGTGTAGAACACAAAAGACCCTGAATAGACAAGCAATCTTGAGAATGAAAAACAAAGCTGGAGGTATTGTGCTTCCTGACTATACTACAAAGCTACAGTAATCAAAACAGGATGGTACTGGCACAAAAACAGACACATAGATCAACAAGACAAAATAGAGAGCCTAGAGATAAACCCACACTTATATGGACAATTAATCTGTGATGAAGGAGGCAAAAATATACAATGGAGAAAAGACAGACTCTTCAACAAGTGGTGCTAGGAGGGCTAAATGAAAAGAATCAAATTGGACTACTGTCTCACACCACATACAAAAATAAATTCAAAATGGATTAAAGAGTAAATGGAAGACCTGAAAGCATAACATTCCTAGAAGAAAACATAGGCAGTATATGTACTTTGACATCAGTCTCAGTAATATTTTTTAGGATCTCTCTCCTCAGGCAAGGAAAAGAAAAGAAAAAATAAACAAAGAAGACTATATCAAGCTAAGAAGCTTTTGCAAAGTGAAGGAAACTATGAACAAAATGAAAAGGCCACTTACGGAACAGGAGAAGATACTTGCAAGTGATATATCTGATAGGAGTGATATATCTAAAATATACAAAGAACTCATGCAACTCAACATCAAAAAACCCAAACAACCCAATTAAAAAATGGGCAGAGAATCTGAATGTACATTTTTGCAAAGAAGACACACAGATGGCCATCAGGCACATGCAAAATGTGCTCAACATCACTCATCGTTAGGAAAATGCAAATCAAAGCCACGGTGAAATATCACCTCACACCTGTCAGAATGGCTATTATCAAAAAGACATCAAAATACAAGTGTTGGTGAAGATGTGGAAAAAAGGGAACTCCTGTGCACTGTTGGTGAGAATGTAAATAAGTGTAGCCACTATGGAAAACAGAATGGAGATTCCTCAAAAAATTAAAAATAGAACCACCACATGATCCAGAAATACAACTCCTGGGTATTTATCAAAAGAAAACAAAAATACTAATTCAAAAAGATACACACATCACTATGTTTATTGAAGCATTATTTACAATAGCCAAGATAAGGAAGAAATCCAATACTCATCAATACATGAATGGATAAAGAAGACGTGATAAATATATGTATGTATATAGATGTGTGTGTGTGTGTATACACGCACAGTGGAATATTAGCCATAGAAAAGAATGAAATCTTGCCATTTTGCAACAACATGGATGGACCTAGAGGGATTATGCTAAGTGAAATAAGTCAGACAAAGAAAGTCAAATACTGTATGATATCACTTATATGTGTAATCTAAAAAAACAAAACAATTGAACAAAAATTACAAAACATAGAGTTATAGGTAAGTGAACAAATAGGTGTTTGATGGGGGAGGGAGGGGGTTAGAAGGAGGAAAGAAATATGTGAAGGAGATTAAGAGGTACAAGTTTCCAGTTGTGAAATAAATAAGTCAGGTGTATGAAATGTACAGGGTGGGGAATATAGTCAATAACTATGTAATGTCTTTGTATGGTGGCACATCGTAACTAGACTTATGATGATCAGTTTGAAATACATAGAAATATAGAATCACTATACTTCAGCACAGTGTTATAACACAGTGCTATAGGTCCTTATACTTTAAGAACCAACCAACCAACAAACAAACAGAGAAAATGAGATCTGATTACTAGAGATGGGGAGATGGGGAATTGGATCAAGGCAGTCAAAGGTACAAATTCTAGTTATAAGATAAAGTAGTACTGGGGATGTACAACATGATAAATGTAATTAACGCTGCTGTATGTTATATACGAACATTGTTAATAGAGTAAATCTCAAGTTCTCATCACAAGAAAAAAAAATGTCTTATTTCTTTAATTTCATACCTGTATGAGATGATAGATGTTCACTAAACTTATTGTTATAATCACTTCATGATGTGTGTAAATCAAATCATTATGCTGTCTGTATACCTTAAATTTATACAGTGCTGTGTGTCAATTTTATCTCAATAAAACTGGAAGAAACACATACACACACACACACATACACACAAACAAAAAACACAGTGATGCTCAGGTATCCTCTTTATCTTCCCCTCTGTTTTAGCAGTGTCATTCACTTCTTGCCCTATTCTTTACTTCTTTTCTTGTATTCAATGTATACCTGTAGTTCATTCACTCATTCATTCATTCAACAAGTATTGAGTGTTCCAGGTACAGTTCTAGTCATTGTATCATGTAGTGATATAACATATTGTGTTATAACTACTTCTTTCAATGTTCTACCTTATCACCTATAATGTAAACTCCTGGACTTGCAGAAGCCATGTCTGTCATTGTATTCTCAATGCCTGCAATACATGGCCCATTTAGAACCATTTGGTACCAGACACTTTAAAGGGCACTTTCAGCTGTGCTTCTAAGGTATACTATGAGATGGGTAGTAACAAACATAAATCCAGGTTTTTCATTGGAATAGAATATTTGAAATAATGAAATACCTCCCAATTCAGAAAACCATATATTCAGATTTTAACAAAGTATCTCATAGAGTAAAGAGACTTGACAAGGCATGGTTGAGAAACATAAATTAGATTACAAATACAATTCAATAAATGGCACAAAGAGACTTCTACCAATAGTTCTTATAATCAGTAATAATAGATAAACCCAGGTTGTTTCTAAAGACTATGAGAATATTTTTTCTTCCTCTTGACTTCAGCAGGATTGTTGAGGATGGCAGGTGATAGATTTTACTGATAGGAGGCTGGTGGAATCATAAATGCCTGGATCCCCCTTTTATTAGTTATCTCTTCCTGAACTTTTGTACAAGAATACAAGCAAAGGGGAATTAAATAAGGCAAAGTACTTTTTTCTAAACCTTTTGTGGTTCTGACACTAAACCTCAAGTAGAACTTCTGATACAGTAACTAGATAAAGGTAGGCTAGATTCCATGGAGAATGATTTCTACCTTCACAAAATTGGTCTCAGAAGCCTAAAACCAACGTAAGACAAGAGAATGTAAGAAAAGAATATATTTCCACAGAAGTCTATTGCAGAGCTAAGATGGACCCCCACCCTAAGCCTTTAGGGATGAGAGAAGAAGTGGCAGAAAATCAGAAAAAAAAAACCCAGGCCCAGTTTACCTTGTGGAGTGAGAGAACAGAAAAAAGAGAAGGTAAGGGGTGGGGGAGAAGCTTACTGAGTAGAAGGAGAGGAGTAATAATAATGGGCATTTATTGAGAGCTTACTATGTGTTGAACACTGTTCTCAGTGCTTTATGTATTAACTCTTAATCCTTGATTGCTCTTTTAATCGTTTTTGAATAATTTTTCTGTTTAATTTTTTTTGACTGACCTTTTAATCCTGGGAGGTAAGTACTATTATTAACCTTATTCTACATATGAGGAAACTGAAGTGCAGAATGTTTAAGTAACTAACTTGTTCAAGGTCACACAACAAATCAGTGTCAAAGAGTTTGGCCAGTCATAAAAGGCTTCCTCTTCTTGGAGGAAAGGGGAGATGGGAAAGGGATGGAGAGGAACATTGACACTAGTTCTGAAATTGCTATCCATTAGAGATGAATCAGAAAGGAGAATTACTCACATAACTGAAAATGGATCTGCATAGGTGGAAGAGAGGCAGCAGCATGATGCCGACAACAGATGCTCTGCTATGCTCACCATCATGCTTTCTCTCCCACTTTAGCCTTTTGTCCTTGGATGAGTGAAACTTTTGCTCCTCTGTCCTCATGGCTTAGGATTTTCTTCTCAAGAGGTTCTTGGTTGTCTTACATGAAGATAATTTTTCTGGGTTTGTCTCACCAGTCCTTTAGACACACCTAAATCCTAGAATCAATGTAGCTCAGCTCAAGCTCCAGGGGTAAAACTTTTAAAACATGCATTTTAAGGAATAAGAAAATACTGGATGTCATAAGGGCTTTTGGCTCAAGAAGAGCAGTAACATTAGATTTTCAGAATGTTATTAAAGATGTTTGTAGTCTACTTACCTGGTCTGATAATGTAACAAATGAAAGAATTTGTTATGTCCCACCAAACCCTCTAAATATTTTAGCCTTGTATTGATAAGTCATTATTGCTTTTATTATTTACATAGGTTTCTCCCCCTAAAAGACAATGTTTTTATCTTTTTTTTCCTCAAGTCCCTGATATGTTACCAGCATATGTGTATAAAACTTAGCAAATAACAAATGATTGATTTGAATTTTAGAATTTCTCAAAATTTCTAGAAATGGACTTCACATAGTCAATTTTAAGAGAAGTATGTTGGAAGAAAAATAAGATGTAATTTAAAAAGCAGAATGGATTAAAACAATTATGATTTGGATCTAATAAGTATTTGCTTTCAGTTATCAGATACTTCAGCTAGTGCTGTTTTTATAACCTATATCTATAGCAGGTGCTAGAGAAATTTCTTTTCTCAACCATAAGATATTTTTTTGGTGGATGGAGCTGACAAGAATTTTTAAAAATAAATTTGTCTTGCAAATTTAGTGTCCAAGAAGACTAATTAATTCCACAGATGGAGGTAACTTTATAGAATATAACACATAATAAAATGAAGAAAAGAAGAACATAGCTCAATTCAACAAATATTTCTGAGTATTTCCTATGTACAGGGACCGCATTAGATGCTGGAAGTATAAAGAAGAATAAATATTGGCTCTGTCATAGGAAAGCTTGCAGAAAAGGCACATGTTTGAAGAGGTTGTCTCTGTCTAATTGATGTGGAAGGTATAATTGGAGAATGGGGGGACAGGGGAGAGAAGCCTACCTAAGGTTTCAGGAAAGGTTAGTAAGCAAGTAATTTTGACTGAGCTGTATTCTGAAGGACGAGTAAGAGTTACTCAAGTAAAGAAGGAGGGCAGGATGTTCCAGGAATAGGAAAGAAAAATATCCAAGCTGTGCTCCAGAATCATGTGTGTTTGGAATTACCTACATTTGGTTTTACTAAAATCAAAAAGACAAGGGCCTAAATGATAGGTGAGGAGGCTGGGAAAAAAATGAAGCTCACATCTTAGAGATTCTTCTATTTCATGTCTTGGGCATGTCCTATAGACATTGCTAAGTAATGCTAAAAACATATGGTAAAAGCATATGCCAAAGACAAGATGAAAACTGTGTGGTGTACTTTAGTGGAAATCAGGGCAACAGAGAGACCAGAACAGATCTATGTATCACCTGTAGAAATTTAGGTGATAATAAGGATGGTATTTCAAATCCATAGAGGAATGCATAAGCCATGCAATAAGTAGTGTTAGAAAAATTAGTTACTGATTCAGAAAAAAGAAAAAGTAGACTTTTACCTTAACCATCCATAAAAATAAACTTCAGATGGGCTAAGCAACTGAATATAAAAGAAATTATTAAAGTATTTGGAGACCATACTGTAGCAAATTTTTATAAAATTGGAGGTGGAAAGGCCTTCTTAAATAAGACATAAATACCAGAAGCCATAAAAGAAAAAGATTGACAGATATAATCTCAAAAAAATTAAAAATTATCTCAGCATAATGAAAGGCATGATAAAGTTAAAAGGTGAGTAACACACAGAGAAAACTATTTGCAGTAAATTTATGGATGATTGGTTATTGTGTAGATTGTATACAGAGCTTCTATAAATATTTCAAAAATAGAAATATGGGTGGAGGTTATAAATAGGTAACTTATAGGAGAAATATAAAAGGCTAATAAACACATGAAAAGATGCTCATCAACAAATTTGGTAAATATGAATAAAATATAAATAATAGATGGGACTTCCCTGGTGGTGCAGTGGTTAAGAATCCACCTGCCAATGCAGGGGACATGGGTTTGAGACCTGGTCTGGGAATATCTCACATGCCATGGAGCAACTAAGCCCATGCACCACAACTACTGAGCCTGCGCTCTACAGCCCGTGAGCCACAACTGCTGAGCCTGCATGCCACAACTACTGAAGCCCACGCTCCTACAACCTGTGCTCCACAACAAGAGAAGCCACCACAATGAGAAGCCAGTGCACTGCAACGAGAAGTAGTCCCCGCTCGGCACAACTAGAGAAAGCCTGCATGCAGCAATGAAGACCCAACGCAGCCAAAAATAAAAATAAATAAATAAATAAATAAATTTATTTTTAAAAAAAGAAAACATTGGTGGGGATATTGAGAAACAGCTGCTTTCATACATGGTTGGTGGTAGTGTAAATTTTTGGAAGCAATTTAGCAATGATTTATTCAAATAAATAATTCACTCTGGTGGACATCCATCCTAACCATCTATGATTTCTGTTTGGGAATCAAAACACTTCCAGGTAAGCTGGCTCCACCTATAGCTTCAGAGGAGTGACATATGACTTAAGCCAGTCAAGACATTCTATTTCTCTAGCCACAATGGTTGATGGTGCAGGAGAGGACATGTGATCTAAGCTAATCAAATCAGATAGAATCTCAGGACTTTTGCTTAGAGCTCACGGCCAAAGCCACTCTCCCTTCCTGCTTGATGTAGATGGGGAAACACGATGCCACAGAAGCTGTTGGGAGCTAACTGGGATCAATGAGGTGAATTACCCTTGGGAGGAATTGAATATTAGGGAAGGAAGAAGAGAAAGATGGAAAGAAGTGGGATCCATTGGATCAAGCCTTTCCAAAAGCAAGTTCCTCACCTGGAGTTTGAATTTTAAACCAGCTTATAATTTCTCTGTTCACATATACTGGTCTGAATTGAGTTTTCTATCACTTGCAGCCCAAAGATTCCTAATTGATACATGCACATATACTTTAACTGAGTAATTTAATTTCTATGCATCTACTGTAAAGAAATACTTTGACAAAAACACAAGAATGTTCATTGCAGCATTGTTTGTAATAAGTGAAAAGTTGGAAACAACCTAAATATCTACCAACTGGGAGTCATTAAATAAATTGTCATAGGTCTACACATACGGCATCATACAGCTATTAAACAGAATGAAGTAGACCTCTATTACTTTTAATATATGCATTTTATATGTGTGTATAAGTAGGCATATAGACATCTAAATAAACAGAAAGAAAACTGAATGAGGGCCCATTAAATATTGACATTAGTTATCTCTAGAGGATTGAGAGTTGGGGGATTGTGAAGGGGAAGTTTCATTGTTCACTATGTATATTCTGAATTATATATTACCCAATATTAACATATTACATGGGTAATTATAAAAATATAATTACATGGTAATTATATGTTTTTATTTTAAAAATGGGATACTATGATGCATCTGAAAGATGTTATGCCTTTATCTAACAGGCTGGTGTTTCTAAAACTTTAGTCTGCACAATGATCATCCAAAGTGAAGTTTCCTAGACCCCAACCCACTGAATTTGAGTTGATAGGGCATAAACTGAGTTACATGGCTTGAAGTTTTCAGAGCACAGCTAGATGTTCATTTACATGTTATACTGTGTGTAGTAGAAATTTGAGTGGGACATAGTCAAGTTGGGAGACAAATTAGTAAGCCATTGAGGTAGTTTAGGTGAAAGACAAGGGCTTGAATAAGGATAGGGCTTGAGAGATAATGAGATAATCCAGCTAAAGAACTTAGAACATTATCTGACACATAGTAGACACTCAGTAAATGTTAGCTTCCACCTAACCCCATGTGGCAGAATGAAATTGCACCCCTATCTTATACCACTCACAAAAATAACTCAAACTGCATTAAAGACCTAAACACAAGACCAGAATCTGTAAAACTCCTAGAAGAAAACACACAGAAAAAGCTCCTTGACATTGGTCTTGCCAGTAATTACCTGGCTATGACACCAAAAGTACAAGCAACAAAAGCAAGGATAAACAAGAGGAACTACATCAAACCAAAAAGCTTTACACAGCAAAAGAAAAAAATCAACAAAATAAGAAGGCAACCTATGGAATGGGAGAAAATATTTGCAAACCATATATCTGATAAGGGGTTAGTATCCAAAAGACATAAGAAACTCATACAAGTCAGTAGCAAAAACAAACAAATGACCTGATTAAACAATGGGCAGACATTTTTCTAAAGAATATGTACAAGTGGTCACTAGATACATGAAAAAATGCTCAACACCATTAATCATCAGGGAAATGCAAATCAAAACCACACGAGATATCACCTCACACATGTTAGAATGACCATCATCAAAATGACAAAAGATAAGTGTTGATGAGAATATAGAGAAAAGGGAATGCTTGTTGTTGTTGTTCCCATTGTTGGTGGGAATGTAAATTGGTGTAGCCTCTTTTGAAAACTGTATGGAGTTTCCTCAAAAATCTACCATATGATCCAACAATATACTTCTGGGTCTATATTCAAGGGAAATGGAAAAAGGCTCTTGAAGAGATATTTTCACTCCCATGTTCATTGCACCATTACTCACAATAGCCAAGATATGGAAACAACTTAAGTGTTCATCCACAGATGAATGGATAAAGAGGCTATGATATTCCACACAGTGAAATATTATTTAGCGATGAAAAAGAAGAAAATGCTGCTCTTTGTGACAACCTGGATGCACCTGGAGGGTATTATGCTAAGTGAAATGTCAGACAGAGAAAGACAAATACTGTATGGTATCACTTATATGTGAAATCTAAAAAAACTGAATTCAGAGAAAGAGAGAAACAGAGAAACCCAGTGCAGCAGGGGGGCAGGGAAAATGGGGAGATGTTGGTTAAAGGGTATAAACCTCCAGTTATAAGATTAAGAAGTCCTGGGAATATAATGTACAGCATGGTGATTATAGTTATTAATACTGTATTATATACTTGAAAGTTGCTAAGTGACAGAATGGAGGTGTTAGCTAATGCTATAGTAGTTAATATTTTGCTATATATAAGTGTACCACATCAACACATTGTACACCTTAAACGTATACAATGTTATATGTCAATTCTATCTCAATAAATCTGGGGAAAAAGTCTGCATTTAACATGTAAATGTTATAAGCAATAAATGTTGTTTTCAAATCCTAAAAAAAAGTTAGCCTCCACCATTAACTACTACTTCTATTACTACTACTATGAAGGGTTCTAAAAACATTTGAAAATAAGAATCAGCAAATACGTAAGAACATAGGAGGCCTTAATAATAAATTAAGTGAACCTAATTCATATATGTATATTAATATCAATATTAATGTTTTATATCTGTAAATAAATTTGTGTAAATTCTATACCACAAAAATATAGAACATTCTTTTCAAATACCCACAAACCAGTGTCAAAAATTGACAAAGACAATTACAGTAAAGTAAAAAAGTAAAAATCATGCAAACATTCCTCAATAAATTAGAAAAACTAGAAATTAACAAAAGAAATCTCAGAAAACAAAAGCCTTTACCATTTAGAAAATAAGACATTATTTTCTAAAGAACCCTTGTTTCAAAGACAAGATATAAATAAAGAC
The DNA here is from genome assembly GCF_965194825.1 of Balaenoptera physalus. Taxonomy (NCBI): domain Eukaryota; kingdom Metazoa; phylum Chordata; class Mammalia; order Artiodactyla; family Balaenopteridae; genus Balaenoptera; species Balaenoptera physalus. The sequence goes on from NC_138892.1 coordinate 72,028,739, forward strand.
TGTAGAACATCCAGAAAATAATGATAATGAAAACCTTGTGTATTAGAAACTATGGGGTACATCTAAGCAGTATTTATAGGAGATACACCTTTAAATACCTATATAAAAAACAGAATGAAATGTAATTGGATTAGCATTCAACTCAAGGAGTTTGAAAATGACAACAAAATAAATGAAAAGAAAGTGCACAGAAGAGTTAATAAAGATACAAGAATAAATTAATGAGTTAGAAAATAGGAAAGTGGGACTTCCCTGGTGGTCCAGTGGTAAAGAATCTACCTTCCAATGCAGGGGACCCAGGTTCGATCCCTGAACAGGGAACTAAGATCCCACACACTGAAGGGACACTAAGTCTGCATGCCACAACTACTGAGCTCGTGCACCTCAACTAGAGAGCCTGAGTGCCACAAACTACAGAGCCCACTTGCCCTGCAGACTGTGCACCACAACTAGAGAAGAGAAAACTGCACGCCACAACTAGAGAGAAGCCCGCGCGCCACAACAAAAAATCCCACACACCTCAACGAAGATCCCGTGTGCCACAACTAAGACCTGATGCAGCCAAAAATAAATAAATAAATCTTTTAAAAAAATAGGAAAGTAACAACTAATAAAATAAAAAGCTTGGGCTTCCCTGGTGGCGCAGTGTTTGAGAGTCTGCCTGCCAATGCAGGGGACACAGGTTCGAGCCCTGGTCTGGGAGGATCCCACATGCCGCGGAGCAACTGGGCCCGTGAGCCACAATTACTGAGCCTGCGCATCTGGAGCCTGTGCTCCACAACAAGAGAGGCCACAATAGTAAGAGGCCCGCGCACCGCGATGAGGAGTGGCCCCCGCTTGCCACAACTGGAGAAAGCCCTCGCACAGAAACGAAGACCCAACACAGCCAAAAATAAATAAATAAATAAAATTAAAAAAAAAAAAAAAAAAGCTTATTCTTTGAAATGAGCAATAAATTAGATAAACAAAGCCAACTGAGTCAAGAAAAAGGGGAGAAGGTGCAAATACGAAAAATGAGAAATGATTTAGGGCCAAATAACCACCACCAGCCCCCCCCACACACATGGAAATTAAAAGGCAAGAGACTACTTTGTTCACATCTCTGCAAACAAATTGGAAAATTTGATAAAAAGGACAAATTTCTAGGAAAATAAAATTTACTTAAGTCCAGAAAAGACTGGAACTCTGAACAGAATGATTTTAATGGGAGATATAAAGTTGTCAAAGATCTTTCCTTTGGAAAAACATCCTGTGAAGTCTACCTCATCTTTAAAATATAAATAATTCCAAAGCTCTTTAAACTGTTCCAGCTCACAGAAAAATTCACAAATACTGAGGCAAAATCCTAAGTTAAATAATAGCAAAGAGAGTTCTATAGCACATTAAAATAGTGAGATAACATGATCAACAGGAGTTTACTCTAGGAATGCAAAATGTGGTTTGATACGAGGAGAAAGTCATGTGACCATCTTCACTTATGCTGAAAAGGCATGGGACAAAATTCATGATCCATTCTTGATAAAAACACTCAAAAATGGAAAATAAACAAAATAGAAAGTCCAGAAGTAGATCCAAGTATACAATGTCAATAGGGTATTCTAAAGGTGTCATCTCAAATCAGAGGAATAACAATAAATGGTGAATCCACTGGGACAGTGGTACATGATTATAACTATTCTTTAAACTCTACATATCAATATATACTTTGTACATATGTCTCTACACATGATATGTTCACAATAAAATAATATACAATGGTGAGAATCCTGTTTTAGAAACTAAGGGGTCTTTTGGCCATTATAACAGCTTCCTTCATCTATGAATATCTTTGTTACCTAATGCACAAAGGACTCCTCGAATCAGTAAGAAAACCATAGGAAATCCAATAAAAAAATAAGCAAGACATACAAATAGGCAATTCATAGAAGGAAAAATATGAATAGCTATCAAGTGTAAAAAGAAATGTTTGTCAGTAATCAGAGAAATTAAAACCACAAAGGAATACTGGCTTACACCTATCTGCGTGGCCAACCTTAGGAAGTGGAAAAGTACCAAGTGCTGATGGAGAATGTGAGCAAACAAGGTTCATGAGGGCAGGGACATTGTCCAGTTTTGAATCTCCACTATAAAAGGTTTTTTTGCAGGCATAGATGCTGATTTGCAGGCATAAATGCCCTATATTTATGTGCTTGGGTGGTCCACTTCCACACTAATTCTGGACTTGGCCACGTGACTTGTTTTGACTGCTGAAAAATAATAAAAGTGATTCAATCAGAGATTTGCAAAGTAATTGTTCTTTGTCACTTAACCTCTCTTGCTGTTTTTTGGGCCCTGAGATGCCCATGTGAAGAAGACCAGACTAGCCTCCTAGATGATGAGACACCTGTGGAGCAGAGACATGAGCTGTCCCAGCTAAGGCTCCAGCGATTTGAATCAGCCTCCAGCTGACCTGGTGGAGCATGCGAGAGCCCAGCAGAGATCACCTAAGACTAGCAGAAAACTGCTCGGCTGAGTCCAGCTTAAAATACTGATTTACATAATTATGGACTAAACAAATGATAACTTTTAAGCCACTAAATTTTGGGATAATTTGTTATGCAGGAAAGCTAACTATTATACCTGCTTCTAGGACTGTACATGGAAAATAAAAGGGGTGCTTAATAATATTTTGTTGAATAAATGAATGACAACACCTTTCAAGGATATATACATATCTAAAAATATATTTAACGCATTAGAAAGGGTGACTTTGTGGGGCAAGAGAGCATGGAAATGGGAAGGGGGAATTATAGCGAAGAAAGTGTCAAGGATTTAGAAGGCTAGAGGTTCACAGGAAGGGAAATCATAGATTTAGATGGAAGATGATTTGCATTTTGTATATGTTGAAGTTAGTAGAAAATCTATGTGGAGAGGAAGGTAACAAAATAGCTGTAGTATTTATTAGAATTTGTAGTTTTTTAGTCTGTGATTTTAAACAAATGGAAGAGGAAAAAAAAAGAACAGAATAATTATTACATTTAGTTTCTTACCAATTGTGAAACTACACTGAACAATGTTGTGTTTAGTCCCAGGTTGCCCAGCTACAAATGTGGATACCCACTCTTGTGGACAAAGATTTACATGCACTGAAAAAATTCAAAGACTATCCTATAGATTTGGAAGAGCCACTGGCTTACACATATGTAATTTTGTTCATATAGCACAAATAGCTGTCACTGTTTAAGTATCGATCTGTGACCATTGGGAAGGAAATTTAATAATCATTCAGATGTAAAAATCCTGGTACGTTTTTAAAAACGCGGATCTGGCTCATTTCTTAAAGTCAGTGGAAAGGACCACGTACTTTGGATTAAAAGTGTTAGTAGTTCTGAGATCTTGGGCTCACCAGACTCTCAGTGTCTCACTTAAAAGGGAGATCATAGTATCTGCTTTGAAAACTTATAGATTTGTTCTGAGAATTTTATGAGACAATAGAATGAAAGTGATTTGTCAAACGGGAGACCACACAAAGTAATTGGAGGGCCTATGTGCTGACTGCTCTTTTTGATCCATTTTCTGTATCTTATGTGTGATGGCATAACAGGCCTTATTCTACAACACAGGCAATGTCACTCTTCATCTAGTTATCACTTAGGCCATTCTGAGCTCTTTGGGACATAGTAGGCCTTTGAAAAAGCTTCTGTTTTTATTCATTGTAACTGTCAGATGCAGCATTCCGTAACTAACCCTGTTACGGAATGTCTTCTAATTGTGTAAGGAGTTTAAACGATGTGAAGAGGGGCATAATGAATAGAGCAACTTGTGAACAAAATGAAATTTCTTACTCAGTCCTCTGGTTGGCTCTAGTTAACATGCTCATAACTACAGTGTTAGTTCTAAGAAGGTCATTTGTGATTAAAGGAATACTGAAGAATATTTGTTTCATAAAAGAGATGACATTGTAATAAGTGGCTTCCCAGGCCTGCACTCCCTTGGGTAGAAACGTTTTGCTAGGCAGAGTCCTTGGAGAGAGTCTGTTTGGTGATGATATATAAAAAGTTATTTATAACTATTAAGAAACTCCATATTGAGATTGTTTTGTATGTAAAATTGATTGGTTTAACTCTTCAGGCACTTCCGTTAATGTTTTTACCACTGAAACTGTAGATTCTGCTGTCTACTCTCTCACCTAGAGTAGGGATCCCTTTAGCAGTATCCTGGCTGGGCTTCATCTAGCCTCACTTTACCAGTCCCAGTAATGGGAGACTTGTCACTTTCAGGGCCAGTCCCTCTGAAAGCATTCTCCTATGGTAATTGTTCAAATGAAGCACCCACGTTTGGTCCCATTTGTCCTAATTCTACCCTCTTGGGCAAGATAGAGTATGTGTACTTTTCTCCCTGGCTCAAATGTAGGGTTTACAGAAAAAATCCTTTGTAGATATTGCATTCCTCTCCCTTACCACTGCTCCTTCCTCCCCTTTCTGCTACCCTGATGAAAATCACAAATGTAATGATTCAATCACATTTTTACTTTCCCTAAGTTCCATGCCCCCTGCCAGCTCTCTCCTCAGATATCTCCATGGTTATACCTGAAGTTGGAAAAAGGTCCTTAGCCTAACACTTCAAATATTTCCACTTGCCCTTCCTACAAGCTTCTCTAGGATCTTCAGACTTTAGCCAGTGTATTCAGGATGATATTGAATAGATTTGGAATTTTTTCTGAAGATGTGATCAATGATAAATATTTACACATATTTTTCATTACTAAAACAGATTATACATTAATATGATTCTAAGAACACCACCTGAACGGATCAATTCAGCCCTTATAAACCGTTGTTGAGTAGGAACTTTGTGTCCTATAGGCGTCTTTCACCATAATGCAGGGCACATAGTAGCTGCTCAAGTAATGTTGAATGAACTAAATGCAAAAACTCAGGCAAAGAAAAATTTCTACACATGTATTTGTGTTCCTGAACTTCCTTGGGTAGAAACGTTTTGCTAGGCAGAACAAGGTCAAAAAAATTGGAAAATAGCAGGCACTTGGGATAATGGGAAAGCAGCAGGATCTGTTTAGCCTCTGCCAGGAAGGAAAAAATCTTGATGAGATAAGCTTATTTCCATGACATGTAACCTCTTAGTTGCATTGGAGGTATGGCTAAGAGGGATTTGAACTGAATGCTTCTTCCTTGGGTGAGTCTGCCAATGAAGAGAAAATAAGAAAAAAAGTTATTAGAAATGCAGTCATATAGTAAAAAAATCCCCATGCTAGAGTGCTACCGCATAGACTACCTATGCTCTGTGATTATTTCTTGGAAGGAGAACGAGTCCATTTCTGTCATTGTTAACCCTCTCCCCTCTCCTCAGAGGGTTCTGATTCTCTATGGCTAAGACCTCTAATTATCAACTTTGACTGCTAAAATTGCTCTATTTAATAAAACTTCTACTCTTCAAGTGTTCTGGTAACCGGAGAAATCACTGGAGTGTGAAGAATGGCAGGAAACAAGGTAGTGGGGGAGTGGTAGGGGGTATTCCCCAAATCAGTGGCTCCAAGTCTGCTGGAATCCTTGAGTTACCAAAAAAAATAGTTTCCAAATAATGATGTTAAAATCCTGTTCAATTACGATCTTCATTCATCATTATTTCATAAAAGATTGGACTTTTTTGGAGTAAAAGTAGTATAGAACATACTTATTTTAACAAAGACCAATTAACCCCCCCCCACCAGCTTTACTGAGGTATAATTGACAAATAAAATTTTAAGACATTTAAAGTGTACAATGTGGTGATTTGATATATGTACACATTGGGAAAGTATTCCCCCCATCAAGTTAATTGACACATCCATCACCTCATGTATTTACCTTTTTCTTTTTTGCGTACAACATTTAAGTTCTACTCTCTCAGCAAATTTCAATTATACAATACAATGTTATCAGCTATAGTCAACGTGATCCTCAGATCATATTCACCCATCACTGAAAGTTTGTACATTTTTGCTAACCTTTCCCTACTCCTTTCCTTCCCAGCCCCTGGCAACCACTTTTCTCCTCTCTGTTTCTATGAATTTGACTTTTTCTTAGATTCTGCATATAGGTGATACCACGCAGCACTTGTCTTTCCTCATCTGGCTTATTTCACTTAGCATAATACCCTCAAGGTCCATCCATGTCATCCAAAATGACAGAATTTCCTTCTTTTTTAAGGCTGAATAATATTCCATTGCCTATATACCATATATATTTTTTATCCATTCATCCCTCAGTGGACATTTAGGTTGTTTTAATACCTAGGCTATTGTGAACAGTGCTGCAACGAACATAGGAGTACAAATACTTCTTTGAGATAACGATTTTGTTTCCTTTGGATACATGCCCAGAAGTGGGATTGCTGAATCATATAATAGTTCTATTTTTAATTTCTTGAGGAATTTCTATACTGTTTTCCATAGTGGAAAGGCTGAGTCTTTAAACAAAATAAATTCAGCTTTATGAAAATATCAGTTTTTAAAAAATGTAACAGCAGCAACACTTTTAGCATAGACTAGTAACTATAGGGTAACCACTCCAGTGCTGAACTGGATGGCTGGGAGGTACACTGGTGGCAGAAGGGCTGTCCCAGGCAGGGATTCAGGGGCTCACAGGACATCACTTGAATGAGAGTGTGGTTAGTCAGCTGGCTGTCTAAGCTAACAGGAATTTGTACATATTTGTGGATTTGATGAATTGTACAGTACTTCTCTTGGCTAATGATATTCTGATCAGTAATATCACCACAATTATCCTGCTAAGGGCAAGTGAAGTCAGATGAAAATTGTTGAGTCTGGAGAAATATTTATGACCTGGCAATTCAGTTGACGGTATAATTCTGTGGTCCATTCTATAAATAGAGCCTGTAGTTTTGAACCAAATTTAAATTGTCATTTTCAAAGTATCTGTTATTGTTGTTTTATTTTTCTGTTTATGAGGAAGACCCAAATAAGTTGCTTTCATGTTTCAAGTATAATCCAGGTGACCTGATTGTACCAATTAAGATTTTTTGTTATAACAATAGAAACTAACTTGTGTTAACTTAAGTAGATAAGGAAATTTTATTGAAGAACACTGGACCCAGAAATGTCAGAAAGTCTAAAGAGCTAGGCTTGGAAGAAGGATAGGAATGCAAGGAGGCTGGGCAACCAGGACCAAAGTCAAATTCACACCCTGGAACATGTTGCTGGGGACTGTTGCCATCAGCGTCTCAGTCTGGGCTCCCAGTGGTGCTGTGTGTTGCTGTTAACTCTTCCAGAGTCAATCTTTCCTGCTTTACTTCTTTTAATGTCAGATAAAGAGTTACAGGTGAGGACATTCAGACCAGCTGAAGTCACACAATTTGTCACTATAGTTTAGGGGTAGGGAAGGCACTAAGTTTTAGGGATAAGGAGGGCCATATTTGGACTTGAAGTAATCCCTTAAACATTGGCAATCGGGCTAGACAGCCAAAAAGGTGAATATCTACATGTGACCATGGAATAAGGCCATGCTTCCATTTTGTGCCCAGATCTTTAGCATATGAGTTCCTTTCCTGCTTGCTATGCCTTTTACCACAGTCTTTGATTCACCTGTCCCTAGAAATCCTCAGGACATGTGTTCAGGCTCCTCAGATATTTTGGGTTGTTCCTTGTCCGTTTAGCCCATCCTCTGGCTCTGGGTCTTTGTTCTTTCTTCAAAAGATCATCCCTCTGTCCACTCCCACCACTATTATTCAACACAGTTTTGGAAGTCCTAGCCACGGCAATCAGAGAAGAAAAAGAAATAAAAGTAATACAAATTGGAAAAGAAGAAGTAAAACTGTCACTGTTTGCAGATGACATAGTACTATACATAGAGAATCCTAAAAATGTCAACAGAAAACTACTAGAACTAATCAATGAATTTGGTAAAGTTGCAGGATACAAAATTAATGTGCAGAAATCTCTTGCATTCTTATACACTAATGATGAAAAATCTGAAAGAGAAATTATGGAAACACTCCCATTTACCATTGCAACAAAAAGAATAAAATACCTAGGAATAAACCTACCTAGGGAGACAAAAGACCTGTATGCAGAAAGCTATAAGACACTGATAAAAGAAATTAAAGATGATACCAACGGATGGAGAGATATACCATGTTCTTGGATTGGAAGAATCAATATTGTGAAAATGACTATACTAACCAAAGCAATCTACAGATTCAATGCAATCCCTATCAAATTACCAATGGTATTTTTTATGGAACTAGAACAAATCATCTTAAAATTTGTATGGAGACACAAAAGACCCTGAATAGCCAAAGCAGTCTTGAGGGAAAAAAACGGAGCTGGAGGAATCAGACTCCCTGACTGCAGACTATACTACAAAGTTACAGTAATCAAGACAATATGGTACTGGCACAAAAACAGAAACATAGATCAATGGAACAAGATAGAAAGCCCAGAGATAAACCCATGCACCTATGGTCAACTAATCTATGACAAAGGAGGCAAAGATATACAATGGAGAAAAGACAGTCTCTTCAATAAGTGGTGCTGGGAAAACTGGACAGCTACATGTAAAAGAATGAAATTAGAATACTCCCTAACACCATGCACAAAAATAAACTCAAAATGGATTTGAGACCTAAATGTAAGACCAGACACTATAAAACTCTTAGAGGAAAACATAGGAAGAACACTCCTTGACATAAATCACAGCAAGATCTTTTTTGATCCACCTCCTAGAGTAATGGAAATAAAAACAAATGGGACCTAATGAAACTTCAAAGCTTTTGCACAGCAAAGGAAACCATAAACAAGACGAAAAGACAACCATCAGAATGGGAGAAAATATTTGCAAACGAATCAACGGACAAAGGATTAATCTCTAAAATATATAAACAGCTCATTCAGCTCAATATTAAAGAAACAAAGAACCCAATCCAAAAATGGGCAGAAGACCTAAATAGACATTTCTCCAAAGAAGACATACAGATGGCCAAGAAGCACATGAAAAGATGTTCAACATCACTAATTATTAGAGAAATGCAAATCAAAACTACAAAGAGGTATAACCTCACACCAGTTAGAATGGGCATCATTAGAAAATCTACAAACAACAAATGCTGGAGAGGGTGTGGAGAAAAGGGAACCTTCTTGCACTGTTGGTGGGAATGTCAATTGATACAGCCACTATGGAGAACAATATGGAGGTTCCTTAAAAAACTAAAAATAGAATTACCGTATCATCCAGCAATCCCACTACTTGGCATATACCCAGAGAAAACCGTAATTCAAAAAGACACATGCACCCGAATGTTCATTGCAGCACTATTTACAATAGCCAGGTCATGGAAGCAACCTAAATGCCCATCGACAGACGAATGGATAAAGAAGATGTGGTACATATATACAATGGAATATTACTCAGCCATAAAAAGGAACGAAATTGAGTCATTTGTTGAGACGTGGATGGATCTAGAGACTGTCATACAGAATGAAGTAAGTCAGAAAGAGAAAAACAAATATCGTATATTAATGCATGTATGTGGAACCTAGAAAAATGGTACAGATGAACCGATTTGCAGGGCAGAAATTGAGACACAGATGTAGAGAACAAACGTATGGACACCAAGGGGGGAAAACCGCGGTGGGGTGGGGATGGTGGTGTGCTGAATTGGCGATTGGGATTGACATGTATACACTGATATGTATAAAATTGATGACTGATTAAAAAGAAAAAAAAGAAAAAAAAAAAAGATGACTCAAAAAGAAACTATTTGTGACCAAATTCCAGATCAGACAAAACAATGGCAAATAGAATCACAGGTAAAATTCTGAAGAGTTCAGTTCCACAAGGGACAAAAAATAACACAAACAACCAAATGGAACAAACATACATTCTTTAAAAAATCTAGGCTTGCAGCATAGATTAAATATAATCAAATATAAATTAAATATAACATTTGCTTATAAGTTTGAGTACTAGTTTGATCATAGAAAAAAACAAGCAAATGAAAAATCTGACAATAAGAGTGTTTAAAAGACCAAAGGCAATAAAACTCCCCACATTCTCTGGTAAAAATTTCAACTGCCATTCATCCCTGGAATATTAGTTACATTTTCTTAAAAAATCAACTTAGAAATTTTTAAAAATTCTTAGAGATTTAGTTCAGTTCAGCAAACTTATATTGAAAAAATATTATGAACTAAATGCTGAATTAAAGTGAGAGATTACAAAAATGACTAGAATACAACCCTTTTCTTTCTTGTAATACTTGTTTCTCTTATAATACCTGTCTTCAAGTAATATAAGACTGAAAGCCTGGAATGTTTCAAGGTAATTGAAATATATCAGTGTTCATAACCAACCTCCTATACCAACAGAAAAAAAAAATCTGCCCTTCTGGAACTTACGTTCTAATGATGGAGAGTGGTGTGCATAAAATAGACATAAATAAATTTTATAATATGTTGGAATTCTAGAAAGGCATCTCTGAAATGGAAAATAAGGAGCATGGTGGGAGAAATCAAGAATACACAGATGAAGGTGGGTGTGGTAAGTGGATTATAAATTTAAATGGGTTGGTGAAGATAGGAGCCATCAAGAAATTAGCATTCAAGCAAACATTTGAAAGAGGTGAAAAAGAGATGGCCTTTATTTCCTGGGGGAAGAGTGTTGCAGGTGGAGGGATCAGCCAGTGCAAAGGCCCTAAGGTGGGAATATTGTTGGTGTGTGCTATAGACTGAATGTCTGTGTCATCCTAAAATTCATGTGTTAAAAGCTGAACTCCAAGGTCATGTTATTGGATGGTTGGGGCCTTTGGGAGGTGATTAGGTCATGTAATCACCTTGTCATTGTAAATCAACTATACTCCAATATAAACTAAAAATTAAATTCAAAAAACAAAACAAAACAAAACAAAAACCCCAAAACAAAGGTAATGAGAGCATAAAGACGGCAGTTCACATGGACTTGTTAGGAATTTGGCTGTTACTCTCAGTGGGATAGAAAACCATTGAAGGGTTTGGAACTGCAGGTGACATGAATCTTAACATTTAAAAATAACACTTTAGCTGCTATGTTGAGAATACGTTATAGAGGAGTCCAGAGTGAGGGCAGAAAGACCAGATGGAAGAATATCATGGGAGAAATAATGGTGGTTTAGACTAAGGTAGCATCGGTTGTGGTATAAAGAAGTGTGAGTTCTTTACTGATCCATGGGATTTTAGATCAGCATTGGGAAACCAGACTGGTCTATGTTTGATGGATTGATGCCAATACATTAAATTAGACTCTGCTTGTGTAAAAAAAAAAAAAAAAAAAGATCATGCCTCCCACAATTAGGTTGAGATGAGGTTGTAAAGTTAAAGAGATTTAATGGAATAATCAAAACTAATCAAAAGTGATTGTAATTGAGAAAAATGAAATGTATACCAGCCATGGCTGCTGTTTGAGTGAAGCCGTGTCCGTGAGCTACCATCTGCGACTCCATCATCAGCCCCAGACTGCTGTCCTGTCACCAATGCCTCTTCATCTCCCTGCCCTTGAGCTTGTTTCTCTTTCTTTCCTAAAATGAAATAATCTGTGAAATGAAACTTGGTCAACAGAGAATAACAAGCTAGTAAATATATAGAGATCATCACTTTCTAGGTTCCATTCTAAATTTCTTATGTATCAACCCACATAATCCTCAGGTTACCCATGAAGAGGACTATTATCCAGTTTTACAGATGAAAACGGAGGCAAAAAGATATTAGTAAACTGTGAAGAAGTTGAGACAGTCTGGGACCTGGGACCCTCTGCTGCAGTGCTGCAATGCTGCACCTGGACACACCTTTCCTCGAGCAACAAAATACAAAGAAACTGTATGGGACTAAAAATAACTGCGTCCAGGAGCCTTTGGGGCAAATTCTGGACAAAAGATACAAAAAGACCAAAAAAAAAAATCCCAACTGCCACTTCTGAAAAGCTGGGAGCAAAAGCAGGGTACTGCACATGCCTCCTGCACTCAACACCACCTAAGGGGTCGGCAAAACACCTAAGCCACCCCTCTGGCTGGACCCCTGGACACACCCCAACCCTTACCCCATATAAGGAGCAAGCTTGCCACACCTCCACCCCCCAGGGAGCGAGCAAGGGAACCTGTTACTTGTTCTCACCTCCCTGCTGCAGCAGGGGTCCCAATACAGCCTTGCCTGAATTTGTTGTCTGGCCTCTAGTCAATTTCTAATGATTGGGGATGGCCAAGAACCCTGGTCAGTATCAAAGTCACATGGCTAGTAAACAGAAGAAGCTAGGATTTGAACCTAGGTAATATTAACGCCATGATCTGAGTGTATAACCACTGAACTATGCTTTATAGTTTCCTATAAAAATACTGATCAGAATAAACAGCCCAGCCCGTTAGCAGCACCGAGTCTGTCACCTCTATTCCAGAATAAGTTCTTTGCTTTATCTTTGCATAAACAGAAAGTTTATTGAAAGGATTTTCTCAAATCATAGGAGCAGTTTGCACCCAAGGAATTGAAGACTTCCTCTCCAGAAAAGTAGAAAAACCACTTGCAGACTTAAAAATAACAGTTTTCTTTACCTTCAACCAACAATTCTTTTTTTTTTTAATTAAGTTTATTTATTTATTTATTTATTTATTTATTTATTTATTTATTTATTTATGGCTGCATTGGGTCTTCATTGCTGCGCGCAGGCTTTCTCTAGTTGTGGCGAGCAGGGGCTACTCTTGGATGCGGTGTGTGGGCTTCTCATTGCTGTGGCTTCTCTTGTTGCAGAGCATGGGCTCTAGGCGAGAGGGCTTCAGTAGTTGTGGCGTACGGGCTTAGTTGCTCCGCGACATGTGGGATCTTCCCGGACCAGGACTCAAACCTGTATCCCCTGCATTGGCAGGTGGAGTCTTAACCAACGTGCCACCAGGGAAGTCCCAACCAACAATTCTTCACCAACAAAAAAATATCCTTGGCTCAGTCGGAGTCTTATCACCCTGTTAAACACAGCGGGCTTTTCTCCAAATGGTAAATGAAAAAACCTAAAAGGTGTACAGTAGCCATTAGGCAGCAAGAAGTCAAGATATAAATAAGGTATGGTCTATTTCACTAAAATTCTTTTATTTATTTGAAGGACAAAAGTTTCCATGCCTGACATTTCCCCTTTGTGTGTAGTACTGATTGCTGGAAGTTTTATGCTAAAGCCCACTCATGTGCTTGCATTGAAATATTGCCTTGCTTTAGTGATTTAATACATTCAGATACCAATACCATGCATACGATTCATCAATTTGAAATCACCATGCTGTGTTTTGAGTGTGACATGTAGTTCCATTGTCAAAAGACTGCTAGCAAAAATGGTCTTTGAGCTGTGTGACGAAAACCAGGAAATCTGGAACGGCAAGCCTCTCTTTTAATCTTTTTATCTTTATTCTTTGGTTAACAAACACTGAGTTGCATGTGAGGCTGTTTAAGATTCGCCTTCCTGTTTAAATTTTGAGAACTGGCTTTTGCATTTGTTTTTAAAAGCCCTTCTTTCTTAGATGGGTCCCTTGGATCGACTCTTGCTTTAGTGTGAATAACGGTCCTGGCTTCTTTGAAATCCTTTGATCATGTTAATGTTCAAGAGGGCCCATAAATGAAAGGGTTTCAGAGCGGACAGTATAGCTTCTCATTAATCCCACACAGGATTCATCCCATCTCAACCGTCAGAGACAGTTCATGAAGGAGTCTGGCATTAAGAAGGAAAATGAGCACACTTCTCACACTTGATAAAGATCTGTATTAACTGTATAAAAAATGAGTTAGGCACCCTGGTGATGACTCTGACAACAAAATAGCAATAAAACCGATGATTAAAAATGAAGAAGACTGGCACTCTTTAGTAATTGGAATCAGAGCTCTTAACCTTTGTGGTCATATACATATTTGTCTCGAGATATTAAGTTGAAAAGTCATTATTTGCTGGTGTTTTGGTAGCTCTGTGGATTTGCTTTACGGGGAGACACAGAGTCTAATTCTGTGTTTGGAGCTGGGCTCAATATATCCTCAAAGTTCAATAAATGTTTGCAATTACTGCAGTTATTTAGAGGACTGTGAAGTTGGCGGAGGCAGGCAAAACACCCAGCTACTCCTCTGGTTCCACGTTGCAGGTGGGAGAGGCAGTAGAAGTGGCAGGTCTGAAATAGCTGAAGGGTCCTAGTCCAATACATCGTAAGGGCTCCTGTATCTCCTGCTTATTGTCTCACTTTGTTAGAGCCAACTCCTTTCCTTCCTTCTCAGCACCCTTACTTATTTATTTATTATTTATTTGTCTTTTTTTTCATTCAACAAATATTTAGTGGATGTATTTTTAAAATCAGGCACTGTATGGTGAGTTGACAATTCACTGATGAAGAAAGCAGACATACTTTTTTTTTTTTGGAAGGTTTTGATTAACCTAAAGTATCTTTTTAAAAATTAATTAATTAAACAATTAATTAATTAATTTTTGGCTGCGTTGGGTCTCCGTCGCTGCACGCAGGCTTCCTCTAGTTGTGGTGAGTATGGGTTACTCTTCATTGCGGTGCGTGGGCTTCTCACCACAGTGGCTTCTCTTGTTGCAGAGCACAGGCTCTAGGTGCACGGGCTTCAGTAGTTGTGGCTCACGGGCTTAGTTGTTGCATGGCATGTGGGATCTTCCCGGACCAAGGCTTGAACCCGTGTGCCCTGCATTGGCAGGCAGATTCTTAACCACTGCGCCAACAGGGAAGCCCAGACATACTTCTTATGTTCATGGAGCTTACATTTTCCTCAGTGAATGAGTCAGAACCAAAGAGGATTATTCAACCACCTGTGCCAAAGAGGATTATTCCACCTGTGGAATTGGGTCATATTGCATAGTATTTGAGCCTGGATAGCTGTCTTATATTTAGATATGTTCATAGAGATAACTTACAACGTAACATAATTACTCATAGATCTTTAATTTTTAGATGTTAGTAGACCACAAATGTCAGATTTTAGGTGGTAAAAAGATTCCTTTTGGCTTGTTTGCCTCACATTCAAGTTCATCAAATACAAAGGCTTTCTTCACTAAAAATGAGGCAGAGACTTTGTTATAATTATTTTTCTTTTATGGTTATGTTTCTTCTTCACATATACACTTTAGACATTTCTTTACTGTAATAAATTGGTAGTAAAATTTCTTAATTTTTGTTCATCTGTACCTGTTCGATTTGACCCTTGTTATAGAATAAAATTTATTATGTTATTAAAAAAATGAGGCAGAGGATAATTACAAGATGATTTCCCAGGCAGATACATCAATATACCAATAATGCTGTCCCCAGCAGCCTTCAAGCAGCTGAGGATGGGGTGGAGGGTAAACAGAAACTCAAGAAAACACAGAAGTTAAGACCTCTTTACTCACTAGAATTCTGCCAGTTTGAGTAAAGTAGTTTATAGCATTATTAAGAACTCCCAAACATGTACAATATTACATTAAGAAACAATACCAACTCTGGCCCAGCTGATGACCAAAACCCAAGTGGGATGAAAGAACTACTCTGCCTGCTTCCATCCCAAAGTTTTGATATTGTTCCTCCAATGTGTGGAAGAACCACCTAAAATATCCCCCAGCAGAGAGAATAGCAGAGGGAAACTGATGAGAGAGTTTTCCAAAGGCCTAAGGAGGAGGCGTCCGGTTGTCTGTCTCAGACATTTCCAGCGGAAGTTCCTCTTCTTCTATGTAACACTGTACTCATCCACTTGATTCCTTAGAACACTTTACTCACTAGACTGAGTCATAGTGCCTTGTCCTAGAATGAAATCGATCCAGAGAAGGATCTTCCTTCTTGGGGGAAGAGGAGAGTAAGAAGGAGAGGGTAGAAGTCTTGAGCTTTCCCTGGAATCATCTAAACAACCACTGGGTAAGGATTATTACTAAATTTTAACACAGTTTCTGAAGAGTTCTCACATGATTTGGTCCAGTGATTTCCAAACTGGAGGATACAACCTATTTGTGGGGTCATGAAATCAATTTAGTGAGTCACAGTCTACATTGAAAAACAAATGGGAAACATACTAGGCCAAGATATGAAATAAATCTTTCTTTGTTGCCTGGAGTCAAAAAGTTTGAAAAGCATAGTTCTGATGATCTGTGTAGGCAATTGGTATAAGTGACAGACATCAAGAAAGAGACAGAGTAGGGGAAATAACTCTGGTTGGTGCTTCCTCCTCTTCTCTTTCTTCTTAGGTATAAATGCTGTTTGGTCAGCTGTAGAACTACTTAATTTGCTATTGACAAAGGGAAAATGGAACCTTTCTGATATTGTTTGACTGGTACTGATGTTTCCAGCTTGGTCATTATCTAGCATCATTTCCATTTGGCTTTTTTTTTTATTATATTGAGAGTCTTGAAGAAAATGCCCACCAGCCATGGACAAGTACCTTATTCAATCTCCCAAAAGACTACTGGCATGATAATAGCAGAAGCCCAATGACTTCATCAACTAAAAACCCAAACAAAAGCCAAACATGCTCCCTCCCTCCCCCACACTGGCCCTGGCCACTATCTTAATACCAGTTGATTTCGGTATTATATTCATACAAATTGAATAACAAAATACATGGATCTTGCCTTTGAGGCACTTATTCTCTACAAATGTCAAGTTAGAGTTTAGAAATGTTGAAAGAATTATGTGAATCAAATTGTATTAAAACAGTGGCTGGAATAATTTATTTCCAGTTCTATGTTATTTTCTTTATCATTCTTACTTTCTTCATTTTACAGGTGAGAAAACTGGGATCAAGATGGAATGAGCAGGGTGGGAGAGGAAGCTCCATAGATTAGACTTGGTCTCTGAGGAAGGACACAGGACTGTCAGATCTGTGAGAGAACCTGACTTTGGCTGTGGAGAATATTGACAGACAGCCTCACCCTGAAGTGTGGAGACATGGGTAGTGGGAGCTCCTGGACAGAAAACTCAGGAGGACAATAGGAACGAATAACCTGGTATATAACTGGTATAACCAGGGTGTTCTTATGTCATTGATGCTTCATCCTTTTCTAATACAAACAATTTTCTAAATATATAGAGTACCTTATAGCTGAATTGCCCCTCTACACTCCACAGTGGTTGGCATCAGTTCAAGTTGACAATCAAATGCACAAGGCACGATTGGCTTTAATCTACTACTATATTTATTTAGCTTTATAGAAGGGTGAAGGGCAGGATGCAGCAGTGGGGCGTCTTCAATTCATTGGAAGTCCTGGCAGCTACTGAAGCACACCATTTCCTTTGTCCCCTCCCCTTCATGGAGCTATATGTATGCTACAGGTGATTTCCCATCATCATTTTTTACCACACTAAACATGAAAGCCCAAGGCCTGCATGCCAACTCACAGCTCCTCCAGCCCAGGGGATGCCTCTTGGACCAGGGCTTGCACAGCAAACCAGACAGACACAGGATAAATTCCACATTTATCCTAACTTGACCACTTCCAAAAAACAATACTCTGAGAAGACAGACTCAGAAGTCATTTCCCAGGCAGATTAGGGTTAACCGTTTCCTTACTTTCTGGAAACCAGGGGCTGCAGTGTAAAAGAGCTGGGTCGTCTTGCCAAAAAGTATTGTCACTTGCCTGGGAATCCCTGCTTTGGTGGATTGTCAAGTTAATTAACCTAGGGCCTCATTATTTATTTTTGAGATCTCCAGAATGAAAAGGAATGTTCAATATGCCTACCAGTTGACAACCTGCTGCAGTTCAGCACTGAGAATTACCAGCAGGGGTAAGAATAAGGCCTGTGAGCCATGGGTCAGGTTTGAAGTGAGCAGGAATCAGCCTGATCCCCTCATCAGCAGTGAAATGGAGCAGACCTGCTAACACCAAGGTCATGTTCAGGAACACGGCAGCCCTGGACAATCCGAGGTGAGCAGCCCATGCGCTTAGGGGAGCACCTCCTGCCGGGGCTCTGGAAGTGACCCTCCCACTAGAAGGACATGGGAGTAGACAAGGGCCTTGGTAGATTTATTCTTGCAGCTGCTAAAGAAAATTTAAACTATTTAGAAGAAAGCAAATGGCCAGGGAAAAAAATAATTCTTGGAATAAAGGGAATAAGGAAAGAAAGAATCATGTAGCGTTGTTAAGGTGGCTATAAAGACATGGGCTGAAGTGGAAGGAAATTGACAAGACTCCTACAAAAGACGCATTGACAAGTCATCAGAGGTTGGGAGATATCAAATCTAGCACCAACAGCTGCCATTGCTAAGATATCCTGTCAGGTCCATTGCTGTATCCCATCCTGTAAAAATGCAAGCCCAAGGATGACAAAACAGAATGGGAAACAAGTTTGGCCCAAGATGTTAAATTTACTCCTCTGTTAAAGCAGTTGAACCCAAAGCCAATTGGCTCGAAGGCCAGTATCTTTTTCTAACCTCCAGCAGGAGATTCAAGGCCATATGCTGTGGTTAAAATGGAATGGCCTGGGGGCAGAGAACAAAGCTCTTTGAGATTACAGATCTTCCTTGATTTATGATGAGGTTACATCCCGATAAACCATCATAAGTTGAAAATATTATAAGTTGAAAATGCATTTAGGACTTCCCTGGTGGTTAAGAAGCCGCCTGTCAATTCAGGGGACACAGGTTCAAGCCTTGGCCCAAGAAGATCCCACATGCTGAGGAGCAACTAAGCCCGTGTGCCGCAACTACTGAATCCTCATACCACAACTACTGAAGCCCATGTGCCCAGAGCCCGTGCTCCACAACAAGAGAAGACACCACAATGAGAAGACTGCGCACTGCAACAAAGAGTAGCCCCCGCTCTCTGCAACTGTAGAAAGCCCGTGCACAGCAGCGAAGACCCAATGCAGCTAAAAATAAATTAATTAATTAAAAAAAATTTTTTTAAAGAAAAAAAAGAAAATGCATTTAATGCACCTAGCCTACTGAACATCGTAGCTTAGCCAAGCCTACCTCAGAACACTTACATTAACCTACAGTTGAGCAAAATCATCATACAAGAGCTATTTTATAACAAAATACTGAATACCTTGTGTAAGTTATTGAATACTGTACTGAAAGTGAAAAACAGAATGGTTGTGTGGGTACAGAATGGTTGTAAATGTATCAGTTGTTTACCCTCGTGATCGCCTGGCTGACTGGGAGCTGCGGCTGCTGACCTGCCCAGCATCACAGGAGAGAGTATTGTACTGCATACCACTAGCCCTGCAAAAGATCCAAATTCAAAATTCCAAGTATAGTTTCTACTGAATGTGTATAGCTTTAGCACCATCGTAGTCAAAAAAATTGTAAGTCATACTATCATAAGTCGGGGACCATCTGTATTGGATATTGATGCATGATGTTCTGTAATATATGCTGGAAAAAAAGAAGGCAATATTTGGGACCAAGAGTGAAACTTGGTGGGAGCATACTGATACCATGGTAGAAGGTAACGGGATCACAGTAAAACTTCATACAGGAAAAGGAGAATGTATGAAATGTGCTGAAGAGGCATCATCTGCACCTCGATGTGTAAGTGGAATGTTTGTGATCTATGAGTGGAGAACCATGTCATTACCAACTCATAGCCAAGTATAAGGCAAAGCATATATCAACTCTCTGCATCCTAAGGGAGCTGTGTACCCATAGGTGATACCAAGAGCTAGCAGGAGCATTCCTCTGTCCCTCCCAATGATACAGTGAGTCTATAAATCCCAGTTCCACATATTCATTCCTTTGGTTTCTAGAACAGAGACTTGCCCTTAAGAAGGGCTCAATAAATACTCACTGACTTCTGTTAAAGAATGGTATCTGGAAAGCTTGCAAAATAATGTTGGGAGCCTCTATCACATCTTTAGGTAAATGTCTGTATCAGTTAGGAATAGTTTATGCCTATAAGCAGCAAAATACCCAACTAATAATGTAAATAATATTAATAACTAATATTTATTATTTAACTATTATTTAGGAAATCTACTGTTGACATGTATTAACTCATTGAAATGTCACATCAAACTTATGAGGTAAGTGGTATTGCTATTGACATTATTTGAATGAAGAAATATGTACAAAGAGGTTAAAGAACTTGTTCAAGGTCACACAGCTAGTAAATTGCAGAACCAGAATTCAAGTGGCTAAATAATAGAGATAATTCTTTCACCTAAGAAATCTGGAAAGTGGTGCATCTATAGTTGGTTCATTCAGGGGACCTGCCATGTCAGGACATTGGGTTGGTGCCTCTGATATCCTTCTTCATGCTCACAACATGGCTGCCATAATATTAAGTATCACATCCCCACACAACTGTGTCCCAAGCAGGTGTCAGAGGGAAGTTGGAAGAAGGTCCCAATAAAGAAGGAAAAGATTTAGAATGGAGAGATGGTGCCTGTAAAAGAAATGCTCCCAACTTTATGCCTTTTAAAAATCAGGCTAGCTGTGACTGCAGTTAGCAGCCTGGCCCTGCACAGGTAGCAAACATCAACATGCAGTACAAAGGCGGAAGGGTGTGAAGGCAGGAACGCAGAGGCTCTCCACAACCACTGGATATAGTACTATTACAGCACCTATTTATAGTCGTCATTATATGTCTGGTCTTTCCTGCCAGATGGTGGACTTCTTATGGAGAGATACTGGGACTTGGTCACCTTTGTAGCCCCTGACACGTGTGGGCTCTGTTCCTTTGGTGGGGTTCCATTGGAGACCGTGGGCTTCACTGGCTCACCCACCAAGTCCTGGAGTCTATCTACTCTGCTCTCTGTACTGGGTGGACTGATGGATGATTCACTATTGTGGGTAAAAAAAGCCACAACCCAACTGTTTTGTCTTTTAAAGAAAAATACTTTATTCTCTTTAGTTTTAGCTTTAACAGGGTAACATATTAATCTTAGCACATTTTGAATTGTCTCAACGCTGTGTTGCATTAAAAAAACATTAGCCTAATATCCAAAAAATCACAAGAAAATTCATTTAGACTTCACTTATGTCTCTTAACAAAGTTCCTAATGGAAATTCTTTTACATAGAGCAAAACTACCTAAAATCCTCTTTCCCATCTCCCTAGCACCTTGCATATCACAGTATGGCAGCTACCCCCAATCTCTCCCTATCTTGTCCTCAGAGTCTTTAAAGGCTCAACGTGTGCTGGCTGCTATCTTTCTCTTTCCCTGAGGTTCTATTCCCACCCCTTTCTGTCCTTTGCCCCTTTTCTCATGAATGTAGTTTCTCTAGAATTTTTTTCAGTTTTACTGATGAACACAGCCCAAAACACAAATGAGCCTTCTTCTTTTGAATTGGGAAAGAAATACCTGGGCATCAACATTTTTGATCTTCATTACAATGGAAAAGGATAGAAGACTGCAGGAACATGACTTGAAAATGAAGGGAATGTTCCAAATCAACTGCTTTGCTGTGCAGGTTTCTCAAAAACTTCTTTTCTAGGTCAGATTTCACAACCTCTCTTTGTTTCAAATGTTCTCATCTGATAAATGGGCATAATGATTGTACTTACCTTAAGAAAAGAAGCTTATTGTGAGAGTTAAAATAATTGATAAGTGTAAAGTACTATACGTAAAGAACAGTCCCAGATAAAATGTAAGCACTCAGAATATGTTATAAATGCAGCTAGAGACGGAACTAGAGGTAGGCTCTTTGTGGGATCTTAAGCCTGGAGCTTCAAGAAAGGTCTTATATGAATCCAGGGTTTATTGTTCCTTCCATATTTACAGCCTCCATTTAAGCTGATTTCTGTACTCAGTAGTGTGCTGGAACAGGCTTGCCTTGCACTGGCTTGAGAGTGTGACTTTAGTTTTTTGTAAGATGAGAGATAAATTGGGAAAATGTGTAGAGTATGCTGTTCTGTTGAGGGAAAGATCAGTGCATTTAAAAATGTGAACTTTTGGTTACTGTGTTCATATCATAGTGTATGGGCATCATTTATAGCTTGGTTTTGAGAGTTTTTCTGGCATTAATTTGGTAAAGCATGTATAAAAGATACTGTTTGAAATTTTGATTGTATTTTTATACTCTCAAAGTAAAAGTTTGATTAAAATGGTCACTGTGTTTGATTTGATTTGATCATCATTTCAATAAAAAATTAAAACAGACAAGCAAAAGACTATCTCTAGTGTGACATCTCTCCCCAACTCCAAAGTCAGGGGTAGCTTGAAAGGGTGGCAGTGCTCACACTATGGAAATCAGTATCCGCTACAAATAAGGACTTTTTCCTCCAGAGGGCCAGCTGTTTAACTTTTACTAGTACACTATTGCCTATGACTCATTTTTTGGTTGGGTTGGACCAGGGGTAGGCAAACTTTCTGTAAAGGGTCAGATAGTAAATATTTTAGGTTTTGTGAGCCATACTGTCTCTGTCACAACCACTTGACTCTGACCTTTCAGGGCAAAAGAAAGTAGGTAAACAATGGGCATGGCTGCATTCCAATAAACTTTATTTATGGAAACAGGCAGTGGGCTGGCTTCGGCCAATGGAACATAATTTGCCAACTTCTGGTCTGGGCAGTTTCTGAAATCTCTTCTTCAGTTGCTAGGAGTTAGAGAGTGAATAACAGAGTCAGCTGTGAGGTAGGGGAGTAGGTAGTTACAAGGCCAGCAGCATGGGCAATAGGAATTCCTTAACCAGTGCCACTTGTACACCTGACCTGCCTAATCAACTCTCCCTTTGACTGATGCCCAGGGCTGCTGAATCCTGGGGGCCTGTGGGCTCCACTCAAGCAAATGGTTTCTTACCCAAGAGTCAGTTTTGTTTGTTTCTAAACTTGTTTGTGTCCACTGTACTTATTATTATAAATATGTTATTAAATTAAATATTACTAAAATGGATACTTAGGAGAGTGAAGCAAACAGTGTTCTTATTGAATAACTTAATGCAGGTGAAAGACAAAGATGAATCACTATAAAAGAACATCTACTGAGTTAAGTGTAGGTAAGACAATTGGAAAAAATTTCGTTGTATTCGGGAACTTTGCAAGCATCTTGATGTTCTTTTGTTACACTTTCAAAAAAGCAAAATGTCAGTGGTAAACATGCATTCTAGGTGTGGTCGTTTAGGAATGATGCAGAATTATAATCATCAGGACCACCAAATATTAGTCCCATTTTATCAGATAAGAGGGTTTCTACCATGTTCAACTGAGCACGGTCAGCCCACAAGACAAATAATACATAACGGACCTCTTCTTTATCTCACGCCATGAATCCTGCCTCTATTTCTCATGAAAGGAAATAAATTTTTTTTCTTTCTGGCCACTGGGGTGGCCACTTACATAGACCAACGAGCAGCATACTTACTCCATGTAACAGAGAAAAGTTAACTTTCTTCAACCACTGCAAGTTCCAAAAAAATGTTTGCTGAATGAATGAAGGCTGTAGAAACTCCAGGAAATTTGTTCACAGCAAGGTCCCGTTCCTGTATTGAATAACAACTATTTCAGGGAGAACACATTCTATAGGTATTGACGGAGTAAATGTTGAGGATCGGTGAATTGGCCAACTTTATCAGCAGATGCATGGGAGGAGGGCTGCAGAATGGGATTAGGGGAAATACAGGTTCTGGCGTAATTTAATTTTCCACTTAAAGGAAAAATGGGTATTAAGCAGGTGGGTATTACAGAGCTTTCCACAGAGAGTTACCATCCCCAAGTCACACTGATGTGCTACGTAATTCCAGAGTTCCAGAACCAGTTTATTAGATGTTATAGAGTTCCCCCCCAAAAAATTCTCATTGCAGAACATTTGAAGAATTCAGAAAAATTGAACACTGACTATTGAAAAATTAAGAAAATATAGAGAATAAAATAAAAATCACCTATGATCTCATTGCCTGGAATGACTACTGTTAAAATGTTGGTATTTGTCCTTGCAGTCTTTTATTCTATATTCCACCCATATATTCCAGTCATTATATGGTGATTTCCTAACTGATGGGAGCAAAGTGTCATTTGTGATAGCTACGCCCTGATACAGCGTGGGATCCTTGGTTTCCTACCCCTGACTCTCATATCCACTCTTTGCCGTATCCTGACACCCAGAGGCTTCCTCTTCATGGTCCCTACCATCCTGCACAGTCCATTTGTCTGTTTCTTGCCTCACTTTCCCAGTCTAGCTTCTGAGATGTCTTTTGTCATTTATCTCATTTTAGATCACTACACTGATTCATTCTTCTTAACATACAAGTTATATTCGGTCTTCCTATACCACTGGCAAGGACCTTTAGAGTTGAGCTCATGACCACTGTTTCTCTTATATTTTCCCCTAGTTCAAAGCAGCTGGCAACAGTTTATTTATTTATTTATTTATTTATTATTTATGGCTGTGTCGGGTCTCCGTTTCTGCGCGAGGGCCCCCTCCAGTTGCGGCAAGCGGGGGCCACTCCTCACCGCAGTGCGCGGACCTCTCACTATCGCGGCCTCTTGCTGCGGAGCACAGGCTCCAGACGCGCAGGCTCAGCAGTTGTGACTCACGGGCCCAGTTGCTCCGCGGCATGTGGGATCCTCTCAGACCAGGGCCCGAACCTGTGTCCCCTGCACCGGCAGGCAGACTCCCAACTACTGCGCCACCAGGGAAGTCCCTGGCAACAGTTTAGAGTCTCAGTACCTTGCTCAACAAAGAAGCTAGGAGGCCAGGGGAGGTAGGTGCCAGATTCTCTTCTAGCACTGGGGGAGGGGGCAGTCTGCGGTCATAGTGGGAAAGATTATGATCTTGAAGTCATAACAGGACACTCACGACGTGGACTTACTCTGATACAGGTTTTTTTAAAAAAATTATTTATTTATTTATTTTGATGCAGACCATTTTTAAAGTCTTTATTCAATGTGTTACAATATTGCTTCTGTTTCGTATGTTGGTTTTTTGGTCCTGAGGCATGTGGGATCATAGCTCCCTAACCAGGGTTCAAACCCGCACCCCCTGCATTGGAAGGCGAAGTCTTAACCACTGGCCCGCCAGGGAAGTCCTCTGATACAGTTTTGAGTGTTGTATTAAGTGCATTTGTCTGCCTTATGGTACTCACTGTACGTTGTTCTCCATAAGGGGACATTTAAGGGAAATATTCCCAGGAATTAGAGATGAACTCGGTTAATTTAGTTATTTGTTTAGAAGTCACAGAAAATGACTCTGTATATTTTAAGCAAAAATAGAATTCCTTAGAAGGAGATGTAGCTCTCACAAAATTGACAGGAAGAATGAAGAACCAGGGCCAGGAAGTACAAGCCCAGGCATCTCTGCTGGGTCTCTTTAATGGGACCTGTTCAGTAATCTTCCCGCCTGAGGCCTAGAATGCATTAACTCCAGTGGTTTCTATGGTGTTTGAGGCCCTTTGGTGATTCAGAGCCCTGGGAGAGAGAGGCTGACTGAGCTGAGCTTTGCTGCAGGCCAGCCCCTGACTATACTGAGAGGAAAGACTCAGATGGAAGGAACATTGGAAACTCTTGGCTTCAGCAATGGGAAAGCCAGCATACTGTCAGGAAGGAGGAAATGAAGCCTAGGCATCCAAAGCACACTGCAGTAATTTTCTTAATTGAGCAGTGGATAAGATGAAAAACATTAGCTTGGATTTGGCCCCATACATGAAGTAGAAACAGCTGCCAACACAATGTCATAATAGCAGCTAAAACAAAGGTTCTAGAGTCAGAAAAACTTCGTGAAAATCTCACTCGATCACCTATGTATTGTGTAACTCAAAACAAATTATTTAACCCCTCTAAGCCTCAGTTTCTTACTTGGTAAGAATGGACATTGACTTGTGGTCAAAATTAAATGAAATAATGTACATGAAGTACTTACCCAAGCCTGATGCACTGCCCATAAATGCCGGCATTATTATTGGAACTTTGTTGGACTGCCAGCTCTGAAATCTGTCATCTCTCTTTGTCTGTTCCTCAAAGTGGGTAAAGGATGAACAACAAGCTTTCTGAGCTCTTGCTCAGTTGATATTATATATGAGGACACATTTGTTTATAGAAAAGTTTAATTAATGATCTCTTTATGAATAAGTGCACAATTCATCTAATACATAACTTCCATGTCATTTTAAGAAACATTTATTAGCACACAGCAGTCCCTGGATGAGTGCCTTAAGGCCTTTCTTAGAAGCTCGCAGTCTGTTGCCATGGAATAGCTTTTTGAAGGTTGGGAAACTGTAAATGACACATGTCCCATGGTGGAAATGAAGATGGGGCTTAGGGGCACACCGCAGTACATGTGAAAGGAAATTACCATCAACATAATTGTAATCAGCTTCCTGCCTAATTTTAGACCCTGTTATAGCTTAGTATTACACATGTTAAGACATATCACTATTTAAATCATATCCCTTGATATAAGGCAACAACACATGCTGAAACCTTGTTAGAACATTGCAATACCTTTCTTAACTTGATTTCTTGCCTCCAGTTTCCATTTTAAGCAGTTTCAAGCACAGACATCAGATTTTCTTCATCTCTCTTTATCACAAATACTCAGTTGTTCTCAATTGCTGTAGAATTAGTTCCACTCTTCAATTCATTCTTTCAGTCAACATTTATTAAGCTCCTACTCTGTTGTGCACTGTGGATACAAAGATGACTAGAATACAGACCCTCCTTCCCAGAAATATACAGAATAGTAGGGGGACATACCTGAAAAAAATGACAATGAATTGTGTAAGCATTTTAGTAGCATTATACACAGTGTCTTACGGGAGCAGAGAAGAGGAAGCATTTATTTCTGCTTGAAGAGGACAGAGGAGGTTTCCAGTCCAGGCAAGAAAAAAAAAAAAAGGCATAGACCTCATAGGTAACTGCAAAAAGCATGGTGCCTTCAGGAATCTGCAGTAGTGTGCCAGGGCTGACCTGTGGGGAGCATAGGGAGTGAGTGGGGAGTGGCAGAAAATGAGGCTGGGCAAAAGCCAGACTTACACGCCTAGTTAAAGAGCTTGGATTTCATTTTTAGAGATGATAAAGTGCTTAAGGAGTGGTTGGGTGTGATTTATATACAGAAAAATCATTCTGGTGGTATGGGGAAGAGTAGCTAGGAAGTGCAATAGGCAGACAGAGATTAGTTAGGACAAACTGTATGCAAGTGCTTATAATAACTGCTAGAAAAATATTTTAAGGCAGAAAGAGATTATAGTGGAAAAACATAAACTCCCATTAGAAGACAATGGATACCTACACTGTACTATAATCATGTGATGGAATATCACACAGCAGATAAAAATGATTGAACTACATCTATGTATGTGAAAATGGATAACCTTCAAAATCATGAGAAAAAACAAGTTGAAAATAGATCTATAGAGTCAAACATCATTTATGTAACTTATAAACATAAATTCAATGCCATGTATTATTCATGTGTCTGTATAAATGTAATAAAAATATAAAAACAAGGATATAAAAGATACATGCCCAACTCTTAAGGGTGGTTTCCTTCAAGAGGGAGGGAGTCTACTGGGGTCAGTTAGGAGCGTTCACTGTATTATCTTATTTCCTAAAAGAATATCCAATGATTTGAAACAAATAAAGTGAAATAAAATATAATTAAACATGAGGTATATGGGTACCACTATGTTTATACTTGTTTATGCTTTAAAATTTTCATACTAAAAAGAAGTTCATCTTCACAACATCTCTGTGAAGTGATTCTGTTATTATCCCTTTTTCATAGATGAGGCACAGAGTGTTTAACTTGGCCAAGTCCCCACAGCTAGGAAGTGGCAGGGCCAAGATGTGAGCCCATGTTTTGGCTCTGGAGTCTGTTTTAACCCGTGTTCTCTGAATTGCTTCTCCCATGACTAAAAGCAATAGCAGATACATTGTAAATAACAATGAATTGAAACCTTTCAGAAAATCATAAAAATATAAGCCAAATTCTCCTTCTACATCCCTCTCCCATCTGTAGTGCATTGCCCCACAGAAATACTTCTCATAACCATTTTTGTTTTAAGTTTTATTTCTTAATCTATCAACTTTAAGACTCATCAAATTTTCACTAGGAAAGATGATGAGGAAATGATTACACTCACATTTTCCTTTCCTTCCTTTCCTTCCTCACATCACCTCCTCTTCATCACACATGACCTTCTTTCATATAGATTGATACATTATTTTGTATTATTGAAGCCTCTCATATTTATACTCTATTTTGTAGCTATGTATTTTCATGCTTTAATAAGTTATCCAAAAACTACAAAATGAATTAAGAGCATTATATTAGTATGACATGTTAATATATTATTCATCATAGAACCAAAAATGGTTTGAACCCCAGGGAAGGAGATTCATGTTATTTTTTAAAAAGATTATTTAATTTATTTATTTTTGGCTGCATCGGATCTTCGTTGCTATGCGTGGGCTTTCTCTAGTTGCAGTGAGCTGGGGCTACTCTTCGTTGCGGTGCATGGGCTTCTCAGTGCGGTGGCTCCTCCTGCTGCAGAGCATGGGCTCTAGGCACATGGGCTTCAGTAGTTGTGGCATGCAGGCTTCAGTAGTTGTGGTGCACAGGCTCAGTAGTTGTGGCTCACAGGCTCTAGAGCGCAGGCTCAGTAGTTGTGTCGCACAGGCTTAGTTGCTCTGTGGCATGTGGGATCTTCCCAGACCAGGGATTGAACCCGTGTCCCCAGCATTGGCAGGCGGATTCTCAACCACTGAGGCACCAGGGAAGCCCATGCTGTTTTGTTAGACCTGTGCACCCAGGAGTTAAGACAAGTAAGGCTTAAATGTTAAGACAATTAAGGGCAAATAAATTCTCATAGCTTATCAGAGAATACCACATTTTAATTTGCTTTTCATTTTGCCATCAGGTTTCTCATATAGTTTTTAAGTTTTCTGATGTTTCCTTCTTTTTGTAAATGAGAGAAGTAAGCAAATGCCTTCAATTTATCACCAAAATAATCCAACTTTCTAACCATACTATATGTTAACTTTATGCTAAGGTGCTTGTCTTCTTTTCTTTATGGTTTTTAGCCTGGTACCCCTTTCCCTCATCTCCTGCTTTGATTCTGGCTAGCTGCCCTTTATGCCAGCGGTACGGTCATCAGCCTAATATGACTCTCTATGCCACTTGTGGGTTAGATACATTCTTTATGTGTGTGTGTGGGGTGGGAGGTCTCATACCTTTTTGTTCTTGGATCTAAAAAGAGTGGATATTTTTCATTTTGTTGGAGCACAACCTCAAGTAAGTTTTTTAGAGAGAATGCCTGAGAGGTAAACATTTCTTTGTTGTTGAGTATCTTTATTTTGTTCCCCGTTTGATTAATAGTTTAAACTGAGTCTAGAATTCTAGACTTTTGGAGTTAGAGTATTTTTTCCTCAAACTATGGAAGGCATTGATTTGAAGTTTTCATTCTAACATCTGTTGTTATTAATGGAATTCTGAATCCAATATAATTTTTATTTCTTTCTAGACATGTTTATATCTCTGGAAGTCTTTGGGATGTTTGTCTAAGGTGTTCTGAAATTCCATGAGGCTGTGTCTAGGTGGACGTCCTTTTTCATTCCTTGTTCTTGGCATTTACTAGACTTTCTGTCTAAAGAAGCATTTCTTTCTTTAGCTTTAGGCAATTTTCTCAAGTTCTGTCTCTTTGTTTTCCCTATTTTACTAGAACCTCAGTATTGGATGTCTTCACAGATTCTCTGTGTTTCTGCTCTTCTCTTGCCCTTTATTTCTTTTTATTATTATTTTATAGTCTAGGAGAGTTCTTTGACTTTTTCTTCCAGTCTTTCTATTGTATTTAAAATTTTATCATTTAATTCTTGTCTCACATTCTTGTTTCACATTTAATTCTTGTTTCACACTTACTTCTTGTTTTTAACATTTAATTCTTGTTTTCTGATTCTCTCCTTATGGCAGCCTATTCTTGTTTTCGGGATGCAAATTGTTTTCAAATGTCTGTGAGGATATTCAACATATTGAAAAGTCCTTTTATGCTGCCTAACTGCTATTTCTGCTGAAATCTAGTGTTCTACTCATTCTTCTTTATTTTTCTCATTTGTCTTGTTTTTTTCTTTAAATTATGTTTCTTGGTTGTCTATTGATATTTTGAGTGTAGTTCACCGGGTTTTTTCATCATCTCACCCAAATTCAGGAGGTGACTATAAACAGCTTCAAATTTCCATCTCCTTTCTTATCTTTGCCAGCAAATTTTATAGACTGAATGTAGGTGGTCAGTGAAGGATTGTACAACTTTCTTGAACACTTCTTTTGTAAATCTTATAGGTGATCAAGTAGTTCATTTTGGAATGTGGGAGTCATGGGTTTCTATTGTCTTGGGACCTCAGTTCAAAGTGAGATAAAAAGAAAAATCTGACATTCTCTAACTCAGGAGCACAGAGTCAAAGTTTGAGGAAAGATGGTTAAAAGTTGCAATAATTGAATGTAATCCTTAGCAGATTTCTCATGAAGACTGTCAATTGTTAACAGTGGTCCAGAATGGGTCCATTTTGAGGTGAACCCACCTGCTCCTCATAGACCACGGTAGCCTGAGGGGCTGGGTTTGAGATTATTCAAGCAGGAAACCACTGCACTTTGGATGGAATGTCTCTTCCCTTGTTCTCTCTTCCCCTCACTGAAATAACGGAGGGGTATTTTAACTGCGAAAGGTTAAGCAATTTCCATTTTAAATATGGAACAAATTGCATTCTGTCCATAGACTGGACCAGGTTTGAGGGATTAATAAGGGCAAAGATAGAGTTGATCATTCAGAGAGGGCTTTAAATATTTTGAAGGCCAAATATCTTCACTGGGTGTTTATTCAGCCTTTTAGAATCAGCTGTGCTATGGGGTTGGCCAAAAAGTTCCTTTGGTTTTTAAGTAAAAATGAAAGATACATTTTTCATTTTCACCAAGAACTTTATTGAACAATGTATTCACTGTTTTGTTCCACTACCTTCTTCCATTTTTCCAGCAACTTCATAATTACATCTTCCCAAAACTTTATCTTTTTGAGCAAAGAACTGTTCCAGGTGCCTTTTACAGTCTTCCAGGGAATTGAAATTTTTTCCATTAAGAGAATTTTGTAAAGACTGAAATAAATGGAATTCTGAAGATGCAATGTCTGGTGAATACAGCGGATGAATCAGAACTTCCCAGCCAAGCTGTAACAGTTCTTGTCTGGTCATCAAAGAAACATGCGGTCTTGTGTTATCCTGCTGGAAGATTATGCACTTTCTGTTGACTAATTCTGGATGCTTTTCATCGAGTGCTGCTTTCAGTTGGTCTAATTAGGAGCACTACTTGTTGGAGTTAACTGTTTAGTTTTCCGAAAGGAGCTCATAATAGAGAATTCCCTTCCAATCCCACCATATACGCAACATCACCTTTTTTGGATGAAGACTGGACTTTGGTGTGGTTGGTGGTGGTTCATTTCACTTGCTCCACGATCTCTTGTTCCACATTATTGTACAGCATGCACTTTTCATCGCCTGTCACAATTTGTTTTAAAAATGGAACATTTTCGTTACGTTTAAGTAGAGAATCGCATGCAGAAATACAGTCAAGAGGTTTTTTTTTGCTTCACTTACGTGGAACCCAAACATCAAAGCGATTCACATAACCAAGTTGGTGCAAGTGATTTTCAGTGATTGATTTGCAAATTTTGAGTATGTCGGCTATCTCCTGTGTGGTATAATGTTGATTGTTCTCAATTAATGTCTCAATTTGATCGCTACCAAAACTGGCCTACCGACCGTGGAGCATCGTCCGGCGAGAAATCTACAGCACGAAACTTCGCAAGTCACTTTTGACAGCTTCAATAAATCACAGCACCTTCTCCATGCACTGCACAAATCTTTTTTTGTGTTTCAGTTGCGTTTTTACCTTTCTTGAAATAATAAAGCATAATATGCTGAAAATGTTGCTTTTTTTCTTCCATCTTCAATATTAAAATGGCTACACAAAAATTCACCAATTTTGATTTTTTAAAAAATGCACACTGATATGACAGCTGTCACAATACAATCTGACAAAATTGTTTTGAATGAAGTTAAAGACAACTAAGAGCTACTAGAGCCATCTTATGGAAAAAAACGAATGAACTCTTCGGCCAACTCAATATATGAGGGTTGTTATTAAGATATTCATGCAGGAAGATAAACTTTTTCGATTTCAATTAGGCTCTGAGATTGTGACCTCAGTTATTTTGTGCCTCACATAACTATTGATCTCTCCTTACTAGCAGACCTTACAGTCAGACTCTTGTCTCACCATATGGTTTTATTAGAGTTGAGGATTTTTTTTGAAGAAATAAGAAATTTCTAAGCTTTAAATTTTACCACATCCCAAAAGGTTTTGGGTCACCATTTTGGACTTATGTTTCATGAGATCACACATGAATCTAGAGCTAACGGGTTTTGACTCTCCCTGATTTTTTTGTTAAAATGGATCCTAGGGCTGTGGGGCCTATGCTTACTTTTGCCAGAAATGATGTTAGGTTATCTGCTGGTAAGAGTGGGCATAGAAGACAGGATTTTAAAAAATCATCAGCTAACCACAAGTCACCAATATGGTTAAAGCATATAAATGGTGATACCTCAGTGATTTTTTTAAAAAATATTTTCCTCTTGCAGAATGAGAGACAGAGCTTAGACCAAAATTTGGACCATTATCTTAATTGTAAAACTACACAGTCAATGTAGTCAATAATCAGATACAACCATATCACAAAAGAAATTATTTTCATTCTAAATCATGACTTTTTATTAAACCATCTCCATTAAATTTATATGCTTACACAGCACCATAAATTCAGCTCATTATAGCAATGCACATGAAATCCATCCCCTCTTTACCAGTTATCCATGAAGTCAATTATATTTATGAGTTTGCCTTGTAGTTTCATAATATGTAGTCTTATTCTTTCCTATACTCTTTTTTTAAAAAAATAATTAATTAATTAATTTATGGCTGTGTTGGGTCTTTGTTTCTGTGCAAGGGCTTTCTCTAGTTGTGGCAAGCGGGGGCCACTCTTCATCGCGGTGCACGGGCCTCTCGCTATCGTGGCCTCTCTTGTTGCGGAGCACAAGCTCCAGACGCGCAGGCTCAGTAGTTGTAGCTCACGGGCCTAGTTGCTCCGCGGCATGTGGGATCTTCCCAGACCAGGGCTGGAACCTGTGTCCCCTGCATTGGCAGGCAGATTCTCAACTACTGTGCCACCAGGGAAGCCCCTTTCCTATACTCTTACCTTGAGACGTTACCCTGCTCCTTTACCTTTGTTCCTTCTACACAATTTGCTATACTTTGCTTTTGTGTGAATCCTGCTCTGATTCCTCTCTCTCACAGAAGCCATATGATAGTCAGGGTATGCATGGCCTTTTCTGCCTGGGTCCCTCACTGAACTCAAAGTCCAGGCCTTTAATCCAGCTGACCTCCTCTGTGTGTCATTCACAACCAGGCCTATAACACATTCTACCAGGAGCCACCAGAATCTGGTAGAGGTGAGAAAGGATTCTCCCCTAGAGCCTTTGGAGGGAGTGGCCCTGTTGACACCTTCATTTCCGACTCTGGTCTCCAGAACTCTGATAGCATAAGTTTCTACTGTTTAAGCCATCGAGTTTGTGGTAATCTGTTATGGCAACTCTAGGAAACTAATATATAACCTATGACTTATTTACAGCCTATTGGAGAAGACAGATGTACCCATAACTAACAAATGTAATAAAGGTATAAGAGCTATATTCATTCATTTGACAAATATTAATTGAACATCTACCATATGCCAAGCACTGGGGATACAGAAATGAATGACACAGACAAATATCCTCACCATCAGGGAGGGCACATTTTAGTGTGGAGGAGACAGATTAAAAAACCAAACCAATCAAACAAACAAATAATATGGCAAATTAAAAGGTAATAAACTCTATGAGGAAAAATAAAGCAGAAAAGGAGATAGAAAGTCCCAGGAGGGAGGGCTTGTCATTTCAGACATTGTGGTTAGGAAATTTTTCACTGTAAATATAACATTTGCACAAAACCTAAGGGAGAGGAGGGAGCAAGCCATGCAGATATCTGGGGGATGAGCAGAGAGAACAGGAAGTGCAATGGTGCTGAGATAGCAAGAGTAAGGGGGCATGTGTTGTTAGCACACAGTGAGCAAGGGGAAAGTCATAGGAGGTCAGATCAGACATGGGTGATGGTGATCAAGCAAGGCCTTGAAGCCACAGTGGAACTTTGGCCTTTACTAATCTGATTGGAAGTCGTTGGGGGTTTTGAACAGTGAAGTTAGATGATATGACATATATTTATTTTGCAAACTTTTTACTGAATAGTATTTATATGATGTATATCTCATATATCTCATATATTAAATATAAATATATTACATATGTAAATGTTCATAAGTATACAGCTCAGTGAGATTACTCAAAGTGAAAACTCAATGTGTGTAACTAGCTTCCAACTCAAGAAACCCACTACCAGCACCCCAGAATCTCCTCTGTGTCCTCTCTCCAGTCACAAACCTTTCCCCCTCCACAAGAGTAACCTCTACTCTGACTTCTAACATAAAGAATTAGTTCTGGAATCTAATAGTATGTCCTATTTTGTGTCTGGCTCTCTTCATTCAACACTGTGAGATTCATGTAGCTGTACTTTGTTTATTCCCATTGCTGTATGTATGTGACTATGGGGCACAATCAAATCCCATGGGGCTTATTTATCCATTCAGTTATAGATGAATTTATGAGTTTTTCTGGAGTTTGCTATTATAAACAGTGCTGCTCTGAATGTTCTTGTGTACCTTTAGGTGAATGTACATATACATTTGGTTAGATCTATGCCTGAGAGTAGGATTGTCGGGTCATAGAGTATGCTCCCCTTTAACTTTTTTTTTGAGTGTGCTTACTTTTAGTAGGTATTGTCAAATAGTTTCCCGCTGTGATTGTACCCACTAGTATATGAGAATTTCAGCTGCTCTGCATTCTTGCCAACACTTGGTTTGGTCTACTTTTTCATTTTAGACATTGTGGTGGTGGTGCAGTGACACTCCATTGTGGTCTAATTTTGTAGTCTCCTGATGAGTGATGGTATTGAGCACCCCTTCTCCATGTGCAGACTGGTTACTTGGATAGATTCTTTTGTGAAGTGTGGTGTATTTGAGAAGCATTGCTGTGGTTGCTGTGTTGAAAATAGACTATTTAGGGACAAGTATGGAAGGAAGAAGACTAGTTAGGAGGTTAGTTTAATAATCCAGGTGAGACTAAATGATAGCATGGACTAGGGCAGTAACAGTGGAGGTGGTAAAAAAAAAAAAAAAAAAAAGGTCAGATTATGGGGTATAATTTGAAGGTGGATGTGAAAACTTGTTCTGATGACAGTCATGACCTGTCATGGTCTGGAAATAGCATGAGGATTAAGATAATGATGCTGATAGATCAGGAAAAGAAAATTAATCTGAGATCCACCACTTCTTTGTGTGATTTGGGGCAAGCTGTCTAGTTTCTCTATGCTACCTTTTACTCACCTATAAAGTGGAGGTAATAACAGTATATACCTCATAGAGTTGTTGGGGAGAATGAATGAGATGTGGTCTTTAGAATAGCAAGTTCTTAATAAAAGTTAGCTGTTATGACTTGGATTAAGTTCAGCCAAAATAGCTAGTTCTGAGGATTGGCCACAGATAACTACCACCCAACCAACTCACGAAGAAACTTTCAAGCTACTCACACTCAGCCTCCTCACACATGAGGTGCTTTAGGCCTGAGTCCTGGACTCCTCTTGTGCCCGTTCTGTTTTCTTCTACGTCACTTTCATGATGCCTGTTCTGTAACCATCTCACAGCTGCACATGCTCAGTTACATTTTGCCACACTGTCTTCTTCTGGACACCAACTTCTGGGCGTGGAAGTTGGTGTTATCCTTTCCTATGCTCCCATCCTTCATTCTTGCATCTATGTGCTTGTATCATTTGTAAGTGTTTTGTCATCATTGCCTTATTTTCCTGCCCTGACCTTGGCTTTAATCACTCCCCAGGCCTAGTAACTTTACGGTTGCCATCTGAGTTCTGAACCAAACAGGGTCCTGTTGTTGGTTTATTTGTGATTGGATTTTTCAGCTTGTACCCCCTGCAGCAGCATCACGTGAAATGTACAGACTCAGATGCATAACCTTTCTTTACAATTTAGGATTCTCAAATACAACCTCCAGACCTGATGATCTTCTAGGACCTGATGAGCCTTGAGTAAACTAAGGGCCTGAACATGCACCACTAAAGGCCAAACCTTGGTACACCTGTAGGCCCTCCCCTGAGAAGTTGACTCACCTTCTAGTCTAGTCTGTTTGGAAAGCCAGCTGGTAGAATTCTC
Organism: Balaenoptera physalus; assembly: GCF_965194825.1. NCBI lineage: Eukaryota > Metazoa > Chordata > Mammalia > Artiodactyla > Balaenopteridae > Balaenoptera > Balaenoptera physalus. The sequence continues at coordinate 72,064,992 of NC_138892.1, forward strand.
TTCCTTTCCCCACCTTCCTCTCTCCCTCTCCCCCTCCTTCCCTCCGTCCCTCTCTTCCTTTCTCCTCCCTTTTCTTCTTCCTTCTCTTTCTCTGTTCCTCAGCTATTAATTAAAATAACAACAATTTCACAGCTAATCACAGGCTGTTTCACAATAATACTTGCACTGTTGTTTTACATCACACGAACTTAATTTATATAGTGCAATAGAATACGTATAGCTCCTACTATATTCCAGAAAATATTTTGGAGATTAACAGGTGATTTGAAAACAATACTCAAAGTTATTTAATTTTATGGATGTTTAGCTTTCCTACCATTTTGAAAAAGTTCTTCAAGGGCAATGTACTTATGCAACTGTCTCTCACAATACAATGCATTCTACAAAGTAGGTATTGAGTAAATACTTTTTGATTAATAATCCATATAACTATGAGATGGGTTGTTTTCATTTTTATCCTGAATGCCAGTATTATTTGCATGCTTCCCAAATAACATACATCATAGGAGGTTAAAAACGCCCTCCTAGTTTTAAGGGCATTTGTTCACAAGATAACAAAACATTTGTCTTGCATGTTAGTTTCCTTTTGCTGTTGTAAGAGATTACCACAAATTTAGGGGCTTAAAACAACACAAATTTATTATCTTACAGTTTGGGAGGTCAGAAGTCTGAAATCAATTTCACTGGGCTAAAGTCAAGATGTTGGCAGGGCTGGCTCTTTCTGGAAGCTACGAGGGGAGAATTCATTTTCTTGCCTTTTTCCGATTCGCGGCTACCTACATTCCTTGTCTTGTGGTCCCTTCCTCCATCTTCAACATGCTTTCTGCCAGTCTCTGCTGCCAGCATCACATCACCTGCTCCTTTTTGGTCATAGTGTCTCCCTCTGCCTCTCTCTTGTGAGGACCCGTGTGATTACATCATTCGGCTCAACAAGATAGTCTAGGATACTGTCTCTATCTCAAGATCCTTAATTTACTCACATATGCAAAAATTGTTTTTCCATATAAGGAAACATCTTCACAGAGTCTGGGGATGAGGATGTGAACAGCTTGGGGGTAGGTGGGCATTATTTTTCTTACAACACCTGGCTAATGTTAATTCAAACAAAAAGTCAAAATGAAGGAAAAGTTACTTGAGATGCAGAATCACTCAATTGTGCAGTATTCTGAAGGTTAAATGAATTCACAGATGAAGAAATGTGGGGAAACCATGAGGGTTGCAGAGGGTTCATCTGTTAGGCAGTGAGTGGAGCTTGGTGATGTATGATGATTAATTACTATCCACATAGGCTGCCCCAGGTGTAAACAGCTCATAAAGCCAGAGATGGCATCAATGGTTTATTAGTTCCCATGATGGAGACATCTTAAATGGATGTGGTCTAATTGTCCATTTTTCATCTTTTTGAGTTTAACAAGGGTGGGTGTTCGCATGTACGCGTGGCAAACCTCTCTTTATTCAAAAAATTTTTTTCTTAAAAAGTTGTGTGCACATTAATTTTTTACATAAAAAATACTTGAATGGACTTTCTTTACTCTCACTCTTTACCAAGAACCTTAAAGCAAAATTTTCTAAAATGTCTATTATCAAGATTAGTTAAGGAGGGCTCATCTAGGTGCTCTGAAAGGTAAGTTAGGAAAAATCTATATCTTTATTTAGATTATAAGCTATTATTTTCTAATGAGTACACCCTATGGCATCCAGGGGTTTTCAGGAGGCAGTGTCCTCTGTAGCAGGACTTGTCAGGTACTGGGCTGCAGGGTGCAGGAACACCCGTAATTAGGCCATTCTTGATAATTAAGCTCAATCCTCCCCCACCCCGAGGTGACACAAGTCACTATTGCGTTGAAAAGAGAGGGTTATCTAGGTTGCTTCCTGCTGTGACTACAGGGGCTGGGCACTGAGAGGGCCTTGAGGCGGAAGGAGGTGTTGATAAGGAGGATACAGGAGGACTGTACTGGGGCACAGGGCACTAGCTTCACCCACTGTCCACGCCCAGTGCAGGTGACAGGGGCCTCAGCTGGGGAGGAAGCAGGGGTCAAGGAATTGCCCAGGTCCCCTAAAATCTCCCAAATCTGCATTACCTTAAATTTGGGTTCTCAGTGGAATAATCCCCCAGAGTAACACACTTATTTATTCCCAGCTCGTAAACACGGATGAAAAGAAATCTCTACACACGGCTCAAACTCATTTCTTGCTGAGTCTCCTATGGATGAATGATCCGTGTAGTTCTTTCTCTCCTTCTCTCCTCATTGCTCTGTCAGAAAGCTTATTAACGTATGTATATTCCTGGCTTTTCTCCTGTATGAATGATTCAGAAACAAATTGAAATGTCAAGTTCTCTATGGCTTCCTGGTGAAATTGAAATCTACCAGTTCCTATTAAATTTCTATCATCTAATATTATTCAGGGACAAAAGATCAATTAATCCCTGTTCTTCTCCTCCTAAAAAACACTGGTCACATGAAACCCTGCTATGTGAGCTCTTTAATCAACGGAGTCAATGAAGCACCGGAACATGGGGGAAAATGGGACCCAGGCACAGAAACAGGGGCCATGCCTCTTTATTAACTCCGCATATTATATGAGGAAGGGAAGTTCAGAAGATTTGATTGATAATCACTCAAGTATGCCTTTTCATAAGGAAGAAGTTACTTCCAGATTTGAGTGAACAGCTTTGGAAAAAATATATGACTTTATTTTATGCGACATAAGCTACCTTTATAGAAAGAGTAACCACCCCTTTTATGGCAGAACTAATATAAAAGAAAAAGACTTTTTCATCATTACTTCCAACTACTCCCTTGGCACTTTTACAAGGAGAGCTGGGCAGTTATTGTTTCTGTCTCAAGATAAAAGTAACGAGAAGTATCAATAAAAAAGTAATTATCATAATAATAATTATAATAACCCAAGCCAAAATAATAACAATGGAAGTAATAATCATAAAAAACATTATTACATCTTTCCCTTTAGGTCTTTCACCCACTGAATCTTTTTAATGTGTAGGAGCTGTGGGTTTTCATCCATTCTGCCTTAAGCGGTAATTGCATTTGATTCGGCCTGCACAATTTTACCCATAATATTAGAAGTAAAAGAGAGTCATGCAGTGTGCTTATTATTGGTTATTATTAAAGATGGGGATCAGTGCCTTATCATGGGGAGCCATCAGGCTGTCACAAACAACTTCCTTTCACTCACTTTCACACCACTGTGATATTCAATCCAACCCTGATTTCAATTTGCTGTTTTAACTGAGAAAACCACTGATTGGTTTCTACTTCTTAGGATCTGATTTTGCCTTCTTTTGTGACTTATTCTGTTAGTTTTACCCCCTGCACTCGGTAAGTGTCATAATCAGAATAGAAACTATGTTGCATCCAGACAGAAATGTATCTTTGTAATAGATATCAATAATTTTCCTTCTCTGGATTGGCTCTGGTTTGTAAAGTTGTCTGTCCCCTGGAACACAAACCCTGTGGCCCTTGCTGATTGGATTGGGGGTAGACATCTGGCAGAAGTGCTGCCAATCGCTTTCTCCATGGATTGTCACGTGGTAACCAAGGGACAGCGACCCCTCTCTGGCTGTGAGAGCCACAGGAGTTCAGAGAGCCACCTTCTCTACAATGTGGAAGGAACTGGTTTCCAGGAAAGAATGAAGCAGATACGAAAGACAAGGCGAGTCCAGACAGCATGAAACTTGTCTCTGGAGCCCAGATTTACCCTGCTCCTTTCCTGCATTCGTGTAAAGTTCCCTCATATACTCCCAACAAACTCCCCTTTTCCCAAGTTAGTTTGATTTGGGTTTTTGTCCTTTGTAAACTGATGAATCTTGGTGAATTGAGTCTTATTCAGGTAGTGGGTCTTAGTGTCATAGGAACGTGACGCATTCAGTGGCCAAAACAACAGTGGTGCAGTGGTGGCAGTAGTGTTTTCTTTATAAGGAAGAACTAAAACCTGTGAATGTTTTCCTACTTTAGTAGATTAGTGAACTGTCGAGGTTATATTTATGATTAACCACCATGTGTACTTTCTTACATTCGAACACATTTTCTTGAGTGGGAGAGAAGGGGTGACATTGTGTGGGTGCTCGGAACTGTGTGGACTCTGGATGTATCCCGTGTCAGCATCAAGAAGATGTGGCCTTGAAAGAGAGTTTGATAACATGGCCTAAAGCTTGCTGAGTATTGTAGGCTCTTCCAGGCCCCAGTGCTTTTGTCCCATGTATCCACTGGATCCACCTGGTTCAGACATCCATCTTCAGAGCAGTATGAAGTGTTTTTTAAGCTCTGCGTTTCATAAAGCCAAGAATATGTAATGAAATGTTTTAGGGAGAGTTTCTCCTCGAATACAAGTGCCTTCATTTTGGGGACTCAGACATATCTAGATTTGTCTAATGGACTAGGAGTGTTTGCAACAGAAGCTGAGATTATCCTAAGGAAACAGTCTAGCTGGGCCCAATAACAAAATGTCAGTCTGAGGGGAGGGGTTGAGCCCCATGCAGTGTGGTGATCTAGTTCCCAGTGCTGGGACTTCCCTGGTGGTGCAGTGGTTGAGAATCTGCCTGCCAATGCTGGGGACATGGGTTTGATCCCTGGTCCAGGAAGATCGCACATGCAGCAGAGCAACTAAGTCCGTGTGCCACAGCTACTGAGCCTGCACTCTAGAGCCCACGAGCCACAACTACTGAGCCCGTGTGCCACAACTAATGAAGCCCACGTGCCTAGAGTCTGTGCTCCACAGCAAGAGAAGCCACCGGAGTGAGACGCCCACGCACCACAATGAAGAGTAGCCTCGGCTCGCCGCAACTAGAGAAAGCCCACACGCAGCAACAAAGACCTGACGCAGCCATAAATAAATAAATAAATATATTAAAAAAATAAATGAAGAGTTACAATGTTTATTAGCCCAGTGTCTCAGGGATGATGGGATCAGTACATGGCAGAAAATTCCAAATATCCTCTGAGGATTATAGGAATAGCTGGGAAAGATCTTGAGGAGGTTCAGAGGTCTTGCAAAGTGGGTGGGTCAACAGCCAGGAAGGGGAAAATAGCTAATATTTATTGAGTGCTTGTTATTCACGTGATTTATATGTTTAATAACTTCCTATCCTGCAACATGCAAATTCAGATATTAGGGGGTTTATGTTTCTCTCCTGTCCTCTGCTCAGCCCATGTTCTCAATAAAAAGGATGGGATAGAGTTCTCCTCTTCAAAGAGAGGGGGAAAATGGAAGAGAGGGTCATGCTAAGTTAGGAAACTGAAGGCAATCTTGGCTCAGGAAGCAAGAAGGTAGAGACCCAAGACTTTTCCAACCTAGCTTCTCCGTGGGTGACAAAATGGGCACCAACTAACTCTTTGTGTTGGAAGTCCTGGCTATCCATATAATACAGAATTATTATACTATAATTATATTATATTATAATTGGATTCCATTATAGTCAAACCAAAGCCTACATTTGCCATGACTGGGATGGATTTGAATTGTTTAGTTGGACTCCTAGAGCCCCCAGGTGGTGAGTTGCACAGGACTGCCTTGCCATTTGATTAACCTTTTAATGTGACTTATATTTATACCTAGTTGAATTTGGGGGCCCCTATTTATTACATTATGGTGGAGTTTTAATCTTGTCTATAGTTATCTGAAGTAGATACTACTTTTATTCCCAATTTATCAGCATGAAATTCTAAGATTAGTTAATCTACTGAAAATCATGCAGCTAGTGAATGTGAAATTAGGCAGTCTCAATCCATAACTTACTCTAAAAAAACTCTTTACTAATGTGTAATATACATACAGAAAAGTGCTCATATTTTAATTGTACAAATTAACATTTACAGACCACACATGCATGTGTAATCAGTACTCAGAGGAAGAAACAGATCACGACCAGTGTCCCAGATCCCTCATGTCTCTTTCCAGTTGCTATTGACTTCCAATTGCATAGAGTAGGTTTAACTGTTTTTGTACCCTTTATAAGTAAAATTATACAGTATTCTCTTTTATGTCTGGCTTTTTTTTTTTTACACAACACTATGTTTGCCAGTTTTATCTATATTTTTGCATGCTAGTTCATTCCTATTGCTGTATAGTATTTGATTTATTGTACTACTGGTAGGCATTTGGGTAGTTTTCAGTTTTGACTATTGATGGTAGTACTGCTATAAATATTCCAGTACATGTCTTTAGGTAAATCTATTTATACATTTCTGTTGGGTATTTACCTAGGAGTGGAACTGCTGTGTCACAGAGTAGATATATGTTATCTTTAGTAGGTACTGTCAAATAGTTTTCCACAGTGGTTGAACCAGTTTGCTTTTGCACCAACAGCATGTGAGAGTTAGGGTTGCTTCATATTCTTGTCAGCACTTGTTATTTCCTATCTTTCTCATTTTAACCATTTTGGCAGGATTGGAGCAGTAACATGCTGTGGGTCGTTTTAATTCTCTTTACCCTGTACATTTTCATGTTTACTGGTTATTTGTTTATCCTCTTTTGTGAAAAGTATGCTCAAGACTTTTGCCCATTTTCCTATTGTGTTATATGTCTTTTTATTACCACTGTACTGGAGTTCTTTCTATACTCTTGATATGAATCCTTTGTTGGATATGTGTTGTGATATGTCCTCCTTTTTTTGGATTGCCTTTAATTTTCTTATGTTCCTATGAAGACTATGGTGTCTTTATGATGTTTCTTATGATATTCTATGAAGACATCATGAAGAACAGTGACAGTCTTAACTTTAACTTAGTTCAGTTTATCAATTATTTTCTTTCGTGGCTAGTGTTTATACATTCTCTTTCAGAAATCTTTGCTTACCCTAAGATCATGAATGTGTTCTCTTATGTTTATTGCTTACATTTCACATTTTGATCTGTAATTTATCTGGACTTAATTTAAATGTATGGTGTGAAGTTGGGGGTCAAGGTACATTTTTTTCCCATATGAATATTCAATTGTTTCAACACCATTAACTGAAAGGGCCTTCTTTCCCCTATAGCACTGCAGTGTTACCTTTGTCTTAAATTGGATGACCATATATGTATGAGACTGTTTCTGAACTCTCTATTCTAATTTTTGGTTAGATAGTCTGTCCACAGCCTGTTCTTTTCTACTACTATGCTGTTTATATTAACTGATTTGTACTTTCAGGTTTGTGTGACCTGGAGAAATATGGGTTACATACCATATTTTAAATATTGTCTTATAAATGGATTTACACATAACAAAGTAGAAATAATATACAGTGTAGTATATTATTATTAATTAATTTTAATCTTTTTCACTGAATAATCAGGCACATACTTTGTTACATTTGTTTAAGAGAAATGTCTGTGTTCTAATTCTTCCTGAGTTTTCTCTTCTTTTTCAAGGGGTTTTTGATCATCTGTCAGTTACTTCCTCTCTTTCCATGCTAGTCCAAATTTCACTCATTCCTGGACACAGAATTCTTGGAAACTCTACATTTATTTGTTGAAACCTCACACTTTAACTATAGGGAGTTATTAATGTTATTTCTGAATTTCTAAATTTTCTATTGTGTGGATCTATGCAACAATGAGATGCTGAAAACTGCTTCAGTGAACTTTCTGAAAAATGCCTGATGTAGGGTCTTAACACCTGAAGAGAGTTCCTTATTTTCTGTGATGTATCAGTGGGAGGGATTATATAGATAATTTTTGCTTTTGGTGGAAAGTAGAAAACTTCCAATTTGATGGTTAACTGAAAACATCTCCCTTTTTGCAGAAGTCACTGAATCACTGTTGCATTACTACAATTGCTCTCTTCTCTCACTCCCATTCATAGTAGTCTGCAGTTTACCCAATGAGCCATTTAAAACTTGCTTATTTGGGTGTTACACTTGGAAGTATATTCCATATATTATATAAAAAAAAAAGAAAAGAAAAACCTGCCACTCATTAGACACATACAGTCTAAGGATAATTAAAATTAAGAAAGTGGCAAGATGTGAGTAAACCTAAAATGAGCTTTCCCACCCCTCACTTTCTCTCTGACCACAGAGGATTTTCTTTGTTAAAGAGCATAATGAATCTTTATATGGCCTCCATTCAGATTATAAATGCTAGTGAGAGAAGGATGCTCAACACTGGAATTTAACTTGGATCCAAATTTGAAAGAAAATCAATGCTTCTTCCAGGCTTAGGTATAACTAAAATGGTCATCAGATAATACAGTTTTGTTTTTTGCAAGACATTGCTATGAGTCCTGTTTTTATGAGGGGCCTCAGGTATTGATAAAATAATTGGTACCATAATGTAAACCCTGATTTCTTTTATGGGCAGGGAAATTTGTGAAATTTTGGCCAATGACATGTAAATGGAAGAGTTATATAAAATTTTCCAGAGGTGTCCTTTCAAAGGGTGGGCCAGGATCTCAGATGTGATGGCTGAAGCTTAAGCATCTATCTTGTTTCCATGAGGATGAAGCCAGATCTTGGGGATGTGGGGAGTTGGAAAGAGCCTGGGCCCTAACCAGACCAGTTCAGGACTGCTGACTTCCAGACTATGATAAAGAAAGAAACCTCTACCTTGTTAAAGTTGCTTCTTTAGGTCTTTGGTTATATGCAGCTGATTCTTATCTTAATGGATATACTATTTTAATATGGACTTAATGTGTACTGTCTTTGGAAATAGAGTAAGTCCCTTACATACTAACGAGTTCCATTCTGAGAGCACGTTTGTAAGTGCAATTTGTGCATAAGTCCAACAAAGTTAGCCTAGGTACCCAACTAACACAATCGGCTATATATATATATATATATATATACACACACACAGTATACATACAGTATTATACTATATATACAGTCTAGTATAGTACTGTACTGTAATAAGTTTATAATACTTTTCACACAAATAATACATAAAAACAAACACAAAAAATAAAGAAAACATTTTTAATCTTAGAGTACAGTACCTTGGAAAGTACAGTAGTACAGTACAACAGCTGGCATACAGGTGCTGGCATCGAGTGAACAGGCAAGAAGAGTTACTGACTGGAGGAGGGAGAGGAGGTGGGAGATGGTAGAGCAAAGGATCATCAGCAATAGGAAATGGAGGGCAAGCTGTAATTTCACTCACGCCTGACGTTGATGGCACAGGTTCTGATTCCTTGCTGGAACCAGAGGCATGTTTGCATCTTTGAAAGTTCTCAACTTGAAGGTTCATATGTAGGGGACTTACTGTAATTTTTTTCTTTAAAAGGAGTGAGTGTGTGTGTGTGTCTGTGTGTGTGCATGCTTGGTCCAATATGTACCACTATAAGACTACAGGGAGAAGGTGATGAATATAAACATAATTCACTGGCAGAGAGATCTTGAATGGTACAAGACTTAAGGTAACAAAGCCAATTTGGACTGTTTAGCTGGAGCCTTTCATGATGTTATTCTCAATTAATTAATTTAAGCTTGAGGAAAGGTATTACTGATGGTAATTTTTTGCCTTGGAATGCCCCCTCCCCCCCCAGAGAGAGAGGACATGGCTATCACTTCTGAGTAGATTAAATTTTCCAAATGCAGCAATGGATGGAGATTTGCACTGGAAAAAGTAAGGATGGATTTGTTTCAGACAGGAAGAGAGGAGGCTGATTCTTGAGACAGGGGCAAGTGTGTCCACTATGGCACCCAAGGAATATTCTAAATTTTTGCCTGTTTTATTCAGCTTTTTCTTTGGATTGTGGGAATAGTGCAGTTTCAAGTTTTTACCTCTGCTTTGCAATTTCTCTGGTTGTCTATAGCATCTTAGAACCTAAACCCTGTTATTGCAATGCCTCATGTTGGGGTAGTTGAAGGGAATTAAGGATTAGACCACAAAGGAAAGTATAGGATTTTCCCATTTCAGCCTCTTAGTGAGGCCAGCACTATCAAGGATAAGAATAGTTTGGAATTCAAGGTGTGACCGTGATGAAGCTGGCAGATGCCCAAGGAGGGGTGACAGGATGAGCAGGAACAGCTACTTAGCTGAGACTTGGGTGGGTATGAAACAAGTTCCATTTCCCCTAGGTTTGCCAGAGCTATAAACTTTCTTTCTCCCAATTTACAAAAGAGTCAAATCTCTCACCCATTAAAATCTTACTGAGATGCACTGCTTGGTACATTGTCCTTGGGTGTTTAAACATTAGGTCAAAGGAAAACTTTGAAATATTGGAAGCAGCAAAAGCAGTTCTAAGAGGGAAGTTTATAGTGATACAAGCCTACCTTAGGAAACAAGAAGAATCTCAAACAACCTAACCTTACAACTAAAGGAACTAGAAAAAGACAAAAAACCTAAAGTAGTAGAAGGAAAGACATAATAAAGATCAGAGAGGAAATAAATAAAATAGAGACAAAAAAACACAACAACAGAAAAGACCAATGAAACCAAGACTTGTTTTTTTTGAAAAGGTAAACAAAATTGATAAATCTTTAGCCAGGCTCATCAAGAAAAAAAGCATACCCAAATAAAAAAAATAATAAGTGAAAGAGGAGAAATAACAACCAATATTACAGAGATCATAAGATAATACTATGAACAATTTTATGCCAACAAATTGGACAATCCAGAAGAAATGGACAAATTTCTAGAAACATACAACCTGCCAAGACTGAACCAGGAAGAAATAGACAATCTAATCAGACTGATCACTAGTAGTGAAATTGAAATTGTAATAAAAAAACTCTCAGAAAATAAAAGTCCAGGACTAGACAGCTTCACAGGGGAATTCTACCAAATATATAAGGAAGAGCTACCTATCCTTATCAAAATATTCCAAGAAATTGAAGAGGAAGGAACATCCCCAAATTCATTCTATGAGGCCACCATTACCCTGACACCAAAACCAAAGACACTACAAAAAAAGAAAACTACAGACCAATATCTATGATGAATATAGATGCAAAAATTCTCAACAAGTTATAAGCAAACTGAATCCAACAATGTATAAAAAGGATCATACACCATGATCAAATGGAATTTATTCCAGGAATGCAAAAATGGTTCAATATCCCAAATCAATCAATGTGATACATCACATTAACAAAAAGAAAGATAAAACTCACATGTTCCTCTCAATAGAAACAGAAAAAGCACTTGACAAAAATTCAACATTCATTCATGATAAAAACTCTCATCAAAGTTGGTATAGAGGGAATATTTCTCAGCATAATAAAGACCATTCATGACAAATCCACAGCTAACATCATACTCAATGGTGAAAAGCTAGAAGCTTTAAAAGCTCTAAAATTGGGCTTCCCTGGTGGTGCAGTGGTTGGGAATCCGCCTGCCAATGCAGGGGACACGGGTTCGAGCCCTGGTCCGGGAAGATCCTACATGCCACAGAGAAGCTAAGCCCATGTGCCACAACTACTGAGCCTGCACTCTAGAGCCCACGAGCCCCAACTACTGAGCCCACGTGACACAACTACTGAAGCCCGCGCACCTAGAGCCCGTGCTCCGCAACAAGAGAAGCCACCACAAGGAGAAACCCGCACACCACAACAAAGAGTAGCCCCCACTCGCCACAACTAGGGAAAGCCTGTGCACAGCAATGAAGACCCAACGTAGCCAAAAATAAAATAAATAAATAAAAATAAATGAATTTTTTTTAAAAAGTTCTAAAATCAGGAACAAGACAAGGATGCCTGCTCTTGCCACTTCTTTTTAACATAGTATTGGAAGTCCTATCCACAGCAATCAGAAATAGAAATAAAAGCCATCCAAATCGAAAAAGGAGAATTAAAACTCTCACTATTTGTTTTTTTTTTTTTATTCAAACAGAAAGTCCCCCAAGTTATAATCAGCCTCATCAGTTCACTCAGTCCCATGTAATTAATTTTTTTTTCATCTTGATCTTTTGTTAGCACTTTTATGAATTTATCAGTTTTCCATTAGAGTTCTGAAAATGATTATTCATTCATTTCAGCAGTATAGTCAGTTACCAGAAACTGGTACTTGTCAGAGTCTTTTCCATGAATTCCTTGAAGATGAAACCCCTTTATAGGAACATTTTTGCAAAAGCATCAGAGTACACCCAGAACTGTCTGTAAATGACAAAAGACTTAAAAATGACCACGGTTAAAGATTTGATGAAATTTCATAATAATGAAATTGACAAGGAAATTTAGTTATTTCTGAGATATACATAAAACTCTCACTATTTGTAAATGACATTATACTATACATAGAAAATCCTCATGTCAGCACCAAAAAAAAAAAAAAAAACTTCTAGAATTCAATGAATTTGGTGAAGTTGTAGGATACAAAATTAATATACAAAAATCTGTTTCATTTCTATACACTAACAACAAACTATCAGAAAGAGAAATTAAGAAGTCAATCTCATTTACAATCACATCAAAAAGAAAAACAATACCTAGGAATAAATCTAACTAAGGAGGTAAAAGACCTCTACTTGGAAAACTATAAACATTGATGAAAGAAATTGAAGATGACACAAACAGATTGAAAGATATATCATATTCATGGATTGGGAGAATTTATATTGTTAAAATGATCATACTACCCAAGGCAATCTACAGATTCAAAGCAATCCCAGTCAAAATACCAATGGCATTTCTTTTTCACAGAACTAGAACAAATAATTTTAAAATTTGTATGGAAAACTGAAGACCCCAAACAGCCAAAATAATTTTGAAAAAGAAGAACCAGAGCTGGAGGTATCATGCTGGCTGACTTCAGCCTATACCACAAAGCAACAGTAATCAAAACAGTATGGCACTGGCACAAAAACAGACACATAGATCAATGGAACAGAATAGAAAGCCCAGAAATAAACCCATGCACGTATTTTCAATTAATCTATAACAAAGGAGGCAAGAATATACAATGAGGAAAAGGTAGTCTCTTCAGTAAGTGGTGCTGGGAAAACTGGACAGTTACATGTAAAAGAATGAGATTAGAACATTCTCTAATACCATATACAAACATAAACTCAAAATGGACTAAAGACCTAAATGTAAGATTGGAAACCATAAAACTCCTAGAGGCAACAGAACACTCTTCGACATAAATCATAGTGATATTTTTATGAATCTATCTCCCAAGGAAAAGGAAACAAAAATAAACAAATGGGACCTAATTAAACTTAAAAGCTTTTGCACAGCAAAGGAAACCATTAACAAAGCAAAAATATAGCCTACTGAATGGGATAAAATATTTGCAAATGATATGATCAATAAGGGGTTAATATCCAAAATATATAAACAGCTCATACAACTCAATATGAAAACAACAAACAACCTGATTAAAAAATGGGCAGAAGACATCAATAGACATTTTTCCAAAGAAGACATACAGATGGACACCTAGCGCATGTAAAGATGCTCAGCATTGTTAATCATCAGAAAAATGCAAATCAAACCACAATGGGATATCACTTCATACCTGTCAGAATGGCTATTGTCAAAAAGACAGCAAATAACAAATGTTGGTGAAGATGTAGAGAAAAGGGAACCCTACTACACTGTTGGAGTGAATGTAAATTTGTTCAGCCACTATGGAAAACAGTGTGGAGGTTCCTCAAAAAAACTAAAATTAGAACTACCATATGATCCAGCAATTCCTTCCTGGGTTTACATCAAAAGAAAACAAAAACATTAATTTGAAAAGATACATTCATCCAATCTTCATAGCAGTTCGCTAAAATTCTAAAGTAATACCAATTTCATTTGAAAGTTAAAATGATTTGACTTGTGAATAATCCCTTTCTTAATATTTATAAAATCTATAACCCATTTATGTTGTTTTGATCAAATGTGTAATACTGTTATTGATACCTCAATCTAGAAGAAATTTTAACACCTAGGTCTTTATGATAATAGGAAATTTATGTTTTAATTCATATTATTTTTTGTAGAAGATTATGATAAATAATCAAAAACTTTTAAACAAAAAATATTTTTATGTTAGGTTAATTCTTGTGGGAGAAGTGGAATAGAAATAGCTATAAAGAAAGCATTTTTAAAACAGTGTGGAGGTTCCTAAAAAAATTAAACATAGTATTACCATATGATCCAGCAATTCCACTTCAGGTTAGATACCCAAAAGAATTGAAAGCAGGGATCTGAACAGATATTTGCACACCAATGTTCATAGCAGCATTGTTCACAATATCCAAAAAGTAGAGATAACCCAATGTCCCTCAATGGATGAATGGATGAACAAAAGGTGGTACGTACATACAATGGAATATTATTCAGCCTTAAAAGGAGGGAAATTCTGATACATATTACAACATGGAAGAACCTTGAAGGCATTATGCTAAGTGAAATTAGCCAGATACAAAAGGACGATTATTGTACAATGCCACTTATATGAGGTCCCTGGAATAGTCAAATTCATAGAGATAGAAAGTAGAATAGTGGTTACCAGGGGTTAGGGAGGAGGGAAAATGGGGAGTTATTATTTAGTGGGTACAGAGTGGCAGTTTGGGATGATGAAAATGTTCTGGAGATGGATACAGGTGATGATTGTATAACAAAACAAATGTACTTAATGCCACTGAACTGTACACTAAAAATAGTTATATTGGTAAATTTTGTGTTATGTATATTTTACCACATAAAAAGAAGAGTTTATTCATGTAACTTTAAAAAAGTGAATATCTGTGGGTATTAAATCATTAGTCTCATACTTTATTAAATCTTAGATACCACTGATTGTTTAGATGCACTATTACTTTTGTATAACTAAGTCAGAAAAAATCTGTAACAAACTATGATGGTTTTTATCACTTACAAATTTTGTTCTGTTATTACTGAAACAGATCTTTTAGACTTATTTGGATCTTTACCATCAATTACGCTCATGTATATGTGGAAATATGAACAGAACAAATTAGTTAAGACACTACTTGTGATATTGTGATTTATAAGAAATATATATTTGGTCTTCGTCCACTGTTCCTGGCACAGAGCTCTGAAAACCCTTGAAATTTCCTAAGTGATGAGAGCAAAAAGGTGTCTTTTGTTATGTTAATGGGATAACTTTGGACCCCACCTAAGTATGGAGGCTGGTTGCCAGGCGAACCAACCATATTATTGGAGGGTTGGAACTTTCAGTTCCAACCCCCCACCCCCACCCCGACCTCCTAAGAGTAGGGAGAGGGGCTGGAGGTTGAATCAATCACCAATGTCCAATGATTTAATCAATCATACCTAAGTAATCACATCTCAATAAAAACCCATAAGTGTGGGGTTGGGAGAGCTTCTGGGTTGGTGAATAGGTGGAGATTTGAGGAGAGTGGCAGGCTCAGAGAGGGCATGGAAGCTCTGTACCCTTTCCCCAGACCTTGCCCGATGCATCTCTTCCATCTGACTGTTCCTGAGTTATACCTTCTGTATCCATGGGTTCTGCATCTGCAGATATGAAGGGCTGATTTCAATATGCCATTTTATGTAAGAGACTTGAGCATCTGAGGATTTTCACATCAGAGAAGGGTCCTGGAACCAATGCCCCAAAGATACAAGGGATGACTGTATCTTTTTATAATAAACTTGTGATCAAGTAAGTGAAATGTTTCTCTGAGTTCTGTGAGCCGCTCTAGCAAATTAATCAGACCCAAGGAGGGTGTCCTTGGAAACTCAGATCGACAGCCTGTCGGTCAGAAGTCACAACCTGGATTTGTGACTGGTGTCTGAAGTAGGGGGACGGGGGGGCTGTCTTGTAGGACTGAGACCTTAACCTGTGGAATCTGATGCTGTGTCCAGGTAGATAGTGTCAGAATTGAATTGAAATGTAGGACTCCCATCTGGTGTAGGAGAATTGCTTGGTGGTGTGGCACTCTATCCTCCCGACCACACCCCCACCACGTTAGGACTGGTACTAGAACATTTTATTACTAAAATTTTTTAATCTTCAGAGTCTCATTCTTTGAATACACTTTTTTGCTTAGCTGTCAGTGTCAGGGTGAGTCATCAAAAGCCTTAGTTCAGCATTTCTTAAATGCTATTTTCTCTAGAATTTTCTTCCTAGTGACTGACACAGGCACACCTGCTACCTGATCAGAGCAATAATGAGATTCATTTCAATTTCTGAGATGTTAAAATTTGAAAAAAAACCCCAAAGCATAATACTTAGGATCTGTTGGATATATTTAAAAGAGTGCAGTAAAAATTATATCTATAAATGTTAATATTTTTAACACACTGGAAAGTAGATCCTTTGCAATCATGAAAAGTTATAAAAAAGTTAATTTAAAACTAAACAAATAGGTGGGGGGGTACATCATTTTTCAAAATTCCTTTAAAGGATAAATGAGCAAAAAAAAATACATGAGCAATCTGACAAAGAAGGTGACCCATGAAGTGAGGGAAGACCGAAAATTGGGTTACACGGTAGTTTGTTTAAATACTATCTACATATTTCGGTTGTTTTTTGGCTGGGGTTTGTAGCTTAAGATAAGTTATCAGTTTTCAGGGGACATGAAAAAAATTAGACAAATTCAGACAGAGGAAATTTATATATTCAACCAAGTATTTTCTTCCTTCCTGCATTTCTCTCAACTATCTCACTTGCTGTGTGTTTTTGTCAACTTTCACTTGTGTTTCCATAGGTGTTCTGACACCAGCTTTAACCTCCCCATTTTTAAAATAGAAAACAAGTCACTATTTTTTTTTGCTGAGTCCAAATGGAGGAAGAATTTCTATTTAAAGACTTATTTGCTTCTAACCTTAAAAGTTTCTTTTCTTCAGTAATGAAATCTTGTTTAGAAACCAGATTCTGAATATTTGAACATCTCCATAAAGAAATGGAAAATGTATTCTAATTTTTATATGTGAGCATAATTGGTTCATAAGATGGTTTTGTAAATCATATTATGCAATTATGATTGGGAAAGATAAAAATGTATCCATGACTGGAATTAGAACTGATGAAATGTGTAAATGTATAGGGGCAGGTGTCAAGCTTACTTTGTCCCCCTCTCTCCTTCCATCCAATCTGGCAACCTGAACTTCTCAAAACTCGATGCTTCAGAGAGGGATCTTCTCTTGAGTTTGAGAGACTCACTCTTCTAGGACCTAGGTGGTCACGGTTGTCCCCTCTTGTGCATAGGCTCTTTGTGTTTGGGCTCTGTGTGTAAAGTTGGTGACCAAGATTGTCCCTTTGGTCTTCACCTTGGACCAAAATTTAGCATATTACTTTGAAAGTTTGTAAACTTCCAGTAACCATAATCCTAAACATTACTCAGGAACTACTAAGAGGTGCCCCAGAGAATCCCCTGAGTTCCAGACATAGTCCATCTTACCCACAAAGTGGAGCAGTAACCCAATTTCCCCTTGTTAATAATGATAATTTCCCAGGCCAGTACTGTAGTCCCTTTTTTGCCTGTTGGTTCAGTAGCCTGGAGAGGTCAGAGTGGCTCAGTGGTAGTAATAACTTCCAGTTCACTGGACCATCATGGTAGCCCCTGTTGGAAACATTTGTTTGGGGGCGATTGAGACTTCTAAACCAACACAGATGAGAGTCGTAAGGATGGTAAAGAAACATTATTTTGCTGATGAATCTGCAATGTGGGGAGGCCTCTGTGGGGAAGGCTCATCTTTGCTCCACGTGGCTCCATCAGGTGTCTGGCAGTTGAGAATGGTGGTTGACTGGGGAGACTGAAACAGCTGAGGCTGTAGCTGGAACATGGCTTTTTCATGTGTCTGCTTGATTTCCTCACATCACTGGGCTGGGTTCTTAGAGTGAGCATCGCAGGCTGAGAAATCACCAGGTGGAAGTTGTATCCTTTCTGTAACTTAGCTATGAAAGTCATAAAGCATAGCTTCTTCATATTTTATTGGTCAAAGTAGTCACATGTTCCAACCCAGATTTGTAGTATTAAAAAACAAAATTCAACTGAGTCAATTTGAAGATCTAATTGGCGTTATTGAATGATTCACGAATTGGGCAGCTTCCCATCTAGTAAATATAAGGGCTCTCTGAAGGGTTGTACAAAATGGAAGATTTTATTCTTATGCCTTAATACTATTTCTGAGCAAAGAAAAAAATTTAATTCTTTTGAAGATGGGTGTTTCTCTTTTCCCTACTCAGTGTTCTTTTTTTCTTTCCAGGATCTTTTCATGTATCCCATGATTTTTCTTTTTCTTTTTTTCTTTAAATTTTTAAAAAATTGAGGTATAATTGATGTACAATATTAAATAAGTTTCAGGTGGACAACATAGTGATTCCCAGTGTTTAAAAGTTATAGCCCATTAATAGTTATTATACCCATTATTTGACTCATTCTTTTGGTAGGGGGTCTATTTTACCCAATATTGCTTTATAATTTGTAAAATTATCTGAGTCAAGCTGTGATGTGAACTATATCAGAGAGGTCCAACACCCATCCCCTCTTTGACCTAGATGCAGCATGAAAGAAAAAAAGAACAAGTTATGATAACTAGGCAACTAAGGTAAAGCTACCACCAAAAACCCTGCTGGAGTTCCAGGAGCTGGGGAGAAAGGAGGAAGCCAGGGCCAAAGTGTTTACCTGTAGGCTACCATTATGGATCAAAAAATCGGGAACCCTTTTACCAATCCCCCTCCCCTAAATTGGGTCAGTTTCTGTGTTGGGTGTGGCCCTTTGCACTTAGAGCAAGCTATAGGGGTTGTCTACATTACTGAAGATACTCAGTGTTACAGGCATACTGGAAAAAAAAAAAGAAAAATCAGCAAAGTGACCTAGATGAAATTGGACAAAAAATGACTTCAAGCAGGTTTGGACTTTAAAAGATGAAGTCAGTAGTAATGCTGGGCTCTAAACGAGTGAGGGCAGTTTGCAAACCACCACACAGTCATTACAAAGATTGTATAAAAAGAGGATAGCAATCCCACTCCTGGGCATATATCCAGACAAAACTATAATTCAAAAGGATACATGCACCCCTATGTTCATAGCAGCACTATTTACAATAGCCAAGACATGGAAACAACTGACAGATGAATGAAGATGTGCTGTGTATACACACACACACACACACACACACACACACACACACACACACAATGGAATACTACTCAGCCATACAAAAATGAAATAATGTCATTTGCAGCAACATGGATAGACCTGGACATTATCATACTAAGTGAAATGTCAGAAAGGGAAAGACAAACACCATATGATATCACTTACATGTGGAATCTAAAATATGACATGAATGAACTTATCTATGAAACAGAAACAGACTCACAGACATATAGAATAGACTTGTGGTTGCCATGGGGGAAGGGGGTGGGGAGGGGTGGGTTGGGAGTTTGGGTTTAGCCGATGCAAACTATTATGTACAGAGGGGATAAACAACAATGTCTTACTGTAAAGTACAGGGAACTATGTTTAATATTCTGTGATAAGCCATAATGGAAAAGAATATGAAAATGAATGTGTATATATATGTATAACTGAATCACTTTGCTGTACAGCAGAAATTAACACAACATTGTAAATCAACTATACTACAATTAAAAAAAAAACGAGGATAGCAAAACCCTCTATATACGGGAGTATCAGGAGCACCACCCTCAGATGTGAAGGACATGATAGAAATATACATAGGAATAGATGGAGAGAGATAAATATTTATGTTTTAAAAAATTAGCCAGTAATATTCTCAGCTAATTCCTTTCATAATTATTATTCAAAGGTTAACATAAAAGTGTGAAAATTTTTACAAAGCTTAAAAATCATTATATATAGTTTATTCGAGCAACAATCCCCTCAGAATTGGTTATTACCACTATTAATGACTTGCTAGTTAGAGTGGTAATGGCCCATAGGAAAAACTGCTGGTAATGACTGATTTCAAAGGGATTATTGCTTAATTAATGGCGCTCCACCTATCTTTAGTCATTCTTGTTAAGTATCATTTTTATTGCTTATTTCAAGACCATGAGCCTTAGTTTATTACGTTTGGAAGAATATCACCAAGGCAGATAAAATAGATAATAATTTTCTGATTTTGGTTAGCTTTGCAATGTGTGGGCATTTCACCAAATTATTTCAATATTTCTTCATCCCTTGCTTATAAAATGTCACTTATAACTTTTGGGTCGCTTACAAGAATATAACTTAAAAAAACTGACATACTTGTTTCTGGAAGAAAAAAAGTCTAAAATGCTTCTAAATTAGTGGACACATTTTTGCACATCTCCAATTTGGATTGGGTGATAAATGGAAAATACAAAGCTGAGATAAGATAATTTTTTTGAGAACCTTCTTTGTCTATGCAGGGAATACTGGGCAAGATGCCACGTGATCTGGATTTTGGTTTCAGCTCTGCCTCAGAGTAGATACGTAGCTTTGATTTTCTGATTTTCACTTTTATGATTTGTACAATTAGAACATTAGACTAGATTGCCTCTTAGTTCTTTATAGCTCTTCAATTCTACAATTGTAAATCACAGTTTAAAAAGAGAACAAACAGGAATGTTTGCATTAGAGCTATAGAAAATCCTTTTCCAGTAAACGCTGTAGGATATCCACATTATTCCTAATACTAACCACGGTCCTTTTGTACATTTCTTGAAGTAAATGGGCCCCATGTGGGGTTTAGAAAATAAAAATATTTTTGTTGTGACAGTGCTAAATTTTGTGGACTCTGACCCAGCTTGGTTTCTAACTGGCTGTGTGATTTAGGGCAACTCTAGCACCTAAAATGGGCCAACGTCATGAACTGTCTTATATGATGTAAGGGGATGAAACTTGACATTAATCAGTACACCTGACAGCAGAAAAAATTCATTGAAATGTATTTTTCCACAAAAGCTGCTAAAGTAGCTGAAATTATTAAGTTCCTAAATGATATGCTTTGTGTTGCTTAATTTGAAAACATGTCTTATAAAACTTGACTCTGAAAGACTTTTAGCTTATCCTCTAAGTCTGGGTTCGCAAAGTGTGGTCTGGGGACTCTGGAGTTCCTGAGACTCTTTTAGGGGGGTCAATAAAGTCAAACCTGTTTTTAACTAATAATACTGAGACATTATTTGTCTTTTTTCTTTTACTCTCATGAGAGTACAGTGGAGTTTTCCAGAGGTTTCATGGCACGTGATACCATTATATAATGAAATGTATTGATATTTGGAAGATCTGCACAACTCAGTGAATTGATAGTTTCCAAATAGCCAATGCATGATGCTACAAAATTATGCATGGATAAAGAATTCTTTCAAAGTACAAGTTAGACCAAGGGATATTAATGTAATAGAATATGAAAAGTTTATTGATATGGTTTCAGATTTCACTATGCAACTAATCATTAAGAAACTACCACTTGTTGAGTTCAGTAAAGTGTCAAAGAAGAATATCATAATTATTTGAAAAAACTCTTAAAATAATCCTTCTTTCCCAGCTACATATGTATGAGTCTGGATTTTCTTCATATACTTCATTTAAAATTACATTGTAACAGATTGAAAGCAGAAACAGATATAAAAATCCAGCTGTGTTATATTGGCCAGACATTAAAATTATTTACAAAAAAAACGTAAAATAGTGTTACTTTTCTCACAAAAGATTTTTGTTTGAGAAAACATAGTGATTATTTTTATAAAAATTTAATGGGTTTATTATTTTAAAATGAACTAGTCAATAAAAAAATTTTAAATTTCTATTTTAATTTCTAACATGGTAAATATTTATACTGTAAAACAATTTACATAGACAGTTTCTGAATCCTCAATAATTTTTACCTGTGTGAAAGGATCCTGAGACCAAAAATTTTGAGACCTGCTGCTTTAAGTCAATTAAATTCCTAAAGACTTACTTGCTACCACTCTGAACTTAAAAAAAAAAAAAAAGTACTCTAGGCCCTGAAGACAATTCCAAGGACCTCTGAAAATGTTCTGAAATATGGTACATCAGTGGAATGAATCTTTGGCTTCCCAAGATAAGTATTTAATTGAGTAAAACTTATTTGGATAGAGAATTCTATTGTGTTGAATCAAAGCAAAATCCTCCTTATGGTGTGTAGATTCTAATCTTTTGGGTCGTCACTGGAAAGTGAGAAAAAGTAGTATATGCAGAAGAAAAACAAACTGACCTGAAAATGGATGAAACAGGTAATGAAAGGTGACCTTGTTACTTCCAGAAACCTGTATTGTAAGTCCTGAGACCTGACTCTTGGGCTTCTGCAACCTTGGATCACTCTGAGTCCTTAGCCCTGAATCTATATTAGGGGCAGAAAAGCTGCCTGATCTTCCATTTAGAAGGGAAGTGATTTGAAGAATGCACCACAGTAGTGTCTGTGTGGGAGGACTTTCCGTATACACTAGCTTTCATCTCTTTCAGAGCAAGTAGATATAAGAGTGTATCAGCAAAAGCAAGCCATGCCACTCACTTATTTCCTCTTCTTTTAAAAATACTGAATCATTGGTACACTTGAATATATGACACTGACTCCAAATGGGGCTCATACAGATATGAGGCAAACTCTGTCAAGAGCTTCACTACCTTGTTATTAAAATCAGTTTTCAGGGACTTCCCTGGTTGTCCAGTGGGTAAGACTTCACACTCCCAATGCAGGGGGCCTGGGTTCAATCCCTGATCAGGGAACTAGATTCCACATGCATGCCACAACTAAGGGGCTGCATGCCACAATTAAACATGCCTCAATGAAGATCCCACGTGCTGCAAGTAAGACCCGGTGTAGCCAAAATAAATAAATAAATATTAAAAAAAAAACCAAGGACCTACTGTATAGCACAGGGAACTATAGTCAATATCTTGTAATAACCTATAAAAAATAAAATAAAATAAAATCGGTTTTCAATCCTTAAAAAAGTAAAAATAGAGTTACCATATGATCTAGCAATCCTACTCCTGGGCATATATCCAGAGAAAACTCTAATTGGAAAAGATACATGCACCCCAATGTTCATAGTGTAAGCCTTGACATTTACCAAAGAATGAGGAAGAAGAATGAGAAAGAAGGTGGTCTTCTTCCTTCCCCCCCTTTTCTTTGATTATAAAAATGTAGCCCGCTGTTTTCTCTGGGCTGTGCTCCCTTGCCTGCCTGCTTGTATCTCTCACAAGCATCCTATGCTAATAAACCCACTCTTTGCCTATCAGTTTGCCTCACACTGAATTCATTCTGTGTTGAAACAAAAGAACCTGAGCTTCAGTAAGTCCTGACTCCAGGTGAGCAGTTTCAATTAAAAGACACTAGGTTCAAGTCCCCACCTAAGTCAGGGGTTGTGGGTTCAAGTCCCAATTTGAGGTGCGGCTGGGTTCGAGCCCCATCTGAAGGAGTGTGGTTTCAATAGCATTACTATTTACACGAGCCAAGACATGGAAGCAACCTAAATGTCCATCGACAGATGAATGGATAAAAAAGATGTGGTACATATATACAATGGAATACTACTCAGCCATAAAAAGGAATGAAATAATGCCATTTGCAGCAACATGGATGGACCTAGAGTTTATCATACTAAGTGAAGTAAGTCAGACAGAGAGAGACAAATGTCATATGATATCACTTATATGTGGAATCTAAAATATTGATACAAATGAACTTATTTATAAAACAGAAATGGACTCATGGGCATAGAAAACAAACTTACGATTACCGAAGTGGAAAAGGGAGTGGGAGGGATAAATTAGGAATTTGGGATTAATAGATACACACTACTATATATAAAATAGATAACCAAAAAGGACCTACTGTATAGCACAGGGAACTATACTCAATATCTTGTAATAACCTATAATGGAAAAGAACTTGAAAAAGAATATATATGTATAAATAACTGAATGTATATAACTGAATCACTCTACTGTTCACCTGAGACATTGTAAATAAACTATATTTCAATAAAAAAGAAAAACTCAGTTTTCAAAAAAGAAAAAAAGGCTAAGTTGAAAGTTCCGTATTTACTCTCAGCCTTTGTGTAAATGCAAATATGAAAGAGAAGATCAAATTCATCATTCATCATATGAAACATTCGTAGCTGGAATCCTGTAGAGAGATTTATCTCTTTTTTCTGTGTTTTGGCATTTAAACAGAGTGAGGAGATGATTAAACCACACAAGAAATTCACACTAAGATACTGATCACATAATGTGTGCCACCCCTCTATAGAGTGTTCGCATTTTAAAAGAGGACTGAAGTGGGCATCCAACTAGAATAAACAATCTGGAAAAGTTTTTTGAATAAAGGAATGGATAATTTTAAATTGTTAGGAGAAGATTGGGTACTGTCTTTCCAAGGCTATTCGCATCACATAATATGGGGGACAGCCTAGTACTAACACAATCAGAAAAAAAAAGAAAAAATGTTAAAACAAAAAAGCTTACTAAAAAATCAGCAAACCCACACCCCCCCCCCCACACACACACACTTATCTAAGTTGATTCTAAATCCTTCTCTAACCGTATAGGTATTTTCTTTCATGCCCTAGTCCAGTGCCCAAACCTGGCTACACATCAGAGCTGCTAGGAGAGCATTTACATTTTTTTATTAGAAAATAATACATTTTCATGGAAAAATATGTTCAAATGGTCCAGAATAGCATAAATAAAGTGTAAAATTCTGCCATCCTTATTCTACTCCCGAGGAGTATCTACCATTACATATGCCTCCCTCCTTCCTTCCCTCCCTCGTTCCCTCCCTCCCTCCTTCCCTCCCTTTTTCCCTCCCTCCCTCCCTCCCTTCCTTCCTCCCTTCCTCCCTCCCTCATTCCCTCCCCCTCCCTTCCTCCCTCCCTTCCTTCTTTCCTTCCTTCCTTCCTCTTTCCCTCTCTCCCTCCCTTCCTCCTTCCCTCTCTTCCTCCCTTCCTTCCTTCCCTCCTTCCTTCCTTCCTCCTTCCCTCTCTCCTTTTCTCCCTCCCTCCATCCCTTCCTTCCTTCCTCCTTCCCTCTCTCCCTTCCTTCCTTCCTCCCTCCCTTCCCTCTCCCCCTTCTTTCCCTCCCACACTTCCTTCCTTCCTTCCTTCCTTCTTCAAAAATTTATTAAACACCTGCTATATACAGGCACTGTTCCAATTGTGGGGACACAAAGAACAGGACAGACAAGATCCTTGCCTAATGGGCCTTGCTATAACTTTAGAAATAAACAAATAAAAATATATTATCAAATAGAAAGTATAAAGAATTGCAGAGGGCTTCCCTGGTGGCGCAGTGGTTGAGAATCTGCCTGTTAATACAGGAGACACGGGTTCGAGCCCTGGTCTGGGAAGATCCCACATGCTGTGGAGCAACTAGGCCCGTGAGCCACAACTACTGAGACTGCGCGTCTGGAGCCTGTGTTCCACAACAAGAGAGGCCATGATGGTGAGAAGCTCGTGCACCGTGATGAAGAGTGACCCCCACTCGCCACAACTATAGAAAGCCCTCGCACAGAAACGAAGACCCAACACAGCCAAAAATAAATAAAATAAATAAATAAAAATTAAAAAAAAAAGAATTGCAGAAAAAAGAGCATAATGGGCAGGAAAAGACTAGTTAATTGGGCCAGAACCTTGAAAAGATACAGTTTTAGTTTTTCCAGATGGTTGCTGCCATAATTCTGAGTGATAAGGCTTATAAGTCCATTTGTAGATTTACCATCTTTAGTCCTTATCTATTGAGCCCTCATCATGAAAGATGAAGTATTTAGCTTTCTTACAATAGTTCCCTACTCCACAACACTTCTCCCAAGTTTTGTTAGTTATATTTTACGTTAATCTTTTTATTGCTTACCTTTGTAACTTGAACCTCCATTCTTATTTGGTCAGTTTGGACAGTATCTTTTGATTCTGCTAAGCATTATAAAAGCTCATATTTCTGGGCTATATGCTAGATATATAAAGTAAGTTTCTCTGAGGGGCTTGGAATCTATATTTAAAATCAGAAGCTCTTGGAATGTTCTAATGATCATCTGATTGGTAACCATTGCCCTAGGCTCTCTTCTCTGCCTCCAGAAATTGAGTAGATCCATTCTCCATACTCTAACTAACTCAGTGTTTTTTCACACTTCTGCACCTCACACAGTTCATAAGTATGCAACTGAGATCAATATTTACGATATATTTAACATTCCTAAATATATATATTTAAAATATATTTTTGCTTTAAATGAAGATACATATGTATTAAAATTTGTTTTGTTTGTTTTTTGCTTTAAGTGAACATATACATAAGATGTAAGACACACACTGTCATGGCAGAGTATCATCAAGCCAAGTGACTAACATGGTCTTGTACAGGGTGAGGTACCATTTGGGGTAAGAAGGAAAATACATAGAAACAATGGAAGGTTGGTTGCTTCCTGGAATAGGTGAGAACTTTAGACAAAGATAACAAAGAGCTCTAACTCAGATAGCAATATTGTCAGTCAGGGTTTTCAGTGCAATCACAGAAAAACTCTGGTTGATTTTGAACAGAAAATGAATTTGTTAAAAGGATTTCGGGGGGAGGAGTCAAGATGGCAATGTGGGAAGACGCGGAGTTAGTGCCTCCCCACAACTAGGGTATCTGCTGGCCGCTGGTGGGGGACTCTGACCCCCAAGGAGACAGGACGAACCCCAAAGTGAACTGGTAGGATGTAGGGGGACGGAGGAGGGAGGAGAAGTGGAGGCCAGACAAGATCAGCGCCCCTGAGGCCAGGGAGATCAGGAGAGGCAGGTGGGCGGGACTCTCTGGGGAGAGTGGGAGAGGAGCAGAGGGCGATCGCCTGGCCCACTTGGGCAGGGGAGCCTGCTGAGCTCCCAAGCTGCTTCCGCCTCATCCAAAGCCCTGTCCAGGCTGCGTGGGTCCTGGGAGCATAGGAGGGAGGCCAGAGAGATTAGGAGTGGCAGGCAGGAGGGGCCATCCAGGAGGAGCAGGAGAGGAGAGGAGGGTGGTCGCCCTGCCCACTGGGGTCCGGGGAGCCTGCTGACCTCTCAGGCCAATCCCCTGCCCTCCAAAGCCCCCTCGAGGTTGTGTGGGTCCTTGGAGGCGTAGGAAGGAGGCCGAGAGTAGAACAGGAGAGGCAGCAGGAGGGGCCCTCAGGGAAGAGTGGGAGAGGAGCAGAGGGTGATTGCCCCGCCCAATTGGGCAAGGGGAGCCTGCTGAGCTCCCAGGCAGGTCCCCTGCCCTGCAAGGTCCCCCTCCCCCCTCCCGAGCCATATTGGTCCTGGAGGAATAGGAGGGAGGCTGGGGAGATCAGGAGAGGCAGGAGGGAGGGGCCCTCTCAGACCCCAGACCGGAGGAGCAGGAGAGGAGAGGAGGATATTTGCTCCACCCACTTGAGCCCAGGAAGCTTGCTAGGCTCCCAGGTGAGATCCCCTGCCCCTGAGACCGGGCTGGGGGGCATGCCTGGGCCCCTTCTGTTCCTTGACCCTAAGCCCCACCCCCCACAGCCCCCAGGGCCTTTTCCAGCTCTGTGGGTCCTGAGCATTGGCCCTGCCCACCGCCCAAACCCTGCTCTCCACAGCCAAGGCCTTCCCCTCCCCTTTTTTTTTTCTTTCCCCCCTCCTCTTTTTTAATATTGTGGTACTGATGTACCTTCTGGTTGTCAATTCATCTATATTTTTATTTTTACATTCTTTCTTACATATCTGTTAGTTTCCTAGTCTAATTTTATTTTTTACTTTGTTATTTTTCTCTCTCTTTTTTTTTTGCCACCCCATGTGGCTTGCAGGATCTTGATTCACAGCCTGGGGTCGGGGGGAAGCTCCTGTGGGGGGAGCTCTGAGTCCAAACCACTGGACTAACAGAGAACCGCAGATCCCAGGGAATATTCATTGGAGTGAGGTCTCACAGACTTCCTCATCTCAGCACCAAGACCCAGCTCTACCCAATAGCCTACAAATCCCAGTGTTGGAAGCCTCAAGTCAAACAACCAGTAAAACAGGGACACAATCCCACTCATAAAAAAAAAGAAAAAAATGAGACAACAAAAAAATATGTCACAGGTGAAGGAGTAAGGTAAAAACCTACAAGAACAAGTAAATGAAGAGGAAATAGTCAATCTACCTGAAAAAGAATTCAGAGTAATGACAGTAAAGATGATCTAGAATCTCAGAAATAGAATGGAAGCACGGATTGAGGAAATACAAGAAATGTTTAACAAAGATCTACAAGAACTAAAGAACAAACAGAGATGAACATCACAATAACTGAAATGAAAAATATGCTAGAAGGAATCAATAACAGAATAACGGAGGCAACAGAACGAATAAGTGAGCTGGAAGACAAAATGGTGGTATTTCCTGCGAGGAGCAGAATAAAGAAAAAAGAATGAAAAGAATTGAAGACAATTTCAGAGACTTCTGGGACAACACTAAATGTACCAACATTTGAATTATAGGGGTCCCAGAAGAAGAAGAGAAAAAAAAATGGTCTGAGAAAATATTTGAAGAGATTAGAGTGGAAAACTTCCCTAATATGGGAAAGGAAATAGTCACCCAAGTCCAGGAAGCACAGAGAGTCACATACAGGATAAACCCTAGGAAAAACACACTGAGACACATATTAATCAAACTAACAAAAATTAAATTCAAAGAAAAAATATTAAAAGCAGCAAGGGAAAAACAAAAAATAACATACAAAGGAATCCCCATAAGATTATCAGTTGATTTTTCAGTGGAAACTCTGCAGGCCAGAAGGGAGTGGCAAGACATATTTAAAGTGATGAAAGAGAAAAATCTACTACCAAGATTACTCTACCCAGCAAGGATCTCATTCAGATTCCATGGAGAAGTCAAAAGCTTTTCAGACAAACAAAAGCCAAGAGAATTCAGCACCACCAAACCAGCTTTACAACAAATGCTAAAGAAACTTCCCTAAGCCAGAAACACAAGAGAAGAAAAAGACCCACAAAAGCAAACCCAAAACTATTAAGAAAATGGTAATAGTAACATACATATTGATAATAACCTTGAATGTAAATGGATTAAATGCCCCAACCAAAAGACACAGACTGGCTAAATGGATACAAAAACAAGACCCATATATATGTTGTCTACAAGAGACCCACTTCAGACCTAGAGACACATACAGACTGAAAGTGAAGGGATGGGAAAAGATATTCCATGCAAATGGAAATCAAAAGAAAGCTGGCATAGCAATACTCATATCAGATGAAATAGACTTTAAAATAAAGACTGTTACAAGAGATAAAGAGGGACACTACATAATGATCAAGGGATCAATCCAAGAAGAAGTTATAACAATTATAAATGTTTATGCACCCAACATAGGAGCACCCCAATACATAAGATAAATGCTAACAACCATGAAAGGAGAAATTGACAGTAACATGATAATAGTAGGGAACTCTAACGCCCCACTTACACCAATGGACAGATCATCCAAACAGAAAATAAATAAGGAAACACAAACATTAAATGACACAATAGACCAGATAGATCTAATAGATATTTACAGAAAATTCCACCCAAAAGTAGCAGAATATACTTTCTTCTCAAGTGCACATGGAACATTCTCCAGGATAGATCCCATCTTGGATCACAAATCAAGCCTCAGTAAATTTAAGAATATTGAAATCATATCAAGCATCTTTTCTGACCACAATGCTATGAGATTGGAAATCAATTACAGGCAAAAAAAACTGTAAAAAACACAAATACATGGAGGCTAAACAGGGCATTACTAAATAACCAAGAGATCACTGAAGATATCAAAGAAGAAATTTAAAAATACATAGAAACAAGTGACAATGAAAACATGATGACCCAAAACCTATGGGATGCAACAAAAGCAGTTCTAAGAAGGAAGTTTATAGCAATTCAATCTCACCTCAAGAAACAAGAAAAATCTCAAATAAACAATCTAACCTTACACCAAAAGCAACTAGAGAAAGAAGAACAAAGAAAACCCAAAGTCAGTAGAAAGAGAGAAATCATAAAGATCAGAGCAGAAATAAATGAAATAGAAATGAAGAAAATAATAACAAAGATCAATAAAACTAAAAGCTGTTTCTTTGAGAAGATAAACAAAAATGATAAACCTTTAGTCAGACTCATGAAGAAAAAAAGGGAGAGGATGCAAATCAATAAAATTAGAAATGAAAAAGGAGAAATCACAACTGACACTGCAGAAATACAAAGTATTATAAAAGACTACTACAAACAACTATATAGACCAATAAAATGGACAACCATGAAGAAATGGACAAATTCTTGGAAAGGTACAATTTTCCAAGACTGAACTAGGAAGAATTAGAAAATATAAACAGACCTATCACAAGTAATGAAATTGAAACCATAATTAAAAATCTTCCAACAAGCAAAACTCCAGGACCAGATGGCTTCACAGGCTATTTCTATCAAACATTTAGAGGAGAGCTAACACCGATCTGTCTCAAACTCTTCCCAAAAATTGAGAGGGAGAAACACTCCCAAATTCATTCTACGAGGCCACCATCACCCTGATACCAAAACCAGAAAAAGATAGCACGAAAAAAGAAAATTACAGACCAATATCACTGATGAACATAGATGCAAAAATCCTCAACAAAATACTAGCAAACAGAATCCAACAACACATTAAAAGGATCATACACCATGATCAAGTGGGATTTATCCCAGGGATGCAAGGATTCTTCAATATATGCAAATCAATCAATGTGATACACCACATTAACAAATTAAGGAATAAAAACCATATGATCATCTCAATAGACACAGAAAAAGCTTTTGACAAAATTCAACACCCATTTATGATAAAAACTCTCCAGAAAGTAGGCATAGAGGGAACCTACCTCAACATAATAAAGGCCACATATGACAAACCCACAGCAAGGATCATACTCCATGGTTAAAAATTGAAAGCATTTCCACTAGGATGAGGCACAAGACAAGGATATCCACTCTTGCCACTCTTATTCAACATAGTTTTGGAAGTCCTAGCCACAGCAGTCAAAGAAGAAAAAGAAATAAAAGGAATACAAATTGGAAAAGAAGTAAAGCTGTCACTATTTGCCGATGACATGATACTATACATAGAAAATCCTGAAGATGCCACCAGAAAACTACTAGAACTAATCAATGAATTTGGTAAGGTTGCAGGATATAAAGTTAATACACAGAAATCTCTGGCATTCCTACACACCAACAATGAAAAATCAGAAAGAGAAAATAAGGAAACACTCCCATTTACCATTGCAATAAAAAGAATAAAATACCTAGGAATAAACCTGCCTAAGGAGGTGAAAGACTTGTACTCAGAAAACTATAAAACACTGATGAAAGAAATCAAAGATGACATAAACAGGTGGAGAAATACACCATATTCTTGGATTGGAAGAACCAACATTGTGAAAATGACTATACTACCCAAAGCAATCTACAGATTCAGTGCAATCCCTATCAAACTACCAATGGCATTCTTCAAAGAATTAGAACAAAAAATCTTACAATTCATATGAAAACACAAAAGACCCCAAATAGCCAAAACAATCTTGAGAAAGAAAAACCGAGTTGGAAGAATCAGACTCCCCGACTTCAAACTATACCATAAACCTACAGTAATCAAGACATTATGGTACTGGCACAAAAACAGAAGTATAGATCAATAGTACAAGATAGAATGCCCAGAGATAAACCCATGCACATATGGGCACCTAATTTATGCCAAAGGAGGCAAGAACATACAATGGAGAAAAGACAGCCTCTTCAACAAGTGGTGCTGGGAAAACTGGACAGCTACATGTAAAAGAATGAAATTAGAACACTACTTAACACCATACACAAAAATAAACTCCAAATGGATTAAAGACTTATATGTAAGACAAGCCACTAAACACTCTTAGAGGAAAACATAGGAAAAACACTCTTTGACATAAACCACAGAAAGATCTTTTTTGACACACCTCCTAGAGTAATGGAAATAAAAACAAAAATAAACAAATGGGACCTAACGAAACTTAAAAGCTTTTGCACAGCAAAGGAAACCATAAACAAGACAAAAAGACAACCCTCAGAATGGGAGAAAATATTTGCAAATGAAACAACAGACAAAGGATTAATCTCCAAAATATACAAACAGCTCATGGAACTCAATATCAAAAAAAGAAGCAATCCAGTTAAAAAATGGGCAGAAGACCTAAATAGACATTTCACCGAGGAAGACATACAGATGGCCAAGAGGCACATGAAAAGATGCTCAACATCACTAATTATTAGAGAAATGCAAATCAAAACTACAATGAGTTATCACCTCACACTAGTCAGAATGGCCATTATCAAAAAAGCTAGAAACAATAAATGCTGGAAAGGGTGTGGTAAAAAGGGAACCCTCCTACACTGTTGGTGGGAATGTAAATTGATACAACCACTATGGAAGACAGTATGGAGGTTCCTTAAAAAACTAAAAATAGAACTACCATATGACCCAGCAATCCCACTGCTGGGTATATACCCTGAGAAAACCATAATTCAAAAAGAGACATGCACCACAGTGTTCATTGCAGCACTATTTGCAATAGCCAGGACATGGAACCAACCTAGATGTCCATCAACAGATGGAAAGATGAGTAAGATGTGGCACATATATACAATGGAATATTACTCAGCCATAAAAAGAAACAAAATTGAGTTATTTGTAGTGAGTTGTATAGACCTAGAGTCTGTCATACAGAGTGAAGTAAGTCAGAAAGAGAAAAACAAATATCGTATGCTAACGCATATATATGGAATCTAAGAAAAAAAAATGATACTGATAAACCTAGTTGCAGAGCAGGAATAAAGAGGTAGACATAGAGAATGGGCTTGATGACATAGGGTGGGAGGGCAAAACTGGGGCGAAGTGAGAGTAGCATCGACATATATACACTACTGAATGTAAAATAGTTGGGTGGTGGGAAGCAGCAGCATAGCACAGGGAGATTGGAGATCAGCTCCATGCTTTGCGATGACCTAGAGGGGTGAATAGGGAGGATGGGAGGGAGGCTCAAGAGGGAGGAGATATGGGGACATGTGTATGCATATGGCTGATTTGCTTTGTTGTGCAACAGAAACTAACATGGTATTGTGAAGCAATTATACTCCAATAAAGATCTATTAAGAAAAAAAAAAGGATTCAGGGCAGCTCATGCAATTACTTGGAGGCTGGGCATTGAGGTAAGAGGCTGGGCAGCGACCAGGAGTGTCACTTGGACTCACACAGCGGGGCTGATCCTGCCAGGCCCGATCCAAACACTGTAGCTTACACTGGGGGCCCAGCTGACGTCTGGCTCTCCTGGTGCAGCGGGCACTGCCGCCACTGTCCACCCCCGGAACATCTGCTGCTGCCTGTGACTGCCACCATTTCCAGAGAGGGACCTCAGTTCTGCCTTGTTTGTGTTACTAGCTACAGACTTAGGCCAGGCAGGTGTGTGGGGGTAGCAGAATTTGGGTCTCCTCCCACATCCAGCTGCAAAGAAGGCTGAGAAGGCAAATGCCTGGCACCACCAGCTTCTCACAGAAATCTTTCTTCTGGTCACTCATCCCTTGTGTGTCTCTGTGTGCCCTAATCTCCTCTTCTCATAAAGACACCAGTCTGATTGGATTAAGGGCTCTCCCACATGGCCACATTTAACCTTAATTACCTCTTTAAAGACCCTTCTGCAAACGCAGTCACATTCTGAGGTACTGGTGGTTAGAGTTTCAACATATGACTTTGATGGGGCAGGCGGGTGTGTGTGTGTGTGTGTGTGTGTGTTGTGTGTGTACACGTGCGTGAGATGCACAGCTTTCTGACTTTTTGCCATGCATGTTAATTGAGCTCCCTTTCAATCACTGACTTACATGTTTCAATGCACTGTGGAGGAGATAAGAGGGAAAATCTGATTCACCCTTAGGGAGGATTTCATAAAGAAATTAGAAATTTCTTTAGAATTATTGATCAGTACCTATTCTGAACATAATTACACTCAGATATTTTCCTATTTCATGCATTCGTAGGACATTTCTTTCTTACTTCACTTGTTTCTCTATTCTTTCTTGAAGTCTCATTATTTCATAACTTTTAGGTGGTATTTTATCTTTCTTGATTTGTAAGGAGTCTTTGAAAAGACATTCTGTATAATCTCACTATTTATAGATTCACTTCGTTTTTATAATCTTTCACTGCTGATGGGTGCCCACATTGACTATTTTCCCAGGAAGAGATGAGCTTTGGTTCTTCAAGTGGGTACCTAGGGAATGTATGGGATCTGTGGCTTGAGGTCCTGGAGAGGAATCTCTTTACCAAAGGATACTTGGCACTTTGGAATGGATTTTGAAGATACTGGATGCTTGCTTTAAAAAATTTTTTTAATGTAGTGTATCAGTTCCTAGTACTGCTGGAACAAATTACCGCAAACTTCGTGGCTTAAAACATCACGCATGTATTCTCTTATAGTTCTGAAGGTCAGAAGTCCTAGGCCAGTTTCACTGGGCTGAAATCAAGGTGTTGGTAAGGTCATGCTCCCTCTGGAGGTTCTACGGGAGAATCCATTCCTCGTCTCTTCCAGCTTCTGATGGCTGTATCACTCCAATCTCTGCCTTCCTGGTCACATTGCCTTCTACAGTTAAATCTATAGTTAAATCTCTTTCTGTCTTCTTCTTATATGGAAACATATGATAGAAGTTAAGGGTCACCTGGATAACCCAGGATAATCTCCTCATCTCAAAATCCTTAGCTTAATCTCATCTAAACAGATCTTTTTTTCCATATAAGTTAACATTCACATTGTCCCAGGGATTAGGGCCTGAATATCTTTGGGGGCCATTGTCCAGCCTACCACATTGGGATAAAAAAATCTCAACACTTAGCTTTTTAGTGATCTAAGGCCAAGACAGTGACTCTCATTTTCTTTTGTATCCATTCATAATATTACCAAGAGAAAAGCTCATCACTCAACAGAAAATCTCATCAATTAAATGAGCAAACACATAGAAAAACTAATGAAGGTTTTGCAGTCCCTACATGCGTCAGGCATGTGAGAAGTGATTTACTCTGCACTTTGCTTGTTGGCCCTCTTTCCTTCTCCCTTCCTTCATTCTTCCATTTCATCTTTCTCTTTTCCATTAGCCTCCATCAATTTCCTCTCCCTCCCTCCAATGATATTTCTATTTAGCCTGGCTGGAAATAAAGTGTACCTGGCTGTTGCTGGTCATTTTCACAGCTAATTTAGATTATTGGCATATCCAGCTAGGGAAATGTAAATAAATGCTGAGGTCAAGCAACCTAATTAAATATGAAAAATTCAGTCAGTTACCTAAAAAATGCCCATACTTTTGAAGGCTTTACCTGGTATAGAAAACCTCTTCAGACGATTGTTTGAAAATTTTCATTCATCAGGGTCCTTGGCATACAGCTTTTGGTTTGCCCTTGTGGATTCTCCATTGTTGATGATGAATAGAACAATTTCTGAAACTCAAATTAAAAGTAAACAGAGGAGGGCCTCTCATGTGTAACTAATAAGTTGTGGCCAATTATGATATCAGGGCATTCATGTCCTTCAGTGTATTAGGTGCTGTCAGGTGGTGTGATGTCAGGAGAGGGAAAGAGGATCAGGCTATTAGTACTAGATATTCCTGATTTAAATGCAGCATACCACATCCAGCTCTCAATTATCCATGCCAATCGGGAAGACAGGAGGCATGGATGAATGAAAACCAGGATGATAATAGTAATAATAAAAAATAATCTCAGCTATTCCTTTGAATATTCTCTACCATTTAGCCAGAGGAGTAGAAAGGGCTGAATTATCTATTCTTTCCTTTGGAAATGGTGGGGAAGATTTAGCAAGCACAGTACTAGTTACATCAAGGGCTCCAGAGGGCTATGTGGGCAATGAGGAAGTTGGTCTGCAATTTTGCCTGTTTCACATTTTACCTTCAGGGCTGCTTTTACCTATTAATAGTACTGACATGTTAGTTATGATGCCATCTTAACATAAAAGATGGTCACTTCTTTGAGGTTAGTTTAAGATCTCTGTTTCAGCACAGATTCTTATTTATTTATTTATTTACTTTAATTGAAGTATAGTTGATGTACAATGTTGTGTTAGTATCTGGTGTACAGCAAAGTGATTCAGTTACATATATATATATTCAGTTACATATATATACACATACATATATATGTATTCTTTTTCATATTCTTTTCCATTATGGTTTATTACAAGATATTGAATATAGTTCCCTGTGCTATACAATAGGACCTGTTGTTTATCCATCCTACATATAATAGTTTACATATGCTAATCCCAAACTCCCAATCCATCCCTCCCTCCCCCCCTGCCTTGGCAACCATAAGTCTGTTCTCTATGTCTGTGAGTCTACTTCTGTTTCGTAGATAAGTTCATTGTGTCATATTTTAGATTCCACATATAAGTGATATCATATGGTATTTGTCTTTGTCTTTCTGACTTACTTTGCTTAGTATGATAATTTCTAGGTCCATCCATGTTGCTGCAAACGGCATTATTTCTTTTTTTTTTATGGCTGAGTAGTATTCTGTTGTATATATGTACCACATCTTCTTTATCCATTCAAGCACAGATTTTCCTTATGCTGAGTGGTTCCCATCCTGAACCACTGCCAGGATGAGAAGCACCATTTGTACTCACTGTTAGCTTCCATTAGGTGAGAGGAGGCAGATCCTTGGATCTCCTGAGGAATCTGAAAGTTCAGTCAAGGCCATTCTAAACACAAATTGTCTGATATGCCACCCATTTTCATTGTAAAGCTTTGAATCTATGATTAGATGCCACAAATTGGCTTCTGAACCCTGAGTTTGTTTTCTGTATTTCTAAGCAGCTTATAGGGATCTTGGTTAAGCTTGAGTTTCCCAGATCTCATTTAGTTTTTATGTTTCTGTGAACAATCTAAAGGCATTTCCCATCCAAATTCTACTCTCTTATCAAGATTTAACTCAAATACTTCTTGAAGTCTTATCTAGTCTCTCATGATGGAGATGAGGTTTCTTTTCTGATAGTCACTTTGGTCTACCATTTAATTGATAATTAGTATAAAGGGATTTCTTGGAGCATCTCTTATTTTTTTTGCAATAAGCTATTTTTTCTTTTATGGTTGTTTTTAGTGTTTTATATTTGTGTAGCAGGTTGTGTTAATAGGCATTCAATGCCCAGAACAAGGAAGATATTATCTTGCCCAAGGCTTTACTGGTCAAATCATTCCTGTGGTATTATGTTTAGTTTGGGGCCCTTTCTGAGGGACATTGACAAACTAGTTGGTGTGCAAAGAATCAGGAAAGCACAGACTCTGGAAACTCTGATGTAAAAAGAACCAGGGAAAAATCTGAGACTGTTCAGCACAGGGCAGCAGTACCCAAAGTGTGTACCCATGGAACTGCACTTCCCCAACAACTCCTATGTTAACTTTTTATGTTGTTTTTTGCTTAATCATTCATTTTTCATGCTAGACTTTAAGCTCTCGGACATCAAGAATCATTTCTGTTTTGTCTACTATAGCGTTCTAGCACATACCACAATGCCTGGTGCAAAATGGATGCTTACTGAATATTTGTTGAATGAATGAATGAATAGATAAAATTTCCATTGAACCATAGATCTGTGTGATGTTAAAAGGGTAAAATTGGGAGAAATCAAATTTCTGTGGTCAAATTGGTTTGGAAAGTGCAGTGCAGTCAGATGGGTTTCCTTACTGCTCAAACCTTCAGAGCTTCAAAAAAGTTGTATTTTCAAGACAAGATTAAAGTATGTTCTATTTTATAAGAGTATTTCCCCATGGAATGCTCTCTTTTCCCTTTCATGAAACATACTAGGACAATACTGCCAATAAAAAAGAAGACAGAAATATGATAAGGCACTTTAAATACTTGAAGGTCTATTATTTGTAAAGGAAGACACAAAAAGGAATAGTGAGTAGAAATTATAAGCGTGCATTTTTTGATTTAGCATAAAGATCTTGTTAAAAATCAAAGCAGTACAAACATGGAGTAGACAGGATGCCGAGGTAGTGAATTATCTGTTCCTGTTTAAGCAGCTTTAAGCAGAAGCTGAACATTCACAGGGACAGTTGCAGAAGCTGAATAATCCATCAGCTAGAAGATTAGATTATGTGACCTCTAAGGTTCTTCCAAAGCTAAAGTTGTAGTATTCTGTATGTTCTCTCTCTCTCACTCTCTCTCATTTGCAAGTTCCTTGCCAAGAAGACATGGTTATTTCTTCAACACCCAAGCCCCTCACCTAGTGCTTTGTTTCCTAGTAGACATTGAATAAGCATTTGCATATTACTCGATCGGTCTGTAGGTTCTTACAGAATTTAAAGAATTGTAATGGAAACATATTGGCTATAACATAGAAAAATTCTGTATGCAAACTAGTTTTCTTATGATTAGAAAAGAGACAACATTAATAGGAAACCTGTCTTATGGAAATACACAGAAATGTACAATTTAAGTGTATAGTATAATTGCTGATGCTATCTTACTATATTTCTTCCTCTGAAACCCCAAATCCAGAATTCTCACTCTGTTATACTAGTGAACCTTGACTCATAACAAATGAGTTGTAATCATTTGGATGACTTTGCTGTGAAATTTGAAAGCATATTGAATGACTCAGACATCATAAGCTAATTATCTGCAACTGTTAGATTGAATTTAGAGGGATATTCTTTTATCTGGCTTTGCTGTTTATGTGTTTCTGTTATTTTGTTTGCCATCTGGCTCTACAATAGCATGTTGGGACGTGAGGAAGTATACAGAGGTTGAGTTCTTTGGTGTCAAACTCAGGATAGTGCTGGTTCTCCAGACATTTTTACATTAGTGTTTTAACTTCAGGTTTCTACTCTGCTTGCTGTTGCTTTGGTATCCAGTAATTTGTTCTTACTAAACTATCCAGAGTTGGTTTTTGTTACGTGCTACCAAATGCACAATAACTAAAGCAACGTATGTGGATGAAGAACCTGGCTATTGAGGGTATAAGAAATCAGAGCCCAGAGCATCATGGTGTGATAGAAATAGAATGCAAGCTACATAAGTACTTTAAACGTTTCTAGTGGCCACACTGACAAAAAAAGCAGGTGAAATTAATTTTAATAATACCTTTAGTTTAACTCAATATATCCCAAATAGTATCATTTTAACATATTATCATTGTGAAAAATTATTAATGAGATGTTTACATTCTTTTTTAAAAATGTGATGCTTCCAAAATCCAGCATGTATCTTATAGCATATCTCAATTTGTATGCAACCTTTTCATCAGAGATAATTCATCTCTATATAGATGTCATAAAATGTGCAGTTAAAAGAGTACATTCACTTACTTAAGTTGTTCTAAACATAACCAAACTGAATACCAAAAAATGACTTACGTTCAGTCCCAGAGTCATACTAGCCATCTTTCAAAGACTACCCTATTGGACATTAGGACATCACTATTAGACATCACTATTGGACATCACTATTGGACATCACTGATCCACAGCCTCACTTTTAGCTGATCCTCCAACAAGTGGAAAACCTTGACTTCTCCATAAACCCAGGTTTCCTTTACCCTTGTCCCCTCCCTTCCTCCTTAGCGTGGAGAGAAAACAGGTAAATAACAAACTGGCACAGCCAGGTTGAAATGCTCCTCCTTCCCACTGTGAAGCACCAGCTAACTTAATCTGGTGGCTTCCTCAGTTCACCAGAGGGTCTTCCCGTTGGCTTTGGCCCCACCCAGTTAGAACCTTTGGAAGAGGAACTTCTTGTGTTCATCTGAGTTTTAAAAGCAGGTGCACTAGCCATCTAAGTGTAGACTAAAATAAGTCCAGAGCTCAACTCAGATTGAAATTGTTTCCAACTGGCTTGATATTGGTAAGTGTTTGGGCCTCAATGAAGGAATATTTTTCTTGCGCCACACCTGGTGTGACCAATCTACTTTTAGGGGCAGCTTTTTTTTTTTTGCAAATGGTACCCGATGGCTATTCACTATGTTCCATAGTCCCTGTGGATTTTGCTGCCCCTTCCTGTAAATGGGCACAAAGGGGATTATCAGTCTTCATATACTCCTTTTTATGGGACAGGGGATCACATTTCCTTCTCTTCAAAAATGAATTTTAAAGTGAATACACTTGTGTCTTTGTCCCTGAAGCCTGCGATTGCACAGAGCACCCTAAAGAGACTTTCAATGTACCTCCCGGTCTTGAAGAGCAAGGCTCTAGCATGGTTGCGCTTTTTTTCTGAAAGGGAGATCAATGCAGTGGAAGACGCTCTAATGAGGCTGCAGGAACTGGGCACCGTACTGCAGGTGAGCAAACCACCGGGAGGCACCGTCCACGCGCATCGACTCAAAGGCCCCGTTTCCTCATCCACATTCCGAGGCAAGGGGGATTATTTTTGAAAGAAAGATATAGCTGTCGAATTAATGCTGCATATGTTTGAACTCTTTCCAAAACGAGGTATTCATCAACGCTTAAAACATTTTGAAAGCTCTGCGTAATGGGAGGCCGCATTAGCCGTTTCCTGGCAATGCGATGTGTTTGTGTTTGGGTTACAGTTCGGTTCTTGGCTTCCTCATCACACAGCAGTTGGAATGAGTCTTTGAATTAGCATGAAATGACACGGTTTATTTTGTTTTGTGGATTTGGTCTCTCCAAAGCTGGTGCTCGCTTCTCCAGAGCCTTTTGCGAACCTTCGGCTCTGATAGGCTGAAGAAGAAGAAAGGAGAAATCCTGACGGTGGTTTTGACACTGGGCTTCTCATTAAAAAAGAAAACGACCAATTCCCTTGCCACCCTCCCTTCCTGCCACACAGCAAAAATCTAGCCATGGCAGGAATCCATGCAGAAGAATAAACTCTCATTAAAGAGGATTTTTTTTTTTTTTGTATTTGAGTTTAGTAGTTCCCCTGCCCCACCCCAGCCCGTGGAAATAGAAAAACAAAATTAGGCTCTTTACATTTTCTGGCTTTGCCTATGATTTTACCAAATAAAGCCAACATAGGTGAATTAGAATGTCCCCCTTTGGGGTATGGAGATAATCAAGACATAAATTACTGGGAAGTTAATAAAGGCAGACCCTTTAGTGTTTGACACCCGAGACTTTACTCTTTAATTCGGAATCCTGAGAACACTCAGAAGCCCTTCCTTCAAGCAAGTCCCTGGCAGATGTTTTATTGTTTCTGCTGTGTCTCCTCTGGGGCTGTACATTAGGTTAAAATATCACAAATAGCTGCTATTATAATGTGAATCACAGAAGCTATAATTCTTCATGACAGCTGGAGGAAATGTGACATGTTTAGGAAACCCTGTCACTGATGCTAACACTCAGATCTTCAGGCAAATGTTTAATGACCGACTCAGCGAGCTGCACAAATTTTGCTATCTACCAAACAAAAGATTACTCCCAGGGAGCTGTAAGTACTCAGAAAAATGTCTCTAGAGAATGATGGGCTCTTTCTCTTCCCTTTCACCTCCTAATCTGTAATTGTAGGATGAATATCATATCTGAGACACATCAGACAGATCTTCTTTCTCCTGTTTATGTTTGCATAGCCAATTATGTTATTTCCAGTCAACATCCAGGAATTGGGCTAAGCAATCTTTCATGTTTTAATCTGATGTTAGTATAGGAATTTGAGTCTTTCAAAATCCTTTAGGATATGGTCATTGGGAATAGTATAAGTGTTGGCAGGATTACTCAAATACCTATTAGTGATCTCAGGGTAAAGTATTAATTTTATATATCTAATAAATTATAAATCCCTCAAATGAATTTTCCACTATGTAAATACATACATGCTTTATATTGGGTTGGCCAAAAAGTTCCTTTGGAGTTTTCCATAAGATGTTATGGAAAACCCCAAAGGAACTTTTTGGCCAACCCCAGTACAATATTATCTGTCTAATTCAGAGTTTCTCAAACTTGGCAGCGGTGACATTTTGGGTTGGGTAATCCCTTGTGGTGGAGGGCTGTCCTATGCACTGCAGGATTTTTAGCAGCATCCTGGGGCTCTACCCATTAGATACCGGTAATACCTCTCCATCAGTTGTGATAACCAAAAACATCTCCAAGATATTGCCAAATGTCTACTGAAGGGCAAAATCATGTTGATTGAAAACCACTGGTTGAAATCTATGTCCCTCTCTCCTTCCCAGTATCCGAACTACTTTAATGATTTCAAGTGAATACAGAAAAATTCCACATCCTCTCTTATATGTCAAGTATAACAGTTCTCAGTATTGTTATAAAGTGCTCACATTCATGTTTTCATGCTTGAAACTCCCATGCAGTGTTATCTGTGGTATTTACCACATTCTGCCTATTACTATAGGTATAAGTGTGTATGTGGGCATCCCTTCTAGACTGTGAATCCTTAGGGTTTAGACATAGCTGGTGCTCAATATTAAACAAAATTGATATTCCTTTGTAGATCACACTTCATTTAGAACTCTCATATTATTTTATTTATTTATTTATTTATTTTTGGCTGTGTTGGGTCTTCGTTTTCGTGTGAGGGCTTTCTCCAGTTGCGGCAAGCGGGGGCCACTCTTCATCACGGTGCGCGGGCCTTTCACTATCGCGGCCTCTCTTGTTGCGGGGCACAGGCTCCAGACGCGCAGGCTCAGTTGTTGTGGCTCACGGGCCTAGTTGCTCCGTGGCATGTGGGATCCTCCCAGACCAGGGCTCGAACCCGTGTCCCCTGCATTGGCAGGCAGATTCTCAACCACTGTGCCACCAGGGAAGCCCCTCTTGTATTATTTTGTTTGTCATTTTCTTTCTTCAAAATTTTTTTTTAATCATGAAAGAAAAACACTAGAAAAGTATAAAGACAAAAATTCAAATGACTCAAATTTCACCACACAGAAATAACAATTATTAGCAACATAGTTAATTTTCTCCCAGTATTTTTCTGTGTATTTTTATCTAGTGCTTTTAAAAAATTTAATGTCACATCATAAGCATTTTCCTGATGAGAAAATTTTATTAGCATTACCTTAATAGCTACTCTTGTAGAAAATAAGACCACAATCTAAGAGTTTAAGTAAGATGTCGTGTACAAGAACAGCATTGTAGGAGGAAGGAAGAAAAGCAAAGAAGCTGGCAGCGGCCCTTGCCACACCCCAGCTCCCATCAAACTGTCATACCCGAGTGCAACATAAGACTTTCTCCAAGATTGCTTTGTGACAAGCAGGGGAGGAAATACTCACTGGGGGGAGAGGAGAGCTCATGTTCGGCAGGGGAAAGGAAGGGGAACCTTGCAATCTTAAGGTAGCCAACTTCAAAAAGGCTGCATACAGAGGGTTTCTGCCCACTCATATTCTGAAGGGCTCTCAGAGGTTTCCTGGTAATTCTCTAGTTACAGATAGTGGCACTGATTTCTTATGGAGGGGCTGGTTTCTTTTTCATTGTGTATCCCTCCATTTTGTGAAATAACTCATTTTACTTTTTCTAATTTTAAATAATGCATCCTTTAAATCAACCAGTATTATGGAGACCTGGAAAATGCAAGGCTCTGCTGGATACCAAGGGCAGAAGGTGAACACAGAGGACAAGGTTCTGGTGCTTAGGGAGCTCACAGGTTACATCGGGGGAAGAGACAATCACCAAGTAAACAAATGAGTAAACACAATTAGTTCACGTGGGGAAAAGTGTCTTGTCTGTGGATTTTAATTTCAATATGACGTTGGCTTTTTAACATCTCTGTCCATTTTCTCCTTGTCTTAGATTCTTCTTTTTCATGATGTTTTCCTCTTCTTTCATAGGTGCAGTTTCTCTAGGTGAAAATAAAAATCAGGTATTATTTTGATTTTTTTGGTCTTTTTAGAAAATTTATTGCAGAGGAAGTCAGTTTCCAGAGTTCTCTTCTTTTGTATTTATCTTTTGCATTGCAGAATTTTTCATGGACCTCATGACTCTTTACTCATTCTTACTAGGAAGTCTATGATAGTCCTTCTTAGTGGCTTTTTAAAGTCTATTTCAGTTTCTTTATATATTTAATGTAATTTATATTTTAAATGGAATTTATATTTTATTATATATTTTATATAATTATATATTTTATTTATATATTTTAATTAATCTATATGCAATAAAGTTCACCAA
The DNA here is from genome assembly GCF_965194825.1 of Balaenoptera physalus. Classification (NCBI taxonomy): domain Eukaryota; kingdom Metazoa; phylum Chordata; class Mammalia; order Artiodactyla; family Balaenopteridae; genus Balaenoptera; species Balaenoptera physalus. The sequence goes on from NC_138892.1 coordinate 72,108,947, forward strand.
TTTTAAGGTATGATCCAATAAATTGTGACAAATGTATATGATTGTGTAACCACCACCACACTCATGATATAAACCATGCCCATCATTTCAAAAAGTTCTCTACCTTTGTGGTAAGTCTCTTCTCCTCTCTGGCATCCTATCACTGCTTTCTAACACTATGGTTGTGCTTTGCTTAGAAATTCATACAAATAGATTTATACAGTATAGAGCCTTTTATATCTAGTTTCTTTCACTCAAAATAATTTATTTTTTGTGTGTATCAGTAGTTTGTTCCTTTTTATTGCTGAGTGTATTCTGTTATATGGATGTATCACAATTTGTTTATCCATTTGCCAGTTGATGACATTTGGATTGCTTCTAGTTACCAGCTTTAATGAATAAAACTGCTATGAACATTTGAATACAAGTCTTTGTATGGACATATATTTTCATTTCTCTTGGATTGTAGCAGCGGAACAATGGCTCCCAAAGATGACCATCCCCTAATCCTCAAACCTGTGAATATGCTACATAACAGGCAAAAGGGAATTAAAATTGCAGATGGCATTAAAGTTGCTAATGAGCTTACCACCTGGATTTTCCAGGTGGACCCAACCAAATCACATAAGTTATTAAAAGAAAAGGACCTTTCCTAACTGTTGTAGAAAACCAGAGAGATAGCAGCTTGAGAAGGGCTTGATCCATTGTTACTAGCTTTGAAGATAGAAGGGGCAAAGAATACAAGCATCCTCTAGAAGCTAAAAAGGCAAGGAGACAGATTTTGCCCTTGAAATTCCGGAAAGAAGTGCAGCCTTGCTAACACCTTCACTTTAGCCCAGTGAGACCTGTGTTGAATTTCTGAACCGTAAGATAATAAGTTTGGGTTGTTTTTAAGCCACTAAATTTATGATAATTTGTAACAGCATCCATAGGAGACTAATACATGGGCAAATACCTGGGAGTAGGATTTCTGGGTCGCAAGATAAGTGTATGGTTAGCTTTATAAGAAACCATCTCATTGACTTTTTGTTAAGTAGGATTAGGCTGGGTTCTTAACACAGTTTGATGTATGTTTCTCTGCCAATAATTTTTATAGAAAGAGTTCTCTATTTAGAATGTACAGAAAGAAGTAAAGCAGGAGAGAACCATCATAGGATTAGCAGTTTTGGGGACTGGGGAGACAGCTGGACCAGGGCCATAGCTGAGAGGTTTTCAAGGACACTGACAGGGACAGTATTTCCAGAGAAAGTTTCCCTTATGCCTCTTTTCTGACTGGTAGGATCACATGGCTATAGAGGCCAGAAGAACCAAAGTACCAAAATTCTTCATTACCCTTCTCGTTACTTTGATCTACCGTTACTGCAACTCTGGTTTTTGCAAGTGTCGGTGTCACCTTCCACTAATTTCCCAATGTTGTGCTCTCCAAGGGATGCTGACAATGGTGGTCCCTGCCTTTCATCAATTCACACCACAGGGACTGCATCTAACTGAAATTCATCCAGATCTCTGGTATATGTATGATGATCATTCCTGATTGCAGTAAGGATGAAGATGTTTCTCTCAGAACATTCTCTGATCATTTCTATGTGAATTTTGAAGAATCCTGGTGTTAGAGAAAAAAATTACTTATGACACTTGTTAAAAATGGTGAGGAAGACTTTATTCAAGAGGGTTTCAACTCAGTGGGGGGTCTTGCAGTAGGGCAAAGAGATCAGGCTCAACTCCAAATGCAGCCAAAACAAATGGAGATTTAGAGCAAAGAAGCAGGGTGGGGTCAGTGATAGACAATTACTAAGAGGAAACATCAGAGGTAAGGGAGGATTTTGGCTAAACTAACTTGACAGGAATTCTTGCTGAAGGCAGGCCAGGGTGATAAGGTATCCAGGGTGAGGGATAAGGAATTTGGTTAGATATTGAGAGTGGGGGATTTCCATTAAACTGACCTGGCAGGATTCTTGTTAAAACTGGACTAAGCAGGCCGAGGACAGAGCCCAAGGTCAAGACCTAGTAGAGAAATGGGCTCAGGGTAGTATAACTCAGGTTTAGTCAAAAGAGAGTCTTTGTCTTTGGGTGCCTAGGCTCAAGCTGCCACCTTGGTCTTTCATAATTATTTTTAAAATACAGCTTTACCTTTTTAAAGGATTGTTGGAAAAGACTATTTTTCTATCTGTTAATTTAAAAAGACATGAATTTACATAGTCAATGTAAGGGGAAATATGATAAAGAAAATATATATTAGCCAAGCTAAAATGAAAATACTACCCACTAATTCTAATCTAAGCACATGAATTGTATAAAAAAAATCATATTTAAAAGAAAAGCAACTTTATTACAGAATCGCTGTTAATTAGTTTGAATCTGAAAAATAATGCTCTGATTTAAGAATTTTGCTCCCCTGATCCCTGATTCTTCCACTTTCAGATAAGTGCTTCTCAATTTTATATGAAGCCCCATTTCTGGAAATAAGTAAATAGGTGAGCCAGGTTTGAGGGGCTAAGAAGATACTATACATATTGTTTTACTGAAAAGGTGTTGGAATGACCAGAATTATCCCTGTGATGTCCCACCTGTTCTGCAACGTTGCCCGGAATGTGGTCTTGATGCAGAACAGGCTTTTACAGTGCTTTGTGGCAATTATCATGGTTTTGTCTTATTTTCTGAATCGTGCGTGGCAATGACATCCAGATGGACCCTATTCCTCTGGTTTGGTTTCTGGAGTGTCGATGTATTTACTAACCTCTATTGTGGGCGTGTTATCTTGCACAAGCAGCACATGTCACGATGCCTAAGGGCTTGGCAGTCTGCGCTTCTTGGCCATACAAGAAACATGGCAGAATTCCAAAGGTCCATCTGTGGACAGACTGTATGCTTTCAAGTATCTGACTATTTTCACACCCAATAAATCCTCAGTGAGATAGAGTCACATCACATAAATCTTTCAGGGGTTCCCTGATGCTTTTAGGAGGATGACCACAATCTTTAACCTGGCCTGCAATGCTTTCTTTATGATAGGCTGGTGACACTGACACTATTTTTTTCTTTGATGGAAGAGTTTAGAAGTACTTCCTTCACCTGTCCACTCACACCTCCATCCCTGACACTCTCTGCACTTGCTCTTGCCAACCAGTGGTTTCTAAACCAACATCACAACAGAGGTCCCAAGGGTCCCCAGGTTGGCTCTCAAAGAGGTTAAGGGGAAGTAACAGTGGTGTATGTAGGTTGAGAATTTTTTGAGCCTACCATGCCTGTCTTCCAAAACTCCACCTCTCAAAGTGAAAGTAAAATAAACCGTGCCCCTTGTTCCCACATTTTTCAGCCCTCGCTGGACACTGTACCACACTTTGTTGGCATCAATGCTACGTTTCAGCTGTAACATACAACAGTGAAAATGTAGGGGGGCACACGGCTCTCCCTTACCTGGTACTTTGTGTTCAAACTTGGCAAACACTGAAGCTGAATCACATTCCTGTCTACAGTTTCCGAAGTTTCTCAAATTTAACCTTAACTAATGGGATGACTAGTGATAATTGAGTTCATGGGTCCTGAGCCAGATAAAGACCACTAATTGTTCACTGCCTTTACGTTAATTAAATTATTTTCCCATTAGGGATGCTTGCTACTTACAAAGAATTATTAATGTACCATATCCTTTGTCTTCCCCCCTTTTAGATTTCTATAATTTGAATCTCTTAATAAATCAGTCCTAAGCCCTGAGATGTATTATTATTTGTTATTGTTATTTTATAATACTAAGTTCCCCTGAGATAAACTGGAAAATAATGCTATTTGATGTTATCTTATTTTTTGAACTGCACATGTTATTTGGAAATAGGAAAACAAAGCACATTAAAAAACCAGGCAAAATCTATTCCTTTATCACTAGTTTCTTGGGGAAATTGATCTAACATCATTTTTCCTTTTTTAGTATGCTTGTTGTAATCCATTTATTTTGTTTTCACTTCTTGTCGGGTTGTCATTCTGGAACAGCACTCTTCCCATGACTATATTTCTGAATCCTCTGAGGTTTCTGACTAAATTGTGTAGAACATGTGCTGCTGTAAGATTTCATTGAAACATAGAAAGATAAGGAATTATGTTTCCTTAAATTCCCTTTAGTACGTAAAATATTTGGTGAGTTGCTGATATCTTTATTTAAACTTTTTCAAACACAGACTATTACTTAATTTTTATTTTTATGTTTGAAACCTCTAGCTATAATTTTTAATTGGGGCTTTTATATATAAAAGAATGCATGATAACTTTGTAAGTTTTTATTCTGCCTGATTATTTGAAAAATTCTAAATGTTTTTAGAGGCAACAGGCAATGACTGGTGAGTATTCTAAATGCGTGCTTCAACAATTTGAAAAACATTAGAATCGTGACTAACATATGCTATCAACCCACCCTACCCTCTACACACATACGCTTGCCCTAAATCAAGAGAACAAACCAACTAGTAAAGGGATAACAAGGGCAGGAATCTGAGTAGCCAGAGTCAAATGTCCTTAATCTGCAGATAACTGTGGCCGGACAAAAACCACACCCCTCACTCATTTGGTTCTGTGCTCATAACCTCCCAAATTCTTATAAGAATGGGACTTGCCTTGATGGCTCTCTTGTGAGAGATGTTGTCAGAAAACTGCTTGAATCAGAAACAAGGTCATTGTGTGAAATAAACATTAATGCTGTTAAGATGCACGCCTTGGAACTAGCCTGAGAAACTTGTATAATAGTTTATAAACCACTCCTCTAGATGGTGAGGGATGCCTCATAAGAAGTTAGGTAAAGAGTTACCAGCTAGAGATTGAACTATGTAAGGAGGGGTCAGGAAATAGACCACCAGAGCCACTGGGGATGCAGGTATAAAATAGACCTCATTGAGGAAAAACTCAGAAGCAGAGAGGTAGCAGAGTGCACACAAATCCATCAAAATCTCATTATGCCACAGCTCGTGCGGGCCATGGGTGAACTGCATGCACCATGGCCAGCGGTCCATAGAGAAGAGCCTGGGACTTGTGATGCTGTATGTACCGTAGGGACTGGAGGAGCAGGTTACAGCTGTGCTCCCTGATCAGGGCAGTGGCTTTTTGAGAAAGGGAAACCTTTGGATCTCAGGGATTTCTATCAGTCTGTTCTCTTGAGCTAACTCAGAGGAGTTGAGTCAGCTCTCTCCTAACTACTAACAGATCCAAGGAGGAAATGAACCTGCAGGCTTATGGAGGTTTTCTCTCCTCTGGGTGCTGTCCAGTGAAACATTAGGACAGAATTTTTTAGGATGAGAAAGAGAAGACAGAATTAGTATACAAAGGGAATAATACAGAGGCAGTAAGCTTAGGGATGTTGATGAAATCATAAAGAATCAAAAGAAAAGCTCTCCAAAACCAGAGAGAGAATGTATGTGTTTGTGTGTATCTACACCCACAGATACATGACATGAAAACTTTAAAGAAAATATATATTACTTTTATCAGTTAATTAAAAAATATTAGGCTCATAGCTGAGAAAATTAATTTATATAAAATATAAGGTGCATTGAAAACATCAAATTCTGATGAGGATGTGGAGCACCAAGAACTCTCATGCATTGCTGGTGGGAATCCATAATAGTGCAGCTACTTTGGAAGACCGTTTGATGGCGATTTCTTACTAAACTAAACATAATCTTACCATACGATCCAGCAATCACACTCCTGGTATTTACCCAAAGGAGTGGAAAACTTATGTCCACACAAAAACCTGCACGCAGATGTTTGTAGCAACTTCAGACAGTAGAAATATTATTCAGAGCTAAAGGAAATGAGATATCAAGCCATGAGAAGACATAGGGGAAACTTAAATGCATAATATACTAAGTGAAAGAAGCTAATCTGAAAAAGGCTACATACTGTATGATTCCAACTACATGACTTTCTGGAAAAGGCAAAACTATGGAGATGGTAGAAAGATTCATGGTAGCCAGGGGTGGGGCTGGGGTTGGGTTCTGAATAGACAGAGAACAGGATTTTTAGGGCAGTGAAAATACTCTGTATGATACCATAATGAAGGACATATGTCATTATACATTTCTCCAAACCCATAGAATTTACAACCCCAGGAGTGAATTTTGATGTAAACTGTAGACTTTGGATGATTATGACGTGTCAGTGCAGGTTCATCCATTGTAAGAAATGTACCACTGTGGCGGAGGATGCTGATATTGGGGGAGGTTATCATGTGCTGGGGTAGGGGGTATATGGATACCTCCGTACCTTCCTCTCAATTTTGTTGTGAACCTAAAGCTGCTCTAAAAAAGTCTTTTAAAAAAAGAGAAAGAACATATGTATAAAGACACATATAATAATAAAACAAAAGAGTAAGTAAGATGGGGAGAGAGTACAATTTTTGATAAAATTATAAATTGAAATAAATAGACTATACAACCACATTCTGCTACTTTTGCCTACAGAGAAAGAAATTCAAAATCCTAGTTTCCAGCGTTCAACCTAGATTCTACCCTGGGCACAAGTGACACAGTAAAACCAGTTCAGAGAAGCACATTTGGATCCCTTCCAGAACACGGGGAGACTCCTGTCCGTTTATTTTATTGTTTCTGTAAAACTGGAGTTTTGCGTGATACCCCACAGAACGTGAAAGAAGACAAATGCCCTGATTTCATTTCTGACATGCCAGCAAATGCTCCAGGAGCAGCAGAGTTAATTCTGCGATAGAAGGAAGAGCTGTGTAGCCCCTGTCCTGATGGAGACATGGGAAATGGAGCAGATGCCAGCGAAGGATATGGTGGAAACTTTAGTCTCCCTTGTCACAGCCGTAGCCCTTGCTTTCTCTCTTTATATTTTTTATTTTCCAGTAACATTCTTCCTAGAAAAAGAAGCAAAAGCTCCAAAGGCAAGAAAAAAAAAAAAAAGTAAAATAAAATATCAAAAAGTGGGAGTGGGCTGGAGAAAGGGAATGAAAAGGACAAGAGGGCGGTGCTGCCTTCTTTAGGTCTACCCAGGAAGTCTTTCCTGGTTTAGGATTCTTCCTCTGTTGAACCACAAAGAGAAAAATGTATTAGGCCTCCAAATGCCAGGGTGTATTGTCTGTCAAAGGATTTGCCAGTTAAAGGACCAATTAATTTCCAGCTCCTACAGCTCACGAGGATATAAAAATAGGATCTTACATGGCTTTTGAAATGGAGGACATACTGTATTCTTAAAAGAAGAGAATTGAAAATGGCTTTTCTCTTTCCTTAAAAAAAAAAAAAAGCAACATTTTGAGGTTTTGATGTTTTTCTTTCAGAACCTGACCCAAGGTGTGTGACGTCAGTGTGTAGGATATGTGCACATACACGCTTCTCGTGCATATTTGCATACATTGACGCAGAAGTTTACTGTAGAGTTAATGCAGATATTTTCTTCTTCCAAGCAAGTGATTATTTCCTTTCTTCCATGGTCAGATGGATGATTTGAACAGTTTGGAAGGACAAGGGCAAGAAAAGCTTTGGTTTATCGGCTGCTGAACTGATTTAGACAAGTGCAGGAAGATGATACATCACTGAATTAGGGTGAGCAGGACAGTAATGAGAACCTAAAGTGGATGACAAGTGCACGCTAAAATCCGTATTACCACTAAACAAGCAGGCATGCATGTGTACCCTGTGCCTTATTTTATGTGACAGAGTGGTGCTTGTCGTGTTTCAGAATAGTTTAATGAATGCTTCAGATCGGTAATTAGCAGGGCTTTCATGTGCTCGCGAGATGCTGGCATTGGTGAGTGGTGAATTATCCAATAAATATGATACAGAAATTCAGACCCTATACAAGGAAAGAGTCAGAGAAACATGGGAAATAATTCAGTTGTAGCAAATTTTAAAGCTATGCCATCTTTGTAGTACAGAAGATATGTTACTAAAAAATATCCCGTTTGCCTTCAAAATGAAAATGAAAAGAAATAGAAACCGTATTGGAACAAGAGTTGCTCTCTCCTTAAATTTTGTCATACTGATTGGATCAGCTAATCAGATATTTTATTCTCTTGGAGATTTATTCTTTAAGATTTCCTCCAGGTGATCTGAGATAGAGGTGAATTCCCAAAGTAAGTCAAACTGAGGATTTCCCAAACATACAAAGAAAACAGGGTTACAAGGCGAGCCCTGGAGGCAACTGTGGAGTGGTGGGAGGTGTCATTACAGGGCAGGTGGAGCCTGAGGAGGGGCTGGATGGAGGTTGAGAGGTGTTTCAGCAGCCAACCCCAGACACACCTGGACTGTCACTTCATTGACGGCTCTGGGAAAGTCCTCTCTGTTTGCATTTGATAGCAAGATGCCTTTCTACTTCTTCCCTTGCTCTTCTAGTCAATGTACAGATTTTGCTCTAGAGGCCTTAAGATCAAATTTTTCTAACACTTACTTTTTCTCACTCATAGGGTTAAATATAAATGACAAAAATTTTAGTCCATTTATTAATATATTTTCTCACTCAGGTGATCCCATATGATTTATTTTAACACCTTTGATTTGTGTTTGTCACCTGTTTTCTTCTTGTGCTGAGTGTCACCTTCAGATTGACGTAGCTGTTTGTATCCAGCAAGATACCATAAGTTACATAGCTGAAACGAATTTTCAAAGAATGAGAAAAGACACAGAGATGATAAGCTAAAAAGAACTCTATGCAAATGACCTTACACAATTACACTTAAAACCAATATACCAGCAAGTTGGTAAATATTATTATTCCGCAAAGCATTTATAACCATTACCTACTATTGTGTGGCTATTACCTTAATATCTCATACAGCCCTTTTGATAGTCTTCATTCTTATAAAAGATTCATTGTTAAATGTGCTTTGGGGGTCAGCTTTGATATTTACAAAGTATACCTGCGTCTGGTCACTATGGATCCCATTGTGCCTAAATAGACTCGTTACTTTGGCCCTGGTTTCTGAGGATGACTGGATAAAGCTTTCTTTTAGAGGCCTGTGATAAAAATATCAATGATATTTTTAGTAAAGTGATCTAAAATGTGATGTTCAAACCTCAGATAAGACTTCAGCTTTGTCCAGGTTTACAGTCAGGGCTGACCCAAAGCAATATTGTGAAATAGGTAGCTTCCTTCCTGCCTTTTCCCCTCTTTAGGTGTCGAATGACTCTATGGTATCCTCTTGGTCCTTAATGAGACATTCTTTTTAGGGGAGCTCTTCCATTTTACTGTCCCATTTGTTTCCAAACCAAAACTCCAATTAATTTTGGGCATCCTTGTGACTCACTAGCTAATCTGATTGACTAATTTATGCTAAATTCTCAATCCTTTAACAAAGGGTTAAATATCAATTACCTTGTTCTTGCAGATTACTGCACATTTCAGCCAATGCCTTCCATGTCTAAATCCAAAGCTGCAAATAACTGTGGGGATTACAGGTCTGGTGGACCCATAGCTACTTGGGCCTCTAATGGAAAGATTCCCAGACTGTATTCTGAAAACTCAGGATTTGTAAAAACAAAGTTTTAAACATACAATTTGTTTGTTTTTCTATTTAAATAGCCAAAATATATACACTAAGGATTAAGGGTATGCTCTTCATGTATAGTGCTTCCTTCTCCACATTTTTGTACTAAGTAATAGAATGAGTGCATCCAAAAGGTAAACGATTTAAACGGTACAAAATAATATAGTGTGAAACATACAATTTCCTGGTCTCGCCACACCTCGTTTCCAGTCTTAGCTCCCAGAGGCAACTGTGGAGGCAGATTTGGTTTTTAGTGCTTCTGGAGGTTTCCATTATACACTGAAATAATATTTTTATGCCTCTATCTCTTGCTTTATCAGTTTTAAACATTATATATTAACTTTCCTACGAAAGATGAGCAATTTAGTGTTCTTACCTTATTCTTTTTTTCCTCTCTTTTTTCCTTCCAGTTTTATTGAGATATAATTGTGTAAGTGCTGTATAAGTTTAAGGCATACAACATAATGATTTGACTTACATACGGCATGAAAGGATTATCACATAAGTTTAGTGAACATACGTCTATATGTATCCACATAGATACAAAATTAAATTTAAAAAAGTTTTTTTTCTTGGGCTTCCCTGGTGGTGCAGTGGTTGAGAATCTGCCTGCTAATGCAGGGGACACGGGTTCGAGCCCTGGTCTGGGAGGATCCCACATGCGGTGGAGCAACTGGGCCTGTGAGCCACAATTACTGAGCCTGCGCTCCGCAGCAAGAGAGGCCACGATAGTGAGAGGCCTGCGCACCGCGATGAAGAGTGGCCCCTGTTTGCCGCAACTAGAGAAAGCCCTAGCACAGAAACGAAGACCCAACATAGCAATCAATCAATAAATAAATCTTTAAAAAAAAAAAGTTTTTTTTCTTGTGATAAGAACTCTTAAGATTAAGTCTCTTAACAACTTTCATATATAACATTCAGTGATGTTAATTATATTTATCATGTTGTCCATTACATCCCTATGACTTATTTATCTTATAACTGGAAGTTTGTACCTTTTGACTGCCTCCATCCAATTCCCCCTTCATGTACCCCCCTGCTTCTGGTAACTACAGGTGTGATCTCTTTTCTATGAGTTTGTTTGTTTGCTTGTTTTCAAAGTGTAATTGACCTACAACACTGTTAGTTCCTGGTACACACCATAGTGATTTGATATTTCTATATATTTCAAAATGATCACCATGATAAGTCTAGTCATGATCTACCACCATACAAAGCTAATACATAATTATTGACCATATTCCCCACACTGTAAATTTCATAACCATGACTTATTTGTTTTGCAACTGGGACCTTGTACCTCTTACTCTCCTTCACCTGTTTCTTTCTTCCTCCCATCCCCCACCTCTTTGGCCACCACCTGTTTGTTCTATGTATCTATAACTCTTTTTTTGTTTTGTTATGTTTGTTCATTTGTTCTGTTTTTTAGATTCCACATATATGTGAAATCATACAGTATTTGTCTTTCTCTTTATTTCACTTAGCATAATACACTCTAGGTCCATCCATGTTGTCCCAAATGGCAAGATTTCTTTCTTTTTTTTGTGACTGAGTAATATTGCGTCATATATACCAAACCTTCTTTATTCATTTATCTATCAGTGGATACTTAGGTTGCTTCTGTATCTTGGGTATTATAAATAATACTGCAATAAACATAGGGGCGCATATATCTTTTCTAATTAGTGTTTTCATTTTCTTCAGATAAATACCCAGGAGTGGAATTGCTCAACCAAGAAGTAGTTCTATTTTTAATTTTTGAAGGAATTTCCATACTCTTTTCTATAGTGGCTGCACCACTTTATATTCCCACCAATAGTGCCTGAGGGTTCCCTTTTATCCAAATTCTCACCAACACTTGTTATTGTTGTCTTTTTGATGATAGCCATTCTAACAGACGTGAGGTGATATCTCATTGTTTTCATTTACATTTCCATGATGATGAATGATGTTGAACACCTTTTCAGGTGCCTGTTGGCCATCTGTATGTCTTCTTTGGAAAAAGTGTCTATTCAGAGCCTCTGACCATTTTTTAATAAGGTTGTTTGTTTTTTTTTGGTGTTGAGTTGTATGAGTTCTTTGTATATTTTGGATATTAACACTTTACCAGATATATCATTTTCAAATACCTGCTCCAGTTCATTGGTGACCTTTTTGTTTTGTTGATAGTTTCCTTTGCTGTACAAAAGCTTTTTGGTTTGATATAGTCCTGTGTGTTTATTTTTGCTTTTGTTTCCTTTGCTGGAGGAGACATAGCCCCCAAAATATTACTAAGACTGATTTCAAAGAGCATACTGCCTATGTTTTCTTCTAGAGGTTTTATGGTTTCAGGTCTTATATTTAAGTCTTTAATCTATTTTGAATTTTTTTTGTGCATGGTGTGAGAGAGTAGTCCAGTTTGTTTCTTCTGCATGTAGCTGTCCAGTTTTCCCAACACCATTTATTGAAGAGGCTGTCTTTCCTCTACTGTATATTCTTGCCTCTTTTGTCATATATTAATTGCCCATATAAATGTGGTTTCATTTCTGGACTCTCTTTTCTTTTCTATTCATCTGTGTGTCTGTTTTTGTGCCAGTACCATACTCTATTGATTAGCATAGCTTTGTAGTATAGTTTGAAATTAGGTTGCATGATACTTCTAGCCTTGTTCTTCTTCCTCAAGATCGTTTTGTGTTTCTATACAAATTTTGGAATTATTTGTTCTGGGTCTGCGAAAAATGCCATTTTTCTTTTGCTAGGGATTGCACTGAATCTGTAGATTGCCTTGAGTAGTATGGTCATTTTAATAATATCAATTCTTCCAACTACATTACTCTTACTTTTTCCCATCTATTTCCTGGTTTTTATTATTGTACATTATTTATAACATTTACATTTTGTCCTGCAGTTCTGTGCTTATAATTAACTCTCTCATATTCTGTCCATAGGCTGATTCTAAAATAAGAAAATTAATTAATGTTTTCAATATTACAATTATAAGCTATTATTTACTCCAGAACTACATAGAATAATTAGATTTAAGTGAATTGAAATATAATCTAGCAAATTAAATTTTTGCTGTTTGAAATAAAATCTTCGAAGTTTAGCAGCCTAAGGAGTTTCTTTTGTTTTCCATCTCATTTCCTTTACTATTTCTGTGTCACAGTTGCTCTTGTTCCTTTTATTTTATGTCCTTTCTTTGTTGGATGTCTTTGATTTTTTACTTTTGCTGGTATATACTTCTAAGTTTTTTTTTCATATGTGGAACATGGGTTTTAAACTTTGTGATATCCTGCATCAAAAAACTCCTCACCTGTGGTTCAGAATTTGGCTGTACTGTGCATAGATTTCTAGATTCAAGAGAAATTTCCTCTCTGGACTCTGCTCTTTATTCTGTAGTATCAACTGTGGCTTTTTCCTTTGCAGTTAGCCTGCTTTCTTTTTCTTTCTGGAAGTTTCTCAGATCTTAATTTATCTTATCTTAAAATTTCAGTAGGAAATGACCAGTTGTGTGGATCTTCAGACCTTGGCCTTTTCAACTGAGGCAAATCACCTTTTACTATTTCTTTTATATGTGTATATATTTTCCACACTAGTGTCTCTGTTTTGTGTTTTTGGAACTATCAAATGAATACTAAAGTTTTAAAATTTATCAACCTTGTCCTTTTTCTCTCATATTTTACATTATTTTGACTTTTGTTCTGCATTCTGGAGGATTTCCTGGTCTCTTTTTTTTTTTTTTTTAAGATTGATTGATTGATTGATTGATTGCTATGTTGGGTCTTCATTTCTGTGCTAGGGCCTTCTCTAGTTGCGGCAAGCAGGGGCCACTCTCTTTAAGGGCTTCCCTGGTGGTGCAGTGGTTGAGAATCTGCCTGCTAATGCAGGGGACACGGGTTCGAGCCCTGGTCTGGGAAGATCCCACATGCCGTGGAGCAACTAGGCCCATAAGCCACAACTACTGAGCCTGCGCATCCGGAGCCTGTGCTCCGCAACAAGAGAGACCACGATAGTGAGAGGCCTGTGCACAGTGATGGACTCTATTTTGTATATCACCAGTCCTATCTTTGACTACTTTCTTATTATCATTTAATCTATCCTTTACATTAAGTTGACCATAACGTTTCCAATCTTTCCTGTTCTCGAATTGTTCCTTTATTGTAGCAATTTGTCCTTGTGGACAAGTACAACTTAGTCTTAATCTGCCCTTGTTTCTCAGATTTGTTTTTCTTTTTGTTCATCTTGGTCTTTGTTCTCCCATTCTTTTTATTTTATTTTTTTAATGTTTATTTATTTATTTATTTATTTACTAATTAGTCATCCATTTTATACACATCAGTGTATACATGTCAATCCCAATCGCCCAATTCATCACACCACAACCCCCAACCCCCGCGGCTTTCCCCCCTTGGTGTCCGTACGTTTGTTCTCTACATCTGTGTCTCTGCTTCTGCTCTGCAAACTGGTTCATCTGTACCATTTTCTACATTCCACATATATGCGTTAATATATAATATTTGATTTTTTTCTTTCTGACTTACTTCACTCTGTACGATAGTCTCTAGATCCATCCACGTCACTACAAATGACCCAATTTCTTTCCTTTTCATGGCTGAGTAATATTCCATTCTATATATGTACTACAGCTTCTTTATCCATTTGTCTGTCGATGGGCATTTAGGTTGCTTCCATGACCTGGCTATTGTAAAAAGTGCTGCAATGAACATTGGGGTGCATGTGTCTTTTTGAATTATGGTTTTCTCTGGTTATATGCCCAGTACTGGGATTTCTGGGTCATATGGTAATTCTATTTTTAGTTCTTCAAGGAACTGCCATACTGTTCTCCATAGTGGCTGTATCAATTTACATTCCCACCAACAGTGCAAGAGGGTTCCCTTTGTTCCACACCCTCTCCAGCATTTGTTGTTTGTAGATTTTCTGATGATGCCCATTCTAACTGGTGTGAGGTGATAACTCATTGTAGCTTTGATTTGCAGTTCTCTAATAATTAATGATGTTGAGCAGCTTTTCATGTGTTTCTTGACCATCAGTATGTCTTCTTTGGAGAAATGTCTATTTAGGTCTTCTGCCCATTTTTGGATCGGGATGTTTGTTCTTTAATATTGAGCTGCATGAGCAGTTTATATATTTTGGAGATTAACCCTTTGTCCGATGATTCATTTGCACATATTTTCTCCCATTCTGAGGGTTGTCTTTTCGTCTTGTTTATGTTTCCTTTGTTGTGCAAAAGCTTTTAAGTTTCATTAGGTCCCATTTGTTTATTTTTGTTTTTATTTCCATTACTCTAGGAAGTGGATCAAAAAGGATCTTGCTGTGATTTATGTCAAAGAGTGTTCTTCCTATGTTTTCCTCTAAAAGTTTTATAGTGTCCAGTCTTATATTTAGGTCTCTAATCCATTTTGAGTTTATTTTTGTGTATGGTGTTAGGGAGTGTTCTAATTTCATTCTTTTACCTGAAGCTGTCCAGTTTTCCCAGCACCACTTGTTGAAGAGACTGTCTTTTCTCCATTGTATATCCTTGCCTCCTTTGTCATAGATTAGTTGACCATAGGTACATGGGTTTATCTCTGGGCTTTCTATCCTGTTCCATTGATCTATATTTCTGTTTTTGTGCCAGTACCATATTGTCTTGATTACTGTAGCTTTGTAGTATAGTCTGAAGTCAGGGAGTCTGATTCCTCCAGCTCCATTTTTTTCCCTCAAGACTGCTTTGACTATTCGGGGTCTTTTGTGTCTCCATACAAATTTTAAGATTTTCTGTTCTAGTTCCATAAAAAATGCCATTGGTAATATGATAGGGATTGCATTGAATCTGTAGATTGCTTTGGGTAGTATAGTCATTTTCACAATATTGATTCTCCCAATCCAAAAACATGGTATATCTCTCCATCTGTTGGTATCATCTTTAATTTCCTTCATCAGCGTCTTATAGTTTTCTGCATACAGGTCTTTTGTCTCCCTAGGTAGGTTTATTCCTAGGTATTTTAATCTTTGTGTTGCAATGCTAAATGGGAGTGTTTCTTTAATTTCTTTTCCAGATTTTTCATCATTAGTATATAGGAATGCAAGAGATTTCTGTGCGTTAATTTTGTATCCTGCAACTTTACCAAATTCATTAATTAGCTCTAGTAGTTTTCTGGTGGCATCTTTAGGATTCTCTATGTATAGTATCATATCATCTGCAAACAGTGACAGATTTACTTCTTCTTTTCCAATTTGGATTCCTTTTATTTCTTTTTCTTCTCTGATTGCCGTGGCTAGGACTTCCAAAACTATGTTGAATAATAGTGGTGAGAGTGGACATCCTTGTCTTGTTCCTGATCTTTGAGGAAATGCTTTCAGTTTTCCACCATTGAGAATGATGTTTGCTGTGGGTTTGTCGTATATGGCCTTTATTTTGTTGAGCTAGGTCCCCTCTATGCCCACTTTCTGGAGAGTTTTTATCATAAATGGGTGTTGAATTTTGTCAAAAGCTTTTTCTGCATCTATTGAGACGATCATATGGTTTTTATTCTTCAATTTGTTAATATGGTGTATCACATTGATTGATTTGCATATATTGAAGAATCCTTGCATCCCTGGTATAAATCCCACTTGATCATAGTGTATGATCCTTTTAATGTGTTGTTGGATTCTGTTTGCTGGTATTTTATTGGGGATTTCTGCATCTATATTCATCAGTGATATTGGTCTGTAAGTTTCTTTTTTTTATAGTATCTTTTTCTGGTTTTGGTATCAGGGTGATGATGGCCTCATAGAATGAGTTTGGGAGTGTTCCTTCCTCTGCAATTTTTTGGAAGAGTTTGAGAAGGATGGTGTTAGCTCTTCTCTAAATGTTTGATAGAATTCAGCTGAGAAGCCATATGTCCTGGACTTTTGTTTGCTGGAAGATTTTTAATCACAGTTTCAATTTCATTACTTGTGATTGGTCTGTTCATATTTTCTATTTCTTCCTGAATTAGTCTTGGAAGGTTATACCTTTCTAAGAATTTGTCCATTTCTTCCAGGTTGTCCATTTTATTGGCATAGAGTTGCTTGTAGTAGTCTCTTAGGATGCTTTGTATTTCTGTAGTGTCTGTTGTAACTTCTCCTTTTTCATTTCTAATTTTATTGATTTGAGTCCTCTCCCTCTTTTTCTTGATGAGTCTGGCTAATGGTTTATCAATTTTGTTTATCTTCTCAAAGAACCAGCTTTTAGTTTTATTGATCTTTGCTATTGTTTTCTTTGTTTCTATTTCATTTATTTCTGCTCTGATCTTTATGATTTCTTTCCTTCTGCTAACTTTGGGTTTTGTTTGTTCTTCTTTCTCTAGTTCCTTTAGGTGTAACGTTAGATTGCTTGAGATTTTTTTTGTTTCTGGAGATAGGCTTGTATAGCTATAAACTTCCCTCTTAAAACGCTTTTGCTGCATCCCATAGGTTTTGGATCGTCGTGTTTTCATTGTCATTTGTCTCTAGGTATTTTTTGATTTCCTCTTTGATTTCTTCACTGATCTCTTGGTTATTTAGTAACGTACTGTTTAGCCTCCATGTGTTTGTGTTTTTTACATTTTTTTCCCTGTAATTGATTTCTGATCTCATAGCATTGTGGTCAGAAAATATGCTTGACATGATTTCAATTTTCTTAAATTTACTGAGGTTTGATTTGTGACCCAAGATGTGATCTATCCTGGAGAATGTTCCGTGCGCACTTGAGAAGAAAGTGTAATCTGCTGTTTTTGGATGGAATGTCCTATAAATATCAATTAAATCTATGTGGTCTATTGTGTCATTTAAAGCTTGTGTTTCCTTATTAATTTTCTGTTTGGATGATCTGTCCATTGGTGTAAGTGAGGTGTTAAAGTCCCCCACTATTATTATGTTACTTTCGATTTCCTGTTTTATAGCTGCTAGCAGTTGCCTTATGTATTGAGGTGCTCCTATGTTGGGTGCATATATATTTATAATTGTTATGTCTTCTCCTTGGATTGATCCCTTGATCATTATGTAGTGTCCTTCCTTGTCTCTTGTAACATTCTTTATTTTAAAGTCTATTTTATCTGATATAAGTATAGCTACTCCAGCTTTCTTTTGATTTCCATTGGCATGGAATATATTTTTCCATCCCCTCACTTTCAGTTTGTATGTGTCCCTAGGTCTGAAGTGGGTCTCTTGTAGACAGCATATATATGGGTTTGTTTTTGTATCCATTCAGCAAGCCTGTGTCTTTTGGTTGGAACATTTAATCCATTCACGTTTAAGGTAATTATCGATATGTATGTTCCTATGACCATTTTCTTAATTGTTTGGGTTTGTTTTTGTAGGTCCTTTTCTTCTCTTGTGTTTCCCACTTAGAGAAGTTCCTTTAGAAATTGTTGTAGAGCTGGTTTGGTGGTGCTGAATTCTCTTAGCTTTTGCTTGTCTGTAAAGCTTTTGATTTCTCCATCAAATCTAAATGAGATCCTTGCCGGGTAGAGTAATCTTGGTTGTAGGTTCTTCCCTTTCATCTCTTTAAGTATATCATGCCACTCCCTTCTGGCTTGTAGAGTTTCTGCTGAAAAATCAGCTGTTAACCTTATGCAAGTTCCCTTGTATGTTATTTATCATTTTTCCCTTGCTGCTTTCAATAATTTTTCTTTGTCTTTAATTTTTGCCAGTTTGATTACTGTGTGTCTTGGTGTGTTTCTCAGTGTGTTTATCCTGTATGGGACTCTCTGTGCTTCCTGGACTTGGGTGGCTATTTCCTTTCCCATGTTAGGGAAGTTTTCATCTATAATCTCTTCAAATATTTTCTCGGGGCCTTTCTCTCTCTCTTCCCCTTCTGGGGCCCCTATAATGCGAATGTTGTTGCATTTAATGTTGTCCCAGAGGTCTCTTAGGCTGTCTTCATTTCTTTTCATTCTTTTTTCTTTACTCTGTTCCGCAGCAGTGAGTTCCACCATTCTGTCTTCCAGGTCACTTATCCATTCTTCTGCCTCAGTTATTCTGCTATTGATTCCTTCTAGTGTAGTTTTCATTTCAGTTATTGTATTGTTCATCTCTGTGTGTTTGTTCTTTAATTCTTCTAGGTCTTTGTTAAACATTTCTTGCATCTTCTCAATCTTTGCCTCCATTCTTTTTCCGAAGTCCTGGATCATCTTCACTATCATTATTCTGAATTCTTTTTCTGGAAGATTGCCTATCTCCATTTCATTTGGTTGTTTTTCTGGGGTTTTACCTTGTTCCTTCATCTGGTATATAGCCCTCTGCCTTTTAATCTTGTCTATCTTTCTGTGAATGTGGTTTTTTTTCCACAGGCTGCAGGATTGTAGTTCTTCTTGCTTCTGCTGTCTGCCCTCTCTGTTCTCCCATTCTTTTGGATTTCTTTGGGTGTTCCATTCCTTTTTGCAAGTGGAGTGCTCTATTGATGAGTACAGGTGGCTGATGTGGGTGGCCCTGCATCCAGAAGTCCTCTCTTCTGATGAAGGCTGACTGCAGGTGTGTGTATTTGGGGGCATATGAGCACAATAGATTCCTTGTAGGACACCTGAGCAGGTAACAAGATTCTGGGCATGCAGAGCTGTGGTCTGTTTCACTCCTTTTCTGTTTCATTGTTTCCTGGAGGTCCAGGTTTATCTCAAACTTGGCTTCTTCCTCCAGTCCTTTCAGCCTTGTCGTGTATCCTTACTTCCTCCTTAGACAGATAACACACTTTTGTTAAAATGTAGTTCTTAGGCTTCAAGATTCCAGTTCTAAGAGCAAAAATCCTATTTTGCTTTCATTTTGTCACTAATGAATTCATTCTGTCATACAATTTTTTCTCTATCATTTCTAGGGGAGAAAGAGAGTCAAATGATGAGTGAGCAAGTCTGCCATTTCATATCCTGAGGCCTCCCCTAACCTTATTGTAATATTTGTTCCAATTAAAGCAAAGCTAGTCAAAAAATGGGCAATTATTTCATTTGAAGTGAAATCACCTACTAAAATGATGACAATAAAAAATATTAATTAGCTTTTAAAACTTTATAAAAACACATTTCCCCTGCAGAGGACACTGAGATCTGAATGTCAGGTGCAGGGTGTCTGACAGGCTCCTTGGCAGGGATGCTCCTTATTTAGGGATGTTGGAAGGAAGCCACCATGGGAAACCAGGTAGTGCTCCTCATAGAAACACCCATCTCTTTGTTGTTTCTTCTTTAACATGAACTTTGCCATTTGGTGTAGCCCTTTCTAGATGCTGAAACCCTCTTCTAGAAGTTTATTAATTGAAAATGAAGAAAAAATAACAAGAGTATTTGATCAGGTTGCAAGGCATGGAGTGGGCAAGGGCATTAGGTGACCCATGGAGAGCAGAGAGAGCAGGCATGGGATGAGGTCAGCCTCTCCTCCCGAAGGTCTGGGATCTCTTTGACCATGGTGTCTGGTGTGGGGAGGCTTGGGTCAGCTACCTGTGGGGGAGGCTGCATCATTGTTCCCTGTGCTTGGCAGCTGCAGGGAACTCCTGTGAGCAAAGGAACTTGGAGACATACGGTAATAGAACAAGTAAAACTAATAGATCACTAGGGCCTGGAGCAGAGGCAGCTCATGGTGATGATAACAGCAGATGGGGAAATCTCAGCAGGATCTTTGGCTCAGGAAACGACTAGTGTGGGACCCTGCAGACCCAAGGGGGGACCACATCTTCCCTTTTGCAATAGTCACTTAACTTAGTTACATGAATCAAAAACATGATATGCGTAGTAAAAAAAGGAAGGCCCTTTATAGAGGTCCCACTGAACTCTCTGTTGGTCAGACCTCCATGTTCAGTTCTGGACATCACATGAAACCTTGATAAACTTTAGAAACATATCCACCAATGTGTTTTGATTCCCGATGTTCCTGACTTCCTTGTTGCCCCATGGCTCCTTCATCCCAAATCATTGACAATCATTGTTTCAGGGGAAGGGAAAATAACAGCCTAATAAATGGCTGTTTATTAGCCATTTATGGGAATGGGAAAAAAATTGGAAAGATAATTTTCAATATTGAGACTCAAATTTGACTATTCTTGAGAATATAGAGAGGCAATAATCTTGAAAGCCAGACAAAAAGGGGTTGTAAATTTCCATGTTTCCCTTTAGCTATCCAGGGTGGATTATGACAGTCTGAGCACAGAGTCATAAGAGAAGGCAGATCTTAAGAAGGTGGAGGATAAGGTATAAGGAGAGTTCCTGCCACACTACTGTTTAACACCGTGCAGAGCAGAAGAGCAACAGTGTGGAGGGAGGGGTCTGGGCTATGCTGCTGGTCGCCTGCATCCTACAAAGACTGAGCAGTGTACCCAGAGGTTCTTGCCTCTTCCAGTGGGGGATGGAGGGGTTGGGAGGCCTGTGGACCAGGCAAGATCTTGGGTCAGGTGACAGACTTTGCGAGTGAAGGGTATAGGAAGGATCAGGGTTTTTAGCAGTTGGTGCTCACATAATACCTAGAGACACTAGGAAGGACGGGGCATGCTAATGGCAGCCCAGAGGACCAGAAACCAGATGAGAGGGAACATCTCCACAGAGGACAGTGATGACTCAGAGATCGTCCTGAATGAGGTCGGAGGCCCTTGCCCATCTCAACTGCCATTAGGATACAAAAGCTGCCTCTGAACTTACACACTGTTTTGGGAAAAGCAGGGCATGGGGGTGGGAGTTGCTTTGAGAAGGGAGAAACAGCCTTATGGAGAGGCTAACCTTTGAATTGATTGAATATTGACATGGCTGAGTCTCTGGGTCTTTCTGTTACAACTCCATGTACCTGTACCCGAAAAACCTCTCAATCTGTAAAATTGCTCAGGAAGAATAGCAAGTTTGTAGGAAAAATAAGTTTAGGCACAAACCACTCAAAAAACCTATGTGCCTGGTTCATCAGAGCACTAACCAAACAATCATATCTATTTCAGGGCTGAAATGGGCTGCCCAGCACTGATCCGTGACCTCAGGCTGCCTTAGGGAATAAGAATTCTGAGAAACAATAGTGCAAGGGCACAGGCTTTTTGTGCAGAGGGAAGGCAGGTGAGCTGGAGTCCTGAGCACAGGGAAGAGCCCCTGGTGTTGATGCAAACAAACAAACAATTCATTAGTAGAGACCCATTTTTAATTTTCTTAAAGTGCAGAGTAGAAGGCTCCTACTTGTACAGGTGTCAAGCTGAGGGTGTTTTCTTTTTCTGCTTATGGTTTTAATTCTCTCCCTGCTAATTCTGCTTCCCTTGCCTAGCAGGAATGATGTATGAACCAAAGTAACTTCTGCATTATGTTGACATCATTCTCCTACTAACCAATCATGTATGAATAATTGGTGCTATAAAAATGTGCATTGTAACAGAATAATCTATATTTTAAATCAGGAGAAATAGTTAGATTTATTTGGAAAGTCTAATTTTTCTTTTCATGATTAGGAAAGGGGCTTGCGAGTAAGACAAAAATAATTGTCGACAATAAAAACTTCTTAAAAAGCACATCTGCGTCAACATCTGTGAATTCTGATTCAGCCACATACCTTTTCAAAAAGACATGGATTAACTAACCAGAGGGCAACATAGGAAAGCAACTGGCATGTGGAAGGGGCCGCAGCCGTGTTATCTGAGGAACAGATGTCCAAGGTGTTTAGCCTCAGAAGAGACTCAGCAGAGACATGACAGCTGTCTTCAAATATCTTAAGGGTTACGGTTTTGAAGAATAAGTTGTCTTATATTATATGGCCATACAGCAGTGACTTTGTCTTAAGTTGAGAAAATCTTTTTTTTTTTAATGTCAGCAAAATCAGTTATGAAATCACCCCTGAGCCCCTCCCACAGACCTTCACTTTCCCTCTGAGGAGCCTCCAATAATCCATAAAATACAGTTTGGTAAGTCACTGCTATGGAGAGCAGAGCAAGGACCAGAAGACAGACATTTCCTCCAGCAGATTGTAGCACTATTTAGAGGATACGTTTATAAATTTGAGTCACTCATTTTGTTTGGTTTTTTTTTATATCTTTATTGGAGTATAATTGCTTCATGAAGTTGTGTTAGTTTCTGCTGTACAGCAAATTGAATGAGCTATATGTATTCACATATCTCCATATCCCCTCCCTCTTGAGCCTCCCTCCCACCCTCCCTATCCCACCCCTCTAGGTGGTCACAAAGCACCGAGCTGATCTCCCTGTGCTATGCAGCAGCTTCCCACTAGCTATCTATTTTACATTTGGCAGTGTATATATGTCAATGCTGCTCTCTCACTTTGTCCAGCTTCCCCTTCCCCCTCTGTGTCCTCAAGTCTGTTCTCTACTTCTGCATCTTTATTCCTGCCTTGACACGAGGTTCATCAGTACCGTTTTCTTAGATTCCATATGTATGCATTAGCATGCGGTATTTGTTTTTCTCTTTCTGACTTACTTCACTCTGTATGACAGTCTCTAGGTCCATCCACCTCATTACAAATATGAGTCACTCATTTTGTATCATACTCTCTACCTGCTCTACTGGCATTTAAACTCACACTTTTAAAGGAAAAAGCTTGCATGCCTACACTGTGTGAGACACGGTTAGATGTCCTTCTCAAAATCTTGCTTTGACATCCTGAAACTTCTTGCTGTGTTTTCCTGGGAGTCCCCAAGGAATGTCTGATGTGTTTCCATGTGGCTTGGGGATTTTATTCGTCTTCTCCTGGCACTGTCTTCCTCAAGTGGTTTATCAAGTCTGCCAAGCACACCGCTGTGTCTGACATTTCTGGACACGACCTCAAGGTCCACCTGGTACCTCTCACATCTAATGGGCACTTTTGCCTCTTCTGTGAGAATCATCTTGTAATACCACTGCTTCTGCAGAGAGTCATTTCTCTTCCTAGTTGAGCATCTCTGTGACTTCCAGACCCAACATCCTCTTGCTGGGCATCACAGTCTCCCACCAGATTGTTTCAGGTGCCAAGGCAGTTCCATTGTGAATGAGGGAAGAATGTTTGTCCCTGTGTTATACCTAGTTAGAGGGGTCCTGAACCTGGGCTACTTGTACCCCAGTGTCATGAAGGATGTTCAGTGATACAGAGATGTTAACATTTATCTCAGCCACACTTTCTTTAAAAAACTCAGATATGAAAGCAAAGTTGACAGACACATCCAATAACCCATATCAGGATGTATTCAGGATCATCCTTCCCTTTTGATGACTATGGCTTGTTTGCTGGGTCAAGACTCTCATTCTTGAATCTGTTTTGTGACCTCTTCTCTGAGAAGTCTCTTCAATTCCTCATGCAAATACATATCAGGAAGGCTGACCCCATTGGTTCGCCAGATATTCCCAGATATTTGAATACCTTGTGTAAAGGCTCTACTACATAATTACAAAGGAATACATTTGCATTGTAGACAGTTTGGAAAATAGAAAAATATACTCATGGTGCCACCATATTTGATGATAGAGAGTATTGAGAGAAGGAAGCCTGGAGTGAGATCATGTGTGAGGGAGAGAGATTTATTTTTACACACATAATTTTGCATCTTACTTTGGTGATTCTCTTTGTAACAGTGACTGGATGGTTGTGTGGTTCTGCGTTTGCTCTGGATTTCAAGTGATGGGATGATGGCTGGGCATTCTGACATGCGGCGAGAATATCCAAATGTTGGTGCCAGGATATAGTTTGTGAGGGAATATAGGCATGGCTTAAATGTGGCAGTCAAGGGGAGGTAGAATTTCATTAACAAAATTTTAATTACACGTGGAATACACCCTTCATATAAGTCAAAGAATCCTGTAACTTCAAATGTAGCATTTGAAATGTATTTAAAAATCATTTAAGGTACTTAGGTTGTACTTTGTTCACAAAATCTTTTACTAGAAAGTAATTAGATGAATTCACAATCTTCTTGGATTTGGGAATACTCACCAGGCATTAAGAGTATTTCTTTCTGCTGCCAACTTCACTGTGAGCCTGGCAAGGAGAGGTAGCTATTTCACACAGAATTTCTTCAAATGACTTTCTAACACACTCCTAACACTTACTCAAGTTATTTACTGTATTCATTCAATGACAAGATAATATTCTTTTTTATAAATTTACTTATTTATTTATTTTATTTTTGGCTGTGTTGGGTCTTCGTTGCTGCGTGTGGACTTTCTCTACTTGTGGTGAGCGGGATTACTCTTCGTTGCGATGTACGGGCTTTTCATTGCAGTGGTTTCTCTTGTTATGAAGCATGGGCTCTGGGCATGTGGGCTTCAATAGTTGTGGCACATGGGCTCAGTAGTTGTGGCTCACGGGCTCTAGAGCACAGACTCAGTAGATGTGGCACATGGGTTTAGTTGCTCTGCGGCATGTGGGATCTTCCCAGACCAGGGCTCAAACCTGTGTCCCCTGCGTTGGCAGGTGGATTCTTAACCACTGCACCACCAGGGAAGTCCAACAAGAAAATATGCTTTGTCACATGTAATCTGACTGCCTGCTAAGGAGGGTGGGTCCTGGTAACAGGATGACTAAATGTGATGGGGGTGATGATGCATGTTTGGGAAAGCCGAGGGAGAACAAGATTGCTTTGCATAGGAAGAAGGAGAGTCTGAGAAGGAAAAAGCCCAGGAAAAACAAAGGAGAGAAAAATCTAGAGGGAAACAGAAGTGGAGAGCCACATTTGAGGGGAAGCTAAGTAACCTGAAGGTGAGAAGACTTACTTGGGAAGTGCTGTAATTGGTACTCTTGGACTGAGGCTGCAGAATTGAGTAAGGGACTCATCATATTACTGAACCAAACTTGGGTCCACTTGCCCACACGCAGTAAATCCAAACTACTGACACTGGGTTGTGATGAAGGAAAGTACAGAGTTTATTGCAGGTGCCAAGCAAGGAGTCCAGGTAGTTAGTGATTAAAGGCCTGAACTCCCTGATGGCTTTCAAGGAAATGTTTTTAAAGACAGGGTGAGGGAGGGGGATTGTGGGGTACATGATCAGATAGTGGGCATTCTTCTGATCAGTTGGTGGTGAGGTAATTGGAAATCAACATCATCAACCTTCTGGTTCCAATCAATCTGAGGTCTACATGCTTGTGGGCATCACACAGTTAACTTCTCCCACCTGGTTAGGGTTTCAGTACCTACAAAACAGCTCAAAGGACATGCCTCAGAATATTAACCATAGCCCTTGAGGAGGGACTAAAAGTCCTTGACTTCGTTTAATGGCTAAACTATTATTATTTTTCTTGCTTGACTGTTTTCCTTTCTTTCTGCATTTTCTCACTTCTCTGATTATATTCATTCTTTGGAACTCAGGAAAGGTCTAGGAGGCTAAAGTTTTTCTACAAACAAGAGGCAGGCAGAAGACATGGGGGAGGGTGATGTCTGTTCCTGGGAAGGGCCCATAGGGTCTTGCTCAGTTACAATCACACTCCACTCGTCTTAGTTCAGGCTGCTATAACAAAGTCACATGATGGAAAGAACTCTCTGGGGTCTGTTTAATAAAGATACTAATCTCATTCATGAGAGCTCCACCCTCATGACCTAATCACCTCCCAAAGACCCCCACCTCCTAATACCATCACCTTGGGGGTTAGGATTTCAACATATGAATTTGGAGTGGGGGGGCTCCAGTTCATTGCACTATTCCTTTTCCACGGGTAAGATGACCTCTTTGTGTCGAGCTCGGAACACTGTACGGAACAAGAGAAGGAAGAAAAGAGGTTACAAGAGCCATCAGGCTCCCCTCCTCCTACCCACCCACCCTCTGTTCTCTCTCTTTTATTTATTTTATTTATTTATTTATTTATTTTTTGGATACACATTTGTTCTGATCTGAAATATCTTGACATACACTTAACAGCTCTCACTATCTTTGGCTTTGGGCCACACTCTTATCTTTTTAAAATTTATTTATTTATTTATTTTTGGCTGTGTTGGGTCTTTGTTTCTGTGCGAGGGCTTCCTCCAGTTGCGGTGAGTGGGGGCCACTCTTCATCGCGGTGCACGGGTCTCTCACTGTCGCGGCCTCTCCCATTGTGGAGCACAGGCTCCAGACGCGCAGGCTCAGTAGCTGTGGCTCATGGGCCCAGTTGCTCCACGGCATGTGGGATCCTCCCAGACCAGGGGTCGAACCCGTGTACCCTGCATTGGCAGGCAGATTCCCAACCACTGTGCCACCAGGGAAGCTCTTTTATTTTTAATTAATTAATTAATTTTTTTTGGGCTGCGTTGGGTCTTCGCTGCTGTGCATGGGCTTTCTCTAGTTGCAGCGAGTGGGGGCTGCTCTTCCTTGTGATGTGCAGGCTTCTCATTGTGGTGGCTTCTCTTGTTGCGGAGCACGGGCTCTAGGCACACGGGCTTCAGTAGTTGTGACACGAGGGCTCAGTAGTTGTGGCTCGCGGGCTTAGTTGCTCCGTGGCATGTGGGATCTTCCCGGACCAGGGCTGAAACCCGTGTCCCCTGCACTGGAAGGCATATTCCTAACTACTACGTCACAAGGGAAGCCCCCCAGCCTCCGTTCTCTTGCCTGGCTTTTCCTCTATACCTTCCCTGCCATCCCCTCCAGCTCTGGCCCACCACACTCTGCAAACTGAGCTCCATCCTTACTGCTGTATTAAATTTGTCACATTTTCTTAAACATTTTTTCTTGTCACTTGTTCCGTCTGCATGGAACATTTTCTCCCCAACCTCCACTTTCTACCTTGTTAGTTCCTATTCACACTTTGTGTTTCTGTTCAGATATCATGGCTTCTGGAAGCTTATGCTCACTCTCCCCCAACCCTTGATTGAGATAAGCACTCTTCTACCATCTATTACACTCTCTTGCTGCTTTAATTGCCTGTTTCCTTCACTAACTCTAAGTTCTTTGATGGCTGGAAGGAACAATGCCTGGTTCATCTTTATAATCCCAAAACCTAATAAGTATCCAGTAAGTATCAAATGTGGAAGGGATGAATGAATACAGTAACAATGAATGGTGGTGGTAATTAGTTTCCCCTCCAAACCTGACACTCTTCTCTATATCAAGCAGGGTCCAGTCAGAAATAAAAAAAAAAACAAAAAAACAACCCCACAAAACCTAAGAAACTAGACATTTAAAACAGAGAGTACATCATTTTCCCACTTTCTACCCTCCGTCAGGAATGTTTGAATGAATGCCAGTTTTATTGCAAACAGAGAAGAAGGAATCTTCTTTAGAAAGATTGATTACTATTAGAATACATGATACTCCTATTATAGACAGAACTCTGTTTTGGTAATGAAAACATATAGAACTATATTATCACTTTTAAAGCATTATTAGAATTTATATTAACAAAAAATAAAACACCCCTTCACTGTTGGTGTTCAGAATTCTGAGGAAGGGTACAGTTAGGTGAGTGCTGGACCTCTGAAGTTGGTGTGTGACCTAGCGGGTGCTTGGACTTCTGAGAGTCAGCATGATCTGACAGGTGCAGACTGTGGAGGGGGGCCAGGCCCAGCAGGTGAGGGAGTGTGACGTGGTTAGTACTGGAATGCCAAAGAATCCCCAGCTGCACTATTGCTGGTACCTATGAAGTTGCGTGGAAAGGCTGATGCTGGGAATAGTGAAGAAGGCTGGAGGATGGACTCAATCATCTGTGTTTGCTGGAGCTTTGCTAAAGGGACTGAAAATAGGAGGAATGTCCCTTCTCTCCTCTTGCCACCTTCCATTCCTTTGGTGCCTCCCATCAGCAAAACCTATTATGCCAACTGGCAAGCTAGTGTGAAGAATGGAGTATGCAGATCTAGGCCCAGAGCACAGAAGCACTTGGGGGCACTGAGAAAACAGGTAAATAACCAATACCATCTATCTCCTCAGCTAATCAGCATCCATACTCTCCCAACCAAGATAGAGTTTTATGCTTCTGACTAAAGATGCAATTATCTTTCATACAAACCAAGACTGTACTCTCTCCCCAAAAGGAAAGATTTCCTACAGAAATCATATGCACATATATCTGAATATTCTGTAATGTAAAGAAAAAGTTATAGATTTGTTACACCAACAGTAGTGCTTAAGAAAAATAATAGGAGAAAGGAGGTGTGAGGAAAAACATGACTTAACATTAGCATGTCTACACTACAAACATGGTAGAAAATATTTATAACAGTGACATTTTTGTAGTTGTTTATGAGGCCATGATTGATATTTATAATTTCCTTTCCACTACCCATTTGATGTTCCCTTTATCTTAAGGTAGCAACTCAATTGGTAAAGCCTCTTTACTGGTAGCATGACTCAAACGTTTATTCCTAAAAGGGTCTGAATTCCCAGAAGTCATTATTTCAGTGGGTTGATGTAGATTTCCACAAATTTTAAATATGTAAGTACTAAGAGATACCCATAGAAGTCTACAGTTTGCACACATAGTCCTTTCTGCCCCCATGAGGAGCAGAACCCAAATTTCCCAGCAGTATATGAGACTCTTTTGAGCCTTTTGGTTCAGTAGCATGAGAAACCCAAATGGTCAGAGAAGCTTAAGTGGAATCGTGTTTCCTTGTGAACTAAGAGCCCTAAACCAGCAAAGCCAACACTGTAGAGACAGAAAACAAAAACTATCTCAATAGATTATAAGATGTATTTGTAGGAGGGTCTATTCCCAAATTCTACCTCTTGATTATGCCTGTGGGATAAATTGCTCCATGTATTGGTCACTGGATGAAAGCATGTATTTCATCCAATAGGATAGAACCTAGATTTTTTTAGGGTTTTCTCTCTCAACTGGCCTTTAATTGGCATTTCACCATTTGATCAGAGCAACTACTTCTGAGTGATGTGGTACCTGGTAAGACTAGTAGATTCTATGGGCATGGACTTACCACTATGCTTCTTGTGCCATGAAATAATTTCCTTGGTTAAAAGCAATACTGTGTGGGATACCATGTTGGTGAATAAGGCATTATGTGAGTCAAAGGATAATGGTATGGGCAGAAACGTTAGAAATAGGGAAGAGAAGTCCATACTCTAATACGTGTATGTTCCAATCAGCACAAGTGGCTCCCTCCTATGATAAAGCATTCCAGTACAAGTAATCCTCTACTAGGTAGCTCTCTCTACTTGGTTTCTGCGCAAATGATAGTTTTGGTCTATGCTATTGGTAGGTTAAACACTCAGCCATAGTGATTGCCAGTTCAGCTTTGGAGAGTGGAACTCCATGACCGTAAACTCCTCCATCCCTGCCATTAAGAACCCTGAGGTGGCTGGGGAAAGCTGCTACCTGCCACAAAACACACCTCCTTGAATGGCTGGATATTAAGAGCCTCTTTTGTGGTGGATGTGCTTTGGTAATCCCACGAGGTACTCACTTCATGAAGGCACTAAAAAATGAACTAGTGAATCAATTACCAGCATTCTTGAAAAGCTCAATGGAAGCTGCCTCTGTAGGTTAGGTTGGTGGTGGGAGATGTTGTCATTATGATGGGGATGAAGGGCTCCTACAGTGGCAGAGATCAAACACCAGCACTTACTTCCAGAAATAAGGCACCAACAGAGTAGAAACAGTAAATAACAACAGGAATGTTATCAGAATACGTGGACCTGAAAAGGATATTTCCTGGTAGCTAATTCATCATAAGTCCAGAGGTATGAAAGAAATGGGCAGCCTACCAGAGGATTACTTGATCTTTACAACTGGAAAAATTCTTAGTCTAGTGGGCAGAAATCTGACTTGAGCTGTCTCAATAGAGAGTTACAGCTCTCACCTCGTTCTGTGCACTAGTTTGTCTGTAGACACTGAACTTTTCTTTTTCTATTTTGTTCTTTGTTGCATCCTCAGTATTTTTTAAGTGAATGGATGCACGAATAAATGAATGGATATAAATGGCTGATATAAAAATGGGGAGTAGAAACTGTTAGGATTATTTGTTGACTCGATTAGAAAAATGGATTGAGTAATATTCCATTATACATATGTACCACATCTTCTTTATCCATTCGTCTCTTCATGAACACCTAGGTTGTGTCCATATCTTGGCTACTGTAAATAATGCTGTGGTGAACATAGGGGTGCCTATATCTCCTTGAGTTAATGTTTTTTGTTTTCTTTGGATAGATACTCAGCAGTGGAATTGCTGGATCATATGGTAGTTCTATTTTAATTTTTTGAGGAACCTCCATACTGTTCTCCATAGTAACTGTGCCAATTTACATTCCCACCAACAGTGCAAGAGGGTTCCCTTTTCTCCACGACCCCCCCAACCTACCCTTGTTATTTGTTGTCTTTTTAATAATAGCCATTCTGACTGCCATTTGCAGCAACATGTATGATCTAGAGGGTATTATGTTAAGCAAAATAAATCAGACAAAAACAAATATTGACACCGTATTATTTCACTTATATGTGGAATCTAAAAAACAAAACAAACAAGCAAAACAAAACATAAACAAACTCATAGATACAGAGAACAAACTGGTGGTTGCCAGAGAGGAAGGGGGAAGGGGAATGGAAATAGGTGAAGTGGATTAAGAAGTACAAACTTCTAGTCAGAAAATAAATGTCATGCTGTAATGTACAGCACAGGAAATTACTCAACAATATTATAATAACTTTGAATGGTGGCAGATGGTTACTACACTTACCGTGGAGATCATTTTGTGATGTATATAAATGTCGAATCATTATGTTATATACCTGAAACTATTATTTTATGTCACCTATACTTCAATTTAAAAAATGGGTTGAAAGCCCAACTTGAAGCATTAGATGCATAGGAAAATGATGATAGTGTTAACAGACAGTAAATTTAGGGAAAACAATTCATGAAAGATGGCAGGGAGTAGGAACACAGGGAATTCAACTTTTAGAGTTGAATCTGAGAATTGTTGCAAATTTTTGCAAAGACTTCCAGCAGTCACCCAGCATCAGCTTTTAATTTATTATCTGGATAAATAAGCCATCCATTTGGGTGGGAGTGTTGGCCCTATCATGATACATGCAATAGAGATGCTCTGTGTGATACGTGTTATGTTAGTCTCAGGCTGACACTCCCATCCCCTGATCCCTACCCCTGCATCATTCGCTTTACCTTCTGGACCTGTGCAGGTGGCTGAGTGGAGCAGACAGATAGAAATATTTACACAGAGAACTCTTCATTACCTCTGACAGACGTATTTTAGCCTCACAGCTTCCAACCCCAGTCCCTGGAAGGCTGCCCAGCATTGATGCCAGGTATCATTGCCATGGAAACCACAGACCCTCCCACTAGGGTGAGACCCACAAAGGTGAAAACAGTGTAATAACAGATTTTTCAAAAGGCTCTTGTCCCTCTGCTTTTACACCTGGCAGGACTGTACATATGTCCCTCTGGGGGCACAGGGTAAGGAAAACCGGTAGAGCTGGGGTTATTAGTGGCTTTAAGAAACAGAATAACCTGGAAAAACCCCACTCAGAGAAGCAGGGTCACAAATTACTCTCCAAAGCATAAGAATATTTTTCTCATTTTCCTCTAAATATAAAGCTACTATGGTTGGCACTTCTTTTAGAAAAGAATGGTATCCATTGGGTTTTTGACATTGTACAGGTAACTTCAGTGAAAATGGCTTTTCTATGCCAGGCATTAACTCAACCATACCAAAATTACCTTGGCTCCCATAGACTGAAGTTCGGGGGGTGGGGTCACCGATAATGGGTGTTGCCTAGCACAATTAATTGTATTTCTCACCTTGGAACCAATGGTAGTACTTGTATTGCATTGTCCTCTTGGGCTGGGCAGTGGTGACAGAGGGTGAATACATATGTTAGCAGTCACGGACCTGGGTACTGGAGCCGTGTGCATATGAGTCTTACATAAATTGTATCTCTATAAAATACTGTTAACATGAAAAATGAAAAACAAAGTATTGTAAAATATTCAAAGCAAAGATTTTTTTTTCTAATTTGCTAATTTTTGGAAAAGTGGGTTTAAGGTGTAGCTTCTTAGAACCACACAACTTTAATTTTGAGACTTCAGTTACAGCATTTAAAAAAAATGTTTTTTCTGAGTTTCTAAGGACCTTCATTATGCTAAAGACTTAGGGTGCTGTACATATACTCACTGAGCAGTTACTCTGGGATGGAGTTTAAGTGTTTGTCCTTGGGCCTACCCATTCTCCCTGCCCTTTGTCTGCCCCACCATGTACCCATCTTCCACCCCAGCTGGGTGGATGGTGCTCTACTGCTCATATCCCTGGGCTGGTGTCTGAACATGGCATGTACACATGTTTGCTCAGCCTGGCCCGTGCTTCTCTCCTGACGCTTGGAAGGAAACTATGATGAGTGGACACTAAAGTTCTAAGTGAAATTCTGAGGCTGGTCAATGACAGTCATTCTTTGCTCATTTACCGGTTTCCTGTCTTCCCCAACAACCACCCTTGTGGTTATTATTATAAAGTGAGGTGGAACCTCCCTGAATGAGGGCATCCTGAATTCTGCTCATTTCTTCCCTTCCCTGGCCCCATTCTAAGTCTCATTTTGCTCCTGTATGCATCTCTGCTATCTGCTCAAGTGATAGCACCTCATACATGATGTGCTCATCAATTTTAGTTTATTTTCTTCTATTGTTTTCTTCTTCTTCCTTCTCCCCCTCATCCTGCTTGATATTCATTCTACATTCTTATCAACTAAAACCCGACACCCATAATATTGAAGATTGATTTTCCATTCTTTCAAAAGCTAAGACATAAAGCATGAGAAAGAATTTGGCCATTTAAAGAGGGAGAGAAGCACATTGTGTGGAGACAAAACAAGATGAATAAGGATCCTGAGGTGAGAAATAGTATAGTCTGCTCTAGAAACTGAAAGGAGACTACTGTGGCTGGAGCTCGGTGGATTTGGTGAGAGTGGGTTGAGACGTAGTCAGAGAGAAAGGGAGGGACAGAATTATGCAGTATGCATAGGAACCCATGGAAAAAGAGGTTTTTCTATTTCCTAAGATCACCCTGGCAGGCAAGTGGGCAATGGGATGGGTGAGAGAAGAAATGAAGGAAACAAGATAGGAGGAGGTTGTCACATAGGACAGAGATAACGGAGGCTGCACTGTGAGGGTTACAGTGGAGGTGAGCCGAGAGCACAGCCTCTTCACACCCTTGCAAATATACGCTGGGAGGATATCGATGAAAAGTGTGAAGCAACCAAAAAATAATATCTCCTAGGTTTCTGTCCTGTAAATTGAATGAACAATGATAACATTTACTGAGAAGAGGAAGACTGAGGTGAAGGAAGGTCACTTTGTGGGGCTGTTTTAGAAGACTGTGAGACATCCAAAGGAAAATGAAACCAAGCAGGACCCTGTGGGGCTCCCGGGCACAAAAGCCTTTCTTTGTCCCCCATTTCTTGATTATAGGAAATAGGCTTCATTCAGCCTCCATGACCTTCCCTGAGTTCCAACAAGCAGATTCAAACAGTTGCTAATCAGGGAAGGGAGGAGATGCAGAGACAAAGGAGGAACAGTCAAGAAACAATAGTGCAGCCTTGGGGCAGGGTCCTGGTTCCCCGACAAGGGATACACATAACAATGTCTTTGAGCTGTTTTGCAGGTACTGAAACCCCCACCAGGTAAGAGAAGTTAACTGTGTGCTGCCCACAAGCACGTAGACCCCAGTCCGGTTGGAACCAGAAGGTTGATGATGCTGACTCCCAGTTACCTCACCACCAACCAATCAGAAGAATGTCCATGAGCTGATCACGCCCTCCACTTTGAACCATTACTATAAAATTCCTCAATACCCCCTCCAGGTTGGGACACACAGTTTTGAGGGCTTTAGCCCACTGTGGTCCCCTTTGCCTGGCAAAGCAATAAAGCTATTCTTTCCACTTCACCCAAAACTCTATCTCCGAGATTTAATTCAGTGTCAGTGTACAGAGGCCAGTTTCAGTATCAAAGGTATCAACTAGGCAATACAAAATGCAATTCTAGAGCTCAGAAAATGCTGTAGACTAGAGACGTAAATGGGATATGCATAGATGGAAACTGATTGAGCCACCTAGTGTTTCAGCCTAGTGAGACATTTTCATTGGTTTCAGCAACATGGAGGTCTTTGATGACCTTGGCAGTCTCAGTGGAGGACTGGGATAGATGATGGTATGTGGTGGGGTATGAAGTACGTGGAGATGAAGTTGAGACAGCCTTTGTAGGCAGGTTTTTCCAGAAATTTGGCTATGAAATGGAGAAGAGGAATGGTTCAGTAGCTGGAAATGGGTGTGGGAATATGTGTATACGTACATGTGATATATATATACATATATATACATATATATGTGTGTATATATATATATATATATACTTTTAAAAAGTGAGAGATACACAAGAATATGATCCATACTCATACAAATTAGAGAAAGGGAATAACTGGGGGTAATTGAAGGAGCCAAATCTTTGAAGGGAAAAGAGGGTGGATGCAGTTGTCCTTTGACAGGGGGAGATTCTTCCCCATTGTACCAGGAGTAAAGAGGATGCGTACATGGGTAACTAAGTTGGTAGGTTTGGGGTGGGCAGATGTAGGATACTAGATCTGATGGCTTATACTTCCTTAGAGTATATGGCAAGGTCATATGCTGTGAGTGGATTGAGGTGTGATAGAGTTGAAGAGAGTGAAAGAGGTATGAAATATTGAGTGGAGGGTAATGTGAGTCTACTAAAGAAATGGGATAGGTTTTTGGGGCAGCACTGACTAGTCAACTACCTTGTGTGTTTTTCCCCATCAACATCCAGCTACCTGGCATAGAAAAGGGGATTCCATCCTTATGTGGTGGAGAGAGAGAGCAAGCTCTTTGTTATCTCCTCTTATAAGGGCACTAATTCCATGAGGACTCTACCCTCATGACCTCATCTAAGCTTAATTACTCATTTAACCTCAAAGGCCTGTCTCCCACTACTATCACGGTTGGAGTTAGGGCTCTACCATATGACTCTGGGGGACATGATTCAGTCCACAGCAGAAGGTGAGCTTCTGGCACTGCTGATCTGAGGACAAAGACCTGCCCATATAATGCCCTCCAATCCTGACAGTTTCCATGAGAGACATCCTCTCCCATGCGATCTCATTTCCCAAAGTTACATAAAGGAGGATGACTGCTTCTGTGCACACCCCAGAGGAAGAATTTCATACATTGGAGACTCCATCTCACTTCTCAAGGAATGTTCATTCTTCTATCACTTTTAGATTGGAATGTGAGCTGTGAAACACAAATATGTAAAAGGAATAAACATAGGAGCTGTATCTTAATGGATTTTGGATTTGGATATTTTCTTTTTCCAATTTAGCAGATTCTCCTTCCACACTGGAGAAGGGAGAAAATGGGCCTGCTGCCTACAGCTGGGTGAAATGGGGAGCAGTGCCACCATCCGCACAGCTGTCTTACTGCTGACTTTCAATAGCAGCACCAGGGCCGGCCTTACAGGAGAAAGGAGCTGGGGTTCTGGAGCTCAAATGATGCTCCTACAGAGTAGCCTTCTCCTTCCTTCTTTTGTCCATCTGTATCCACTGTTGTTAATTTTTCTAAAACACTTCCTGGGGCTATGCCCAGGTTAAATCTTTCTTTTGTGAGGATGGCAAAGCTTGGTTTTTTTTTCTGATTGTAAAGGTAATAATTATTATTTTCAGAAAATTTGGAAAATGTAGAGGAATTCAAAGAAAAATAAAAATCACTCACCCTTCCATCTTCCAGGAGTAACTGGTGTTATCATTTGGCATAGTCCTTGTAGACTTTTATCTCTGAGGGTACATACATGTGCTTTTTTTCCCTGATAATAAAATGGAGGTTTAACTGTACAGTACTGTGTATTCTGCTTTTAGGCTCTTTTAATGGTTTCCCCAGTGCCTACAGGAAAAAGAACTACTCCTTGGTCTACACTCAGCACCTTCGTAACTGTTTCCAACCTGCTCTTCTGGCCTTACCCAAACTCGCCTCTACAATCAGATGGGTTAACTCATTTGGACCTGCCTGTGCTCCATTACTAGTTCTATTACCTCGCCTAGAATGACCTTCTTATTCTCTCCACATCCCAGAGGCTAGTCATCTTTCAAAGCCTAGACACAGAGCACCTCCCCAACGAGGTCTCCCTGGAAACCAATGCAAGTGACTTCCTCCCTTCCAAATCCCCCCAGCTGCTCCCTTGGCCTGGGCATGCTTTTCTCCAGATGGCTCAGTCCTCACATCATTTAGGTCTTTACTCCTTGAAATGAACTTCCTGAGACTTTGCAACTCCATTTGTATCCCAACCACCCCATTCCCCTTTCCTGCTTTCTTTTTCCTTGTTTTTAAAAAAAAATTTTATTTATTTATTTTTCTTTAGAGCACTTATATTACCTGATATTTGATGTGTTTTGACTTTATATTTTTTGATCGATCAATGGGGTTTCTACCACCACAAAACTCTAAGCTCTATGAAAACAGGATTTTTTTCCTCTTTTGTTCAGTGATGTATCCTTAGTGCCTAGAATAGTGACTGCCACATAGTAGATGCTCCATAAATATTTAAGTGAAAGAAGAAAGAAATTCATGTTAATCATTTGGAACTTAGGATGTCACTTTGTATTTTTCATGAACGTGCACATCAGTTCCCCTCAAAAAGTGTATACATATTGTCTATTAGTGAGAATGGAAACTTCTTAAGGCAGGGACCTATGTATTTCCATCTTTTATATATCTATTTTCCTTTAAGTCCTTAGTATAGTATCTTGCATATAGAAAGAATTCTAGAAAGTATGTTCCATGAGGATGGGGATCTTTGCTTTGATCACTGATGTATGCCCAGTACCTAGAACAATGCTGTCACATAGTAGGCACTGAAAACTACTTGCTAAGCGACTCTGCCTGAGTAATGAATTGATACTGTTTTTATAAAGGCCCCTCCTCCTCACTGAATTCAAACATCTCCAGGAAGGAACTCAATGCTTCAAACTGCAATATAAAGTCATTGTCTTCAGTCTTCTTCTAGGGGAAACATTTTAAAATGCAAATACTTTGTGGGTTTCTGGTTTCAGTGGGAATAAGGCAACAGCTTAGTTCCGAATCTGCTTTCCCTCTTGGAAACCCTCTAGAGCAACAAGGAGAATACAAAAACAAAGCCCATAAATGACATTTTCAGTGAAACTAGAAGTCAGAGGAAACCCTGTAAACTCCATATAAAGAATAAGTTTTACCAAAGATACAGCCAGGAGTGAAGCCTAAGCAAGAAGTTGCAGCAATAGCACACTGTTAAGTGAAAAAAGGAAAGCTCAGAAGAATACCTATAGTTATTCCTTTCCTGTAAGAAGGAAGCGGATATAGGTACTTACATAGATATTTGCTTATATTTGCCAAAGGAAAATCAGGAAAGATAAACCAGAAACTTAAGGGACTGGTTTCCTAAAGGATGGGAGGGGATGGGCTGGAAAGAAGGGGACATGGGAAAAGGGTAGCTGGACAAGGAGGGATGACACTTTGTGAGTGTAATTTTTGCTCTGACTCTTAGAATCATAGTACTATTTCACACACCTAATTAGTAAACGATGAAAAGCAAGCAGGCAGTGGGAGGAACACAAAATGGAATAATACAAACACTAACAAACAAACCTACTGTGTTACAGACAAATAACATACCCACACTGACGGGGCGGGAAAGAAAAGACCTAACTTAAGTAACTGGAAAACAGCGTCTTGGATTAGTTACTCTGAGGCCAGCGCAAAAGAACAGTACACGTGCTCGCAGCCATCTCGTTAGTAAAAGTAGGTCAGTTCTCTGTCACCAGGATCTGGACTGGGAATTCTGAAACTCTTTTAAGCACTTAACTAGAATTGCATAAATAAGTGAATAGATAGTAGATAATGAAAGCTGGGTTCTCTTTGTTAGAGGAAGAAGTTATGAATAAAGAAAAAGGAAGGTTAAAATGATCCCTGCGGGAATGGATTGGAATCAGAGGTGTCACTATGAGCTCCCGGTTTTTATTACACATACAGGTAGATAAATACATAAATATAGGTATGTGTGTGAGGTGGGATAGAGTCCATACATACACTTCCATACATACACTTCTGTCTGCTGAGTGGACCAAGAATCACTGACATCTAGCACACAGATCTTGGTTTCTAAACACCATTCTTCAAAAAAAAAAAGGAGCCTAGGCTCCTTGCAGAAGTGGCTGATGCTGGGGCTGCTGCAGGGAAAATACAAACTTAGCCTGGAATGTCTTGTGGTGCCAGAAAGTAAGGAAATGCTCAAAAAAACCTGGAAGTGGTGGTGCTTATTGAAAGAATACAGGAGCCAACCTGAAGGAGCTTTTAATGGCCCAAACTGAAAGAGTTAAGCAACAAAATAATGACAGTATGAGGTTTTAATCCACAGAGTCAAATGAATAAATAAACAAGTAGCCATGCATCCATGAGTGATTATTTACATTGAATGGAATAACTAATCATATGGTACAATTCTTCACTTTTCCCCTCTTGAGCAAGTCTTCTATCGCCCATGATACACTTTATCACTTATTTATTATTTATCATGATACAGTTATCAGTTTTTGTGTGTATGACCATGGAGCCTGGTCTCACATCTTTCACACGGTAGGTGCTCAGTAATTATTTATTACTAAACGAGAAAGAGATTTCTCAACTTGGACTTGCGGAAGAAAGAGGAAGCTTATCTGCTTGAAACCTCACTTCAGGTTATTTTCACATCTTTCTCTCTCTCTCTCTTTTTTTGGGGGCGGTGGTTGGGGGACTTTTTAACTTTCAGCTGGGACAGTCACCTCTTTATAAAAATTTAGAAGACGATGTGTGTTTTCTGATGAATTATACCTGGGGTAAGAAGGGTAAAAGTAAACCATGGAATGTCAATGAACTTTCAGTGAATGATCAATAGTATAACCTGTTTCATTTTCAGGGGTTGAAGTTTCCTCTGATGCTGCTGCTGATAGAAACTGCACCAGCCAAATGCTGTACTGTCTCATTTAAAAATCCTGCCATTGATTTGAAAACAAAGCAGCAGGGATTTGTTTATATTCCTTTGCCCTACCATGGACTGACTATCTCTTGGCTGCCTCACGCCACGAGGTCTGGCTGGGACTCGACAGGGCTGTGGATGATCAGGGGAGCTCTATCTCGGCAAACCATACAGGCATCCATATAAAAGTCCTCGAAATAGAGTAATGCCTTCCAAAGTCTTGTTTCTTAGGGGTTTTTTTTCCATCTTTCTCTCATCAGATAGATAGGAGTGAATACTCCAGATACCACCTCTGGGGAGACTTCTGTGACGACCATTCAAATACTATCACCAGTTAGACGCCTTTCCGAGAGGGGTATGGGAAGCCAGCATCTGGAGATACATGATATGTGAAATCTCACCTTTTGAAATGAGACGGCAGAAGATCCTTCAGGCTGCCTTGTTGTTGTCGGCCATTAGGTATCGAGGAGCTGGACAACTTTGAGTTTGTGCGTTTCAGGTGGTATTCGGTTTTATAAATGTGACTTTGAGAAAAATTTTACACAACTTCAAGGGATGATGCATTTTCTTTGGTAAAGTAGCCCAAAGCTTTCAAATGGTGATAAATCATCTGAGAGCATTAGTGGGTTTGAAAAGCAACATTTGTTAGCTAATGCTGCCATTTCTTTTCCCACCCAGATTTCCTTTCAAAGAAAATTTATTGCCATGTCTCTCTGACTGAAATATCTCCCCAAACACAACTGGATCAAAAATATAGTCAATCCATTGTTTTTACCTGCCTTAATAACTACAGTGAATTGACTAGATCATTGATTCCATTGATTTTGAAGAAGTCTTTTAAGTTGGCTGGAAAAAAAATTAAGCTGGAAACGATCTGAGTCAGTGACCACGTTAAAACATGACCTGTGCTCTTTGCAGACTAACCTTCAGTCTTTATTGATGTATCTAATTTGGAAAGTTATTTCTTTTTTCCTTGAGAAGGATAATTGCTTTAATGACACCAAAATGCTTTATTTCTCTGGAAGCTTTCGTCATCTTTTGGATCCAGATTCTATGTCACAAAAATCATATATTTTCAGCTTTCCTTTCAAAATAAAAAGAATGCATTCATTTTTGACTGGGAAAAAGTGAAAAAGTAATTCCTAATTACTCTTGATTCTAGCATAAGAATAGGATAAATCAATTTCTCGCATTTTAAATCACTGAGTTGCATTTTGCTGAAGACTTAGATTTTTTTCTAACTATTTATGTTTTGCACATGTAGAGTTGAATCTCTGCTCCTGGCACTAGGAAAATATCTGGAGATTCAGGGAATCAAAGAATAGATTTCTTAGACATTCCTGTATCAGCGTAAAGAGAGAAGAAAGTTTAGTTTGTTACTAAATAAACCAAGAAAAATGTTGAAATCAGTTAACTTAAAACCATCGTTCTTGGGGACTTCCCTGGTGGTCCAGTGGTTAAGACTCCGAGCTTCCACTGCAGGGGGTGCGGATTTGATCCCTGGTCAGGGAAATAAGATCCCACATACTGCATGGTGAGGCCAAAAAAAAAAAAAAAAAAAACAACCATGGTTCTTGAGGTGGAGTAAAGAGTCTGACTCCATGTTTGATGGTTGATTGCTGACAGCTTTTACACCCACATCTGGGCAAGCCAGTATGGAAGCTGTGGACTCCTTTCCTTGGTGCCAGCAACTTTCATCATGGCCCTACACTCTAACCACACTAAAAACCAAAGCCACTCACTCCTTTCACTCAAGCCATTTTGGACCAGCTTGGGTGTCTGCCCCGGCTCCCCAGAAAGCCACATTATGTGAATAATAAACCTTTCAGACCTTTACAGTGCATGTGTTGCATGAATAATCTCAACATCTGAACCAACTGTGTGTGGGACATTGATCCTGCTGTCTGAGGGCAACCACAAAATGATTGGTGTTATGAGCAGGATGGTCTAGGTGGT
Organism: Balaenoptera physalus; assembly: GCF_965194825.1. Classification (NCBI taxonomy): domain Eukaryota; kingdom Metazoa; phylum Chordata; class Mammalia; order Artiodactyla; family Balaenopteridae; genus Balaenoptera; species Balaenoptera physalus. The sequence goes on from NC_138892.1 coordinate 72,150,190, forward strand.
GACTATCTCTTCTCTGGCTCTTGTTTGCTAACTGGCTAACAGTGAGCGTGCACTCTGAACTCCTGCCTGCTGGCTAGTGTATGCTTTGAACTGTCCCACTTTATACTACATTTCCCAAGTCCTACTGAACTTCTGTTATAGATTTCACCAACCCAAGTTGTTGGAAGTTTCGGTAACTGGTGCTTAGGGACAGGAGGAAAAGACTGGGTCTTTCTCTTCTTTTCTTTTCTTTCTTTCTTTCTTTCTTTCGTTTTCTTTTTTTTTCATTTGATATATGTATGTATTGCAAAATGATTACCACAATAATTAGTTAACATTTATCAGCTCACATAGTTACATTTTTTTTTCTCTGGTGATGAGAACTTTTCAGATCTACTCTCGTAGGAACTTTCAAATATACAGTACAGTATCGTTAACTGTAGCCACCAGGCTGTACATTACATCCCCAGAGCTTACTTATCTCATCACTGGTAGTGTGTACCTTTTAACAACTTTCACCCATTTCCCCCAGCCCCTGCTCCCCACCAATCTGTTCTCTGTTTCTGTGAGTTTGGGTTTTTTAGATCCCACATATAAGTGAGACCATACAGTATTTGTCTTTCTCTATCTGATTTATTTCACATAGCAAAATGTCCTCAAGGTCCATTCATGTTGTCATAAATGGCAGGATTTCCTTCTTTTTTTAGGCTGAATAACATGCCATTGTGCATATATACCACATTTTCTTTATCTATTCATCTGTCAATGGACACTTATTATTGCCATGTCTTGGTTATTAAGTGGCCATGGGCCATGTGTTTTGTCCTGGATCTATCTATGAGTCTTGGACTAAACTGTGTGTCTCAATTTCAGCATAAGCAGTAATTGATACTGGACAGAGGGGAATGACTCTTACCCTGTGATCGTTGGATCTGTCTCAAGTAGGCATTGGCCTTTGTTCTGTCTCAAGGGAAAGACTCTATTCTGGGCAGTATATGGCTCATCAGGTGATCACTCACATGAGGAAGAGTAGTCACTATGTGGAGTGCTGAGGTCCATACTCCAAAAAGCCCATGGCTCATTAGGACTCTACAAAATAATTCTTCTGCTGCTGCCCAGACCTCTGTCATCAAGAAGATTGTGATCCTCTGGATTTTAGGGAATGCACCCATAGCCTGGACCCTTAAGAATGGCAGCCCTAATGCTTTACCCCATGCCCTTTAAAGGATGCAAAGACACCATTGCCTTATGGAACACCTGCAAAATGGATAGACAAAGACTCTGGGTTTGATTGAGTGCTGCAGCTTATCAACACAGCAAAGGGTTAAGTCCAGGGTCCCTAAACTCAGTAGAGCAACGGGGGAGGTCTTTTACCCTGATGATACTGATTTGGCAATCCCTGGAGGAAGAAATTTGTCAATGTGAGCAGGGTAGAGCTTCCCAAAGCGTATCTCGTAACCATCAAAACCAAACCAAAACAAACCAGAACAAAACACCTTGACCCAAGGACAGGAAACAAAAATTAAAACAGACAAAAAAGAAAGAAACCAAAACTAAAAAAGGTAAAAGGGGTATCATTTGGCTTTTGCACCTCTACAACATAGGTTTTATGTGCACACAATCTTTGCAGACAAGAGTTCAGCCACATCCTACTTTCCCCAGGAACACAGGTCTGACATCCTACTGATGACATTCTCCAAGGAGATTCACTGAAAACATCCATTCAGGACCTACAATTACAAAGGAGCTCTCACAAGAAGGGATGGCCCATTGCCTTATACAAATTACAAGGTCCGGACACCTCAGTAAAATTTCTGCTAATTATTTGGACACCCACTGATGTGCTCTGTCTCTACACTGTGAGGAAGCAACTGATGTCCCTCCTAGCATTCCCAATATTGAAACAGGCCTTTTTAGATTTTTAGATGCCACATGTTTCTTATTTCTAAGTTTTAGTTAAGCCCATTCATACTGTCCCACAAATTGGCCTATTTTGAGTGGAGTCTTGTACAAGGAATGCTCTAAAATCCATCTAAATTGCAATACAACTATTAGTGATCCCCAGAGATCCCTTCACTGTTGAGATTTTAGCAGTCTCCTCTCAAGCCTCCTGGAGTCCCTGGACAACCCATGACGGCCATAAGTTGCCCATGAGCTTCTAGTGCAAGAAATTGCCCTTCTCAGTCCACACCACACACCATTAGGATGGCAACTCTTGGCCATATACTGGGCCCTTTGAAGACAGAGGCTCTCATGGGTCCTGAGCCTGTGACTTCTCCCTGCCCCCAGCTGCCCATTACCTCTTAGGTCATGGAGGCAGCACCCTTCAGGATTGCCACGGCCACAAAGATCCTCTTATTGACATAAAATGGTACTCACAAGATAGATCCAACTCCTGGCCTTCTAGCATATCCCACTTACAGGAGGAAGTGGTTTCCCCTGTCCTCAGTTCCTTGCTGGGTGTAATTACACGAAAGGAAGTCACCTCTCTTTTGGATCCACTGGCCGCTTGGGAAGCCTCTGGAGATCACCTGAGTAATCCAGAAGGGAGTCTGTGCACTTTATGGATGGTAGTGTCACCATCACTTGTCATGTTGGACACTACTGCTATCCATCCCCTGACTGGGATGTCTCTGATCAAGCATGAGATCTGAAAGTCAGCATAGCAGGCTGAACTTCGGGCAATTATCTTAGCACTAGAGGCTGCCCTGGCCAACAATCAGCTCCATGTGTACAATTTTAGAGTTTTGGTCCATTGCCAATGGTCTGGCTGTCTAGTCCTACCAATATCAACAACAATTCCATATCCAAGGTACTCCTCTTTGAGGTATAAAACTCTGAAAGTTTCTTGTCTCACGGATATCCAAAATATAAATTAAGGCTACACATGTCTATGCATATACTAAAGCCATAGAACATAGCTTCACTAACATTTCTTATCCCCTTTGAAGTTCTAGACACTACTGAAGGTTACAAACTGTGATATAGGGAATAATAACCCTCTAAAGCTGTCCACATTCTAATCCCCAGAGTCTGTGGATATGTTACATAATAGAAGGGATTTTGCAGATGCAATTAATTTAAAACTCTTGAGATGTGCAGATTATTCCTGATTATGAGCTCAAAGTAATTAAAAGGGTCCTTATGAGAGGGAGGCAGGAGGACCAGAGTCAGGGAAGGAGCTATGAAAGTGGAAATAGAAACCAGAAAATCAGAGAGAGAGCTGCTACACTGCTGGCTCTGAAGGTGGAGGAAGTGGCCACAACACGAGGAACGTGGCCAGCCTCTAGAAGCAGGAAAAAAACACGGAAACGTATTCTCTTTAGAACCTCTAGGAATGAACCATCCCTGCTGACACCTTGGTTTTAACCCAGAGACTGATTTTGGACCTCTGACCTCCAGAACTGTAAGATAATGGATTTTCGTTGTTTTAAGCCACAAGTTTGTGGTAATTTGTTACCGCAGCCATAGGAAACTAATACCCAATGCCACTCACTTCTCAAAGTGCACAATGCTGGACTCTTACTGACCTCATACGGCAGACCTCAAAGAGTGCCATCATTGTTTACTTCAACGAGTCCCAATTCAATTAAAGGAGACATGACACATTTCCATCATTGGTCAGACATCAGGGGTGAATTTTAATGAAGACTCTGACTCAGGTTTTGATATCTGACTGCTGATATCTTTCAAGTCTTTCTACTACCTCTTCCCCTCTTGTCCCAAATCTGGCAAAGCTGGTAAGAAACCCCCCCACTTTCCCTCCCTTGGGTCAGAAGTTCAAACCACTCAAACCCTGGACTTCAGGTGGAAACTCTCACCTTGGCCTAATTCCCCAACCACAATAAAACTCCCAAACCACTCATCCTGCCCTTTGTTCAAGATATTTTGGACCAGAAGTTACCCTACTCTCCACAGAGAGCCTCATTACATGAGTCATTAACCTTGTCACCCTATCAGTGAGTTTGTGGCATCATCAGTGTCAACATCCTGACCAGTTTTGGTTGGGGGCTTGATCTTGCCTCTGTGGGGTGACCACAAAACACCAGGGTATCTCAGTGTGCCAGATGGGATGCTAAAATGCACATCTTTAAGAGCACTATTCCCCCCAACCTTTTTTTTTTTTTTGAAACTGATTTTATATTAAGATAAGCATGACACTGGTGTGAAACAGGAGACTTCAAAGCAATTGATGCCCTCAGGCTTTTTTGAGAATGGGTTCACCCTCTGTTATTAGGCCTGCTTTAAGGGAAAAGACTGAGAAGTACTATTTTAAGGAAACTTGGCTTCAAACCCAGAGTCAGACTATTTCAGAAGGAACGCCTAGCAACCGACATTTGAAAACTGACCTAACTTCTCCGGCAGGCAGGCCATCTTGGAGGATATCCAAGTTAAGAACTTCTGAAAGTTTACTTAAATATCAATTAGTGAATGTGTACCTGCACGGAGATTTAAATATTTTGGAGATTACCAACCTAAAAATCTAATTGCCTTTCCTTCCTTTTTTCTATTAGAAAAAATTCATCAAGAATTCATAATAGTGTCTTGAAGACCCTTGGATGACTGACTGCTCCATGAAATGTACGTGTCTCTCTCCCTGTCTGTGTGTGGAGAGGGGAGAGAGAGATTTATCAGTTGAATTGAGGACAAAAAAATTCCTATGCATTGTTGTAGTATATGAAGTACTGTAAATGTATCTGCCAGGTTGCATTTTTCCAGACTAAAACTAAACATTTTTAGAATGCATTTTATCTTTTAAAAAGTCACATTTTATGATATTTGCCTTTCTGGAAGCTTCCTTGTAACCAGAATTCATATTAGAAAAGGAGACTTAGAAGACCCCCAGGGAGCTAGAGAGCAGTGCTGAAGGAAGGCGTGTTCCGCCAGGCACAGAGCTTTCCCACCGGAGGAGGTGGCCGCAGCGCCCCTGGAGACAGTTCACCTGTGCTCGCTGGAGAAGGAGAAGCCCCACGAGCAGCACAACCTACGTGTTTTACTCCCGAACATACTAATCATTGCTTTAAAATGCTTTGTTCTGCCGCTACTCCATCTTAGTCCTGACCAGAAATGGCATAGAGCGGAAAGGGAAGTTGGAGAAAGGATATAAAATCCCTTCAAACGACTCAGCTGCTTTCCCGGGCTTTCTGTGCTATGTAGAGCACGTTTTCCCTTTATGACCTACCTCAAATCCTACTTGCTATATGCCTTTTCCTGATCATCCAGTCTGCAGCTTAAAGAAATGTCTCCTTTGTTTGTGCCCCTCGGTGTTTCTTGCCTGTTCCATTCACCTGGTAATTATTCATCCATTTCCGTGCGACTCCTAAGTCTTCTGTGTTCTTTACCTTATTAGATTTTAAACTTTATATCCTCATTCTGAATAAAGTCTTACTGAAGGCAAGGACAACATCTTAACGTTCTTTTTATACTCGACATAACCTATTTGAGTGACTTCAAACAGCAGCTGCTCCACAAATATATCAATATGTTGGATGAATGAATGTTGATTAAATTTTGGCTTACTGGATACTTTCAAAAGGATACTTGCATCCCAGAGAACTTCTGATGAGTACCAGTGAGTCTGACTACAGAAAAGACCATTAGTATTGAAAGGACTTGCATGTACACAGTTTATTCAATCTAAAATATATTTATTGAAATATATTTATTGAATTTCTATGTACTAGATATACTATGCTAGGTTTGGAGAATTCAAAGATCACTAAGAAATGGTCACAATGTCAAAGACCTCACAACATAATAGGGAGACGGAGACACAAATTGGCAATGGCATAAGTTCTAAGATAGAGGGGTGGACACAGGGATTTACAAATAAAAGGAAATCTTTGAAGGAAATTTGTAGGATGGTAAGCTTTGTCTTGATCATCCAAAAACCTGACACAGTAAGAAGACTCAACCAAACTCATTGCTCGGCAAATACTAGATTATGCTATCTATTGTTTCAGTTTTCCACTTTGCATCCCAATGCTCTACTGTTGTTTACAGATTCAGTCTCACTCAACTACTGTTTTGTTTGCATAAACAAAAATATTTTTTAATTGTTATAAGTTTGACTTTTTCTACAGGGCTCAATCATACTTCCTTTTTTTCTTTTTTCCCTGAGTGATTTTGGCTAATTGCTTATGGAATGCTCTGGAAACACCCCCCTCCCCTAAACAGGGTCAAAGACCATGCAAGTTATAATGCATTTTTATTTTTTAATTCCAGTGGTTTAAAGGTGAATGATTTCCCAGAAAATCTGTGCTAATAAAGAAGATTTTTAGAGTTTTTTTCAACCTTGATTTACTATGTTTGAGACAGGTTTAGTATGGAATCCCCTTAACATATGACTCTGGTAATTAAGTGAGACATCAAGTCCTCAAAAGATCAACTTTAGAGTGAGGGTGTTAACATGAAGTACTATCAATTGCTGAGTCCATTTATTGATTGTATTGGGCTGTACATGGACTAATATTGCTTGCATTGAGAGTGAGATGACTGTGTCTAATCAGAACAAAGGACACACAGGTATATCTCTGTTTTGTGACCCATAATTAACTTTTAGAAGGACACTAAGCAAATTGCTGCCAGCATTCTTTGTATCGGGAAAATAGGGCATGCCCCCCCCCTCATTTTTTTGTTTTTGTTAACACCCAGTATTCTTGCAATGCAAGGGTGCTTATGTGGGAGAAACTGCTGGTTTGGTAGGGGAAACATATGTTTTCAAAAATAGAGCCTATGCATTTTTTATTAAAAAGTGCTTTTTACAACAGCAGCATAATCTGCAGATGGAGCGCTGATATGGTCATCTTGCTGGCTGTTGAAGAGTTTATTCTACATTAAATTGACTCCCGAGGGCTGCATTTTTCAGTGCTCTTATGACCACCAACCTTTCTTATTGAGAAGGTCAATAGGCCTGATATGAAGTCTTGTAAATCATCAACTCACTCTTTCTGTAATATCTAATGTGTCCCAGTTCACATGCCTTAAAAATTATAAACCACTGCACATAATGTATATCAACCAAATAAATCAGCTGCTATAAATATAGGTTTTCTTTTGGTTCTGGACAGATTCATCCCATTGCATTTCACAGGTGTTAAATGCTTTTAGTTCAACAGACAGAATCTCTTTTAGTGTTCAGGCATTAGAGAGCTGGAATGCAATCTGTTTTAAATACTTTATGTGCACAACTGACCCCAAAGCATTGAAAATAGCTTCCTGAAATTCTAAAGAATATAGAGATAAAACAATGGATGTGTTGTTAACCACCATGTCACTAGTTGATGAAACAATACAGAAGTTTTATTTTGGTCATAGGAAAGGGGAGGATAAGAAGGCACTGAAGTGCACAATGTGTGGATTCTTTACATGTGGCAGGAAGGGGAACCACAGTCCACCAAGCTCTTCTCTGGATGGGCTTGTAAACTCCTGGTCTGTCCTCTCTTTGTTTGCTATGAAACCTGGTTCTACATGTATATCTTTTATTAATAGGTCAGAATAAACTAGATACTTATAAAAATATGGGCCAATGAATTAGTATTAACTCATTCCTGCTTCTTTGCAATTTCCTTATATTTTTAATTGATTGAACAACAAAAAAGTCTGCAGAAACTTGTGACATTGCTGATAGCTTTCCACATGCTTTCCCAGCCAGTATGTCTTGAGTGACTTTCGTTTTTGTTTTTGTTTTCAGAGTAGTTTTGAGTTATGAATTTATTTCTTAAGCTATAAACACAGTAAGCCCTGCTTCTTGGTCCTACAGGATGGATGCAATAAAAAGAGAAGAGATAATACAGATGTGCATAGGAAGGGAAGACAGCAGGTTTGGAAGCAGAAGGCAGAGATTCTGGTCCTAATTCTGTCACTGACTATGTCAATAAGTGAAGGCATTTAATTTCTAAAATATAATTCCATATTTGCAAATTTGCCTACTTGCTAAAATTTATTTGTAACCCCCAAATCAATACTCATGGTACTTTTATTGTTATTCGTGGACAGGCACAGAGCAATGATAAACTTGTCACCCTAAGCACATGTTCCCTGCTGAGATCAAACAAGGCTTCAGCTCTTATGCTGTAAACAAGTGTCTTCTCATGCTCTATTAAGTGCCACGTTTTGTTCCAATTTTTGCTTTTTTGTTGGTGACTTTTCTTTTCAAAATAACCCCCTTTGCATAGTGCCCAAGGCTGTTTTGTGTTCCTAAGTGCAAGAAGGCTATGATGTGCTTTCTGGAGGAAATATGTGTGCTAGTTACATTTCATTCAGACATGAGTTATAGTGCTGTTGGCCCTGAGTTCAATGTTAATTAAGTAACAATATATATTAAATGAAGTGTCTCTAAAGAGAAACACACACAAAACAAGGCAATGTATTGACTGATTGATGAAAATGTGCCCAGAGGCTCACAGGAACCTAACCCTGTGTTTCCCTTAGGAGCAGTGGTTTAGTATTCACAGATTCAGTGTTTGTGGTGACTTGGTAGGACGTAACTACCATGAATAATGCTGTTCGACTGCATAATTGTTTTGTAAAGAAAAATGGTAATACCAGCATCTCACGATGTTATAGTAGTTCATCTCAGAATTTTGAGATGGAAAGTGTCAGTCAGGAAAACATATGCAACTCTCTGTATTTCAAATGAAAAACATTTTAATAAGGAAAGTAAAGTCTTAAACGATGTTTAGAAAGTCTGTAGGAACAAAGGGCAAGGAAGCCTCCAGCAAGATTATCAGCCTGAAGCATTTAAGAGGGTAGTTTTTAAAAGCTTCCCTGGAAGCTGCTCTAAAGAAGCTCAAATCTGCTTGCAGCTGCCTCTGGAGAACAGTGGCTTTTCCTTTTCCACTTTTCAAATCCCAAGTAAGTGTCTCTTATTATTTAACCTGGAACCATTCAGAGAAGAAATACTAAAAACTGTTGTTCCTGGCTCCTATCTTGAGATCTTAGAAGAAAGTGATAGTGACTTTGGGTTGCCAAAAGACAGTTTAGAACAAGTAGTAGTAGTAGTAGTAGTAGTTGTAATAATAATAGTAAAAAAAAAATGATAGTCTAGCTCTAGTAATAAGATAATCAGTTTACAGTGGTGTCAAGCTGGGTCTTCTATCATAGTTATGTCACAGCCCTAGTGACCATTTACAGAAGTTCTTCTCTGTCCACATACATAGAACCTTCAAGACCACAGTTACACCTTGGCTCAGAGCACAGGTCAGAATTTACCAGAACCCAGGTGCTTTTCCTTCTTCCAGTCTCTTGTGTGAGGGTCTGGTGGTATCTCTTTTAAATTCTCAAAACACAAAAAGATGTGATTGCACCACTTTCTGCAGACAGTGGAGCTACTTGGCCACTTGTTCATCTTCCTGATGGCAGCTACTCTCAGTGGTGTCCAGGGTCAGACACCCATTCTTTGGAGGGAAAAAACCTTCGATGCTTCTAAGATGATTTGCTCTCCTGAGGGTGAGTAGGTATAACAATGGGCAATAGCTTAATAAATTTGTTATCCCAGATACTTCTTTGCATTACAACATGGAAGAAATTTCAAGGTCAATGGTAGAGATGTCTGGGGGCGGAGGAGGGTCACTGTGGTTAGTAGAGAAAGGCTTGGTCTAGAAATGGTCAGATCTGAGTTTTTGTTCCAGTGTTTTGACAGCTAACTAATATAAAAACCATCATATGTTTTAAACACAGGATTTGAAGTCCTGATATGTCCTCTTGGGGCTTTTGAATATTACTTCTGAAAGGTCACTTAAACCCATGGTTTGATTGCAATTTATAATTCCCTTAAAAAAATTAAAAGAAAAACTTCGGTATAAATGCCTAGGTAACCCCCTCAAAGTAAGTGATCAGGGATGGGATTTTTCAAAGCCTTTAGTACCAAGGTGATGGATTCTGGAATAAATGAAAACTTGTTCAAATTTTGATTTTTAAAAGAATAAGTTATTTGGTTGTTTCCTAGATCAGTGAGTGATGAGAGGTGGTTTTTCTTGAGATTTGCTCAAGATTGCTTCAGAATTTAGAAGGTAACCTTAAGTCAAATATTTTGGTTGCATTACAAAGTCAAAGTGTCTCCACATGAGATCTGCTGTCATGGCGAAGCTGAGCTGTAACTGAGCCTCCTTCTCACCATCTTTCAGTGTGAGAAGGCCACTGATTCCAGTTGTTTCCATTATAGGATCATAACTGGCTTCCTCTCATGGCTGATTACATTTTTAAAGTTACTGTATATATATATTTATGCAAATCCCTGTTCCTGGAAAGTTTCAGCTCAACTGATAAAAGCAGTCATTTTGATTTCCATCCTTTTATAAGGGAACGATAAAGGCAGCCTAGGAAGTGTTGATTATTCAAGTAAAACAGTAGCTCTAAATTCTTTGACTTTCCAGGCTTGTCCTTTAATAGAAAATAATGCTGTAAATAGAAGTGAGACCGTTAACTTGAAACAATTCAAGGACTGAATTAAACAAAAACTCCCCTGGGTTTCTGCATGAAAGCTATTGAATTTGGCTGCAAATGAGCACAAAGCACTTTCAAAAAATTTTTTTTCTCATCCTTCCCCATTGCAGAGTCCTTGGTTTAGTTTATTTGATGATAATGGATCTCCATTGACCTACATAACTGGTATATTTAAATACTCATTTCATTTAAAAATACGTATTCAAATACCTATTTCATTTAAAAATATGTTGAGAAAGAATGTAATGGCTTGTTCAACCATCCTTCTTAACAGCTCCTTTGGAGTCTCTCTGTGCTCTCAGCTAAATCCAAACTTGCAGAATTTCATTATGAGAGAGTATTGAGTCAATTCAATTACACTTGGAATTTGTGGTGGTCTGTCATGTTAGAGTTTCACCTGAGGGAACTGCAAAGTGCATTCATTTTAATTTTGCTAAAGTCACATGAGGCTCTCCTGATGGAGGAAATTTGGGGAATGGGTCCTGATCGTTTTTTTACTTTGTAAAATTGAAGCATACCATACACATAGTAATGAGCAGAGAGCTCATTGATCCTAAGTGTACAGCTCAGTGAATTTTTACATATGTATACGCACATCACAACCACCCTGCTGAAGATAGAGAACATTTCTTGCCTCCCACAAGGTTCCCTTGTGCTTATTTCCAGCCTATACTCCCACCTTGAACTTCTATCACCATTGATTTAGTTTAATCTCTTCTTCAACTTCATGAAATGAATCCTAAATGAATCCTATACTCTATAGTCTTTTTTTTTTAAATTAATTAATTAATTAATTAATTTATTTATTTTTAACATCTTTATTGAAGTATAATTGCCTTACAATGGTGTGTTAGCTTCTGCTTTATAACAAAGTGAATCAGTTATACATATACAATATGTTCCCATTTCTCTTCCCTCTTGCATCTCCCTCCCTCCCTCCCTCCCCATCCCATCCCTCTAGGTGGTCACAAAGCACCGAGCTGATCTCCCTGTGCTATGCGGCTGCTTCCCACTAGTTATCTATTTTACATTTGGTAGTGTATATATGTCCATGACACTCTCTTACCCTGTCACATCTCACCCCACCCCCTCCCCATATCCTCAAGTCCATTCTCTAGTAGGTCTGTGTCTTTATTCCCGTCTTGCCACTAGGTTCTTCATGGCCTTTTTTTTTTTTTTTTTTTTTTCCCTTAGATTCCGTATATATGTGTTAGCATACTGTATTTGTTTTTCTCTTTCTGACTTACTTCACTCTGTATGACAGACTCTAACTCCATCCACCTCATTACAAATACCTCCATTTCATTTCTTTTTATGGCTGAGTAATATTCCATTGTATATATGTGCCACATCTTCTTTATCCATTCATCTGTCGATGGACATTTAGGTTGCTTCCATGTCCTGGCTATTGTAAATAGAGCTGCAATGAACATTTTGGTACATGACTCTTTTTGACCTATGGTTTTCTCAGGGTATATGCCCAGTAGTGGGATTGCTGGGTCGTATGGTAGTTCTATTTTTAGTTTTTTAAGGAACCTCCATACTGTTCTCCATAGTGGCTGTATCAATTTACATTCCCACCAACAGTGCAAGAGTGTTCCCTTTCCTCCACACCCTCTCCAGCATTTATTGTTTCTAGATTTTTTGATGATGGCCATTCTGACCGGTGTGAGATGATATCTCATTGTAGTTTTGATTTGCATTTCTCTAATGATTAATGATGTTGAGCATTCTTTCATGTGTCTGTAGGCCACCTGTATATCTTCTTTGGAGAAATGTCTATTTAGGTCTTCTTCCCAATTTTGGATTGGGTTGTTCGTTTTTTTGTTATTGAGCTGCATGAGCTGCTTGTAAATCTTGGAGATTAATCCTTTGTCAGTTGCTTCATTTGCAAATATTTTCTCCCATTCTGATGGTTGTCTTTTGGTCTTGTTTATGGTTTCCTTTGCTGTGCAAAAGCTTTTAAGTTTCATTAGGTCCCATTTGTTTATTTGTGTTCTTATTTCCATTTCTCTGGGAGCTGGGTCAAAAAGAATCTTGCTGTGATGTATGTCATAGAGTGTTCTGCCTATGTTTTCCTCTAAGAGTTTGATAGTGTCTGCCCTTACACTTAGGTCTTTAATCCATTTTGAGTTTATTTTTGTACATGGTGTCAGGGAGTGTTCTAATTTCATACTTTTACATGTACCTGTCCAATTTTCCCAGCACCACTTATTGAAGAGGCTGTCTTTTCTCCACTGTATATGCTTGCCTCCTTTATCAAAGATAAGGTGACCATATGTGTGTGGGTTTATCTCTGGGCTTTCTATCCTGTTCCATTGATCTATATTTCTGTTTTTGTGCCAGTACCAAACTGTCTTGATTACTAAAGCTTTGTAATATAGTCTGAAGTCAGGGAGCCTGATTCCCCCAGCTCCATTTTTCGTTCTCAAGATTGCTTTGGCTATTCGGGGTCTTTTGTGTTTCCATACAAATTGTGAAATTTTTTGTTCTAGTTCTGTGAAAAATGCCAGTGGTAGTTTGATAGGGATTGCATTGAATCTGTAGATTGCTTTGGGTAGTAGAGTCATTTTCACAATGTTGATTCTTCCAATCCAGGAACATGGTATATCTCTCCATCTATTTGTATCATCTTTAATTTCTTTCATCAGTGTCTTATAATTTTCTGCGTACAGGTCTTTTGTCTCCTTAGGTAGGTTTATTCCTAGATATTTTATTCTTTTTGTTGCAATGGTAAATGGGAGTGTTTTCTTAATTTCACTTTCAGATTTTTCGTCATTAGTGTATAGAAATGCAAGAGATTTCTGTGCATTAATTTTGTATCCTGCTACTTTACCAAATTCATTGATTAGCTCTAGGAGTTTTCTGGTAGCATCTTTAGGATTCTCTATGTATAGTATCATGTCATCTGCAAATAGTGACAGCTTTACTTCTTCTTTTCTGATTTGGATTCCTTTTATTTCTTTGTCTTCTCTGATTGCTGTGGCTAACACTTCCAAAACTATGTTGAATAATAGTGGTGAGAGTGGGCAACCTTGTCTTGTTCCTGATCTTAGTGGAAATGGTTTCAGTTTTTCACCACTGAGGACAATGTTGGCTGTGGGTTTGTCATATATGGCCTTTATTATGTTGAGGAAAGTTCCCTCTATGCCTACTTTCTGCAGGGCTTTTATCATAAATGGGTGTTGAATTTTGTCGAAAGCTTTTTCTGCATCTATTGAGACGATCATATGGTTTTTATTCTTCAATTTGTTAATATGATGTATCACATTGATTGATTTGCGTATATTGAAGAATCCTTGCATTCCTGGGATAAACCCCACTTGATCATGGTGTATGATCCTTTTAATGTGCTGTTGGATTCTGTTTGCTAGTATTTTGTTGAGGATTTTTGCATCTATGTTCATCAGTGATATTGGCCTGTAGTTTTCTTTCTTTGTGACATCTCTGTCTGGTTTTGGTATCAGGGTGATGGTGGCCTCGTAGAATGAGTTGGGGAGTGTTCCTCCCTCTGCAATATTTTGGAAGAGTTTGAGAAGGATAGGTGTTAGCTCTTCTCTAAATGTTTGATAGAATTCACCTGTGAAGCCATCTGGTCCTGGGCTTTTGTTTGTTGGAAGGTTTTTAATCACAGTTTCAATTTCAGTGCTTGTGATTGGTCTGTTCATATTTTCTATTTCTTCCTGGTTCAGTCTCGGCAGTTTGTGCATTTCTAAGAATCTGTCCATTTCTTCCAGGTTGTCCATTTTATTGGCATAGAGTTGCTTGTAGTAATCTCTCATGATCTTTTGTATTTCTGCAGTGTCAGTGGTTACTTCTCCTCTTTCATTTCTAATTCTATTGATCTGAGTCTTCTCCCTTTTTCTCTTGATGAGTCTGGCTAATGGTTTATCAATTTTGTTTATCTTCTCAAAGAACCAGCTTTTAGTTTCATTGATTTTTGCTATTGTTTCCTTCATTTCTTTTTCATTTATTTCTGACCTGATCTTTATAATTTCTTTCCTTCTGCTGGCTTTGGGGTTTTTTTGTTCTTCTTTCTCTAATTGCTTTAGGTGCAAGGTTAGGTTGTTTATTCGAGATGTTTCCTGTTTCTTGAGGTAGGCTTGTATTGCTATAAACTTCCCTCTTAGCACTGCTTTTGCTGCGTCCCATAGGTTTTGGGTCGTCGTATCTCCATTGTAATTTGTTTCTAGGTATTTTTTGATTTCCCCTTTGATTTCTTCAGTGATCACTTCGTTATTAAGTAATGTATTGTGTAGCCTCCATGTGTTTGTATTTTTTACAGATCTTTTCCTGTAATTGATATCTAGTCTCATAGCCTTGTGGTCGGAAAAGATACTTGATACGATTTCAATTTTCTTAAGTTTACCAAGGCTTGATTTGTGACCCAAGATATGATCTATCCTGGAGAATGTTCCATGAGCACTTGAGAAAAATGTGTATTCTGTTGTTTTTGGTTGGAAATGTCCTATAAATATCAATTAAGTCCATCTTGTTTAATGTATCATTTAAAGCTTATGTTTCCTTATTTATTTTCATTTTGGATGATCTGTCCATTGGTGAAGGTGAGGTGTTAAAGTCCCCTACTATGATTGTGTTACTGTCGATTTCCCCTTTTATGGCTGTTAGTATTTGCCTTATGTATTGAGGTGCTCCTATGTTGGGTGCATAAATATTTACAATTGTTATACCTTCCTCTTGGATCGATCCCTTGATCATTATATAGTGTCCTTCTTTGTCTCTTGTTATAGTCTTTATTTTAAAGTCTATTTTGTCTGATATGAGAATTGCTACTCCAGCTTTCTTCTGATTTCCATTTGCATGGAATATCTTTTTCCATCCCCTCACTGTCAGTCTATATGTGTCTCTAGGTCTGAAGTGGGTCTCTTGTAGACAGCATATATATGGGTCTTGTTTTTGTATCCATTCAGCCAGCCTGTGTCTTTTGGTGGGAGCATTTAATCCATTTACATTCAAGGTAATTATCGATATGTATGTTCCTATTCCCATTTTCTTAAATGTTTTGGGTTTGTTATTGTAGGTGTTTTCCTTCTTTTGTGTTTCTTGCCTAGAGAAGTTCCTTTAGCATTTGTTGTAAAGCTGGTTTGGTGGTGCTGAACTCTCTCAGCTTTTGCTTGTCTGTAAAGGTTTTAATTTCTCCATCGAATCTGAATGAGATCCTTGCTGGGTAGTGTAATCTTGGTTGTAGGTTTTTCTCCTTCATCACTTTAAGTATATCCTGCCAATCCCTTCTGGCTTGCAGAGTTTCTGCTGAAAGATCAGATGTTAACCTTATGGGGATTCCCTTGTGTGTTATTTGTTTTTTTTTCCCTTGCTGCCTTTAATATGTTTTCCTTATATTTAATTTTTGAGAGTTTGATTAATATGTGTCTTGGTGTGTTTCTCCTTGGGTTTATCCTGTATGGGACTCTCTGTGCTTCCAGGACTTGATTAACTATTTCCTTTCCCATATTAGGGAAGTTTTCAACTATAATCTCTTCAAATATCTTCTCAGTCCCTTTCTTTTTCTCTTCTTCTTCTGGGACCCCTATAATTCGAATGTTGGTGCGTTTAATGTTGTCCCAGAGGTCTCTGAGACTGTCCTCAGTTCTTTTCATTCTTTTTTCTTATCCTGCTCTGCAGTAGTTATTTCCAACATTTTATCTTCCAGGTCACTTATCCTTTCTTCTGCCTCAGTTATTCTGCTATTGATCCCATCTAGAGTATTTTTAATTTCATTTATTGTGGTTTTCATCATTGCTTGGTTCCTCTTTAGTTCTTCTACGTCCTTGTTAAATGTTTCTTGCATTTTGTCTATTCTATTTCCAAGATTTTGGATCATCCTTACTATCATTATTCTGAATTCTTTTTCAGGTAGACTACCTATTTCCTCTTCATTTGTTAAGTCTGGTATGTTCTGACCCTGCTCCTTCATCTGCTGTGTGTTTTTCTGTCGTCTCATTTTGCTTATCTTACTGTGTTTGGGGTCTCCTTTTCACAGGCTGCAGGTTCGTAGTTCCTGTTGTTTTTGGTATCTGTCCCCAGTGTCTAAGGTTGGTTCAGTGGGTTGTGTAGGCTTCCTGGTGGAGGGAACTAGTGCCTGAGCTCTGGTGGATGAGGTTGGATCTTGTCTTTCTGGTGGGCACGTCCACGTCTGGTGGTGTATTTTGGGGTGTCTGTGGCCTTATTATGATTTTAGGCAGCCTCTCTGCTAATGGGTGGGGCTGTGTTCCTGTCTTGCTAGTTGTTTGGCATAGGGTGTCCAGCACTGTAGCTTGCTGGTCGTTGAGTGAAGCTGGGTCTTGATGTTGAGATGGAGATCTCTGAGAGATTTTTGCCGTTTGGTATTACGTGGAGCTGGGAGGTCTCTTGTGGACCAGTGTCCTGAAGTTGGCTCTCCCACCTCAGAGGCACGGCCCTGATGCCTGGCTGGAGCACCAAGAGCCTTTCGTCCACACGGCTCAGAGTAAAAGGGAGAAAACATAGAAAGAAAGAAAGAAAGAAAGAGGCTATAATATAGTGAAGTAAAATAAAGCTATTGTAAAGCAAAGCTATACAGACAAAATCGCACCCAGAAGCATATACATATACACTCACAAATAAAAGGAAAAGGGGAAAAATTAATATATCCTGCTCCCAAAGTCCACCTCCTGAATTTGGGATGATTCGTTGTCTATTCAGGTATTCAACAGATGCAGGCACATCAAGTTGTTTGTGGAGTTTTAATCCGCTGCTTCTAAGGCTGCTGGGAGAGATTTCCCCTTATCTTCCCTGTTCGCACAGCTCCTGGGGTTCAGCTTTGGATTTGGACCCGCCTCTGCGTGTAGGTCGCCTGAGGGCGTCTATTCCCCGCCCAGACAGGATGGGGTTAAAGGAGCAGCTGCTTCGGGGGCTCTGGCTCACCCAGGCCGCGGGGAGGGAGGAGTACAGAGGAGGCGGGGTG
This sequence comes from Balaenoptera physalus, assembly GCF_965194825.1. NCBI lineage: Eukaryota > Metazoa > Chordata > Mammalia > Artiodactyla > Balaenopteridae > Balaenoptera > Balaenoptera physalus. Next base: position 72,167,558 of record NC_138892.1, read on the forward strand.
AGCCTGCGGCGGCCGAGGCCGGCGTGACGTTGCACCAGCCTAAGGTGGACAGTGCGTTCTCCCGGGGAAGTTGTCCCCGGATCACGGGACCCTGGCAGTGGCGGGCTGCACAGGCTCCCGGGAGGGGTGATGTGGAGAGTGACCTGTGCTCACACACAGGCTTTTTGGAGGCGGCAGCAGCAGCCCCAGCGTCTCACGCCTGTCTCTGGGGTCCGCGCTGATCGCCGCGGCTCGCGCCTTTCTCTGGAGTTCGTTTAGGCGGCACTCTGAATCCCCTCTCCTTGCGCTCAGCGAAACAAAGAGGCAAGAAAAAGTCTCTTGCCTCTTCGGCAGCTGCAGACCTTTTCCCGGTCTCCCGCCCAGCCAGCTGTGGTGCGCTAACCCCTTCAGGCTGTGTTCACGCCGCCAGCCCCAGTCCTCTCCCCGCGATCCGACCGAAGCCCGAGCCTCAGCTCCCAGCCCCGCCCGCCGAGCAGACAAGCCTCTCGGGCTGGTGAGTGCTGCTCGGCGCCGAGCCTCTGTGCGGGAGTCTCTCCGTTTTTTCCTCTGCGCCCCTGTTGCTGTGGGGTCTGCGCTGATCGCCGCGGCTCGTGCCCGTCTCTGGAGCTCGTTTAGGCGGTGCTCTGAATCCCCTCTCCTTGCGCGCCGCGAAACAAAGAGGCAAGAAAAAGTCTCTTGCCTCTTCGGCAGCTGCAGACTTTTTCCCGGTCTCCCTCCCAGCCAGCTGTTGTGCGCTAATCCCTTCAGGCTGTGTTCACGCCGCCAGCCTCAGTCCTCTCCCTGCGATCCGACTGAAGCCGAGCCTCAGCTCCCAGCCCCGCCCGCCCCGGCGGGGGAGCAGACAAGCCTCTCGGGTTGCTGAGTGCTGCTCGGCGCCGATCCTCTGTGCGGGAATCTCTCCGTTTTTCCCTCTGCGCCCCTCTTGCTGTGGGATCCGCGCTGGTAGCTGCGGCTCGCGCCCGTCTCTGGAGCTCGTTTAGGCAGCGCTCTGAATCCCCTCTCCTCGCGCACCAGGAAACAAAGAGGGAAGAAAAAGTCTCTTGCCTCTTCGGCAGCTGCAGACTTTTTCCCGGACTCCCTCTTGGCTAGCTGTGGTGCACTAACCCCTTCAGGCTGTTTTCACGCCGCCAACCCCAGTCCTCTCCCTGCGATCCGACCGAAGCCCGAGCCTCAGCTCCCAGCCCCGCCCGCCCCGGCGGGTGAGCAGACAAGCCTCTCGGGCTGGAGAGTGCTGGTCGGCACCACTCCTCCGTGCGGGAACCTCTCCGCTTTGCCCTCCGCACCCCTGTGGCTGCGCTCTCCTCCGTGGCTCCGAAGCTTCCCCCCTCTGCCACCCACAGTCTCTGCCCGCGAAGGGGCTTCCTAGTGCGTGGAAATCTTTCCTCCTTCACGGCTCCCTCCCACTGGTGCAGGTGCCGTCCCTATTCTTTTGTCTCTGTTATTTCTTTTTTCTTTTGCCCTACCCAAGTACGGGGGGAGTTTCTTGCCTTTTTGGAGGTCGGACGTTTTCTGCCAGCGTTCAGTGGGTGTTCTGTAGGAGCAGTTCCACGTGTAGATGTATTTCTACTTTATCTGTGGGAAGGAAGGTGATCTCCGCGTCTTACTCTTCCGCCATCTTCCCGAGGCCTCTCCTACTCTATAGTCTTTTGACTTTTGTTTCTTTCACTTAGTATAATGTCTGTGTGATTCATCCATGTTGCTGTGTGAAACAGCTTATTTTGTTTCATTGCTGAGCAGTATTGTACTCTATGAATATACCAGAGCTTATTCATTCATTTTCTTTTTGGGCATCTGGGTTGTTTCCAGTTTAGAATTACTGTGACTAAAACTGCTGTGAATGTTCTTGAGTGTCTTGGTGGATCTATGCATTCATTTCTCTTGAATATATACTTCAGTGTGGGAATGCTGGACCATTGGGCAGGCCTAGGCGTAATTTTTATAAATACTGCCAAATAATTCTCCAAGTGACTGACTTTTCTAGTGTATGTTCCTACTGATAGTGTAAGAGTTAAACCTGCTCCACATCCTCACTGTTTGGGACTGTGTCTGTCTTCTAAAAGTTTAGCTAATCTGGTGAGGGATTGGTGATATATTCCTGAATTTCATTTAGGGAACATTTCCCTGATAAGTAATGTTGTTTAGCACCTTTTCATATGTTTATTGGTCATTTTTCTCTCTCTCTCTGTGTGTCTGTGTGTGTTTGTATGTGTGGAGCATCTGTCTGGTACCCACTTTGAAAAATTTTGTTATTTAATATCCTTCTTACAGGTGTGTGATGGTCTTTGTATATTTTGGATGGGAGTCCTTTGTCAGCTATGTTTATCACAAATATTTTTCCTAGTCTGTTACCTTTCTACTCTTTTAATGATGTCTCTTTATAATGCAAGTTCTTTAAGAAAATCAAATTTATCACTTTTCTGTGGATTACCTTGTGTCTTATTTAATAAATCCTTGCCCATTTTAATATTGGACCTGTTTTTTTTTGATTGTGACTCTGCAGATACTTTGCAAATTGTGTTCAAGGAACCAGCAGCCTGAGTAGCTAATTGTTAAAGCCCTAGTCAAGAAGTCAACTCCTTCATTTAATTATGAGGAAAGAGTTTTTTCAAGACAATGGCAGTGGCTGTGGGATTGTTCTTGTTCCTTTTCAAAAGGGGTACAGCAATTGTGTTTATTACTGATTCCACTCATTTGCAGTGCATTAAAATCACAGCAGTTCCTAAGATGGACTGATATATCCTTTAACCTGATATTCAAAGCTGAATGGGCTTTTTGGTACCCTGGAATGAACTAGTAAGAACATTTCAGAATGTATATAAGGAAAAAGGGAAGGAAAATCTATCCATAATTAGTTGACAGAGGATTTTTGAGAAGATATAGAAAACTAAAAATATTTATGACTCACACATTAGGAGTAAAAAGGACTTTAGAATGCTTCAGTGAACCCTTTGCTGGAAGGGTGGGTTAAGAACATTAGCTGACCCTGATTCTCCCTAACCTGCCATGTGGACAAATTGAATAGAGTATTTCATAGAATAGAAGCCAATCTAGGGGCTTTAGAAGACTGAAAAAGTAGAGGTGGCACCAACTGTCTTTCCCTTGACTTCTTACCCTGGAAAGCAAGAATGTCTCAGGACCAGTTAGACCTTGGATTGGATGTGGCCGGCAATGGGTGCAATAGCAGTGACCCTTTCTGGACCTTGGCTTCATGACTGCTGGACCTCTTGGTTCTCTGTCCAACAGCAAAGCCAAGGTCAACTTATCATCCATGCTGGATATGTTCCATGTGCCTTTCCAGATTCTCATCTCTACCCTTCTCCTCACTGCTTTTTGCCCTGGGAGCCCGACCTGTGTGGCATGCATTCCAGTTTTCTCTTGCTCTTCAGCTTCCAGTTGGGTTTGGCCAATAAGGAACACCATCCGGAGATCAATGGGAGGAAAGAGAGTAAAGTGAAGGTAATTATCCCCTCTCTTCAGGGTTGCTGCCAGTTGGCTGTAGCCCAGGCCCTAGGTCACAGCCCCTTTCAGGTGGCCCTCTCCACACAACACTTGTTTCAGGTTCTGGTAATTGCTCTTTCCCTCCATCTTTCAGTTTGGGGACATGTACATCCTCCTACCATTACTTGTCCTAGTTTACTGCACTACCCCTTGTGGCTTCCCTATTTGCTGTCTTTATGAGTCCCTACACATAGTTCCATTATTAAACTCTCCTCCAATGACCAATTTATAGAGGGAAGAAATTAAAATTGTATGAGAGAGCATGGCGTGGAGGTTGCTCTTTGACTAATACTTCATCTGAGAAAACATGATGCACACCAAGGAAACTCGAACCATTAAACAGCTCCCATTCTCTTACTATGTGCTGCTCCCATTTCTAACCTCAAAACGGGGCCTGATACTTTCTGACGCATCTCCTCTAAGGCTGTTTCTTCCCTTTTCTTCTTACCTAGCTCCATATCTTTCAAGTCTCAGCTTGAATATTAATTTCAAAGTTCCCTGAAGAGTGTTATGTGCCACTCATTCTTAGCAAGGAGTAATTTGAATAATAGCAGTTAAAAGTTGAAATACATATTTGTACTTTTGCTTTGTTTATGTCTACCCCCTCCCAGCTTGTGGTCCATGGGAGATTTGTTCAGTTTTATTGTAAATAATATTTATAATAATATCACCCAGAATAGTGTTTGGTACGTTTTTAAGTGCTTAACAAACATTTTTTGAATGAATTAATGATTAATAATCAACCAATAATAGAATTCAGATGTACTGAATCTTTGCAGACAAATAAATCATGCACCATTAAAAAATAAAAATCACTTAACTTTGGGATAAGATATATAATAATAATAGTAGTAGTGATGATAAACAAAACAGAAAAGCATTAACCCAAAGTATATTACCCAAAGATCATCTACATTATTTTCTATTCTATTCCATACTTCATTTTTATCTGTACACAATTTCTGAAAAATTGATATCATAGATGAATTTTTGCTTTCTTTTGGCATTTAAAATGTTGCATAAACATTTCTTATATTTCTAAATAGTCTGAGGAGTTACAATTTTTAATAACTGCATAAAATATTTTAGAGTTGCTATAGTGCGACTATCTTTGCCCTGTTGTCTGACATTTAGATTGTTTTCTATATTTTACTATTATGAATCTAACCTAAATAAATTGCTCCACGACCCTCCAGTATTAGAAAGGTCACTTTTCTTTATTTGTCTAAATCAAATGAAATCTGGCTAGGGCTCCCACCTGTGAAGGTTAATGAGAAATACAATCCCAGTCATTTCTGAAACAGTTTCTGTGTCTTTCATTGGTTTTACCAGAAACCTGGGGCTAATGTGGCTCAAGAAAATTAGAGAAGGGTTCCTAACCTCAGCTCATCTTTGTTCCTTTTGTTTTCTGTTACAGTCCAATGTGGGGGGCTGGTCCCCACCATCTTGCTCTTACGGCTGCTCCAAATGACAGCAGTGATGACTGTTCACAGAAGCCCTGCCCCACTGGTAGCAGCTCTGATAGGTAACCACCTTCCCTCTGCTACTTCTGGAGCACTGTACTCAATCATATGCACAGTTTTTCCCCCATGAAAAACCTAAACCCAAACCCTCCTTGCAGTCTTCTGGCATTAACTTGCTCTTCCAGTGGTTCCAGCTTCTGTTCCCATCCTGTGTCAGACAATTTTAATTTCTTCCTTTATAAATCCAGACCTCTCAAACCAAGGCCTCTGTGGGAGTTTACTTTAGGGCAGCTTCTGAAATAAAGAGAACAAAAAGAGCTTGTTAAGCACCCAGGAACTCCACTCCAAGAAGAGCCTTGAACTTTATATTACAAAGTCATACATGTCCGTTGTGTAAAGGAAGGAAGGGAAAAGAATTTCTTATATGTCCTCTAAGAATTAGGCCCATATTCACATCTCAATAGATTTTCCTATCATGTATATAATGCTACAATACATATCATGCAGCATATCATTTTTTCCCCAAGAAATAGGATTCATGGGTCAACTTTTATAAGTGTTTTATTAGTCAGTCTGACACCTAAACTGCTGTAACAAAGGGAACCAAAAAGACATAAACCACAGACGAGTTGGCTTCCACTTCTGTAATTGTTGTTATGAAATAATTTAGGAAATTCTTCCACTGAATACAAGGAGAAAACATGGGTCTTATGTGGTTAAGGAATATTGGAGAAAGAAGCCTCATTCTCAGCTTCTACTGTCACTGATGTTACAATGATGCTTTTTGCTTACGACTCACATAGGAAAACTGTCCCCACTCTGCTGGGCTCAGAGGCTCCAAAGGGCAACAGCGATTTATCAGTGAAGACATCAGAAAGTTATCAAAAGAGTAGAGTTAAATCAGGCTAGAACCTGGAAGGATTGAGATCCAAAGAAGTGAGTTCCCTGTTTGGGGCTGCTTTCCTTAGGAGGGTGTGTGTTGTTGGTTCTAGAGAAAAGAAATAAGAGACTGAGAACCTGACTGGTTGTCTTGACAGCCCTGAAAGGAATAGAAGTTTGAATTCAGGGCTGGAAGGAAAGAGGGCAACAATGTTCTGGTGAAAATTTCTGGCTTTGGGCTCATACTCCATGGGGTTACATTATAGGACTAAAGACAGACCAGAGTAAACAGCCCTGGAAAGGACTGGATTTCCTACAAATACTTTTTATTTCTGAACTAAAAGAAGGTGGTCCCAGATGGCCAGGGGCCCCAAATAGTTGACAAAAACAACATAGACTTGTTACCAAACTCAGGTCTGGCTGCTCACCAGTCGAAAATCAATACCAGTGAGGCAAGTGTTGGTAGAATGGGAAACGTTGCTTCTAATCAGAGAGCTGGCAATACGGGGAGAAGGCAGACTCAGCGTCCCCAAAAACCAACTCCCAAGATTCTGCCCAACCATGAAAGTTTTTAAAGGGAAAAGGGAAATAATCTGTTAATCATTGAGATGGGGGTCAGAGTCCTCACTATCCCACACTGCGTGCAGGCTTGTCAACTTCTAGTGTTCTTCCTTTAGATGCTATCTTGTTCACACTGTTTGTGAGATTACTGAAGGGGAAACTAAGGAAGAGATCTTGTCATTGGTTAATTACTTATTCTTCATTTCTACTTCTTTGAGTTACAGAAAGAACCAACAGGTTAAGCAAAGTATTGTGTGATCAAAAGATTTAAAAGGTGTGATTGTGCTGGAGATGAGCAGAGCATGTGTTGCCTGGTTTAAGGTTAGTTACAATATAGCTTTGCTAAAGTGACAAGACAAGCGACAGAAAGCTCTTTCCTGCCAAAAGCTGCTTACAAATCCCTACTTGTTAGAACATCATTCCATTTCTATGGGATTATGGGCAAAGGTCCATCTTTTGTAACTTCTTCCTGCTGACATAGGGCACTGTATTCTGAGAATGGAAGATGTTGACATGGGTCTGTAGCATCTCTTTGCTGACAATTGTAGTTGCCTGTTTACATATACGGGCAGGACAAGCTACAATTATTTTGATGTGCATAAGATATAGATTATTATGAGCAATAGTGTTAATCCCATTCTCTTAAGGCCAGTTCTTGGAACTGTGCTAGACATAGATTCAGTATTGCTCAAGATGGAGCAGCTTATGTCATGGCTGTAGTCTGGTCATTGTGCAGTTAGCTTTTTCCCTCTGGTTGGCAGTTACAGCATCTGTAAAACAACTCAGGAAGGTACATCAGATACTGAATCTGTGACTTTATTGCCCTAATCTTTAACGACTTGAGCCTGCCCTTTTGTGACTCAGGGAGGCCTGGGACATTTCAACTTTTCAACAAACAAGGGGAAGGGGACATGGAGGGGCCTTTGTACTGGGGGAGTGAGGGCACAGGGTTCTGATCAGTTCCAGATTCTCTCTAGAGAAAGATAATTTTTAGGCCCAAGTTAATTTTACAAACAATTTTGCAAATACAATGTCTGGCATACAATTAAAAAAAATCAGGCACACAAGGTGACATTACAACATGAACAAACAGTAGAAATAACAAACAATAGAGATAGACAAATAGGGGCTTCAAATATTGGAAGGATGAAGCTATTGGACAGAGACTTTTAAAAATATACGTTTATAATTGAAAAAGTACATGATTATTTTGTCAGAGAATTGGAAACCATAGGAAAATATTAAATGTTCATTCTAGTACAATAAAGTATCATAATCAAAATTAAGAGCACAAAGATGAGAATAACAGCACATTAGATAAAACTGAGATTTATTGAAGAAGATAAATTAGAATAGTAACAACAAAAAAGTAATGAAAAATAAGAGATTTAAAGCAGAGAAGAAAGGATTAAGAGACATAGACAAGAGAATGATAAGGTCTAATATAGATGTGTAACAGAGAAGACCAAACCTGACTCCATATTGCAACTATTCCTTTAGCTCTAACATCTATGCTCCGTTGCCTGTGCTTAGTCACACTGGCTCTGCACCTTTGTCTAAAGGAATGTTGCCTAGAGCCTGAAATGTACATGATAGCCCATTCTCAAGGCTCTGCCTCCCAGGCTTGACTTTTAAAGATATAACACTTTTCATTCAAATAGAGATTAAAAAGTCAAGGAACAGAGAATAACAATTGTCTTATTGGAGCTTTACAGAAATATCATGACCAAAACTATGTGGATAGCTGTAAGAACGAAGGATATGGCATCAAGAAGTCTGCAACAACCAATCACACCCTCTCCCCTTTTAGTATAAAAGAAGCCTGAATTCTAACTCAGGTAAAGTGGTTCTTTGGGACACTAGTCCACCATCTTCTCAGTCTGCTGGCTTTCTGAATGAAGTCGCTATTCCTTGCCCCAACACCTTGTCTCTCGATTCATTGTCTTGACATGCAGTGAGCAGTATGAGCCTCAACTCGGTAACACAACTGATCAGAGACCCAGCAGAAGAGGAGAGGAGCAATTAGACAGAAGCAATATTGTCAGTTTTCTCTAGACTGACAAATACAAAAATCTTAAAAACAGTTAAACAACATAAAACGAAACAACAGATTGTCTTTAAGGGAGCAACATTTAGATTGATAATTGTCATTCAGTAAAAATCAATGGAAAACAGAAAATAATGGCATGATGTCTATAAGTGCTGAAAGAATTACATATGCAAAAAAAAACCCCTCAAAACCAAAAACCTATCAGCCAATAAACCAAACAAAAAAGCAAACAAACAAAACCCTACAAGAAAGAAGACAAAGACATTTTTAGATGAATAACAACAAAACAAAGCAAATTATTTGACAGCAGATATACACTAAAGAAAGTAACAAATATTGTTCTTCAAGCAGAACAAATATTTTTGATGAAGGATTGGAGTGGTAGACGTAATAAAAAAACAGTGAAAATAGTAAATATGTGGGTAACTTCTCTTATTTACGGTAGAACAATCAGATGAAAAATTACCAAAGATAGTAAATATCTGAATAAGGTTGTTAGAAAACTTGACGTACATAGAACACTGTTCACAAAATTTGGAGATTTCACACTCTTTTAAAGTAAGTATGAATAGACTATTGATAAAAATATGCTTATATTTAAGCTATAAATCACATTTCAATATATTTAAAGCATAATATTATAGAGAGTATGTTCTCTGACAACAATGATATCAAACTAGAAACAAATAACAGAATAAAATGAAAAAAATCCCCATGTTTTTGTAAATTAAGAAATGCAATTATAAATAACTCATGAGTTAAAGGAGAAATCAGAATGGAAATTTGAAAATATTTTGAACTAAATGAAAAAGAAAATACTGCATATTAGAACTTTTTAAAGGTAAAAGTATAGCCCAAAGGTAGAAAAGAGACTAAAAGTTAATGAGCTAAGAATTCATAGCAAGAAATTAGGGAAAGGACGTCAAGTTATATCCAAAGAGAGTAGGAGAAAGGAAAAAAACATAAAAGTAGAAATTATTAGAATCGACAACACATACAATCAAGAGAAACAATAAAGCTCGAGGTTGGCTGTTTTAAGAAACTAATCAAGTTTATAGCCCTCTACTACACTGATCAGGTAAAGAATCGCAATGGAACAAATAATCAATAGGAGGAATAAAATATAAAGAACATTATTACATATACCACAGAAAATATCAGTATTCTGATTGTCATCATGAACAAGTTTATGTCAATAAATTAGAATATTTAGATGAAATAGATTTCAAAAAAAATACAACTTACTTAAATTAGCATAAGAAATAATAGAAAATTAGAAGAGACTTGCGCTAATTAAAGATTTGATTCTGACTAGATGGTTTTAATGACTAATTTTTAATAAGTATTAAGGAAGAAATAACACCAATCTTATACAAACTCTTCCAGAGACTAGAAGGAACAATTCCCAAACCTTTCATGAGATGAGCATATTCTTTTCTTTTTTTAAAAAAATTTATTTCTGGTCCATTTATTTTCGAGTAGTTTACAGCATTATAAAAGTTCAAACACAATGCAAGATCACTGTAATTATTGGAATATTCAGGATGGATATTTTAGGAAGGGAAGTTCTATTGGAAGTTTGTCACTAAAATGGGAAAGGTAGGAACTCCATCCACCCAACAAATGCCCCACAGAATTGTTCAGCAACAATCACAATGCAGAGTTGTCATTTTCCCCCCAGTTATATATGTTGTTACAAGATATTGAATATAGTTCCCTGAGCTATACAGTAAATCCTGTTGCTTATCTATTTTATGTATACTAGTTTCCATCTGTTAATCCCATATTCCTAATTTCCCGCCCCCCCCTTCAGTAATCAAAAGTTTTTTTTCTGTGTCTGTGAGTCTGTTTCTGTTTCGTATATAGATTCATCTGTGTCATATTTTAGATTCCACATAAAAGTGATATCATATATTTGTCTTTCTCTGTCAGACTAATTTCATTAGTATGATAATCTAAACATGGTCAATCCATGTTGCTGCAAATGCAATATTTCATTCTTCTTTATGGCTGAGTAATATTCCACTCTGTGTGTATGTATGTGTGTGTGTGTGTGTGTGTGTATGTGTGTATACAGATAAATATATATATCACATCTTCTTAAGTCTGTTAATGGGCACTTGGCTTGTTTCCACATCTTGGCTATTGTAACTAGTGCTGCTATGAACATTGGGGTACATGTATCTAGAGTTTTCATCCCTTCTAGATATATACCCTGGAGTGGGATTGCTGGATCATATGGTTGCTCTATTTTTAGTTTTTTTAACAAAGCTCCATACTATTTTCCATAGTGGCTGCACCAGTTTACATTCCCACAAATTGTGTAGGCGGGTTCCCTTTTCTCCACACCCTTGCCAGCATTTGTTATTTGTAGACTTTTTAATGATGGCCATTCTGACTGGTGTGAGGTGGTACCTCACTGTAGTTTTGATTTACATTTCTCTAATAGTTAGCAATGTTGAGCGTCTTTTCATGTATCTGTTTGGCATCTGTATGTCTTCTTTAGGTCTTCTGCCCATTTTTTGATTGGGTTGTTTGTTTGTTTGTTTGATATTGAGTTGTATGAGCTGTTTGTATATTTTTGATAGTAACCGCTTGTCCATCTCATTGTTTGCCAATATTTTCTCCCATTATGTAGGTTGTCTTTTCATTTTTGTTGATGGTTTCCTTTGCTGTGCAAAAGCTTTTAAGTTTGATTAGGTCCCATTTGTTTATTTTTTAGACTAGCATATTCTTGACATCAAAACCTGGCAAGGACATTATTAGAAAGAATATTACAGGCCGATTTTATTCATAAACACAGATGTACAAATTCTAAGCAACATATAGTCAGATTGAAACTAGGTTTGTAAGAAAGTATATAAGTTGGGTTTATTACAGGGATGCAGCTTGAGTTCAGCATGAAAAAAATCTGTATAATTCACAGCATTAGAAAAAAGGGGCAAAATTAACATAGAGAAAACATATACCAAATTACAGAAATATAAAGAGAAAAGAATTTAAAAGGTGCTACTTATAATAAGATAACAAATATGAAATGCATATGAATAAAACAGAAAGTACTTGTAAGGCCTCTACCCAGAAAGCTGCAAAACATTATTGAGATAGATAAAAGATCTAGGACTTCCCTGGTGGCACAGTGGTTAAGAATCTGCCTGCCAATGCAGGGGACACAGGTTCAAGCCTTGGTCAGGGAAGATTCCACATGCCGCAGAGCAACTAAGCCCGTGCACCACAACTACTGAAGCCCGCGCACCGAGAGCTCATGCTCTGCAACATGAGAAGCCGCTGCGATGAGAAGCCTGTGCCCTGCAATGAAAAGTAGCCCCTGCCCGCTGCAACTAGAGGAAGCCCGCGTGCAGGAACACAGACCCAACGCAGCCAAAAATTAAATAAATAAATAAATAAATAAATAAATAAGAAAGATCTAAATAAACTGAGCATTTATGGTTTGGAAGTCTCAACATATTAGAACTGTCAGTTCCTCTCCAACTGATCTATAGAATCAATAAAATTCAAATCAAAATCTCATTTGTTTGTTTGTTTATTCCTGTGTAGAACTTGACAAGGTGAATTTAAAATTAAGTTTCACCAATTGTAGCTTGTCTTTTCATGCTCTTAAATGTGTTTTGAGTAGCAGAAAATTCTAATCCAATCTATTCTTTACACTATTAATATTTGTGTATAAAAATAACTCAGAATGGATAATAGATCAGTGTGTAAAAATGAGAACTATAAAAAATCTAGAAGGTAATATAAAAGAAAAGGTGACTTTGGGTTAGACACAGGTTTCATAGATATGATGCCAAAAGTACAATACATAAAGAAAAAAATTGATAATTGTACAGTTTTTTTTGAAATTTAAATATGGATTTATTTGAATCAGTTTTAAAATTTACATAACAAAGTGTTTAAATAATGTCAGTGCTCTTGAATTCTGAATATTTTTGTGAATGTAAAGTATATTGCATTAAAAATTTTAAATTCCAAATTTTAGAAGAAAAATTAACTTTACTATAAAGATATTCTAATATATTTTATCTACAGAGTTGGAAACAGTTTACTGTGTGAGGAAATAATTGAAAATATTAGATGTCACTGATTCTAATTTGTTTGATTAAGTGTGAAATTGTGCATGTTTCTTCCTCTTTTTTTATTTTTTATTTTTTTTAACATCTTTATTGGAGTATAATTGCTTTACAATGGTGTGTTAGTTTCTGCTTTATAACAAAGTGAATCAGCTATAATCAGACCTCTTACGTCTCCCTCCCACCCTCCCAATCCCACCCCTCTAGGTGGTCACAAAGCACGGAGCTGATCTCCCTGTCCTATGCAGCTGCTTCCTACTAGCTATTTATTTTACATTTGGTAGTATATATAAGTCCATGCCATTCTCTCACTTCGTCCCAGCTTAACCTTCCCCCTCATTGTGTCCTCAAGTCCATTCTCTACATCTGTGTCTTTATTCCTCTCCTGCCCCTAGGTTCTTCAGAACCACTTTTTTTTTTTTTTTTTTTTTAGATTCCATACATATGTGTTAGCATACGGTATTTATTTTTCTCTTTCTGACTTACTTCAGTCTGTATGACAGTCTCTAGGTCCATCCACCTCACTACAAATAACTCAGATTTGTTTCTTTTTATGGTTGAGTAATATTCCATTGTATATATGTGCCACATCTTCTTATCTAATCATCTATCGATGGACACTTAGGTTGCTTCCATGTCCTGCCTATTGTAAACAGAGCTGCAATGAACATTGTGGTACATGACTCTTTTTGAATTATGGTTTTCTCAAGGTATATGCCCAGTAGTGCGATTGCTGGGTCATATAGTAGTTCTATTTTTAGTTTTTTAAGGAATCTCCATACTGTTCTCCATAGTGGCTGTATCAATTTACATTCCCACCAACAGTGCAAGAGGGTTCCCTTTTCTCCACACCCTCTCCAGCATTTATTGTTTGTAGATTTTTTGATGATAGCCATTCTGACTAATGTTAGGTGATACCTCATTGTAGTTTTGATTTGCATTTCTCTAATGATTAGTGATGCTGGGAATCCTTTCATGTGTTTGTTGGCAATCTGTATATCTTCTTTGGAGAAATATCTATTTAGAATTTCTGCCCATTTTTGGGTTGTTTGTGTTTTTGATATTGAGCTGCATGAGCTGCTTGTAAATTTTGGAGATTAATCTTTTGTTAGTTGCTTCATATGCAAATATTTTCTCCCATTCTGAGGGTTGCCTTTTCGTCTTGTTTATGGTTTCCTTTGCTATGCAAGCACTTTTAAGTTTCATTAGGTCCCACTTGTTTATTTTAGTTTTTATTTCCCTTTCTCTAGGAGGTGAGTCAAAAAGGATCTTTCTGTGATTTATGTTATAGAGGGTTCTCCCTATGTTTTCCTCTAAGAGTTTGATAGTGTCTGGCCTTACATTTAGGTCTTTAATCCATTTTGAGTTTATTTTTGTGTATGGTGTTAGGGAGTGTTCTAATTTCATTCTTTTACATGTAGCTGTCCAGTTTTCCCAGCAACACTTATTGAAGAGGCTGTCTTTTCTCCATTGTATATTCTTGCCTCCTTTATCAAAAATAAGGTGACCATATATTTGTGGGTTTATCTCTGGGCTTTCTATCCTGTTCCATTTGTCTATGTTTCTGTTTTTGTGCCAGTGCCATACTGCCTTGATTACTGTAGCTTTGTAGTATAGTCTGAAGTCAGGGAGGCTGATTCATCCAGCTCCATTTTTCTTCCTCAAGATTGCTTTGGCTATTCAGGGTCTTTTGTGTTTCCATACAAATTGCACAATTTTTTGTTCTAGTTCTGTGAAAAATGTCATTGGTTGTTTGATAGGGATTGCATTGAATCTATAGATTGCTTTGGGTAGTAGAGTCATTTTCACAATGTTGATTCTTCCGATCCAAGAACATGGTATATCTCTCCATCTGTTTGTATCATCTTTAATTTCTTTCATCAGTGTCTTATAGTTTTCGGCATACAGGTCTTTTTTCTCCTTAGGTAGGCTTATTCCTAGGTATTTTACTCTTTGTGTTGCAATGGTAAATGGGGGCTTTTTCCTTAATTTCTCTTTCAGATTTTTTATCATTAGTGTATAGGAATGCAAGAGATTTCTGTGCATTAATTTTGTATCCTGCTACTTTACCAAATTCATTGATTAGCTCTAGTAGTTTTCTGGTAGCATCTTTAGGATTCTCTATGAATAGTATCATGTCATCTGCAAACAGTGACAGCTTTACTTCTTCTTTTCTGATTTGGATTCCTTTTATTTCTTTTTCTTCTCTGATTGCTGTGACTAAAACTTCCAAAACTATGCTGAATAATAGTGGTGAGAGTGGACAACCTTGTCTTGTTTCTGATCATAGTGGAAATGCTTTCAGTTTTTCACCATTGAGAACGATGTTGGCTGTGGGTTTGTCATATATGGCCTTTATTATGTTGAGGTAAGTTCCCTCTGTGCCTACTTTCAGGAGGGTTTTTGTCACAAATGGGTGTTGAATTTTGTCAAAAGCTTTTTCTGCATCTATTGAGATGATCATATGGTTTTTAATATGGTGTATCACAATGATTGATTTGCATATATTGAAGAATCCTTGCATTCCTGGGATAAACCCCACTTGATCATGGTGTATGATCCTTTTAATGTGCTGTTGGATTCTGTTTGCTAGTATTTTGTTGAGGATTTTTGCATCTATGTTCATCAGTGATATTGGCCTGTAGTTTTCTTTCTCTGTGACATCTTTGTCTGGTTTTGGTATCAGGGTGATGGTGGCCTTGTAGAATGAGTTTGGGAGTGTTCCTCCCTCTGCTATATTTTGGAAGAGTTTGAGAAGGATAGGTGTTAGCTCTTCTCTAAATATTTGATAGAATTCGCCTGTGAAGCCATCTGGTCCTGGGTTTTGTTTTTTGGAAGATTTTTTTTTTTAACACCTTTATTGGAGTATAATTGCTTTATAATGGTGTGTTAGTTTCTGCTTTATAACAAAGTGAATCAGCTATACATATACATATATCCCCATATCTCTGCCCTCTTGTGTCTCCCTTCCACCCTCCCTATCCCACCCCTCTAGGTGGTTACAAAGCACCGAGATGATCTCCCAGTGTATGTGGCTGCTGTTGGAAGATTTTTAATCACAGTCTCAATTTCAGTGCTTGTGATTGGTCTGTTTATATTTTCTATTTCGTCCTGGTTCAGTTTCGGAATGTTGTGCTTTTCTATGAATTTGTGCATTTCTTCCAGCTTGTCCATTTTACTGGCATATTGTTGCTTTTAGTAATCTTTCAGGATCCTTTGTATTTCTGCAGTGTCAGTTGTTACTTCTCCTTTTTCATTTCTAATTCTGTTGATTTGTCTTCTCGGTTTTTTTCTTGATGAGTCTGGCTAATGGTTTATCAATTTTGTTTATCTTCTCAAAGAAACAGCTTTTAGCTTTATTGATGTTTGCTGTTGTTTCCTTCACTTCTTTTTCACTTATTTCTGCTCTGATCTTTATGATTTCTTTCCTTCTGCTAACTTTGGGGGTTTTTTGTTCTTCTTTCTTTAATTGCTTTAGGTGTAAGTTTAGGTTGTTTATTTGAGATGTTTCTTGTTTCTTTAGGTAGGATTATATTGCTATAAACTTCCTGCTTAGAACTGCTTTTGCTGCATCCCATAGGTTTTGGGTCGTCATGTTTTCATTGTCATTTGTTTCTAGGTATTTTTTGATTTCCTCTGATTTCTTCAGTGATCTCTTGGTTATTTAGTAGTGTATTGTTTAGCCTCCATATATTTGTTTTTTTTTACAGATTTTTTCCTGTAATTGATATCTAGTCTCATAGCATTGTGGTCGGAAAAGATCCTTGGTCTGATTTCAATTTTCTTAAATTTGCCAAGGCTTGATTTGTGACCCAAGATATGATCTATCCTGGAGAATGTTGCATGAGCTCTTGAGAAGAAAGTGTATTCTGTAGTTTTTGGATGGATTGTCCTATAAATATCAATTAAGTCCATCTTGTTTAATGTATCAGTTAAAGCTTGTGTTTCCTTATTTATTTTCATTTTGGGTCATCTGTCCATTGGTGAAAGTCAGGTTAAAGCCCGCTGCTATGATTGTGTTACTTTCTATTTTTCCTTTTATGGCTGTTAGCATTTGCCTTATATGTTGAGGTGCTCCTATGTTGGGTGCATAAATATTTACAATTGTTATATCTTCTTCTTGGATTGATTACTTGATCCTTATGTAGTGTCGTTCTTTGTCTCTTGTAATAGTCTTTGTGTTAAAGTCTATTTTGTCTGATATGAGAATTGTTACTCCAACTTTCTTTTGATTTCCATTTGCATGGAATATCTTTTTCCATCCCCTCACTTTCAGTCTGTATGTGTCCCTAGGTCTGAAGTGGGTCTCTTGTAGACAGCATATATTTGGGTCTTGTTTTTGTATCCATTCGGCTAATCTATGTCTTTTGGTCGGAGCATTTAATCCATTTACATTTAAGGTAATTATTGATATGTATGTTTCTATTAACATTTTCTTAATTGTTTTGGGTTTGTTATTGGAGGTCTTTTCCTTCTCTTGTGTTTCCTGACTAGAGAAGTTCCTTTAGCATTTGTTGTAAAGCTGGTTTGGTGGTGCTGAATTCTCTTAGCTTTTGCTTGTCTGTAAAGTTTTTAATTTCTCCATCGAATCTGAATGAGATCCTTGCTGGGTAGAGTAATCTTGGTTGTAGTTTTTTCCCTTTCATCACTTTAAATATGTCTTGTCACTCCCTTCTGGCTTGCAGAGTTTCTGCTTAAGGATCAGCTGTTAACCTTATGGGGATTCTCTTGCATGTTATTTGTTGATTTTCCCTTGCTGCTTTTAATATTTTTTCTTTGAATTCAATTTTTGAGAGTTTGATTAATATGTGTCTTGGCATGTTTCTCCTTGGATTTACCCTGTATGGGACTCTCTGCCCTTCCTGGACTTGATTGACTATTTCCTTTCCCATATTAGGGAAGTTTTCATCTGTAATCTCTTCAAATATTTTCTCAGTCCCTTTCTTTTTCTCTTCTTCTTCTGGGACCCCTATAATTTGAATGTTGGTGCATTTAATGTTGTCCCAGAGGTCTCTAAGACTGTTGTCAATTCTTTTCTTTCTTTTTTCTTTATTCTGCTCTGCAGTAGTTATTTTCACTATTTTATCTTCCAGGTCACTTATCCGTTCTTCTGCCTCAGTTATTCTGCTATTGATACCTTCTAGAGAGTATTTAATTTCATTTATTGTGCTTTTCATCATTTTCTGTTTGCTCTTTAGTTCTTCTAGGTCCTTGTTAAACGTTTCTTGTATTTTCTCCATTCTATTTCCAAGATTTGGGATCATCTTTACTACCATTACTCTGAATTCTTTTTCAGGTAGACTGCCTATTTCCTCTTCATTTGTTTGGTCTGGTGAGTTTTTACCTGCTCCTTCATCTGCTGTGTGTTTCTTTGTCTTCTCATTTTGCTTAACTTACTATGTTTGGGGTCTCGTTTTCCTAGGCTGCAGGTTCATAGTTCCCGTTGTTTTTGGTGTCTGCCCTTAGTGGCTAAGGTTGGTTCAATAGGTTGTGTAGGCTTCCTGGTGGAGGGGACTAGAGCCTGTGTTCTGGTGGATGAGGCTGTATCTTGTCTTTCAGGTGTGCAGGACTGTGTCTGGTGGTGTGTTTTGGAGTGTCTGTGACCTTATTATGATTTTAGGCATCCTCTCTGCTAATGGGTGTGGTTGTGTTCCTATCTTGCTAGCTGTCTGGCATAGGGTGTCTAGCACTGTAGCTTGCTGGTTGTTGAGTAGAGGTGGGTCTTAGCGTTGAAATGAAGATCACTGGGAGAGTTTTTGCTGTTTTATATTATGTGGAGCTGGGGGGGTCTCTGGTGGACCAATGTCCTGAACTTGGCTCTCCCACCTCAGAGGCACAGGCCTGACACCCAGCCAGAGCACCAAGACCTTGTCAGCTACATGGCCAGGTAAGTGGGGAGTTTCTTGCCTTTTGGGAAGTCTCAGGTCTTCTGCCAGCGTTCAGTAGGTGTTCTGTAGGAGTTGTTCCACATGTAGATGTATTTCTGATGTATTTGTGCGGAGAAGGTGATCTCCACGTCTTACTCCTCCACCATCTTGAAGGTCTTCTCCTTCCTCTTTATAATACAGCAATGTACAGTCCAAACACCAACCCATTTGAGCATTATAGAGTTCACTCATTCTTATACCTGAGGATTTATGTTTCAATCTTTATGGTCAAAAAGCTCCTGAAATGCACTAGTCTATTTTCTTAGTTTGCAATTAGGGTCCCGCTAGTGTTAGAGGTTCTCCTGCCAATTGTACAGTTTTATTTAAAGTGTATTTATCGTATTCTTACCGAGAGTCAACTGTGCTCTTCCCACACTCATTCATGCCACTTGAAATTTATATGTATTATATAATTAATGTTCAACTTCATATTATTTAAAACAGCAAAATATGAGTGCCAAAGAGAGGTATTTCTATAAAAATTAAGTTGAATGTTTCAGAAAGACAGAATAAAGATTAATTGCTAAGTGAAAAATACTTTTAAATTTAGAGTGGTATAGATAATTGCAACATACTGAAAGACATTATAAATATTGAGAAGGATTTTTTGCCCTCATATTTAAAACAAATTCTATCTTGCTTAAAGAAAAATACCCTGGAAACAATTGCAGATGCATTTTGGTTTTGTTTTCTGCAGTAAAGTAAATGTGGAAAGTTATTGATGGGCTAATACTCAAAATGTTGGGGGTGATTGTATAACAGAAGACTGCTGAATAACTGTACAGGTACATGTTTTTAAGTTAAACTAATGTATTTCAGGTACTTACGAATAATTTGAACTTGAAATTTTTGATGAACTCAATAACTACTGTCCTAGTAGCCTCAGATAAGAGGGTTTCTACTATATACTAAATTATATGTATATATACTTTTAGATATTAGCAAGGTATATTTTTGAAGTATTTTCACTTTTGTTATTATGCTAAATAACATTATGTAGTAGATAACCTCTATAGAGTTTAATCTTTCAGTCTTTCCTTCATGATTTATTTTTTATCACTTTAAATAGTTTACCAAGTTAGTAATATGCAATACTGATAAATACCCAATACTGTGTTCAAGCAGTTTATATATTTTTTTAGTTAAAAAATTTATTTGATAGATATGTAATTAATTTAGTGCTCTATATTTTTCTTAAATTGCTTATCAGTGTATTCCAGTGTCATTCACTGATTTTTTTCCTAACCGATTTTTGGGTGTAGTTGACTGTTCATATTTTTAAAAATTAAAATTCTACGAAGAATTTCACTTTCATTTTCCCATAAGAAGTAAAGTAAATTGCTATCTTTTCCCACCTCAAAAGAAAGAAAGAAAGAAAGAAAAAAGAAAGAAAGAAAGAAAGAAAGAAAGAAAGAAAGAAAGAAAGAAAGAAAGAAAGAAAGAAAGAAAGAAAAAGAAAGGAAGGAAGGATGGAAGAAAGAAAGAAAGAAAGACACAGTAGGGAAGGAAGAGAAGCTGCAATGAATTACAACCTATTCATGCAGAGCAGTGCTTCTCAAGTGGGGGTGATTTTGCCCTCCAGGAGACATTTGGCAATGTCTGGGGACATTTTTGGTTGTCACTCAGGCAGTGATTCTGCTGCCTAGTGGTAGAAGCTGGAGACGCTGCTAAACATCCTACAATACACAAAACAGCCCCCAACAACAAAGAATTATCCGGCCCAAAATGTCAATAGTGCTGAATTGAAACAAAATCTTGTTGTTGTAAAGAAGTAAATAGGATGCCTTGAGGAAACCAGAGACACACACCAAAAACTCAGAACTTAAGAATGTTTAAAACAGGAAGGCACAAATGAATTTTCCATGGGAAAGAAGAGAAAGCCTAATGTATACAACATTGTTATTAGATAATTATATACACTTAAAAATGAATGTGCATTGAACTGCCCTCTACACACTTTCATTAAAAAGGTCTGTGGGGTATTAAGAGGATCTTGCTGGTAGAGAATTCTATTGATTGAGTAAAATAGTCTTTGTGGAAATTTCTCAGATGTTTGATATAAATGGTAGTTCCCAAGGTAGGGGAAATATCTTGTAAAGTTTCCTTCAAGTGGAAGTCAGATCCCAGTTATATCAGGGATCCAAAGATACATCACTCACGCTCTTCACTCCATGGCCCACAGAGAAGTAGTTTTTAACAATAGTTTTGCATGGGAAGTATTAGAGTTACCATATTTAACAAATAAAAATACAGGATGATATTTATACTAGAAAAGTATTCGCTGTATATCTGAAATTCAAAATTAACTGACCATCCTGTATTTTATCAGACAACCCTTATATGTATTTTAATTACTTTTAATTAATTTTTAATACAAAGAAAATAATTTTTACATGTTACATTTTCCACTACAAATTCCATTTAATTACCACAGAATCAAAACTCTTGATTCACTAATTTTCTCTGTTTAAATGTTAGCTTTCGTGGGAATGGTTCTAATTTAAAATACATTCCAAATATGAACTCTGAGCTTAAGAAATAGTATTCCCCAATAAGAAGGCTGTATGGTATTGGACAGTGAGGTGTGGTGTGGACAATAAAAACAAACAAAATAAAAACTGCTATCAAAGAAAACCCACAGAGGAGAGAGGGGAAACCCAAACCTCTCCTCAGGCCTGTCACTTGGTATAGAACAGTGTTCTCAAAGTACTGTCTCTGGGCCACGTTGTCTCAGAATCACATGGGCTGCATTTAAATGCGACTTCCTGGGCCTGCATCAGAGTCTCCATTTTGGTTAAATGCCCCAGGGGAATCTTAGTGTAACAGAAGTTTAAACACCACTAGGTTAGAATTTTTGTTGTGCATGTGTGCACAGTATTGGAAAGTGTTGAAAACTAATGGTTTCTTTAGTCTTAGATTTTATTTGGAAATCTGTTGCTTCTTAAACCATTCTGAAACAATGTCCATGAGCTCCCTTTTCTCCTTACAAGTGAGTATAAACTCACTTCCCACAACATTTATTTTCATTCGTTCATTCATTCATTCATTCATTCAACAAACATGGACAGGTGTAAGCTTCTGTGACTATTTTAAATGGAAATGTTATAAATATAAACCTTATCATTACCTTCCTGAAGGACAGTGTCTTTCTATTTTACATTTATGTCTTTCTCCACGTTGCTGGCAACCAGAAAAAATACAGCTTTATTTTACTTATTTGCTTTCCTGTCACCTGTGGCAAATATTTAATTTGTTACTAAATGACATTTACTATTTTGAACTTGCTTGTTTCTGTGTCCATAACATGCACTGGGGCCCAACATGCATTGACAATATGTGTGTATGCTTATCAAAGTGGCCTTGGGAAATGAAATAACATGTGAAACTCGTTTTTTATTTTCCAGGAAACTTCATAACATTCTCCGTGATTCTATCCTTTGGATAGATTTCTAGTTTATCTTACATGTGAGAAATGACCTTATAACCTGTGTGTGACAGTTGTTTGGGTTTTATTAAGTGCCCTGCTAGCTGGCGATATAGGGGCATTACTCATAGATATTTGTTTGCTACTCCAGTAAGCCAAGAAAATTTATTTTTATATATTTAACTACAGTGTCTTTCTTCTCCTGCATGTCATTTAAAAGTAGTTCACAGAATAAGGAGAATACTGCCAATTCTAGCTTTAGATGTGGGAAAGAGATGGATTGCCATCATGAATCCCAGAGGTGAAACTTTGTAATACACTATCTTCTAGGACAAAGTAAGCTTGATGAAAATGAAATATAAATTCAAACCAAGAGGAGTTTCTATTTTTTTTTCTATATGCAAAGGAACAATCAGTTCACTACCTCCCCCTACTTCTACCACAAAGCATCAGTGGAAAAGGGCCTGCAGAATCTTTCCCTTGAATCTCTGACACTCACCCTTACAGGAAATCAAGCCACTCCTGTAGAGTGTGTGGGCTTCTGCTGTTTTTGAAACAATGACATCTTAGTGGCCATTTTGAAGTTGTGGCTAATTTTTGTCATGTGAAAACAGTCTATGTTCAGGAAATTCATTAGGGCTTCTAAAACAAATTCTTAACCATGTACTGTTTCTTCATATATTATACCTAGACTCATATCAGGTATTTTATCGGTGGATCTCATACTGTTGAATAGGGAGAAATTTTAATAAAACTGTATTATTTCAATGTAACTCTGTACACTGGTACCAAAGCAGATAGGATCAGTAGCCACTGTCACAAAGGATTTGTGCATTCCACTACACTTTGCTGGCAATTAGATATGGCATTTTGGTTAAGCAAAAGTGAGGGTGTATAGTGAATTATCTATGCCTTAGGAGGTGGCTGGGTAGGGGTGGTATTGAGCTAGTTCTAGCCGTAGGTGTTAGATAATACCCTTCCCGCCCAGGCCTTCTTCACATATTCATTTGGATCCAAATGTGCCTGTAGAGACTTGCTTTTTTTCTTTTGTTCATTTGTTTGTTCATTTTCACAAAGATGCCTGGAAACAATGAAGCACAGAAAACGGTTAACGATTATGGTGATGGGGATGCCTGAGGGGCACTGTACTTGGAAATGAACAGCAAGATTTTGGTTTCAGACAGCTATCCAAACTTGGGAAAAGTACTCAATTTCTCTGAACCTCAGTTTCGTATTTAAATAGAGGTCATAGTATCAGAGGTGCGTGGTGAGATTTGAATTAAAGGCAAACTGTAATAACAAAAGATTGGAAACAACACAGAGGGACATTCATAGGGGGATGGTTGAGTCAACCATGGTATGTGCCTTTAATGAAGCACTGCAGAGCTGTAACTAAAGGAAACCTTCTGAGTGAGAACGAATTTAACTCTATGCCAAGTTGGAAACAACCACACGCAAAGAAAAAGTATTTCTAATGGCTTTAGACTCTGAATACTTTTACTGGTATATATTCTAAGGACAAAACACAACTGTGAAAAATATTAAACTACAGCCAGTAGTTTCACCATTAGTATTGATAATACTGGTACAGTTATTTAGAATTTATTTTTGTTAATATTGTAGGATAGAGCAAGAATGAATACTAAGGTTAGTAGGAAACAAATTTTAAGTATAAGAGAAAAGAAATATAAGTACAGAATCCAAGAAATGAAGTAAAACTCTGAAATGTTACATTTGAATGAGAACTATCCATATGAACTCATGATGTTAGAATGTATATTTTTTCTAACTCTGTCCACTGAGAAAGCCTAGAATCACTGATACCCCAGGAGCAAAGAAACTCTTGGTGTCTGAACCATGATTTCTAAACACTTTATATAGAAAAAAATTCTTGGAAAAATAGCTGTTTCCAGGTTTGAGATATTTTGTGCCAGAAAGTAAAAAAGTAATCAAAGAAATCATATCAAATGGATATGGGAACCAATTTGAAAGGACGCCAGCTTACCAAATTTGATCATCATAAATAATGCAATTAATTGAAAGTCATTGAATATATCAAAATCATGAATTTATATTGATATTTAACAACTACAATAAAACAGAACACTAAACTCTCATTTGTCACCATTGGCAAGTACTATTAAATGAACTCCTTACTTTAGAAGTTGGTAATTAAAAAGAGAGAATTAAGTTTTTATCCTACCTTTTTTCTAGGACTATAGTTCAGGGTAAGCAAATAACTCATGTTGAAGTTCTCTCAAGAACTTCATAGAAGAATGCCAACTTAAATGCAGAAGGAATGATGCAATTAAACAAATCATTTTTAACCTCTAACATAATATTTGATTCAAGCAAGCATTATCACATGATGCTAAACCATTAGGCAAAAGACTTCGTATGATGCCAAAGTATCACCCTATTGATTGTTTGCTAACCACAAATGGAAAAACTTATCTTGATAATAGAGAGATCCTAGTGTCACCATCTTAATCCAGTGATCAAACTTACAGCACTAGTGGGAAAACCAGACATCAGGGGCCTCCTGATGTGATATAATACAAAGTACACTGCATCCCTTAGAAAATATTCTTGCCAAACATATTTAACTTGAATTCACTACCTATCTACAGAAGATATAGGGCTCAGAGGAAACAGTAAAATGTATCACAGGAAATGAACACATCTGTGCTGTGGGACATTCATCAGACAACTAGCCTGATGCCAACTTTTTGATGGTTAAAGAG
This sequence comes from Balaenoptera physalus, assembly GCF_965194825.1. Classification (NCBI taxonomy): domain Eukaryota; kingdom Metazoa; phylum Chordata; class Mammalia; order Artiodactyla; family Balaenopteridae; genus Balaenoptera; species Balaenoptera physalus. The sequence goes on from NC_138892.1 coordinate 72,192,192, forward strand.
GTGGTGGGGGGCCAGAGAATCCATGATTGGAGTACTATTGTGAAAGTGATCTCATTTGAATTTTCAGGCTTATGTATCTTGGGCTTCTGTCCTGGGACATAGTGGTATATTAATACCCATAAAATACCCCCAAAATGGACCTAACACTAAGAATTTCATTGTTTGAAATAATAGAAATCAGCATAAACTGAATACCAGCCACATCTTGTTTTTTTTTTTTAATAGTGCTATTTTGGTTAATGTATTAACAATTTAGAATGGTTATTTTGTCAAAACATCCTTAAACGTACACAAATATCTGTTGAACTTATATATTGTTAAGATATTAAAAAATGTAAACTATTTAGTGAATGTTTTATGTTTACAATTCTGTGAACATTGAGTTGTGTTATCATGATTACAATAGAATACAATAGAATACAATAGAATAAAGTTAGGCTTTGCTTCCATATTCTTTGTTTAAAATTTAGCTTCTTTTATAATAATATGTAATATAACAATATAGTTTAATAAGTTTTATATTTATTATAAAATTTATACATGTGCATTATTGTTCCCAGTGGGTTTTAGTTCATACAGCTTTATGCTTTTTCAGATGGGAATATTTCCACTAACCCCTTAAAAATTTAGAATTCAATCTTCCAGTTGTTGAAGTATCCGTAACCCTTGCTTTGTATATCTGTGTATATAAGACATTTTCTTAAATTAAAAATTTGTTCTTGAATGAAGCAAAATCTCTGAGAACCAAAAATGGCAATTATAAATAAATTTCTAAGGATGGATGTTTAAACAATCAATGATAGTTTTAAATGAAGCCTAACTAATAGGAAGCATTATGATTTCAAATGAGTTGAGTATAAAAGGAGACAGAACAATAACTAAGATCCCGTTTAATAAATGTACAGTGATAACACCTCTATCACAAACACAAATTCAACTTTATGCAAGTCAAGCCTGAAACTAATTTATATTTCATGACTTTTATTAACTTATATCTAATGAGAATTATTCACATTTTTCACAGTATCATATCAAACTCTCCTAATAATACTCTGCCCTGTTTTGCATGTGAATTGCACCATTTCATAAAATTTTCAGCAGTCTTTGGCTTGCTAAATAAAGTTGTCACTCAAATCTCGTTTCCCGTCTGAGCGCAGAAAGCTGAATGGACATTGAATTAATCCTGCATATTGTCTCCGCTTGATGAGGTCTCCAAGAGATCTTTGTCCTGTCACCTTTAATGGACTCTGTCTAATGGACTCATTAGTGAATTTCTTATCATTTTTAGGAGAAAGATGCACTCTTACAAAGCTGTCCTTCATGTGTTTGGAAATTATTATAATTTATGCCTTAGACACTTATTCAAAAATTAAGAATGAGGAGACTCTACTTTATTTGGGTACCATAATATTGTAACAATGACATGCTGATTACAATGAGGGGTCTAAGAATACTATTTCATGCTGATTACTTATGTTATATTCAAAACTAGTAGTTAAAGCAGACAACACTCTTCAATTCAATAGCTTAATATTACACCATAGTCAGAAAATTTGCAGCCAGGAAAATGGAGATTTTCTTGGCTACGTTTATCTCTAAGTGCAGAAAAACTAATAATAAATGACATTGATATCATGCAAATCTCTCTAAATTCATGCTATGGGGATTTACATTTTAATATTACTTTGCGTTACAGTCCAATAATGAGTACTCATGTTTGTTATCTTATACCACACTCTTCCTTCTCTGTCTCTTTTCTTGGCTTCTCATGTTATTTTGGTTAATGAAATTCATGGCAGTGGAGAAAACGGATATTAGACAAATATTTAATTCTGAAAAAAACCTGTACAGTTTACTATTTTTATTGTGTTTGAGTGTGTTATTATACCCATAATTAATTTGTAAAAACTTGCCATTCATAGGCCTATCACTTGAGAAAATTTGTTGAAGTTGCATTACCTGGCTTTCTTTGAACTCTAATATTTTAATGACTGTTGCTTTTATGTTTAATAAGGGGGGGAAAAGGCCAATATTAATACTCTTGATGACTCTAACACATTTTTTCTTTGCTTGAATCCACTCTTTGACTTTGTTTTGCTAATTGCCTGATCCCAGTGTCTGATGAGGAAGGCTGGGGGAGTGGAGACCCAGCAGGTAACTGCTATGTAACCCAAGGCAGGGTGTGGGGGTGGGGGGCAAGGGGGATGGGGGTGGGAAGAGGAGGGCATAAAGTTCTCTCCAGAGATCATGGTCAATAGAACCAGAAGGCATATACAGAAGTCAAGTTCTGGAGGGAGATCCGTGTGGAGGTTGAGTCATCAGTCTATTAAAGTTGTCTATACTAAAGGCAGTCAGAGAGGGAGCTAGGGAAAGACTGGGCTTTCCTGGCCCTGGAACAATTATCTGTGGTGGACAATTAGAGAAATTCCAGGTGCAAAAAACAAAGCCAACAGTGTTTATTTTTGTTTGTTTGTTTGTTTTAATATTTTTAGCACACCATTTACTGAACAAACATTCTAAAAGGATTTAATAGGACTGTTATCTTTGGAATAGTGCTTCAACAACTTGCCCTTATAACCTCTCCACATGTTACAGAATTTTTTAAATTTTCACTGTACACAAAAGATATTTAGTTCTTTCCCTTTTTGAGTCTTGAATGCAGTGTTTTCTCTGCCTAGAATGTTATTTCCCTTCTTATTTGCCTGACAAACTCTTACTCTTCCTTCATGATGCAATTCAAACATCACCTCTTCCATGATGCTTTCTTAGGAAAATCCTACACACCTCCATGCTCAGAGTTACTCATTCCACTGTGTTTAGTATTCTCTTAAGGTACTTCTTTTTTAAAATGTGTCACTTATTATCATTTGGAGAAGTCATTGGGGTTAACCAAGGCTCAGTCTCTCATGACAACCAGCATGGTTAACAATGGTTAACAAAGCTAACTATGTCATAAATTTTAGAACAGTTTTTGAACAGCTGAAATATTTATTGCACTCAACATCAATGCAGTGCACAGTGTAGGGAGTGTGAAGAAAAGGAACAAACCACCATCTGGTAGGTGTAAATGTCTGTGATGAGAGGACAGTGGAAGGCTGTACCTGAAAATGAGGAGGAATGAAAGTAGTGGACATTAGGACTATTGAGAAGCAAAACTGATGGGGATGAGAGAGAGATGTGGATGAAAAAAAAAAACATTTGAAGAAATAATAGCCCCAAATTTCCAAATTTAATGAAAAGTATAAACTGACAGATTGAGGAAGCTTATCAGACATGAAACACAAAGAAACATGAAGAAAACTACACTGACACTTCAAAATCAAATTGCTTGACACCAGTGACATATAGAAAACCTAAGAAGGAGCCAGAGGGAAAAAAGAACACTTTATGTAGAGAGAAACAAAAATAAGGATGACAGCAGATTTTTCATGGGAAAGAATACAAGTTAGAAGACAGTGGTGCAATATCATTAAAATAATGAAAGAAAAAAAAAAAACCTCTGTGAAATTAGAATTCTTCACCCAGTAAAACTCTCTTTCAAAAATGAAGGTAATCACTCCTAAGAGAAATAACACATATGTCAACACAAAGACACATGCACAAATGTCCATAGAAACATTCTTCATCATCACCAAAAACTGTAAACAACCCAAATGCTCATCAACTGGTGAAAGGAAAAATGAAATGTGTTATATCCATATAATGAAGAAATATTTAGCAATAAAAATTATGAACTACTTACACTTACTACAGTATGGATGAGCCACAAAAACATTATATTACTTCAGAGAAGGCAAATACAAAAGACCATATTGTAGAATCCCATTTATATGAAATGCTTAGAAGGGGCAAATTTATAGACAGAAAAAAATTTGTGGTTGCCTGGGGCTGAGACCTGGAGCAGGGATTAACTGCAAAAAGGAATGATAGAATTTTTTGGATGATGGAAATGTTCAAAACTTGATTTTAGAATGTTTGCACAATTTTATAAATGTACTGAATTATAAATATATTGACTTGTATACTTACAAAGGGTGAACTTTATACTATGTATATTATACCTCAATAAATCTGTTTAAAGAATGAAGGTGAAATAAAGACCTTTTCAGACATACAAAAGCTGAAAGAATTCAACAGCAGACATTTACTTCCAGACATGTTAATGGAAGTCCTTTAAGCACAAGAAAAATATAATTAGTCAAAAAGATGGATCTACACAAAGAATCTCTTTAATAGATAATCTATAGTTTAAAACCAAAATAGCAATAATATACTTACTATAATATTTATAGCATATGTAAAAGTAAAATGTATGACAATGATTGCATAAAAACAAGGAGGGAAAACATAAGTATAAAGTTTTATTGTTCTTATACCAAAATGTAAAGTAATATAATATCACGTGACAGTAGATTTTAATAAGTTAAAAATGTACAATATATCCTGAAGTAATCATTAATGTTAACACAAGAATTCTAGCTAATATGCCAACAAAAGAGATAAAATGGAATTATAAAAATTACTTGATCCAAAAGAAAGGCAGTTAAAGAGGAGAAGGGAACAAAGGAAAGATGGGACAAATGAAAGACAAATATCAAGATGATAGATCTAAGCACAGCAATATCAATAATAAAATTGAATGTAAATGGTCTAAATATTCCAATAAAAAGGCAGTGAATGTAATGTTGGATAAAACAGAATATCCATCTATATGCTGCTTATAAGAAGTACACTTTAGTATAAAGATGTAAATAGGTTAAAGTAAAAAAATGAAAAAAAGATATGCCATTCTAACATGAAGCAAAAGAAAGCCAGGGTGGTTATATCACTATCAGATGAAGTAGATTTTAAGACAAATATATTATAAGAGATAAAAAGTGTCTCTTGAAGATTATAAAAGGACCAGTTAATTAAGAGCATATAACAATCCTAAATATATTATGTACCTAATAACAGAGCTTCAGAATACTTGATATAAAAATTGCAAGGAGAAATAGACAAGTTTACATTTATTGTTGGAGATTTCAACACCCAATAGCAATAGTTGATCAAACAAGTGGACAGAAAATCAGTAAGAATATCAAACACTGTCAATCAACTTGACCTAATTTATAGGACACTAAACCCAAGAACAACAGAATACACATTCTTTTCAAGCACACTTAGAACATTTACAAAGACAGACCAAATTCTGGGCCATAATACAAGTTTCAAAAATTTTAGGATTAGATCATATAAAGAATGTTATTAATGACAGGTAATTAAATATAAATCAATAACAGAAGGATATTATACAATTTATAAATATTTGGAACATAATTGCACACTTTTAAATAAAACCTGTAGGTCAAAGAAGACTTCAAAAAGGAAATAAGAAAGTATTTAGAATAGAATGAAAATAAAAATATAACATACCAAAATGTATGGGATGCCACTTGTGTTAGAATAACAGCCCCCCAAAATATGTACATGTCCTAGTCCCCAGAACCTGGAAATATGTTACCTTACATGGCAAAAAGGACTTTGCAGTTGGGATTAATTTAAGGATTTTGAGGTGAGATTATCTGAGTTAGCTCAGATCATGTGCTTATTTTCTCTCTGTATACCTTCTTTGGCTAAGAGTCTGTTCAAGTATTTTGCCTACTTTTTATTGGATTGTTTCCTTACTATTGGGTTTTGAGAATTCTTTTTATAATTCCTTCAGATATTGGTTTGCAAGTATTTTTCATAAAGGGACATGAAAAGATGTTCAACATCATTAGTCATTAGGAAATGTGAATAAAACCACAGTGGTATACCACTGCACACTTACAGGAATGCCTTAAATTAAAAAGATTGATTATACCAAGTGTTGGTAAGAATGGAGTTACTAGAATTCTAATCCCTTGGGTGAGAACATAAAATATAGCCATTTTGGGAGGCAATTTGTCAGTTTCTTAAAGAGTTAAACATACACGTACCTATGTTCCAGCCATTCAACACCTAGGTGTTTACTCTTGAGAAATGCAAGCATATGAACATACAAAGTCTTAGGCATTAATGTTCATAGAAGCTTTATTTGTAATAGCCAAAAATTGGGGAAAAAAATCACCCTAAATGCTTTTCAACTTGTAAATTGGTAAACCATAGTCCATACAATGCACTACTATTCAGCAATAAAGAAGACTGAATTATGAGAGGCCCAATAACATAGATGAATCTCAAAATAATTATGCTGAGTGAAGTTAGCCAGATAAAAAAGAATGTATACTGTATGAATTAATTTTTTTATATAAAATTCTAGAAAACGCAACTAACTCACAGTAACAGAAAGCAGATCAGTGGTTTCCTGGGCATGGAGTAGAGATGGCAATGTGCGATGGAAGAAATACCCAGAGGCAAAATTAAACTTTTGTTGGTGATGGATATCTTTGTTATCTTGATTGTGGTGATTATTTCATGGTTGTATACATATGTCAAAACTTAAAAAATTATATACTTTAAACATACTCAGTTTATCGTATCTTAATTATATGTCCATAGAGCTACCAATAAAACACACACGCAGTGAGATACAGCTAAATATATACGTGCTAAATTAATTATAATAAAAAACATTGAAAATACTAAATGTTGGAGAAAATGTGTAGAAACCAGAACCATCATACATGGCTTGTGGTAGTGCAAAATGGTACAGTTACTTTGGAAAACAATTTGGCAGTTCCATAAAATGTTAAACATATGATTATCATTTGACCTAGTAATTTCATTCCTTGGTACATATCTTGGAGAAAAATAACATATGTTCTTGAGACTTGTAATGCAAATGTTCATTGGAACTTCATTCATAATAGACAAAAAGTGAAAACAGTCCACAATTCACCAACTGGTGAAGGGATAAACACAATGTGGCATATTCAGACTATCAAATACTACCCAACAATAAAAATGAAAAAAAAAAAAAAAGTTCCATGCAAAAACATGAATGAACCTAAACATACTAGGTGAAAAAATTCAGATGTAAAATATTATATAGTGTATCATTCAATTTATATGAAATTTCTAGAAAATGCAAAACTATAAGTACAGAAAACAGATCAGTGTTTCTTGGGACTAGGGGAGGGAAAGGAAACTGACTACAGAAGGACACGTTGGAACTTTTGGGGATGATAGAAATGTTCTAATCTGGAATGTGATGATAGTGTGTCACTTTGTAAATTTACTAAAAATCATTCTGCATATTTTAAATGGGTGAATTTTATAATATGTCATGTATGCCTCAATAAAAGTTTTAAAATGCAAAAAAATGTGGAGTACCTATCATGTGTCACATATGGGGACACATGTGATAATTGAGAAAGTCAAAAGTTGGGTGAATGGTTAGCTAAATCCCTCTCCTTTCTCTCATGTAATTGGCCTACTTGAAGTCACCTAGCTGATGATGTCTGAGATTCAGAGGCCACAGCCTTGGAACAAGGCTCTGTGCTCTTCCCTGTCCTTAGCTCATTTAGTAAAGAGATGTCTTCCTTTTTTTCTGTTAGAGGTATTTCTTTTTCTAACTCCAAAAAGGAGGTGGTGATGCCATTATTCTTCTTGCATCAGGATCAGACAGATTTAATAAATAACAGTTGTAAAGTCCTTGGAGGTATTCAGGGAAAGGAGCTTGACAGAGTCTATACAGGTTTAATGACTAAAAATTCCTGTTTGCTACTTCCCAACAGTCACCCCTTCCCTGTATTCATTAGTTTTGTCTACTGTAAATACAATTGCTCACATCAATGAGCCGGTGAATAAACTCACACATATCAAGTCTGCCAGCAAAACTGAAGACAAGTTCAATTTCTTTGGGGGAGAAATAATGAAGTTAGCACCATATTCCTGCTTGTTTCTTTAATGTAATTAGAGAGGATGTTTTCCCCAAACATTCCATTCTCTGAGAAGTTCTATTTCTTCCAAGCACTTTAATGTGCTTGATTTAGGATGCTGTGAAACATTACATAAGCACACTTGTGCGTTATCATTATATGTTGAAAAATACTGGTTTAAAAACTGGTTAATCTAATGCATTAGGGTGAGTATCAAAATGACTTAAATAATTTCTCTTGGATAAATACCCAGGAATGGAATGACTGAGACATATGGTAAGTTCACATTTAACATTATAAGAAACTGCCAAACAGTTTCTTAGTGATTGTGCCATTTTATATCCCCACCAGCAGTGTATGAGACTTCCAGGTATTAGAGCAGATGACACAGAAACCTTAAACGGTCAAATGGTATAAATGGAGATGTACACACACACACACACACACACACACAACAGGGGGAATGACTTAAAAATTCAGCTGTTTATATAATGTTATATATTATGTACTTGAGTCACTTTAGTTACTTGGAGCAAGGAATCCGGTGGCCAGTTAGGTGACTCGAGTAATAGTATACGTGAAAGGTAATGAGAACTTGAACAAAGACAGCTGGGCTAGGAATGATCAGGAAGGAAGAAATAGAATAATGTAGACAAAAACTACAGGATGGAACTAATTTGATGTGGGGGTCAAGGGAGGGAAAGAATTAACAATGATTTGAGATTTGGGGCGATAGTGCCTGGAAAAGGTATTTATAAGGCAAAGAGATGTCAAGAGGAGATTACTGGGGGGGTGAGGGGAAGCACATACATATTGTTCAGATATGTTATTTTAATAAAGAGTTCTAGATGACAGGTCTGGAATTAGAAGAGCATTTAGGATTGGAATGTAGATTTAGGGAGTCACATCCATAGCATTACAGTTGAAGAGGTGGGGAATTGTTGAAATGACAGAGGAAATAAAATGTGATTGCCGAGCTCTAAGACAGTACATTAAACAGCATTTATATTTATAAAACTGGAGGAAAAGGGACCACAGCAAGAGCCAGCAGAGAAAAAAGAAAGACAATTAGGATTGTGGACTCCTCGGGAAGCTAAGGAAGGAGAGAAACCACATCAATCGGATGCTTTAGAAACCTATTTTTAATATGTTTTGCAAAATGACTTGATCGAAAACCATACAATTCATGAATTTCATGTTCAGAAAGATCTTTTTTAAAGTTGGATTCAAAGAAACTGTGATTATCTCTAAGTAAGCTGGGAAAATGGTCACTGAGCTTAGGTAACAAGTTCCTCAGCATTTTGATCTGGAGTTATTTACAATTTAGCCACCTAGGAAGGGTTTCAAATAAACATGGACTCATGGCTGACTGAGACTGTGTAGCCAAACTTGGAAAACACACACACACATACACACACACCACATGAAGTGAAGAATTAGTCTTTTCTCAGTGAAAATATAGTGCCATATTATTAAGAGATTTTTTTTTTGGTTCATAGAATTTTGATTAGTAATTATAAATAGAAATCACAATTAAAACCATAGTCTCCAAGGTAGAAATACCATCTAATGATAAAAATATTTGCTGACTCAGGCCTTACCACCAATAGTGCACACTAGAGTGTTTCCAGCAGCCTGCATTTTGCCTCAAGCTGTGTAGTTATCTCAGAGCAGATATTAATTTAAGATACTCATTGCTTATGTCATCAGATGTGCTCTTTACAGAATGCGACCCTGTTAATTTGCAGTCCTTGATTAAAATCGTAATTTTTATTGGTTCATTTTATGCACACATAGCTTCTTTGTTTTCCTTACTTGCTGGTACATTCACGGGATGGTTTGACCGGTAGTTTTACCTAATCTTTAGAAAAATCTCTCCTAAAAAAAGCTAAAAATAAACCGTGATAAACAGATGGAATGTATCTGGAAATGTTTCCCATATCAGAAGACTTTCTGATTAAATTTATTCATGTCTTACCCACTTATCTTATTCACACCAAAACACTATGAGGTGCCATGTGCCTATCATTATGCTAGTCAGGCATGTGCTGATTGCTGGATGTGTATGAAGAGGAAGAAAGCGGTTTCTGTCCTTTGAGGTATTCATAGGGTAGCAGTTTACAAAGTTATCTAACATAGCAATTTTTTAAAAAAAATTCCATTTCAAGGCAGTGGTTCCAAACTGAGCATGTAGTTTGTCATATAAATAGGACATAGAAGGTGTTAATGCAACAAATCAACCACAGTCCTACATAACCCATGACATATGCTGTTACTGAATCTAATCCTTATGTAAAATAATATGTTTAAGAAAAATGCACTCAGAGATGCCACTCAGAGTGACAAGAAGATCACTTCTCTGCAGTGATAGGAAACTTGCTCTTCTTGCACTCTCCTTAAGTTTTTAAAAAAAATTAATTAATTAATTAATTAATTGTTGGCTGTATTGGGTCTTTGTTGCTGCATGCAGGCTTTCTTTAGTTGCGGCAAGCGGGGGCTACTCTGTTGCAGTGCACGGGCTTCTCATTGCGGTGGCTTCTCTTGTTGCGGGACATGGGCCCTAGGTGCGTGGGCTTCAGTAGTTGTGGTGCACGGGCTTAGTAGCTGTGACATGCTCTAGAGCGCAGGCTCAGTAGTTGTGGTGCGCGGGCTTAGTTGCTCCGCGGCATGTAGGATCTTCCCAGACCAGGGCTCGAACCTATGTCCCCTGAATTGGTAGGTGGATTCTTAACCACTGTGCCACCAGGGAAGCCCCTCTCCTTATCTTTTGAGAGAGTGAGAGCTAGAATCGAAGCTCCAGGAGGCTGGGGGGTGACCCGCTGGGTGAGTTTGGGCTGAGCTGGGGCTCCTGGCAGGAGTGTCACTCTGGAGGAGAGGTGTCCACTCCCTGTAAGTCAGTTTTCTTTTCTTTTGAAAGACCCAGGGATTATTCGGTTTGTTTCTCTTCCATTGCCTCCAAAAAGAGTCAAATATTGGCATGACGATTCAGCATATGCCAATTTATACAGTATTTAATCAGTGGAGGAAGTGTAAAGATTGACCCTGCTAAATTTAGACAGAGTCTGTTCAGTCTTCTCAGATTTCAGGAGCTCAAACTACTTATTAAAAACCTCTCAGTTGGAAATAAAACCATAGATCTGTTGGCCTTTTGCTGAACCATTAAGCCATAGATACCACTTTTACTGAATAGGGTATAACTTCAATCGTTGAGAAGGAGATTATTTGCAGTGGTACATATCACCATAGTAACTGGATTTTCAAGCAGGGCTGTTGAAATGGAACTTAAAAGTCACACAGAAACAGGTCTACCTTGCACTGGCTTCAAAAGCATCATGCTGGAGAAAGGCAGAGATTCATTCATAGATTACATGCCATTTGATCTATGATTGCTCAAAGGCATGGGGGAAAACTATGGGCAATATGCATGTTCATATCAATATGTTGCAAAATTAAGATGAAATAATATGTATTCCACCACTGACTTGCCCTAAGCAAACAATCCAATAAACAGCCTCTTCTCTCATAGCCTTGTGGCTTGAATTAATGCAACATTTATGAATACATAAAACTAACATTAGAGTAGATTCTTTCAACAATTTTAATTAGCATTCCAGGACTTATTCACCCTAAAACAACAAATCTTTACTGTGTCCTCCTATGTACTGTGTAGTCATTGCTGGGAAGAGAGGTGCTTATTGCTACAGCAAAGTTACAAAACGTGTAATAAGAATTTAGTAGGAAAATCAATATCAAATTTTAGAACTAAAAGGAAGTACAGATTGTAAAGTTGTAAAATCTTAAATATGAGAGAAGCTCAGAGAGAGACCACTGGCAATGACTCTAATTTTCAAGGGAGGAAACAAAGTTACACAGTGGTTAAGCAACTTGATGGAGGTCACACAGCTAGTTACATGTGGAACTGAGGCTAGAAGCCAAATATTCTGACTTTTGAATCAGGAGATTAAGAGAAACATGGCAAATTAAAGATGGAGGGGTTCTACATGAGTTGCTCACAATTTAAAGAAGAAAACAGAACGAATACACATGAGACAACTAGAATATAATTATAAAATGTCAGGGGCTTAGAGTTAAGGGTGAAGGTGTTCCTGCTGAATTTCCTTTATAATTCCTTATTAATTTTCAAGTCCCATGGCTTCTAAAATTATGTTTTGCAGTTTATGAGACTGCATTTTTTTTTAAAGCTAAACAACACAGAAAAGCAGACGGAAGCTATAAGAGACATCCATGGACCAATTAACAACTGAAACTTGTTAATTTACTAATATTTACAAGTCTTTTTTCACCTCCTTCCTTTCCTCTCTCTCTTTCTCATTCTCTTTTGTTCTTTCTTTCCAGATAAGAGGAATATTTCATTACAGATTAAGTTGATGCTCTTGTTTCTCACTCCCCATTTAATTTCCCTCCCAGACCAACTCCCAGGCAATCACTATCATAAATGCATTTTCTGGTAAGTATTTAGTGAACCCCTACTCTGTGTCAGAGGGAATTCTAGATGCTTGAAAGACATCGTTAAAAAAAAAAAAAAAAAAGACTAACGTTTCTGACCAAGAATATTTTACATTTTAGATGAAGAATTTGATGTGTATCCATTTTTAATTTGTATGATGCCTATAAGTATATATGCAAATGAATAACATGTTGTTTCTATTTCTGTGTGCTTTTAAATGCATGCAGTTTATCTCACACTCTATGTACTAATCTGAAACTGCATCTTGCTTTTTCTTCTCAGCATTGTTTTTGAGATCTAGTAGTGCTGGTAGACATAGATCACATTTATTTTTAGCTGTTTTAAAGTACTGATATTGTATTTATTGATTCCTCTACTGAAAGTCATTCGGAATATATCAGATTATAACCATTGGAAGAATGCTGTAATGACATCCTTGTAAGTGTCTCCTATACACATATTTAAGTCTCTTGAAGGTATTTATCTAGACATGGGTTTGCTAGGTAACTCCTTTTCAATTCTCTAAATGCTGCTGAATTATTTACTCTAGTGATCATACTGTTTGATACTCCCATCAGCAGTGATTTCTACTTAGAAAGTATCTATAGACCACAGTCATATATTTGACTTTGACATATATTTGACACTGACATATGTCAGAGTTCGTGTTTTTGTGTTTTGCACGGAGGAGAGTATTTATGTGAAAAGCACTTTGACAAAAGTAAATCTGGAGTTTTTACTGATTTACTAAAGAATGACCTAAGATCTACATTCTAGAAAGTGATTAGGAAAGTCATTTTTATATTATGGGACAGAAATCTTAACTCCCAGCCTTAATAAGTAGGAAAAGCTGGGCTCAGTCCTTCCCTATGTAGGTTAGTTTGACTGAAATAAAATAAAGCCAAACCTTTAAAGAAATAAAATCATAGGTGATACAAAAATACTAGAAATAATGCATTATCAAATGAGGGTACAAATTTAATGACATGATAAATTGAAAATTGCAAGAAAATTGTCTAAAAATTGGATTCCAGAGAGTATTTTTGAAGTTGTGTTATAAGACTGAGTTCTATAGTTAAAACCAGACTAGAATGAGAAAAAAAAAAATCTTCTAAATACTGGTAAAGAGCTGATGCTGAGAAAGAGTTAGAAAACAGACTCAGAAAAAATTTTTTTAAACAAGAGAGCACTTTTTCCAATCAAGAAAGCACAATGTCATATTTAAGTTGAAATTATTTATAATTCAGAGAAAATTATACAGTTTCTGGTTATTAAGGTAAGAGTTTATCTGATAATAAAATTGGATGGATTTATATGTTTAATTATATAAATTATAGTCTTTTAAATTCCAGAGTATTTTAAAATGATCTAATACATCCTTGAATCATATAATGATTTTTAAAATTCATGGCAGAGATAAAAGTTTACAGAGAACATTTCTGAGTCTCAGTACCTTCCCTCCACAACTTTATTGGGGAATAATTGACAAATATAACTGTATATATTTAAAATGTAAAATGTGATGATTTGATATACATATACATTGTGAAATAATTACAATGCCTTTCTTTTTTTATCTCAAAATCCATGGCCCTGGAGGACTTATGGCCAAGGGGTTTTTCCATAAACATCTTGTAAGAGAAGTGCATGATGTTGTCAAGAAGATAAAAATTCCATAGGGAGGGACTATGGGGCAAGTTTTGAACAAGAGGGAGCTTAGATGCTAATAAATATCTAAGAAGGGCTTGGTGTTTTCCTATGTACAAGAAAATTAACCATTCACCTGGACTCACAGGAATCTGGTGTATACAATGAATTTATAGTTATTGAAGAACAGAACACAATGCCCTGAGGACTGATACCTCTTGGCCATCACTCTCAGCCTCCCCATGCTCATGCAGCTGGCTGTGAGCACATTCCTCGACCAGTATTGGTGGCGTAAGATCAGTCAATTACCCAGACATCTTAGGAAGTCACACCAAGGGCCCTAACCTAAGTCATAGGGCTGCCCCTCCAGGTATCTGATCAGAGAAGGCTGGAGGTAACCCAGTGTGTTTCGCTTAGGTCCGGAGGGGTTTTGGACAGCATCTGAATATTACCCATGCACAAGAGAAAAACACAGCAGTAGTTGATAAAGATCTTATAGACCAGAAATAGCATTACATTACTTGGGAGAATAATGCAGCAGCAAGTTTGACTGCAATCTGTGAATGGAGACTGGATGAGAAATCAGATGGCCTCCAGGTTCTAAAAACTGGAGACCAGCCATGCACAAGGACAGTCAGAGGAGCTGGCATGAGTCTATGTAAGACTCATTGTGTGAGCCTTCTCAAAACTTGTACACAATGGTAGGGGCTGAAAGGGAAATAAAAGGTGACTCAGAAAATGTGTCAATTGACTGAGAAAACTCTGAGTTATTTTTTTACTCTGAATTGACAAAGATTAAGTAGATATCAGATAGAACAGAGGTTCAAGACAGAAAGTAAGTGCAATTATAGAAAATTAAATTGACATTTTTTGCACATTTGAGTCCATAGCCTAAGAAATCTGTATTCCTCTCAGATGAGCTTAATACTCTTGATAACATATATTTATATGACAGGACTAAGAAAGATAAAAGAGTTGAAAGCACCGATTAGCTTTTAAAATATAATTGAACTGAGCTTACTTCAAATTTTAATTTCCTAATTCCTGTAGGTTAAAGAGTAATATAAGCTAATATGAGTTATTATGTGCTTCTGAAGTCTCTGATAGCAGAAAACTTTTAAAATTATTTCAAATCAATTTTAGTGAATGATGTTTTAGAAATGTAAAATCTTTATTGATTTTTGAGAGGCTAAAAAATCTGGTTCTCAAATATAAAAGATGCCTTAGTTGAAAAAAAATCTCAAAATATGTAACAGCTAGTTTTATAATGAATTTAAAATGGCTATAAGTTCCCTTTGATGATCATTTATTATTCATTTGAATAATTATAAAACAAGAAGAGGGGTATGTTTTCTATTGATTGTATTATCAGTGTAAGTACAACAAATTGCCATACTTATCTCTCTTCCTAAATCTGTGTGTCCCTGGGGACTTCCCTGGTTGTCCAGCAGTTAAGACTCCACCCTCCCAATTCAGGGGGCCCAGGTTCCATCCCTGGTCAGGGAACTAGATCCCACACACTGCAACAAAGATCCCAAGTGCTGCAACTAAGACCTGGCACAGCCAAGTAAATAAATGAATATTAAAAATAAAATAAAACCATGTGTCCCTGATTTTACATATCCATTTGGGAGTTTGGTTTATTATGAACATAATTTGGAAAATTCAATGGAGACTGTCAAAATTTAAAATTCAAGACAATATTTATAGATACCATCAGGAGAAACACTGCTTTTTTCCCAAATCTGTGGCTTACTTTCTGAGGCAAATATTGTTAGTCACTTATGTAATTTTCATTATCCCCTTCCTTCTTCCTAAGGGAATCCAAGTTTGCGTCTCCCTTAAATCCACCAAACACAACACTTAGAAGTGACATTTTAAGAAAATTTTCCCTGAAGACCTGAGGATTCCATAATAAGATTATACACCAGAATACGAAAATTTAGAGTGCTATGAGAGAAATAGGGACTCCTAGAGTTCATCACCCTGCCGTTCTCATCTTAGGGGTCCCCCAGACTGGCTCCTTCTCAGCCCCAGGCCTGTGTCCTTATGACTGTGGCCTATTCTCTGAACCTGGGTTCTTTGAAAGAGTCCTCCATCCCTGGACTTCAGAATCCATTCCTCCTGGTCCTAGATTTTTTCCCATCATTACTTATCACCCATTTTCTTCAAAGGAAACATCCCACTCATTTCACAGGATATGGCCAGGCCTCCATGTCTTAGACAGAGTATATCCCTACTATGTAGGAATGAGGTCATAAAATGTTGTACCCTGATATGGAAAAAAAAATTTTTACCGAAATAAATGTGGTATTTTTGAATATTAACAATATTTTCTCCCTAAATATTTAAAGTATATTTAATTTACCATGAGTTTTGAAATTACAATATTAGGAAGCCCTGTGGCTGAAAATGTAGGTGATTAGTTGGTAACATTGAGAAAAGAAATTTGAAAAATAAAGCCTGGATAGTCTGCTTCAAAAATATCTGAGATTTAATGCTATAATCTTAGTGTGCATTTTTAAAAACTTCTTAGCTTGAAATATCTCTAGACAAAGACTAAAAGTTAAGTTATTTTATATTTATGTAAATATCATTTTGGCATCATAAACTCCTTTTTCAGTGATTTGATTTGTGACCTGGTCTTCCGGTGTTTGTGCAATCAATGGTGGGCATCAGTAGTCCTTCCACAATAGATCTTCCACTAAAAGTAGTAATGAGACTTTATATTTATAAATTAGATTCTCAAGAGTTCAGTTACTGAGAATCCATTTTCCAGAGTCTGATCATCTCTTGGTCAAGTTATTCAACCTCTTTGAGCTTCAGCACTCTGTCTGTGAAATGTCAATTTTAAATACCATCTGTTTTATTTATATCTTGCCTCATCGGAAAACACTTCTAGAAGAACAAATATAAAAAAGAATAAAAATATGAATACTGAAAGAGAATATATATTAGGGAATTCAAGAGTACACATGGAAACTTAGTGCCTGGGAAAGTAATCATATAGTCAGTCTCTTAAGTGTAAAAGGATAAAACTGACTACTCTATCTGTTTAAAGTGGTTAATAACATTACCTGTTTTATAGAGTTGATGAATGACCTAATCTATGTCATATCCCTGGGACATCACAGGATTTATCAAATGTAAGTTTTCTTCCTCCTGGGAAATTGAGGAAACGTGGGTTTGTCACAGAACCTTGGACCTGTGGTGATGTCAAGACATGGAGCTTGGTGGGGTCTCTGCTCCATTGTAGAGATAAAAGGGGAGATGGATTATAATAACACAGTATATAATGTTTGTGTATTTGTTCCATACATTCGTATGAGAAAGTAAAAAATACAGAACTAAGCAGAGCTGGGAGGCTGTGCGACCCTAAGAGAGTAGAACAGGCACAATGGGAAGAAGCTGTATCAGATTGATTTCTGCTTAATGTAAGACTTTTATCACATGCAAAGTCACCAAATGTGGCATATCTTGCTTCAGGAAACCGTGACTATCTCATCCCTGGAGGTGTCTATATGTAAGCCAGACATTCCATTGGCTGGAATGCTATTGAAAGGATTCAAGGAGTGGATGGCTAAATGAACTACTTGAAATATGTATCATGGTTCTGTGATTTTTCTGAAAAAAAAAAAAAGGCATATTGAGTAAAGTGAATTTTAAACAAGTTTGAATGTCAGGAATGAACTTAGATCAATAGAGAACAGGATTATAGCTTAACTCTTTGCTAGTCTTAATATTTATCCTAGCCTGTCATTCTATCCTGTAGGAAGCTCCCTATATCCATCCCATTGCTTTAACTTGCAATTTCCCCATTGTGTTTGACTCTATCCAATTACCATTCTCTCCTCAAAGGAATCTTGCTGACAAATTCAGATGTTGTTTCTTTATAACATAGCAGAATCTATTTGTAGATTGCTTTTCCGGCTTCTAAGACTCTCTTCCTTTTAGTAATTTTTTCTTTGATACAGGCAAAATACTTCTATCCCAATCAAAGCTTCACATAGTTTTCTGAAGTAGGGTCTTTACCTTTACCTTTCTTCTTTCTCAGTTGCTTTCAAGAGCTTCTTTCCCAACTTATGCAAAAACAAAACAATCAGCCAACACATTTTTCCTAGCCTGTGTTCTAGTTCCTGTTTTGTTCTCTAGCTTCTTGAGTCATCACATTGCTCCTTTCCTCACTTCATGACATTCTCTGGATTCTTTCAATTTTGAAATAAGTGGTTTAACACCTACAAAGCCACCCATTGTCTTTTGTTTCAAGTTCCTGCTGAAAGCTTATTCTTATGACCCTATTATTTTCTTTAAATTCCCTAGGAGATAAAAGTCAGTTAAAAAAATTCTAGAAGCAAAAAGAATAATGAATAAACTCTCCCCTAAAAGATGTAATGATGACCCTCTGAAGCTTGCTCATAGATTAGGATATGACTAGCACTCATGAGGAGATAGCATCTCATTAATTGCCTGGACCACAGTTCTCTCTTCACTTTGCAAGCTTTAAAATGGAGTTAATGTTTTATTATTGATATCTTTGTATATGAAATTATGGAGCCCAAGATTTGGTTTTCTAATATCACTAAGTTATAGAATATTTTATGTTTTAAGAGGTTTTTTTTAATGTTTCATAATCTCACTGTATGTTCACCATAAACCAGAGGAGTGGGCAAAACAAGTATTATGATTCCCATTTACCAGGTTAGGTCACTGAATGTCTAAAGAGATTACGGGGTTTTATGAAGACTGCAAGACTACATGATGCGTCCAGAACTCAAGTTCAGGTCTTTTGTCTCCTGTCCCATCACTGCTCCCTAAAATTTAAATATCATTTCATTTCAAGTCAGGCAGACCACTTTATCTGTAATCTTTAAAAATCTTTTCTCAGAATTCATTTCTCTGTCCAACATCTTTTAGTAAAAACCCAACATTAATTGCCATTTGTGTAAATCTTAAATGAAAAAAATCTGAAGATCTCTAGATCTAGAGACATTTAATTTGATTACAAGTACATTTTTAAGTCACCTGTTTCTATTTGTTGGAGTGTAACTGTATGATTGGCTGCAACAGACATTCGATTGATAGAATTTGAGGAGCAGTTACTTATTTTCAGTATTTCACATGCACACGTTTGCTGAATACATTGAGGGAAGAATACATTTTAGCTAACTAGGGTATTTAGAAGTGGACAAGAGTAGCTCCAATCATAACTCTTTTTTCTATTTTAATTTCCATGTGCCAGAGCAGCTTGTTTATTTATCACCTATCTCAGACAAACAGCCTACTATTTAAAGGGTTTTTAACTTCTCAGAGTCTGATGACTAATCAATCACTGGAAAGTTATTCCAACATGAAAAATAAACATTCTTTATAACTCTGAAGTATTTTTAACTTAATACCAAGGGTTCTCCCTAATGAAATAGCAACTTTTTATAGGAATAAATGTAGTAAGTAAACTCTGAGTGAAAATTAGAATGAAAAGTTTACATATTTTTATACTGACTATTGAAATAAGAACAGCAAGCACACACATTTTCACTTTCTTTGTAGGAAATAAATATGTAGTTTTTTTAAAAAAGAAAAATCTGAATATTATTGCCCTCCCATGGAAAAATACAGCTTTCCCCTAATATTGTAAGTAAAGAGTTTCTGAAAAATAACAGAATAAAATATATTAAAAAAAAACCAAAAAGCTTTTACTCCAGGCTATTATAATGAAGGAAAAGTGTTACAAATGTGAACTAATGAAGTACAAAGTAATGAATATTTAATTTGTATAATTTACCAAAGTGCTTTTAGAAATCAGAGCTACATTCTTCATAAACATAATGTTCATTAGGCCTTAACTGTAGCTTGCATGCAATTACCATATCCTCCTATACAGCTTCAGCATCATATGGCATTGAGTAAAGCCCCTCTGAGAATATCTTGAGGGCAAAGAGAGAAAAAGAGAAGAAAAACTGTTAGGGCTGTGAAATTTGAATAGCTTAGCTTTGACACGGAAAACATAGAAGATGCATACCTGGAGGGTGGGCAGCCAGCACTTGTGTAGCAAACAGAATGGCCTCCCCTGGGCTCCCTACCCTTCTGGCAACAGTGTCTTGAAGGGTTAAACTAAACAAAATACAAAATTAGTTTGATGGCTTAGTAGGACACATTATCACATTCTTAAAAGTAAGAGGAGTGCTGCTTAAAATCTGACTGATAACATAGATTAAGCAGAGCAGTTTTCAGCAGAAACAAACTTGCAATGTGATATGAATTTTAATAAGAGCACTGATGTAGCTCACATAGACTTCGGAGCCCAAGAACCTTCACTCTTTGTCTATTATTATATAATAGAAGGTGATGATATTTTCTCTTAAAACACACCTCCTCTCCCTTTCTATTCCTTTATCAAGTTGGCAGCCAAAAATGCCCCTGTCATTAGGAGGTGAGACAAAATTTTTAAATTTTATTTGAGGAAAGTTTTTGAAATAGCTAAAGAAAATCAAACTTATCAGTAAAATGCATGATATTCTAATATTTTTGAAATCTGGAAATCACTTTTAATAAGGTAAGTTTGACAGAAGAGATTTCATAACTTTGAAAACTCTCTTTCCCCTTTCCCTTTGCCTTGTTAATGTTTATCTTCATTATTCTGGGTCCACATAATTCAACATGCAAGAAATTATTCAATGTGGCCCTGCAGTTGATCCAGCCTCTAATTACTAATTTCAGCACAAGCCATCCAAGGAGAATCACAGAGCATTTTAAATGTAACAGAGATGCCCTCTTCCTTGGAAAATGGTCTGTATGTGATTATAATAAAAGCATAATAGCACTATCTGAGAGATGCAAAGAGTTTGAGGATAAAATGAAAGACCTGAGTCTAAATTAACATGGAAATCATTAGTGTATAGGCCTGCCAAGGATTTCCATTAAAAATGTTTAGAGAAAAATAATTTGACAAATTATGTATTTTATGAGCAAAAATATGCAACCTGCTGCATTTGGCACTCTGTCCTTCCATTTGTGAAAGAAAGGTAAATTGCCTTTGCCGTGAGTCACTGTAATTGGATTTTGATTCCTCCAACAGCACTGACGATTAGCTGAGATGCCCACCTGGAAGCACTCGGTGACAGCTGGCAGGTATGGCCTTCAGGGAGCTCGTGTCTATCAGACTTAGATCCTATTCGAGTGAAGGGAGAATTCTCAGGAGAGCATTTTGGCAACTTTAAGTTATCGTTTAAGAAATCTATTGGCAAAGATCTTTCATTTAGCTTGTCGTTTGGAGAAGCAGGGAAATGCAAACTCACTTTAGAACAGGAATAAACTCATAATTGAGATGGCCACAGTGAATGCATTATGCGACTAAGTCCTGGAGGAAGAATTTGATAGGGTATTGGATTCTACACAATAAAAGGATTATGGAGTTCTAGTGCCAGAGATTTAAAAAAAAAACAACCCTCTCACTTTTCTTGACCTGAATAAATGAACTGGAGGATAAAGACTACCATCCAGATAATTTTATAGACCCCACAACATTTTAAAGAATTGGAAGGGATCTTAAAGAACTTAAGGGCACTCAGTTTAAAGCATAAGCAGAAAGTCTAGTTGGGGACACCCAGTATTCAAATGACAGCTTGTGCCATTATAACGTAGGAATGAGTGAGATTGCCAAGGGACAGAGTGAGGAAAATCCTGAAGGCAGAGGAAAGTAAGAGAGAAAGAGGGGTGATATTCACTGTGGATGAATTGAGGGGAGTGGAGGCAATTCATGTAATATGGTCTTTATCTTCTCAAGTAGGAGGCAAGACACCCATTTGCTGAAAGTGACGAGATGCACATGCATTTGGGAACTCTATATGAGTGGAAAAAGCAGGAAAGCTGTTTAACAAAAATTACATGAAGTTAGAGTCAGCTAGAGATAAACGATTGCCCAGCAGTCTTGATAGGCCCGCGGATGTTGGGTAATGTGGATTGGTAGTAACGGCAGCTGGCACGATTATGTGTTTTTTTTCTAACACTGCTCAGCTGTCAATAGTAAGAGAAGAGTGATCTGATGATTGACATTACCCAAGGCTGGAAATGGCCATGATGGATATTTTCAGGTTTGGAGTGACCTTTAAAACACCAAATAACAAGAGTTAACATATATGTAGGATGTACAGGGTAAAAAGATTTAGGCAAAATCAAGCTGTCCTCATAAACAGTTCTGACAGTCATGTGTCTCTTTTCCTTGACTGTACTTGTCAATTTTACGGTCTTATACAGCAGAGCTACTCTTAACTAATGTTATCTGGAATAGCCATTTGGTGGGTTAATTTAAAAAATTCTATTAAAGTGAAGAATCATAAAAAAGTTAGAGTATACAAACATCATTTTATTTTACCTTAAAACATGTTTATTCTCCAAAATGTTTAATGTAGAACATAGATTTTTTTTTTAGGATATAAATCTAATCATATTCATAAGATCTTTTATCCCCTCTTTTACATAAACCGTACACATAATATATCATCTATAATTTCCATACACTGCATCTGAGTTCAAAATTCTTGTGGATTTCTCTAATTTTAAAATAAATGCCACAGTGATGATGCTGTGATGGTTAATTTTAGGTGTCAGCTTGACTGGGCCACACAGAGCCCAGACATTTGGTCAAACATTATTCTGGATATGTCTGTGAGGGTGTTTCTGGATGAGATTAACATTTAAATTGGTAGACTCAAGTAAAGCAGATGGCCTTCTCTAATGTGGGTGGGCCTCATCCAATCAACTGAAGACTTGAATAGAACAAAAAGGCTGAGTACAGTAAGTCCCCTACATACGAACGAGTTCCATTCTGAGAATGGTTCGTAAGTCCAATTTGTTCGTAAGTCCAACAAAGTTAGCCTGTAATAGGTTTATAATACTTTTCACACAAATAATACATAAAAAACAAACAAAAAATAAAGAAAACATTTTTAATCTTACAGTACAGTACCTTGAAAAGTACAGTAGTACAGTACAACTGCTGGCATACAGGGACTGGCATTGAGTGAACGGGCAAGAAGAGTTACTGACTGGAGGAGGGAGGAGAGGTGGGAGATGGTAGAGCTGAAGGATTTTCAGCAATAGGAGATGGAGGGCAAGCTGCAATTTCACTTACACTTGATGTTGATGGCCAGGTTCTGGTTCCTTGCTGGATTCAGTTCGATCTACCCTCTCGAAAAAACGATCCAGTGATGTCTGGATAGTAGCTCTTTTTTTTCTCCTCATAAATGACACGGTAGCACTGGATTGCATTCTGAACGGTTGCTGCAACCTCGGTGTACCATTCTACATTTGGATGCTGTGCCTCAAAAACTAACAGTGCCTCCTCAAATAAAGAAAATCCCCTTGCTATTTCCTGTGTCATGAATCTCTTCAGTTCTTCAGTTACTTCTTCCTCTCGTGTCTCTTCGTCCTTTCTCTGGGCCTCCAATTCCATCAGGTCTTCATTAGTAAGCTCCTCGTGTTGCACAGCAAGGAGTTCAATGAATGCAGCAGATCTAGCTTGAAATAAAGATACGGTACTACTGTACTCTATACAGTACTGTACAGTAAAGTACACAAAGCACAACCACTTGGAAAGGATGCACGCATGTGACAATGTACGCCAGACACATGAACTAATTTATGTGATTGGACATGCAAATGCCCTTTCGCATCTTTGAAAGTTCACAACTTGAGGTTCGTATGTAGAGAACTTGCTGTAAAAGGGAATTCCTCCTGCCTGACTGTTTGAGATAGGACATTGGTATATTCTGATCTCTGGTCTCCAACTGAAATATTGACTCTTCTTGGGTCTTAACCCTGCTGGCTTTCAGACTGGAACTACAAATTAGCCCTCCGTGTCTCCAGCTTGCCAACTGCAGATCCTGGGACTTCTCAGCTTTCATAATTCTCTGAGCCAATTTCCTAAATATCTTTCTATATATGTAATGTATACATACACTACTACTGGTTCTATTTCTCCAGAGAACCCTGACTAATACAGATGTCTAAATTTTTAGCAATTGATTATTCTTTATAACCCTGTCTTTCCAAAGCATTCAATTACTCATAAAAACAATTTTCTTTCTTCCCACACTCACATTTTACTAGTATACATGCTCTTTAATTAAAAGATGAAACTTTGATAACAGCTACACTGTCATGATCTGTTTGAGAATAAATTCAAGCTGTGGAAACAGAAGTATGTGGAAGATCCAGTGGAAGAAAAGAGTTCTGGCTATAAATGGGGGGAGAGGGTAAACCCAATCATGAACAAGCACGTTACATTGAAAATCAAGGTAAGGTATTGTAACCCAGCCTGGTATGCTTCTCAAGATACTAGATCAACAACATGTGGAGTGGTGTATTAGATCTTCCACTTCACTTTTGGAAAACCTGTCTTATTTGTGTAAAGGAAGACCGGGGAGCCAAGGCTTTGAGGTTTAATAAAGTCATCATCTGGTACTGCAATCTACTGCCAAAGATCCGAAATATTCCAGACCAGCTCAGGGTTTCATTTACTCCTTATTCAGGCCACCTTACTGGTGTCCACATATATTCTCTCTCTCTCTTTCTCTTTCTTAAAGTCTTCAGGACATATATCCTTCAAGGCCATAGCTTTTTAAATCTTTTCTTGTGGGACACTTTCTCTCCTGGTGAGAACTTCAGGTACCCATGCAGAATGGATTGTCACCATTCATGCTGCCACCATCAAGACAACATGGCTCACAAGATGTCTCGGTCTAGACCCATAATACACTGCAGTTTTGGTGAAAGGAGGAAAGGTGTTTTGAGGTGCTATAGAAACCAAACTAGGAAGAAATGATCAGAGGATCCAAGCTGGATAATGAACTTAGAGAAAAGGGAAGGGCCAAGTGTTTGAAAGTGAACGGAAGAGGTAATGGTTAGAAAAGAATCTTTCCCTTGTGAGATAGCAGAATAAGTGATTGAAAGTGATGATGAGGCCTGTGGAAAGAATGAGGAAACACCACTTGGAAACATATTTGAAATGAATTTGGAAATCACAAGGCCAAGGATCTGTGAGGCGAGTGTGTTTAATATTTTCACATAATGAGCTTATTGTTGATTAAAATTTTCAGTTACTTTTTATGCTAGTGCTTTCAATAGTAGAAAATATTTTCATCATAATACATCTAAGAAAGCTAGGATTTTATGTTTCTGGATAATTACCCCAGATCTCTACTTCAGTTTATGGTGAGCCTATGTAGAAGCCAAAAAATCAGAAGTGTTAATTCATTGTGATTTTCTAATCTAGGAAGAATATAAAACAAGGTCCCTTGAATTCAGCTAATTGCCCATATACCTCAAGGTTATACCACTTAAAATCACATGAAGGGAGGGCTTTTGAGAGGGAAGAGGTATCTTCCAGGGTATAATCTTCAAAAGTTCTTGTTTTCCTAAATATCTTTTGTTTCTGACTAATAAACTATTGCAATCTATGATCTAAATGTACCAAGTGTGGGGCTTAAATAGCCTATTGACAGTATCGAGTTCAAAATATCTATTGCTCATTAGTAGAATATACATTAGTAATTAATTCATTATGATTTAGAAATTGTTTAAATAAGAATGAAGCCATTATTAGAGGTCATTATATAAGATGTCTGCATCGTTGCCCTTGGGACCTCACTGTTTTTCAGGGGGATCAGTACTAGGAAGGCAGTAGGCAAATGTGGGAAGTCAATAGAAACTTCAGCCTGGAAATCAGAAGAGAAAAGTAGGACCAAAGAACCAGTGATTGTTATGTGATCAATTAGGTTGATTTTGTTTCCAGGACATCAGTACTTCCATCGAGCTAAATAACAACTTCCTCCCCAGTCTTTATCTCACAGGCTTAAAAACAATGGTCAAAGACCCTTTTGGGACATATTCAACCTCCACTGCCCAGATATGACTTTAATTCCTGCATGACCCTGATTCTTTTTCCTATTTTCCTACCCGGTTATGTGAAGATCTTTCTTGTCCTTTCATGTGTTTGAGGTCTTCTGCTGGTGTTCAGTAGGTGTTCTGTGAAAATTGTTCCATTTGTAGATGTATTTTTGATGTATTTGTAGGAGGAGGTGAGTTCCACATCCTACTACTCCCATCTTGATTGGAGCCCCTGCATGACCCTGGTTCTGATAGCTTTAGAAAACGATAAAATTGCACACTGATAATCATTACCTAAACCTGCTGCCCACTCATTTGACTCTAATCTTGACACTGCAACTCCCTTTTGCCAGTAGCCTCTTGAATCCCACATTACACCGTATACCCCAGACCCACTGGAAATAGAAGGAGACATTTGAGGCACTCCACTCCCAAACCAAGTCTTCAGTAAAAATGATGCTCCAACGTACAATCCAAACTTCTTTCTTTTAAAATATTCTTTTGAGAGTCAGGATCTTGGGGCTGGATTTACCACGGCTAAATAAAGATGAGGGGGAAAAAGCTATATATATATATATATATATATATATCCAAAGTGTGTGTATATATATATATACGTGATATATGTATCATCTGTATAATTACTTTAAACTCCAAGTTTCTTGTGCCAATATATAAATGACAGACGTGGTTTACATTTCCTAACTTATAAAATAGGAGGGATAAAGTATTTATTTCCCTAAGTGCTTTAAATCATAGCTAATGATAAGTAATTACAAGTAATCTCTCAAGATGAAAAACATCATTTAAAAACATAATTTTTTATGATTTAACTTTTTCATTGCTCTAAAGAGGGTGCAGACATATACCTTCTATTACTGTGGGCAAACCTCTTTGCTTAAGTCTCACTGTTTGAAATAAACTTTGTCTCAGTCTAGTTTGAGGAAAGCTCAGCCTTGACTGGTAACCTTGACTGTTACTACCTTCGTGTCACTTAAGAAAGGAAACTGTAGCAAAAAAAAAAAAAAAGATACAAGTGAACTTATTTACAAAACAGAAACAGACTCACAGACTTAGAAAACAAACTTATGGGGAAGTTCACCAAAGGGGAAAGGTCAGGGGGAAGGGATAAACTGGGAATTTGGGATTGACATATACACACGACTTCACTACTTTATTTAAAATAGATAGCCAACAAGGACCTACTGTATAGCAGCGGGAACTCTGCACAATATTCTGTAACAACCTAAATGGGAAAAGAATTTGAAAAAGAATAGATACAGGTAAAAAAAGAAAAAAAGAAAAAGAAAAAAATTGAATCAAATCAAAACCCTATAAATAAATCACATACGAAAACTGAGCAAATCATCATTGTCATATATATAAAAAGAATGACATTTCAAGTCAGTGAAGAAAATATGTATCATACACTGAATAGCATTGTGACAATGTGGGATAGTTATCTGAAAAAAAAAAGTTGGATATAACCTCATATTTTCTAACAAAATAAAATTCTGTTGAATTAAAAATAAAAAGCACAACAGTAATCGCTCTGGGTCACCAAGCATTCTTTGAACTTTTGTTACTAATCAAATAACAAAAGGAAGCTAAGCCATAGTTTGGGGAGCCAAGAGTATGATATAGTGGTTGAGAACACAGGCTTTGGAGTCAGACAGACTACTGCCACAGGACACTGCATTATTATTCCAAAATATTTTCTCCCTACAGTCTCTGCGCATGGGGGATACACACATCCTATCACCTTCTTGGTCAGTGGAATGTGAGCGGGAGTGATCCAGTTCATGGTCAACCACCTGAGCTCTTCCTCCTCTGCCTTGGGGCCAATGATGTCCCAGATAAAGGCTACTCCTTCAGCTCTAATCCCTGAATGAAGGGGGAGTGAAGCAGGGCCACAATTCCCTTGTAACCAACACTAACATAAGTGAGAAATAAACTTTAATAAACTTTGTTAGTGTAATCCATTGAGATTTGGGGATATTCTTACCATTAAACTAGCCTGTTCAGAATGATACAGAAAATTGTCCTGGAAGTAGAATCTCTGCCATTAAAAAATGCCTGAAATATATGACTTGTTTTGGGACTGGTCAGAGGGGGGCAAAGAAACTCATTGCAGGCGGGAAGCTATTGAATGCAGTAGTGAAACAGTTAGCAAAACGGTTGCCCACAGTGGCTTGGAAAGCAGACAATGTATTTAATTAACTTGTAACTTTAGGTGATGAGAAAGTAGAACGTTTGTAGCATAAACTGGTCACTATTGGTTGTATTTGATAAGGTACTTGAAGAAAGAATCAACTGATTTATAAGAAGAAGTAAAAAGGAATAGAGAGAATCCAGAAATTCTGGGACTTGTGTTAAAAACCAAACATGACAAAACTGAGAAAAGCTTTGAGCTACAAAGACTGATAAAAACCCCAGTTCTTGGCAAAAACCAAATCAAGGGTGTGACTTCCATGTTCTTTGTTGAAATCTGAATCAATTCAGCTGGTCTCCAGGAAATTCTTTCAAATGGAAAACATGGCTCAAGGTAAAGAGACTTCCAGACTATCCCACAGAAACCTGATAGGCTCAAATTATTAGCTATTAAAGGGGACATATCTGGAAAAGAACTGGTGGTGTGACTACTGGCATATGGAACTGACTGGAATTAAGCAGATACAGAGCTAATCTTCTGTGGGCAAGAAGCAGGCAGCCAGAGCTGCAGGACCTCTAAGGAGCGCCGTTTCCAATGTATTTTTTAGATGAAACCAAGGAGGAAAAGGAAAACAAAGGATCACCCGGAGGGCAGAGACAAGGTGACTGAGAACACTGAGAGCCGTCTCCTGGAGAGCTACTTCCAGGGAACAGAAACAGTTAATAGAGGAACGTTCCCCACCTCTAGGGTGAGGGACTCTTGCCAAAACTGCCCAGCGTCATTCCAGAATTCTTGTGGGCCAAGGACCGCTGTGTGGTTTCCCTTTGTCTTCTTTCCAAACGGGAGAATTTATTGCCATTATCCTGTTCCTATGCCGTCAGTCTATGCCAAATGTGCAGTGATATGCTGATAAATGTGGTACAATTTTCTCTAGTGAAAAAAGCCCCATTGTATAGCATCTGCCTCTTTCTGTGGTGTAAATACTCCAATGACGACCAATTTTAAACTACCAATGTGATGTTTGCAAAATTCCTGAAAATTTTAACAATCGACTCTCCTAAGGATAAGCTAGTTCCAACACACCACTGGTGTGAGGATGAAGCAGACATATTTAATTTGACTGACCGACTGATTGATCGTTCATAGGTCTCAACAACCACAGGAGCGATACCCAGACTAGGTACAAACCCTCACAAAATCCTAGACTTTCAGTCTGGTCTTATGTCAAGATAAAATTTGGGGGTTGACTCCAATAAAGGAAGAAGCAATTAGTTGTAACCCAGATTACAGACTTTGGTAAAGTGTGATTGTGTGCAAACTACGTGCTGCCTCTCTATGGAGGGATGATACATCCCCACCCCACTGAGGTCAGACTTGCTCAGGTGGCTTGCTTCAGGCTGTGAGAAGAAGGGACATGAACTTCTGAGCAGACCATAAGGTCCCAGAGAGGGCTGCCTCAACGGGTGGGATCCTGGAGTGAGCAGGGCAGGGAGCAGAGCCACAGCAGACCCGCTGCCAACAAATAAAAAGTGCACCTCTGTAGTTAAGAGCCATGGAGTGTTTATTGTCTGATTGTTTTTATTTTTTGTTTTTAACTGCAACATAGTCTGATGATATAGTTACTTAATAGCATTGCTAGGATAATTACTTCTTCTCTCAGCCTCTTCTGTACGGAAGGGAATAAGGATACCTACCTCATTAGGGTTTTTGTGATGACTGAAAAAGTTAAAATTTGAAAATGTCTGACACAGAGGAACCCAGGAAGTGAAATTTGTTGTGATCTGGGGATGAAGATGTTGATGATGTCCTATCCTTGGAATTTCGTACTGTGAAGTGTTGTGGTGTGGGTAGTATGTAGTGAGAAGCATTAATCTTCAGGAAAAACCCCAAGGGAGCTTTCTGTTTAGAGAAATAATTGCCCATAAAAGCCTCCAGATAATAAGCATTTTATCAATATTAAATCTTGATGGAATCAAAATACCTGTGCTGGAGCCTAATATTATCACTTAAAATCCAGGTAACCTTGGGCAAGCACCTAGACCTTCTTGAGCCTCTATCTTTTCTATTAAATGAGCAGGATAAAATCTGCCCCACCCAACTCAAGGGATCTTTACCAAAATGCATGAATTTTATCTGAAAGTGCTGTATAAAC
The DNA here is from genome assembly GCF_965194825.1 of Balaenoptera physalus. NCBI lineage: Eukaryota > Metazoa > Chordata > Mammalia > Artiodactyla > Balaenopteridae > Balaenoptera > Balaenoptera physalus. The sequence goes on from NC_138892.1 coordinate 72,222,341, forward strand.
TGTCAAGTGCTATCGTAATGTAAGAGCTTATAAATACTTAACATACTATCTACTTAGTTTTCCCTATTTATGTTCCACATTAAAAAATAACTCCTTTCTATTTCCTGCTTTTCTAAGGAAAAAGACTGAATCTTTTGTTGACATGTCAGTGTCTGCAAAGAAAAATGCCATTTGACTTGTGTGCGCTGAAAATATTATTCTAGTTCCCCCTTTACCAAAACAACCTAAAGGAATACATTCTGCCAGATCATCCCTAATGAGCTGGAGCATGTGTGTTCCCACAGTGAGGAGATGAGGCCAATTTCCTTTGTGCATCTTATAGGATGCAGTTCCAGAGTGGATACTCCAGCTTGTTTTTGTAAGAAGGTTGCCGCCTTTGAATGTTGCAGGCTAGTAACCACCTCTGACAGTTTCCTGAGAGCTTCTAGAAAGTAAAAGTGGTACAAGAATTGGTATCACAGCCTCTCGGAAAATTCTTTTCAAATTGTGCCCCAATTGTGCCAATATATATCTGATTTTTTTTTTTTTTTTTTTTTTTTTTTTTTATATAGCTGCTTTATTTATTTATTTATTTTTAGCTGTGTTGGGTCTTCGTTTGGTGCGAGGGCTTTTTCTAGTTGCGGCAAGCGGGGGCCACTCTTCATCGTGGTGCGGGGGCCACTCTTCATCGCGGTGCGCGGGCCTCTCACTATGGCGGCCCCTCCCATTGTGGGGCACAGGCTCCAGACGCGCAGGCTCAGCAGTTGTAGCTCACGGGCCCAGTTGCTCCCCGGCATGTGGGATCTTCCCAGACCAGGGCTCGAACCCGTGTCCCCTGCATTAGCAGGCAGATTCTCAACCACTGCGCCACCAGGGAAGCCCCTATATCTGATTTTAATGGCTATGCAGTTTCATGATCAGACTTAATACTATTCTATATATTTCGAGAGGATTTTTTTAGTAAAGAAAAATAGATTTTAAGAAATGATCTTTGTATTAAATAAGTCTGGCGTCAGACTGACTTGAATTTATATCCTGTCCAGGCTGCTTACTAGCTGTGTGATCTTATGCAAGTTACTTCACCTCTCTGAACTTTAGTCTCTTCATCTGTAGACTAGGAATAATAATAGGATCTATCTCATAGAGCTGTATGAGGATAAATGAGCAATACAAGTGAAGTATTTAACACATTCCTGGGCTCATAGTTAGAGCTCAATACAAATTCTGTCATACTTTACTGAGTTACTCGTTTTTGCTTATGTAAACAAGGGAAGTGGTTTTGTTTTGTTTTGTTTTTAGACTTTTACTGCTTATTTGCTTTAGTAACTCTTTCTTCAAAATAGCCATTTTTTCCTATTTATTATTACTGGTATTCACAGCCAATAACTGGCCTAAAATGTTATTTGAATAGGCAATATTTCAGGCTTGGTTGTCTCTATCCTAAATTGTGTGATGAAGTACAGAAACACACACTACTCTCTCACACCAATACAAATCTATAGAGAATGCATTAGAAAAATTTTTTTTTCATTTTTGTATATTGCTGTTCCCTGTTTATGTATTCATTTTATTGGTTGATTCATCTTTATTGTTAATTAAACCCTTAAATTACTATCCAAATTAGAATTAAAGTAAAATGTCAAAGCCATTTACATTTCAAAACTAGACATTCCACAAGTACAATTAATCTCAGAGCATTAAAATGAAAGAAAAAAATCACATGAGTGTTAGAATCCTAGATCCAGCAAGAAAAGTAGCTTGTGAAATAAGCTGTGTGGTAGCGAGCTTTAGCCAGGGCATGAGGCAAAAAGTTCTACCTATGGAGAGTGTTGGGGGTCTCCTGCTGAATGAATGGGGCTTGGGAAAATAAATAAGGCTGAGGAAAATAATGAAAATGAAGCCTTCCTCCTCACCTCATTTTCAGACCAATTATAAATTATCTTTGATCATAATCTCCAATATTAGAAATTTCATCAGTTTATTTTTATCATGTGCTAGCATATTCTTGCTCCTTCCTGGGAATAAATGATCTGTTTGGGCCCAGGCCTTTCATTTTGCAAAATTACTATTCCTTTTGCATCTCTCCTGCTGCTCCATATCACTACAGAATATTTGTTAAGTACAGGAAAAATTCATGTTTTCCTCCTGCTTGTCAGGTATAATGTGGAAGAAGGACTAATGAAAACCATTTTTCATGCTTATTCAACAGAGACCGTTAAAATGAAATGAATAAAATGCTTTTTGCTTAAATTGAAACCTGCCCAAATGTTTCTGTAGAGAGTCTTTTTTTTTTTTCAAACTAAACAAGCTGACCTCCCATTTGTTTAGATAACCATTTCTCACATTTCCTTGGGAGTGACTTACTCAAGATGGTAAACTCAACATGTTGACTAGGTCTTTACAGCACCATTAACCATCTGGACTGTGAAAGAAGTGGTCCAATTCGAGGTGAGGAGCACAGACTCCGTGATGCAGTCTGTCACCTCATGTCACTCACAGCCGAAACTGCCTCCAAATTGGCTTCTGGATGAAGGAGAAAGGCAGACTCAGAAAGCAGGGTGGTATAGATGGGGTTCTGGTACCTCTGGCTTCATCCCTCAGTGGTGAGATGGGGTCCTAGTACTTATGGCTTCATCCCTCAGTGGTGAGATGGGGTCCTGGTACCTCTGGTTTCATCCCACAGTGGTATTCAGTTCATTCTTATTTTATTTGAGAACAGGTCTCTGCAGTAGGACTCTTTGCTCAAATCCATATTCTGAACTCCCTGAATCCGGGTATGATCCAGACTAGTGGCTGCAGACAGGGTTTAACAGGAGGAATGGGGAGAGACAGAGAACTAGGAAGCTGGCTCAGAGGCTGCTGGGCTTGTGTTGTTGAAACCAAGTTTGTGTGCCCAATGAACAGTGAGGCCAAACAAACCGAAACACCTGAGCTTGGAGCAGAGAAAATTTACTGCAGGGCTAAGCAAGGAGAATGGGTGGCTCATGCTCAAAAAGCCCAAACTCCCTGATGGGCTTCAGCAAAGAGTTTTTAAAGGCAAAATTGGCGGAGGGAGGGCTGCAGAGTATGTGACTTTCTTCTGTTTGGTTGGTGGAGAGGTAACAGGGGGTGTTCCAGGAATCTCAATCATCAGCCCTCTGGTTCCAACCAGTCTGGGGTCCACAAGCTTTTGCTTAGCCTGAGATTACCATCCTCCACCTGGGTGGGGGCCCCAGGTCCTGCAGAAGTTATGTATCAGATTGTTATGCACATCCCCTAAGGAGAACCCAGGACCCTGCCCGTTGCTGTATGATTGTTTCTTGACTGCCTTTCCTCTGTTTCTGCATTCCCACACTTCCTTAATTATTGATTGTTTGAATCTGCCATTTGGAACTCAGGGAAGGCCTAGGAGGTTGAAGCCTTTTTCCTCCAAACAAGAAACAGGGGACACAGAAATACTTTTGTACCTGGGAGGGCCCCACAGTGTCCTGCTCAGTTTCATTTGCACTTGAGGAAAATTGGAACCATATCCTTCAGAGGCCAAGTGGGAATAAGATGAAATCTTGGCAAAGGAGGTGGGTGCTATGGGGGAACCAGGTATAGATAATGGGTTTGGAACCAAAGGAGTGAGAGCAAGTGAATTTAGAGTGGACTGTGGGAGGCCGAATCCACAGTGATTCATCAGTCTCAAGAGCATCTGTGGGAAAGGAGACCATTCAAATAATCAAGACTTTAATGGCAAGATCATGATCAATGAAAATGAGACTTCTTAAAACCCAGCTTTCTATTTCACACCTGCCCTTGTATCTACTCAGCTGACCATGGCTTGAGAAAAACATACAAACACGCTAACTGGTTTAAGTTCATGAGCTCAAGTGGTTCCTCGGAGCAGCATGGAAGTAATATTCTACCCCCAGTCCATTTACTCATCCACACTCTAGGTGATAAGTCATCATCTCTTCTCTCTTCATTCTAGCTCTAGGTGATAACTTTGATTCCTATTTCACTGAGAAAATAGAAGCAATCAGAGGATTGTCCCACATGTTCCCACCATCACCCCTTCCCACCCACCTACGTTTGTGCCCAGACACTTTGTCTTCTTTCTACTTCAGTAGATGAAACTATTATTTTCCACTCAGAGATGAACCCCTTCCATCCTCCCACCAATGTATCAGATCGTATTTCTTCTAATCTACCTGAGACATCATCCCAGACATTCCCCCCTGCCCCTCCTGGGTATTCCTCTGTTCTCGTTCTGATGGATCATCCTCATCAGCACACATCCACTTTGAATTTCTCCATATCCCACTCCAACTACCACCTAATTTTGCTGCTCCCAAAAAACTTTTGGCTTTAGTCTTCCCCATTCCACAAAATGGCTCCTGTCAAGGTCAGCAATGACCTCCATGTTGCTAAATCCAATGGTCAATTATCAATCCTTATCTAACTTTGTCTATCAGCAGGATTTGACAGTGTGGATTTGACTTTCACCTTGCAATACCCTTTTTGCTTGGTTTCTGGAACACTGTACACTGCTGATTTTTCTACTAATTCATAGCTGTTCTTCTCAAGCTCCTTTGTCTGCCTTTATTATTTATCATACTTATAAACATTGGAGTGCCTTAGAGTTCAGTCCTTGGAAATTTCCTCTTCTCTACCTGCACGCACTCTTTAAGTCTCTTGTGTCACATTGTTGTAAATACTATCACTATGTTGCTGGTTCCTAAATCTATTTGTCTCTTGAACTCTAGACGCATATACCCAACTGTCTATTCAACATCTCAACTTGGATATCCCATGAAAAATTTAGTGTTGTAAAACCAAACTCTTGCTATGCCCCTTGAACATGTTACTCCTGAATTCTTCTCTAATCAGTAAATAGTAACTCCATGCTTTCAATTTTCTTCCTATCTAAAATCCCTCATTTAAACCATCAGTATATCCAATGTTCCTACCTTCAAAATATATCCGGAATCTGACTCCTGCTACCAAAACAGTTCAAATAATTGTCATCTCCTTTCCTGGATAATTGCAATATTCTCTTACTGGCTTTGCTGCTTCTACATTTGTACCAGTGGTAGACATTCCTAGTGCTCATTGAAATCTGGTTTTCCTTTCCTCCTGGGAGGACTGTATTTCTTGGACCTTCTGACTAGCTCTTCGCAATGGAGTGTTAGTAGAAGAAAAAGTCGTCTGTGGACTTTCCAGTTCACTTTCTCCTTCCTAATGAATATGTCAGCTGTGTTAAAATAATAAAGCCACAAGTAGAGGCTGGATCATCGTGGATCCAGCTGAATCACCATGCAGAGGACGGCCACCTAGAGCATCACCGGACAACTTACTTCACATTTCAAATGAATGTCAGTTAAATCATGTCTCTGTATTTCACTCAGAGTGAAAACCAAAGTCCTTAGAGTAGCCTACAAAACCTGTATAATTTTCACCATTAGCTCTCTGCCCTTATCTCCTACTACTCTTCCCTTTGCTCACTCTGTTCCAGGCACACTGCCTCTGGCTTAGCCTTAGGACACCATGCACAATTTTGCCTCAAGGCCTTTGCTTTTATTCTTTCCTCTACCTGCAATGTCCCCAAGATATCTGTATTGCTTGCTTCTTCATCTTCCTTGGGTCTATTCAGAAATGATAGCTTCTGAGAAAGGCCACAATTTATTTAGAATTGCAACAGCTTAGAACTCCCCAGCACTTTCTGTGCCTTAGTTTCCTCTTTAGTATGTTTAGCTGTGTGGCATATTATATATTTCACTAGTTTGTTTATTTATTGCCTGTCTTCCCCAATTAGAATGAATGTTTCATCACAGCAGGGATAGTTATCTTTTCTTTTTTTTTCTAATGATCTTTCATCAGTGCCTAAAATAGTGCCTGGTACATAGTAGGCAGGCAATAAATGTTTGTGAAATGGATGAATAAATAAATGAAACTTTCTTTTTCCAACTGCAACATCTGAAGACGACAAATGCTTATTTACATGCTTTGGTTGGAATGGGTACAACATAATAGCAGAAATTCACATCCTGGCCTACCTATAATACAAAGGTAATGCACAAAGAGTTCCAAATGTGAATCCGACCCTTCATAAAATTTAGGTCCAAGCCAAAGAGTGCAAGTTGTAAATTCCTAACTACTTACAATTAAAATAAACAGCAGAAGGCAAGGACTTAATATTTTTTTCTATAATTGAATCTATTCATTTTTATAATATACCTACAATGAAATCTGGAAAGGATATTACACAGTCCATTAGTATATAATAATCATGCAGAAAATATATTGCACAATAAATAGAGTAGGGAATGAGGCGGAGATTATGTGTGTGGTATGTGCACATGTAAGTGCGCGGTCAGTAAGTGATAATGAATGTCCCCTTCATTTTAAAGCTGTCACCATTGAAGTCTTTTGCTATTTACACAGAGTTATTTTCACATCCTCAGTTTAATCGAGAAAATTCAAGACTTTAATGTGAAAAACGACCAAGAAAGTTCTTGGGGATACAACATATTGCCAAAAATGCAAATGTTATTAAACAAAGATTTTTCTTAAAATATTTTTAATTGCCATTTTCCTAAAAATATTTAATGAAGTCTGCTAAAGGGCTTCTGTAGTATATAAACAGGCTGCTATAATGAACCTTTGAGGAAGAACTTTTTTCTTGGGTTTTATTTGGATTTAGAACCTAAGAGGTAAGAATATGCACTTGAATTGCATGGAAAATCAGACCAAATAGCATAAGGGCCTTCTGCCTAGCAAATGAGATGGAGTTTCTCCAGCCTACCAGCCCAGAAGTTACTTCTGACCAACACTGCCTTTATATTCAGAAACCAATTTTCAGCTGAATTTTTTGGGGTATAAGGATTGTTAAATTGCTCTATGCCCTTGGGATTTTGTAAATATGAGCTATTTGCCAACCAAAAACGACAATGCCTGTTTTTTTTTAGAATTAGTTATGAGACAGTGTGGGAGTAGTAGGACACCTGTGTTCTAGAACTTGTTCTGCAGTAAACAAAAATGACATCAATTTTTTAAGCAGTTTCTTTACCAAACAGTATGCAATGGCTATTTTTACTGACTCTTAGGGATTTTGTGAGCTCCAAAGAAAATAACAAATATTAAGGGCTATAAACAACTCTCTAGAAAAATCCAAAATGATAATATATGTTGTCATTTATAGTTGAAGATTCTGGTCACTTTCCAGAGTGGACTTTCCCTCTAAACCTAGGCAGAGTCTGATCATCTTTACTCCATGCACAATAGTTTGTGGGATGATTTAGAGAGAAAGAAAGAGATTGTTTAGAATATGATTAGAATATAATATTCACTATCATCCTTTGGATTCAGGACAGATATGATGTCTAAGAACAAATGAAATCTTATAGTTTGTTTATTACATGAACAAATTTATCATTCGATCTTTTGTTCATTTCTTGTTGGCTCGCTAATTATGGCCGCTTGCTGAGCAATCATTAAGATCCTTGCTTGGTTCTTCTGACGTGGTCATTCAGATACGCCTAAGTGACCAAAATGGTTTTACACAACAAGCGTTATCAGGTTTCTACATGTGAAGAAAATCTATGGTAAGATTATAACTGGAAAATGCCTACCAAATGAGAAAGAATATAACCTCCAAAATGTCACATAAAAATATTCAAGACAAGAGTTGCTGGATTTTAGTGTATAAGGCTAGCTAATTAGTAGGAAGTTTCTCTGTAGGGAATATGCATCTAGTCTTGGCAATCTGTGTATTTTCTGAAGTTTTTAGAAAAAGTAAATAAAAATTACATTCCTAACAACATGAACAATTATTTAAAATGATCTTTCCCCATTTCTCCTATTTGTTCTTCAACCTGTCCTAGTTCTTCCCTTTACTCACTGCTTTCCTAGATCTATTATTTTCTTGCACAGAAAGCTCTTTGCATTTTCTAACGTATAAATGTCTGGTTTTTCTGGGTTTCTTTTTATTCTCTTCAGACCAATATGACAGAAAGCTTAGAGTGCAAAGGGTCAAGTTTACATAGAAACGTCCCATATAGTAAGAGAAGCTGCTCCATTACCTAGACAAAGCCCCTTCTACAACTGGAAGTCTATAAACAAATACAGATTAATTTTTTTCCCTACTATGTTTGTAAGATATACAGAAAACCTGAGAATTTTTCATTGTGGCCCTCACACCTAATCTCTTTGCCTGCAGATGTTCTTCATCTGCAAATGTTGTGCATGATTTTAGCCCCTAACTGTTCCCTCCCACCCATTGGAATAAAGTTTATACTGTTGGCTGCTAAGCCACAGGATCAATCCTGCCTCTTCCAAGAACGTTCATTGACCAACTATTCCCAAAGGTAGATGAGCTTTAGTTGACCCTTCCACCTTAAGCCTTATATAAAGTTACACCCTCTTGCCTTGAGTTAGAATATTCCTTTAGAGTCTTCTTGTGCCTGGCATTTTCGCAAACAGGCTTATGCTAATGGTGCTTTGGTTGATTTTCTTCCATATGCTTATCCAAACAGAGTGGGAGCCACAAGAAGTAATGTACTGTTCTGTGATGAGTTTGGTGGGCTGAATAATGGCCTCCAAATATATTGAGGTCCTAATCCCTGGAACTGGTGACTATTAATTTATATGGCAAAAGAGACTTTGCAGGTGTGATTAGGTTAAGGATCTTGAGATGTGGAAATTACCTTGGATTATCTGGGTGGACCCAATGTACTCACAAGTGTCTTTACAAGAAGGAGGCAGAGGGAGAATTCACACAGAAGAGGAGAAGACAATGAGACTATGGAGATGAAGCATGGAATGATGCAACCAAGACCTCAGGAATGCTGGCAGCCACCAGAAGTGGGTAGAGGCAAGCAATCTCTTCTCCTTCAGAAACTCTCAAGGGAGTGTGTCTCTGCTGACACCTTGAATTTGGCCCAGTAAAACTGATTTTGAACTTCTGACCTCCAGAACTCAAAGGGAATGAATTTAAAAAAAAATTTTTTTTTATTTATTTATTTTTGGTTGCATTGGGTCTTCGCTGCTGCACGTGGGTTTTCTTTAGTTACGTAGAGCAGGGGCTACTCTTCGTTGTGGTGTGCAGGCTTCTCATTGCGATGGCTTCTCTTGTTATGGAGCAGGGCTTTAGGCATGCAGGCTTCAGTAGTTGTGGCACGCAGGCTCAGTAGTTGCGGCTTGCAGGCTCTAGGGTGCAGGCTCAGTAGTTGTGGCGCACGGGCTTAGTTGCTCCGCGGCATGTGGGATCTTCCAGGACCAGGGATTGAACCGTGTCTCCTGCATTGGCAGGCAGATTCTTAACCACTGTGCCACCAGGGAAGTCCCATGAATGTTGTTTTTAAGCCACTGGGTTTGTGCAAATTTGTGGCAGCAGCCGTAAGAAACTAATTTGTATATAGAAAGTCCTAGTAAGTGGCAAACCAAATATTTTGGAGATCAGATATTGATAAAACCAACTGTGCATAGCTGGGGACTTTCTTTATCACTTAATTACATTTCCATTTCCTTCTAAATTGGTCCATGTGTACTTATTTGTCATCTAAGAGAAGAAGAAAAGAGCTTTGTTTTTTGTGTTTTGTAGAATATAGTTTAGAAAAAATGTTTTTACACATCAAGTGTGCAGGCCCATTGCAAAAGAGAAAGTGGTAGATTGCACTACAGATCTCCAATATCTATCCCCTTGAAATCAGGCAAAGCCATGTGACTTGCTTTAACTAATGACACGTGCCAAGAGGTCTCATGTGTCCCTCCCATGTGTAAGCTTAAGAGACAGTATTTGCTTCCTCCTTCTCTTTTCCTTTTGCAGGACTTACTAGCAGTGCTCTATGTCCCCAAATGAGGCTGACAGTGAAGAGCAAGAACCCCGCTGCCCACTGTAGGCATGGAGTGTGAGCAGGAAACACAAACAACAACAGCTCTGGTGTTTCAAGCATAAGATTTGGTTACTCTGTTACTGTAGCACAATTTAGACCATCTCAACTGATATGCAGAAATAACCTTTCTTGTCCCCAAATCCACCTCCAGTTTTTAATTCTGGAATCATCTCAAGCATTCATATATATTAGATAGAAAGCCCTGTCCATGTTTATTCCACAGTATCTCTCAAAATATCCTTTTCTATCCATGACCACTGCCAACACCTGTGTTCAGCAACTTCTCGTTTCACTCTTGAACCACTACAGTTAAAGTGTGTCCCTACATTCAGACCCTTCTCTGTAAGGTATCTCCTGCTAACAGCAGCCAGATCACTCTTCAGAAAATGCTGCCTACCTTACACACCACCACACGCAAAATTCACAGTGGCCTACTCTGGATTGAATGTGTACCCTCCAAATTCATATGTTGAACTGCCCTCCCCCCCAGTGTTATAGTATTAGGAGGTGGAGCCTTTGGGAGGTAGTTAGGATTATATCAAGGCACGAGGGTGAAGCTCTCATTAATGGGATCAGTGCCCTCGAAGAGTCACGAGAGAGCTTGCTTCCTCTCTGCTGTCAGCCACGTGAGGATGTTGGCAATTTGCAACCCAGAAAGAGAGTTCTCACCCGAATGTGACCATCCTGATCTTGGACTTCTATGAGAAATAAATTTATGTTGTTTATAAACCACCCAGCATATGGTACTTTGTTATAGAAGCCTGAACTGACTAAGGCAGCTCCCCATTACTTATAAATTAAATGTCTCATCCTTATCCCTCTTACAATGTAGCCATAGCTTTCTGTTCCAATTTTATCATCCTTTACATCATATTATTTTTTCTCCACATCAGCCAGGCAAGTCTCCTCACTCTCAATGAAATGTGTCACACAACTTTAGCTTTCAGTTCTCTCTTTGGAATGATACTTTTTTTCTTGTTGTGTTTAATCCTAATAGGTGAATACCACTTAGGTCTGGTAATATTTTGAAGTTTATTTCAAGTATTAGGTAAAGGTTTTCTAGTTAAACAGCTAATGTCTTTGCCTGAGTGAGAAAGAAAAGAGAGCTGGTCTGCAGACCAACCCTTTCTGGACTTAGAGCAATTTATCAGCCTGATGTGTGATGGCCCTCTCAATTCATGTAATCACAATGCATATATATATGATTTATCAGAGTTGCCACAAATTATTGCTATGCTTAATTTATTCAGAATCTAGTTCTCTATTTATGTATCTAAATGACATACTAAACACAGGGAAGGAAAAAAATCTGTGTTCAATAAATTGAAACATGATTTGTTATATACCTCATAAAGTTTAGTGGCCTTTAGCTAGAGTCTATTTTTGATTGAACAAAGGGTTTAATTATTATAACCAACACCATTTCAGCATTATCTTCCCTTTGAAATATTGCAGTTAATTTTTCAGTCCAAGCAATTACTTATTTGTAAAAAAAATTGGCTACCTTTGAGGCTTAAATTAAAGATGATAAAAATTAGCCATCTAAAACCATTTCAATTTTATGAAAAATAAAACTGAGTGCAATGTTTCAGCTTGAAAGCTCAGATGATCTTTAGGGGAAATTAGTGATGTTGCTAATAGTGGTTCCAATTTATAAGGCACTAGAAGGAAGCAATCAAAGAGGCTAAAACAAAATAAATAATCCTTAAAAATGGAACAATTAAATAAAGATCAGTTGTGACAAAAACCATAAGATAATTTTCCTAGGCTTTAAAAGGCAATGTCTTTCTTTTTGTTAATTAGAAATAATCTACATATTATAATATGCAACTATTTACCAGGCAACAGAGTGTTTTCTGTTTATATAAAAATGAATGATATATATAGAATCTAAGGAAAAAAAAAAAAAAGGTCATGAAGAACCTAGTGACAAGTTGGGAATAAAGACACAGACCTACTAGAGAATGGACTTGAGGATATGGGGAGGGGGAGGGGTAAGATGTGACAGGGTGAGAGAGTGGCCTGTACATATATACACTACCAAATGTAAAATAGATAGCTAGTGGGAAGCAGCCGCATAGCACAGGGAGATCAGCTCGGTGCTTTGTGCCCACCTAGAGGGGTGGGATAGGGAGGGTGGGAGGGAGGGAGACGCAAGAGGGAAGAGATATGGGAACATATGTATATGTATAGCTGATTCACTTTGTTATACAGCAACACCTAACACAACAATGTAAAGCAATTATACTCCAATAAAGATGTTTAAAAAAAAAAAAAAAGAATGCATTTCCAGGTGAACTTCTATTCAACAAGGAAGGTGGCTAGGGTGATAATTTCTCATTTCTCTTGGTGTAACTTTGATAATCTCCAGGCTCTCCATCATTTTCTTCTTCAAAATTAAACTACATATATAAACCATGTTCATCAGAATTCAAAGTAGTGCAATATATTTTTTCATTTGGTACAGATATTAAAATACCTGCTTATTTACACACACAGCAGAGTGTAAATATGAAATGAAAAAAAATATCACATAGGGTTCTCTATGTGAGAGAACCCTTCATATATTCTCCTTCATAACACTCCTGCCTGTATTTCAAACCTCATGAAAGGAACACTATTTACTGTGAGCCTGACAGATGTTGAACGTGCTGCTGTTACCTCATTTACATATGCAGATTAAAAAGCTTCACTTTGTTTTGCACTAGCTTGATCTCTTAATTTTGATAATCTCAAACTGTTGTTATTAAGTTTACAAGAAAAAAATAGTCAGTTATTTCATAAAGAAATTTATCCACATAATATTTATCTATTCCTACATAGAATACATTTTAAATGTATATATTACTTTATTCTCTGTTCCATTATAGAGTCAGAATGATAATATTAGAAGCTCTCTTGATTCATATTGCTTTAAAATTCATGCAAATGGGCATAAATACTGGTTTTGCACTTTTTAAAAGCATTTTCATGCATATTTATTCCCACATAAGTAAATACTTCTCACTTTCGAATTCCTTTTTTTTCTTTCTGAGAAAGTAACAGGCCAGGAAATGAAACGGCAAGCAAAATAAATTTCTAGACTCCACACATTTACTCTATTGGGATAAATAAAGTGCTGCATTCTAGTATAACCTTCTTTCCTCAGGATGTTACGGCTAGGAGAACGATAATAAGAGTTTCACTTACAGACCTTGGCTCGAGGTGGTCTTCAGTTTGTTCCTGGGGTACCGGCTCCCTGGTACCTCTCCCATCTCAGATACAGAGATTCCCTCCCTGGCTGTGTCCCTTCTATGGGGTCTTCATGATCCTCGCTGGGGCCATTTGCATTCCTAGTCCTCAGTCATAGCACCCAGGTGTTTCATTCTGGATAGACCCCCAAATCTTGTAGGTAAAAGGAAAATTTTTCTAAACATGAGAGCTCTTTCAAACATTCTTTGTCTGCCTGGTCTTTTTGAAACCTCAGAAAGTACTCTTCCAGTTTCTGACTCTCTTTTAAAGAACATATTCTAAATCCCTCCAAGAAGCAGGCTGGATGGCAGCAAGAGTTAATTGTGTGGCTCTACCCTGTATCACAGTCTCTGCCTTCTCAACAATCGCTCACATCTGGACACATGTTTTCTCCCTGAGAGAGCACTTCCTGCCCTCTAGGTAGGGTATTTTCTTTCCCCTTGTAGGGGGTTCTTTGGTCTGTCTTTGTTATTTTGAAAGTCTGAATTCCAGGCCTCCACTGTTTCTATAGGAGAGATAAAAAGCTCTCTTGTACACATGGTTGCTGGGAGTATTGTGCTACACTGAAACTTCAGGCACACTGGCAGTCACTTCCTCACCTTCACTTCTCAGAATCTGTAATCACATTCATTTTAGGTTGCCAAGTTATTCTGTTTTGTTTTTTATCATGAAAGTCACTGATTGAATTTCCTCTATGAAGAAGACATTGGGGGCTTCCCTGGTGGCGCAGTGGTTGAGAATCTGCCTGCTAATGCAGGGGACACGGGTTCGAGCCCTGGTCTGGGAAGATCCCACATGCCACGGAGCAACTGGGCCCGTGAGCCACAACTACTGAGCCTGCGCGTCTGGAGCCTGTGCTCCACAACAAGAGAGGCCACGATAGTGAGAGGCCCGCGCACCGTGATGAAGAGTGGCCCCCGCTTGCCGCAACTAGAGAAAGCCCTAGCACAGAAACGAAGACCCAACATAGCAATCAATCAATAAATAAATCTTTAAAAAAAAAAAAAAAAAAAGAAGACATTGGGTAAAAAGACAGAGTTCCTAAGAAGATACTAATCTAAAGAGGAGAGAGGAGATACGTGCAGATGAATATAACAAACATAGTTAGCATAGGCTGTCTTATATATCAAAGGCCCGATAAAGAAAATTAGTGTAGCTGCTGCTTAGAGGAAAGAGAGGTCAGCGAGGGCAGGAGTGGTTTCTGATGAGTTCTTAGAAAAGTATGTATCTAACTGGGTTTTGAAGGACAGATAACACTTTAGGTTTAGTGAAGGCAGAATCATACTTCAGGCCATGGAAATTTGGGAAGAAAATGTGAAGTAGGAACATATATGTATGGGAAACAAAGGATAAGTTGAATTTCAGAATGGATAGAGGATTTGTTTCGTAGGAAACAACACTGAAAATATTGGTGGGAGATGATTCATAGAAGACCTCATATTGCAAGCATTTAGATTCTTAGGCCAAACTGTGTTCCAGTCAAACTGTGGTCCCATCCCATGAGATCTTAACAACGATTCTCACAAAATGGTTCCAGAGTTAAAATGTCTGAAAAGCACTCTATTACTCTTTTAGATACTCACAGTGCATTTCAGCGCAGTAAAAGTTCTGAGAACTGCTGCAATAAAGAAATCTGTTAAACATTGTTTAACCCAGAACTTCTCAGACTTTTTGACCATGGAACACGCCCTTTTTTTCCCCCACAGAATACTTTTTGCCTTTAGCAAAACTACTGGTCTAGGGAACAAAGCTGCCTTAGGCCCTATATGGATTTTGCAGGAATTTGAGGAAGGAACTTTTCCCCTATACAAATGGAGATCTACAGCGTGGGATACCTGCATAATCTTGGAACCATTTGAATTTAGCAGGCCTTTTTTTTTTTTTTAATATTTTCTTTATAGAAATTGAGACTGTAAATATTAATGAATCGAGATATATTTATGACAAAACTTTCCTGTGCAAAACAATGGATCTAGGTGCTACGTGGAACGCATATACAAATACAATTGGTTACTACCCATAATAAACTTCAAGCATATGAGACTCATAAGACAATTTCATAAATAACTATAATATGAGGAGGAATATAATGTGTGAGAATAAAGTTACAACAAAGTGCTGTGGGGTGAAGATGTAGCAGAAGGGATGGACTTTCTCAAAAGAAGAGCATTTGGAATAAGAACATGGCTCAAGGAGGAACCAGGAGATACACTGGTGGAAACAGAGTGAGTGAAGAAACCATCTGGTTCTGACCACAAATGTGGCAAACTAGCATCCTAACCCTCACACTTAGAGGGTTTGAGTTTGACCTACACAGTGTTGCCAACATTTAAAAATTCAGAGATTACATAAAATCTGGCTTTCTAGCACCTGTTGCAAATAACAAGACTTGTGAACAACAACCTGAAGCTGGGTAGAAACTTCCTCTTTAGGTAGAATTTGTGGACTCTAGGTTGCCATAGTCTCACTATAATCTGTTATCCTGGGACCAAGTGTCTGTAGCTAATTATCATCTAGGTGACAGCTGTTTTTCTTACAGTATAGGTAAGAGGAAAGTGAGACTTTTCTTGTATCCATGTTTCCATCAAAAGTGGGAAAATTAAGGACAGACATGCGGGTCACAAATTTCAAGAACAATGGGCAAGACCATGTTAGCTGCAGGAGATAAGAATACTCTTACATGTTTGATAGATGTACAAATACAACTGTTTTGAAAGAATGTAACATAAGAGACCACTTCAGTCATTTATGTCATCTTCTTGGCCCCTATTAGCATTCGAGTTTGACTCATGCTGTAAGAGAACAAGGAAAGTGCTCTCAGGGAGTCAAAGGGAGGAGAGGATTTCCAAAAACAAGGATCATCCTAGAAAGACCAAGTGGGTTAAGAGGATTGAAAAATGGCCATTGGACTTGAGTACTTGGAGGCCATTGGTAAATGTAATGGTAAAAGTTCCCATGGAATATGAGGGTGGAAGCCAATGATTGAGGAAGATGAAAAAGAGATGAAGGAACTAGAACCCATGAGAAATGCTTAAGGCAGGGTTTCAGTGGAAGGTTTTTTGGTTTTGTTTTGATTATTTGTTTTAAATGTAGAGGGGCTACATGAGTCTTCGGGCCACTATCCCTCTTCCTCTGGGACATTCCCTGCCAAGGGAATCTCAAGCACAAAGATTGTGGTCAAATGGTAGAAAAATTATTGTTTTCATTAACCTGAGAGAACTTCCCAAACCTCTTAATGCAGAGCTTAAATTAACAACTACATTATAGCATATAGTTTAGGTCTAATGCCAAATTGGAGCTTTCTACTTCTTTTTCCTTGTGTCTATGCTTATTATACATCTCAGATTTGAGAATAGGATTTTACCATTGCATTGCAAGAAAAAATGAATCTGAAGTTTATCCACTACTCCAAGGGTAAAAGGAACAAGATTGCAAGAGAGTAAAAATTTGCCCCAATGACTGGCTGCATAGTCTATGGTGGGAAAATGGCTTATTCCTTTGAGAGGTTGGAGAGGAGATGACCTGTACTTTTCTCTTTAAGAGTCGGGGTCCCTGTAGCTAAAAGGAGAAAAGGAAGCAGGAACAGGATGAGAAAGTATCTGAACTCTAAACTTCAGTACTGTCATTTTACTCGCTAGTAAAACGTGGCCCAAGAAATGTTTGGATCTGGGCAGAGGCTATTCCCCACAAAAATAACTTATATTCAATGTACACGACACTTCCTGCCCCTCATGACTGTTCAAGATCACCAGTATGTCCTTATCAAGAGACAATATACTAAGTGCATAAACCAGTTGCAGAAAGACAAATGTTGCATGACCCCCCTTATATGAGGTATCTAAAATAGCCAAATTCATAGAAGCAAAGATTGGTGGAATGGTGGTTTCCAGGGGCTGGGAGAAGGGAGAAATGGTGAGTTACTAACCAATGAGTGTAAAGTTTCAGTTAAGCAAGATGATAGCCCTTGAGATCTTCGGCACAGCACTGTGCAGCACAATGTATTTTACACTTAAAAACTTAGTAAGGTAGATCTTTTATTGTGTTCTTTTCACAATAAAATGAAATAAAATAAAATTTAAAATAAAATAAGACAGTAAAAAGACAGCTTAGCGTAGTGAAGCCTCCAAAGCAACTGACTGCAGTTCTACCACTTGTGAGCTGTGCAACTTTGCCAAAGACGCTACTGTCTCTGAACCACCTTACGTCTACATGGAAGACAGTTATGAGGACTGAATTTGACAGCAGATGTAAAGTATTAAATGTATGTTTAGCACATAATAGTATTCAATAAATTATACACATATACACCACATATTTATATGTGATTTTATAAACCTTAACAGTGGTATTTGCCAGACCATATTCTATGGAAACTACTTTCAATAAACTTATCTGAGAAAAATTGTTTCCTTACTGGGAAAGCAATGTATTTCACTGGGGGAAGAAACTGAGGTTGAGAAAGACTAAACATTAAATCAAAGCCCATAATTAATAAATGACAGAACTGGAAATTGTCATCTAGATCTGGGGTCAGTAAATTACCATCTGCTGGCCAGATCTGTAAATACAGTCTTACTGGAACATGTGCCCATTTTTTTAATTGTCTGTGGTTGCTTCTGTGTTCCAATGGCAGAGTTGAGTAGTTGCTACAGAGACAGAAAGGCCTGCAAAGTGTAAAATATTACTACTTGACCTTCCAAGAGAAAGCTTGCCAACACCTGGTCTAGAGTAGACTAGCGTAGGAATGAAGTATAGTGAGCAGACATTGGAATAAGCCCTATCACCAACAATGTTCAGTGAGATTTCAAGTAATTCAAGTATTCTAAACCCTACCTTCTCATGTGAAAACCCCCAATCTTGCATTTTCTCTTCATTAACCACTGTGGTGCCTTTTTAGATGCACATTTGTATGCTCAGCAGGTATCTGAATATTATATCCTTAGCAGCAAAAGTTTACACTGAATTGGAGTGGTTATAATAATTCATTTTCAGTTTCTGCTTTACCATTCACTTCTACAGGTATTTTACTGCTGGTTTATATCTTGAAAGTTCCCTTGGGTACCACGATTATGTTGAAGATGCTTCCAAACATGGCCATTCCTCATCCTGAGACCCTGCGGGGATTGAGCCTCCAGCCTTCTTTCTCTGTCTATTTGTAGCTTTCTCTGGAGACTCCGTAACAAGGAGGGCACAGTGTGATCAGAGTGATGCATTATCACAAAGTCAAATCAGATCCAAGACAAATGAAGAGCGAAAGAGATTAATGGACTCACTACTTAGAACACATGATAACCCAGTGATTTGCAGTTTCCATTCAAAGGGGAAAAGTGAGATTGGAAGAGTCTGCATAGACTTGTGATAATTTTGCTCTGGAAAGATTTACTGTTCTGCCTTTTGCCTCTTTTCTGGACAAATGGCATTGTACGTTACCTGCTTGATTTAAGACTATTTAAATTTTTCTGAATTTAGTACTATCTTCCCTTCCTTCACAATTTCTTATAAATAAATTTGCACAAAATCAAGGGCAGGAGCAAATTGATTTAGGTCATTTGTTTCTCTGAAATGAAATAAAACTGCTCCTACTTCACAGAACTTCAGATAAAAGATGCCTGTTTCTGATGGGTTTTGCCTGACTGCCAAATTGGAAAAGAAAAATTGAGTCCCAACCCCATCATTTACCACCAACCATGTGACCTCAGCCAAGTTACTGTGCTTCTTAGTTTCTTTATAAGTAAGATGGAGATAAAAACAGTAACTTTCTCATATGCTTGCTGTAAGAATTAATGCAATAATGCATGGGAGGCGCTTGGCACAATGTCTAGCAAAAGTAAGAACTCAGTAATTTTAGTTTTTTATTTTTTCAAAAATTTTTTTATTTTTATTTTTTATAATAACTTTCTTTTTTTAATTGGAGTATAGTTATTCACAATATCATGTTAGTTTCAGGTGTACAGCACAGTGATTCAGTGATACATACATATATATATATGTTCTTTCTCAGATTCTCTTCCCTTATAGGTTATAACAAGATATTGAGTGTAGTTCCCTGTGCTATACAGTAGGTCTTTGTTGGTTATCTTTTTTTTTTAATTCAATGACACTTTTTATTTTAACTGTATCTATTTTTTAAATTAGTATTTATTGGAGTATAGTTGCTTTACAATATTGTGTTAGTTTCTGCTGTACAGCAAAGTGAATCAGTTATATGTATGCATAATATATCCACTCTTTTTGATTTCCTTCCCATTAGTTCACCACAGAGCATTTAGTAGATTTCCCTGTGCTATACAGTAGGTTCTCATTAGTTATCTATTTTATACATAGTAGTGTCTACATATCAATTCCAATCTCCCAATTTGTCCCCCTCCCCGCCTTGGTAACCATAAGTTTGTTCTCTACATCTATGACTCTATTTCTGCTTTGCAAATAAGTTCACCTGTACCATTTTTCTAGATTCCACATATAAGTGAAATTATATGATATTTGTTTTTCTCTTTCTGACTTCACTCTGTATTACAATCTCTAGGTCCATGGCACTATTTCATTAAGAACTCAGTGATTTTAGACCAAGACATGCTTTCTCAATTCTTCAAGACTTGACAGCTGAAATGACTGAAGGAATTTTCTTTTTCATGTAAATTTCAACTGAGAGAAGGTGCTGGACAATGTAATCTTGGTTGATAAGGGAAAATTAAGGGAATGGAGCATTATTTTTTCAACCAACAAAATCCAGACTGAAGTGACCTTTGTTGTCCCTGCCATTACGGTGATATGTGTTTGTCTTCTGCTTCTTTACTGCATAAATACCTGAAAAGTCAAGCGTAGAATATCAGAAAATTCATTGTTTACATAATTTATCAAGAATTTCAAAATCCTTTAACTCAGAATTTCTTAACCTGGGTTGGGCATCCAGAGAATAGCTTTCTGGGGATCCACAAAAACCCTGAAGCTTTAGGTAACATTCTCTGTTTACATTCATTTTCTTGGGAGAAATTTCATACCTTTAATAAGATTCTCATTATGGTCTTTGATCTATAGATCAAAAGTAAAATTCAGGGCTTCCCTGGTGGCGCAGTGGTTAAGAATCCGCCTGCCAATGCAGGGGACACGGGTTCGTGCCCCGGTCTGGGAAGATCCCACATGCCGCGGAGCAGCTAGGCCCGTGAGCCACGGCTGCTGAGCCTGCGCGTCTGGAGCCTGTGCTCCGCAACGGGAGAGGCCGCGACAGTGAGAGGCCCGCGCACCGCGATGAAGAGTGGCCCCCGCTTGCCGCAACTGGAGAGAGCCCTCGCACAGAAACGAAGACCCAGCACAGCCAAAAAGAAATAAATAAATAAATAAATTAAAAAAAAAAAAAAAAAGAAACACTGCTCTCTAGTCAGATCACACAGCATGACAATTTAAAAAAAAAAAAAAAAAAAAAAGTAAAATTCAATGTAGTATCAGAGGACCAAGAAACTTTAAGAACTTTGGAATTTTGTGAGTATATAACTGTAGCTAAGAACTCTGCACTTTACAATAATCGTTTTTTTTTCAAGTAAAACTAATGAAAAAGCACTTCATACTGCGTAAAAGGCAACAAAACAGCCTAATAAAATAAATAATTACACATCTGTGGCACGGATGAGCCAGCTAAGTATGTTCAGGTGACACTTCTGTGGAAGGAAAGCTAATTCATTATAATTTAACAGCACTTTACAATAGATGCTTTACAAACCAGGTAATAAAACATAATCAGTAGAAGCCTTTTAGAAGCTAATGTTGAATATTACAAAACCCCCTCATATTATTTAATGATTGTGTATTCCCTTCAATTAACCATTGCTACTCTCACTGAGAGGCAATAGGAATTATAAATCCTCAACATTTTGCGCCAGTGTCTATTACTTTCAGTTGGGTTTACCATATGCATATGTAGCCTTTTGTAAAAGAGTTCCTTCTTTTCTAATCTGAAGGAAGTTCCTTGCTTAACTTGGGTGGTGGTGGAGAGGAGGGGGTGAGGCAGGCCTGGGGGGTTGCAATCAAAGAATTAATCTCCAGCCTCCCCTGTCAAGAGTAGCCCTGGAAAGTTGATGGGAGAGCAGCTGCCATCTTTTCTTTGAGTAACTACTGTTTTGACTGTCTTCCCAAGACCAAACCTTCTATAATGGAAGTGTACAAAGTTTTATACACTACCAAATGTAAAATGTAAAATAGATAGCTAGTGGGAAGCAGCTGCATAGCACAGGGAGATCAGCTCGGTGCTTTGTGACCACATAGAGGGGTGGGATAGGGAGGGTGGGAGGGAGACGCAAGAGGGAAGGGATATGGGGATATATGTATACATATAGCTGATTCACTTTGTTATACAGCAACACCTAACACAACAATGTAAAGCAATTATACTCTAATAAAGATGTTAAAAAAAAAAAAGGCAATATGGTCTATGGGAGCACAGAGGTTGTAATTTACTCTAATTGAGTCATGTTCTTGAACTACATAAGGGAAGGGTTTGCTTATGGCTTAGTCCTCCCAAAAGGAGAATACTCAGCACGCCTTCTTCTCTGGCCTCATTCCCCTTTCCTAGTTGAGAGACCCCACCCACCTTTTTTTTTTAACATCTTTATTGGAGTATAATTGCTTTACAATGGTGTGTTAGTTTCTGCTATATAACAAAGTGAATCAGTTATACATATACATATGTTCCCATATCTCTTCACTCTTGCGTCTCCCTCCCTCCAATCCTCCCTATCCCACCCCTCTAGGTGGGCACAAACCACCGAGCTGATCTCCCTGTGCTATGCAGCTGCTTTCCACTAGCTATCTATTTTACATTTGGTAGTGTATATATGTCCATGCCACTCTCTCACTTTGTCACAGCTTACCCTTCCCCTTCCCCATATCCTCAAGTCCATTCTCTAGTAGGTCTGTGTCTTTATTCCCGTCTTACCCCTAGGTTCTTCATGACTTTTTTTTTCCTTAGATTCCATATATATGTTAGCATATGGTACTTGTTTTTCTCTTTCTGACTTACTTCACTCTGTATGACAGACTCTAGGTCGATCCACCTCACTACAAATATCTCAATTTTGTTTCTTTTTATGGCTGAGTAATATTCCATTGTATATGACGGATAAAGAAGATGTGGCCCACCCACTTTCTGAGGAACTCTGTTATGTCTTGAAGGAAGTTATTCCTCCTTTCTGGTCCCTTCTTTTGTCCTGCAAAGTTGCAAGTTAAATGTGAAGGTGTCAGTCCTGTAAGTGCAGCTGAAAGGAGGTGATCCAATACCAGACCAGTCTCCCAGTTAGAAAGTGGCACAGCTTATTGGCTCATTAGCTTTCCTAAAAAAAAGCAAGTCCATTTGCCACGTTTCTATTTATTTTCTCATCATATGAAAAAAGAGCAGAACTCCTATGATTATGACTTGAACTTGCCTCTAGCAAAACAGTAATATCACTGTTATTGTGCTAGTGTATTGGGAGAGTGTTTTTCCAGTTTATTTTGTCACCAAAACGTCTATTCCCTAAGATCTAGAATTATTTGAAAAACAATAACTGTCATTGTCATAATTTACATAGGAACAAACTGAAGGATTATAAACACCAGTTATTTATTTGACCCATCTCAGAAACCCAGAGACTGCACTTATTCTAAAACCACCTAAATATTTTCTACTAAACTAGTATTTGGATGCATGACAGAGACTATTCAACAAGCGTTACTTTTAAAAATTCAGACATCTTAGAAAAAAACCTTGTACATGTTTTAAAATTTCAATTCTTTAGGTTAATAAGGAAGTGCAATAATAATGTAGTCAGAGAGCAGTAGATTTGGATTTAGATTCTGGTGTGTGACAGGTGGCAGTGACCTTGGTCAGCTTATTTTATCTATCTGTAGTCTCTGTAACCCCCAGGTACCACGCTGCTGATAATATCTAGTAAGGGAATACTAAATGAAGTAATTGCTGAAAGTCCTGAGCACACAATGCCTATTGAATCAGTGTTATTTAATTCAATACAGTTTTTTATTTTTAAAGGAAGTAAGGTGTTCAGCCTCCATTGTTTCTGATGTGGCTGTAAGGCTAAGTTAATGTCAAAAGTACAAGGTGGAAGTGATGTGTACCACTCCTAGGTCTTGTCATCAAAGGGATTATGAGGACACTTCCCAGTCCTCTCCCCACTTCTTGCTGACTGAAAGATAATGAGAGCTAGACTAACCAACTGGGACACACAAGTGGAAGCCATGATGAGGAAAGGAGAGCCACCCTACCAGTCTCAGACCCCTGTCTACATGTGGACTGTCATGTGATAGATAAACTTCCAGCTAGGTTAAGCTGCTGTCTTATCTTTTTTTTTCTTTTCCCTCCCTTCTTTCCATCCTTCCTTCTTTTCTTTCTTTCCAGCAACTTAGGCTGTACTCTATTACAAAGTCCAGACACCAAACACAAGGGAAGGAGTTGTCAAGGAAGTCTCTGTTTTTATTTTCTTAATGAACCTATTTATTATAAAGCCATTAAAGCACATTTTAAGCATAAAATGGTATGAAAAAATGCTTGTTATATGAAAAAAGCAAAACCAAAATCATAATTGAAACCATTTTAAAAGCACCTAAATAAGAGAAAAAAAAAAAGACTGGAGGGAAATATAATAAATATAGCCATGTTTGTATTTAAATAATGGCATTATGTTATTTGTTTTTTGCTGTGTTTTCTAAGATTTTCTAAATAAATTTATGTTATTTTGTACTGGGAAATATTTTAAAGATTTTCTAAAGACATAGTCAATCTGAAAAAATTTCTTTATGAAGATGTACATCACAATACTGTTTTAAATGAAGACAAATTGGCATCTAACAGTAAGCAAGTGGTTAAATAAATTACATGAAGTGATATACAGGTCCCTAGCAAGAAGTAGGGACGGTAAGTCCTCCTGGGAGTAGGGACGGTGTGATTCACCCTCATCCTTGAACTCTCGGTACAATACCTGACACACAACAGGCAAAAGATATGTCCAATGAGTGGACAAAGGAATTAACTAATGAAAAAAGAAACGGTCCCCCAATTTGCATATATTTTTACCACATGATGCTACTTAAAAGAGGATGCAATATTTTTAGTTGGACATCTTATACATACTGCTAAAGGAAAAAAAAAAGAATCTTAAGAAAAAAAAGATTCTTTTCATCTGTAGACGTCTTCACATTATCCTACCAAGCTCACATTTTCCCTTTCCACATCACTCAGTGCTTCTTTGGTTTTATATTAGCTTTGTGCTGAAAATTGAAATTGGAATATTAGAACTCAGTCGGGGAGCACAATAATTTAATTAAATATTAAAAGCCAGCTGGTTTTATGTTATGTGGGCAAATTAGAGAATTAATGATTTGGTACACTTTCTTGTTCCTGTCAAGCTACAAGAACATGAAGAATAGCTCATTCATACTCAGTTACAAAAGGTGAGATTGAAAAATTAGGTCTGTTCTATTAAAATGTTTCCATCTAGAGTCTTTTGAGAATAGGGTAACTTATTTATAAAATGCCTCTGAAGGCATGAGTCCTGGGCCAATGTGAAAGAACCCAAGAGGCCTTATTATTAGGCATCTCGAGGAAGCCTCACGTGGGAAAACTAATCCACTCGAGAATCTTGCAGTACTGTTATCTTTTTGTGCAACCTTGTCGGGAGTCAACTGGGTGCCTGTTGATGTCAATTGACTCTGTAAGCTGATCAGCTCCTGTAAGACTTGAGAAATATTTTCTCAGAAACACACAGTGTGAAACACACTCATTTCACACTGTGAGTGACACGCAATCAGTAGAAAGGATTTTCAGTCGTTAGTAGTAAAGTAGCACTGTAGTAAAGATTTCCCAAACCTCTTGGTCTTATGAGTATATACATAATACACAACGCAATACAGTAAGAGAGCAGAGAGTACTCTATTCACCACAAGGTCAGATGCCAGACTTGGTGTCCAGTGTCCTTGGTTTGTTAGACTCACGATCGCCTCACTTATTCTGGATCTTTTCCATTTTCTTCTTATAGTAGTTATAATCTTTATTATTTCTGCCTCTAAATGGATGATGGGGAGTGCTTCAGTTATATATTGCTGTATAACAAAACTTTGTGGCTTCAAACAAACATTTTATTTGTGACGATCCTGCAATCTTTACTGAGCTCACTCCAGCGGCCTCTCAGGTAACTGCACTCAGTGTGGGCCACCTGGGGTTAGGCTTGGCTAAGACGTTGGAGCAGCTGGGACTCTCTCTTCCTGTAATCGCAGGACTCTTCTCCAGATGGCCTCCCTGCATGGTCTGTTCACCATGGTCCCTTAAGCAGAGTAGCTGGACATCTTATGAGATGGCTCAAGGTTTCCAGGACCATAGACACAAAGGCTGTCAGGTCCAGAATTTGTACAGTAACATATTTGCCAAATTCTCTTGGCTAAAGCCAAACCATAGTTTTCTTTCAAATTCAAGGGAGGAGATGCTACAAGGGTGTAAACATGAAGGATGTGATTCACTGGGGGCTCCCAATGTAACTGACTACCTCGGTAAACTTAGACAATGTCCTGCTGGTTTAGTACCTACACCTTCTACATGTAGTGCTATTTCTTTCTTTCTTTTTTTTTTTAATTTTTAAATTTTATTTTATTTATTTTTTATACAGCAGGTTCTCATTAGTCATTAATTTTATACACATCAGTGTATACATGTCAATCCCAATCACCCGATTCAGCACACCACCATCCCCACATCCCCTGCAGTTTTCCCCCCTTGGTGTCCATACATTTGTTCTCTACATCTGTGTCTCAACTTCTGCCCTGCAAACCAGTTCACCTGTATCATTTTTCTAGGTTCCACATACATGCGTTAATATACGATATTTGTTTTTCTCTTTCTGACTTACTTCACTCTGTATGACAGTCTCTAGATCCATCCATGTCTCAACAAATGGCTCAATTTCGTTCCTTTTTATGACTGAGTAATATTCCATTGTATATATGTACCACATCTTCTTTATCCATTCGTCTGTCGATGGGCATTTAGGTTGGTTCCATGACCTGCCTATTGTAAATAGTGCTGCAATGAACATTGGGGTGCATGTGTCTTTTTGAATTATGGTTTTCTCAGGGTATATGCCCAGTAGTGGGATTGCCAGATCATATGGTAATTCTATTTTTAGTTTTTTAAGGAGTCTCCATACTGTTCTCCATAGTGGCTGTATCAATTTACATTCCCACCAACAGTGCAAGAGGGTTCCCTTTCCTCCACACCCTCTCCAGCATTTGTTGTTTGTAGATTTTCTGATGATGTCCATTCTAACTGGTGTGAAGTGATACCTCATTGTAGTTTTGATTTGCATTTCTCTAATAATTAGTGATGTTGAGCAGCTTTTCATGTGCTTCTTGGTCATCTGTATGTATTCTTTGGAGAACTGTCTATTTAGGTTTTCTGCCCATTTTTTGATTGGGTTGTTTGTTTCTTTAATATTGAGCTGAATGAGCTGTTTATATACTTTGGAGATTAATCCTTTGTCCATTGATTGATTTGCAAATATTTTCTCCCATTCTGTGAGTTGTCTTTTCGTGGTGTTTATGGTTTCCTTTGCTGTGCAAAGGCTTTGAAGTTTCATTAGGTCCCATTTTTTAATTTTTGTTTTTATTTCCATTACTCTAGGAGGTGGATCAAAAAAGATCTTGCTGTGATTGATGTCAAAGAGTGTTCTTCCTATGTTTTCCTCTAAGAGTTTTATAGTGCCTGGTCTTACATTTAGGTCTCTAATCCATTTTGAGTTTATTTTTGTGTATGGTGTTAGGGAATGTTCTAATTTCATTCTTTTACAAGTAGCTGTCCAGTTTTCCCAGCACCACTTATTGAAGAGACTGTCTTTTCTCCATTGTATATCTTTGCCTCCTTTTTCATAGATTAGTTGACCATAGGTGTGTGGGTTTATCTCTAGGCTTTCTATCTTGTTCCATTGATCTATGTTTCTGTTTTTGTGCCAGTACCATATTGTCTTGATTACTGTAGCTTTGTAGTATAGTCTGAAGTCAGGGAGTCTGATTCCTCCAGCTCCGTTTTTTTCTCTCAAGACTGCTTCGGCTATTCGGGGTCTTTTGTATCTCCATACAAATTTTAAGATGATTTGTTCTAGTTCCGTAAAAAATGCCATTGGTAATTTGATAGGGATTGCATTGAATCTGTAGATTGCTTTGGGTAGTATAGTCACTTTCACAATATTGATTCTTCCAGTCCAGGAACATGGTATATCTCTCCAACTGTTGGTATCATCTTTAATTTCTTTCATCAGTGTCTTATAGTTTTCTGCATACAGGTCTTTTGTCTCCTTAGGTAGGTTTATTCCTAGTATTTTATTCTTTTTGTTGCAATGGTAAATGGGAGTGTTTCCTTAATTTCTCTTTCAGATTTTTCATCATTAGTGTATAGGAATGCAAGAGATTTCTGTGCATTAATTTTGTATCCTGCTACTTTACCAAATTCATTGATTAGCTCTAGTAGTTTTCTGGTGGCATTTTTAGGAGTCTCTATGTAATCTGCAAACAGTGAGAGTTTTACTTCTTTTCCAATTTCTATTCCTTTTATTTCTTTTTCTTCTCTGATTGCCGTGGCTAGGACTTCCAAAACTATGTTGAATAATAGTGGTGAGAGTGGACATCCTTGTCTTCTTCCTGATCTTAGAGGAAATGCTTTCAGTTTTTCACCATTGAGAATGATGTTTGGGTTTGTCATATATGGCCTTTATTATGTTGAGGTAGGTTCCCTCTATGACCACTTTCTGAAGAGTTTTTATCATAAATGGGTGTTGAATTTTGTCAAAAGCTTTTTCTGCATCTATTGAGATGATCATATGGTTTTTATTCTTCAAGTTGTTAATATAGTGTATCACATTGATTGATTTGCATATATTGAAGAATCCATCCATCCCTGGGATAAGTCCCACTTGATCATGGTGCGTGATGCTTTTAATGTGTTGTTGAATTCTGTTTGCTAGTATTTTGTTGAGGATTTTTGCATCTATATTCATCAGTGATATTGGTCTGTAATTTTCTTTTTTTCTAGTATCTTTGTCTGGTTTTGGTATCAGGGTGATGATGGCCTCATAGAATGAGTTTGGGAGTGTTCCTTCCTCTGCAATTTTTTGGAAGAGTTTGAGAAGGATGGGTGTTAGGCCTTCTCTAAATGTTTGACAGAATTCACCTCTGAAGCCATCTGGTCCTGGACTTTTGCTTGTTGGATGATTTTTAATCACAGTTTCAATTTCATTGCTTGTGATTGCTCTGTTCATATTTTCTTTTTCTTCCTGGTTCACTCTTGGAAGGTTATACCTTTCTAAGAATTTGTCCATTTCTTCCAGGTTGTCCATTTTATTGGCATAGAGTTGGTTGTAGTAGTGTCTTAGGAGGCTTTGTGTTTCTGTGGTGTCTGTTGTAACTTCTCCTTTTTCATTTCTAATTTTGTTGATTTGAGTCCTCTCCCTCTTTTTCTTGATGAGTCTGGCTAATGGTTTATCAATTTTGTTTACCTTCTCAAAGAACCAGCTTTTAGTTTTATTGATCTTTGCTATTGTTTTCTTTGTTTCTATTTCATTTATTTCTGCTCTGATCTTTATGATTTCTTTCCTTCTGCTAACTTTGAGTTTTGTTTGTTCTTCTTTCTCTAGTTTCTTTAGGTGTAACGTTAGATTGTTTGAGATTTTTCTTGTTTCTTGAGGTAGCCTTGTATAGCTATAAACTTCCCTCTTAGACCTGCTTTTGCCAAATCCCATAGGTTTTGCATCATCATGTTTTCACTGTCATTTGTCTCTAGGTATTTTTGATTTCCTCTTTGATTTCTTCAGTGATCTCTTGGTTATTTAGTAACGTATTGTTTAGCCTCTATGTGCTTGTGTTTTTTATGCTTTTTTCCCTTTAATTCATTTCTGATCTCATAGCATTGTGGTCAGAAAAGATGCTTGATATGATTTCAATTTTCTTAAATTTAGCGAGGCTTGATTTGTGACCCAAGATGTGATCTATCCTGGAGAATGTTCCGTGCGCACTTGAGAAGAAAGTGTAATCTGCTGTTTTGGATGGAATGTCCTATAAATATCAATTAAAACTATCTGGTCTATTGTGTCATTTAAAGCTTCGTTTCCTTATTTATTTTCATTTTGGATGATCTGTCCATTGGTGCAATTGAGGTGTTAAAGTCCCCCACTATTATTGTGTTACTTTCGATTTCGTCTTTTATAGCTGCTAGCAGTTGCCTTATGTATTGAGGTGCTCCTATGTTGGGCGCATATACATTTATAATTCTTATATCTTCTTCTTGGATTGATCCCTTGATCATTATGTAGTTTCCTTCCTTGTCTCTTGTAACATTCTTTATTTTAAAGTCTATTTTATCTGATATGAGTATAGCTACTCCAACTTTCTTTTGATTTCCATTTGCATGGAATATCTTTTTCCATCCCCTCACTTTCAGTCTGTATGTGTCCCTAGGTCTGAAGTGGGTCTCTTGTAGACAGCATATATATGGGTCTTGTTTTTGTATCCATTCAGCAAGCCTGTGTCTTTTGGTTGAAGCATTTAATCCATTCACATTTAAGGTAATTATCGATATATATGTTCCTATGACCATTTTCTTAATTGTTTTGGGTTTGTTTTTGTAGGTCCTTTTCTTCTCTTGTGTTTCCCACTTAGAGAAGTTCCTTTAGCATTTGTTGTAGAGCTGGTATGGTGGTGCTGAATTCTCTTAGCTTTTGCTTGTCTATAAAGCTTTTGATTTCTCCATCAAATCTGAATGAGATCCTTGCCAGGTAGAGTAATCTTGATTGTAGGTTCTTCCCTTTCATCGCTTTAAGTATATCATGCCACTCCCTTCTGGCTTGTAGAGTTTCTGCTGAGAAATCAGCTGTTAACCTTATAGGAGTTCCTTTGTATGTTATTTGTCATTTTTCCCTCGCTGCTTTCAATAATTTTTCTTTGTCTTTAATTTTTGCCAATTTGATTACTCTGTGTCTCAGCATGTTTCTCCTTGGGTTTATCCTGTATGGGACTAGCTGTTCTTCCTGGACTTGGATGGCTATTTCCTTTCCCATGTTAGGGAAGTTTTCGGCTATAATCTCTTCAAATATTTTCTCTGGTTCTTTCTCTCTCTCTTCTCCTTCTGGGGCCCCTATAATGCGAATGTTGTTGCATTTAATGTTGTCCCAGAAGTCTCTTAGGCTGTCTTCATTTCTTTTCATTCATTTTTCTTTATTCTGTTCCACAGCAGTGAATTCCACCATTCTGTCTTCCAGGTCACTTATCCGTTCTTCTGCCTCAGTTATTCTGCTATTGATTCCTTCTAGTGTAGTTTTCTTTTCAGTTATTGCATTGTTCATCTCTGTTTGTTTGTTTTTAATTCTTCTATGTCTTTGTTAAACATTTCTTGCGTCTTCTCAATCTTTGCCTCCATTCTTCTTCTGAGGTCCTGGATCATCTTCACTATCATTATTCTGAATTCTTTTTCTGGAAGGTTACCTATCTCCATTTCATTTAGTTGTTTTTCTGGGGTTTTATCTTGTTCCTTCATCTGGTACATAGCCCTCTGCCTTTTCATCTTGTCTATCTTTCTGTGAATGTGGTTTTTGTTCCACAGGCTGCAGGATTGTAGTTCTTCTTGCTTCTGCTATCTGCCCTCTGTAGTGCTATTTCTAATATCATGTTTTAAATAGCTGTGATCTTTTTTAACAATCATCACTAACAAGTTAAATCATTTTGCCTAAAGGTTGTATCATGGTGTTCCCATTCCTGAAGAAAACTCCTTTTTAATACTTTCTTAAGTTACTCTGGTTACTTTGGCTTGCATATAATGACTGGTAAGTTGACTATTTTGGGTGGGTGAAGCTTTGGATAATTTTTAATTGATAGTTTTAACTTGAGTTAACTAAGGGATAAATCTCCATAGTTAGGGTCATGTATCTTTTACTTGACTCAGAAATAATTCCTTGTGAGAGCAAAGCCAAACCTAGCATGACATCCTTACTGCTCTGAGCTGACACCATCATTTTAAATTGACTGTCTGATTATATTTCTTCTCATGGCTCCACATTTTCTTCTGGATAAAGACTATAATTTTTTAAGATGGCTTTTATCACTACCCATGACCTCCCCTATTCTCCCTTATACCCTTCCTTCTGGCTTGAAGATTTCCTAATTATTTGTCAAGTCTCAGCTTATACAATGCTTCTTCTAGAAAACTGCCCCAGACCTGCTCTAAATCAGATTACATGCCCTAATGTGTACCCATGACTCATAAACTTCTGTTAGTTTTTATAAACTAACACTTGTCACACCATATTGTAATATTCTTCTTATTTTCTGTACCTTTCTCCCCCACTAACCTCTAAGTCCTGTGAGGACAGACACCATGTTTGTTTTGTTCATTCTTGTATTCTTAACATTTAATATGGAAATAGGAACACCATAAATACTTGTTGAATGACTGAATAAATCTCAGGACTACAATATCAATGGCTGGTGTTTTTTAACTCTTCTTACTTGAGTCTGCAATACAGAAATAATGCTTGGTTTTCTTGTTCGCTTTAACTCCTTCTCACTCACAAATCTCAAATCTCTCTAAATGCCAACAGTGTGAATAGGAATGGATAGAAGCCCTTTCAGGATATTTATGTTTTAAAAACAGAGTGCTTTTAAACTCAGACAAATCTCTGATTGATGGATTTAGACAGTGTAACAAAGGATAGTTTAAAAAGAATCAGACAATGCCCAAAGATTAAGGAGAAGGCAGTTGAGTGATCCATTGGGTGGGGAGTCTTCTCAGACTATTTAATTTTATCCCAAAGGTATATTTATTCTTTGTCTAGGGGTTGTGTCTGTCCCATGCTGCATCCTTTTCCTCCTGACATGTACTCTTTGCTATCATGGTACCACTAGGCTGTTGTAACCATGAAAGTCATTCATAGAAAGATTCAAGAGGTATTTTGTTTCTTGTGGTCTTTCAGATCACTTTCCAGATAGGGAAATTTATGGTAAGGTAGTGGACATTATTAATTGTCTTGCCATGTGTATTTGTTTTCTAAGGCTGTTGTAACAAAGCACCACAAACTGAGTGGCTTAAACAACAGTGATTTATTATCTCATCAGATAAAAGTATGAGATCAAGGTGTTTGGCAGGGTTGGTTCCTTCTGAGGGCTGTGACAGCAAATCTGTTCCACGCTTCTCCTCATGTTTCTGGTGGTTTGCTGGCAGTCTTTGGCTTTCCTTGGCTTCTAGAAGCATCATCCCAATCTTTGCCTTCATCTTCATATGATATTCTCCCTACGTGTGAGTCTCTCTCCAACTTTTCCCTTTTAATAAGAACATCAGTCATATTGGATTAGGGTCCACCTTAATAACCTCATTTTTAACTTGGTTACCACATCTTCAAATACAGTCACATTCTGAGGTACTGGGAACTAGAACTTCAACATATAAATTTGGTGGGGATGCAACCCATAACACTGTGTACATTTTCTCTTTATTCTGTCCTAACGATAGAGCAATCATACCTACCTCTAGGAATCTCTCCCATGCAGACCACTAATTTGATTAACCTACAGACAGTCCCATGCTCTGGGCCACGGTGGGTTTAAGCCTACTAGTTCGGCATTATATGGCCACAGATTGCTTTATTTACTGCCATGTGGCCTAATGAGATGGCAAGAGATTTACCAACATTGTAGGAAAGAAGTTTCTTAGCTCTCAAGAAAGAGCCACAAGAAGAGTTGAAAGGCCAGCTTTGTTTGTAAAGGGGCAGACAATGCCTACTTCAGGCTTTGTGGGCCATGCAGTATCTGTTGCAACTAGTCAACTCTGCCCTCACAGCGAGAAGGCAGCCATAGACACTATGTAAATGGATGAGAGTACATTCCTTTATACAAACATGTGACAGGCTGGATTTAGCCCACAGGGCATAGTTTGTCAACCCCTGACATAAGATGTGAGAAGATGTTCTTTCTTCCATTCTGAGGATGAAGCTGACACTCAGTGGACAGGGATGAAGAAAACAGAAAATAGGCTGTGGCTCCACTCAAACCACACCTAGTTACAACTCTAACTTTGGACTTTTTCAGTTACTTTAGTCAGTAAGTGCTCTTTATTATTCAATTTGGTTTGGGATGGATATTCTTATGTTTACAAGCCAAAGCACTCTAACAGGTAAAGGAATTCATCAAGTCCAAAATAATATGAAAACTTAAGGGCAAACATGAAAGCATAAGCTTATCTCCTGGGGCTGACAGACTTCCTAAAATGAGAATGTTTAGGCTGAGCCTGAGACAAGTGAAATATGCATAGAGTCACAAGAGATTCTTACTCGGGAAAAAAAAATATGTGGCAATTTATGAATCACTTGTGTAATCATTGGCACCCAGCTTCTTGAAATAAGCAGAAGAAAACATCCATAAAACAAGTTGGATTCCCAGTTCTTCTATGTAAATACATACCTCAGAGTGCATAGGCCAGTGCCCCAAGTAGATTCTCAACATATACTTGGTGATGATTGATTTCTCACTTCGAAATCTCCTTTGTTTTTTTGAAATGAGGTTAAAATATTTTTGCTATCTATGTATGATAAAAAAAGATATTCACTTTTCTGTTACTGGATATAAAGAAAGTAAAGCAAGCATCCTCACCAAGATAAATCATAGGTCAGAGAGAATATTTTTGCTTTTTAAGATTATTGCCAGCATACAGCAGAATTTTAGGGGTATAAAAGAAAAATATGAGCAAAATAGCCAATTCGATGTTTGAAAGACAAAGGAACTTAGAGGGAACATAAAAAATAATGATTTTTATTTTGCATACTCTTATGGTGCTATACAGTCTAAAAGGTGTGGTGAGGACAATTAGATGAAATCTTCCTTGAGGTGTAAAGAGAAATGCAGGTTTAAGTCTCCTGGACAGGCATATTCTCAGCACTCAAAATGAAGAAAAGCATTTAGTTATAAATTACTCAAAGCACACACATCATACAAAGAGATATCACTCCTGACAACAAAGGAAAGCAGCTCACAAACGAATGAAGCCGAATTGTAGCAGTTTTACCTTTAGGCTTCATAAAATCAGTGCAAAAGGGCTTTGAAATTTCATAAGGATGTCAGTGATCCTGAAAAAAACTGACTTTAGGAAATGACTGTACTGCAAAGATCAAACAGAAGGTTCCATAGGCTTTCAGGAAGAAATAGTTAGTAAGTTACTGGTAAACTGCCATTTTTAGGGAGGAAACTGCTTGCCAATGTCAGGGTCTGGCCACCAAGGTGGCCTCACCATCCCCTTCATATTATGACATTTGCATCGCTTTTTTTCCAAGGGGCTGTACAGGAGCAGTGTCCTCTAATGATGCATTAACAGGAAGTTTTGGAGAAACTTGCTGTGCACATGAGCATCACAAGACATGGCTTTGCAACTGTGGTTTTTAAGAGTGAGCAGAATTATTAATTGAAGAAATTAAACATGTTGTAAGAGAAAGCGTACTCATTCTTGAAGGATCCAGGCTTTACCTCTAGCGTTTGCTGGAAGTAAGCCACTGATGAAAATGTTTCAGTGGTGTACATGTTGGGCACTGTTTCTCTCCATTTCCCCACTTTCTTGCCAAAGAAAAACACCTGAATGCTGCTAACTCTCATTCAGAAGATAAAGGGAAAGGGTCCATGTGCCTGATTTGTATTTTGCACATGTATCAATTGCTCGGCTGCTGAGAGCGTCTGTTCTATCGGAAAGTGTGAGTAGAGTCCTCGTAGAAATTGTGAATTGGGCTAGCTTAGGAAATTCTGTAACTACTCTGAAAAAACAGGGTGCCCATAATGCACTTGTAAAATAATGATTTTTCTCATTATCCTTCCCAGTTCCCCTTCCCTCCCTACTTCCCATTGTTTTGCTCTCCTCCCCCACCTCCTCTTCTTTTCTTCCTAAAACAGCAGTGCTGCTGAATACTAATGAGGCAATTCTTGGCCCTGCCCCATTCATTTATTTTCAGGCAATTAATTCAACTTTCTGACATCTAGCCAGAATGTTATGCAGGTAATTTGTGGGTCTGCTTAATTTCTCAGGACCCTGTGGTTATCAGCCAGCAAAGCTCATTGTGAAGATGAGCTAATCCAGCTGGTAGGCAACTTTGATTTCCATTGGTAATACCATCCCATCATTAAAGCCACTGAGTCCTTGAGCTTGGCAAGCTTCCCCTGTTGCATACTTCACTTTCTGATTACAAATGGTTTGCAGCTTCTACATGTTTGCCTCAAGAGTTCATTTTCTCCCCTGAAGGACACTGGGCCTGATGGCATCATTAGCAGTTTTTCAACATAAAATTTCACAGGGCTGTGATAGCCCTTCCTGGCACTCCGATGTTGTGTATTTGTGACCAAGGCAAACCAGTGCATTCACTCATCCGCCCTGAAAGCATGTGGAATGCAGCATAATAGGTTCTTGGGGAGGTTGAAGGAAGGCAGAAATATAAAAGGGAAAAGACATGATTCAAGCTCTCAAGAATTTGCTGTGAGCTCCTTGAATCAGTGACCTATCCTGCTCATTGCTAGGCATAGAATAGGTGCTCATTAAATCTGTATTACTTTCTCTTGTGAATGAATGAATAAGATTGTGAGGTGGGAGAAAATAAAACATATACATGTGAAATATCTTAGAGAATAATCATGGAACAATGTGTGATTTGTGGCAAGAATATATATCTTTAAAACTTTTGCTGAGGGCAATTAAATGGTAGTGTGGGGTAGTCTGGAACTCTTCTTAAAGAATTTGGCAAAGATCAGCTGGGAAGAAAAGAATCTTTCAGGAGAAGAAATAATTTGAGAAGACAGTCAAGGATCAAGTGAAGTAAAATTTGAAGGACTTTAAAGAGTTTAGAAGTTAAAAGAACAGGGCTTGGAGACTGGGTTTGAATCCCATTGCAGCCTTGATTGATGTCTGATCTTAGGAAACTTAATTACTTCTTTGGGCCTCAGTTTTCTCATTTGTAAAATGGGGATAAATCTACATCATAGAATTGCTGTCAGAATTAAATAGAAATAATAAGAGATAATTTAGCATGGGGTATAAAATATAATAAGAATAAAGAGTAAATACTAGGTTTATTAGTATTAGTTTGGAATGAATGGAGATTTCTAAGTCATGAAGATGAAAATGGTATGTAGAATAGGCAATAATTTTGAGGCATTGGAAACAGATATGATAAAAAATGGGAAACCACTGAAGACTTCTTATCAGAGGAAAGAAAATGATATTTAAAGATGATATTACAAAAAGACAAACTACTTGCTATAGGCAGGCAAACTAGCTAGTAGGACATAGTGATTGATTGGTGAAAAGGGGAAAGCATGGTAGCTAAAAAAATGAGAAAGAGAAGGTGAATATGAAAGATATTGCATAGGAAAATTTGGCAGAACTTGGTAATTGATTAGAAATGCAATGCTGCAGAATGTAAGAAGTTAAGTCAAAGATAGGGAGATAATGATAATCAAGGATCAGAAGAAAGGTGATTCCACCTATTATGATGGATTAATTAGTAAAGAGTTTTTATTTAGGGGCAAAATAAGACAAATGGAAATGTCAGATAAGGTGAAATTCAGTTAATCTAGATCTCTATGGATTTATTTTCTTTTTAATTTGCACACCACACATTTCACACTTCTTGGTATACAGTGCTATGAGTTTTGACAAATGCACAGAGTCATGTAAATACCACCACCTCAGCCTCACGCCCCACAGGTTCCTTCATCCTGCCTCTATGCAGTTGACACCTCTACCCAGTCCTAATCTTTGGAAACAACTGATTGGTTCTTTGCCCATATAGTTGTGACTTTTCAAAATGGCAACATACAGTAGGTAGCATTTTGAGTCTGTCTTTTTCCATCATGCATGAGGCATTTGAAATTCATCCATTTTGTTGTAACATCAGTTCATTCCTTAATATTACTGAATAGTTTGTTTATCCATTCACGAGTTGAAGGATTTTGAGATTGTTTCCAGCTTTAAATTATTGTAAATGAGACGATTTTAAACATTTGCATACAGATTTTACTGTATGACCATATAGTGTTCTTTTCTCCTGGGTAAATATCTAGGAGTGGAATTTCTGAGTCATATGATAAGTGAATGTTTAACTTTATAAGAAACGATCAAACCGCAAAATGGTTACCTCATTTTGCATTTCCTCCAGCAATGTATGAGAGTTCCAATT
The DNA here is from genome assembly GCF_965194825.1 of Balaenoptera physalus. Lineage (NCBI taxonomy): Eukaryota > Metazoa > Chordata > Mammalia > Artiodactyla > Balaenopteridae > Balaenoptera > Balaenoptera physalus. The sequence goes on from NC_138892.1 coordinate 72,259,626, forward strand.
GCTTTGCAACCTTGGCAGCATTTGGAATTGTCTGTTTTGTTTTCGTTAGTCATTCAAATAGATATGTGGTAGCATCTATTTAACCGTGGTTTTAATTTGTGTTTTTCTAGTGATGATCTATGTTGAACATCTTTTCATGAGCTTAATTATCATCCTTATATCTTCTTTGGTTAAGTGTCTGTTTAAATCATTTCCATTTTTTTATGAGGTTGTTTTCTTAATGTTGAGTTTTGAGAGTTCTTTATATAATCTGCTAATAAATCATTTGTCAGATATGTGAATTGCTAAGCCAGTATGTGGCTTGTCTTTTCATTCCCACAAGTGTCTTTCTCAGACCCAGAGTTTTAAATTTTGATGATGGCCAGTTTATCAATTTTTTTCTTTTGTGGATCATGATTTTAGAGTCATATCTAAAAACTTTGCATTTTTGTCAAATGTTTTTATTGTATATATTGAGATGATCATGTGGCTTTTCTTCTTTAAACTGTTAATATCCTGAATTTCATTGATTTTCGAATGTGTAACCAAGCTTGCATTCCCAGCATAAACCCTACTTTGTTGTCATGTGTTATCCTTTTTACATATTGGTGGATTCAATTTTGATAGCATTTTGTTAAAGATTTTTGCTTATTTTCATGAGGAATATTGATCGGTAATATTCTTTTCTTGTAATGTTTTTGTCTTTTATTTTTTTATCAAGGTAATGCTGGTCTCACAAGATTAGTAAGTATTACCTTCTATTTTCTGTGAAAGATTGTGTAAAATTTATATTAATTCTTGTTTAAATGTTCAGTAAAATTTTCCAGTAAATTCATCTGGCATGGAGTTTTCTTTGTTGTACAGCTTTTAACTACAAAATCAATTGCTTTAATAGATTTAGGACTATTCAAGTTACCTATTTCTTCTTGAGTGAGTTTTGATAGTTTGCATCTTTCAAGTGGTTCATCCACTTTAAGTTGTTGAATTTATGGACATAGAGTTATTCATAATATTTCCCGATTATCCTTTTCTACTGTTATACTTATAAAAATGTATCCTCTTTAATTCCTGATATTGTTAATTTATGTATTCTCTTTTTCTTGGCCACTTCAGGTAAGGATTAATAAATTTTATTGCTCTTTTGAAAGAACCACTTTTTTTGGTTTAATTTATTTCTTTATTGTTTTTCTGTTTTTAGGTTTTTTTCCCCCTTTTACCTTTATTATTTCCTTTCTCCTGCTGACTTTGGGTTGGATTTGCTCTTCTTTTTCTAGTTTATTAATATGTAAGTTTAGGTTATTGATTTGGGACCTTTCTCTTTTTTCAATATAAGCCTTTCATGCTACATGAAAATACAGCAGAGAATATCTGAGTTTTCAGTAGTATCTAGTTAAAACTAAGCATTTGGACATGGATTTCATTTAATTTGAATGGAGTTTCTTTCAGTCAATGGGAAACAATGCTTCCCATAGTTTCAAATACACACAAAGCAGCAAAGAGTCATATAAATGCTGTTACTAAATTTATTCAACTGCTTCTTGAATACAAAAATAAGATGACCATTATGGAAAGAAACAAGTGAAATGAATCTTAGCCACCTCTGTTCTGTCCACTAATCATGGAAGCAGGTACTTAAGGACATTCTCAAGATCAACTGAATCTTCAGATTGAAAAACTTAAAAGTGCAACGTATGAAACTCATAAAAAATGATACACTTCACCCAGACTCTAGAATCAACAAGAATTTAATAAAGTTAATCAAATAATTGTAGTTCAATTGCACATAAATTTGAATTGTTTTCCCATTAAAGAATGTCTGTCTGTAAATTATTGCAGGGAAAGCCATTTTCAAGTTAATGTTTCAACCATTAGAAAATACAAAGGGCATTTTCCTTAATTAGACACAGCTCTCTTTCCTTCTAGTTTATCATTACCTTTGTTAGGTGGAATCAGATTAGTACTCAAATTTATTGACATGTGTGATTCAATGACACTATTTGTTTAGAGTTCATCACATACCTGGTGGAATAAACTCATTAATTATAAATGAATTGTTATGTAGTCATCATCTAAAATGAGTCAGTGCTGTTCTCCAGAGTCATTATAATGAATGTGAACACAGCTGGAATAAATATCTCTGTGAAGGTTACAGGCTTTATTCTGAAATATTTAAGGCTCCAGTTTCTTCTTATTTTTTGAAGACCTCTTGTTCAGGAAAAATGACTTGACCTCCCTTTGAAGAAGATTGTTACATGCATTTACTTTCTATTTTATCAAAGCTATGTATATTCCATTGTGGCATCTTAGGAACTATGGGAACATGGAAAAGCCAGGATTACCCTGGCTGTTTCTGTTTGGTCAGTTTTCTGTATTCAAGAGGATCTGGAGAAGAATGACCTTTGTGGTTTCTGATGGCTGCTAAGTGATATTGTTATGATACAAGATTCTCCCTGATTTCTCACTGTTTCCTTAAGAATGGGGAATCGTATGCCGCATTAAAGAGTCAACCTCATCTTTTTGGTTTTGAGATTTACAATCCAGCTTGGAATTTGGTGCTACAATTCTTTCTAGTGTCTAACGGCGAAAGAAGGTAGGACCTGAAAATGTAACCATGGGTGGAGAGATTCACCAGGATAGTGTTACAAAACACTGCTTTAGAATTATGCAAATGCATACAATATTCCAGAACCTTGCTTTTAATCAATAGTCACCAATATGTCATTATGACATGCATGTTATATACCAATTAATGTTTGAAATCGGAGAATACAATCAATAATCAAAGGAATTATATTTCATCAGTGCACAAAACTATTCCATTTTTCTAGGATGTGATAGCAGATTAGCCCATTTCACAGTTAACACCACCATGGAAATGTCAGGAGAGAGTCCAGAGTGAAACAAATTGACTTAGCTTTACTGTGTTATATGTTATATAACTCAACCATGCAGCTTAAGCTCCTGGGTGTGAGAGTGATGAAATGATGTGTCTAGAAGAAATTCCTGGGATGCAAAATCACTTTTCATCACCGCCCCCTTCCCTACCTTTCAGACTATCTGACAAATTTGCCAGGACATTTTTTTAGAATACAGTGATAGTCAGATACATTGAGTATGATGGGCATATGGTCACAGTGTGAAGCTTCTTTTAGGAAATGATTTTCTTCATCTTATGAAAAAACATGGATATTGTATCAAGCAAGTGAATGGTTTCTGTTTTTTGAATCCTTGTTAATAAATATTAAATATTATTTATTCAAGTGGCAATACTTCATTAGATATAAAAAATTAAACATTGAACTGACAAGAAATTAAATGTAAATACTTATGTTTGTTAATGAAAAAGGATCAGGGAAAGGAGGGAGGCAAGGAATATATTCTGTAAATAATATTTTTGTTTATAAAAATACCACTATGTATTGTTACATGTATTCACTCTCACTGGTGCCTTTATTCTCTGTCCTTCCCTCTTTCCTCACTCTCTCCTCTCTGGTTTTCCCCTTCCTCACAAGCCCCATCGCCGGGCCTGCTTCCTGTTGTCAAATACAGTTGCAGATTAATGCCTCTGTCCTCTCCTGAGACTTTCCACGATGCTCTTGTCTTCCCTGCAGGGGTGAAAACTACACCAGTTATCACTCTAAATATTCATGTATTTGATAAGACATGGTCTTAGTGAGCTGAGTACGGAGTCTATTGCCTAAAAAATCAAAATAAAAAATAAGAGAAGCTCTTCACAGTTACAGATGGGTGGTTGATGCACATAGGAGAGAACAATTTATTGCTCCTCATTCATTCATTCAATAAATGTGTGTTTTAGTATCACTCTGTGCTTAACAGATGAAGGTACTGGGGATATAAAGAAGAATAAGGTTCTACGGGAGATTAAATGAGTTTTACATATCATTTTTCTTTGAGAAATCAGGAGAAACTTAAGAACAAACAAATTGAAAGTGGAATGAATGAATAACCTGATGTAAGTTAGGTAAGTGTGGTTTTCAAAATGAAGTGTCTGTTATAGTCTCCCCACAACATTCCTTCCAGAAGCGTGGGGGAGGAGTGTGTAGTAGGGACCAAGCCCTCAGACTCCCGAGTCACTGCAGTGTCCGTGCCCTAGCTTGTCATTTACTATCTGAGAGATGGTATGATTTCTGAGGGGAGTGATTTTCTCTGTTTCACTCACTGATGTAGCCTAAGTAACTGAAACAGTAAGTGTTCGATAAATGTGCAAAGAGTATTTGAAGAAAGAACTGAATTTGGGTTGTAACTTCACCCCTCTTCCTTGGTGTCTTCATCTGTAGAAGAAGTTTCTCCCTAATAGAGTTTGAGCCTTAGGTGAGGATGGAAAGCTTAGAAGAGTGTCTGGCACAGAGTAAGGGCTCAATAACTGTTAGCTCTGTAGCTCTTCAGCAACTGTTCATCATGCATGTACTTCCTGCCAGGGACCATGTTGGACAGTGAGTACATGAGAGTGAAACAAACAAGCATACACAGTCCTTGCCTTACAGGGGGAGCGAGGGACACAGACACAAACACACACACACACATGTATAATGACAAATTGTGATGAGTGCCAGGAAAGAAAAGAACATGGGAGGTAATAGGGAGGACAACCTAACTTGGATTATGAGTCAAGTGAGAGGTCCTTGAAGAATATTTAAATTGATACCTGATGGTTGAGAAGAAATTAATCCAGAGTAGGTGAGAGGCATGCTCCATAGACAAGAGGAATAGGGATGTAGGGGTGCAGGCCCCAAAGCAGTAAAGTGATTGGTGCATTCAAGAAGAAACAGCACTATGTGCCTAGACTGCACATCTCCAGACTTTTATACGAGAAAGAGAAAGACTCCTTTATTGTTACGACCACTGCTGTTTTTGTTTTGTTGTTGTTATTAGCTCCCAAACTTAATCATAATTGCTCTAAATGCCCTTCTCCCCCACCCCACCAGATTTTTTAACATCTCTAAAATCTGAATGCTTCTTACAACTAATGACATCTTACAATAATTACAGTGTTCTTGCCTTTCTTAGTGGAACATATAATTATGTAACCTATTTTAATTGATGGCAGTTTATATTTGATGAAATAAGGTGACATATTGTAACTTATAATACCAAACATTGTAAAATATACACAAAGATAAAAATAAATTTTTATGTAAAGAAAGTAAATATTTAAATATTTAATTAAAAATTTATTAGTGGCATAAAACTTCTTAGCTCTCATAATATACTTAGAACGATGTGGTTGAATATGTTTCATTATTTAAAAAATTTTTTGTTTATTTAAGTACTAAATTCAGTTTATTTAAGTACTTGGTATTATGTCGTAATTGAGAAAGCTACTTCACAAGGATATGTACATCTAAACTAAAGAAGTTCAAGATGAGCTACACTTACTAAATCACAATATTCATTATTTAACCCCAACCAACAGTAAAGCCAACATTTTTGCTTAAAGCCAGCTCATAAATTTTCATCTTTCTTTCCTTATGTCAATCAGTTGTTTTTGCAAACTAAATAGAAGATGCTGAATTTTTACATTGGTTTAAACTCAGTGTAATTCATTCTATTTAGAAGATTTTTTCAAAGTTAGAAATTTGTTTGCAAGAGTTTCAAATATGCATATATGCAAATTTTTATAGAAGACACACTTACATTATTATTGTCAACAAAAACACAATCCATATTTCCCGACATCCATTTTCAACATGTGAACTTCATGACATAAGTCTCTTTTGAAAAGCAGTTACATTTTTCATTTGTTGGCTGCCTTCTTGTCAGAGTTGGTAAGATTGTCGTAATTTTCCCCTTGTAATGGGGCTAAGAGCTTTTATCAGATGCTAAGGGGAGGATTAGCTCTACTATTTTCTTTGTGCTGCATTTTTAATCCTCTATCCGATGTGAGTGTATGTGTGTGTACTGGTGTGTGCACATGTGTACCTGCACAGTTCTTACTCAGGAATCACTTAGAACCACTTGTCCACTTTGTGAATGTTATTTTAATTAAAATGATATAATTAATACAAGTGTTTTCTTAGGTAAAGCATGCCTATATTTCAATACCCAGTGTATGAACACGGCCAATAGAATTGTGGTTTTCCCTGTGACATACCTGAATTGAAACCTGAGTAACAGACCTGGTGAGGGTACAGTGGTCTATTTGAATATTAAATATCAGTAAAGTCAAATTCCTTTCTTTTTTAGATAAAAATTAAATATTAATGAGTTCTAAAGTTTACTTCCCACACCCTAGTGGACTGATTGCTTAGTGCACCGCTGGGGGTCAAGACACTCTGGAAACCCTGGTTTATAAGAGAAGTTCCTTAGCTTTGAATTCACAGTATTCCTCAAAGTGCTTCCCACTCACATCTCCACATTTATTCTTCATTTTTCTCTTTCACAAATCTCCAGAATTCTCTAATTTATCTTCTTCTTCCAGGGTACAGTGAAGATAATGCTGTGCTTCTCCAACTTTAAAGTGCATACAAATCACTTGGGGATCTGGTGACAGCGCAGATTCTGAATCAGTAGGTCTGGGGTGGGGCCTGAGATTCCGAATCTCTAATAAACTCCCAGGTGATGCTGCTGCTGCTGGTCCATGGATGACTTTGAGTAAAAAGGAAATAGAGGTGAAAACACTGTCAGAAATACATTTTACTAATTCCTTAATTTGGGAAAGCCACACCTTTACTCTCAGGTTTTTCATACCTATCATACAGTGTCCATTCATTCATTCATTTTTTAATTCATTCAACAAATATTTATTGAACACCTAATATGTATCAGACATTATGACAGTTGCTGACAAATATGAGGTTTCAGGTATCAAGGAGTTGAGTCTAGTGGATTGTAGGGTGAACTAAATGACTTACCTTAAATGGATGCACATATCAATATATTTATATGTATGCCTACATTTAAGTAGCATGGATACACAGATACATGTTTCATAACACACACACACGTATATGTGTATACACACACACACTTTCCTACCTGAGGCCTTTGGTTCACACTGGCCCTTCAGACTGCAATATCCTACCCTCATCTCTTTCCTTGCCTAATTCTACCCCACCTTTCTGCACCAAGACTTTTCCTTTCCCTCCAAACAGAGCAAATGCTCTTTCTTCTTTTGTTCCTGCTTATTTTGTGCACTATTCATCAGACACATAGAAAATGCTGAAAAGGTTATTACTTCTTTTTTGATAGTAGTGTTTGATTCTTAATCTTTTTAGGGGAGGGATAATGTCTCCTATTTTTGAAATATAGTTCATTACATTTAGAAGAAGCTCAGTCAATATTTACCAACAATGACCATATTATTTTTAGTTTTTAAATATTATATAGTGTGATGTGTAACACAAACTCAGATATTCTGTGATCTCTTTTTTATTATTCATTAGTTTTCAGTTAAATGGTATTTTTGTATATATGGTATATATGGTATACCACCAATGGTATATATGTCCATGCCACTCTCTCACTTTGTCCCAGCTTACCTTTCCCCTTCCCTGTGTCCTCAAGTCCATTCTCTATGTCTGCATCTTTATTCCTGTCCTGCCCTTAGGTTCTTCAGAACTATTTTTTTTTTTTTTTTTTTTTAGATTCCATATATATGTGTTAGCATACGGTATTTGTTTTTCTCTTTCTGACTTACTTCACTCTGTATGACACACTCTAGGTCCATCCACCTCCTACAAATAACTCAATTTTGTTTCTTTTTATGGCTGAGTAATATTCCATTGTATATATGTGCCACATCTTCTTTATCATTCAACTGTCAATGGAAACTTAGGTTGTTTCCATGTCCTGGCTATTGTAAATAGAGAAGAAATGAACATTGTGGTACATGAGTCTTTTTAAATTATGGTTTTCTCAGGGTATATGCCCAGTAGCGGGATTGCTGGGTCATATGGCAGTTCTATTTTTAGTTTTTTAAGGAATCTCCATACTGTTCTCCATAGTGGCTGTATCAATTTACATTCCCACCAACAGTGCTAGAGGGTTCCCTTTTCTCCACACCCTCTCCAGCATTTATTGTTTGTAGATTTTTTGATGATGACCATTCTGACTGCTGTGAGGTGATACCTCATTGTAGTTTTGATTTACATTTCTCTAATGATTTGTGATGTTGAGCATCCTTTCAGGTATTTGTTGGCAATCTGTATATCTTCTTTGGAGAAATATCTATTTAGGTCTTCTGCCTATTTTTGGACTGGGTTGTTTGTTTTTTTGATATTGAGCTGCATGAGCTGCTTGTAAATTTTAGAGAGTAATCCTTTGTCAGTTTCTTTGTTTGCAAATATTTTCTCCCATTCTGAGGGTTGTCTTTTTGTCTTGCTTATGGTTTCCTTTGCTGTGCAAAAGCTTTTAAGTTTCATTAGGTCCCATTTGTTTCTTTTTGTTTTTATTTCCCTTTCTCTAGGAGGTGGGTCAAGAAGGATCTTTCTATGATTTATGTCATAGAGGGTTCTCCTATGTTTTCCTCTAAGAGTTTGATAGTGTCTGGCCTTACATTTAGGTCTTCAATCCATTTTGAGTTTATTATTGTGTATGGTGTTAGGGAGTGTTTTAAATTCATTCTTTTACATGTAGCTGTCCAGTTTTCCCAACAATACTTATTGAAGAGGCTGTCTTTTCTTCATTGTATATTCTTGCCTCCTTTATCAAAAATAAGGTGACCATATGTGTGTGGGTTTATCTCTGGGCTTTCTATCCTGTTCCATTGATCTACATTTCTGTTTTTGTGCCAATACCATACTGTCTTAATTACTGTAGATTTGTAGTAGAGTCTGATGTCTGGGAGCCTGATTCCTCCAGCTCCATTTTTCTTTCTCAAGATTGCTTTGGCTATTTGGGGTCTTTTGTGTTTCTATAAAATTGTGGAATTTTTTGTTCTAGTTCTGTGAAAAATGTCATTGGTAGTTTGATAGGGATTGCATTGAATCTGTAGATTACTTTGGGTAGTATAGTCATTTTCACAATGTTGATTCTTCCAATCCAAGAACATGTTATATCTCTCCATCTGTTGGTATCATCTTTAATTTCTTACATCAGTGTCTTATACTTTTCTTCATACAGGTCTTTTTTCTCCTTAATAGGTTTATTCCTAGGTATTTTATTCTTTTTGTTGCAATGGTAAACGGGAGTGTTTTCTTAATTTCACTTTCAGATTTTTCGTCATTAGTGTATAGGAATGCAAGAGATTTCTGTGCATTAACTTTGTATCCTGTTACTTTACCAAATTCATTGATTAGCTATAGTAGTTTTCTGGTAGTGTCTTTAGGATTCTCTATGTATAGTATCATGTGATCTGCAAACAGTGACAGCTTTACTTTTTCTTTTCTGATTTGGATTCCTTTTATTTCTTTTTCTTCTCTGATTGCTGTGGCTAAAACTTCCAAAACTATGCTGAATAATAGTGGTGAGAGTGGACAACCTTGTCTTGTTCCTGATGTTAGAGGAAATGATTTCAGTTTTCACCATTGAGCACAATGTTGGCTGTGGGTTGTCATATATGGCCTTAATTATGTTGAGGTAAGTTCCCTCTATGCCTACTTTCTGGAGAGGTTTTATCATAAATTGGTGTTGAATTTTGTCCAAAGCTTTTTCTGCGTGTATTGAGATGATCATATGATTTTTCTCCTTCAATTTGTTAATACGGTTTATCACATTGATCGATTTGCGTGTATTGAAGAATCCTTGTATTCCTGGCATAAACCCCGTTTGATCATGGTGTATGATCCTTTTAATGTGCTTTTGGATTCCGTTTGCTAGTATTTTGTTGAGGATTTTTGCATCTATGTTCATCAGTGATAATGGCCTGTAGTTTTCTTTATTTGTGACATCTTTATCTGGTTTTGGTATCAGGGTGATGGTGGCCTCGTAGAATGAGTTTGGGAGTGTTCCTCCCTCTGCTATATTTTGGAAGAGTTTGACAAGAATAGGTGTTAGCTCTTCTCTAAATGTTTGATAGAATTCGCCTGTGAAGCCATCTTGTCCTGGACTTTTGTTTGTTGGAAGATTTTTAATCACAGTCTCAATTTCAATGCTTGTGATTGGTCTGTTTATATTTTCTATTTCCTCCAGGTTCAGTCTCGGAAGGTTGTGCTTTTCTAAGAGTTTGTCCATTTCTTTCAGGGTGTCCACTCTTGACATATAGTTGATTGTAGTAATCTCTCATGATCTTCTGTATTACTGCCGTGTCAGTTGTTACTTCTCCTTTTTCATTTCTACTTCTATTGATTTGTGTCTTCTCCCCTTTTTTCTTGATGAATCTGGCTAATGGTTTATCAAATTTGTTTATCTTCTCAAAGAATGAGCTTTTAGTTTTAATGTTCTTTGCTATTTTTCCTTCACTTCTTTTTCATTTATTTCTATCTGTGTTTTATGATTTCTGTCCTTCTGCTAACTTTGGGGTTTTTCTTGTTCTCATTTCTCTAATTGCTTTACGTGTAAGGTTAGGTTGTTTATTTGAGATGTTTCTTGTTTCTTGAGGTAGGATTATATTGCTATCAACTTCCCTCTTAGAACTGCTTTTGTTGCATCCCATAGGTTTTGGGTCATCATGTTTTCATTGTCATTTGTTTCTAGGTATTTTTTGATTTCCTCTTTGATTTCTTCAGTGATCTCTTGGTTATTTAGTAGCATATTGTTTAGCCTCCATGTGTTTGTATTACTTACAGATTTTTTCTGTAATTGATATCTTGTCTCATAGCGTTGTGGTTGGAAAAGATACTTGATCCAATTTCAATTTTCTTAAATTTGCCAAGGCTTGATTTGTGATGCAAGATGTGATCTATCCTGGAGAATGTTCCGTGTGCACTTGAGAAGAAAGAGTATTCTATTGTTTTTGGATAGAATGCCCTGTAAATATCAATTAAGTCCATCTTGTTTAATGTGTCATTTAAAGCTTGTGTTTCCGTATTTACTTTCATTTGTGGTCATCCATCCATTGGTGAAAGTGGGGTGTTAAAGTCTGCTACTATGTATATGTTACTGTCGATTTTCCCTTTTATGGCTGTTAGCATTTGCCTTATGTACTGAGGAGCTCCTATGTTGGGTGCATAAATATTTACAATTGTTTAATCTTCTTCTTGGATTCATCCCTTGGTCATTATGTAGTGTCCTTCTTTGTCTCTTGTAATTGTCTTTATTTTAAAGTCTATTTTGTCTGTTATAAGAATTGCTACTCCAGCTTTCTTTTGATTTCCATTTGCATGGAATATCTTTTTCCATCCCCTCACTTTCAGTTTGTATGTGTCCCTAGGTCTGAAGTGGGTCTCTTGTAGACAGCATATATATGGGTCTTGTTTTTGTGTCCATTCAGCCAGTCTATGTCTTTTGGTTGGAGCGTTTAATCCATTTACATTTAAGGTAGTTATCGATATGTATGTTCCTATTACCATTTTCTTAATTGTTTTGGGTTTGTTATTGTAAGTCTTTTCCTCCTCTTGTGCTTCCTGCCTAGAGAAGTTCCTTTAGCATTTGTTGTAAAGCTGGTTTGGTGGTGCTAAATTCTCTTAGCTTTTTCTTGTCTGTTAAGGTTTTAATTTCTCCATCAAATCTGAATGAGATCCTTGCTGGGTAGAATAATCTTGGTTGCAGGTTTTTCCCTTTCATCACTTTAATTATGTCCTGCCACTCCTTTCTGTCTTGCAGAGCTTCTGTTGAAAGATCAGTTGTTAACGTTATGGAGATTCCGATGTATTTTATTTGTTGTTTTTCCCTTGCTGCTTTTAATATTTTTTCTTTGTTTTTAATTTTTGATAGTTTCATTAATATGTGTCTTGGTGTGTTTTTCCTTGGATTTATCCTGTATGGGACTCTCTGCGCTTCCTGGACTTGATTAACTGTTTCCTTTCCCATATTAGGGAAGTTTTCAACTATAGTCTCTTCAAATATTTTCTCTGTCACTTTCTTTTTCTCTTCTTCTTCTGGGACCCCTATAATTCGAATGTTGGTGCATTTAATGTTGTGCCAGAGGTCTCTGAGACTGTCATCAATTTTTGTCATTCTTTTTTCTTTATTCTGCTCTGCGGTAGTTATTTCCACTATTTTATCTTCCAGGTCACTTATCTGTTCTTCTGTCTCAGTTATTCTGCTATTGATTCCTTCTAGAGAATTTTTTATTTCTTGTATTGTGTTGTTCATCACTGTTTGTTTGCTCTTTAGTTCTTCTAGGTACTTGTCAAACGTTTCTTGTATTTTCTCCATTCTATTTCCAAGGTTTTGGATCATCTTTACTATCATTATTCTGAATTATTTTTCAGGTAGACTGCCTATTTCCTCTTCATTTTTTAGGTCTGCTGGGTTTTTCCCTTGTTTCTTCATCTGCTGTATGTTTCTCTGTCTTCTCATTTTGCTTATCTTACTGTGTTTGCTATCTCCTTTTCGCAGGCTGCAGGGTTGTAGTTCCCGTTGTTTTTGGTGTCTGCCCCCAGTGGCTATGTTTGGTTCAGTGGGTTGTGTAGGCTTCCTGGTGGAGGAGACTGATGCCTGTGTTCTGGTGGATGAGGCTGAATCTTGTCTTTCTGTTGGGCAGGACCGCATCTGGTGGTGTGTTTTGAGGTGTCTGTGGCCTTATTATGATTTTAGGCAGCCTCTCTGCTAATGGGTGGGGTTCTGTTCCTGTCTTGGTAGTTGTTGGCATAGGATGTCCAGCGCTGTAGCTTGCTGGTCATTGAGTGGGGCTTGGTCTTAGTGTTGAGATGGAGATCTCTGGGAGATCTTTTGCTGTTTGAGATTACATGGATCCAGGAGGTCTCTGGTAGACGAATGTCCTTAACTCGGCTCTCCCACCTCAGAGGCACAGGCCTGACACCTGGCCAGAGCACCAAGACCCTGTTAGCCACATGGCTCAGAAGAAAAGGGAGAAAGAAAGAAAGAAAGAAAGAAAGAAAGAAAGAAAGAAAGAAAGAAAGAAAGAAAGAAAGAAAAGAAAAGAAAAGAAAAGAAAGACAGAAAGAAGGAAAGAAAGAAAGAAAAGAAAAGAAAGTTATTAAAAAATAAAAAAAATTATTAAAAATTTTAAAAATTAGAAAGTAATAAAAAAAAAGGAAAGAAAGAAAGAAGAGAGCAACCAAACCAAAAAACAAATTCACCAATGATAACAAGCACTAAAAACTATACTTAAAAAAAAAACCCAAAAACGGACAGACAGAACCCTAGGACAAGTGGTAAGAGCAAAGCTATACAAACAAAATCACACAAAGTCCACCGCCTCAATTTTGGGATGATTCATTGTCTATTCAGGTATTGCAGAGATGCAGGGTGCATCAAGTTGATTGTGGAGATTTAATCTGCTGCTCCTGAGGCTGCTGGGAGAAATTTCCCTTTCTCTTCTTTGTTCTCACAGCTTGTGGGGTTCAGCTTTGGATTTGGCCCTGCCTCTGCATGTAGGTTGCCCTTTGGCATCTGTTCCCTGCTCAGACAGGATGGGGCATTGCAACTGCCTGAGACACGCTGTGTGTTCTCCTGGGGAAGTTGTCCCTGGATCACGGGACCCTGGTAGTGGTGGGCTGCACAGGCTCCCAGGAGGGGAGGAGTGGATAGTGACCTGTGCTTGCACACAGGCTTCTTGGTGGCTGCAGCAGCAGCCTTAGCGTTTCATGCCCGTCTCTGGGGTCCACGCTGATAGCCGGGCTTGGCCCATCTCTGGAGCTCGTTTAGGTGGTGCTCTGAATCCCCTCTCCTTGCGCACCCTGAAACAATGGTTTCTTGCCTCTTAGGAAGTTCCAGACTTTTTCCCAGACTCCCTCCCGGCTAGCTGTGGTGCACTAGCCCCCTTCAGGCTGTGTTCACGCAGCCAACCTCAGTCCTCTCCTTAGGGTCTGACCTCTGAAGCCTGAGCCTCAGCTCCCAGCCCCCACCTTCCCTGGCGGGTGAGCAAACAATCCTCTCAGGCTGGTGAGTGCTGGTCAGCACCCATCCTCTGTGCGGGAATCTCTCCGCTTTGCCCTCTGCATCCCTGTTGCTGGACTCTCCTCGGTGGCTCCAAAGCTTCCCCCACCGCCACCCACCCCCCACCATCTCCGCCAGTGATGGGGCTTCCTAATGTGTGGAAACTTTTCCTCCTTCACAGCTCCCTCCCAGAAGTGCAGGTCCCGTCCCTATTCTTTTGTCTCTGATTTTTCTTTTTTCTTTTGCCCTACCCAGGTACGTGGGGAGTTTCTTGTCTTTTGGGCAGTCTGAAGTCTTCTGCCAGCCTTCAGTAGGTGTTCTGTAGGTTGTTCCACATGTGGATGTATTTCTGATGTATTTGTGGGAGGAAGGTGATCTCCATGTCTTAGTCTTCCACCATCTTGAAGGTCTCCCTGTAGACTTTTTGATAATACCCATTCTGACAGATGTGCGGTGATATCTCATTGTGATTTTGATCTGCATTTCCCTGATGATTAGCAATATTGAGCATCTTTTCATGTTTCTGTTGGCCATATGCAATAGTTGGGGAAAAATGTCTATTCAGTTCTTCTACCCTCTTTTTAATTGAGTTGTTTGTTTTTTTGATGTTGACATGTATAAGCTATTTATATATGTTGGATATTAATCCTTTATCGGTCATATTATTTGCAAATATTTTCTCCCATTCAGTAAGTTGTCTTTTTGTTTTTGTGTTGTTTTCTTTTGCTGTGCAAAAGCATCTAAGTTTAATTAAATGCTATTTGTTCATTTTTGCCTCTACTTCCTTTACTTTAGGAGAAGGATCCAAAAAAACATTGCTGTGATTTATGTCAAAGAGTGTTCTGCCTATGTTTTCCTCTAGGAGTTTTATCGTATCTGGTATTACATTTAGGTTTTTAACCCATTTTGAGTTTAGTTTTGTATATGGTGTTAAGAGAACATTCTAATTTCATTCCTTAACATTCAAGGAGTCAAACAAACTCTTTATGCCTCTTCAAGGTATCTTTCATAAATCATCTGTATGGCTGTGGCAGGAATGTAAGCCTTCATGACACACACCTTTATCACTGCAGGATCATCTTAAAATTCTATATCGTCTTTTTTGGTTTAGAATCACACCAAATATATAGTTTAGATCTAGCTGGTCTCTTATATTGAGAATTAGTGAGTGCATGGTTCATTCTCTTAAAAATAATGATATTTTAAAATTGGCGATACCTGTATATCATAAAAAAATCTAGGAGGTCTACAGTGAAATCTATTTCTCAGTCCATCCTGATTCATATGAACCAAAATTCATACACCAAGATAATCCTTGCTGTCAGTTGCCATGTATTCTTCTTTATCAGCTAGCTATTGATATATAACAAACCATCTCAAACCCAGTCACTTAAAATAGTAAGCATTTATAGTTTTATGAGCCAGCTGGGCAGTTTTCTGGTCTCAGCTGGGCTCAGTCATGCATCTTTGGTTGGGGGGTGGTGTTGGTCAGTTTGTGGCTGGCCTGTGATGACCATGGCTGGGACAGGTAGGATGATGAGTACCCCAATGTAGCCTCTCCTTACACAGCAGGCTAAGCCAGGCTTGTTCCCATGGTGGCAATGGCAGGGGTCTGAGAGAAAGAGAGCAGAAGCACAAAAGGCCTCATGAGGCCTAGGTTCTGAACTGGCAAACTGCCACTCCTGCTACATTCTAATACTTAGGGCCAGCTCAGATTCAAGGGCTGAGGAAATAGATTCCATGTTTTGATGGGAGGAGCTGTAAATCACCTTGTAAAGGCACAGATACAGGGAGGGGTAAAGGATCAGAGATGCTTTTGCTATCACTCCACTGTACCTTCAAACTATATGTTATGATGTATATATATATATATATACACACACATACATATTTATGTCTGTGAGGGTTTTTTAATTTTGCCTTTTTTTTTTTTTTTGCTTTAAATGTTAACAAATAAACATTTATGAGCACATGGTGTCAGGCAGTATTTTAGGCACTTTTCTTGTATTCATTCATTTAATCCTTCCCCAAACTCAAGAGATAGGTATTTAATTCTTGTTTGCATTTTACAAGTGAAGATGAAGAGATGTTAAGTAACTTACCTTAAACTCAACCAATTAGTAGGAGTTTTAGCCAGGATTCATTTAAGCAGACTAACATGAGAACTTGATTTCTTACCACTGTGGTACTCTGCTTTCCATGGACCTGATAACACATACTCTATTCATTATTCTGAACCTTGGTTTGTTCACTTAGAACTAGATCTTTGAGATTGTCGCTAATTAGTACATATAGGGTTTTCCCATTATTTTCAATGAGTATACATGTTTGATTGTATGGATGTATATAAATTATTTAACTAAGCCCTTACTGATGGACCTTTAGTCTGCCTCAAATCTTTTCTGTCACAAACAACATCTCATTAAGTATCCCAGTATATTGGTTTATTACATGAAACCAGAGAGTCAGTTTTGCTGCTGAAGACACAATGATTATGAATATTTACATCTTGAATATCACAGTATTAAAATTTAAAAGTAGAACTACTGCAACTATAAAAAAGGAATGAACAGAAATATGATAGCATTAGAAAATCTTACACAATGTTCTCAGTTATTTTCAAATAAAATGCTCAAGGAATAACTAGGGCATGGATAACCTGAATGATAACTAAACTTGTTTAAATTGATACTCATCAAACTTTATACTATATGAACAGCAAAAGCATTTTATTTCAAGTACCTATGTGATGAAATATTAGACAACATTCTGAACTGCATTCTATTAAAACTGGAATGAATACTGAAAGTATGAACAGAGAAAAACCTGAATCATTTGGGAAACATTATTCTAAAAAAATCTTAGGTAAAGAAGGATCTCAAAACTGTTTAAAATACAGAATATCTAGGAAAATAATCATGAGATACAGCCAAGGAAGAAAATTCACAGGATTTAAAGAGGAAAAATTATAATTACAAATTACTATTTAAATCAAGAAATTATAAAAAGAAGAAAAATATACCTATGTAGAGCAAGTAGAATAATTAATGAGCATAAAAGCAGTAATGAATGAATTAATAAATAAAGAACATTGAAAAACAAATGTAAAAATTGGCAGTTTGAATAAAATGGTTCTTTGAAGAACCATAAAGAAGATAACCAAAACACAATAAGGGAGATAAGACACTAATGATTCTGATCAAGTGAAAAAAGAAAAAGCAAATAAAAAAATAAGCATTAAAAGTTAGAAATAATTGCAGATGTCAAGATTAATTTGGTTATAAAGATATATTTTGATTGCATTTATGATATATTTTGAAAACTTGGAAGAAATATCTAGGAAAATAGCAAAATTTAATAATATCATGAAAGAGATTACCAGAGTGAGCCAGAAGATCCTTTGTTAAAATGTGCTGGGTCCATACAGCTTCAAAGTGAAGTCTTTTCAACCTTCAAGGTACAGATTGTTCTTATGCTGCTGTACATCCTCCACTCTAAGAATCAAGCTTCTCACAATTCCATAGAATTGAAATCAGGACACATTATATAGCATATAATGGCTACATTTAATGTTGTCTTATTTCAATTTTTATTTAAAAGCTTCTGTTAAATCAATAATGTACTCTACAATGGGTAAATTCATAAAAGTTGAGTATGCTATTCAAACAGAGATAAATGTCTGCAAATAATCCTGTCCCTTTCCCCCTCAACATGCACACTTCATGTCCATGGACTATAAACTTAGCTGTCCAAAGAAAATTTAAAACTAGTTGTTTCATAACTGTGTAATTTTCTCCCAATAGATTGGAAATCTTAGGTGAGAGATGTGCCTTCTGTGCCTATTTTTACACCCTATTTTACACCTTACAACTATTTTACACCCACCATAGTGTAAAAACTAAAATTTGAACAAATACAAGATGATGATATGTGCTTTTGAGACAACAGCAGAAGCAGTATAACACAGGAGTTTTGGTCCAAAAAACTTAGTTTTGAATTCTACCTCTGCCACTTTGTATCTGTGGGTTTAGGACAAATTAACTTCTAAGCTTTAGTTATTCTGTCAGCGGCAAAGCCCATTAACAATTCCTGGGGAATAAAAACAGAATCTGGGTAATAAAATGATATCTAAGCTTTTTTCCCTTCGTGCTTAGCCTAGTTTTACTTACTCATAGGGGAACATGTGCAGAGGTCTCGCCAGCACTGAGAGGAGACGCACGGCTGCACATGCCCAGAGAGAACTCCACTCCCTCCCCACCTGATGAGATCCCTCTAAAGCAGCCCCGCCCACGGCCTGCCTGGGAGAGCATGGGCCTCATAGCCTGAGCTCGCATCTCCGTCATTCTCTGATCAAAGAACAAAGCTTTCCTTTGCTACGGAACAGAAGGAGGACCTTTCTTGGGGACCAAATGGGGGAGGGTCAGTAACAAATTTATCTATAAAATGTGTATGATAATAACCTAGAAGGAAAGTATTAAACATGAGGATTGAAATATGTAAATGGAAAGCATTCAGCACAGTGGTGAGCACAGAGTAAGAGCTCAATAAATGATCAGGAAGATGGTGACAGACTCTATTTATAATTTCAAGTTTGCATCCCCATCGATGGGAATCTCCACGAGGGCACGGGAGTTTGTCTTGTTCACTGATTTATCAGTTATACTTAAAGTAGTGGTTAGCACATAGCAGGCATAGTATAAATACCTGTTGAATGAATGAATAAATTTCTAGTATTTGCCAGACATGATTTACTTAGTCTGTCTTAAAATAACTCAATGGTAAGTATTTTCATTATTGCAACACTGAGCAAGATTTTATTTCTTCTATGGTTAATAAAAGATCGGTTTAAAAGGATTTGATAAGTACACATTTATCTCTTATATGTGCCATACCTTTAGTTCTTCTGGCAGTTTTTCTCATTTGGTGTCAAAAAAAATATGTATTGCGCAAATTTTTCTATCAATATTTTGTAGTAATAAAAGAAGCTGAATGAAATACACTGGAGACTGACAGAAGAAAAAATATAGCCCAGCATCTGGGTAGCATGATTAATTTTTTTAACACAAACTTGTTCATTTAGTGTGTGCCTACATTCATCTTCCATCACTCCATTCTAATAATGAGTTTCAAAGATGAAAATAATTATTTCACCAAAAATATACTTTAGTGCAGGGGCTGTATTAGTTTTCAAGAGGCATGAGCCATCATCTACTTGCAAATGTCATCAAAATCCTTCCATTTAATGGTCATTTAAAAAGTCATCCCCCCCCCCCTTTATTCGGGATGAATGTGAAGGTGCCTATCCAGGGAGAGCACCAATCAATTTAGTAGTTTATGATTATTGTTTCCATTTCAGAGTGTTTACATTTTCCTCCAGCTTCTCCTAGTGTGGTATTGTACGATTTATGAGAGAAGTCACCACTCTTTCAGCATATGTGAGCATTTCTTTGCCTCTTCTTCGTGGAAATATTTAGTTTGAATTTAACAGAGAAACAACAACAACAACTAGAAATGTCTTTCCCCACCCCAGTGAACACAAAAAATTAATCATCTCAGAGAGTCTGCATTAGACCCAACGCTGCATAATGCAAATATGGCACAAAGTCTATCTTTACATTTATTTGCCAATGTGTACAGATATGCTTCATATAAATTAATCTTCCATTTCATTATAAGAAAAGAATTACATCTGTGGTCAAAAGTAGTGGTGGGGGGGGAGAGTTAATCTGATTTAGTGCAGCATGTGAAAAATTAATTGAAAGTCAGAACTCCATAGTGTTTATTATAAAGTAATTTCACACCAGCTCAGGATTAGCATGGTAATGGGTGACAATAGGTCATCACTATGTTAATTGAAAGCACGCTTTATAAAGTGGAGGGAGAAAGAGAAGAAGAGAGAAAGAGAGAGATTATTTTAGTGGCACAGGATGTAATATGAGTAGGTGGTGGTATGGGATGAAGGGCATGGAAAGGATGGAACCTCAGTGAAAAAGATAGGCTTTTGCAAAATCAAAGGTCTCTCTTTGGGTAGCCTAAGCAAATATTATGCCTGGTGACATGAAACTTTGAGACTTTCTGAGATCCCTGGAAACTGAAATGTTTTCCAATTACTGCACCTTTTAGCCGCTGTCTTCTAACTGAAGACACTGGCTTGCTCTCTGGTAGTGATGCCGAAGCCAGTGGAGAAACGGAAAATCCCAGCAGGTGTTTTAAGTTCTCCTCACCTTTTGTTCTTGGAGGACGCAGCTTGGCTCTCAGAGACTCAGCTCTCACCTGGACAGATGAGTGCAATAACATTAGTGGTAAAGTAAAGGCATCTGTCGTTCACCAACCTTAATAAAGCCAAGGGTTAATGAAGCCAATAGTGGAGGACAAATAACAGAAAAATAACCTGTCATTTTGCCGTCATGCTGACTGAGCGGCCAAGTCAGGCTCAGCCTTCTAGTTGAGGGCAGAATCCACTGAGCATCCATCTCTGCGGCAACCCGCGGCCCAGCACACTCTGCCAGTCTCACTGACGGGCTGTGCAACCCGGCCCACAGCCTGCACGTCAACAGCTGAAATAGGGCATCTGTGGTATTGGCAGAATGGGACGAGGTGTTAAAGAAGTTTCAGGGCCAGAACAGGCACAGACACAGACCACAGGCTGCATGTAGTGAGAGTGGGAACTCTGCGTTGTTAACTAGGCATTGTCCACGTCTGGGCTAGTGGCTCATTAATGATTTAAAGAAGCATTTCCATCAGAGCAAACAAACAAACAAACCAACCAAAAAGGTAGAACAATGGAACACCTATTTAATAAAGCTAGGAACTGGCTCAAAGACTTAAATTCACAGAAACAGATAGGAGAGAAAGTAGCTGTTCCTGTAGCTGGACAGTGGGGAGTGTGGTATGTATGTAAGTCCAGTGTATAGGCAGGAGAGGGTGGTGGCTGGAGCAACAGGAAATCAGTGACTTTTATTTATAAGGAGAAGAAATCATCTTTTAGAATTCCGCAGTTCTCTGTGGTACAAGCTGACGAGTGTGACCTTTTGGCGTGCCCTTTCTTCAGGAAAGTTTGCAACCCAGGCTGACATAAGCTGTTGTAATATGTTAATTTTGACCCAGCTCTGCTACAAATACTAACCATGATCTCTTAGACATTTTTACTAAAAAATATAGTCCTTTCAGACATAGCTTTAAGCACAAAGTATCCCCATGAAGTATACTAACCTTTCCAATGAAGGTCAAAATTAACAGAAAACAAAAAGCAAAACGAAGAAAGGAAAAGTGGTGTAGAGAAATGGGAACACCATGGAGATTGTTAACCGGGAGGTTAGCATTCCAGGCCTAGTCCTTCCTCCTTCATCTTGCAGGAAGGAAGATTTGTTCTTTGGATGAGCATGGTGGGAGGTCAGCTGGAAATTACCTGGAAAAAATTGAGTAGAGATGAATTCAGAGAGAATGGGATGAATTTGGAATCTCCTGTCAAGGAACGAGGTGTATTAGAGGCTGGAAGGAAATGGGAAAAGCAGGCTGAGAGTGTCCTGTGACACTGGGTCGACAGCCACTTTTTCAAAGGCTGCCAATATGTCCAGGGGCTGACTACAATGGGTCACAAGCTCCAATGCCAACTCTACCTACTAGAAACAAGTAAGAGTGAAGTAGGTGCTCCTGGGGATTGCCGTGAGCTGGGGAAACAGGTAGTGGCTACTCAGCCCCTATGGTTTGTTGCTACACAGAAGTATGGGCCAACTGTGCCTGTATCGTCTGACTTTTCAAGAGGAGACAGAAAAAGAAAATTTTACATGTAATTTCTCAATTTCTAAGTGTGTATGACTAATTTAAATTGAAATTACTGTGTGGACCTAACAAGGACTGTCTGTGAGCAAGACACAGCTTTAGGCTCACAGTTTGCCACTGTGGTACAAGGGGTTTGGCCCCGAACCTCTCATTCTTTGAAATCTATTTGCTGGAAGATAGATGTCTATCCTTCAGTGTATGTGCTTGCAGAATTGCTGTTCATTATTATTATATATTATTATATTTTTAAATCTAAAGGTTAAATGAATTTTTCCCTCTATGATTAGTGACTCTCAATTGTCAATTCTCAGGTAAAATAAAAGGCAAAATGTGGAATATGGGTCCTGTGACACACAAAACTGAAGTGCTGAATGAGAAAGCAATGTTGAAACTCCAATGTTGTATCTTTTGTTCATTCTTAAAGAACAAATATTCTTTGTTGTAGAGCAGGAATTCTTAATACTGGGCTCACTCATGAGCTTCAGCTGGGCTCTAAGCTCTCTGACATGGTACACGTAATGTTGAATGTAAATGTGGATTGTGCACTTCCATTTTTGGAGGGAGAGTCCATAGCTTTCACTGGCTCCCAAAAGGAGTTCATATCTACCCCACAAAAGATTAGTATCTGCTGCTCTAGATCCTATTGATAATCTTCAACTATTTATGCTCCAGAAAAAAAGTACATTTTCTCTGTTTCATCTGTGTCACTTGAAGTTCACAGAAAAATTAAAATGACAAGGAGCTCTTCTATCACTCTCTTAGCATAAAATCTAGAGTCCCACATTTGATGAATGTGTCAGGTCACCAGGACAATTATTGATAAGTTATTTCTGAACAGATCAAATTAATTTTTTATACACTCAACTAGACATGTATTTAAAACTTGGTAGAATCCATACTTTCCTAGATTTTAAACTTTTTAGATAATATGCTAGGTGAGCATTTGTCATTCGTTTTAGTTTCCCAGAATCTGAACCTCCTTCTTAGATTTTGAGAATACATGGAATTAATTAAAGGAATTAATTAAAATTCCTGCATAGAATGGGAATAAAGGGTAAAAACTCAGCTTTTAATAAGTTCAATCTATGATTATATTAAGGTAATCTTCCCAAATAACTTTCTTCAAGAAACTAAACGTACTCTGGAGGATATAACATCATCCAGAGCCTCAAGTTCTTTTGCAGTTTTTCACACATGCAAAAGGTGTGACAGACTTTAAAAATAATAGGATAAAAAAGGTAAAAACTAGCCAGAAATCAAGAGACAAAAACAAACAAACAAAACCATTGAAACAGGTCCACAAGAAATATGGATATTGGAGTAGACTTAAAGTAAGTATGATTAATACAAGTTCCAAAAATTATATGACAATTGAAGAATTTTGGAATAGAGCAGTAATACATCTTCCCTTACTAAAATGGAAAATCTGGAACTGACAAATATATACCTCCAAATAAGAGGTCAGCTGGTGTGTTTAATGGCAGATTAGATTCAGCTGGAGAGAGAATTATTCATTTAAGTAAAGTACAGGTTAGGAGAAAATATCTTGACTAAATCAAAAAGGGACAATAGATTGGAAAGTTCAGGAAAAAGCGTTGGAGGTATGGGATGCCCCAAAAAAGTCTAACATATAAGTAATTGGGATTATAGAAGGAAGAGAGAGTGAGAGAAGAAGGAAAGGAGAGGGAGAAAGAGAGAAGGAGAGGGAAGCAGAGAGAGAATAAATGAATGGAAGAAAAGAAATATTTGAAGGATCAATGTCAGAAAATTGTCCAAATGAAAAAAAGACATCAAGCAATAGGTTCAAGAGGTGCTATGATCTCAAAGCAGAATAAATACAAAGAGAACTACATAGAGACATATAATAATACTGCCAAATACCAAAGACTAAGAAAAAAAATGTTAAAATAAGCCAGAGAAAAATGTTATAATACATTTTAAGGAGCAACAATAGGGCTGAGAGATGACTCATCAACAGAAATGATGCAAGTCAGAACACAAGATGTTATTTTCAAAGTGCTGAAGATTTTTATGTGCAGCAAAAGTAGGATTAAAATAGGGCAAAACAGATATGGGCCTCTGCTTCCAGTCAATATGAAGTATCAGGGACCATATTTACCCTCCTGTCTGAAACAAACAAACAAACAAAAAAATCCCCCAAATTGGAAAAGATAAATAAAACAAAAGTTTTGCAGACACTGGACATAAAGACAATAAAAGAGTGATCCCTGAGAGATGTGAAACAAATGAAGTAAGCGCTATAGTTACCCCAGCTTAATGACTTGAAAGATTTTCCAGCTGAGAGCACAGGGAGGAGAAACCCTCAAAAGTTAATGGAAAAAAACCACAAATAATCCAATAAGGAATGAGCAAAATATTTGAATAGGCTTTTTCACTGAAGAATATATAGAAACTGCAAATAAGAACACAAAAGAGCTTACCATCACTAATCATTAGAGGAGAGACTATTAAAACCACAATTTTTATCTGACTACAAAATTATTAGAAAGGCTGAAATTAAACCAGCAGATCATACCAAGTGTTGGCAAGGATGTGGAGAGATTGGAGCTTTCATACACTTCTGGTGAGAGTGTAAAATGTCATAACTACTTTGGAAAAGTTTGGCAGTTTCTCAAAAAGTTGACATATGCCTACCATATGAATCAAACATGCCATTCCTAGACATTTACCTAAGAAAAATGAAAGCATGTGCCCATACAAATATTTGTACACATATTTTCAAAGCACTTTTATTTTTATTAGCCTTAAACTAGAAACAGTCCAAGTGTCCATTAAAAGATAAATGGATAGATACTTTGTGATATATCCATACAATGAAATACTCAGCAATTCAAAATAATGAACTATTGAAACACATAACAAAATAGATGATCTTAAAACAATTATGCTGAGTGAAAAAGGCCAGACAGAAAATAATACATACTTGCCTGATTCTATGTATATAAAAATCTAGAAAATGCAAGCTAATGTGACAAAGAGAAGATTAGTGATTGTTTGGAATGGGAGAGCAGTTAGGGGCAGGAGGGATATAATACAAGGGCCATATGAAAACTTTTGGGATTTATGGATATGTTCACTCTCTTGATTGTGGTATAGTTTCATGGGTGCATATGTATGTCAAAACTTATCAAACTGCATACTATAAACTGAATATCTTCAGCTTTTTTTGTCAATTATACTTCAATTAAAACATTTAAAATAAAGGAAAATGGAAATATATTAAAAATACAATAATGAGATAATTCTTCACGAATATAATTGAACTAAAGAAAACACAAAAGAGATTTATTCAGGTGAAAGGAAAATTATCCCAGATGGAACAGACAGATGTAAAAAAGAATGAAGAATAATAAAATGTGTAAATATGTGGGTAAGTCTAGATGAATAATGATTGATTAAAATAATAAAAACAATGTCAATGGCCATTAAAAATGTATGTAGTAATACATATAAACTGTAACATAAAGATGGGAGATGGGTAAATGGAGTTAAAATGTTCTAAGTTCCCTCCATTGTTTGGGAAGTTGTAAATTATATTAGACTTTAGTAAGTCAGTGATGCATATGGAATAAAATAGTAAATATAATAATAAAACTTATATAGAAGGAAATAATCACAACAATAATAAATTATTCTAATGAAGGCAAGAAAAGAGAAAAAAATGGGACATAGCACAACCAGAACAAACAGAAAACAAGTAACAAGATGGTAGATTTAATGCCACATATGTCAGTAATTATATTTAAATTAATAGGACTAAATATTTCTATTAAAAATCGAAGGTAATATTGGTCTATTATAGCCTGGATAAAACAACAAAACTTAGCTATAGGCTGTTTGATGTAGATTATGTAAAGATTAAAGTAAAGGAATGGAAAAAGATAACTTTACATACACTAACCAAAGCAGGCTAGTATCATTTTAATAATAAAAAACAAAGTAAATGTTAAGGTAGGAAGAAATACTAATGATAAAGAGAGACAAAAAGTGCTATTCTACCCAAAATTATCACAATTCTAAATTTGTATGGCTCTAATAATATAGCCTCAAGATATGTGAAACAAAAATTGAAAGAACTAAAAGCAGAAAAAGTTGTAAACACAATCATGGAGAGAAATTTAACATACTTCTCTTTCTCTTCGTAAGTGGTAGAACAAGCAGCAAAATGATTAATAAAAACAAGAGATAGCAAGAATGTAGAGAAATTGTAACCTTTATACACAGCTAATAGGAATGTAAAATTGTGAAAACACTTTAAAAAACAGTCCAAAGTTCCTCAAAAGTTTACACATAGAATACCATATGTCCCAGAAATTTTATTCCTAGGTATATAATCAAGAGAAATAAAAATATAACCCACAGAAAAACTTGCATATGATTGTTCATAGCAGCAGTATTCATAATGGCCTCAAATTGGAAACAACTCAAATGTCCATCAAAAGATGAACTGGTACATAAAATGTGGTATATCACACAATGAGGTGTTATTTGGCCATAAAAAAGGAATCGAGTTCTAGTACACGCTACAGCATGGATGAATCAAAGAAAATTATGTTAAGTGAAAGAAGCCTGACCCGAAAGACTGCATATTGTATGATTCAATTTATATGATCTGTCTGGAATAGGCAAATCTATAGAGACAAAAAATAAATTAGTTGTTGCCTATGGATGGGAAGATTGGGGAAATATAAACTTTTTTTTTTCTGCAGAGATAAAATTGTTCTAAAATTAATTATGGTAATGGTTGCACAACTGTAAATATACTAAAAACCATTGAATTGCACCTTTAAGGGGCTCCATTGTATATTATGTGAATTTTATCTCAATAAAGCTCTTCTTTTTGGAAAAAGGCAATGGTTTCCACCTGGTTCTCATAGGACACTTGCTTTTGGAACTCACTGCCATGTGGCAAGAAAGCCCAAACTAGCCACCCGGAGAGGCCACATGTAGGTGTGAAAACTAACACAAAATAAGAGGGTAAAGGAAATCAATGTATAATAGAGATTATTAAAATGACAAACTTGGTTTCTTGGAAAGAATAATAAAACTGATAAATCTCTGGCAAGACTGATGAGGAAAAAAAACTAAAGAAAGTTAAAGTTATCAAAAACAGAAACATGAAGGCGAACATTGCTATAGATCCTACAGACATTAAAAAAGATATTAAGATGTTCTAAAGCCCTTTAAACAAATATATTTGAAAATTTAAATGTAGACAAATTCCTAGAAAAAGTTTGCACATATTCAAGAAGAAATAATCCCATATTTATTAAATAAATTGAATCTATAAATAAAAGCCCTCTCTCTCACAATGAGAACTCCAAGTCCAAATATATTAATTGTTGAATTCTATCAAATATTTGAGAAAGAAATACTTTCAGTTTTAGACAAAAATATTCCAGAGAACAAAAAAGTGGCAATACAACTCATTTTATGAAGGCTGCATAACTTTCATACCAAATCCTGTAAATAACATTATAAGAAGGGACAATTCAGAACAATATTTTAAAATATAGATGTAAAAAATACGCATAAAGTATTACAAGACCAAGTCTAGAAATGATAATATTTAAGACCAAGCTGAGATTATTTCAGCAATGCAAGTTTCCTTTGACATATGACAGTTACTTGATATAACACATTAATAGAATAAATGAGAAAAATCATACAATTATTTCAATATATGCAGAAAATGCACTTGATAAAATTGAACATCTATTTATAACTAAAAACTGCTGGTAGAGAGGAGGTTCAATATGGAAGTGTAGGAAGATCTTGAACTCACCTTTTCCCACAAACACACCAAATCTATAGCTACATATAGAACAATTCCTCTGAAAAAGACCTGAAAACTAGCTAACGGCTCCTCTGCAACAAAGGATTAGAGGGCTACGTTGAGATGAGTAGGAGAATCAGAGTCATGGTCTTGCCAAAAACCCCACCCCTGGAACCATGACCCACAGTTGGGAAAGATCTCACAATATGGAGCTTCTCCCTGAGGAATAAGGGATTTGTGCCTCACATCAGGCACCCCAACACTTGGAACCTGCATCAGAGAGATCAGCACCCAAAATGTCTCCCAGTTTTGCTAAAGCCAGAGGGCATGCCTCAGTCTTGTGCTCTCCCACTGCCTCACTAAACCTGGCAGGTGCATGCAGCCCACACAGGGGATGCCCCTTGAGTGCCTTTTCCATTCAAGACTGTCTTCCTCTGGCCAGGACCCTGACCACTGAGGTTTTCAGTTCAAATATTGGTCTTTGTCCATCTCTCTGTCAGTTTGGCATCATCCAGTGGACTTCTCATTTGTCTCTCTCAACTCACTGCAGCCCCTCTGACCTCTTCCCTACACTTCAGCCAAGAACATTTTTAAAAGTGCATTGGGAGCCATTGAAGGTTTTCAGTTCCAAGCACTTTAGGAGATCATTGATCAGATCTGCAAATTTACAAGACACTACCGAAAGAGAAAAAAAGGTAAGCCATAACTAGAAGATATTTGTAATACACATATCAACAAAAGGTTCATATCTTAATAAGAGAACTACAGACAACCCAAGAGAAACACAGGCAAAATTATTGAACAGGACCATCACTAAAGAGGCTATCCAACTGGCTGATAAACACATGACAAGTGCCGAACTTTATTATTCATTGAGAAAATAAAAATTAAATCCACAGTGATACATTCCTATATCCCCACCAGAATGGCTAAAGTCAAAATACCTGTCATTACCAAGTGGGATATGGTTGATATTAAAAATAATTGGCAAGGAGGATACAGTCAAGCCTTCATATCAGTGGGTTCCACATCCACAGGCAAGAAGGGCTGACTGTACTTTGCCATTTTAGGTAAGCATTCGTGGATTTTGGTATCCACGTGGGAGTCCTAGAACCAATCCCCTGTGGATACCAAGGGACAACTGTATATGATACTCTTATCACTGATGGTATCAATGTAAACTGGTTAAATTACTTTGAAAAACTATCTGGCAATATCTTCTAAAGTTGAATATATGCACACTCTATAACCCAATAATTCTATGCTTCATTTTTATAACAGAAATATGTACGTTTGTGACCTAAAAGATATTCATAGC
This sequence comes from Balaenoptera physalus, assembly GCF_965194825.1. Taxonomy (NCBI): domain Eukaryota; kingdom Metazoa; phylum Chordata; class Mammalia; order Artiodactyla; family Balaenopteridae; genus Balaenoptera; species Balaenoptera physalus. The sequence continues at coordinate 72,288,404 of NC_138892.1, forward strand.
AACATTATTCTTTTTTTAATATCTTTAAATTTTATTGAAGTATAGCTGATTTACAATGTTGTGTTTAATTTCTGCTGTACAGCAAAATGACTCAGTTATACATATATATATATTCTTTTTCATATTCTTCTCCATTATGTTTTATCACAGGTTATTGAAACATTATTCTTAATAAACAAAAACTGGAAACATCCCAAATGTTCATCAAAATAGAATGGATAAATAAATTGTGGCATACTTATATAATAAGTATCTTTTGAATATCTAAAAACCCTCTGAATTTCAGGACTCTCTATTCCTGTTTCAAAGTCATATGAATATTTCAAAGTCATATGTGTATAAATGGGAGGGAAGAGAGTGTAAAGCTTTTAAGGTATTCTCAAAGGTATCTGTGGCCCCAAATAGGTTAATTTCCATTTCATGGGTTGATCCAATGAGCACGGGCTAGTGTTTCTCAAAGAATACTGATGAGTGTTTTAAGATGTTCAATGGAAATAGGAGCCCATGATCAAAAATGTTTAGGTAACACTGCTAAATACAACCGCTCTTTTGGAGATTAGCATACTTAAGGCTTTCATAGAAATCCTGCTGTGAAGAATCATGTATTATTTTCGTCATTTTAGTATCCGCAAACTAGTTTGACAAAGGAACTGAAATCCCCTTCCTCTGACTGTTTTTATTTGTTTATTTGTTTGTTTGTTGTTTTTGAAAGATATCTGATATCCCAGTGGACTGGTCTTTCTTGTGAAATATTTTGGAAAAATATTGATGTATAGCAATTCTGAGTGTGAGATAATTAAATGAAAGACTTTATAAAAATGCATAATTGAGAGATGACTCAATTAATCTCATCTTTTACTCTTGAAGGGCTTTCTGAGCTCTGTTCTAAACAAATTCCTCTTTTATGTTTTTATTTTTTCTTTCTCATTAGTCAACAAGTATTTTTTGAGTATCTCCAAAAAATGTACCAGGCATATTGGTATTTTTTGACTTTTTATTTGAGTTGTAGCTCTGTGTCATTGCAGCTTTCTCTGATTTCTCTTTCCTAACTCTATGGTTTTACATGCACACACACAGCTAGGAATTTATAAATCTTTTTCATAGAACACAACACTTTTTCTTGGGATAAAACTAAGAAACATATGGACAAAATATGGAGAAAAATATGCAGTCATGACATTCCCTGTGTATAATGTTAAATCTTTCTTTAAGGTACAATAGCTCAAGTGTTTTAATTCAACCATTTCTTATGTGTTATTGTTTGGCTTCTGGACATAGTAATTTTTTCTTGGCCATAAGACTGACAAAAGTGTTTTATATTTATTACTTTATCCAATCTTCAATACCATGAACTCACACAGAAAGAGAAGGAAGACAAATAACTTCTTTTCATCACCCATCTTTCTCACCTCTAAAAATAAATGATTACAAAGTTGTCTTTTCACTATGACCACTTTCATTTTGTGATTTAGAAATGATCTTCTGGGCTTCCCTGGTGGCACAGTGGTTGAGAATCTGCCTGCCAATGCAGAGGACACGGGTTCGAGCCCTTGTCTGGGAAGATCCCACATGCCGCGGAGCAACTGGGCCCATGAGCCACAACTGCTGAGCCTGCGCATCTGGAGCCTGTGCTCCGCAACAAGAGAGGCTGTAACAGTGAGAGGCCCGCGCACTGCGATGAAGAGTGGCCCCTGCTCGCTGCAACTAGAGAAAGCCCTCGCACAGAAACGAAGACCCAACACAGCCAAAAAATAATAAATAAATAAATAAATAAATAAAATTTATTAAAAAAAAAAGAAATTATCTTCCTGAGAATGTGTGTGAGATTCATTCATTGGTTCATTCATTCACTGTTTAACTCACAAAGCATACCTTGAGCACCACCAGGAACTATGTGAGGCAATAGATCATAAAATCAGTCAGTGATGGTCTGTGCCAGGGGATTGTGGCTTTTCCCCTTTCAGGATGGTGCCTTCACTAATTTTGGGTGATCTTTTATTACTGAAACAAAAGACAAAACTCAAATCTAATAATGTACCTAGAAATTTGATTGATAACCACAGCTTTAAGTCTGAGAAAATGTTCCCTTAGAGATTGATGTATCTACAACTAGAGCATTCTTTTCCACATGACTATTCGAATTTTTTTTTTTTTTAATTTCAAAATTCCCTAAAAGACCTGATAGAAGTAAAGACCATCGAGTTAGATTGAACTTTACTTCATGGGAAGGGAGCATTTATGAGCTGAATTTTCTTCCAGGATAATGAAATTTCATGTGAGGCATTTGGTGTTCTGGGATTCAAAAAGGTTATCAGCCAAGCATTTATAATAAAAGTCCCCCTGCTCTTCCCTTGCATGCACTGGGAAGATGGGAGCGCTATCAGTTTGACATTTCTGTCAGAACTGGTATTTGAACCACTGGATGATTCTGACAAATGCCACTGCTGTCATTGGCTCACTTTTAATTATACCTGACTGAAGCTTCCAATGGCAGCAAGCAGAAAACTTAATTAGTTGGAGTTAGAGCCTGAGCTGGCTGGAGGATTCCCAAACAATGTATGGGCTCTCAGTGGAGAAGTGACCATGCTGAAATCCACCACCCTTGGCAGGAAGCTGTTCTGGCTGGACAGTTTTCAAAGCCTCTAAAGATTATTGACGAATTTAAATTGCTTTTGAGAGCACATTATATTTATTACATTTATATATTTGTTTTTCCTCAGTAGTATATGACAGTAGGTGAAATAAACAAATACAAAAAGGAAAAGGAAAAAGGCCTGTTTAGAAAATCTTTATTTCCATGAGGTCTGGCAAAAGGAATATATATATATATCTGTATATATATATATTATATATATATATGTATACAGATATATATATATATATATATGTAGGTGGATGCTCTGTTCAAGAAAACAACAAAGCAGAATGGAATTAATGCCTCTATCACATTTTTTTAACATATTTATTGGAGTATTATTGTTTACAATGGTGTGTTAGTTTCTGCTTTATAACAAAGTGAATCAGCTATACATATATATATATATATCCCCATGTCCCCTCCCTTTTGTGTCTCCCTCCCACCCTCCCTATCCCACTCCTCTTGGTGGTCACAAAGCATCAAGCTGATCTCCCTGTGCTATGCAGCTGCTTTCCACTAGCTATCTATTTTAAGTTTGGTAGTGTATATATGTCCATGCTACTTTCTCACTTTGTCCCACCTTACCCTTCCCTTTCCACGTGTCCTCAGGTCCATTCCCTACATCTTTATTCCTGCACTGCCCCTAGGTTCTTCAGAACCATTTTTCTTTTTTTTTTAGATTCCATATATATGTGTTAGCATACGGTATTTATTTTTCTCTTTCTGACTTACTTCACTCTGTATGACAGACTCTAGGTCCATCTACCTCCTACAAATAACTCAATTTTGTTTCTTTTCATGGCCGAGTAATATTCCATTGTATATATGTGCCACATCTTCTTTATCCATTCATCTTTCAATGGACACTTAGGTTGCTCCCATGTCCTGGCTATTGTAAATAGAGCTGCAATGAACATTGTGGTACATGACTCTTTTTGAATTATGGTTTTCTGAGGGTATATGCTTAGTAATGGGATTGCTGGGTTGTATGGTAGTTCTACTTTTAGTTTTTTCAGGAACCTCCATACTGTTCTCCATAGTGGCTGTATCAACTTACATTCCTACCAACAGTGCAAGAGGTTAGCTTTACTCCACACCTCTCCAGCATTTACTGTTTGTAGATTTTTTGATGTTGGCCATTCTGACTAATGTTAGGTGATACCTCATTGTAGTTTTGATTTGCATTTCTCTAATGGTTAGTGATGCTGAGCATCCTTTCATGTGTTTGTTGGCAATCTGTATATCTTCTTTGGAGAAATGTCTATTTAGGTCTTCTGCCCATTTTTGGATTGGGTTGTTTGTTTTTTTGATATTAAGCTGCATGAGCTGCTTGTAAATTTTGGAGATTAATCCTTTGTAAGTTGCTTCATTTGCAAATATTTTCTCCCATTCTGAGGGTTGTCTTTTAGTCTTTTTTATGGTTTCCTTTGTTGTACCAAAGCTTTTAAGTTTCATTAGGTCCCATTTGTTTATTTTTGTTTTTATTTCCATTTCTCTAGGAGGTGGGTCAAAAAGGATCTTTCTGTGATTTATGTCATAGAGTGTTCTGCCTATGTTGTCCTCTAAGAGTTTTATAGTGTCTGGCTTTACATTTAGGTCTTTAACCCATTTCGAGTTTATTTTTGTGTATGGTGTTAGGGAGTGTTCTAATTTCATTTTTTACATGTAGCTGTCCAGTTTTCCCAGCACCGCTATTGCAGAGGCTGTCTTTTCTCCATTGCATATTCTTGCCTCTTTCATCAAAAATAAGGTGACCATATGTGCATGGGTTTATCTCTGAGCTTTCTATCCTGTTCCATTGCTCTATATTTCTGTTTTTGTGCCAGTACTATACTGTCTTGATTACTGTAGCTTTATAGTATAGTCTGAAGTCCGGGGCCCTGATTCCTCTAGCTCTGTTTTTCCTTTTCAAGATTGCTTTGGTTATTCAGGGTCTTTTGTGTTTCCATACAAATTGTGCAATTTTTTGTTCCATGAAATATGCCATTGGTAGTTTGATAGGGATTGTATTGAATCTCTAGATTGCTTTCTCCATCTGTTTGTATCATCTTTAATTTCTCTCCTCAGTGTCTTATAGTTTTCTGCATACAGGTCTTTTGTCTCCTTAGGTATGTTTATTCCTAGGTACTTTATTCTTTTTGTTGCAATGGTAAATAGGAGTGCTTCCTTAATTTGTCTTTCAGATTTTTCATCATTAGTGTATAGGAATGCAAGAGATTTCTGTGCATTAATTTTGTATCCTGCTACTTTACCAAATTCATTGATTAACTCTTGTAGTTTTCTGGTAGCATCTTTAGGATTCTCCATGTATAGTAATGTGTCATCTGCAAACAGTGACATCTATACTTCTTCTTTTCCAGTTTGTATTCTTTTTATTTCTTTTTCTCCTCTGACTGCTGTGGCTAAAACTTCCAAAACTGTGTTGAATAATAGTTTTGAGGACAACCTTGTCTTGTTCCTGATCTTAGAGGAAAAGGTTTCAGTTTTTCACCATTGAGAGTGATGTTGGCTGTGGGTCTGTCATATATGACCTTTATTATGTTGGAGTAAGTTCCCTCTATGTCTATTTTCTGGAGAGTTTTTATCATAAATGCGTGTTGAATTTTGTCCAAAGCTTTTTCTGCATCTATTGAGACAATCATATGGTTTTTCTCCCTCAATTTGTTTATATGGTTTATCACATTGATTGATTTATGTATATTGAAGAATCCATGCATTCCTGGGATAAACTCCACTTGATCATGGTGTATGATCCTTTTAATGTGCTGTTGGATTCTGTTTGCTAGTATTTTGTTGAGGATTTTTGCATCTATGTTCATCAGTGATATTGGCCTGTAGTTTTCTTTCTTTGTGACGTCTTTGTCTGGTTTTGGTATCAGGGTGATGGTGACCTCGAAGAATGAGTTTAGCAGTGTTCCTCTCTCTGCTATATTTTGGAAGAGTTTGAGAAGGATAGGTGTTAGCTCTCCTCTAAATATTTGATAGAATTTGCCTGTGAAGCCATATTGCCCTGGACTTTTGTTTGTTGGAAAATTTTAATCACAGTCTCAATTTCAGTGCTTGTTATTGGTCGGTTTATATTTTCTATTTCTTCCTGGTTCAGTCTTGGAAAGTTGTGTTTGTCTAAGAATTTGTCCATTTCTTCCAGGTTGTCCATTTTATTGGCATATAGTTGATTGTAGTAATCTCTCATGATCCTTTGTATTTCTGGAGTGTCAATTGTTACTTCTCCTTTTTCATTTCTAATTCTATTGATTTGAGTCTTCTCCCATTTCTTCTTGATGAGTCTGGCTAATGGTTTATCAATTTTGTTTATCTTCTCAAAGACCCAGCTTTTAGTTTTACTGATCTTTGCTATTGTTTCCTTCACTTCTTTTTCATTTATTTCTATCTGTGCTTTATGATTTCTTTCTTTCTGCGAACTTTGGGGGTTTTTTGTTCTTCTTTTTCTAATTGCTTTAGGTGTAAGGTTAGGTTGTTTATTTGAGATGTTTCTTGTTTCTTGAGGTAGGAATTTATTGCTATAAACTTCCCTCTTAGAACTGCTTTTGCTGCATCCCATAGGTTTTGGGTCATCATGTTTTCATTGTCATTTGTCTCTAGGTATTTTTTGATTTCCTCTTTGATTTCTTCAGTGATCTCCTGGTTATTTAGTAGTATATTGTATAGCCTCCAGGTGTTTGTATTTCTTACAGATTTTTTCCTATAATTGATATCTAATCTCATAGCGTTGTGGTTGGAAAAGATACTTGATCTGATTTCAATTTTCTTAAATTTACCAAGGTTTGATTTGTGATGCAAGATATGATCTATCCTGGAGAATATTCCATGAGCACTTGAGAAGAAAGTGTATTCTGTTGTTTTTGGATGGAAGGTCCTACAAATATCAATCAATTCCATCTTTTTTAATGTATTATTTAAAGCTTGTGTTTCCTTATTTACTTTCATTTTGGATGATCTGTCTATTGGTGAAAGTGGGGTGTTAAAAAGTCCCCTACTATGTTTGTGTTACTGTCAATTTCCCCTTTTATGGCTGTTAGCATTTGCCTTATGTATTGAGGTGTTCCTATGTTGGGTGCATAAATATTTACAATTGTTGTATCTTCTTCTTGGATTGACCCCTTGATCATTATGTAGTGTCCTTCTTTGTCTTTTGTAATACTCTTTATTTTAAAGTCTATTGTTTCTGATTTGAGAATTACTACTCCAGGTTTCTTTTGATTTCCATTTGCATGGGATATCTTTTTCCCTCCCCTCACTTTCAATCTGTATGTATCTCTAGGTCTGAAGTGGGTCTCTTGTAGACAGCATATATACAGGTCTTGTTTTGCACCCATTCAGCCGTTTTATGTCTTTTGGTTGGAGCATTTAATCCATTTACATTTAAGGTAGTTATCGATATGTATGTTCCTACTACCATTTCCTTAATTGTTTTGGGTTTGTTATTGTAGGTCTTTTCCTTCTCTTGTGTTTCCTGCTTAGAGAAGTTCCTTTAGCATTTGGTGTAAAGCTGGTTTGGTGATGCTGAATTTTCTTGGTTTTTGCTTGTCTGTAAATGTTTTAATTTCTCTGTCAAATCTGAATGAGATCCTTGCTGGGTAGAGTAATCTTGGTTGTAGGTTTTTCCCTTTCATCCCTTTAAATATGTCTTGCCACTCCATTCTGGCTTGCACAGTTTCTGCTGAAAGATCAGCTGTTAACCTTTTGGGGATTCCCTTCTATGTTATTTGTTGTTCTTACCTTGTTGTTTTTAATATTTTCTCTTTGTATTTAATTTTTGATAGTTCGATTAATATGCGTCTTGGTGTGTTTCTCCTTGGATTTATCCTGTATGGGACTCTCTGTGCTTCCTGGGCTTGATTGACTGTTTCCTTTCCCACATTAAGGAAGTTTTCACCTATAATCTCTTCAAATATTTTCTCAGTCCCTTTCTTTTTCTCCTCTTTTTCTGGGACCCCTATATTTCAAATGTTGTTGTGTTTAATGTTGTGCCAGAGGTCTCTGGACTGTCCTCAATTCTTTTCATTATTTTTTCTTTATTCTGCTCTGCAGTAGTTATTTCCACTCTTTTATCTTCCAGGTCACTGATCCGTTCTTCTGCCTCAGTTATTCTGCTATTGATTCCTTCTAGAGAATATTTAATTTAATTTATTGTGTTGTTCATCATTGTTTGTTTGCTCTTTAGTTCTTCTAGGTCCTTGTTAAACATTTCTTGTATTTTCTCCATTCTATTTCCAAGATTTTGGATTATCTTTATTATCATTACTCTGAATTCTTTTTCAGGTAGACTGCCTATTTCCTCTTCATTTGTTTGGTCTGGTTGGTTTTTACCTTGCTCCTTCATCTGCTGTGTGTTTCTCTGTCTTCTCATTTTGCTTAACTTACTGTTTTTGCATTCTCCTTTTTGCAGGCTGCAGTTTTGTAGTTCCCATTGATTCTGGTGTCTGCCCCCCGGGGCTAAGGTTGGCTTAGTGGGCTGTGTATGCTTCCTGGTGGAGGGGACTGGTGCCTGTGTTCTGGTGGATGAGGCTGGATCTTGTCTTTGTGGTGGGCAGGACCACATCTTGTGGTGTGTTTTGGGGTGTCTGTGACCTTATTATGATTTTAGGTAGCCTCTCTGCTAATGGGTGGGGTTGTATTCCTGTCTTGCTAGTTGTTTGGCAAAGGGTGTCCAGCACTGGAGCTTGGTGGTTGTTGAGTGGAGCTGGGTTTTAGTGTTGAGATGGATATCTCTGGGAGAGCTTTCACCATTTGATATTAGGAGGAGCTGGGAGGTCTCTGGAGGTCCAATGTCCTGAAGTTGGCTCTCCCACCTCAGAGGCACAGGCCTGACACCTGGCCAGAGCACCTAGACCCTGTCAGCCACACGACTGAGAAGAAAAGGGAGAAAAAAAGAAAGAAGGAAAAAAAAGTTATTAAAATAAAAGATAAAACAATTATTAAAAATAAAAAAAATTAAAAAGTAATACAAAAAAGAAAAAAAAGGAAAGAAATAAGAGAGCCACTAAACTAAGAAGAAATCCACCAGTGATAACAAGTGCTAAAAACTATACTACAAAAATAAATAAATAAATAAAAACTGACAGATAGAACGCTTGGAGAAATGGTAAAAGCAATGCTATACAGACAAAATCACACAAAGAAGCATACACATACACACTCACATAAAGAAAAAAAGGCAAAAAATACATATATCTATATATATAAAAAAAAAGGAAGAGAGCAACCAAATCAATAAACAAATCTACCCATGATAATAAACTTTAAATACTAAACTAAGATAAATGTAAAACCAGAAACAAATTAGTTGCAGAAAGCAATCCCCAAGTCTACAGTTGCTCCCAAGGTCCAGTGCCTCAATTTTGGGATGATTTGCTGTCTATTCCGGTATTCCAGAGATGCAAGGTACATCAAATTGATTGTGGAAATTTAATCCACTGCTCCTGAAGCTGCTGGGAGAGATTTCCCTTTCTCTTGTTTGTTTGCACAGCACCTGGGGTTCAGCTTTGGATTTGGCCCCGCCTCTGCGTGTAGGTTGCCTGAGGGCATTTTTTTTTCCCTCAGAGAGGACAGGGTTAAGGTAGCAGCTGATTAGGGGGCTCTGGCTCACTCAGGCTGGGGGGAGGGAGGGTTATGGACTGCAGGGTGAGCCTGTGGTGGCAGAGGCTGGCATGACGTTGCAACAGACTGAATTCTCCCGGGGAAGTTGTCCCTGGATGATGGGACCCTGGCAGTGGTGGGCTGCACAGGCTCCCAGGAGGGGAGGTGTGGATGGTGACCTGTGTTTGCACACAGGCTTCTTGGTGGCTGCAGCAGCAGCCTTAGCATTTCATGCCTGTCTCTGGTGTCCGCACTGATAGCCGCAGCTTGCACCCGTCTCTGGAGTTCGTTTAGACAGTGCTCTGAATCCCCTCTCCTCACGCCCCCCAAAACAATGGTCTTTTGCCTCTTAGGCAGTTCCAGACTTTTTCCCAGACTCCTTCCCGGCTAGCTGTGGTGCACTAGCCCCCTTCACACTGTGTTCATGCAGCCAACCCCAGTCCTCTCCCTGGGATCCGACCTCCGAAACCAGAGCCTCAGCTCCCAGCCCCCACCCTCCCCGGCGGGTTAGCAGAAGACCTCTCAGGCTGGTGAGTGCTGGTCAGCACTGATCCTCCGTGCAGGAATCTGTCCACTTTGTCCTCTGCACCCCTGTTGCTGCACTCTCCCCCATGGCTCTGAAGCTTCCCCCCAACACCCGCCCCCTCATCTCCACCAGTGAAGGGGCTTCCTAGTGTGTGTAAACTTTTCCTCCTTCACAGCTCCCTGCCAGAGATGCAGGTCCTGTCCCTATTCTTTTGTCTCTGTTTTTTCTTCTTTCTTTTGCCCTACCCAGGTACGTGGGGAGTTTCTTGCCTTTTGGGATGTCTGAGGTCTTCTGCCAGCATTCAGTCGGTGTTCTGTAGGAGTTTTCCACATGTAAATGTATTTCTCATGTATTTGTGGGGAGGAAGGTGATCTCCATGTCTTACTCCTCCGCCATCTTGAAGGTCTCTTCTCTATCACATCTTATATTCTCAATATTTGCTTTCAAGGTGTAAATATGTTTATACTTTTTACTTTACATTCCTATGGAAACGTGCCTTAGCAAGCTGTGATGTCAACTGCTAATGTGCGGCATTTAAAAATTAACATGACCCTGGTTTGCTGGTTAGAGTAAAGTCTCCTTTCATTCAACGAGTAATCTCTCAGAATCGCTGTTCTGAACAGTATTATTGAGATCCCGCTTGATGTTATTACAGCTCATTGTAACTCAGACCCAGTTTACTCTGCTTTTTAAGTTACTCATGGGTTTGAGATACATCATTTGTCTTCACTCACACAGTCTAAGCAGTGCAGAAAGCATTGTGCTGAATATTGAGTTTTGTGAAATGTCAAGGATGCTATTTTATTATAAATAAAATATGATGATGCTTGACAAGACTGACTGAACTTTTGATGACTCAGCCAAGACTTAGGATCTTCTACTCTTGTCAGCTGTCTAGTTTGATTCTTTTGCCACTGTCATTGCTGCCTGTAAATCCAGTGACGCCTCAGGAACAGAACATTACGGGATGTGGATTGATTACTTGTATAAAATAACAGCCTACGGGGAATTCGACTTCTGAAGGAAGAAAGGGCAGTGTCGGGCTTTGAAATTTTCTCAAGAGGGTTCCTGTGGGAATAGCTGTAATTCCTCACTTTCAGGAATATTAAAGTGCTAGTACTTGGCCTAAGTTAGCTTCATTGCACACTGGAGTTTTTGACCTTAGAACAAGATCTGGGTGGAGCCTGATCTCAGCATTCTCAGCAACTTTGAAGAAGAACAAATCTTAGGTTTGGTTGTTTAGTCAAGAAATATTAATTTCCAGTGGTAAAATTACTACTGAGTTACTTCTCAATATTTTGCAGTATGTGAGCTAATTTTAAGCATTGTGTTTTTTTCATGCGTGTGCTGCTTTGGAATGCAGCAGTCTTTTTGAAGGCTAATGTGGTTAAGAGGTACTTAATTTTGATCATTTTATGAGTTTTCAAGGAACATGCTCCTATACCTCGACTTTCTGGAGTCTGCTGATCCAAACTACGAAATAAAGTTGATGGAGTCCTTTTTCATCATCCCTTTGAAAATGGAATGGAATTAAAATTGGTACTTAAAATTAAATGAGGTGAGGTTCCACGTATCAAGTAAATATAAAGTATTTAAAAGAAAATGCTACAGATGACAGAAAAGCACAAAAATTGTCCTGACATGAATAATTCACCAATTCTTGGATGGTATAAGTCACCTACTAATGTGCATTACTTGCCATTTAATAGTGGCTGTATCTGAAGAAATATGGAAATTGGAATATTTTAATAACTTTCTATATGAAAGATGATGAGACTGCCTAAATGATTAAGAGGAAGATATGTTATAATGAACTAAAGCCACTCGAGTGTAAGGTAATTTTAATTCAAATCTCCATCTGCTTATGTATAATTAAGACTCATTTAACAAGTTAATGCCTAACAGAGAGAACTGATAAGTTTGGTATTAAAGATCTTAAGAGAAGTAAATTAAACTGTCGGGTTGAACTGGTCTTTAGTTTTAATTTCTTACACATTGATATGAATTTCAGGGTCCATTTCTTTATCCTCACTGTTCATTTAGTATGAAGTCAAAGACAAAGAGGGAGGGGAAATGGAATTATCCTTTTTATATTTTAATTTTGGAGATCTCATCCTGTCTAAGGTGTGACAGCATCTTGACTGATATGAATATTTATACACCTCATATTGTTCATTGTATAGCATCTATATGCCATTAAGATGGTGATTTCAAAGCAACAAAAATATTTATGCACAGTTGAGATTGGCAGCAAGGTTAAATAACCTCAGAAAATAAGAGGAAAACCTTTAAAGTGCCAAAGGGACTGTTTTGATCTCTAGTGAATTTCACGAGCTTGCTGACTGCTCAACTTCCTACTTGAATTTTTTCTACAGTTACCGCCAAATAAGGTCCAGCCATCATAAATATGGTGTCAACCTTTTTGTCTTCTAGCATAAAAATTTAATTCACAGTGTATGACTTCTCATTTAGGAAGAAGATGAATGGATCTTCTATTTACACGCTTCTCAACACTTTCAGGACTAAATTCAAACAGTGGACTCAAGGATTCATGCAGCCTTCTTGGCAGGATTCTCACTGAGAAGCCATGGGTTTTTAGCAATGCCCGTGTGATGCCAGTGCCATTGGGGACTACAGAGTGAAACCTCAGTCTTCTAGCTCATTGTCAGTCACCACATAGGGCTCTTGTCAGGTTACCTTGATTGACAACTTACACAGGTCACAAATTAAATCACTGAAGCTTTTTTGAGTCCTCTCAAGAAATTCATAGCTCTAATCACCTTCTATTGATAATATGCATTGTCTGATTCATTTCTTATAATTTAAAAGCTAGAAAGTATTCTATTGCTTAATTCTTTTATTTTATTGCCTCTAAACGTTCAAGTTATTTGCTCAAGTTCACAAAGTTTGTAGAGAGCTGTGTCTAGTATTTTGATTGCTAGTTCGGTACTCTTTCCACCATATCACACTGCCTCTTAGATATATCAAATAAACACTCTTTCATACACACATACTATTTATACAAATATTTATTTTTCCATATATATTTATTTACACAATTGAAATATCCATATATTAAAATGCCTCATTTTGTCTTTCATTACTTAGAAATATACCTCAAGAGGAAAGTAAATAGTTACTAGAACTTTCAAACTTTCCTATGTTAGGAAAGCAAAACTCATATATGAAAGAAATTCTGGTTAACCCTCCATGAAGTATATACTATTTTTCCTAAAAAGTGTTTAGAAAGCTGTGTTTCCAGCAACAAATTCAACAACTTCAACAAATTATTGAAAATTTGACTAGTCACTTAGCATGTTTATGTTCAATAGACCTATTCACCGCCAAATCCCTCCCTCAATAATAGGCATCCCTTGGCATGTGTGGTCACTGCAACTGGGGATATTGCTCAGAGATCATGAGATCCTAAGGTAAATATTTATTTTTTCATGCACATAGATATTCTCATGCATTGTTTTTGAGAATGCAATTGTTAATAACTTTTGGGAGGTCATTTTAAGAACATGATTGAAAAGTCTTTTAAATGATCATATTCTTTAGTCCAGCAGGCTTACTCCTGGTTATTTATCCAAAAGAAATAATCCAATACACACATAGAATACATACATACAAAATATACATAGAATACACACTCAGAATATAGACATACATAGAATACATACATAGATGTATGAGCAAGTATGATTATTGAATCATTATTTATTATACCAGCAGCAAATAGTAAGAGAAAGGAAAAAGGGCGATTGTTAAATAAGTTATGGTTCAGCCATATAATGGATACTCTAAACACTGAATGTACTACATATAAACATTTATTGTTATAGGTGGATATTTAAAATATATTGTTAAGTCAAACATTAGGACATGAACATTTGTATCATATGATCTGATTTTGTAAAAAAAAAAGTTATACATATGCATAGAAAGTTTTAGAAGGACATTGTTTTAGGTGGGTTCTTCTGGTTGCAGTTACTGGAAACTTCTTCAGGTTAATATAATGGTGACCCATCACGAACATACACATGAACATAGGGAATATAGGAATCTCAATCACACAGTCAGACCTCATGTTAAAACAGAAGAAACTTTATACCAGTTATTACTAAAAAAGCATAAACTGCAGTGGTCAAGCTTTATGGAGACAGAAACTAGATAACCACTCACAGTATTGTCCTACTTTGAGAACACATGCATCCCTACTATAGTTCTTCACCATTATGGAGACTCCTTTCTTTTCTCTGAGTGTCTATTGGCTTGAACATCAGCTAGTAATTAACTGATGACCTCCTCAAAGTTCCAATTGAAATTTGATTGATCCACTTGATCACTATTCTTGTTTGGACAATGTTTATATTCTAGGTTACTTCTTAGACAGATGGCTGGCCTGAAGTTTGGATACATTTGGGTTAGATGCCCATCCTCTGGTCCAATCAGTATGGTTAGAGGTGACCTATAAAGATGGACTACTTTATAAAGGATGCCCAACATCACTAATCATTAGAGAAATGCAAATCAAAAGTACAATGAGGTATCACCTCACACTGGTCAGAATGGCCATCATCAAAAAATCTGCAAACAATAAATGCTGGAGAGGGTGTGGAGAAAAGGGAACTCCTTCCACTGTTGGTGGGAATGTAAATTGATACAGCTACTATGGAGAACAGTATGGAGGTTCCTTAAAAAACGAAAAATAGAGCTACCATATGACTCCAGCAATCCCACTACCGGGCATATACCCTGAGAGAACCATAATTCAAAAAGAGTCATGTACCACAATGTTCATTGCAGCACTATTTACAATAGCCAGGACATGGAAGCAACCAAAGTGTCCATCAACAGATGAATAAAGATGAGGCACATATATACAATGGAATATTACTCAGCCATAAAAAGAAATGAAATTGAGTTATTTGTAGTGAGGTGGATGGACATAGAGTCTGTCAAACAGAGTGAAGTAAGTCAGAAAGAGAAAAACAAATACTGTATGTTAACACGTACATATGGAATCAAAAAAAAAAAAAAAGTTCCGAAGAACCTAGGGGCAGGACAGGAATAAAGATGCAGATGTAGAGAATGGACTTGAGGACATGGGGAGGGGGAAGGGTAAGCTGGGACAAAGTGAGAGAGTAACATTGACATATATACGCTACCAAATGTAAAATATCTAGTGGAAAGCAGCTGCATCGCACAGGGAGATCAGCTCTGTGCTTTGTGACCACCTAGAGGGGTGGGATAGGGAGGGTGAGAGGGAGATGCAAGAGGGAGGGAATATAGGGATATATGTATAGGTATAGCTGATTCACTTTGTTATACAGCAGAAACTAACACAACATTGTAAAGCAATTATACTCCAGTAAAGATGTTAAAAAAAAAAGATGGACTACTATAACTCAATAGCAAAAAAATAAATAATCCAATTAAAAATGGGCGAAGAACTTGAATAAGCATTTTTTCAAAGTAGTTATACGAATGGTCAACAAGTACATAAAAAAGTGCTCAACATAACTAATCATGAGAGAGATGCAAATCAAAATCACAATGAGTTATCGTCTCAAACGTGTTAGAATGGCAATTTAAAAAACAAGAGATAATAAGTCCTGGCAAGAATGTGGACAAAAGGGAGCCCTCCTACACTGTTGGGGGGAATGTAAACTGGTGCAGCCACGATGGAGAACGAGATGGAAGCTCCTAAAAAAATTAAAGATATGACTACCACATGTTCTAGCAACCTGAATCATACCTGGTATATATCTGAAGGAAAAAAAGAATCACTATCTCAAGGAGATATCTTCACCCCCATGTTTACTGCAGTATTATTCACAGTAACCAAAACATGGAAACAACCTAAGTATCCATTGACAGATGAATGGATTAAAAAAATGTATATATGTATGTACACAATGGAATCTTTTTCAGCAATTAAGAAGAAAGTCCTGTCATTTGTGACAACATGAGTGGACTTGGAGGGTATTATGCTAAGTGAAATAAGCCAGCCAGAGAAAGACAAATACTGTGTGATCTCATTTATATGTAGAATCTAAAAAAGTTGAACTCATAGAAACAGCGAGTAGACTAGTGGCTCCCAGGACCTGCGGGGTGGAGAAAATGGGAAGATATTGTTCAAAGGGTATAAACTGCCAGCTATAACATGAATATGTTCTGGGAATCTAAGGTACAGCATGGTGACTATAGTTAACAGTACTGTATTGTATTCTTGAAAGTTGCTAAGGGAGTAGATCTTAATGTTCTCACCACACACAAAAATTGGTGATTATGTGATGTGTTAATTAGCCTTATTGTGGTAGTCATTTTGCTATGTATACATGTATCAAATTAAAATGTTGTACACTTTAAACTTAGTGTTATATGCCAGTTATAGATCAACAGAACTGGTAAAAATTTAAATAAGGAAAGAACAATAAGGGATGTTCTACTAAACTGGGTCAATTGTTTCAATAAACTGGATCGTTTGCATACTAAAAATAAGTATTTCTTATAGTCTTTGGCTGTTCTGAGTTGGCATGAATAATTAATACTGTAAGAAAATAAATTCTGCCCCCCGATTTTAAAAAATATCAAGTATTAGTAATTATGTGGAATACTGAGAACTCACACACTGCTAGTGGTAATATAAATTGTTATAATCACTGTTTCATATCTCTAAAGTTGAACATATGCATAATCTAAAACCCAGTAATTCAACTTCTAGGTATATGCCCAATGAACAAGTGTGTACCATGTATAGAAGAATGTTCAAAATGTTAAGTGTAATAATCAGTAATTGAAAACAACCCAAATGTTTGTCGGCTATAGAATAGATATAGGAATTGTGGTCATCTCACAACAGAATACTGCATAGTGATGAAAATAAACAAACTACAAATACATATAACACCATGGATCAACCTCACGAAAAAAGTGTTAAATAAAAGAAGCCAGATCCAAAGAATACACACTGTAGGATCCCATTTATACAAACTTTAAAATAGGCAAAATTAATCTGTTGTGTTAGAAGCCTGAATAGTGTTTACAGCTGGAAAGGATGGAGGGGTCATATTTGGGAGGTGGATTCTGGAATGCTGGCCAAGTGTTATTTCATGACCTGGATACTGGTTATACAGGTGTGCCCATTTTGTGATAATTTAGACTTTTCTATGTGTGTTTTATTTTGACACAAAAGTTTAAAATGTAAATCATTAGTAAATAATTTTTAAAAACCTACTTAGAAGGGAACTATGGATGCTTTAGGCACTCTGAAGCTTAGCTTGTCCAGGAGAGATACACTGTAAGACTGACAGTGGTTATTTCTGATGGCCCACTGATGAGTCTCTATTAAAAATAGGCCTTTTCCCTAGTGTTTTTCCCCTTATAATTTCCCTAGTGCTGTCAAAAATAGTTACCTAATCCCACATCTTTGTAATCATCAATACTTCCTTACTGGGCAAGTATAACAACCTAGCAACTATTTGGTTTCCTAAAATAATGATTTCAACAGGTACTTAATGCTAAGCAACTATAGATGATATATTGCATTCCTACATTACTAAGGTCTCATTTTCCATCTTCAAGGAGGTTATGAATATGTTCACACACAAACAAGAGAGTAACTCTATTCGAGAATCTTATTTGGGAGTTTGTTTACTGGAACCATATCTAGTACCAAGAACCGTATTAGTTAGTTAAAGAAGGAGAATAGAAATTGCTTAAAATAAGAGAGTTTAATAAAAGGAATTCATCAAGGGAGATGAAAAAGTGTGAATGAGACAATCCATAAATTAGAAACAATGGGAAGACACTATCATTCCCAGGCAGGTGTTACAGGCATTCAGGGGCTAGGGTCCCTTGGAATCTGGAAGCTTGGTTGGCCTTGTCTGGTGGGAGATGTGGCCACGGAGGAGGTACAGCTTCTGCCAGAGCTGTTCTCCCAGGAGAGAAGGAAGAGCCAGAGGAGGTGGAGGGTAGAGCCCAGGGAGGGTTGAGTTTCAGCCTCATTTGCTCTGTAAGTTCCTGGGACGGGCTTGGTCAATGTGTTCACATGGTCACATGTTTATGTAAAATTTGTAAAATTAAGATTATAACTGTTATCAGTTAAGACTTCTGCTTTTTTTCACTCAGCTTTCTCCCTGTCACATTTCCCTTCCTGTCAGGTGGTGATAGAATAGCCATGGACATTTTGGGGCTCAGACTAAAGAGAAGGTGGGTTGACAATATATATTTTTTTGGTTTATTGGGATATGTTTTCATATTTCGCAGTTACTTATGTATATAATTAGGTTATTTCTAGCTGTCTTGGCATAGGAATAATTTATGGAAATATCCTCTGTCCTGACTCACTGTGTGACATTATACAAAAGAGGAGGGCCAGAACTCCTATTGGGCTGTGAATTTGTTCTTCACTTCCTAGCAGTGAAAATATATGAGTCGTGGGTGAGAAAAAAGCTTTAAAATATACAGTTAGAAACGAATCTAGGGTCAAATTTTAAAAATATTTTTCAGCTTATGTGAGAAAGAAACTTAAAAGAGGGTTTCCTTATATTCACAACAATCCTAAAAATTTAGACGACATTACCAATAATGAGTTGAGAAAATGAAATATTTTAAACTATCAGGAATCAAATAATGTTGATCAACTATGATAAAGGAAATATTATCTTTTTATTCTCACCATACAGGTAATCATAAAATAATTATCATACAAAGAGAAAATTTTAAAGTAGGCAGCCAAAAACATAGGTAGAATGGATATTAAACCTGTTTGACAGATAATTAATAAAAATTAATTAAAAATTTTGTGATTTGACATTTATAAACTTTTCAAAATTTGTAGTTGTTTGCATTTTCTTTCCACATTCTAAATACATATTTGGTTTTGTGCCTAATTTTGAATTCAGAATTTTAAAATTTATCTTTCTAATTAGAACTTTTGAGTGTTTAAGCCACAGGTCCCACAAAACCTGAAATATTCTCCTGAAAGAGGGAAAATGCCGTGACTTTTCCTTCCTTTTGTCCTCTATTCTTCTGTCATTGCCTCCATTGACTAAGACCAGCTGACCTGACAGTTTTAGGACATACAGTCCATGAGAATTTGAGGAGTAGGGGAAGAGAAATAGGGCCAAATGTCACAGCAAGGAAGTGGGTGAAAATGGTCCTTTCATACTCTGCTGATAGCAGTTGAAATAAAAATTGTGCCACCTCTGTGGAGGGGTAGTATTTATGATCACAGCCATAGTAATTCCACTTCTAGAAACTTACCATGAAATGATCTATTTATAAGTTTATTAATTAAGACATTGATTGCAATAGTTAAAATTAGAGATAAAGTATACATAAATGGGTGATAGATTAATATATTTATGGTACATCAATACAATGGAATATTATTCTCTTAAAGGAAGACAATCAAAAGGAATGAGGAGACTCTTTGTGGACTGATACGGAATGATACTAAGTAAAAAGTGGTTGTTCAGCTATGCTGTCATTGATGTAAATAAGGTTCATAATCCTTCAACTGAAATTCTAAAATTTATAAGTTTCTGAAAACAGAACTTTTTTTCATAAATAATTGGGTTGCAAAACTTGAACTGAACTTGCAAGGGGATATTTATAACTTAAATAGTCATATGTTTTGGTAAAAAATATTAATGTATTTGATTTTGGGGTGCTTTCTCAGATGTTACTGGGAATGTTTCTAAAACCTGTTCTCTAGACTTGAACGTGGCTCTAAAGAATCTGCGGAGCTGGGAGGGCATGTGAATGGGATGATCTAACCTTCCATTCTCAATGAGGCAGAGATGTGATATTTGCAAACCAGGTCCCCCATATAAGCAGGACAGGGCAAAGGAGGAGGAAGGGCAATGGCAATTTGACATACCCGTCACCTCCTTGACACCAACAGGTTCCTGTTCACTGTTCCTCTCCTGGTAACCAGACCTTTGTGGCCATGGAAGGGCCTTGGTAAAAGACAGAGAACCAGTGGATGGTACTATGGGTGCCACCAACATGTATTCCTCGAGTTCCCATCTCCTATTCTGAATTCCATATCTGCTTTTTATATTGCCCATTAGACACTTTTCCCTGTATTGTCCTATTGGCACCCTAAAATCAACATACCTGAGACTGAATTATTCACCTTTTCTGCCAGAACATCTTTCTCATGCTAGGCATGTCCTGCTGAGTGGTACCATCATTCACTTAGTCCCCAACCAGAAAGCTGGACAACATCCTCAAACTCTTCCTCCATCTGCTTATCTTCCATTCTATTTTCCTATCAGTTCCCAAGACTTAGCTATTCTACTTCCCTAGCAGGATTGCCAGATAAAATTTAGGATGCCTAATTAAATGAAAGTTTCAGTAAAACAAGTAACTTTAATATAAGTATGTCCCCAATGTATACTTACATCGAAAAAATTATTCACTTTTTTCTTTCTGAAATTCAAATTTAACTGGGCATCCTGTATTTTATTTTCTAAATCTGTAACCCTAGTCCCTAACATCTGTCAAATCCTTTCTCTGTACTCACCGACTCTTTCTTTGTTCAAGCTCTTGTCTCTTCTCTTCTGTATCATTGGAAAAACCTCCTAACTTGTTGTCCTTCTTCCAAATGTTTCCCCACCCAATATAAATTGCTAACAGACTGATCTTTCTAAAACATACATTTGATCACTTTAACTCTCCCACTTCTTTGCACATGAAACTTTTCATGACTTGGCTCCTGCCTAACTGTCCTATCCTTCTTCTAATTTAATTCTACACGTTATGTGGAGAAACTAGCCAATATGTCTGCTAGATGACCACAGAGGCTCTCCCTCAAGTAGCCTAGCAACAAGCTTTCTCATGCTAGGAGGGTTGTAACCTTGACTGCAAAGCTAAGAGTTATCCAGTTGGAGGATGATTCCTTTCCCTTTTCATCTTCCCTATAAATACGCAAGTGTCCGGGTATATGCCCAGTAGTGGGATTGCTGGGTCGTATGGTAGTTCTATTTTTAGTTTTTTAAGGAACTTCCATACTGTTCTCCATAGTAGCTGTATCAATTTACATTCCCACCAACAGTGCAAGAAGGTTCCCTTTTCTCCACACCCTCTCCAGCATTTATTGTTTGTAGATTTTTTGATGATGGCCATTCTGATCAGTGTGAGGTAATACCTCATTGTAGTTTTGATTTGCATTTCTCTAATGATTAGTGATGTCGAACATCCTTTCATGTGTTTGTTGGCAATCTGTATTTCTTCTTTGGAGAAACGTCTATTTAGGTCTTCTGCCCATTTTTGGATTGGGTTGTTTGTTTTTTGGATATTGAGCTGTATGAGCTGCTTGTATATTTTGGAGATTAATCCTTTGTCAGTTGCTTTGTTTGCAAATTTTTTCTCCCATTCTGAGGGTTGTCTTTTCATCTTGTTTATGGTTTCCTTTGTTGTGCAAAAGCTTTGAAGTTTCATTAGGTCCCATTTGTTTATTTTTGTTTTTATTTCCCTTTCTCTAGGAGGTGGGTCAAAAAGGATCTTGCTGTGATTTATGTCACAGAGTGTTCTGCCTATGTTTTCCTCTAAGAGTTTTATAGTATCTGGCCTTATATTTAGGTCTTTAATCAATTTTGAGTTTATTATACCTGGAAAAAACCATAATTCAAAAAGTGTCATGTACCACAATGTTCATTGCAACACTATTTACAATAGCCAGGACATGGAAACAAGCTGTGTCCATTGACAGATGAATGGATAAAGACGTTGTGATACATATACATACAATGGAATATTACTCAACCATAAAAAGAAACGAATTTGAGTTATTTGTAGTGAGGTGGATGGATTGTTTTCTTATTTTTCCTTTTGAAAAATCTTTATTTTCTTCACTGGTAGATGATGAATTTACTTAAGATAGCTCCATAAGAAATTGTGGCATGGCTGCAACAAAAGGAAATTTGGAATAAAATGTTTCATTATTTATTGCCAATTTTTAGAATGTTAGAAATAAAATGGGTGTCGGAAAGCACTTATTCCAATATTCTCATTTTACAGATGAGAAAATGGAGGCTCATAGAAGGGACATACTGGCTCAAGATCACAGAATTGATGAGAATTGTTCTATGCATGAATCATTACTCAAGGCTGTGAGACCAGGGAAGCCTTCCCAAAGATGGTGATAACCCGTAAATTCCCACTCCCCTTAACCCTCCTGTGTTCCTCACTCTGTCACCCTACACTAATAGCTTTATACAGTTAGATTTCTTTTCACATGCTCACATTTCATCTTCCCAAGACAAGAAGTTTATTAATGCCCCGTGTAAAGTATCTAACACAGTGAACATTGTAGGCTCTCAAATATGTTTCCTTCTCTTGACTGTTTTGTACCATTTCTATTTTTGTGTGTCCTCCGTCTGATTGATTTTCTAATTAGCATTCTATTTCAAAAATGAAGTCAGACTAAATTAAATGGACACAAATAGAAATCTATGCTCTACTCACTGGCACTTCCATAATGAGAACATCAGGGTAGAGCTAGTTTCTGGAAATATTTGAGTACATTTTGCTTCACAGAGTACCTCACAAATTTTCCAAGATGTGTTGGGAAGCTGCATCCCATCTAATCTATTCTTATCACCATCAACGAGGTAAAGTTGAATAAGTGTCTTGGTTTATTAAATTACTTATTCAAACACATTTTAGGATTGAATATCTAGCACTGACAATGTTTCATATTAAAATACCAGGCTTTAAGAATTTGTGACAGTTCTATAAATGGATATCCAATAGCTTCTTTACAAGTGTCACTTTTCTGATAATGGACATAGCAGGCAGAATAATGGAAAGAGGTGATAATAAACTTGAGGCAGAATTTAGTTATATATTGGTTAGCTCTAGAGAAACAATCATAGGCTTATTGATCAAAATCAAAATCTACCACCGTAATCCTCATCACAGACGACACACAATTCAAAAAATAGGCTGACTGGTAAAACAGAGCAAAATGAAGAAAGTCAGTGAAACCATGCAACTTAGATTGGGACTTGAACCCATGGGATGGGACTCGAACCCACCCTAAACACAGATTGGGACTTCAACCCATGGTCTTTTAATTGCGATCACACACCTGGTCCCAGGACTTGATGAAGCTCAGGTTCTTTATTCTTCTGCAATGTCTCATTGCAGAAAGAATTCAATGAGAGACAGAGTGATAAGTAAGAAGTGGATTTATTCAGAGAGGTGCGCATTCCATAGAAAGAATGTGGTCCATCTTAAAAGGCGAGAATAGCCTTAGGAGAAAGACAATATACAGACTGAGTGTGGGCCATCTCAAAAGACAAGAAGCTCCAAAATATGGGGTGGTTAGTTTTTATGTGCTGCGTAATTTCATAGGCTAATGAGTGGGAGGATTATCCCAACTATTTCGGGGGAAAGGGTGAGATTTCCAGGAATTGGGTCACCGCCCACTTTTTGGCCTTTTATTGTTGGCCTTGGAACAGTCATGATGCTGGTGGGTGTGTCATTTAGCATGCTGATGTATTACAATGAACATATAATGAGGCTCAAGGTCTACTGGAAGTTGAATCTTCTACCATCTTGGACCTAGTTGGTTCTAACCAGTTTTTGTCATATCCTCAATGGCTATGTCATTCTTTTAAAGGTTGTGCCCTGCCCCCTTCCCTCCTGTTTCATCAGCACCTCTGATGACAGAAAAAATGGTGGCAGTGTCTGGACTTCTGTTTGAAGCAGAAGCAGATGGAGTTTAGTGAACAAGTTGCTGTTAACGCTCATGTCCATTCTTAATTAACTTAGATGCTGCAAGTAGTAGAAAGAAGAGAAATTTGTGGGGCAGACCATCACAGATTTGAATCCCTAATCTATGGCCTACTAGCTCTGGAATTTGTGGCAAATGACTAAAATTATATCAGCCACAGCTTGCTCATGTGTAAATAAAAATAATCTAATATCTACTGAGTGCCCACTCTGTGCCCACACTCATCTAGCTTCTTTATATGTATTAACTCAAAATTCCCAACCAATGAAAAAGTCTACAATTATCTCCCCTGTACCCAGCAGCAGCAAGCTTAAGCAACTTTCCTAAGAATACACACCTTGTAAGTGGCAGAGCTGGAAGGCAGTAAGTAAGTAGTGGTTACTAATAAGTTAAAAACTTGTGGTAGGGTACTGAATAGTAAGCAGGACCCTAATTCATAGCTGGCCGGTGAACCCAGGAGCAATGCTTGTTGCAACACAACACTGTTGACTGGGACATGTGAAAAATGCATGACACTAAAAATCCTGAGTGGTTGTTTGTTGGTAAAACAGAAGAAATGCCAGAAGGATATATGTGGCATTGGTTATTAACTGTGCAACACACTGCACTCATGAGAGACACATTATGGAAAAAAATATTAGACACTATTGGGTAGAAAGCCAAGGGAGTGATAAGACAATACCACCTATGTGTGTTCAGAAATAAGTGGCTGTTAGCAAGAGTTAATGAAAGTCTCCTGGAAAGATGGGAAGACGTGGACAAAGAGAAAGGAGAAGGGTTTATTTGACATGGAAAGCACCACAAGCAGTGTGGCTCTGGAAATGAGAATGGCCATGTTTGGAAAACTGTAGGGAGTCCTGTCTAACTAAAGCAGAATCTGAGTGGGATGCTAGAAGTAGCACAAAACATACCCCAAATAATCAGCTTTATGGGCCCATTTACTCAGTTCTACAAGGAGACTTCTTACAAACCTGCTACAGTGTAAACTGGTCCTGCTGAAAAGGGGAGCATACTTGAGCAGAAACAGCAAAAAACAAAAGGATAAATAAATCCCCAAATACTACTTTATTGAGGACTATTTTGGTCAATTATTTTTGTCCGTAGTTTGCTGTAGCTACTATTCACTGAAATTCTGAAGCCATTTCATGCATATTTACAGGAGCAAATGGTTTGTTTTATCTAGATTTTAAGTCCTTTTAATATACCTCCAAAGATATACATTTGGAAAATAATGACAAGAAACTGTAGAGAGAACAGACTTCAGGTAAGTGGAAAATAATTTGCTGGAAAAAATTTTTTTTACTTTATTTTTTAAGAAGTGAATTAGTTGGTGAACCTATTGCAGTGTTCAAATTTATTAATCAAAAATTAATAGAAATTATTTAATAATAGTTATTGTTTTGATATCATACCAATTCTATTAATGATTATTCATAGAAATAGAAAAATAATGGAAATTAACTAATCAATAGAGTACAAATCAATAGAAAATGAAGTTTAATTAAATTTTAATTAAAATTGGAAGAATATTAGTTTGAAGGTGCGTCAAATTATTCATCTACCTAAGACACAGGTTTCTTGAGGTCTGAGTTAGAAATTCTTCCTGGAGAGAAGTGTGAAATCAGGTGGAAAAAAAAGTTGAGGTTAAATTATGAAGTCCTTGATAAATGTCTCAGGCACCCAGATTTTATCCCATGCTCAGGACAAGACTCCTGAAGGTATCCAAGCACAGTGAGGAAAGTAATATTTAGGAGGCCCAGTGTTGCTGCCACATGTAGGAGAGACTGGAAACAGTGCCCAGGGAGAGCAGGTCTAGATCTGTGGTGGTAATTAGGCATGAGACGGAGACAGTCTAGCCCGAAAGGTGACTGGGTAAGGGTATCAAAGACAACCTGAAATACTTTTTGAAGAAAAATTCACACTGCTTTTTTGCCTTACCAGATAAAAGAGAAATTCAAGAAGACTCAGGTGATAAGCATGACAGAGCAGGCCAATGGTGGCACCAAGGCAAAATAAAGAATTTGAAGTAGAGAGCAGCAGCTCGCTGGAAGCATAAAAATGTGTTTAGATGGAAGATTTAGACACACCAACAAGACATGGATTAAATCAGTATGTAGCTACGGAAAGGTTACGTTAGAGGAGTCCATATTATGTGCTCCTAAAGGGACAGTCTGCACAAAATAAGATGGCAACAATAGTCTTCTTCATGGCACACAGTGAAGAAAAGCCCGTAGAATATACATTGTTTTCCCCCTCCTTAGGTCATTCACATATGGATCCTAACACCATTTCTGTCAATAAAAAATATGGAATTTCAGGGCAGAAATAAAGACACAGATGTAGAGAACAAAGATATGGACACCAAGGGGGGAAAGTGGTGGGGGGTGGTGGTGGTGGGATGAACTGGGAGATTGGGATTGACATGTATACACTAATATGTATAAAATGGATGACTAATAAGAATCTGCTGTATAAAATATAAATAAAAAAAAATTCAAAAAAAAGATGGAATTTCTAATTACTTAAGCCTAAGTAAAATATTTTTCCTCTTCACATTCACGTATGTCTTCCGAACTAAAATAAAGTATCTCACGTACAGCCAATTACTTTTCTTTGCTGAGCAGCAGATTTATTATTCACTTACTAAAAAAAAAACATGTTTAGCACAAAGATATGTTATATAGAAAGGTAAAACATAACACTTCTTAGATTTTCACTGATTTTTGAAAAAGACATTTCTCAACTCATAGAATTGTATAAACACAGACATGAAAAACACCAACAGCACATTTTAAAAAAATTGGCAAGCACACTTGGCCTTAATAAAAATAAAATTAAACTGCTGACTTTGGAAACACTGCATTCTGTGAGATGTGTACATGTTTCTTCTGGAAAAAAATCAGCATGTTGGTTCCAAATCCCATTTATCTATAGGAGTAATTTGAATTCAATGAATATTTAAACCCAGTTGTACCAAGAGGATAAACAATACCATAGGTATTAGGTCAGGAAGGAACTGAGCTTTTAAGATAGACAGGCATTCTTATTTAAAACCATCTGGTCAAAAATTAACTCTAGGTGCACTCAGAGTAGTTTTATCGATTGGATTAGCAATAGCTAAAGTTAGAAGTGGTGAAATTTTCAATTGCCTTAAGTTGCTATTACTATCACTATCTTAAAATTTTTGGGTCCAGCTTTTTATTATATGTAAATAAGATTCATTTCTTTCTATCTATGTATTAGCCCTTTAAAAGGTAAGAACTTAGAAGGGTAGATGAGTATGGAAAACAGTAACAAAAGGACCAATTTGTGAGATAAGTGAATAAAATAAATAGCATTCATTATTGTTTAAATGGCATTCTACCAGAGGTTTATAAAGACAGGGGTGATGCAAGGGCCAAACTCCATGAACATAATATCCGTGCAGGGAGACAATAAGTTCTGTCTTTGTGATTCAAATAACAGAAGAATAAAATTTCCAAGGTAAAATAAACTGCAGGTGTATCATAGTGTATGCCAAAATGCTGAGAAAACCCAGTGTCATCAAAACAGGCTCCAAAGAGAAAATGTATATGTGATTACCTTCTAAGAGGGGTGTAGGATTTGGCATAGAAACCCCAGACGGGAGAGTAGCATTAGATAACCTCAGTGAAAAGGGGCAAACTGCTCAGGAGCCAGAATAACTCAGAGAAAATCTAAAGAAGAGGGGCAATAGGCAAGGTGGGCAAGTTAATGGAGGACCATGAATATAAGGCTGAGGCATCAGAGTCTGATTCAAGAGCTAGTAAGGAGCCACTTTATGTTTTTAAACAGGAAAGTAGCTTCAAAAATGTTTGGATGTTGTGTCTCCATTATGTTAAAACAAACTTCTTCATTGAATGAAAATTTGATCAAACTCATGCATGCATTGATCTGACCTTTCACTCTGGAGGCATTATGATTGATATATAATATGGTTGATGTTTATATGATAAAAAGCCAGATTAAAAAACCTATCTGATAATTTAACAAGCTCACTTTTTAATAAGGCGTTTATAGTTGACTATGCTGAAAATGATTAAAACGATAGTTTCCAAAAATTTATTTCCAAAGGATGAACTAAATAAATGCATGTAGAACTGTGGACTGAACTGTGTCACCTTCCCCCAACAAATTCATATGTTGAAGCTCTAACCCTTAATGTGATGGTAGTTGGAAATGGGGCCTTTGGGTGGTAATCAGGTTTAGATGAGGTCATGAGGGTGAGACCCTCATGATGGGATTAGTGGCCTTAAAAGAAGTGACACCAGAGAGCTTTTTTCTCTTTTTCTCTCTACCATGTGAGGACACTGCAAGGAGGCCATGAGCAAAACAGGAAGAGAGCCCTCATCAGGGAGCTGAATCGGTTGGTGCCTTGATTTTGGACTTCCAGACTTGAGAGCTGTGAGAAATTCCTGTTGTTTAAGCCACACAGTCTATGGTATGTTGTTATGGTAATCTGAGCTGACTAATACAGTGTCCTTACAAACAATCTCAGATACTTCACTGATCTTCTCTGTCCATGTCATCCCCTAAATTGTTCTTGGCTTTTCCTTACGTGGGTGGCAGTCAAGGAGAGTGTGAACTCATATTTATTGAATGCTTAGTCAGCATCTGTTAGATGCTCTATACACATTATCTAACTTAATCCTGGTAAGAATATGGGACACAATAATCTGTGGGAAGTATTTCAGGGCAACTTCTTGAAAAAAAAGGGATAGAAAATGTATGCATTTTACAATCCACAATTAGGAGTCTTCTAAATAGTATACATATATAACTAATTTATATCTGGTAACCACAGTGAACAATGGAAATAAAACACTCCTTGATAGCTTTTCTCAGGGATAATCAATAATTTATTTCTCTTTTATTGTCACAATTACCACAACTATCTAGCTACATGACCAATGTCACTACATACCACAGAAAGATTGTCCACCTACACTTTACTGAGACAAAGACAACGGCCATTTATGTGTTAAATGTACAACGGGATGTTAAAAAGAGGTGGCTTTTATGTATAAGACAAGATGTGGCACATGATTTATCAACAGGTTTGATTTCATATGTGTTATGCCAAGAAGCAAGCAGAGAAATGTTTTGGCATTGAGTTGTTATTAAAGTAGAAAATAAGTAAACTGGAGAAATAAATCCAGATCTACAATAGATACATTAAAATAGGAAATTAATTAGCTCCTCAGTATTTTTGTTTGTTTTTTTTTGTTTTCTTTCCTTTTGTTTGTTTTTATATATAAATGAGTAATACGAATATATCACAAGTTAAAGAAAAATCTCAGCCAAAATGAAGGTACCAGTATATGAAAAACAAATGAAAAATTAGCAGGTATTTTTGCTTACAAAAAATTTAAACTATAAAGAGTCACAATATATATATAAAAACGCCACATTGAACGAGGCAAGCATCCTCTACCCAAACTGGTAGCACCCTCTGAAAGTCAGCTGCCTTCCATCCATTCGGTCATACCGTGGTGACTGACAAAAAGGCATTAGGGACTCGTGTGCCATCAGGGGACTTGGCCCCATGGGTCATCAGTTCTTGGATTGTCATCCAGTTGTCCAAAATTTTCTTGTTTCTCTTCTTCATCATCTTTTTGTGACTCAGTTCAATGATGTTGACCTCCTTCTTGCCCTCGCTGCCGCTCTGGGGACTCTCCTTGAGACACTCCAACCGGCTCCTCATCATGAACTCTCGGCGGCGCCGCTGCTCTTTGGCCCGCACCAGGTGTTGCTTCCTCTCCTCTTTGCTCCAGTAGCGCCCCATTTTCATCTCACTCATGGTGTCATCATCCGTCGTCATGCCACTCCGCTCCTCCTTGATCTTTAAGGCACGCTCCTTCAGAATGCGGTCCCTCACGGGTCTCTTGGTGATGTACCGTGTCCCGTCACTCCTGATTTTCACCTTCCATTCCATCTTGGGTTCTGAGCACTTCTGAGACTCCTTGCACACGCTCACCAAGCTGAGCTGACTCTGAGCGAACTCGACTGCGGACTTCTGTTGAATTAACTGCATGTAGCTTTGATAATGCCGGGCATGTGCTGGGATGTTTGCATATCTATAGGAGGAGCTGTGGTAAGGAGAGAGGTAAGGGATGTGTTCACCGCTGGTCTTCTCTGGATCAGAAAGCTTGCTGCTTTCTGAAGTCTTCTTCTCTTTGCCTTCAACGCTGCAACTTTGTTCAGTGGTTTTGGCTTTGGTTGACTCTTTACTACTCTGTCCAGAAGAGGACTGATTGGCTGCCATTGTGCTTCTCAGGTTTTTCTTATTGGTGAGGTTGATCATTCTTGGAAGGGAACTGTCAGGGGAACGGTCCACAGTGAGTGGAGTGCTTCTGCAGCTTTCAGCTGTGTTGTAAGCACTAGAACTGTCTTTGTCTGACTTTTCTGGGTGTTCGAGGATGTCATCTAGTTTCCCCCTCTGTGTATCTATGCTGGTGTTATAATTTCGGAATCCTCCATCGTGCAATGCCCAGATGTCTCCATACTGGTCTGTCACTTTCCGGAGCCTGTGAGCCTGCATGATGTTTTGGCACTCAAGTTCAATGTTTCTTAGTTCTTCATTAAGCAACTGTAGTTCGTGCTCCACTCCCTCTCGTCCCCCTTGATTACATTCTATTGTGCTGCTTGAGTAATACAGGTCATACTCTCCATGCTTCCGAATCTTGCATTTGAGCTCCAAGAGCTGCCGAAACCTTTCACACTCCTCATCTTGGTTGCCAATACAGTCTGAGTCAATGTATTCACCAGACACGAAGCTCTCATTACACTGAAGTTCAATGCATCCCAGAGTGTCTTGGCTCTGCCCCAGCTCTCTCTTGCTCTTCAAAGATGTGCCATTGGGATCCTCGGCTGCATTCTCCTGCTCTGAGCTCTCATCGTTCCGCAAGCTTTCATCTGTGCGCCCCACTCCACTGTCCTTCTCATGGTTGTTGGATGAAGATGTTGCCGTGTCTGTTGTGCCTTCTTCTTCTTCCTGTTTTTTTGGCTAAGAAAATAAAGTTGAGAGAAGAAAGAAAGCTAATTATTTTGAAAAACACCAATTGTTGGAAAACTTGCTTGAAAAAACAGTGCTTCTTGGCAAAAGTGCAGTTCCTAGAAAGCTGCCCTGATTTTAGTATCCATAACACTTTTAGAAATAAAGGCTCATAAAGGCTCATAAAGCTCATGGCAGATTTTTACACTTGAATATAAAGAAAACAAAAGCTGCTTGAATATGGCTATGCTACTCACTTGAGGATAAATAAAACAGGACACATTTAAATAAGTGATTCTTGTCTTAAGGTTTTCTCTTAGTTGGGAAACTGGAGGGAAGGTGTGTAAATGAGGACTTTATGAGTTTCTGTGGTGATGATAACACACAAAAGGATGAGTAAGAGAGAGTGCCGAAATAGTCTTCAGAAATAGGAAGGCCTAGAGTTCAGAAGCCACATCATCTTGTTACTATTTTCTTTTTCCTGAACTTTTCTCAAGTTCAGAGGAGACTTCATTGGATCTAGTAATACACTGATAATGATAAGCCAAACATCACAAAATTTCAGGAATAGGTCCGTTACTGGAGCCCAGGACCTTCCATCTATAGATGAGGAAACTTAATCCCAGATGGATGTAGCTTCTTAGGCTAGAGGTCTAGGGGGCCAATGCCATCCCCCAGGGCCAGGATTTCTTACATGTCCAAGATGCTGTATTCTTGCATACAGGTACTTTGACCTCAGTGCATCTCCAAATCACGTTGCTCAAAAGCAACAGTAATGTCTTCGGACTCACTTGGGTTACTTTAAAAGATTTTTCTACTCTTAACCAGTAATTTCCTTCAGAGGTGAGTTTTATTCTACTGAGAGTAAAATGACGGTTCCCCTGAAAATCTGAGCAGCACTGATTGCCAGACATGGGCATAATGTCAAAAAACATATTTTGAGATAGGTATGTAAATATATGTGAACTTCACTCCCTGGTAATTTTTGGCTCTTTATGCAGAACAATTAACTGTCACTGTCCTAGGAAAGTGCACATCTAATTGTTTCTCTTTGAATAGGGTAAAGTTACTCTTTCTTCCACCACTTCTCTTATAAAAGTCTACATGGCAGTTTCTAGATTGTATTCTCCTTATGTCTAAGTTTACTCACTATTTTATATATATATATATATATATATATATATATTCTTTTTTTTCCTTTAGCAGGAAATTATATAATTAAATATAATTAAGCTTGTTAGTGTCAAAGAAGGACAGAATGGGTGATAAAAGGTAAAACAGGTCTGGAAGGTTAAGATAATTGTTGTTTTCTTCCACCTAAGTAATGGCAGAACAAAGTGTAATGAACAGGGGGGAGAACATGAGCAGGTATCATGTTATTCTAGGATTCTCCATCTTTCCCTAAAATATTTTTCCTCATTTCTTAAGAACATACTGAGATTGATTTAAAATGTCTATTGATAAAAAATAATATTATACATAAGTAACTGTAACTAACAATGGAAAGCTTGATACATCCCTATGTCCCTTGCTATAAGGTGACAACAGCATCAAATGTGGTGACATCTGCACACTGTGCCATAAAACTCCCAGAGGATATTATTGATATTGGACATTTGAGTTTATATACCATATAACTTATATTTATATTTTTTCTCCTATCTAATGGTAGGCTGAAAAAATACAGGAAGGCAGTATTTTTTCTTATTTTTCATACAATATATGATACAGACAAATTAATTCGCAAAATGTGTGTTAACAACAGTTACAGGACCAAGGACAGCATGTGAAGTAAACCTTCAGATGGATATGTATTTTAGTTTTTAAATATGGATATGCAATTTTTAATTGAATTTCCCTTTCTTTTGTCACTGGTTTATGAGCACATGTGAAGACAGTTTTCTATTCTCAAACCTAGAATTCCTGGTTTCTGATATAATGCTACTCTATAATTTATCATTTCCCTATGGAATTATCATAGTGACAGGCAATGTTTCTACCAAGGCATTTCTAATGTAGTATTATTGTTTATAAGGGCAAAGGATTTTTAAAGGTTTCTGTACTTCTCATCATTTTTCAGTCTCATCGTGAAGAAAAATTTCTACACAATGAAAATCTCACCTCAGGGACACCTTGTGTTACCTCAAAAGACCTAGCATTTGTATTACATCTGATGAGTAGGCAGCATCTGACACCATATCACTTCACCTGGACAGGATTTCTCCCTTCTTTCTTTATTCCAACATCCTCCTGTCAATTTTGTATCAGGTCACATTTTTTATCTAAGAGAGAAAAAGCCTGGAGCAAGGACTTTCTTGCTTGTAACCAGCAGCTGCCACCAAAAAATATCTTTATTTGTGGCCAGTGTTGAAGTCATACATTAAAATTTCAACCTGTCCTCTTTATATTGAAAAGCAATTGCTACATTGCTGTAGCAGCATTGCTTTTGAGCATGAACTATTGTTTGTGAAGTAGCCACTGAGCATCCATGGTGAGCACAGAGTGTAGCACACATGGCTTTGTCAACTGTAGTTTGCAACCTAGTAATTTATTAGCATATACACATGAGCACGCATGCACAGATACACACATGCGCACACACACACCTCTGTTATGGGATGCCAGCATGTCAATGCATCTTATCATTCAGTTAGGTAAAGTGATAGGATTTTTATGTTTTATATTCCTAAGCCTAACTGCCAGGATTTTTTTTTTTTAATTACCTTTTAGGGTGAGTTAAGAATTAATGTTGAGAATAGGATGATAATTAAACAAATAAGCAGACTGACAGCGGAAGTGTTAATAAGATTATATCAGGCAAATGAATGACATGAATCTGACATAAAAAGATCTAGGCTATATTGATCTTGATTTTATCTAGTAGAAAAACAACAACAACAAAAATGAAAAGAATCCTAAGACTCGGTTTGCCACAAACCACACTGTGATCTTTCACTAGTTATGAATTACTTAAAGGCAGGGACTTTGCTCATTTTCTTTGTATTCTCAGGATCAAACGTGGTACTTGAAACATATTAGGGGCTGAGAATTTTTTGTTGAATGAATATATGACCTTAAGACAAAATGATGTCAATAATCTCAAGTTGAACTACTCTTAATTCAGGAGTATAAAGGTGTAATCATGATACCAAATACCCAAATAAGGTTGATGGCTTACATCATGTCATCATCTTCCTAAAGCTGCCTAAATATTCAAATACATACATTAATATTTTAAAATACAAAATTACTTTTTTGGGGGGGAGGGGTTACCTCATGAGATATAGTTTATCTCTAGCTGGTATATTGAGAAGCAACATGCATTTTTACCATTAAATTTCCGAATTAGGTTGAACAGTACCTGGGTCAGCATTTGAATACTACTGTACTCTCCACAATGGCCCCTAAGCTTCCCAAAGTAGAAATATTCTTAATAGAAAAAAATTATATTTATTCCCTCTTGCTTCATTTGAGATGATCATTTGCTTTCAAAAATTATCGTCACAGAGATGTTTGGTCAAACTCTTTGATTTTGTTTTTTTATTCCATTTATGGTTACATATTTAAAAAAGAACTAGCATCATTTCAAATGCTGGAGTTCAGATTGTGGCCCTACCTGCTCCACCTCACCCGCAGTGCGTTGCATTGCTTCATTATGCTGTTCTTCCAACATCGACAAGTTTAACTCCTCTAAATATTCATTCCTTTCATCTTCCAGCCAGCCTTCATCCAGCTGCAAAAGAATACATTAGTACATTACATTCGGTTAGTGAGAACTCAAGCTAAGATAGGGTAAACTTAAATGGTGACGCCTGACCAGTTCCTTTTATCATGATTCTCTTCAAAATACCAGCCTCCTATAGTTCACCTCTCAGAAGGAAGAAAAGGTGATAAAAAAAATTGGACTCATGCCTTTTATCCTTCCCTGAAACAGAGCTACAGATTTTCTCTCATAACTGAGTAGACCTCACAGCACAGAACATCACCGTCTTTCAAAGTGTATGAAAAGCATCCTGCATAATCCACAGCTGTCACGCTCATTACTCCCAACTGTCCCCGTGTTAAAGAACTGCAATGGTACTAATAGGGCTATGAGACAATCGGGCCTTTTTCCTTAACAACATCCCCCAAAAGCAACTCCACACAAAGCACCCCCCACCAACACACACACACACTGATGCTACCCTCATTCTGCTTTTTTATTTTTAGGCGGCTGACTTTCAAGTTAACAAGATGGCTGCTTGCCACAAATACGGACAACGTTTATTTCATCCGGAAAAAAGAAAAAGGAAAATTCTAAGTTACTCTCAATAGAGAGCGATGCTGTGCCATGACTATTGTGATTCGTTTCTCAGACTCAATTCCAAGGAAAAAGACCTTAAATGTTGCATGTAAGGGTGGGGGAGCCGTGTGAAGCGTGCAGGGTTTTCTTTGTGGGTGCTGAAGGTAGGTATTCTTGTGGCAGTCTTACACAAACTAAACCAAACAAATCCTTTTGGCTTCTCAATACAAAAGGAAGTGGAAAACTGGTGGTTACCTTGCTAATATGATAAGTGTTGACAGTCAATTTAGATAATTTGCCTCAAAGTGGGTTTTTGGAGCTGGATTACATAAATTAGCTGTCTATGCTGATTGAATTAACTGAATTATTGTCAAAGCTCCCCTTTACTCTGTGTTACAAAGAAACAGCAGCTTTCTAGTGAGTCAAAATTGACAACGGTGGGAGATGTTTTCACCACCGGACAAATGGGTAAGCACCAAACACAAAAAATAAGCTTGTCTTTAAGAGAACTGAACTTCTAAAACTTAAAAACAAACGAACCTGAGAGGACATTAAATTGCACCAGAAGAGGCATTAGTGTCTCTGTATCACATTCATTAAATGAAGGCAATCATAGGTTTCTTTTTATTTACTAAAGGCTACCTAGACCTTAAATTATTTCAAACTTGACTGGGCCAAAAGCATCAATGCATTTATTCATCCTCATTTATCTCACTGTGGCCTGAATAACTTGACCAAGTTCCACCCCAGTGACTTTGATATGCAGATGAGCTATGAAGATTAAGCTGACTAAAAATTTAAATTCAGTCCAATTCATAATTGTCCAAGTTTTACATTTTTTAATCCCTTTTAAGTTTCATGAAGCTGCAAATGCCAGGCTCCAAAAGAAATTACTTAAAGCTAGAAATGTTTATTTTTTATAAGCACAGCAAGGACTTTTTCTTTAATCAGGTCAAAACAGAATATCTGCCCACACTGATACAGTGAATGATGGAACAGAGTCTTTTGAAATTGAAATGAAGGGATGGGGAAGACAAGGAGAACAAATGATAGAAATTAATGCTTTCCTATAACTCTTTTCTTATTAACTAACCCCACAGATCCCTGAGTTGCCATGTGTAGTTAGTGTGTGTCTACTTTGATTAAGGCTTCCCTCTAGGCTGGAGGAATACACAGCACACTAAGTCAGGAGAGATTCTTCTGGCTCACCTCCCTTCCCTGTTGCATTTCCCTTCCCCCTACACACACATTCATGGCAGTCTGAGTTCAGTGCTGTGGCAGAGACAGAATTTTCCCTTGAGTTGAGCCGTGGGAAAGGGGGGACTGTCATAATTATACAGGGGGATCTGTCTGCACAGTAGAGGCTCACATGTGGCATTTCAGAGGAAGAAGCAACCTGCTCTGTCTCAAAAGTTCTCTACAGTTCTTACAAGAGTCCTCTCTGCCCCAATGTCCCAAGGGGAATAGGACAGAATAGCAATATCTTTAATGGTCTCAGGAAGAAAATGGGCGGAAAATGAAAGTAAGTTGACAGGGAATGAAAGAAATGAGTTATTTAAAAATATTACACGGTTGCACAGTACTGCCCCCAGCAACTCTGATCATTTCCGAGAACGTAGAGAGAATTTGAAACATAAAAAAAAAAAAAAAAAAAAAAGCTAGAAAAAGCACACTAAAACTTCTATACTCTCTCTAAATAAAATAAACATGCAAAAAATGCAATAATGAGATATACTGAAACTGATGGGAAAATATGGTGATATAAATACAAGTTTATGTTGTTTTTGCCACCTTATAGCATGTATTGCTTAAATTACATTTTTAAATTATGGTATTAAAATGCATTTTCTTTCCTTATTTTTCTAGAAATCTGATTTTCTAAAGGCAATTAGCTGCCTTCCAGTGTCATGACAGCTTCTTCAGGATCAAGGGGCTATGGCAGATCTTGATTTTGACAGACGGGATGATATGCTACAGAGTCAGACAACCATCTTTTATCAACTGTGGAAAGAAAGTCTTGTTTGAAAATTCATGCTCCAACATTGACTCTTGGGTCAGGAGTGTAATCAGATATTCAAAAACGCCAGTGGTTCTACCAAGCATATGTATGCCATCAAAGATTAACAGGATCTGGTTTTATGTTATTAATTTCTATTTTTTCCACAGTATGTTATAGCTGTTATGTGGCATAGTAAAGGAAATGCTTTAATTCTAAATTAATGAGGTTCTCTAGCAGTTACATGGAAAGGGCAGGGAAACCACATTATAAAGTTGAAATATCTTTTCTATAGCAAGGATGACTATTGAGTACTCTTCAATTTACCATTAATTTCACTAATATGTATTTAGCCCCTTTATTCTGTTCTTTTTCAAGAAAATGGGGTCATTGAGATTAACCGGTTTGCAAAATTTCCAGGTAATTAGTGCAATTTCATATGTATTTTAATAATTCACTCCCACATAGACAGCACAGCCAGTTATGGAGTTTCCTTTCCCACTCCTAGGACCTCAGGTGTGTAACTTTAGTCTGCCCTAGGCTATGGCAGGCTTTATGGGAAACATTCAGAATGGTCAAGGGCATAATGGAAATATATGCGGAAAGGGTGATCTTTTAAAACCACTATATTCAAGACAGGATTCGGTCTGACACTGAAATACACTTACTCAATGTAATTTATAGATAGTATGTAGTTATTGAGTCTGAAATATATCAGATCAATAACCTGAAAGACAAATGGTGATATAACCAACTTCACTCACTGAAGTTGGTTATCCAGCACTGACAGATGGATAGAATGGTGACAATGTAATGTCCTTTCTGCCTTGTGGTGGGGGATAAAAAGGATATAAAAAGAAGTACCAATAGTACTTTTCTTCCACCATTACCTCTCCTTTACTTTCATGACATCTCCCTCTGTAAATATATTTAAAAAATTCTTTAAAAGCTCTCAATTTGTTTTTGTCACACTAAACTTGGAAAAAATTCATTTACTATACATGGAACTACACTGTACTACTTAAGGTATTTTATTTGATAAAGTTACTCTAAAAAGATTTAAGTTGATAGCTAGATATGCTAATGTTTCTCTCATTAGAGACTCTTTCAAGATACCTTAATATGCCAATTAAGTATTTTTAGATGAAAACCTAAAGCAAAGATCCACACAGAATTAAATATCATGTAAAGTCAATCATTTTTCATTTATGAATTAATTTAAATAACTGGCAAGTGGAAGGAGAGAGTAATGATTCAATTTTGTGTTCTTTTAAAAAAAATAAGATGTTTAGCTGCCTTTCTGTGAAGCAATATTAAGGAGTCTTTACTTATAATTGTTTTGATAAGGTTGGCCAGTTGGGAAAGATGACTCAATTATATTTTGTATGCCTGGTTTTACAAACATCCATGGCACTGATCTGTTATAGAATAGCAGACAGTGAACCTAAAGTGCAGTCTCAAGACTTTTGCTCTCTCTGTTCTGACCTGACTCTCCGGCCTTGCGACCAGCAGCACGATTCTCCGGCACTCATCACTAGACAGCAGGGCCACCGCCGCCTCTCGATCCTGGACGTCTTCCCCATTTATCTAGAAAACAAATGAAAGTGGCGCATTAGTTTCCATTTCCACAATGCTGCACACAATAAATGGCAAATATCAGCTCATTTATGGTAAATGTATGGACATGAAGCTCACACAATGGGCTCGTCTTCAGCCCCTCAGTGGTAAGTGCCTTCACTCAATTACGCGCTTACTGTAAGAGCCGTATCGATCCCTGAAGGATGGCGGACATCAGAGGAAGCAGTTATGTTCATAAATGTCCAACCTGCGCCCTGGCAACATACATCTAGCAACACAATTAACCAGCCCCTGACAGGTGACGTTCATCTTTCTCCGCTCAGAGTAATGGAAGTGTCACTCTGAGATAATGGTGCTGGGGGAAGTAAGACCAGCAATACCACAACTGAAATCCGTCATCCTGCGCGCTTGCTGTGAGCCAATTAGCGAGCTGCCGCGTTATCTCTCACCGGGCGATGCTCCCGGGCTGCTGCTGCTTGCATTTTCATTTAATCATTTCGTATTTGCGTGTGGGTCTGACTCAGTTGCCCCAAATCACTCTCGGGATATCTTTCAGTGCTTAACTAATCAAACGAAGAACCAGTTCATCAGTAACATCGTCATCTACTCCAGCTCCTTTCTCGGATCTATCCGCTTCCCTAAAACAACAAAACTAATGAAATATCTTAAGGCTCATCTCTTAAGTATACTTAAATAAAATTTTTTAAAAAATTAACATAAAATAAAAAAAATTTTTTTAAATAAGAATGCTTACTGGAAGAAGCCAAGCTTGAGTAAACTTTTGATTAAAACAAAAGATTCTAGTGGTGTTTGAAATGTACCTTTTTCTTTTTTCTAAGTTCTACAGGGAAAATAAGGTTCCTAAAGTTTGTATTTTAAACTACATTTCATGTTCAAATGTATTTAGCTCTTATTGATACACTTTTTTCTTTGGATATTTTAAATTTATTTTATTTTATTGATTGCTCAATTCCATAGAGATGAGATTTTTGATCCATAACACATCATCAAAAATGTGGGAAGAAATTTCGATTG
This sequence comes from Balaenoptera physalus, assembly GCF_965194825.1. Lineage (NCBI taxonomy): Eukaryota > Metazoa > Chordata > Mammalia > Artiodactyla > Balaenopteridae > Balaenoptera > Balaenoptera physalus. Next base: position 72,327,827 of record NC_138892.1, read on the forward strand.
AAGAGGTCAAGTAATTCTATCTAAAATAAGTATTAATTATTTCAGAAAGTGTGGCTGCATTGACCATTTTTTTCCAATAATTAATCTAACATCTTTCACTGTGAATTTCTGCTTAAAAGCATGAAGTAGACTCCTGACATTTTCTCCTTGTGGGTCTCTGGGATTCTGGCTGATTCATGAAGACAGACATAATTATCTGAAGACAAGCTCAGGAATCTCAACTGTGGACCATAATAAATGATTATTATTCCTAGAATCGTATTTAGCACAAAGAAAGCAGACAATGATAGTCAAAGGGGGGGAAAAAAATCACACAACCTCATGCTGTATTTTCTTACTGTGATCAAATGAATAGCTCCTTAGTTTTTCACTTGTATGTGTGGACAGGAAATTCAGTTTTTATAACTTTTAAGTACATTCCCTTTTTTTTTTTTTTTTGGCAATTCTCAAATAAAATTCACTAAATTAGAAAATGAAAACTTTGATCCTAAACTGGGGACTAATGATCAAGAAGGATATGTTGTGGGTTTTTTTTGGTAAATGTATACCTGAAAATTTTGTACTGAGTCCAAGGCCTTTTTTTCTTCAAATAAACATAAATTGGCAGTGATGGGTTCCACTACACCTCCCCCACCTCAATTGCGTGTAGTTTAAAAATAATGATTTCTTTCAGTTTTGAGGGCTTGTATCCATTTCATAGTAATTCTTAGTAGTATATCTGTGATGTATCTATTTGTCTATCAATTATGGACCTTATCGTTCATCTTTCCTCCATTGTAGACATTGATCCTAAGGAGACTGAGTTGGATGATCTCACACAACTTAACCTTTTCTGTTTGACATACAATTCTCACTACTACTTTTTCACTTGAGTATATGCATACTTCCAAATTCTTCATCTAAACCTTACTTACCATTAATCTAAACACTCTTCATTCATGTTAATGTTATTGTTCATTTCCTCTATTAAAATGCAGATAATAGTGCCTTTCTCAGAGGACTGTTATAGGATTAAAAGAGTTAATATATGTGAACAGTTTAAATAAGTGCCTGGTATACAGAAAGTGCTCAAGCTTGCACATATTACTGTTAATGCTATTGTTGTTATTATTATTACTATGATTATTTATATTTTAATCCCTCAGAAAGACTCTTTTCTTCTAAACAAAGCAAATATATTAAAATTCATGTGGGGGGCAGTGGTGGTGTGATGAATTGGGAAATTGGGATTGACATATGTACACTAATATGTATAAAATGGATAACTAATAAGAACCTGCTGTATAAAAATAAAATAAAATTCAAAAAAAAAAATAGAATAAAATTCATGCATAACATTGAAATCCATAGCAGGAAACATGGTTCTAGTTTAAAAGATATCTATCTCATATATATTTTTAATTTTTAGAGGGCCATCAAGAAACAATATGGCTGCGTTTGATTTCCTTTATAGTTGGTGTTCTTATCTCTCCTCTGTGAACTCATACTACAAGAGCTATGGTCTCCAGTCCTGGCATTATGTTCTTATTTTGGGAGGACAGATCATACGTTGTAGAAACAGTTTTACATCCAGAATCATATGTGGAATGAAAGAAATCTGCCACAGAATACTGGCATTAAAGTGTAATCTTTGTTTATTTTTCAAAAGAAAGGCCACCTTAGCCACCTGGTTGGTAGATCCCGTTGTACTCGGGACATTACTTTGATACCCAGATTGATATTGAGGCAAAAAATGCAGCCATAGGTTTCATCAAAGATGCCTCTCAAGGAATGAAAAAGACTTGAGGAATGGAATCAGAGAGAGCTTTCCACCTTCATTTGCTCTTGTTCCTGAATGATGGCTCATAGCTACAGGATTGCTTGTGGGAAAGCAGCTTGCTGTGCCTGGAAACATCATGCAGACAGAAAGGTGAAGGATCCAGAAACAAGGGGAGGGCATAGATGAGAATTGGAGTCAGCACAATTTAATGGAAGACTTCCATTTCAAGAAAAGAGAGGGAAAGAGAGCAAGGAGGAAGGCAATATTTAACCTTTGTTATAAATGAGGAAAAACTGCTAGATAATATATCTGTTTCATTTTTTGTGCATGGTATATGCAAATATTAGTTTCAAAATGGATATTTTCTTGGCTTAGGAGAGATTTGTGGCAATTATAAAGAGAAATCAGCTGAAATTCCACTTTAGGCCTAATCTCCTGTACGGGCCTATGAGTGTGTGTGTGTGTCTGTGTGTAAAACCCTAAAAGTCTAGAAATATATTTATATAGCTTTTTTTGCTTGAATATGCCAATTTTTAGGTTTCCTTTATCAGTGTACCATAGGCAAGTAGGCAACTACAGTTCTTGGCATTCAACCACCTATAGAATTTCTTATTTGAAAACCCAGGAATCTTAGGCAAGAGAAAAAAGTTTTATTTCAAATGTGTTTATATTTCAGTGTGGAGAGAAAGAAGGTAAGTGAAGAATAGAAATAGAGAGGTGAAAAGAACAGAAATAGGGGGAAAACAGTTATCCAAAGGGAAGAAAGTAAGAGTAGGAAGAAACGGTGAGGACCAGTTTAGGGCAGAGAAAGAAAGAGAGCTGATTAGAAGTCTTATTGTTCCACTGTTTGAGCTTTTGCAGGGTTTTGTCAGGGAATAATCCTTAGAAACATGACTGACTTTTCTGGCCAAACATGAGATTAGATTGCTTACATGGAATAGTATATGCCAAAGAGAACGTGAGACTAGAGCACTCTTTACTTTAGACGGCTGATCATGTATGTCTTTAATTTTTCTCCTGACTCAGCACGGCAATTTTGTAAAAGATCTTCCCCATATTAATTCCTGGGAACACATCTGATACCACCAGTTTGTGGCAAAAGCACAGCAAATAGAACTGTCAAGCACTTGCAGAGAAAAAACACATGAGAGCTAGAATGTGTTCTCACGAAGGTGGATCATGGTTTCTCTTCTGCATGATCCCTACCTTCTAACAATATCGTGTGATTACCTGTGTGTGTGGTGCCATTAGGTGAGGTTCTCTGACAGGACCGTGGAGCACTACACTTAGAAAATTTTAGCTACACAATGAAGGCAGGACCATAGAAATACTCTACTTAGGTCATTGTGAACAGGACATTAAAATCCCGATTGCTCTAATGAGATTCATTTAAATCAAAGCCAGCCAGGAAACTTAAAGGATGAGAAGAAATCCTCTCTTTCCCCCACTCTCATCTCCCTGGGAAAGGAGTCATTAATTGTTCATTACAGGGTATCCCATAATCTTCTTACCAGCCACACGGGAGCTATTTGTCTATCGGCACAATTTTGTCACAGTTTTCTTTTATATAATTTTACTATCACCATTAAGATTCTTTGTTTCCTGTGTGTGCAGATAGAATTGAATTCTAGGCTTTTTAATGTGACAGGTATTTATTCATTAGATGTGACGTATTTGTCACTAAACATAAACTAATCAGGCAGACCACAGCACTTTATCAATCCTGCTATTGTTTTTTCAATGAATCAAGTCCATTAAGGAATGCCTTATTACCCAGAAAATATCTTATCTGAAAACTTTACCTGCCTACGATATAGCCAAGAATAAGGAAGTGTCAAAATACATAGTGTGCATCTGTGGAAACATATGTACTTTATTTCTATCAAACTCTACCCACAGAACTAATAGACACCATTTTACTAACTGTATTTGTGTATCTAGCCTATAGGAGGTGGTGACCTGGAAACTAGGAAGTGAGCCAGTGAGTGCACAGTAGTGGGTACGGGGCGTGGTGAGTAGATGGTGACAGGAAGAAGTGACAGCTGGAAACAGCAAGAGGAAAATGACAAAACATAGACCCAATGCATCAGAAAAAGTAGCCAACTAGGGTCATTTAATATCAGGGCACACAATCTTCCAGATCTTTCAGCCATTGAGCATTTTACTCTATTATATATAGCATTGTGTGATGATTGCTGGGTGTGACGTGACCCTCAGCATCAAAGGAAGGTTACATTATTTTCAGTATATTTAATTGGAGATGTTAACAAAGTGAACAACACATTTAAAATGATTTCTAAATCAAAAACTCAATGAAATATTTTTGAAGCTTTCATTATCTGGATGACACATGCAGATGGTACCCCTTTTTATTAATGAGGATGTATAAGTATAGCTTTACTGCAGATTTTATTCTGCCATCTATCCTATCACTCTCTCTACTGAATACCCGTGTTTCATTCACTCGTTTACTCACACGAGTGTGAGAAAAACATTGAAAATATGGTAGCAAACAAGACTAAGTCTTGGTTTCTTGATTCACTTTTCCTGCCCCTGAGTTATCCAGTGATAGACACATCCCATTTTGTTTAACTACAGGTCAACACTTAGGGAGCTCATTAAAGTAGAAATTATGTATTCTTGAAGTTTTCTGAAGACTAGTGGGACCATAACCTCTAATTCATACTTCTATTCTTTCCTCATTGGAGCCTTAGTAGAGGGTCCTTGATGAAAAAGGAGTTCTGTGGCCTCTTGCTAGAGAAGGGAAGGGGTATGGAGAAGTGGTGTGATTCGGTGAGTACCCCCCCCAAAGAAAGGAAAGAAGACCAGCAGAAGGCTGGGCAGAATAGCCCTCGTGTGGCACAACTTTCTCACAACAACGTCGCATTGTACTGTAATCATCTGCATAAGCAGCTGTCTTCCTAATTACACAGGGAATGCCCCAAAGGCTGCCACGGCATCTTGTCTATTTTTAAAGGCCTGGTTCCAGGTAGAGTGTTGAATCCAAATGTATTGAACTGAAAGAAACATTCGTTAGGGTTCATATCTAGGAAGGAGAAATGGGAACAACAGATCTGTCATAACAACTAAAAGTTTTGCGGAATGTTTTAACAGTTTGTAGCTTCTTCAATTTGTCATTTGAGTCCTCCTTCCTGTCTTGCAGTTGTGATCTGCAGTGAAACTCAACCCCCAAGGACCTCTGTTCTTATTTTGGGTTAAACTGGACATAAGAGCTGGGGCGCTGTGTGTCTTCCTCCAGCCACCCTTTATGAGAAAGGACTCAGAAGGGATAGAGCAGGTCAAGGCAGATTTAGGATGGAAACTTTGGCTTTTGCAGTTTTTCCTGGTTTGACCGGGAACTCTTTCCAGTCTACACACCCCCTATGAGGTGCTTACCATCTCTATTTTTAAACTGAAATTCAGTCAGCCTCTATGTTTTCACATTCCATCCTCCACATGTCCCCAGTAACTCATTTATAAATAATTAAGACTTCTTCAGACTTCTAAACTTTCATAGTAATGGAACACTGGGATCTCTGTTTACCTAATTTATTGTGGAAAAGGCAGCAATAACTGCTGCTGATGCTAGTAACAACAGCAGTTAATGCTTATTACTCACCATGCACTGTGTGCTAAGCACATCACATGCTTAATCATATCTAACCTTTGCAACAATATATTTTACTATTATCATTCTTTAAGATGAGGAAACAGGCTTACAATGAGAGGTTAAGTAAAGTGCCCAAGTAAGTGATGGAGCTGGAAGCTGAAGTCGACGTATCTGAGTCCAGAGATTATGCCTTACTCACTAATTATTAGCTACTAATCCTTAATAAATGGCACTATCCTTATTTTTAAAAAGGTTTAAATGATCACTTTTAGTTTTGTAGATGTTACTATGCAGAAACAAAGACAAATTATTTTCTCTAACATTTTTCAAGGAACAAAATAAAATTAAAACTATTGGACAGAAAGTAGGAAATTAAAGGAAATAACCACACCACATACTTGCAAAATACGATCCCCTTCTCGAATCCGGCCATCTTTGGCAGCAATGCTGTTTGGATCTACCTGTAAGGGAGAGGACACACAGCTTCAAGTGGATATGCAATATCCTCCCAGGAACTTAAAAATATGGTTTTAAAAAATATTTTTAAAAACGTATTTCAAGTTTTTCTATTGATTTATAGAGTGCGTGCCAAATTTTTCTTCTGTCAACTGATTCTAAAAATGTAAATGAACTATTTTAGAATTAATTACAATAAAATTAAAGAGTACTAGAGCACATCTTGATTTGTAGACCACTTTTCTCTCCCTGCCTCTCTATGTTTCTTCCTTCCTTTTATCCTTTCCCCCCTTTTTATTTTATTTTATATTATTTTTTTATATCTGTTCACTCATTTCTGTATCCCAACTGTCAGACATGGTCTTCAGCTGACATGATCCTCAGCTGATGTTAATACTAGGACCCAGGAAATTTACTTTCTGCTAGGGTGATTTTTAAATCCTGTCTTAGCTGTCTGAGAAAACCTGATAGCTATACTCTAAGTCCATACTTATTAAAGGGATTTCTGTGTTATGAGCACATTAATTTATAAAGATTTATAATCTATGTAGCTCAAGAAGTGAAAAAAAATCCTATCCATGTAGATTATTACTAGACACTACTTTACATATAGGGTGAAGTATATTAACTGTCACTTATTTTAGAATAAATAGATATTTAAAGCTCTATTAAGAGTTTATCAACATTTTAATGGGCCAAACTTCAGTGATGACTTACTGTTCACTGGGGGTAATTCCATCTATCACATTTCACATGAAGGCTTCAAACCATTTATTGGAGCTTATTCTAGCAAAGCCTTTTTTTTTTTTTTTTTTTAAGCAAAGTATTTCAAGTGTAGGGTAAGGTTGATCTATCCTATCCAGATGTTAGATATTACTTTTTAATTAGGTGGTACCAGCCAATAAATGAGTTTTAAGTGATCAATCAAGAACAAAAGACACTATAATTACATGTAAGATGTATAGGGAAACATTTTTTCCAAATAATTTTGTTCTGCTCCTGTGGCTTTTTTATTATCCCTGAAAAGTAAAGTTCCAAAGCTGACATGTTTAAATAGTAAACAGAGACTTACTTGAAGGAAATAAGGGATGATTAATCAATTGTATCCTATTTAGAAGCCATTCACAATCTAAAACTTTGTCTTCAGAACAGCAATCAAACTAATATTAAAATTCTGCATTTGTACCTCCATACGTACTACAAAGGATAATGCTGCAGGTGTTTCCTTATACTTCCTCACCATAAGCAGAGGGGTTATCATAGTTGTTTATTTAAAAGAAGTATATAAGTCAAGTATTCTCTGGAGATTTTTCCATAGTGAGAGCCAGTCAGTAGATTCTTTGGTAAAATGATACATTTATAGAGCTGCGTAGTTTTCTAAGTTCATTAATTATATTATCTCTGCCAGAGTCTAAACACCTCTATAAAAGTAATGTGATAAGCATTGTCGTACTAAGTTTCTAGGTGAGGAAGCCAAAGCTCAGTAAGTTACGTAATGTTTTCAAAGTCATAGCCAAGAAACTTTGGAACAGCACAGAACAGCAATCAGTATTTACTTTGGGTTTATACACATACACATACATATATACATACATGGTTTCACACACATATATGTGTGTATACATACATATATGCAGGAGTTAGATAACATACCTATATATACTTATATGTACATATATGTATTTGCATGTATATGTGTAATTATAAATATGTTTGTATGTGTATGTATATATATATCTCACACACACACACATAATACCTTACTACTTCTCATAAAATGATTCTTTTGGGAGTTTCAAAAAATCACCTGTAATAATAAATTTTGCTTCACATTTTTTCAAAGTTATTAACACTGAGGGTATTTCACATTTACGTACCTCACTTTTTTAAATTGAATTATAGTTGATTTACAATGTTGTGTTAGTTTCTGGTGTACAGAAAAGTGATTCAGTTATACATGTATGCACATATTCTTTTTCATATTCTTTTCCATTGTGGCTTATTACAGGATATTGAATACAGTTCCCTGCGTAAGTACCTCACTTCTTGAAAGTGATTATGGGGCTGAATAAAACAAACCAATGGATGCACTTCTTGGATATGATATTTAAATTTATCAATTCTGTCAGCAGAGTAAAATATCTGATTATTGTGAATATTAGATTTAAAAGTCAATGCTATTGTTAACAGGACAGATAAAGGACACAGCAGGAACAGAAGGATAAATGTTTGCTGATCAAAAACTTTGCTCGGCTTCCTGCGTACTTAAGGGACTTTATTCAGATTTAGACAATGTTACAGTTTTTGCACTTCTCCTTACTGGAATTCAGTGGTGAAAGCATCCACATTAAATAGGCTGATAATAATTCCATTACTTGGGCAACATAACTTACTTTCCTAATTGAAAGTGACAACTACTGGCACATGGCCAATTCTTCCCATTCCAGCCTCCCAAGGATTTTCTCATCGTGAGTCATTTCACTCCACTGCTCGCTGTCTGCCTCCCCTAACCTCTCCTCCATGGCATTTCTCACCTCGCTGACATAAATGCCGGTGTCTTCTTCATCATCCGTTCGGTAACAGACTGTCAGGCCCAGCTTCTCTTGACTGTTAACACGACACAACTCGACCTCCTGAGAGAAAAACACACACAGAACGACATTTATCTCAGAGAGAAATCAAATCCCGCAGCAGGATGGAGAACTCACTGATATTCTCTAGGCCATCCTGGGAAGTCTTCATAATTATTGCCTAACATCTGAAATTAACCCATGTCACCAGAATCCTCACAATTTACTCTCAACATGTATGTCTGTATATTCAGGCCAGTGTTTTAACTTTTCATTGTAAAGTTGGAGATGTGCAATGTTTTTGTATTAAATCATAAAACTTTACAAAACCACAAATGAAGTTTAAATAAAATATGTAGAAATCAAAAATGTAGAATCAAGAAAATATTTGAGAATGTTAAAGTAGGTAGTAAAATGTTTATGAAACTACTGAGAGTACTGTGTTTTTATTTGTATTTTAATAAAACAAAATAAAGTTCAAATAAAAAAAGACTAAACTGTACATCAATTCTTCTTTTGAGTTCTATACAACATTATAATAAGCAAGAGTTCTGTGTAGCTCAGGCCAAGGTTTTCTATTATCCTGTAGCAGCTCTCACCCTTGGAAAGAAATGGGTTCATCCAGGCTGTAGGGAGAGACATCAACAGTCATATGGGCAGAGGCAATGATTCAAAAATGCAGCAGTAAATGAACAAGGAAACACATTTACTGAAACACATGGCTAAGGGGCTTGAAATGTCAGTCCTTAGGTAATGTATATTGAATCTATTTCCTGATTTATATTCAGTAAAATAATAATAAATTTCAGTGTATTTCATTTTTATATAATGAAATAGACTTGTACTACTCTCAGAAGCAGATGACTTTTAGAATAAATTGCATAAGTCCAAGCACTGAAACACAAATTGGTGCTCTCATCATGGAGAACGTGTTCCTGTTGGATGGAGCTTATAAGGACCTTTAGGAAAGAATCAGATGAAGAAGAACAGAATAGATTTAAACTGGAAATGAAATCTAGACCATCTTTCTAAAACTCAGGCTTTGTGGGAGTTACAAATTTGTCTGTCTTGCTTAATGCTCTTTCTCTTGTGCCTGGAACAGGGGACAGTTCAGTGTGGGGACTCAGTTAATGCTGGTTGAAGGGTGATGGCTTTTATTTCAAAATATATCCTAGTGTTTATAACTTTTTGTAAAACAATAATTAAATAATATTTCCTCTTTAACTGGAGGTAGATTTTGCGTGTGTGTCTGTGTGTGTGTGTGTGTGTGCGTGTGTATGAATGAAGGGAATAAAGTTAGTTAATAAAGTATCCGTTTAACTGTATATGATCTGAAATAGTTACCAGGACTAACTAACGAGAAACTCACTTAATTTCAAACTAGAGGATATTTTCCAGTACTCTCTGCTACATATGAAGAAGTATCTTCCCTTTTAACTTTGTATTTCAGTGAAGGTCTTGTCATTGGAAAATATTTATTTTAATGACATATTATACAAACCAAAGGTAAATCCTTAACAAGGATAGACTGTCATAAGCTCCAGTGACCAATAATTTCACAGCTAATAGCAAATAAAAGAAAATTTAAATCTTCTATCCTGAGACATGTACTGCAAATTGGTGAAGTACATGAAAGCATGAAGAATGCTGACTTTCCACCTGGTGGGCAAAGATACTCTAAATCACACTACAGAGCTTAAAAAGGGCTTGGTGTATGTTGAACAAGAAGAAAAAAAGTCTTTCCACCTAGAGGAAGAATAGCAAACAGTGACATGTTTTGGCACCAGAAGCAAAAAGTATACACCAATCAAGGGCATTTTCAAAATTGGCAACAATTAATGCCTCTAGAGGGAAAGAACACTTGACTAAAACTGTAACATTAGGAAGGAATTATAGCAACAAAAGAGCTCGATTATAGCAATGAAGTATACAGTTAAGGAGTAAAGAAGCTTGTGATTCCTAAGAGGCCTACAAGGAAACCTAAACACACCATAAAGAATTGAAAGTGGGACCTTTAAATTAAAACAAATGAGCTGTATTCGGAGCTGAAATCCATTGACTTTCGATGTCCTTCCAATAGCACCGAGAAACACCCCATCCTGTGGGAAGTTGTTTCCAGAGGGAAGCATTCCTTTCGTGAGTGTTTTCTCTACACTCTCCACGGTGCACTAGGGTTTAGTGTTTGTTTAGAAGATGCATATCTAAATATATTGTAGTAAAATGGAACCAATCTATTAAAATAAAAAGGGTAGAACCACCCATACAACATCAATATCACCAAGAATCACAGGGAAACAGAACTCTGAGATCCTGAGGTCAAAAGAACGTTTCAATATTGTCATCTTATTGAACCTAAGCAAAACTGTGAAGCAGGTCTCAAAGTTACCCACAGCATCTTTGTTTTCAACATCACCCCCTCCCCCTTTTAAGATACTGGGCACCCTCCTACTATTTCTTTTGCTTCCTGGAGTTCCTGAGGTTGCCTACTTAGGAAGCCATTGGGATTTCAGGCTTGCCATCCTAATTATCTCCTAGAAAACCCTGGTATTTGGTGTAGTCTTCCATTCTCTCACGAGTAGCTCTTGAGATATAAAGATAATTCATAAATAAATGTTTCTTGAAGGGATCATCATTAGTAATTATTTAAAATGTGGCTCCATCCAGGGTTTGGTTCACACCAATAAAGACTGAAAATACAATTTTTATTACAAGCCTTAATTCAAAGGACTGAACTTATGGAACTAAGATTCCAGGCTCCAGAGGAGGCGCAAGTGAGATTTCTTGGATCCCATAAATCACCGAACACCAGCCCCAAGTGCGGACTTGCAATTCTTTCTTTGGTTGAGAATGTTTCAGATACTACATATTTCATATTGGTACACAAAAGCATACATTTTAGAATCAAAGTTTCTTTAATTCTATGACAAAAATAACTTATAAGCAGCTACCTATTGACAATTTTGTTTGTATGAGGTAAAGGTGGCTTTGTAAAGGCTGCTTATCTGAAAAGAATACTCTACACCAGGTTTAATTTAGTATTCCCTTCACAGTGCACACAAGCCTCTGACTTCTGAAGAAACAACCCTCTGGTAATAGAGAACGTTTTCCCTAACAACTTTCATACCTTTCCCTCTGTCATGAGGAAGCTGTTTGATGAAAAACATAGAAGTGAAATGCTACCTGTGTACATTTTCTCCACGGAGACAATTCTTGGGTATCTGCAAATCAAAGGCAAGCCCGCACGGATGGCACTGCTAACCTTCCATAAGTCATTTGTGACTGGAGTGGAAGAATCACTTCATATACCCGATGAAACCACATTCATTTTGGCTTAAATGTGCTTTAAGATGCTATGTTCTGGGAATATGTACAGTCCCTTAAAAAAATCAAATCACAGTATCTAATCCTGTGAGAAACTGATTATTGAGATTGAGGGTGGAGTAGGAGATTAAAGTTAGTAAAGTTTGCTGTGAAATATCCTTCGAATTATAGAAAGAATGGGATTTTTACATAAATTGGTTGCACTACAGTGCTGTGAATATTTTATATTTTTTTATGATTGGGTCTGAGGTGGAACACGGAACTTAAAAAGAAAAAAAACCACACTTTTGCTTTTTAGATGGGATTCTCTTGCTGGAAGAAGAACTGAGGCTTGAAGCTGCCTGCAATGGTTTTTATAAGCAAATTGTTTCCACACTCTAAAGAGCTCTGAGGCCCATGGAATGAATGAGAAAATTCAGAGGCAATCAGTACTACACAAGTCAGAATGAAAACCAGGGCTAGACAAGATGGTCACTGATATCAACTGACAATCCCGAGAGAGGGGTCTATTGTGTCCATATCTTTCTTGTAATTTTATTTGTTTTCTGGTTTTTATTTATCAGACAACATATCCATTACTACACAAGCTTAGTAGTAATCATATATCATTGTCTTAAATTTTGTAATGTTGATTAGTAACTAGTGAAATACCATGCTTAGTTGTTCCAACAAAACCTTTATTAAAAATGAATTAAGTAGGAAATATGAAAACATTAACCCTCACAGCTAAGAGAAGCCTAGATACTCTACTGTGAAAATATTGCTTCAATTCACTCTCTCCTGGATAGTGGAAATCAGGTATAAAACTCAGTAAAAAATAAACGACAAAACTCCTGGAATACCCAAATTGCTATGACTACAACATTTCAGGCTCGGACACCCCAACTCCAAACATTCAAAACAAGTTGCTGCAACTAGTAAATAAATTACATTTTATAGAGACATTAGGGTAAAACTGAAAGCACGTGGTCCTGTCTTTACACCAACTCCCCTAACCTCACCTCCTCACTCAACCACTTTCCCTTTTCAATGATATTGTTGTGAAATATAGGCAGTGTTTAATCCTATCCTATTCTTAGCGACTTTCTCTTTCTGAATCCTTTGAGAAATAAAACTGCCATATTTTTCTAGATCCAGGTTGTCTGCTTCTCACTGTGGACTCTGAATTGCCTTAGGAAGTCTTAAATTACTCATTTGTAATCAATTTTACACCCTAACAAAGAAAAAGATGTTAATTTTGTTTATACTTTTAACTGGGGCAGGGAATGGGTTCACGAGGCCAGTAATTAAGAGTCCATGTCAGGAATAGAAATGGGAAACTTAAAATCAAGGTGAGTGTCAGAAGTGGTTTGTATTTTGTATCGTTACTTCTGCTGTGTCAACTAGAGAATCAGGCCAATGGCATGGGCACCTGCCCTTTAATGGGCTTTCACCCAGTCCTGCTCTGTCTATACCAAAGAGCAAAGGCAGGGCAGGAAACCAGAAAAACGTGCTGTTTACATCAGACATGTTTTTTTTTCTTCCTTCCTATTTTGATGTTGTATCTTTTGAGAAAGCTGCACTTGTTTTTAAGTATTAGGATCATGTGGTTTACCTTTGTAAGAATCCAGAAATTCAGGGTTTTTCACAGTTGACTCTTGAGATTTGAACAAAACATAAAATGATCATTTATTAGCTTACGAATGGCACTGCTAAATATCCATAGTCATTTGTGTCTAGATTTTGTGATCGATATGTTAGTTGTTGGCGGGTCTACATCAAGATAATTCAACATATCATAGCAATGTACAGAAAAGACTACTCACAAAATGTCATTTCCATAGTTGCTTTACTTCTAAAATATCCACTTTAAGCAGCTTCCATTCCCCCTCCACCACTTGTGCTCTCTCACTGGACCTTGAACCTGTTGACCCTTCCACTTTTCACTATCAATAATTCCCTCACTCCCTCCCCTCTCTCCTTGCCCAGCTTGGAACTGCAGTTAGTCATGATACTCTTATAAAAATCCACAACCTCCTCGCTATTCTTTGCCTTCACCATAGCACTCAGCAAAGGTCAATCACTGTTGAGCCCAACTCTTCACTTCCTTGTGTTCCCACCTAAGCGGCTGTATGGTCCTGGAGGAAAAGGCACAGCCATGCTAACTACACGGACTGCTTTCACTGTAAATTCATTCCCACAAACCTCAAATGGGCCATCAACACTGCCCGACAATCGCACATGCTTCCCTCGTCAAGCTGCTCCTCTTTCCTCAATTTTCCGACACAACCTGCCCACTCTCAGTTGATGACCTCCCCTCAGAACCCATTGGATGCTAAGAGATTCTTATTACCTCAACTTTCCACTCTCCCAGATGAGTATTTCACACCCCGTTTCTCTGCAACTCTGCTATGGTGCCTTCTCTCTCTTCACTCGTAGCCAATCATTCTATTCAACACTTCGTGGAGAAAAAAGAAGCCATGAAATGGAAACCACTGTATCTTCCCTCCACTCAGCATATTAATCTAAGTTTATCTGTATCCACCCTGTAGGCAAGAATTCTGTTACAGTGGAAGAAAGATCACCAATTCTATCAAAGGCCAATGCTTCCACTCACACTTGGTAAACCATGCCTCTTTTTTTTTTTTTCAAATTTCTTTCCTCCTGGAATTATTCCTTTTCTTTCTCCTGCATTATCAGTTTCTCTTTCCCTATGAGATCATTCCCATTGCCAGGCACACACACACAAAGGAACGATATCATCCATATGGGATGGGGCGGGAGGAAACCCCATAAAGATGATGGTCAGCTCTAGGTTGAGGGCTGCTGGAAGAATCAAATAAAAATGCCTTGGGGGGCTTCCCTGGCGGCGCAGTGGTTAAGAGTCAGCCTGCTAATGCAGGGGACATGGGTTTGAGCCCTGGTCCGGGAGGATCCCACATGCTACGGGGCAACTAAGCCCGTGTGCCACAACTGCTGAGCCTGCGCTCTAGAGCCCACAGGCCACAGCTGCTGAAGCTCACGTGCCACAACTACTGAAGCCCGTGCACCTAGAGTCTTTGCTCCGCAACAAGAGAGGCCACCGCAATGAGAAGCCCGCGAACCTCAACAAAGAGTAGCCCCTGCTCGCCGCAACTAGAGAAAAACCCGTGCGCAGCAACGAAGACCCAATGCAACCAAAAATAAATAAATAAATAAATATTTTAAAAAAAATGCCTTGGAAGACATAATAGAATTGACTTGGTGCTTACCAAGGCCAAACTTCTGAGCAGAGAACACTGACCATGAAAAGGCACAGAGATAGGGAACAACATATCATGTTAGAGGGGCCTTAAGTAATTAATGTGTGTGAAGCTAGGGGTTGAAGATTGGAGTGGGTGAGTGGGCATGGTGAAAAATAAAACTGGAGAAGTGGCAAGATCATAGAAGAATGACTGCACTATATTGAGTATTTTGGACTCTGTAAAAAAGTAAAGAAGACTCACTGAAAGGGAAATAACATAGTCTGATTTGCAGTTTGGAAAATGGCTTCAGCAGTAGCATGGCGGGTGAGTTGGAAGGGTTAAGAGATGCAGAGACAAGTTGAGAATGTGACCAGTTCATGCAAGAGAAGGTAGGAGCTTGAATGTAAACCGTGTCATATAAGTCCTTAAACAACGTTACTATTATTTCTACTTTATTGATGAAGCAAATGAGGCATAGAGATAAGTAACTTGCCCAGAGTCACACAGCAAGTCAGAAGCAGAGCTGGGATTCAAGTCCTAACTAAAGGACTCATCCTGAATTCTCAACAGCTCCTTGCTCTGGTTCTATTTACAGCTCTTTCTCAGTTTTCAGTTTTCAGCTTAAATAATATCCTGGATAGTATCCCTCTCCATCACTCTTTCTGAAGCAGGGTCTCCAAAATTTTCTACAGAAATTTCACCAATGCTTAGAACTTCTTGACAACTATGGTTATTTATTCTTTTTTATTAGCAAATTTGTATTTTATTAAGTTGCTTATTTTTATTGTTGGTTTCCTTTACTATTCTATAAGCAGATATTTTCTGTTATGTTTATTATATCCCACAAGCCTTAGATATGAAAGAAGGAAACTCAGCTCTTGAGGACAGTGCCATGCCATCTTCTTTGCATTCCTAATACCAGCAGAATCTGGGAATTTATGAGAAGCCCCCCAGGCATCTGCTGGATGAGTTAACTACTATAGTGAAGTTGGATTTAGGCTATAATTGCTTTGGCTATGTTTGTACCTCAGTATAATTGTATTAGATTAAGTAGAATAGATTCAGAAAGCTGTTCAAACAATAAATGTGACTGACTCTCTTACAATCTCTGCCAACAAGATAATTAATCAGAGTGAACTAGAAAAATCAAGCAAAATTAACTATAAAGTACTCATTCTAAGAATTCTTCTAGCACATTTAGTTTTTATTCACTTTATTCACCTGATACTTTCTTAGCACTTGCTATGTGCCAAGGCCCTCATTTAGCACTGGAAACTTTTATGTACCAACCATTATGATAAATGTTTTGGGAATACTGTCACATTTAGTTTTATAAAAATATGACAGGCTAATATAGTGTATCACAGGTATTTACGGTCCAACCAGCATTCATTCTCTCTCTTTTTGAAAGCATGACCCTAAATTTCTTGTGCAGAATCACACCTTCTTCTTTCCTTGTCTATATGTCTGTTCAACACTGATTTCAGCTTTAGGGGCAGTCATGTGACCTAGATATCAGCCAATGAGTGTATTTTATTTCCTTAGCTGTAGTGATCATTTCAAGGATGGATATTTGATACGGTTCAAGCCCATAAATATCAGACCTGAGAGTTTTGTTGAAACTATTGGGAAAAGAACACTTGCCTTCCCTGTCGTACTTGAACCTGCAAGACTATAGGAGCAGCTCAAATCTTCATCTTCCCACAATATATAGAGCCTGGGGGTAAATGCAACAAAGAGGAGATAAAAGCCAAAAGATGGAAAAAGACTAAAATTTAGTGGCATCGTTTGAGCCCCTGCATCAAGTTATACCTGAAATAGTAAACTTCTGGAATTTTCAATTCAGAGAGTCAGTACATCTTCCTTTTCTCTGTAAGTATTTGTTTTGAGCCTTCTGTTTTTTGGATCAGAGTCCCAATTGATTTTGGTAGATAGTATAAATTTCATTTTATAGATAAAACAATTCAGGACCAGCATTAAGTAATTTACCTAAGGTTACTTAGCAACTATTTGTCTGAGTCAGAAATTGAATATATGTTTTTTTTTTTTCCTTTTACTCCAAAGCTTTTTTTTTCAATCAATACACTCTTCTAGTCCAACGATGATTTAAGAGCTCATTATTAGACTGAGGCTTAAACACTTCAAGAACTCAGAAAAGTGCAGTGGGCTACATGGTAGAAAATAGATGAGTCAAGGGATGAACCAAAAGAGGGAAAGTTCCACAGAGAAGCTACTTTCATGCAGTGGGTGAGAAGTTCATTGCAGCTATAGCAAAGGGTTGCTGAGGGGAGTATTAAGAGATGATGCTAGAGAGGTGAGTTAGGACCAAAGTCTAAAAGATCTCATAACCAAAGTCCTGGGCAGAAAAGGGAGAGGGAGGTCAATATGCAAAATTTGGGGCATTCCAGCTTCTATAAACTACAAAAAGTTATGAAACTAAGACTGCTGAGAGAAAGCAAGGACTTGATTTTCTGGTATTCAACTGAGGCAGAAGCATAAATTTCTTCTATTTTATTTTTAATATTGATTACATTTTAAGAAAATTAATATAATCATAATTTACTTCATAGGATTACTTGGAAGGAAATTTTAAACATAATTTAACTTGTCCTCCAACTTTTATCAATAGCAATGACTTTCTCACATTTACCTGGTGATTTAGTGGCAGAGCTAAGATAGAAGCCAAGTCTCCTGACTTTCATTCAATCGCTCTTTTTTACTGTTATCTCTTGGTTCTTATATTATTCTTTACGTAATTCTCACCTGGGATGGTCAGTTGGGGTGTGCAGGGAGGAGAGTGTGATGGGAATGGGAAAATCACTGCAGGAAATGAGAGAAGCTGATGGAAGTGGGTTACCTAAGTGAAATGTGTGGAAGCAGGAACAAGGTTGACAAGTGATGTTAGCTGTAAGGTAAACTGAATCAGGGTGATGATACAGGACTCGAGGAGAAAAGGGTTTGAGTTGACATTTTTTTTTAACTATTCTTTCAACCCTTTGTATCTATAGCAGATTTAAAAAGAAGAAATAGCACACTAAACTTTTATATAAAAGTATTGTCCATTCTCTGAGAGGCTCAAACACCTATTGTCATTCTCATAGTACCGCATTTCACCTGGTCCTGCTGTCTTTATTGTATCTCTACTCCTGCCATTTGTAAGCTCTCTTCTCTTTGAATTATGGAAACTAGCTTTTTCAAAAGAAAGTGTTAACAGCATTTCTTTGATATTGGTCATGTGCATTCTGAAAAGTAAATAGTCGAAAATGACCGGGCGACCCTTTGTGCCGTGGTAGTCCTTGATTCAATGATTGTAATTCTTGGTTCCACTCACCGCCATGCTTTTGAGCTTGGCCATGTTTTCCATAAAGGAGATCAGCTAAAGAGATACCATTTACTATTTGGGGTGCTGTTTTAAAGTAAAAAAAAAAATCATTTTGAAGAGCAGACATTTACTTGAGAAAGAAAAAAATCTTTTACGTAAATATAAGACAACGTATAGCTACTCTGGGTGGCAGAGTGAGCATAGTAGAGGAATAAAAGTAAAATCTACACATTCACAAAATGATCCTCAGAAGCACCTACAAGGGAATTGAGTAAACTAGGACTGAAATAGGTTATAAATATCAACACTGGGTGACAGAGTTATCACTGCTTTATCTAAGAGAAAACAACGTCATTTGGAAGTTAACCTTTTGGAATATTGGAAGCCCTGTTAAATATTTGGCACAGAAGTTGATATACAGCCTATCCCTTGACAGGTAGGATATATAGATAAGAACAAAGTGGCAAAGAAGGCAGAATGAAGAGCTACAGGGCTGTGGTCTAAGGTAAACCCAAGAAGGAATATATTTATGTTTGGTGGGTAGGACTAAAAGACTGCTCCAAAGGGCCCAGAGTTTAGTAGAGATGGTAGATTTATTGTGAACCAAAGTTAAAGAAAGGAAAGAATCTGGGGCATGATAGCAAAGACTACTTTTTGAACTTGAATGGAGACAGTAATCTAAACTTATCAGGTAATATTCCATTTATCATGCTCCATGTTGGGTCAATACGTTGATATGCAATGGAAATTTTTTGCTAAAAATAGTGCAAACCCACTGTTTTCTTCATAGGTAGGGAAATTAAGTGTAAAACTTACACAGAAACTACAAAGATTTTACATTGAAAACATTACATAGAATACATTTGTGTTCCTGGAAGTGGATCAGAGGAAGAAGTCTTTGATGTTATTATATTTTCATACCTAATATTTAAGACCTTGGTTGAAACTATGATCAAATAATGAATTAAATTTTCTTCTAACTACAAAAATCCAAAATATCGTCTGCCTTACCATGATCATTCAAAAATACGGTATTTTATTCAAGCATCTCATGGTCAGTAAGTAACTTGTTCCACAAGATTCGTTATGAAAAGATGTTTGGTGTCCCACATCTCCAGATTAGTAACACAGTGAATAATAATAATAATAAATTTCTTTGTAAATACATAGTGATTAATTGTAGGTAACAGGCTGATCCTGAATTCATGCATTATTTCATATTTGGTAGGTTCTATGTTTTGCCACTGACCATTATCCAAAGTGTTCAAAGAACTCATCTGATAGCACAGATTCTAGATTTTTCCTTTTCTATCCCTTCTTTATGGAGCCAGCTCTCTTAGTTATCTTTTAAGGCCAGTCTGTTATGATACATGAAATGCGCTGCATCTTTATTGTACTGGCAATAAAATTCTAATAACATGCATTAAAACCAATTAGTAGACCTGAATATCTCCTGATCTAATGAATGAGACAAGGAGTGCCTACATTCATCTATTTCAGATATTATACATTGAATTCTAGACTGGGAGACGCCCGTGTCTCTGTTGACACAACAGAAATTTGTCAATCCTTTTCAGAACTTCTCTTTATTTGAAAAGCATTTAGGAACTTTTCCAGCATATGTTATTAAGGAAACATAAAAGGGAGATTAATAAAGCAGAAGAAGAGGGGAAATAAATAAACCTGTTGACAAAATGAACTTTATTTCCATCAACTGGTTATTGGAGCAGGAAATACAGGCTTTTCTAATGAGGCACTGGGCTATGATGGCAAGCTTTCTTCTAAGCCATTTTACAGTGGGGGCTAGGGAGCTTTTCCTGTGGTCATCATAACAGGAAAATGTACAAGACTTTTAAACCTGTCAAGATCCCATAAAAGTTATAATAATTATTCCCAAATTATTTTTTTCCTGTTCTTTTTCTTCTTTGGTAAAGTAGCACTTTCATATAATCAAATGTGTTCACATTACTGCCATAGATATTTCTGATCTAACCAAGGAAAATAAATCCTAAAAACATTTCTCTTACAAACTTCAACAAAAGGTTAAAAATGTGGAAGTTAAAGCTTTGCATTTTATTCAACATTTTTACATTTTCTCCAAGAGCTCAAGATAGTTGGTAAGTTTTTTTCTTCTTAAATCAGGAAGCAATGCGAATGAAGCAACTGACAAAGGATTAATCTCTAAAATATACAAGCAGCTCATGCAGCTCAATATCAAAAAAACAAACAACCCAATCCAAAAATAGGCAGAAGGCCTAGATAGACATTTCTCCAAAGAAGATATACAGATTGCCAACAAACACATAAAAGGATGCTCAACATCACTAATCATTAGAGAAATGCAAATCAAAACTACAATGAGGTATCACCTCACACTGGTCAGAATGGCCAACATCAAAAAATCTACAAACAATAAATGCTGGAGAGGGTGTGGAGAAAAGGGAACACTCTTGCACTGTTGGTGGGAATGTAAATTGATACAGCCACTATGGAGAAAAAACAGTATGGAGGTTCCTTAAAAAACTAAAAATAGAACTACCATATGACCCAGCAATCCCACTACTGGGCATATACCCTGAGAAAACCATAATTCAAAAAGAGTCATGTACTACAACGTTCATTTCTTCTCTGTTTACAATAGCCAGGACATGGACGCAACTTAAGTGTCCATCAACAGATGAATGGGTAAAGAAGATGTGGCACATATATACAAAGGAATATTACTCAGCCATAAAAAGAAACAAAATTGAACTATTTCTGGTGAGATGGATGGGCCTAGAGTCTGTTATACAGAGTGAACTAAGTCAGAATGAGAAAAACAAATACTGTATGCTAACACATATATATGGAATCTAAAAAAAAAAAAAAAAGGTTCTGATGAACCTAGGGGCAGGACAGGAATAAAGACACAGACGTAGAGAATGGACTTGAGGACATGGGGAGGGGGAAGTGTAAGCTGGGACGAAGTGAGAGAGTGGCATGGACATATATACACTACCAAATGTAGAATAGATAGCTAGTGGGAAGCAGCCACATAGCACAGGGAGATCAGCTCGGTGCTTTTTGTCCACCTAGAGGGGTGGGATAGGGAGGGTGGGAGGGAGATGCAAGAGGGAGGGGATATGGGGATATATGTGTAGGTATAGCTAATTCACTTTGTTATACAGCAGAAACTAACACAACATTGTGAAGCAATTATACTGCAATAAAGATGTTAAAAAAATTCAATAAATATAATAGTTCACTTTCACATTTTTCAATAAAAATAATTGTAGTTTCTTCAAAAAAAAAAAAAAGAAGCAATGTAAGCATTTGAAATACAACCATTCTTAGAAGGGAGAAAGTTCATTTGGGAGAGGTATGTGCATTTTAAACATTGGAGCAGCTTTCTCAAAATGTACATAACATTATTTACAGGTATAATTTCATGTATACATATTTTCTAAGTTTGGTCATAGCTCCTTGTCTGTACCTATACGATTCATAATTAACAATGACTTGTAATGTTTATCACATAGTATCCTATGATCTATTTTTTAAAAATGGAAAATAAGTAATGGTATGGATTTTTCAGAGCTTGTAAAGTTTCGTAAGAATGCACATATTCTCACATATATGTATCAATTTTTATTCTAGATGGTATAATTTCCCCAATGACTAGTGCATAGGTGTATAATTGTATGTTTGTATAACCATGATGCCAGTTTGTGGCATTTAAAGTACTAGTAATTTATTATATTGGATAGAAAATTAAATAAATAATGATCAGATTAAATTATTTATTTATTTTACATATTTATTTATTAAAATTATTTTATGGTTATTTGCCCAACTGCTTTATGAACTGCTTTTTCCTTGGGCCTTTGAAGACTAGACATGTTTCTCTATTTGTTGTTAATGAGATCAGTCTGAATATTTTGACCACTTGAAAATTAATTTCCATCATTGCATTATGTATTCTACAGCCTGATTTGATAACTACATACAAAAACATGGATCATCAAAATTAATCTGAAGTATATCAGCATCTGTTCACTACTGCATAATTTATAATAGCAAAGTATCACAAATGTCCTCAACGTCCACAATATGGGACTTCTTAAATAAATAAGGGAATATCTGAATGATGGAATATTAAGACTCTGGAGAACTTTCATAACACGGGAAATGATCATAATAAACACTAAATACTAAAGCAGGACACAAATTTATATAACATATAACCATCTCCCCTTTGTGTGTTTTTTTAGTCTTATATTCAAAGAAAAATTCCTGGAAGAAAATATGAGTAGTTAGCTCTAGTTGCTGTTATTATGATCATGATTCCTTTCTTTCTTTTTTTTTTTTTTTTTTTGCAACAAATGAAAATACATTTATTTGGTTCTTATTTTCCTTTCTTTTTAATATATCCTTGTATTTACAAGCATATTTTCTGTGAGTATATACTTACCTAGAATCAGAAAAATAAGCATTATTTAAAAAAAACAAATATTAATCTTTGAAAACAAATGGGTGCTCTGTATATCATGGAAGCTGGCAGATCTCGATTCCTTCCCTTCTACACAATCATCTTATTTACTAGAAAATACTAATTAAAAAGCAAGGAAAAAAAAGTAATTTGATCAATTCAGTGAAGTGAGAAGAAACTAAACATAAACATCAAAGAAACACTGTGTGAGGGTAAGAAGCTCAGTGGCAGTACTATGAGCATTATCCTCATCTAAAGGAGACACAGACACTAAACCTTGGTTGTTTTTTAATGCCCCAAATTTAGCCAAGCTTTTCAGTTATGGAGCGTCAGAGCCTGAAGTTCTTTGTGTTTGTACTAGGGCCAAATCTACATGAACACGTCAGACTTATCGACTCTCCACAATTCTGATCTTCTTTCCCAACTTGCTTAATGACATTACCATTGTGTCAGTCAGCCCCATTTAGGTCTTCACCGTTATTTTGTATTCTCCAACTGTGGCCTTTTACAGATAATTAACATTGCCTATAAAATGATTCTCCTTTCTCCTTTTCTTTCTACTCCCTTTGTTGTTGCTCTGGTTCAGTCTTGTAATTTTTCTTCTCTACCTGTTCAATCCCCTGGATCCCCTGAATCATCTGGAAGATTACTGCTTGATTAATCTTATTAATATGTCTTTAACACATTATTTCATGCTCAAAAGCATTAATGGTTCCCATTGATTACTGAATTAAGTCAAAAGTTCTCAGACTGACTCTCCAGACTCTCTGTAATCTGATCCCAAACATCTGTACAACATCTCTTATTCTTCTGCTTAAAGATCTGATGACCTGGCCAAACTGGAGTAGAAATCATTTCCCAGATCTGTCAGACTTTCTTCCTCCTTACCAAAATGTATGGCGCTTCATTTACTATCCCTATTAAAATTCTGCCTATATTTAACATCTAATAAATTATGAACTTCCGAAAGGTGGAGGAAATGTATTCAACTTTGTATCTCAGTGTTGATAGTAGGAACTTGCAAGTAGTAAGTACTTGTGCCTGTTTGCTAAATAAATGAATCCATTTCAAACCACACCTGTATCACAGTCTCTTTATCACCCAGAAGTACTCTTCATCCCTCTGGGTACACAGTGGTCTCTGCATCTCTAATTCAATACAAATCATACTCGGCCTTACATGTCATTATGGAAGACAGGGGCATTCCCAGTTTATAGGCATTAGGATTTCCTTGCATCTGACCATGTCTAGAAGACTAGTATAGATGAACCGCTAGGACCTATTTGTAAGAAGGCTTAAGAATCTCCCTGTGAAAAAGGATACAAAGACTCAAAGAATAGTACTCAAAAAGTAGGACTTCTGTGTTTGACAGTTATGTTGTGCTAGGTACTTTGAAGAGCCTTCCTGCTGAAAACAACTAATGAGGCTGACCTACTTCTTTTATTTATTTTTAAAGTATTACTAGGATGACAAAATAACAGTAAATACTCAGAGGACAAAGCAAATGAGTGAAGGTGAGATTTGGAAAAGAATAATCAGGAAGCAGATTTTATCCTTGAGAGTATTTACTGATTTAAGTGAAGCTAGGCCTCAATGTCCACAGTTTCACAGAGCACAAAGAATAGGAGACAATGTCCAGAGCCCATCCAAGATAAAGAGTTTAACAGGAGACCACAGGAAGGAAGCTGGGAGGCCCAAGAGCTATTGACTTAGTGTTATGGTGAAAAAGAAACACAACACCTCTCTCCCAGGTCATTGCAAAGAGAACTGTCTATCGTGAATTTTGGTCTTGAATGAAAGGGAGAAAAGTCTCACCTGAGAATAAGCAATAACAAGCTGGCCCCTACACAAACTTCATGGATGTTTGCACCTCCAATTCAGACTACCTGGAGGGGTAACGGTGGTATCTATGACAGTTCAAGCTGATAATTAAGTTTAAAGTAGTCCTGGGAGGGTGCTATCCCCAGGAGTCTGGCAGAAACAAACTCATGCTTTCTGGCTGGAGAAACCCAGGTCTCAAAGTGTGCCAGGGACAAAGTTGGAATTAAAATGTGCTTAGAGTCATATTTCACAAAGTATGCAAAGAAACAGTGCAATATGAGTGAGATCCAGCAGGAGAAAAAAAAAAATTAAACAGGAATCATAACTGGAAAGACATTGTGAATGTATACAGAGAGATTTAACATAATGAAAGAAATAGGAGCAAGGATGGTAAATATGAGTAATGAGTATAAAAATAACTAATAAAAAAGAATAAGAACTTATAGATATGAAAATTATAATAATTGGAATTAAAATTTAAAGGATGTGTTTAAGAGCAGATTAGACAGACCTGAGGAGAGAATCACTCAACTAGAAATTAGTGAACTAGAAGATAGATTTGACAAAATTATCTAGAATGCACACAAAGAGACAAGGAAATGAAAAATAGGAAACAGGAGTTAAGAAATATCGAGATAAAGGCTGAAAATACTCCAGAACTGATGAAAACCACTAATCCACTGAAATCAGGAATCAGTACCTTTATTGTGTACTGTACGTGTGTTATCTGTATTGTGTATCAGTAAAGATACAGTGGAATGGTACTTTTGTTGTGCTGAGATAAAACATCTGCTGACCTAGAGTTCTATACTTGGGAAAATGTTTTTTATGAGAGTAAAATAAAGATATTTTCAGATAAACAAAAAAACCAAACTATTTTGCCAGTAGCAGACTCTTGCTAAAGAAAGCTAAAAGATGTACGTTAAGTTCAGAAGGAAAACTCAGATGGAAGGTCTTAGATGCAAAAAGAAATGAAGAATAAAGAAAATCTAAACAAATATGAAGTGCATATAACAACTCATACTATATAATGGCTTAAGGGGTTAAAAGAAGGCCAGGAAAAATTAAAATGCTTATAAAGGTATCATATAAGTCAGGAAGGGTGTGGTCTGCTCAAGTGTTCTTGAGTCCCTATACAGTATTCCTGTTAAGGATGAGGGTAAAGATATTGTTAATTACAAAGAAAAAAAAAATCAATACACTAAGTTTTATAAGATAAGCACTAAAACAACAGAAATAGTTCATATTACCATATTGTAATCCAACAGAGGGGAAAAATTGGAATGAGAAAGATAGACAATCAATTTACATTAAAGACAAGAAAGGATAGAAAAAGAAACAGAAAAGCGAAAATGAAGCACAGTATAAGAAAATATAATTATGCCCAAATTTATAAATAATTATGAGTGTAAACAGACAAAATCATGTAGTTAAAAGACAAAAAAATGACAAAATATAAATGCAAACAGACCACCACTGCCGCTAGCACAAAAGAACAACATTCCAGCTATATAAAAAGTGTACAAGAAAGGCTTGCAACAAGACATTGTCAAAAAGGCATGTAAAACATAACAATTCAGAAAAGTTGAAAGTAAAAGTTCGCAAAAGTTATGCCACAAAATACTAAGACTAAGCTGGTGTAGCTATGTTATTAGTATAGTAGAATGTATTATAGAACAAAGATAATCACAAAAAATGTCACTACATTTTTTTTTAAAGAAAAATTAAATTGACCAGGAAGAGATAAACATTCTGGGCTTAGTTGCACCTCAAATCATGACCTAAAATTGTAGAAAACAAAAATGACAGAATTAGAGATAGAATTTGACAGATCAATCACTGTAATGGCAATTGATAGATAAATCAGCCAATGTAATTTTAAGGATAAAGACGATTCGAACAATATGATGAACAAGCTTGATCTAATGTATAGCTATAGAATATAATTCCCAATAAATGCAGAATATATATATTATTTTCAGGCATGAATTGACCTTTTATGAAAAGGTTCGCTTTAGCATAATAATAATAAACACATTAAATTCAATTTGTGCTAGGCAGTGTTTTAACCACGTTAGAATACATTTAATCCTCACAGTCCTAAGGGTTTGGTATATAAATGTCCCCATTTTATATATGAGAAAACTGAGACACCAAGAGGTTAAGTGATTTTCTCAAGGTAACAACTAGAAAATGGAAGAGCTGGGATTAGAGTCTGTGCTCTTATCTGCCATGCACCCAGGAGCACTGCCAGGCTGTTGGCAGGAGTTAGAATTGTCTCAATTCTGATCTCTCCTTCGTTCAGGACAGTGGTTACTTCCGAGGGATAAAGTACAGAGACAACATTGGGAGGGGGCATGCAATATCATGGTAATGTTCTTTTTCTAGAACTGAGTACTGAGCAGACAGGTATTTATTGCATCTCTGTTTGAAGGAAAGTTGACACTGTAGCATAGTATTACTCAGACTATTTTTAGACCTGATATTACAATTTTATGCCATTGTCCTAAAAGTGCAATGAGAACAAGTGAAAATAAAAGGTAGATTTTAGCTCTTTGTAACACCAAAAGCATAAAGATAGGCACTGGTTACTTTTTCTCCTGGAGGTAAATCTTGGAACACAGCGTGGCAGGTACATGGTGATCCGACAATCTGCCTGGGCCAGTAAGAAATGGAGAGAGGGAGAGAGACCAGGCCCCAGAACATCAGGTCCAGCAGGGGATATGATCATCATAGTTGAAGTCAGAAAGAAGGAAAATGCCAGATTTTATGGGGTAGCAACTTGGCAGTTTGAGAGTACATATGTGCCATACTATAAGGATTCCCAGAAGCTTCTGGAAGGGTTTTGAGGGGTGATTTGAAGAACCCAAAAAACTAGAGGAGAGGGTATAGCCAGAAAAATACTGTTTTATTACTGCCTGTGCTTTTTTCTAAACTTTCTAAGGAAAGTGGGTACTGTTATCTATGCACTTAAAATGAATAATAGATATTAATTTGCTGAGGGCAGAGATTGTATATATTTTTATCATAATAATATCTTACATGATATAAAAAAATCATGAATGAATGCAAAAATCCATCAGAACTCCTAATAAAGCAACTTTTAAGTATATCTGATACTAGATATTAGGGATACCATTTTTAAAAACAAAAGAAGGCACATGACTTTTTGCAGAAAAAAGTGCCATTCTGTTAGTCTCCTAATACCATTAGGTGTATCCAAATTTAACTCAATAGCTAATTTAGGACAAGTATGTGGGTTTGGGAAGGGGCCTGTGCAAGCATGTCCATGAACCTATAAAGGGAACAAGAAACATAATATAAAGAGATAGTAATTTATGTACAGATGGAAATCCAGATATACACGCACACAAAATCACAACCCTCTGGAATATATACCAGCCCTAAAAGGCTCTGTCCTTTCCAGCTTGGCGATGCCAGTGGCATCCAGCACCCCAGGTAGTCGCTCCTTCTGAATGCTCCTGGCTAAAATGCAGAAATTCTGCAAATTACTTCTATAATGGGCAATGGAGAGGAAAAACTGGATGAAATTCAACATAGGAAAAGCCAATTTAAGTACTATAAAATGTTTTCTAATAATGGAGTCTGTTAGGCTTTGGAGTAATCTCAGCAGGAGATACGAAGGCTGTATCATAGGAAGGACTTAAAAATATCAAGGAAAAATTCGATTTCAACTGTTTCAATAGGGCAAACTTCTGCAGCAGAGGAAAGGCAGTACCTTTAGAACATTACCAGGGTTACAACTATTGTTGAAAACTTATGTGTGACAGAGAAAACCTTGCAATTCGCTGCTGTGTACAGGAAGGTCAAGGGCATTGTAGTTTCAAAAAATCATTACTTGCTTTCTAGGGAAAAAATCAGTTTAATCTTCAAAATATGGTTTCCTGAATTAAACAGTATGAGACAGGATGGTCTGGTAAATGAGAAGCAGTGGACACCTACCATAATTAGAGTTTTACTAACTGTTGCTAGCATCTCATTTAAAGAGAAAGTTCACTTTAAGAATTTTTTTTGTTTCCACTGTGAATGCAAGTTTTATTAATGACCACGCTATGGGTAGACCACAGTCCGCTGTTACCCTATTCAGATTTTGGCTCTTTCCTTCCTAGATTTTTGAGCAATGTGTTCATGTACGTAGATAATCACAATCCCATTTGTAAAGAGGAAAGAAAGAAAACGTTTATTGTCCAGAACGGACTTCTCATCAGCGCTGGGGTGGTCCTCTGAGACTTTCATTTCTTTCCTTCACTAAAGCAGAAGATGAAGTTTAAGTGCCTTCCTGTGTATTTAATTTAAAAATACCAGCCACTCTATTGTTCAGAACTAAGTCTTTTTAATCAAAAAATAGCTTCTTATTCCTCAGATACCTTCCATGCATGAGGTAATGAGCATTTTAGGATCTTAGAAGGATGCTTCACAGTAATCCCTTGGGCTTTTCTATTTCACAGAATTTACTACTTATTTTGCTACATGCCTACAGAGAATTGGTCAAGTTCATGCTTTTCCTTTTAAAGCTATTGAAACTCTTCAGTTGTGAAAACAGCCTAATGAAAGTGGCCGCTTTATCCTCCTCTTGCACGTGCAGACTGCTCTGGAATGAATATATCACGTAGGTAGGCATAGCCTCGATGCGTTTGGGGGCTATCTGGGTGGAAATAGAAAAGTCTTGAAGCGAGACAGACCAGTCTAGAGGTAAACAGGCTGCCAGTGCTGGCAGCTGTGCCGTTACAGAGAAAAGCATTCTCCAATGTGGTCTCACTTATCAATTTTGACAGGTGACTGTCTTGACTCCCCAGAACATTTATCAAAGAGGACAAATCGTGCTGAATGTCAAGTTTGCCAGAATGACTTTGGTTAATAGTTGACTGTAAGGAAAATAGGGCTCATAACCACCTATCTGTCATGCAGGGGAAGGAGAACACTCTACCTAAATAATTCTTGTTTATTTTTAAAAAGCCAACTATTTATTTATTTGAATCTATACTCTACCATTTCCACCATCTTAGTTCAAGGCCTTTTCATTTCACACATGGACTATAAAAATTTGGGTCTCTTATTTGGGTTTTGTTCCTTCAAATTTGTCCTCCACACTCCTACAAAAATGGGTCGATTTGGGAAACAATCTGATCCCTCAGGCCTCTTGTAACATGGAGGTGTCTTCCCATTGCTTGTAGTATAAAGTTGCCTGTACTATAAAGTCCAAGTTCCCAGTTGTTACATAAAAGTTGTTTCCTTATCCAGCCCCTGCATACCTGTCCAGCCTTATCTTGTGTCTTTCTTCACTTCCCAAAACACTCTCCAGTTAGACTGAACTATTATGAACCTGCTGTGTTTGTTGATGCCGTCACACATTTGTACTTACTCTTGCCTTAAACATTGGCTGTTCCAAATTCTCCTCAGGTACCATTTCCTCTCTGATCATTTCCCAAAGAGTTAGTCACTGGTTTCTCTGTACCACTTCTGTATTTTATTATTGTGTATGTCTCAGAGTAGTGCATTATATATATCTTCCTATTTTCTGTAAGCAGCTTTTGCAGGAAAGCGCTCTCTGCAGGAGGCCCCTTTGTCTTGTCACTAACCTTTAACCAGGCACCCCCAAGCTCTACTTATCTCCGGCTGGAGCACACCTTTCAAATCTTTTGATCACACAGTACTTTGCCTAACTTGTTGGCTCTTCCCAGAGATCAAAGAAGTAGAAATGAAGAATTAGTAATTAACAGATGGCCAGATCTCTTCCCTAGTTTCCCCTTCAGTAGTCTCAAACTGTGAACAAACTGTGTGAACAAACTGTGTGAACAACATAGCATCTAAAGAAAGATCACAAGAGGTTGACAAGCCTGCACACAGTGGGGGATGGCAACGACTCTGACCTCCATCTCAATGATTAACTGAGCTTACTTCCTTTTTTCCTTTTAAAAGGTTTCATGGCCAATCAGAATCTTCGGAGGTGGTTTTTGGGGGACACCAGAGTCCATCATTTCCCCAGATTGCCAACATTCTGATTACAGGCAACTTTCCTTTCTACCAACATTTGTTTCGCCCTCGTGTATTGATTTTCGAGCGGCAAGCGGCCAGACCTGATTCGGTAACATTTCCACATCTAGCCTGTGAGCTCCTTGATGGAAGACAGTATCTCATTTATTTTTGGCTTACCAATGCTCAGCATAGAATCTGAGATTGCACACATTGCTCAAAAATATTTATTTCTGAACTTAACTGGGTCACCATGGTTACCAGAAGCTGAAAGGAAAACATCTTTATATCATAGAAGCGGGAGTCATTAAAACATCTTTGGGTTTAAAAGCAAAATTTAATGGCATATGAAAAATAAAATGTAAAAAACCTGCATGTTTAATTATGTATTATGGGAATACCATGATCTGTGTTGTATGCAGAAGGACTGAGACCTTAGAGTGCAATTTTATTTTATTTTCTGATTTTTTCCAGCTTTGTTGAGATATTATTGACATATAACATGTATAAGTTTAAGGTGTGCAATGTGATGATTTGATATATGTATATATTGTGAAATGATTACCACAATAAGGTTACTTAACACTTTCATTCTGTCACATAATTACCTTTTTTGTGGGGAGAGCATATAATATCTATTCTCCTAACAATTTTCAATTGTATAATATGGTGCTGTTAATTATCATCACCATTAGATCCCCAGAACTTATTCATCTTGTAGCTGGAAGTTTGTACCTCTTGACCAACATCTCCCTATTTCCCCCACCTCCCAGCCACTGGCAGCTATCATTCTACTCTATTTATTTGAGTTTGGCGTTTTTAGATTACACATATAAGTGAGAACACAGTGTTTGCCTTTCTCTGTCTGACTTATTTCACTTAGCATAATATCCTCAAGGCCCATCCATGTTTTGCAAATGGCAGAATTTCCTTCTTTATATGGCTGAAAAATATTTCATTGTGTGTATACACCACATTTCCTTTATCCATTTATCCCTTGATGGACACTTAGGTTATTTTCATGTCTTGGCTATTGTAAATAATGGTGCAATGAACATAGGGGTGTAGATATCTCTTTGAGATAATGATTTCATTTCCTTTGGATATATACCCCAAAGTGGAATTGCTGGATCATGTGGCAGTTATTAGGGTGCAATTTAAAATCACTGACTACCATGTGCGTGAAATTATAAAACTAAGGACTGGGATAATTTTCTGATGTTGGGTTTTTGTGAAACTTAAAAAAGCAATGAAACACTTAAGTAATTTAGTAAATGTTGGCAAATTTTTCTTTAATTTGCTGTAATTGAAGTTTAATAAGAACATCTAATATTGTGCCAGGCCTTTCCTTAATCTGCTACATTCTAATAATTACCAAGTCTTCAAATTTGCTTCTGATATATACGCTTCCAACCCTGACTTTCATTTTTCATTGCTACTACTACTACTAGTGTTGTCCTTATCCTATTCTGAAAAGAAAACTTATACTTTTCATCTTACTTTTAAAATACACACACACAAAAAAACCATTCAACACATAAATAATTATGAGAGACATGCAAAGTTGGAAGTAAAGGGCCAAAAGTTGAATGGGAGAAACTACCATACATTGATGCTGGCATAGACTAGCATCTCCTTTCCTGTTGCAAAACCCCAGAATGTATTAAAAAAAAGTATATATTGAAAAGAATCATAATCATGCTTTAAAATAAGAAGGGAAACTCTTGATGGATTAGAAACTGTGAGAAATCTCTGAAGGATGAAAAGCAGAAGGGATCACATAAAAGCCTGAAGCTCAAACAAGGGAGAATGAGCACCAAGGGTTCGATTCTAAAGTAACAGTGAACTAGCAAGGCTCTGGGCTGGGAGCCTCCAGACACACAGGAGGGTGGTGGCGTACTGCACACTAAGGATTCCTCCAGCTCCATTCTCCCTGCCAGCTTGGAACACCAAGAGCCACGGGGCAGTTTGCTTAACTCTCCCCAAAGCTCTAAGAAGTAAGCTTGTAGTAGCTCCAGACTTAGAGATAGGAAACTGAATTAAGCCCAGGTGGAGCTGTTCTGGGATTACGAGGAAAGGCAGTGTGGTATTATGGAGACAAAGGAAGAAGAACATTTCAAGAAGATACACATGGGCAATAGCACCAAATGCAGCTGAAAGGTTAGGGAAGTAGATGGCATAAATGGATTTGGTCATTCTGTTATTACTTGTCATCCTCATATCACATTTTAATGGATTGAGAAATAAAAGAGATTTTTCAAAAGTGGCAGAGAGTCAAACTCCTCTTTTAACATGTTGAAGAAAAAGAATAGAGAAGATGAAAGTCAGAGATCCAAACAGGCTTCATTAAAGGACTTTTTATTTTTTGCTTTTACATAAAGGACTTTTGAATGTGTTTGGGTCCACTGTGACACTCAGAGCATCTCTCTTTGTGTGCAGTTCATAACTCATGTTTCAAGGGCTTGCAGACCCTATCATCCATAAGATGTGGGGTTTCTTTTCTGAAGGTTCATTTTCTCCTTCCTTCTCTTTTTATTTTTATGTTTTTATTGGAGTATAATTGCTTTACAATGTTGTGTTAGTTTCTGCTGTACAATGAAGTGAATCAGCTATATGTATACATATAACCCCTCCCTCTTGGACCTCCCTCCCACCACCCCCCATCCCACCCATCTAGGTCAACACAGAGCACTGAGCTGAGCTCCCTGTGCTTTATAGCAGGTTCCCACTAGCTACCTATTTTACACATGGTAGTGTATATATGTAAATCTGAATCTCCCAATTCATCCCACTCTCCCTTCCCTACTCCGTGTCCACATGTCAGTTCTCTACGCCTCTGTCTTTATTTGTGCCCTGAAAATAGGCTCATCAGTAACATATTTCTAGATTGCACATATATGTGTTAATAAACAATATTTATTTTTCTCTTTCTGGCTTACCTCATTATGCATGACAGACTCTAGGTCCATCCACATCTCTACAAATGACTCAGTTTCATTCCTTTTTATGGCTGAGTAATATTCCATTGTATATATGTACCACATTTTCTTTATCCATTCATCTGTCCTTGGACATTTAGGTTGTTTCCATGTCCTGGCTATTGTAAATAGTGCTATAATGAACATTGGGGTACATGTGTCCTTTTGAGTGATGGTTTCCCAGGGTATATGCCCAGTAGTGGGATTGCTGGGTCATACGGTAGTTCAATTTTTAATTTTTTAAGGAACCTGCATACTGTTCTCCACAGTGGCTGTATCAATTTACATTCCCACCAACAGTGCAAGAGTGTTCTCTTTTCTCCACACCCTCTCCAGCATTTATTGTTTGTAGATTTTTTGATGATGGCCATTCTGACTGGTGTGAGGTGATACCTCATTGTAGTTTTAATTTGCATTTCTCTAATAATTAGTGATGTTGAGCATCTTTTCATGTGCCTCTTGGCCATCTGTATGTCTTTTTTGGAGAGATGTCTATTTAGGTCTTCTGCCCATTTATTGATTGGGTTGTTTGTTTTTTTTTGATATTGAGCTGCATAAGCTGTTTGTACATATTGGAGATTAATCCTTTGTCCATTGCTTCATTTGCAAATATTTCCTCCCATTCTGAGGGTTGTCTTTTTGGCCTGTTTATGGTTTCCTTTGCTGTGCAAAAGCCTTTCAGTTTCATTCGGTTCCATTTGTTTATTTTTGTTTTCATTTTCATTACTCTAGGAGGTGGGTCAAAAAAGATCTTGCTGTGGTTTATGTCAGAGTCTTTTTCCTATGT
The DNA here is from genome assembly GCF_965194825.1 of Balaenoptera physalus. Lineage (NCBI taxonomy): Eukaryota > Metazoa > Chordata > Mammalia > Artiodactyla > Balaenopteridae > Balaenoptera > Balaenoptera physalus. The sequence goes on from NC_138892.1 coordinate 72,362,116, forward strand.
TTTCCTCTAAGAGTTTTATAGTGTCCAGTCTTACTTTTAGGTCTTTAACCCATTTTTAGTTTATTTTTGTGTATGGTGTTAGGTAGTGTTCTAATTTCATTCTTTTATATGTAGCTGTCCAGTTTTCCCAGCACCACTTATTGAAGAGGCTGTCTTTTCTCCATTGTATATTCTTGCCACCTTTATCATAGATTAGGTGACCATAGATGGGTGGGTTTATCTCTGGGCTTTCTATCCTGTACAATTGATCAATATTTCTGTTTTTGTGCCAGTACCATATTGTCTTGATTACTGTAGCTTTGTATTAGAGTTTGTATCGTACTTTGTACTATAGTTTGTATTATAGTCAGGTGGGGAGCCTGATTCCTCCAGCTCTGTTTTTCTTTATCAAGATTGCTTTGGCTATTCAGGGTCTTTTGTGTTTCCATGTGAACTGTAAAATTTATTGTTCCAATTCTGTGAAGAATGCCATTGGTAATTTGATCAGGATTGCATTGAATCTGTAGATTGCTTTGGGTAGTATAGTCATTTTTACAATATTGATTCTTCCAATCCAAGAACATGGTATATTTTTCCATCTGTTTGTGTCATCTTTGATTTCTTTCAGCAGTGTTCTATAGCTTTCTGAGTATAGGTCTTTTGCCTCCATACGTAGGTTTATTCCTAGGTATTCTACTCATTTTATTGCAATGGTAAATGGGATTGCTTCCTTAATTTCTCTTTCTGATCTTTTGTTGTTAGTGTATAGGAATGCGAGAGATTTCTGTGCATTAAATTTGTATCCTGCAACTTCCACAAGCCTCTTAGATAGCCTCATCCACCAGAGGGCAGACAGCAGAAGCAAGAACTACAGTCCTGCAGCCTGTGGAACACAAACCACATTCACAGAAAGATAGACAAAATGAAAAGGCAGAGGGCTATGTACCAGATGAAGGAACAAGATAAAACCCCAGAAAAACAACTAAATGAAGTGGAGATAGGCAACCTTGCAGAAAAAGAATTCAGAATAATGATAGTGAAGATGATCCAGGAGCACGGAAAAAGAATGGAGGCAAAGATCAAGAAGATGCAAGAAATGTTCACGGAAAAAGAATGGAGGCAAAGATCGAGAAGATGCAAAAAATGTTCAACAAATATCTAGAAGAATTAAAGAACAAACAAACAAAGATGAACAATACAATAACTGAAATGAAAAATACACTAGAAGGAATCAATAACGGAATAACTGAGGCACAAGAACGGATAAGTGACCTGGAAGACAGAATGGTGGAATTTACTGCTGCAGAACAGAATAAAGAAAAATGAATGAAAAGAAATGAAGACAGCCTAAGACGCCTCTGGGACAACATTAAATGCAACAACATTCACATTATAGGGGTCCCAGAAGGAGAAGAGAGAGAGAAAGGACCAGAAAAAATATTTGAAGAGACTATAGTCCAAAACTTCCCTAACATGGGAAAGGAAATAGCCACCCAAGTCCAGGAAGCACAGAGAGTCCCATACAGGATAAACCGAAGGAGAAACACGCCGAGACACAGTAATTAAATTGGCAAAACTTAAAGGCAAAGAAAAATTATTGAAAGCAGCAAGGGAAAAACAACAAATAATATAAAAGGGAACTCCCATAAGGGTAACAGCTGATTTCTCAGCAGAAACTCTACAATCCAGAAGGGAGTGGCCTGATATACTTAAAGTGATGAAAGGGAAGAATCTACAACCAAGATTACTCTATCCAGCAAGGATCTCATTCAGATTTGATGGAGAAATCAAAAGCTTTACAGACAAGCAAAAGCTAAGAGAATTCAGCACCACCAAACCAGCTCTACAGCAGATGCTAAAGGAACTTCCCTAAGTGGGAAACACAAGAGAAGAAAAGGACCTACAAAAACAAACCCAAAACAATTAAGACGATGATAATAAGAATATACATATCGATAATTACCTTAAACATGAATGATTTAAATGCTCCAACCAAAAGACACAGGCTTGCTGAATGGATACAAAAACAAGGTCCATATATATGCTGTCTACAAGAGACCCACTTCAGACCTAGGGACACATACAGACTGAAAGGGAGGGTATGGAAAAAGATATTCCATGCAAATGGAAATCAAAAGAAAGCTGGACTAGCAATATTCATATCAGATAAAATAGACTTTAAAATAAAGAATGTTAAAGGAGTCACGGAAGGACACTACATAATGATCAAGGGATCAATCCAAGGAGAAGATATAACAATTATAAATGTATATGCACACAACATAGGAGCATATCAATACATAAGGCAACTGCTAACAGCTATAAAAGAGGAAATCGACAGTAACACAGTAATAGTGGGGGACTTTAACACCTCACTTACACCAGTGAACAGATCATCCAAACAGAAAATTAATAAGGAAACACAAGCTTTATATGACACAATAGACCACATAGATTTAATTGATATTTATAGGACATTCCATCCAAAAACAGCATATTACACTTTCTTCTCAAGTGTGCATGGAACATTCTCCAGGATAGATCACATCTTGGGACACAAATCAAGCCTCAGTAAATTTAAGAAGATTGAAATCATATCAAGCATCTTTTCTGACCACAACTCTATGAGATTAGAAATCAATTACAGGGAAAAACCCGTGAAAAACACAAACTCATGGAGGCTAAACAATACGTTACTAAATAACCAAGAGATCATTGAAGAAGTCAAAGAGGAAATAAAAAAATACCTAGAGACAAATGACAATGAAAACACGACAATCCAAAACCTATGGGATGTGGCAAAAGCAGGTTTAAGAGGGAAGTTTATAGCTATATAAGGCTACCTCAAGAAACAAGAAAAATCTCAAATAAAAAATCTAACCTTACACCTAAGGGAACTAGAGAAAGAAGAACAAACAAAACCCAAAGTTAGCAGAAGGAAAGAAATCATAGGAGAAGGTGGCGGAAGAGTAAGACACGGAGATCACCTTCCTTCCCACAGATACAGTAGAAATACATCTACACGTGGAACTGCTCCTACAGAACACCCACTGAATGCTGGCAGAAAACGTCAGACCTCCCAAAAGGCAAGAAACTACCCACGTACTTGGGTAGGGCAAAAGAAAAAACAGAGACAAAAGAATAGGGACGGGACCTGCACCAGTGGGAGGGAGCCGTGGAGGAAAGGTTTCCACACACTAGGGAGCCCCTTCGCGGGTGGAGACTGCGGGTAGCAGAGGGGGGAAGCTTCGGAGCCACGGAGGAGAGCACAGCCACAGGGGTGCGGAGGGCAAAGCGGAGAGACTCCCACACAGAGACTCGGCGCCGAGCAGCACTCACCAGCCCAAGAGGCTTGTCTGCTCACCCACCAGGGCGGGCGGAGGCTGGGAGCTGAGGCTCGGGCTTCGGTCGGATCGCAGAGAGAGGACTGGGGTTGGTGGCATGAACACAGCCTGAAGGGGTTAGCGCAACACAGCTGGCTGGGAGGGAGACCGGGAAAAAGTCTGCAGCTGTCGAAGAGGCAAGAGACTTTTTCTTGCCTCTTTGTTTCACGACGCACAAGGAGAGGGGATTCAGAGCGCCGCCTAAACTAACTCCAGAGACGGGCACGAGTCGCGGTCATCAGCGCGGACCCCAGAGACGGGCATGAGATGCTAAGGCTGCTGCAGCCGCCACCAAGAAGCCTGTGTGCGAGCACAGGTCACTCTCCACACCGCCCCTCCCGGGAGCTGGTGGAGCCCACCACTGCCAGGCTCCCGTGAGCCGGGGACAACTTTCCAGGCCAGGGAGAACGCATGGCGCGCCTCAGGCTGGTGCAACGTCACGCAGGCCTCTGCCGCTACAGGCTCACCCCGCCTCCTCCGTACCCCTCCCTCCCCCTGGCCTGAGTGAGCCAGAGCCCCCGAATCAGCTGCTCCTTTAACCCCGTTCTGTCTGGGCGGGGAACAGACGCCCTCAGGCGACCTACACGCAGAGGCGGGTCCAAATCCAAAGCTGAACCCCGGGAGCTGTGCGAACAAAGAAGAGAAAGGGAAATCTCTCCCAGCAGCCTCAGAAACAGCGGATTAAAACTCCACAAACAACTTGATGTGCCTGCATCTGTTGAATACCTGAATAGACAACGAATCATCCCAAATTCAGGAGGTAGACTTTGGGAGAAGGATATATTAATTTTTCCCCTTTTCCTTTTTTTCTGAGTGTATATGTATATGCTTCTGGGTGAGATTTTGTCTGTATAGTTTTACTTTATAATAGCTTTATTTTACTTCACTATATTATATCCTCTTTCTTTCTTTCTTTCTATTTTTTGTCCCTTTTACTCTGAGCCGTGTGGACGAAAGGCTCTTGGTGCTCCAGCCAGGCATCAGGGCCGTGCCTCTGAGGTGGGAGAGCCAACTTCAGGACACTGGTCCACAAGAGACCTCCCAACTCCACGTAATACCAAAGGGCAAAAATCTCTCAGAGATCTCCATCTCAACATCAAGACCCAGCTTCACTCAACGACCAGCAAGCTACAGTGCTGGACACCCTATGCCAAACAACTAGCAAGACAGGAACACAGCCCCATCCATTAGCAGAGAGGCTGCCTAAAATCATGTTAAAGCCACAGACACCCCAAAACACACCACCAGATGCAGTCCTGCACACCTGAAAGACAAGATCCAGCCTCATCCACCAGAACACAGGCACTAGTCCCCTCCACCAGGAAGCCTACACAACCCACTGAACCAACCTTAGCCACTGGGGACAGATACCAAAAAGAATGGTAACTACGAACCTGCAACCTGTGAAAAGGAGACCCCAAACACAGTAAGATAAGCAAAATGAGATGACAGAAAAACACACAGCAGATGAAGGAGCAGGGTCAAAACACACCAGACCTAACAAATGAAGAGGAAATAGGTAGTCTACCTAAAAAAGAATTCAGAATAATGATAGTAAGGATGATCCAAAATCTTGGAAATAGAATAGACAAAATGCAAGAAACATTTAACAAGGACGTAGAAGAACTAAAGAGGAACCAAGCAACGATGAAAAACACAATAAATGAAATGAAAAATACTCTAGATGGGATCAATAGCAGAATAACTGAGGCAGAAGAACAGATAAGTGACCTGGAAGATAAAATGGTGGAAATAACTACTGCAGAGCAGGATAAAGAAAAAAGAATGAAAAAAACTGAGGACAGTCTCAGAGACCTCTGGGTCAACCTTAAATGCACCAACATTCGAATTATAGGGGTCCCAGAAGAAGAAGAGTAAAAGGAAGGGACTGAGAAAATATTTGAAGAGATTATAGTTGAAAACTTCCCTAATATGGGAAAGGAAATAGTTAATCAAGTCCTGGAAGCACAGAGAGTCCCATACAGGATAAATCCAAGGAGAAACACGCCAAGACACATATTAATCAAACTGTCAAAAATTAAATATAAAGAAAACATATTAAAAGCAGCAAGGGAAAAAAAACAAATAACACAGAAGGGAATCCCCATAAGGTTAACATCTGATCTTTCAGCAGAAACTCTACAAGCCAGAAGGGAGTGGCAGGATATACTTAAAGTGATGAAGGAGAAAATCCTACAACCAAGATTACTCTACCCAGCAAGGATCTCATTCAGATTTGATGGAGAAATTAAAACCTTTACAGACAAGCAAAAGCTGAGAGAGTTCAGCACCACCAAACCAGCTTTACAACAAATGCTAAAGGAACTTCTCTAGGCAAGAAACACAAGAGAAGGAAAACACCTACAATAACAAACACAAAACATTTAAGAAAATGGGAATAGGAACATGCATATTGATAATTACCTTGAATGTAAATGGATTAAATGCTCCCACCAAAAGACACAGACTGGCTGAATGGATACAAAAACAAGAACCATATACATGCTGTCTACAAGAGACCCACTTCAGACCTAGAGACACATATAGACTGAAAGTGAGGGGATGGAAAAAGATATTCCATGCAAATGGAAATCAAAAGAAAGCTGGAGTAGCAATTCTCATATCAGACAAAATAGACTTTAAAATAAAGACTATTACAAGAGACAAAGAAGGACACTATATAATGATCAAGGGATCAATCCAAGAGGAAGGTATAACAATTGTAAATATTTATGCACCCAACACAGGAGCACCTCAATACACAAGGCAAATACTAACAGCCATAAAAGGGGAAATCGACAGCAACACAATCATACTAGGGGACTTTAACACCCCACTTTCACCAATGGACAGATCATCCAAAATGAAAATAAATAAGGAAACACAAGCTTTAAATGATACATTAAACAAGAGGGACTTAATTGATTTTTATAGGACATTCCACCCAAAAAACAAGAGAATACACATTTTTCTCAAGTGCTCATGGAACATTCTCCAGGATAGATCATATCTTGGGTCACAAATCAAGCCTTGGTAAATTTAAGAAAATTGAAATCGTATCAAGTATTTTTTCTGACCACAACACTATGAGACTAGATATCAATTACAGGAAAAGATCTGTAAAAAATACAAACACATGGAGGCTACACAATACACTACTTAATAACGAAGTGATCACTGAAGAAATCAAAGGGGAAATCAAAAAATACCTAGAAACAAATGACAATGGAGACACGACGACCCAAAACCTATGGGATGCAGCAAAAGCAGTGCTAAGAGGGAAGTTTATAGCAATACAAGCCTACCTCAAGAAACAGGAAACATCTCGAATAAACAACCTAACCTTGCACCTGAAGCAATTAGAGAAAGAAGAACAAAAAAACCCCAAAGCTAGCAGAAGGAAAGAAATACTAAAGATCAGATCAGAAATAAATGAAAAAGAAATGAAGGAAACAATAGCAAAAATCAATGAAACTAAAATCTGGTTCATTGAGAAGATAAACAAAATTGATAAACCATTAGCCAGACTCATCAAGAGAAAAAGGGAGAAGACTCAAATCAATAGAATTAGAAATGAAAAAGGAGAAGTAACCACTGACACTGCAGAAATACAAAAGATCATGAGAGATTACTACAAGCAACTCTATGCCAATAAAATGGACAACCGGGAAGAAATGGACAGATTCTTAGAAATGCACAACCTGCCGAGACTGAACCAGGAAGAAATAGAAAATATGAACAGACCAATCACAAGCACTGAAATTGAAACTGTGATTAAAAACCTTCCAACAAACAAAAGCCCAGGACCAGATGGCTTCACAGGTGAATTCTATCAAACATTTAGAGAAGAGCTAACACCTATCCTTCTTAAACTCTTCGAAAATATTGCAGAGAGAGGAACACTCCCAAACTCATTCTACGAGGCCACCATCACCCTGATACCAAAACCAGACAAAGATGTCACAAAGAAACAAAACTACAGTCCAATATCACTGATGAACATAGATGCAAAAATCCTCAACAAAATACTAGCAAACAGAATCCAACAGCACATTAAAAGGATCATACACCATGATCAAGTGGGGTTTATTCCAGGAATGCAAGGATTCTTCAATATACGCAAATCAATCCACGTGATACACCATATTAACAAATTGAAGGAGAAAAACCATATGATCATCTCAATAGATGCAGAGAAAACTTTTGACAAAATTCAACACCCATTTATGATAAAAGCCCTGCAGAAAGTAGGCATAGAGGGAACTTTCCTCAACATAATAAAGGCCATATATGACAAACCCACAGCCAACATTGTCCTCAATGGTGAAAAACTGAAACCATTTCCACTAAGATCAGGAAAAAGACAAGGGTGCCCACTCTCACCACTATTATTCAACATAGTTTTGGAAGTGTTAGCCACAGCAATCAGAGAAGACAAAGAAATAAAAGGAATACAAATTGGAAAAGAAGAAGTAAAGTTGCCACTGTTTGCAGATGACATGATACTATACATAGAGAATCCTAAAGATGCTACCAGAAAACTCCTAGAGCTAATCAATGAATTTGGTAAAGTAGCAGGATACAAAATTAATGCACAGAAATCTCTTGCATTTGTATACACTAATGACGAAAAATCTGAAAGTGAAATTAAGAAAACACTCCCGTTTACCATTGCAACAAAAAGAATAAAATATCTAGGAATAAACCTACCTAAGGAGACAAAAGACCTGTATGCAGAAAATTATAAGACACTGATGAAAGAAATTAGAGATGATACAAATAGATGGAGAGATATACCATGTTCTTGGGTTGGAAGAATCAACATTGTGAAAATGACTCTACTACCCAAAGCAATCTACAGATTCAATGCAATCCCTATCAAACTACCAATGGCATTTTTCACAGAACTAGAACAAAAAATTTCACAATTTGTATGGAAACACAAAAAAGCCTGAATAGCCAAAGCAATCTTGAGAACGAAAAATGGAGCTGGGGGAATCAGGCTCCCTGACTTCAGACTATATTACAAAGCTACAGTAATCAAGACAGTTTGGTACTGGCACAAAAACAGAACTATAGATCAATGGAACAGGATAGAAAGCCCAGAGATAAACCCACACACATATGGTCACCTTATCTTTGATAAAGGAGGCAAGCATATACAGTGGAGAAAAGACAGCCTCTTCAATAAGTGGTGCTGGGACAATTGGACAGGTACATGTAAAAGTATGAAATTAGAACACTCCCTGACACCGTGCACAAAAATAAACTCAAAATGGATCAAAGACCTAAATATAAGGCCAGACACTATGTTAGAGGAAAACATAGGCAGAACACTCTATGACATACATCACAGCAAGATTCTTTTTGACCCAGCGCCTAGAGAAATGGAAATAAGAACACAAATAAACAAATGGGACCTAATGAAACTTAAAAGCTTTTGCACAGCAAAGGAAACCATAAACAGGACCAAAAGACAACCATCAGAATGGGAGAAAATATTTGCAAATGAAGCAACTGACAAAGGATTAATCTCCAAGATTTACAAGCAGCTCATGCAGCTCAATAACAAAAAAACGAACAACCCAATCCAAAAATGGGCAGAAGACCTAAATAGACATTTCTCCAAAGAAGATATACAGATTGCCAACAAACACATGAAAGAATGCTCAACATCATTAATCATTAGAGAAATGCAAATCAAAACTACAATGAGGTATCATCTCACACCGGTAAGAATGGCCATCATCAAAAAATCTAGAAACAATAAATGCTGGAGAGGGTATGGAGGAAAGGGAACCCTCTTGCACTGTTGGTGGGAATGTAAATTGATACAGCCACTATGGAGAACAGTATGGAGGTTCCTTAAAAAACTAAAAATAGAACTACCATACGACCCAGCAATCCCACTACTGGGCATATACCCTGAGAAAACCATAGTTCAAAACAGATTCATGTACCAAAATGTTCATTGCAGCTCTATTTACAATAGCCAGGACATAGAAGCAACCTAAGTGTCCATCATTGGATGAATGGATAAAGAAGATGTGGCACATATTTACAATGGAATTTTACTCAGCCATAAAAAGAAATGAAATGGAGGTATTCGTAATGAGGTGGATGGAGTTAGAGTCTGTCATACAGAGTGAAGTAAGTCAGAAAGAGAAAAACAAATACAGTATGCTAACACATATATATGGAATCTAAGGGGGAAAAAAAAAAAGGCCATGAAGAACCTAGTGGCAAGACAGGAATAAAGACACAGACCTACTAGAGAATGGACTTGATGATATGGGGAGGGGGAGGGGTGAGATGTGACAGGGTTAGAGAGTGTCATGGACATATATACACTACCAAATGTAAAATAGATAGCTAGTGGGAAGCAGCCACATAGCACAGGGAGATCAGCTCGGTGGTTTGTGACCACCTAGAGGGGTGGGATGTGGAGGGTGGGAGGGAGGGAGGTGCAAGAGGGAAGAGATATGGGAACATATGTATATGTATAACTGATTCACTTTGTTATAAAGCAGAAACTAACACACCATTGTAAAGCAATTATACTTCAATAAAGATGTTTAAAAAAAAAAAGAAAAGAAATCATAAAGATCAGAGCAGAAATAAATGAAATAGAAACCAAGAAACCAATAGCAAAGGTCAATAAAACTAAAAGCTGGTTCTTTGAGAAGATAATCAGAATTGATAAACCATTAGCCAGACTCATCAAGAAAAAGAGGGAGAGGACTCAAATCAATAAAATTAGAAATGAAAAAGGAGAAGTTACAACAGCCACTGCAGAAATACAGAGCATCCTAAGAGACTACTACAAGCAACACTATGCCAATAAAATGGACAACCTGGAAGAAGTGGACAAATTCTTAGAAAGGTATAACATTCCAATAGTGAACCAGGAAGAAATAGAAAATATGAACAGAGCAATCACAAGTAATGAAATTGAAACTGTGATTAAAAATCTTCCAACAAACAAAAGTCCAGGACCAGATGTCTTCACAGGTGAATTCTATCAAACATTTAGAGAAGAGCTAACACCCATCCTTCTCAAACTCTTCCAAAAAATTGCAGAGGAAGGAACACTCCCAAACTCATTCTATGACACCAAAACCTGACACCTGACATCAAAACCAAAGATACTACAAAAAAAATAAAATTACAGACCAATATCACTGATGAGTATAGATGCAAAAATCCTCAACAAAATACTAGCAAACAGAATCCAACAACACATTAAAAGGATCATACACCATGATCAGGTGGGATTTATCCCAGGGATGCAAACATTCTTCAATACACACAAATCAATCAATGTGATATACGATATTAACAAATTGAAGAATAAAAACCATATGATCATCTCAATAGATGCAGAAAAAGCTTTTGACAAAATTCAACACCCATTTATGATAAAAACTCTTCAGAAGGTGGGCAGAGAGGGAACCTACTTCAACGTAATAAAGGCCATATATGACAAACCCACAGCAAACATCATTCTCAATGCTGAAAAACTGAACACATTTCCTCTAAGATCAGGAACAAGACAAGGATATCCACTCTCACCCCTATTATTCAACATAGTTTTGGAAGTCCTAGCCACAGCAATCAGAGAAGAAAAAGAAATAAAAGGAATACAAATTGGAAAAGAAGAAGTAAAACTGTCACTGTTTGCAGATGATATGACACTATACATAGAGAATCCTAAAAATGCCACCAGAAAACTACTAGAGCTAATCAATGAATTTGGTAAAGTTGCAGGATACAAAATTAATGCACAGAAATCTCTTGCATTCCTATAGGCTAACGATGAAAAATCTGAAAGAGAAATTAAGAAACACTCCCATTGTATCTTTGCAAGAATTTGTCCATTTCTTCCAAGTTGTCCATTTTATTGGCATATAGTTGGTGTAGTAATCTCTTATGATCCTTTGTATTTCTGAGGTGTCAGTTGTAATTTCTCCTTTTTCATTTGTAATTTTATTGATTTGCATCCTCTTCCTTTTTTTCTTGATAAATCTGGCTAAAGGTTTATCAGGTTTTTTATCTCCTCAAAGAACCAACTTTTAGTTTTATTGATCTTTGCTGTTGTTTTCTTTATTTGTATTTCATTTATTTCTGCTCTGATCTTTATGATTTCTTTCCTTCTACTGACGTTGGGTTTTCTTTGTTCTTCTTTCTCCAGTTGCTTTAGGTGTAAGTTTAGATTCTTTATTTGAGATTTTTCTTGTTTCTTGAGGTAGGATTGTATTGCTATAAACTTCCCTCTTAGAACTGCTTCTGCTGCGACCCATAGGTTTTGGGTCATTGTGTTTTCATTGTCATTTGTTTCTGGGTATTTTTTGACTTCCTCTTTGATTTCTTCAGTGATCTCTTGGTTATTTAGCAGTGCACTGTTTAACCTCCATGTGTTTGTGTTTTTACAGTTTTTTTTTCTGTAATTGACTTGTAATCTCATAGAGTTGTGTTCAGAACAGATGCTTGATATGATTTCAATTTTCTTAAATTTACTGAGGCTTGATTTGTGTCCCAAGATGTGATCTATCTTGGAGAATGTTCCGTGTGCACTTGAGAAGAAAGTGTATTCTGCAACTTTTGGGTGGAATGTTCTATAATATTAACTAAATCTATGTGGTCTATTGTGTCATTTAAAGCTTGTGTTTCCTTATTTATTTTCTGTCTAGATAATCTGTAATTTGATGTAAGTGGGGTGTTAAAGTCCCCCACTATTTTCTTGTTACTGTTGGTTTCCTCTTTTATGGTTGTTAGCATTTGCCTTATGTATTGAGGTGCTCCTATGCTGGGTGCATAAATATTTACAATTGTTATATCTTCTTCTTGGATTGGTCCCTTGATCATTATGTAGTGTCCTTCCTTATCTCTTATAACAGTCTTTATTTTAAAGTTTATTTTATCTGATATGGGTATTGCTACTCCAGCTTTCTTTTGATTTCTGTTTGCATGGAATATCTTTTTCCATCCCTTGACTTTCAGTCTGTATATGTCCCTAGGTTTGAAGTGGGTCTCTTGTGTACAGCATATGTATGGGTCTTGTTTTTGTAGTCATTCAGCCAGTCTGTGTCTTTTGGTCAGAGCATTTAAGCCATTTACATTCAAGGTTATTATCGATATGTATGTTCCTATTACCATTTTCTTAATTGTTTAGGGTTTGTTTTTGTGGCTCTTTTTCTTCTCTTGTGTTTCCTGCCTAGAGCTGCTCCTTTAGCATTTGTTGTAAAGCTGGTTTGGTGGTGCTGAATTCTCTTAGCTTTTGTTTGTCTATAAAGCTTCTGATTTCTCTGTCCAATCTGAATGAGATCCTTGCTGGGTAGAGTAATCTTGGTTGTAGGTTTTTCCCTTTCATCACTTTAAATATATCCTGCCACTCCTTTATGGCCTGCGGAGTTTCTGCTGAAAAATCAGCTGACTGCCTTATGGGGATTCCCTTGTATGTTATTGTTTGCTTTTCCTTTGCTGCTTGTAATATTTTCTCTTTGAATTTAATTTTTGTTAGTTTGATTAATATATGTCTTGGTGTGTTTCTCCTAGCGTTTATCCTGTATGGGACTCTCTGCATTTCCTGGACCTGGGTGGTATTTCTTTCCCCATGTTAGGGAAGTTTTCGACTGTAATCTCTTGAATATTTTCTCAGATCCTTTCTTTTTCTCTTCTTCTTCTGGGACCCTTACAATTCGAATATTGGTGTGTTTAACGTTGTCCCAGAGGTCTCTGAGACTGTCTTCATTTCTTTTCATTATTTTTTCTTTATTCTGCCCCTTGGCAGTTATTTCCACTATTCTATCTTCCAGCTCACTTATTTGTTCTTCTTCCTCAGTTATTCTGCTTTTGATTCCTTCTAGTGCATTTTTCATTTCAGTTATTGTGTTGTTCATCTCTGTTTGTTCTTTAGTCCGTCTAGGTCTTTGTCAAACATTTCTTGTATTTTCTTGATCTGTGCCTGTATTCTATTTCTGAGATTTTGCATCATCTTTACTATCATTATTCTGAATTCTTTTTCAGGTAGGTTGCCTCTTTCCTCTTCATTTATTTGGTTTTGTAGGTTTTTACCTTGGCCCTTCATCTGTACTTTTTTGTCGTCTCATTTATTTGGTTGGGTGGTACTGTGTCCCTGTCTTACTGGTTGTTTGGCCTTAGGCTTCCATCACTGGAGTTGGCAGGCAGTTGGGTAGAGCTGAGTCTTGGTGCCAAGATGAGGACCTCTGGGAGACCTCACTCTGATTTATATTCCCTGGGGGCTGAGGTTCTCTGTTAGTCCAGCAGTTCAGATTCGGTTGTCCCACCAGAGGAGCTCAGGCCTGACCCCTGGCCTGTGAACCAAGATCCCACAAGCCACGCAGTGTGGCCAAAAAAAGAAAAAAAAAAAAAAAAAAAGGAGCAGAACAATAACAAAGAATAAAAAAATAAAATAAGATTAGAAAACTAGCATATATATTTGAAAAAATAAATATATAAGTGAAACAACTACTGGAAGGTAAAACAGAACTGCTGTAGCAAAAAAAAAAAAAAAAGGCTGGAAAAGGCTTTGGCTGTGGGGGATGGACCTTAGGCGGGGGGGCTTAGTTGGGGGCTGGGTTTAGGCAGGGGTGGGGTCTAGACTCAGGACTTACGTGGCAGGAAAAGGCACTGGGGGGTGGGGGGCGGGGCTTAAGCTCAGAGAGGCAGGAGGGGCCCCGAAGTGCCTTTGGCATCAGAGTGTGGAGGATCAGCCCTGGGACCTCAGCAGGCTCACTGGGGCCCGACTGGGTGGGGGAAACGCTAGCCATGTTCCTCCCCCATCCTCTTATCTCCTAGGATTCCTCCCCATTTACCTCTACTTTTCTTCCCCTCCTCCCTCCCTTGCCCCCAGGACCCACACTGCCAGAGGGGGCCCAGGAGTGCAGAGGACCAGGCCTGGGACACCAGCAGGCTCCCTGGGGCCAGAGTGGGTGTGTGAAACACTAGACCCATTCCCCTCCAATCCTCTGAACTCCCGAGGGTCTTTCCCTGTCCCTGTTGATCCCCTTGTGGTGAGTGGGACTCCCCAGCTGTGGGAACCCTTCCCCTCCCCCAGCCACCCCTCAGGGGTGCTGGTCCCATCCTGCCTCCACTTCTCCTCCCCCCTCATTCCCCCCACATCCTACCCAGTCACTTGGGGGTTCCTCCCATCCCCTTGGGTGTTGAGGTCCCTCACCAGCATCCAGTAGGTGCCCTAGTTGTGAGGAGACATCAACTCTCTCTCCTTCCTTCTTAAATATTCTTCACTCAAGGTGATGAAATTGAGACTTACAATGGTTAAATGATGGAAAATACATATAAATATGCACACTCAAAATATAAATATATATCCCAGTCACTGTACTACAGGTTCTCATATAATATGTCATTTAATCTTAAGAAATACTTATTGTTAATATTCTTTTCTTCACACAGATGAGGAACCTTAGGCAGCAAGAGGTCACACAAGTACTAAGCAGTGGAGTTTGACTTGAGCCCACTTCAGGCTGATTCCTAATATATCTAAATATAATTTTTCCTCCATCAGAGTGATATAATTAGGCCTTCGCTTGTGAGTAATACAATTTTTAAGGGTTTTCTTCCAAATTAATGGGTAGATCATTTATAAGGGACAAAATTGAGGACCTAATGAAGGTAATTTATTTTATACAATTGGAATATAAGCAAAATAATTAGGGTGCCAGAAAATCTTCTAGAATCTTTTTCAGGTGATTGATCTAATATCTATAAGACATTGATCACCTTCATTACTATATTACAGAAGTCTATACTTTGTTATATGGCTACCATAGTTATGCATGTGTTCAAGACCTATAAGAAAAGTGACAAGAAATGACACTAAAAATAACTTCCCCACACCTGAGAGAAAATCTGTCTTTCTCTTCTTTTGACAGACATAAAGAATACAACCTGCATATGGAATGGTGAGTCTGGTTTTGAGTTGGGATAATGTTAATGTATTTCCTCCTCTGAGAATCAGAGAGTAAAACTAACTGAATATTCACATGTGCTGCCACCTCTGTGAATTACTATGAGTCCTATAGTTTACCTATCCTACATCAGGTTTTATTGCATTACTAAAAACTGTTTAAGGTGAATAAAAGCATATCATTGGAAATTTTTAGACTTTTAAGTTAACACAGAAGAAAGTCAGTAATGGGAACTCTGATGATCATCTGGGATATCTGAAGGAGAGAAAGAAGGTTTGAGTCCCTTTCACTTTCATTCTGAAGGAAGAGATTATATTAATTTCTGTGCCTATCAGACAGGAAGTGATTAAATCATTCTTAACTACAAACAGTAGTGTCTTCACTCAGGGAAATCATAGTTTTCTTATGAATTTCCCAGCTAAATTCTCTCATGTTCTTTTTTTTTTTTTCTTTAAAGAACTTAAAGAACTTTAAAACATTAAAAGAAATTAAAACTTTTGCTTAAGGGAATTCACAACTGCCTTTATTTGGCAGGTACTCACGTATAAGTGAATGGAAGAAAAAATTCTTTAAGGATTATGAACTCCCTGGCTGCAAAAGGCTCAACAGCTGTTTGTGGATTCTCTAGTTACTCATAAACATCCCCTCAAAACACACTATCCTTCCAATGGTTATTTAGGACTTTTAGACCTCTCTCAGAAGATAAATTACAAGTGATCACTTTTTAGGATGTGTTAGTTTGGGTTTGTTTATAAAAGAAAAGTGAATTATTGAGTATGTGTTCTTTTCTAGAGTGTATAATTTTCAAGAGTATAATATATGCCAAAGGGGAATATGAATAAGGAAACAAAATAATGAATATCTATTACTTTTGTTATAATAAATGTTTTGCTTCTTTTTTTAAGAAAAAGAAGAAATTTTTGTCCAGCATCTGCTAATAAGTAACTGTGCTAGGTGAATCTTTAACCTTCATGGGCTTTAGTTTTCTCTGTTAAGTAAATCAGATGTGCTTCTACAGCCTTCCTATGGTTCAAATTCCACCATGTCAAAGATGTTCCATATAAGTGGAAACCAAAAGAGACCAAGAGGAGCTATATTTAGATCAGAAAAAATAGACTGTAAGTCAAAAGACATTACAATAGACAAAGCAGCTCATTATATAATGATAATGGGGTCAATTTGTCAAGAGGATATAAAAATTGTAAAAATATACATATGTAGCATCAGAGCAACTACATTTATTAAGCAAATACTAAAAGACCTGAAAGGAAAAACAGAGAACAATACAATCATAATAGAGGGGTTCAATACCCCACATTCAACAATGGACAAATCATCAACGAGAAATCAATAAGGAAACATTGAAAATCAGTAAGGATATGTTGAAAATCAATAAAGCAACATTGAGCTTGAAATACAATTGACCTTTGAACAACACAATTTTGAACTACAGGGGCCCACTTACATGTGGAATTTAAAAAAATTAATGTGTATTACAATACTACACAATCTATGGTTGGTTGAATCTGTGGATGTGGAACCATGGATATGGAGGGCTGATTGTACAGTTACACACTTTTATATATATTTGACTGCATGGGGCAGTTGGTGCACCTACCCCAATCCCACTGTTGAAGGAGGAACTGTATACTTTAGATCAAATGAACCTAATGCACATATACAGAACATTCAATCCAGCAGCTGCAGCAGAATACACTTTCATCTCAAGCACACACAGAACATTGTCCAGAGTAGATCATATGTCAGATCACAAACCAAGTTTGGCAAATTCAGAAGACTGATACCATACCAAGTATCTTTTCTGACCACAATTGTATAAATGTAGAAATCAATAATAGGAGGAAAGATGGAAAATATACAGATATATGGAAATTAAAGAACGTACTGCTGAACAACCAATAATGAAAAAATAAATAAAAGAGGAAATCAAAAAATTTCTTGAAACAAATGTAAATGGAAACACAACATGCCCAAACTTACAGGATGCAGCAAAAGCAGTCCTAAGAGGAAAGTTAGTGATAAATGCTGACACTAAGGGGAAAAAAAAACTAAAAAAAAAAAAAAACAAAAAAAAAAACCCCACCTAATTTTACACTTCAAGAAACTAGAAAAAGAAGAGCAAACTAAGCCTGAAGTTAGCAGAAGGAAGCACATAACAAAGATCAGAACAGAAATAAATAAAATAGAGCCCAGAAAAACAAGAAATTATCGGTGAAAGTAGGAGGTGATTTTTTTACAAGATAAAAAATGGACAAACTTTTAGCTAGACTAAGAATAAAAAGAAGGGAAAGTCAAATAAATAAAATCAGAAATGTAAGAGAACACATTATAATTGAGATCACAGAAATACAAAGGATCATATTAGACTACTATGAACAATTACACTCAACAAATTGGATAACCTTGAAAATATGGATAAGCTCCTGGAAACATGCAATCTACCAAGACTTAATCATGAAAATATAGAAAATCTGAACAAACCAATAATAAGTAGGAGATTGAATCAGTAATCAAAAACTTCCCAACAAAGAAAAGCCCAGGACCAGATGGTTCTTCTGGTGAATTCTACCAAACAGTTGAAGAAGAATTAATGTCAGTACTTCTCAAAATCTTCCAAAAAATTGAACAGGAAAGAGCACTTCCAAACTCATTTTATAAGGCCAGCATTACCCTAAAACCAAAATCAGATAAAGTCACTACAAAATAAGAAAACTACAAGCCAATATCCCTGATGAATGTAGGCACAAGAATTCTCAACAAAATACTAGTAAACCAAATTCAACAGCACATTAAAAGAATCATACACCGTGATCAAGTGGGATTTATCCCTCAGATGCAAGAGTGGTTCGGCATACTCAAATCAATAACTGTATACACCATATTAATAGAATTAAAGATAAAAATCATAAGATCATCTCAATAGATGCAGAAAAAGCATTAGACAAAATTCAACATCCTTTCATGATTAAAAGCTCTCAACAAATTGGGTATAGAAGGAATGTACTTCAACATAATACAGGCCAAATATCACTAGCCTACAGCTAACATATTCAATGGTGAAGGGTTGAAAGCTTTTCCTCTAAGATCAAGAATAAGACACAGGTGTCCTCTCTCATCACTCCTACTCAACACAGCACTGGAAATCCTAGCCCAAGTAATTAGGCAAAAAGAAGAAATAAAAAGCAGAAAGGAAAAAGTAAAGTTGTCTCTGTTTGTGGAAGATATGATCTTATATACAGAAAATCCTAAAGATCCCACTGAAAACTATTAGAATTAATCAGTGAATGCAGTAAAATTGCTGGATACAAAATCAACATAGAGTAATCAGTTCTGTTTCTCTACACTAACAATGAAATAGCTGAAAAAGAAATAAAGAAAATATCCTATTCACAATAACATCAAAAACAATAAAATTCTTAGGAGTAAATTTAACCAAGGGGATGAAAGATCTGTACACTGAAAACTGTAAGACTTTAGTGAAAGAAATTGAAAAAGACACATATAGGTGGAAAAATATCTCATGTTCATGGATCAGAAGAATTAATATTGTTATGTCCATATTATCCAAAGCTATATATAAATTTAATGCAATCTCTATCAAAATTCCAATGGTATTTTTCACAGAAATAGAAAAAAAACTTAAAATCTGTATGGATCCAGAAAAGATCCCAAATAGCCAAATCAATCTTGAGAAAGAAGAACAAAGCTGGAGGCATCACACTGCCTGATTTCAAACCATGTTACAAAGTTATAGTGATCAAAATAGTATGATGCTGCTATAAAAACAGACACATAGACCAGTGGAACAGAGTGAAGAGCCTAGAAATAAACCCAAGCATTTATGGTCAACTATTATTTGACAAAGGAGACAAGAATAATCAATAGGGAAAAGACAGTCTCTTTGATAAGTGGTACTGGGAAAACTGGGTATCACATGCACAAGAATGAAATTGGGTCCCTATCTTATACCACTCACAAAATTAACTTCAAACAGATTAAATACTTAAATATAAGACCTGAAACTGTAAAACTCTTAGAAGAAAATATGAGGACAAAGCCCCTTGACATTGGTCTCAGCAACTATTTTTTGGGTATGACACTGAAAGCACAAGCAACAAAAGCAAAAATAATTAAATGGGACTACATCAAACTAAAAACTTTCTGCACAGAATAAGAAACAATCAACAGAATAAAGAGGCAATACACAGAAGGGGAGAAAATATTTGCAAATCACAAATCACATAAAGGGTTAGTATCCAAAATACATAAGAAACTCATACAGTTCAACAGCAAAGACAACAACAACAACAACAAAACCACAAATAATCTGATTAAAAATGGGGGTAGAGGACTTGAATAGACATTGTCCTAAAGAAGAGATACAATGGCCAAAAGTACATGAAAAAGTGCTCAACTTCACTGATCATCAGGGAAATGCAAATCAAGGCCACAATGAAATATCAATCACTTCATACCTGTTAGAATGGCTATCGTCAAAATGATGGATAACTAACGTGTTGGTGAGGATGGGGAGAAAAGGGAACCCTAGTGCACTGTTAGTGGGAATGTAAATTGGCACAGCTACTATGAAAACCAGTATGGAGGTTCCTCAAAAATTAAAAATAGAACTACCAAATGATCCAGCAATCCCAAAGGAAACAAAAACAAGATATCAAAGAGATATCAGCACCCCCATGTTCATTACACCATTATTCACAATAGCTAAGATATGGAAACTACCTAAGTGTCCATCAATCCACGAATGGATACATAAACTGTGATATATATGTGTATATATATATATATATCATACATACACATAATATGCACATACACAATGAAATATTATTCAGCCATAAAAAGAAGGAAATCCTGCTGTTTGCCACAACGTAGATGGACCTTGAGGGCGTTATGTTAAGTGAAATAAGCCAGACAGAGAAAGGCTATATTGTGTTCTCACTTACATGTGGAATCTAAAAAAGCCAAACTCAAAACCAGAGAGTAGAATGGTGGTTGCCAGGGGCTGGGGGTTGTGGGGTATGAGGAGATGTGAGTCAAAGGTACAAACTGCCAGTGATAAGGTGAGTAAGTTGTGGGGATCTAATGCACAGCGTTTTGATTATAGTTAACAATACTGTGTTATGTACTTGAAAGTTGCTGAGAGAGTAGATCTTAAATGTTCTCATCACACACATAAAAATGGTGATCATGTGAGGGGATGGATGTATGAACTAGCCTTATTGTGGTAATCATTTTGCAACATATGCATGTATCAATCATTATGTTGTATATCTTTAATTTATACAATGTTATATAGCAATTATATTGGGCTAGCAAAAAGCTCGTTCGGGTTTTTTCAAGATCTTACAGAAAAATCCGAACAAACCTGTTGGCCAACTCAATATTTCAATAAAGCTGGAAAAAATACAGATAGATTTATGTATAAATCACTTCACTGTAGCTTTTTATGATAGCCAAGAAAATCTGGAAAAATAAATACCCAACAAAAAGGTAAATTTTCAGTTATAGAAAAAAACAATGTACATAAAGAGGGAAACACATTAAATGTTGACTGTGGTTAACTCAGGTAATACAATTGCAGATAATGATATTTAAATTTTTTATTTTGGACTTCAAACACATAGATCAGATTTACCATAATTCTTGGCCCATCTGTATTGTACATGCAAGTTTCCCCTTTACCTATATTAAATTATATTATTTAATACATAGTGAATACCGGTGGGCTCACCACATAACTGAGAACTAGGGCATCACTGATAGCTTATGTCTTAAGGGAGAAAAGGGAGAACAATATGCCAATACAAAACACATCCTCTTTAAAGATTCCAACATTTTTTTCAGAGATAATAAATTGGTGGAAAAAAATCCAAACTAGAATTATTTTCTGTATTTTTCTAATTAAAAAATAAACACTGTATTTAAATAAAATCATTTGTTTCTAGTGCCTACAGACTGCATGTGACATTCTGAATTGGCAAATGTATATGAGTTAACTTGTTCTAAACACTAAAGCTAAAGCCAGGACGAGAGGGTGTGCTGCTTGCTACAATTGGTACAACAGACCAGACTATTGTACAGTCTGTACAGACCAGAACAACTACTCACAATGTGTAGCCTTACGTGTGTGTGTGCTCTCTTTATAAAAACCCATGAAGTGTCGGTTGATATGTTTGAAATGTTAAAATATTTGTAAAATTTTTAAGGATTTGACTATGCATTTGTGTCACTTTGCTTGTGTATTACATGGAAGAATTAGATGCTGACAAATCATTCCATAACCAACACTGGTGGCCTCACAGAGCTCACATGTGAGGATGCTGTGATTGAAGAGGTAAGTGGTCCCCTCAAGAAACAGAGCTAGACTGGGACCAGACTCCTCGTTTGGATTCCTTTCATTTGATTACATTGCCTCTGAAAGGAACACAGGAATGCTTATCTGTGATTTGCTTTATATTGGAAATGATAGCTCTTCTTTCTTTGTCCCTATGAAAACTGTTCTTTGAAAGCAGAATAGAAGTCATTGGGAAAATATGATTTCATATGCAAATGTTCACCTTAAACCCAACCTTTCACGAACACCTTTCAGTAATGCAAGGAAATCATATGAATGTGTATCACTGAGTATCTTCAAACAAAAACTGAATGTCAGCATTTTGATAAAATTCATATACGTAGCGTAAGGAATCTTCATTTTATATCTAGATTCCTAGTCAAAGAAATGTGCCCTTGGTTACATTGTTTAATCACCAACTTGGAAGGTTCAATTTGCTTTTCATTGTTTTCTTAGGAAATAAAGTTTAGTGTTGTCATAATCAGTGAGGCAAAAGACAGATTTGCCTCATATTTGTTTTATGAAATTACATGACCAAATTAACAGCCATACTAATCTCATTTCTTTCAGTAAGAAATCTAAAAGAATTACAATAACTTTGATGACTATTTCCAACTTTGTGGCATTTTCTCTCTAGTCACTCCTTAAGAAGGCCTTTTTTTAAAATAGAAAGTCATGACTTAGGAAAATTGTTCAATTTAGTAAACATGAATATTCAAATTAGGAACTTCTGAGTCATCTCTGCTTGGACTATTAGGATTATATAAAATGGGATTACAAAATCTCAGACTCCATTAAGGCTCAACAAATAAAAAACTAGGACAACCATACAAGGTATTGTGCAAAAGGACATTTTTGAAAATGGAAGAGGATGCTATTCAAAATTAAATTTGAAAAGTAGTCGTACATGGAGACAGTTTAGGGCAAACCAGGGCATATGATTATCCTAACACAAACTGAACCCCAGGCATTCTTTTTTTTTTTTGCTTTTTTTTAGAACGATGAGTATCAGGTGCTTTTATTTATTTATTAAATTTATTTATTTATTTATTTATTTTTGGCTGTGTTGGGTCTTCGTTTCTGTGCGAGGGCTTTCTCTAGTTGTGGCAAGCGGGGGCCACTCTTCATCGCGGTGCGCGGGCCTCTCACTATCGCGGCCTCTCCTGTTGTGGAGCACAGGCTCCAGACGCGCAGGCTCAGTAATTTTGGCTCACGGGTCTAGTTGCTCCGCGGCATGTGGGATCTTCCCACACCAGGGCTCGAACCCGTGTCCCCTGCATTAGCAGGCAGATTCTCAGCCACTGCGCCACCAGGGAAGCCCACCCAGTCATTCTTTACCTACGTAAATTAGCATGTTTATTTACTAGGGTCCTCCAGCTTATAAGTTTGGGGTAAAACATGCACATCTTCTTTTTTAGAAAGCCAACCGAAAACATCGAGATTTTCTTCTTTTATGATCTGGCACAAGTGTATGTTAACTGTCTAACAGCGGGCTGTTAGCTGAATTATTATTGGATAAAAACCCAAAGACTTTCACACTTTATTTCAAATTTCTCTTCTCCATCAGCTCTCTTCTTCCTTCCCTTCATGTAACCCTTTGTATTTGTTTTCAGGACTCATAAAATAAGAACAGTAGCAGCAATGGTCAATACTTTGTTCACTTATCAAGCAAATGCTGCTGAGTGTTCCCCATGAACTAGGGCATGTGCTAGGCTTTCCAGGTGATATAAAGATAATTAGAAGTGCTCAATTATGTTAAAAAATAAAAACTATTTAGAAGATAAAGATAAGTACATAAATAACTATAACCCAGGAAATCACGACAAAAATATTTATAGAATGTAGTAGGGGAGTTCAGTGGTGGGAAAGCAATAGTGAGAAAGGTGTTTCAGGAGCAAAGAGGCCCATAAGTAAAGGCACAGAGGAAGGAAAGCACACTGCTAGAGTTTGACCCCAAGATGCCTGGAAAAATACGGTGATGACAGACTACAAAGGATCTTCAATGCCAGTAAGAGAATGTTAGAGTTAATTCAAGGAATAGAGTCCTACAACATGATAGACAGGGGAGTGATCCAGTGAGAAGTGCACTTGAGAAGGACTGGTCTGGCATGGGAAATAGGATGGACAGCAGACTAGGGACTGGCCCCTGGAGACCAAGACATAGCCTAGAGATAGAGGAATGTCCTAGACAAGGGAGGAAACAGTCGTGATATAAAAGAGAAACATGCCACAGAAAGTCTGGACATATAAGCCCCAATATATGACAACCAGACTGGTTTGGCCTCCATGATTAAGATTTTAATCTGATATAATTGATATGGTGAACTGAAGTGAAGATGCTGGTGTCATTACTAGACACTTCGCTAAACCAACTCCAAACTGACAGAACAGCATCTTATCTTAAATGTTCAAAGTAATAAAAATATGTTCACACTTCATCTAGATTAATTTTCAATTCAGTACATTTCCCCAAAGAATGAAACTTATTAAGATGATTCTTTTTTTAATGGATGATTTTATTGCCCCAGTGGTAAGTGGTACAAAGTTATTTTAAATATTTTATTAATGATTCTAAAATGGGACTAATAAGTGGAAGGAAAGGGATTGGTGAACTATAAAGCATCCATTCAATTTAAGAATTCTGAAGATTCTACACTTTCACACTCTGCACACTATTTTCTCTTTTCCCTAATATCTACCACAGTGTATGGATAACATATAGTCTCTTTATGAGTTATGTTGCATACCCAAACATATTCCTGCTACCACTGTTTTTCAAACTCCTTGATACATTCCTCAGAGACTGTAAGAGTCAGAGCTGTCTACTTGGGGAGACTGTCAGTTCTCTGTCCATTATAGTGTTTCACAGATTTGCTGAATGAACCCTTGATGAGGAACTTACAAACGGGGTATAGGAGTGGATTAGAGAACATGTCAAATTCATATCAAATATGAGATTCTATGAGTTTATAAGATATGATTAGTAGAAGTAACATTTCATGGATACCATTAAAAATCTATCTCACTGCATATTTTTATTTCTCCCTATTTTAACCCTTTCCTTAAAAATGTTTAACTGAAACAAAAATGACACTAGAATTTGAACCCCTGACATAAAGAACAAACACCTTTGTTCAGAATAGCCAAGATATGGAAACAACCTAATTGTTTGTCAATAGATGAATAGATAAAGAAGATGTGGTGTATATATATATATACACACACATATATATAATATTTAATAGTCCATTGTATGTGTATGTATATACATACAATGGAATATTATTCAGCCATGAGAAAGAAGGAAATTCTGTCATTTGTGACAATGGGGATGGACCTTGAGGGCATTATGCTAAGTTAAATAAGCTAGGGAGAGAAAAAAAAATATGCATGGTATCACTCATGTGGAATATAAACAAAACAAAATAAAGTCAAACTCTTAGAAACATAGAGTAGAAAAATGGTTTTCAGGGGCTAGGGGGGTAAGGTAAATAGGGAGAGGTCAGTAAAACAGTACAAACTTTAAAAGAAAAAAAGAACAAATAGCTATTAGGAAGGGAGAGGATATCTGTTATATCTGCATGGTGGTCTGAAGCTCCTTTGCAATTCCCTTGTGCAGAAGGTGGAAAGGGATTGTGCTGCTCAAAGGTTGGTCCATGGAGACGATAATGGGAATCCTCACATATTCCTGCATCAAATATTGAGCATCCACTATGAGACAGGTGATGTGAGGCAATGATGAACACACAGGTAAGGCCTCTGCCCTCACAGACTAGAAAGGAGCCACACAGCCCTATATGTGCACACTAGGGAAACTTTTCTGAAAGTTGGCTCACAAATCATGAAGTTGCTCAAAAAGATATGATTAAAATCTCACTAATGCTTATCCTCTTGTTAACTACTTTTTTGAATGAACATCTTCCTGATTCATAATTCTTTTCTTTAACTGTGCAAGAGAGGGATTATGTACTTAAATTCTCACAAATATTCTGCACATATTCACAGGAATCCAGCTCTGGGAAATACATTTTGCAAAATGACACTTCTCAGCATAGCACAAGGGTTTACTTATGCTTTACATAAGAACTGCCAAGAGGAAGCTAATTAATATGCTAAATGCTCTTTCTTGTTTGTAGATACTAGCCCAAGTTTGGGTTTCAGTTAACATTATATAGAACTCTGACACATACTTGTCTTTCTCTCTTTTCTACCTTTAATACCTCTCCAAGCAAACTTCTAAATTCTCTTTCATAGTGATGACAATGTACACACAAGGGCAACTCTATGTGCACTTAAGTCAGGCTATTGGGTATGTTTCTTCAGCTTAATCTTAGGGGGGAGGAATAAAAACAACTTCAAGCAGCATTTCTAAATGACAAAAATCACCAAGCTCAGAAATGTTGCTTAAATTACTTGCTTGTCTTGGCTAACATGATGTTTTATACTATCCAAATGTTGTACTTATTAATTTTCTGACTCTCCTCTATCAACACTGAGTTTTGAGAATTGATGGCAAATGGTGCAGGAAATTCAACATCTTCCTTGCATTCCGACAGTAGCAAACATACCTTTATTAGGAGTTGGACAAAAGAGCTCTGTTTCCTCAAAGCCTTTCCCTTTAAATTATTTCTGGTAAAGGCCGGATTTGATATCTGCCTCTGACTTGCTAAAGGCTATTTATGATTTATTTCAACCTTTAGCTGGTTCTAGGGGAAAAAAAAAATGAACAAAGTTGAAAATACAGAAAAAGGAGTGCTTAATCCTTGGTATTTCAGTGGAAATAAGAGTCGGCACCCTGACTGTTATGATGGGTGCATTGAGTAAATTTTGATATTTTTACTTTTTACCTCAAAAATGAAATTAAAATCCTTTACATTTTTAATTAGAAAACAGTGCCATCATTTTTTAAAAAGATCAAATTTCAATCTGTGAGTCTTTTAATACAGGCTGGTCTGCTGAGACTTTTCTGAAGCACAAGGGGGAAATTTAAAACCCAGTCAAATAATTTTCTGAGGCAAAGTGGTGATAGGCCATGGTGAGATATGGGTGTCATAAAAATTTCATAGTGGTCCCTAACACACCAGAGTCACCATAGCATTGACACATTGACTATAATATCTCCAAAGAAGCATTTGCTATCTGTCATGGCTCTGAAGGGAGCTGTTACCATCTATCAATGCAATAATCTGCGTGTTAAAGAGTCCCTAAATATGTATTTAAAAGATAGTCAGATCTGTTTTGGTCTATTGGGTCAATAATCCACACACTAAAAGTCCCTAAATATGTATTCAGAAGATAGACAGATCAGCTTTGGTTCACTGAGTCCATAGTAAGTAGGCCTTTAAAAAGGTGCTTAGGGCTTCCCTGGTGGCGCAGTGGTTGAGAGTCTGCCTGCCAATGCAGGGGACACGGGTTCGAGCCCTGGTCTGGGAGGATCCCACGTGCCGCGGAGCAACTGGGCCCGTGAACCACAACTACTGAGCCTGCGCGTCTGGAGCCTGTGCTCCACAACAGGAGAGGCCGCGATAGTGAGAGGCCCGCGCACCGCGATGAAGAGTGGCCCCCGCTTGCCGCAACTGGAGAAAGCCCTCACATAGAAACGAAGACCCAACACAGCCAAAAATAAATAAATAAAGAACTATAAAAAAAAATGGTTAAGATGGAAAAAAAAAATTATAAAACAAACAAACAAAAAAAAAGGTGCCTAAATAGTTGCATAGTTTGTTTTTCAGCAAGTTCAGAAATTCAGTTCTGTACTCTTTTTGTCTTTTAAGAGTAGATTTATTATGCTAGTTCCAGTGGATGCCAGAAGCTGAGTTTCACTCTGGCCTATGATATTTTGCTTTCGAAAAGTCAGAAGAAAAAACCCGCCCGAGCACAAGCTATATTAAAGTTACGAGGCGAGGAATGGAAGTGCAGACACACAGGCAAAGCCCTCCGGGCCAGGCTGAATGCTGTGCTTTCAGACTATGTCTTACCTTTGCCTCTGTCACCGGTCAGCTTCCAGCCTCCCCCCCACCTCCTCCGACTGCTCTGCTGGAGGCTCTGCTTGCCCATCTTAAAGCTCATTTCAGCAGCAGAGGGATCTTACGAGGGCTGCAGAACCCGGCCCTGCTCTCCACCAGCTACTCATTCTGAGTTCACCTCCTACCGCTGCCCGTCGCCCTTGCCTCTGCCCCCAGAGCACACCGGCCTCTGCTGTTCCTGGAGCCCACCAGCTGTGGTCCTGCTTCCGGTCCTTTGTACCTGCCCTTCCCTCTGTCTGGAAAGCTCCTCTCTCAGAATCCACAGGGCTAGCTCTTTTACTCTCTTTAGGTCTCTTATGAGAGAGGCCCTCCCTGACCACCCTGTATAAGAGAGCAACACCTCGTCCCAACACCATGCATTTCCTTCCTCTGTTACCCACACTGCTTGCTGCCCACTAGCAGTTAATCACCATCTGATATAATACGTCTTTACTTACTTGTTTCTTGTCCATCTCTTTCTCCTAAAGGTTAAACTCCACTGGGGCAGAGGCTTCATCAATCCCAAACTTAGATAAGAACCTGGCATATTTTTTTAACTGCTCATTAAATATTTATGGTACAACTGAATGAAAGCAGATGGAAAGGAGTCCTGTCTCTACTTTTCCGATCGCCTATTGATGTGTTTTCATGTTTAGGTTGAAGAGGAATGAGTATCTCTTTCTGAGATGAAGTCTTCTGTGTGGCCATTAGACCTCTGTTTTCCATAATACTCTCTAAGTGGCACAAAACGGGTCCTTCCTGAAGGACCACTGCATCCACTGCATCCCCACAGCTACTGGGTTATAACAGAGTTCCTGGAGGAGCTGGGGTCATCTGAGCCTGTCACAGAAACACTTGACCAGCCTGCTTCTAAGTGTAATACTGTGTAAAGGCAGCATTTCTAAATCTCCCTGTCCACAGTCAGCTCTGGTGATAGCAGTGGACTGACTAGATCTCACAGTCTCATCTGATGCAAACAAGAGGGATGGCGTGTGGCACTCTGCCACGTTAGCATAACAGACTGAGGTGTACTGGGTAGAGCCATTCTCGCCTAAGCTTGGTCAGTTATCCTTGGGGTATGCCCCAGTGCCTCCACCCCTACTTTTAGCCATGCAGATATTCTCAAATGTATCCCTTCTCAAGACTGAAGCCTGTCACAGTAACTTCTTCCTTATTTAAATTTCATGGGAGTATTCTTTATTTCAATAACTCAGAAAGGTGACTTTGGCAAGAGAATCACAGCTGACAGCAAAGCAATGACTATGGCGGTGTGATTAGTAGAGGCTGCAGGCTACAGAAGGCCTGTCTGAGCATTTACCACTGTCATCACACTGATGCTGGCCTCTACTAGGGACTGACATTGGTCGGAAAAGAGGATGCAGTTCAGCAATAGTAAGCACTATAGAATCTGTCTGTATTGTAATAGTCAAAGATATGCTAATTAATTAAAAGAATTGTTACTGTGAACCTGCTTAGCCTAAGCAAGTCTTTCTCCCATGTCCTCCCCTAGCACACAGATGTATTTTAATAAAGCTTTAAGGCACAAATGAAATAAAAAGCTGAAGTGATCTAGATAAATCCATTCCCCAAACCCAAAGCAATTAATTAACTGAAAGAAAAACATCATTTAATCTTGAATTATTTGGATAAGTGACTCTGTAATTTATTTTGCATGAATGGGCAAAACTTAATGGCTATTTCAGTGTATACCAGTACTTAAGCAGACTGACAAAATAAAACTTTTCAATCAAGTTAATGGAGAGGAGGGGATAAGAAATTAACATGAACAACAGCAACAAAACCATCAACTCAGATACTAAGTATTATCACACACCCTTCCAAATTCTGGCTGAAAAGAAATAATGATTTCTGTAATCCCCAGCAATGACTTTTGCAGGGGCAAGATTTCAAATAAACATCTATTTGCTTTAGGTGAGCTTCACTGAATCGGCCTTATTTGATTTCAGATCCTCCTAAGGGAAGAGATTTCAGGATTTCCTGGTTGTAAAATGGAAAAGAACATTTTGCTGAACTTGTATGACAGCATCGAAAGCATTAAAAGGGCAGATAATCACAGGTTCTTTGCCTGTTTACCAGAGCTTCTTTACCTCCTCAATCTACTTTATTTCCAAATGTCAGAGTAGTCTGAAACCTTTCAAAGATTTATAGACTGCAGAAGCAGAGGAAATATTAGGATAAATTCTTTAACTTTTGTGAAAGCTTTTAAGTAATTAACAGATGGGCTTTTGGAGTTGTTTCATAACACAGTACAGATACTCTGACAGGTACCGTGTGAAGGCTAAACATGGTTTAACAACAAAGGACATGAGGTCATCTCTCAATCTAGAAAGTCAGGGAAACTGCTCTTTCGAGTACTTGAGTCATAAATTAAAAAAAGAAAAAAAAATTGAATTTGTGAAAGGGAATAAAAATAATAAAAGATTTAGTTTATCAGTTAAAATCAAAATACTACACAATGAATGAAAATAGTAAATACAATCTCGGTTTTAAATATAATTTCTTTTCCAAACTCTACTTGGAAATTCTCTTATATTACAGAAAGAAGAAAAAAAATGTAGTTGCCATAATATTATTTATACAAAGCAACAAAAATGTGAGCAAATTATTTTCAGGCTTGTATTATAAAAATGTTTTCCAATATACTTAAAATACTAGTGCCAAATAGCTGAAACAAATATTTAAAAGCTCTTACCTTAGATATATAATAGACGAAATAGTTCTCACAGTAATAAATTAATTTTTTCTTTGTTATGCAAAACGCCTCAACCATAACTTCATGAAGAAATGTGAAGTGGTATGAAAATGATCTTACCTCATATTCAAAGTCCTCTGTTCTGTCTGCATCAGCAGGCAAGCTGGAAAGATACTCATTGTCCTCATAAAATTCACGCTCCATCGGATGAAGAGAATGGCAGCTATGGGGAATGTAGCAATATGATAGGAATGGATCAAAAGGCTTGTTCCCAAGATTAAAACTAATTTTAGAATTTCACTTTAGTTTTCACTGCTCGCCAATAAGACCTTTCGTGATCTAGCCTTTAAATGAACCACACCGCAGAAAGAGCAATTGCTTTTCTTTCTCGCCCTATATGAAGTCCATCAATTTGATTTTCTGAGAGAATACTAAGATAATGGCTCACGGTCAGAGCTTCATTCTCTGAAGGGGCAGATGTGCGACCTCCCCCGGCTGTGGTGCTATATTGATACTCTGGCCTCCTTCCATTCCATCGAATGGACTTGCTCCATGCATCGGTGTGTGGCATTTGAGACTGCAGTCTACCCAAAGGTGGGTATTTTATAACAAAGTACTCCCAATTTCCTAATTACAGCCTCAAACCGGTTCTGAAGTCTGATTTTAAACGCGCAGTCGGCCCTCCGTGTCCTTGGGTTCTGCATCCTAGTATTCAACCAACCGCGGATCAAAAAATCTAATCTTTAGTTTTATTCCCAACCTTGAGGCTATCCCAGCTACCTCGCAGGAGCCATGTGAGGGCCCAGTGGGTAGATGAATGTAAAGACAGACGTTTCCAGACGTGGTGGGCTCTGTACTGGGACAGTGGGGGGAAGAAGCGCGGTAGCACGTGAGTGCTGGTGAGTGTGGGGCAGGGGCCTGCTGACTGCAAGGGGCGCTTCAGGAGGGAGGAGGACGAGGAGGAGGATGAAGGCCATGGTACCGTGGTAGGAGTGATGCTCTGCCTCCTCGACGTAAATGGCACTGTGTATGCCAACCTCCCACCAGCCTCTGTCTCTCTGTTAAGCAACTTAATCCTGGCGTAGACAAATAAAGTTGTTATCTGTACCCCCTCCCCCCAAAAAATCGAATCTGAGGTTGGTTGAATCCTTGGATGCGGAACCCGTGGATGTGCAGGTAGGGTGGGCACTGTGTTTTTCAGATTGTAAATTGTACTCACATTGCCCCCATTTCTTAAGATTTCCTTCCTCATTCTCCCTCATAACCCACATCTTTCCCTCTTTGATAAAGGGCATGTCCACAAATCTTAAAGAACGTTCATGGTGGTAACTCACTGGAAACTCCTATAAGCCACAGGTTTTCATAATCCCTTTAGAAAATTTCTCAGGACAAAGAGAACTGATGGAGTAAAGGAAATGAAGAGGACCCAAGGCATTGTATATTACTTCTATGCATCCTTTAACTTTTGGGAAATGTTTTACATAATTTATAGAAGTGCTTTCAAATTGCTATATGCCATGATAGAGACACTATACATTATACAATATGAAAGCTAAGCACAGTTGAACAGCAAAGGGCATGAGGTCCTCTATGAGAATTTCCAAGTCAGTGAAAAAGCCTAAGTGCAATTAACCAAGTTGGTTTCAGGTGAGACCTCTAAGCCCGGCCATTTTGGACATTATGAAAAAACTGGAGTTAGTAGCATAAATTAGTCCCCTCATCACTAGCTGAAATGCCAGAGAGGTTCATCCTGGTGCCCTCACACAGTCAGTGTAAATATTCTACCAGCCTCTTATCACTATACTCTAATATTCTCTAATTTTCATGCAAATAGCAAAAGCAGTACAGGTAGTATCTTGCTTGCTGGTCTAACAGGTGAACGCTCCTAGCTTAAAGCTGGACTGGCTTTTTTTTAACTTTTTATTTTATATTGGAGTATATTTGATTAACAACGTTGTGTTAATTTCAGGTGTACAGCAAAGTGATTCAATTATACATATACATGTATCTATTCTTTTTCAAATTCTTTTCCCATTTAGGTTATTACATAATATAAGCAGAGTTCCCTGTTGAGAAGCCCATTTGGGCTGGTAAAACATCAGAGCCTGCTGTTTGGGGCATCTGATGTGTTTCCCTGGTCTTTGACTTAGTAAGTAGGAAGCCCTGCTGTGAAGAACACCTTATTAATTCAGTAAGCATTTACCAAGTATCTACCAGATACCAGGCCCTATGCCAATTGCTGAAAATCGGTTGGTGTCTTTTTAATTGGGTAGAGCAGCAAAGTGGGAATTTTAATATAGTGAGATAATTAAGGGGAAAATAGAGACACTATGAGAGTACCTACTACAGTCCTAAGAAGTCTGCTAGAAGAGGTTACCTTTCAGCTATGATCTGCAGGACTTGGGAAGAGGACACAGCATACTGGTTAAGGGAGTGGGCAGTGGAGTCAGACCTCTTGGGCTCAGGAGCCTGGCCCTATTGCTTCCTTGTTGTATGACCTTGCCGATTACTTAACATTTGTTTCCTCATCTGTGACATGGGGATGATAATAATATAATGTACTCCCTCAGAATGTTTTTATGAGGAGTAAATGAGTTAATAATTGTAAAACACTTGGAATACTCCCTAAAACATGTTAAGTTAGCTAATAAATGTTAACTATTATTCATTCAAGAAAGTATTTATTGGATGGCTACTCTGTCACACTGTACTAATGAATATTGTATATTTGTTTGCTTGTGTATTTTTCATCTCCCCTGTAGAATATAAGCTCCAGGAGGCAGTGGCTTTATTTTTTGTTCCCAGTTTTATGCCCAGTACCTAGTACCAGTGCCTGACACAAGGGGCTATTTAATAAGTAAGGGATAGATGACTAGAATCGTAGGTCAGACAAACAGATCCCCTGCCCTCCTGGAACTTGAAGTTTCAAAGAGTGGTTTCCAAAGCATGGCTGCCCATTAAAATTGCCTAGGGAAATTTTTGAAAAATTCGAATGCCTGGGTTTTGGCCTGAGGTGGGATTGATCTGGGCATTGCATTGATATTGCTTTTCAAAGTTCCCAGGTGATTCTAATGTACACGTGTGAACCACTGAGATGGACTTAACAGAAGCTACTAAAGGGCAGGCGGGTGTCATGACCAAGTGTACATTTTACTAAATGGAGCATGGATTGCAGTAGGCAATGAAAATGCAGGCTAAAGAGACTACTGCTCTTATAAATCAAGCTCTCACTAATGTTTGAATATTTGCTTAAAAGTTCACAGAACAAAGTGTGTGGAGCAAAACAGACTTCCAAAGCTGCAAGGGTAGCATTATTAGAATAAACTATCTCTAACTGCCTTTAACTCAGGTAAAAATTGAAAAGAAATATTCCTTTAATAACTCCTTATTTTGTAGCTCTATACTTCCTCTCGGACAGCCAGGATCTTTGGTTCACGTCTCAATATATCAGGTAATTGCTTCCTTTGGAGAATTGCACTTTAATAAATTTCCTAGCTTCTCCTTTAAAGAAGAGAAAAGCTAAAGAGAAAAGGAGAGAGAGGCAACCCACAGAGAAGAATAT
The DNA here is from genome assembly GCF_965194825.1 of Balaenoptera physalus. Lineage (NCBI taxonomy): Eukaryota > Metazoa > Chordata > Mammalia > Artiodactyla > Balaenopteridae > Balaenoptera > Balaenoptera physalus. Next base: position 72,396,085 of record NC_138892.1, read on the forward strand.
AGTGCCAACATGCCACTTCTGGGTCTGTCTTAACAAGGTTTTTGGCAGCTTCGGTGAGAAAAGCTATTTCCCTGACCAGTGCTCATGAGCTGTGTGAGGCTTGTGATGACTGGAAATATGAAGATGAACTAATCAGAGCCAGACTTCTTCACTCATCATCTCAGCAAGTATGATTCCTGAGCTGAAACAACCGTGCAGGTCAGGAAAAGCAAGAGCAGGACAGCTGAGAACTAATTGGATGGAGACACAGTTACAGACACTTTCCAAACAGAACTGAGAGCTTGTCTCCACAATTGTCAACTTGCTACAGTGACTGTTTCTTCCCAACACCTACTTTCAATGACGAATGACAACAAATAGGGCTTTGGGAGAAATGACAGAAAAATACCTGTCTGAGAGTAGAAATGGACAGATGTCGGGCACTGGAGGGGTGGGTGGCCTAAGTTTGGCCAGGGCCATGATATGTTCAAAGGTGATGTCCGTCTGAGTGCTGGCGTTCACGAGCCTCACTTCTGGGGCCGTCCCATAGGCTGGTTTACTAAGAGGTGTTCGCCTTAGCACCTGGACCACAATGGGCTCCTTGGCATTTCGAAAAGCTTCCACTGCCTCTTCATGGGTGGCCTTTGAGAGATCCTTCCCATTGACCTGCAAAGATAAAAGGACATTGCTCATCTCAGAGGAAAGAACAGAGAGGCTGTCATGATAGATTAAAAAAAAGTGGGCAGGGGAGGCTTAAACCAGCTCTGCTATGAATTTTGTAAAGGAATATTTAATCAGACATTGACATTTATTGAACTCTTCACCAGCAGGAGAAAGTGAAGGAGACTAGGAAAACAATTATTTCTTACACCTTTAGGAAGCACATCATCAGAATTATTAGTAAAGATTTCAAAACTTAAGCAGCACACAAGCCTCAGAAAATGTTCAAAATCTTCAGCTAGGTAGAAATGTTAAGTATATCCTTTTTAAAAAATGATCTATCAATCTCTGGGTGGTATTTTCAATATTTAATCAGTCTTACTGACTTGAAATCTAATTTTGGGGGATATTGTCAAATTTCTTTCATATTCATCATTTTTATCCAAGACCAAATTATTGCTCATGTGCATATTATCCTAAATCCTTGCTATTCAAAGTGTGGTCCATAGGCCAGCAGCATAAGAGGTTAGAAATGGGGAATCCTTGGCCCTATCCCAGACCTACTAAATGAGAATTGGCATTTCAACAAGATTCCAGGTGATTTATATGCACGAGAAAGTAGCACTGCTCGAAAACACCTCTGAGTGAGTATACCATGTCCCTTGCTTCCTCGCCTGTTTTCATTTATACCAGTTTATGACTCTCCAGCGTAGCCCTGGACATGACAGAGGAAGAGGTGATGTTTTTCTTTGCCCTCCATCACTGTTTCTCAGTTGGGCCAACCACTGGCATTTGGGAGATAAAAATTATTCTTTTAGTGATACTCTCCCACACCTGCTTACTTAAGACCATTGATGTTCCCCCATATTTGTGGCACCCAAAACAGTCGCACTCTTTTCTGATCACCCTCTTGAGAGGCAGTACAGAGACTTCTCTCAAACTTATTTATTCCCCTAAATTTATTCCCCTAAAATAGGTCCTGATAACACAGCCTCTCAGTGGAAGTTGTATTTTCATAAAGGACTATAGAATCCTGAAAGAACTTCACAAATCCCACCCCAAATGAATCAATAATATTGGCTTTTGCAAATAGGAAGACATACTTGGGAGTACAGTACTGTGCTCAAAACCCCTGAAATTATACCATTTCTAGACAACTAAACTACCCGACTGTTGGTGAGGCTCTGATAACTGCTATGCACCAGTAAATCCTTAGAGATCCCTGGGTGCCTTCAAAAGAAGCAAAGGGAATCACTGAGTTGCAGCCAGAGAGTGATTGGCTGACATTCAAATGAGCACATTTTCTCTCCCTGAGTAGACAAAGAATATGTGCGTGCTCAAAGCAAATGTGGGGCATTTCAGGGTAAATGATACAATGCCAGGTAGAAATCATCATGTCATGTAGAGATAGGCTTAATGACCTGGAGGAGCTAATTTGCTCAATCGACCCTGAAAGAGTTCATGTGCCTTCAGAAATTGAGTAATTAAGTTTCCTCACCAGCACCATATGACCCAGTACAGTTCTTGAATAACTAGTAAGAAACATCAGTTGGAGATTTGGGTGTGTACCTACCAATGTGCACACTCACTAATCTGTGCATTTACTCTCTCATTCTTTTCTCCACGAACTAAACTTAAACATTCCCACTGAGTTTTGTCTGGCACACCTTGGAATGGCTTGATGACTTTGGGCATACAGGAGGGTGTGAACGCGGGACACCTACAGACCAGCATTCATTCCTTGAGCTGCTGTTGGATGACAGGCACTCTGGGCTGAGGCCACCACTCCTGAGGACCTGCAGTCAGCAAACGATAAGAGAAGTTCCAGAATGGAAACGCACAACCTAAAATCTGGCCTCTCATGATGAATAGCGTCATCCTCTGTGTCTCATATTGTGGTCAGTATTTATAAATTCCAGGGTTATGGGAGATGATCCAGTGGTAGATAATACTGCTCTGTCAGTATCTATGTGTTAGGGAAGAATTGCCCTTTTGTCCACACGTTTCCTGCTTCATGGTGTGCCTTCAACTTAGTGAATATTCACTCGCACAAGATTTCATACCCTTCCTTCTCTGAAAAGAACTCCTGGTCACAATCTGTTATCAACTATTTAAAATCTACTGGAATTATGTCAATAATGTTACCTTTTCCTATAAACCTTGCATCTGGAGTAACTCTTAACAATGGCAGAATGAAAGAGGACAGAGCCCTTTTTGAAGGAACTTCAAGCAGTATCTGAGGGTAAAGGGAAAATAATTTGTGGCCATGGTTTCTTCCAGTCATACATTAAATCCTACTAATGCATAAATTGTGTGTCATTAAATAATGAACAGACAAATGCCATTATTCTATTTCTTCCCCAAGGTGGCTCAGTACCTTGTCTACAATCTAGTCTTGATATTCCTCTGTTTCTTATTTGTTTTAGTGATCTTCAAAGCAAGAATAATTTTTAAAAAGTGAGTTCCTTACCAATAATGATTATTTATTTTATGTTCCTATAAGGTAAATAAGATTATTTTTGCAAAGTTCAGAAAAGTATAAAAATTTCTGCAGAAACATAAAAATTGCTGGAGAGTATTTTAGGCTGTGAAATTATTAGTTCTCATTGTAATGCTTAGTATATGCAGATATTAGCTTTCATACAGCAAGATCAATAGCTATTGATTCTAAGAACTGTACATTCATTCATTTACAATCATGGCATTTATATGCAAATTTCATTTTTTTTCCTTTAAGAGAATCAAATACAGTCTTAAAAAAGGACAGTCAATATAATCTCAAGTATCTTACTTCCCCATTGGGAACGCTCTTTCCTTCCAGTTATCATGCAGCTGACCTCTATTTTCATAAGCTATTTAATATCTCTCGAAGTAAAGAAGTCTATGACCTTTAAAGGCTCTGCTGCCCCATGTGATCCCTTAGAAAATGTAACCACTGATGATACAAAACACTTTTTTTTTCACTTCACTTGAAGTTCATCAACATACTGTTAGCCTACCAAAAGGTCACCCTTTTATAAATTATGCCTTTCACAACAGAAAAAAAGATTAGCTTTAATTGGGATTTTCTGGCAGATGCTTTGCTCAGTGATCATCAGTTTCAGCTAGGGAGAAGAATAATGTTGGAAGAATACCTGAGGTTTTAATCCTATAGAAAAATTCTGTAGTAAACTAACAAATAAATGAATAGCAAAACTTTGTTTTTTTCCAGATGGTTAGATCCTAAACCAACAAGGTATTTGGTATTTCATGGTGCCATATCCTTATCATTCTTGTTTATTTTCCATCATATTCTCTCCGTCCCTCCCTTTACTCTGCCTTCCCTCTTCCTTCCTCTCTGTCTCAATCTTGGTTTTGTATGGACAACATATGTGAAATGAAACTGGAGAAGGAGAAGCCGTCTATTAAATGTGTTCCAGTTAATACAGGTAGTTAAGAGTGTCGATCCAAACTGTTCTAGGTGCCTAGTAAACAGAAGGAAGCAGAAGTGCTGGAAGTTGATTTTCAGGAGAAAAAAACTGGATGAAGAGTGCTGGGAGCAAAATTGATGGGAGGAAATGAAAGGTAATTTGAAAATTAAAAAAGATATACCAATGTATTATGGGGTGTGCTTTGAAGTGTACATGCGGAAGGGTTTCAAGGAGCCTGGTGATTTGATTTAAGCAGGGTGTAGAGAACAAGACCTTTTTCTAAAGTGGTTGTTAAGTGGAATGAGTGAGAGGTTAGAGCGTCATAATAAACAAGAGAAGTATATGAGATAATTCCCTCTATTACTCTAACATCTGCTTTTTGAGAACTGTGGCCAAAACTGATTTGGTTCTAAAGCTACCTAGCAACTAGAGTATAACTGAAAAGACTCATGTGATTGCTGTTTGATAAGAGGCTTGCAGCCCCAGAGTGGGGTGACTGGACTCTGAAATGGTGATTAAGTCACCTGATTTGAGGTAAATGAGAAATCAGGTACATTATTGATAAAGAGGTTATCAGAATTGGTAACAGCATAAAAGAAGAAAGGAAGATGCCAATGATAGAAGTTGAGGAGAAATAGAGACATGTGGTTAGCCTCATAAAAACTAGATTTGGGATTGGAAGCAAGTGGAAAGAGTAGCCTTAATCATGCCAAACTTGAAGCAGTTCTAAGACATTCAGATAAACTAACAAATAAACAGATGATAAGTGACTAAAAGAAGAACTAATCATGGGAAACCATTTCCAGAGAAGGTCTTCCTCTCAACCCTGCACTTACTTTAACTACTAAGTTGATAAGTTGAAAAATATACACATTTTTACTGCTATGAAAAAAGTATCTTGTTTCTAAAAAATTATTTTCCATTTTATTGATAGAGAGAAGTGAATAGGAGAAAACTAGTAACTTTTCAGCAGTTAATGCAAAAAAAGTATGAATACATTTGTTGTGGCAGATGGGCTAATTAATCCATAAGCAACTTGTGAATGTTAAATAAAGAATATAGCTTTTCATATGTAAACCAAATCATAGCATCATTTGATGAAGCTTCTGTTTAATGAACAATCAATTTACCCTTTGGGATAAATCGCAAAATCTGAGCTACTTTTCAACAACCTCCCCGGTGTGACTGGTGACCTCAGCTTGGATATGAGCTCCTCTACTTGGATTAGTCCTCCAAATCCACACACATGCAAAATTTTCTTGAGTATCAGAAAGCAAACAGGCTTTTCTCTTTTCCTTTTGAAGTGCAAACAAGTGCATAAATGACCAAGTCACCCTGGTGAGGTTCCATTTCCAGAGTTAGCTGTTTGGAATGATTAGGGTTTCCAAACCTCCGTGCCTCTTATAAAAAATAAGGGTGTTTAAGCATCTCTGCCTTTCATGGGAGAATACATATGGGAATACTCAATAGAAGAAGTATAGAATACCAAGGATTATGTACAATTTCAAGTTGAAAATAAGCAAGCATAAAACACTTGAATATTGTTTTTTTAATGTTTATAAAACTTTATTGTTTCATTCATTCACTTATTTTCAGCTTTATGGAGGTATAGATGACAAAATTCTAAGATATTTAATATGTACATGGTGGTGATTTGATATATGTATATATTGTGAAAGGATTCCAAACAACTAGTTAATTAACATACATTAATTATCACTTCAATTAATTACTTAAGTTTTATTTAGGTGAGAACATTTATGTTCTACTCGTTTAGCGAATTTCAATTCTATAATACAGTGTTATCAACTACAGTCCCATGTTTTACATTAGATCCTCAGACCTGAGTATTGTAATTCTGATTGGGCATGACAGTTTACAAGAACTCCCACCCTCATGAATAACTGTGAAATTAATTTTGATTAGAGTCCCTCTGTGAATGCTGATCAAATTCTCTACTTGATAATTACAAAGGTGTTGTAAAAACATGGCCTAATAACAGTTTATGTAAGGAAGAAGCAATATTTAAATTGCTACTAAAATGTTTGGTATGAAAGGAATTTAAAATACTCTGAACTCTATATTCGTGAAAACACTTGTCATATACAATCTATAAAACAATTTTAAGGAACTAAAGCATATTGCTTTTTTCTAAACTTGGTATGCTTGATTCTAGGTGGACATGTTATGTAAATTGAGGACAGCACAACATAAAAAAATATTTATAGTAAAAAGAACTCACAGAATAGGAATTGTGCAAAATGTTATGGAGAAAACCTGGTGAGAGATTGACTAAAATTAATTTTGACCATTTTAAAAACATTATCAATGAACAAAACAATCACTGGTAGGTTTGTGATAATCACATAATTTTAGAAGTTGAGAAGGTAAGAAATGTAAACCAAAAAGTCTGCGTAGTTCAGTGTTCTTTTGCCAGTGCTGTTACTAGATTTTGGGAAGAGAATGGTAATTATCACACAGGATCTAATGAGCAGACTTACTCAGAAGTGATCCTGGGGCTCCTTCTGGCTTGTCTGGACTACAGGGTTGCTAGCTTCATTTTCCTGGTGTGTGGGGTGTTGCAGCTTCCCTTGAGCTCCAAAGGCCCCCAGTGCTGTGTAGCTGGCTTTCCCAGAGAACTGGAAATAACTGACTTCTAACTCAGACAGCCTGAACCTTCTGTGTTTCCTTACTGACAGTGTGCCTATAAGAGAACAACAGTGGGGTGGGGTCCCTCCACTGGAATACAGACCCAGTGCATGTCCAACAGTTTCTGGTCCCCTCTGTGCTGCTGACTCCTGATTTGCATGTTCCCCCAACAGAGACTGTAACCTAACCTATAACTCGTGACATTGTAGGATTTGCCCTTACGGACCCTGTGTGACATAATACACATTTACAACCTAAAGAATTGAATTTATTCAAAATGCTTCCATATGTAACATTAATGAATTGCAGACTTCAATGAGATATTTTAAAAGCCTAATATTACATTTAGTTAATTGATTGTGACACTGTGAGGTCACTATGGTAGGACAGTATACTGTTTCCTGGTCCCTTTCATAGTACATTTTGATGGCAAGGTGTTCCCAAATGCAAGCAAGATTCATCTTCAACTTTTCTTATTAAGATGTTATAGACCCGTTATTTGTGAATTTGTCAGAGCTGTTCTTGAACCAATTTATAATTTTGGTTATAGGAAATCTTGGGGATGCATCTTTCATAATTGCTTTTCCCCCTATAATCTTTTCTCTGTCTTAATTTTTGTATCCCTTCTTCTGTATTTTGTTTCTGTCTTTATTCTCATTGCCACACTTCTCTTCCAAGCTTTCCCATTTGGGATTTAACAAATCTGAAGAGTGGTTTTCTATATGAATTATTCCTGTTATTAAGGAACAGGTTATGATAGTTTTGATTCTTACTGGGGGAAATAAATTAAAATATATACAACATAGTTTTATTTACCTCATTATAAATGAATTTATTTTCCCTCCCCTCAATGAAAGAAATGGAAGCTTCTACTTTTTGGCACATGAGCTGGTGTTTCTTGGTTAGTCCCTGAGATCCACAGTCTACTCTTTTCTACCCAGCTCTGTATACCCTGGGATGCTGATAACGTATTCCATGTCACCAGGCTCCCTTGCTTTACGTCTTTTGTTTGGTTTGGCCAATAGTAGGAGAAGTAATGTTCTGTCTTTATCCAGCCCCTCCCCACCTGGCTTTCAGGATGGCAGCTCTTGCCAGGTTTGGTTCGCACCCTGGCTTGCATTCCTCCTTCATGTCTGCGGGTAGAAAGGAGTTTCCTTTCTATTGCTACTCCCTGTGTTTGTTCTCTTAGCTCTGCTCATATCTCTGTAAGTGTTCCTTCATACAGCCTTCTTCAATGAAACCCTCTGAGTGTGCCTTCTGTTTCCTTCTGACTAACTAGACATGAAACTCCTCTGATTTAAACAATAACAAAAATATGGTAAAAGCTAAAATTTACCACCTTTGCAAATTAACTTTACTATCAAAATGAGTTGCATTGAAAAATACAATTTCTAGTTTCTCAGATTCAGCAAAAGTCACACATTTTTAAGGGAGAACTAAAAATATAACTTTTATTGGATCATATAACAGATGTAAAGTATTTGTATATTATATGTATACAGTTATTTTGTAGACAGTCCCTCAGTTTGTCTTTGTCTAGTGTTGCTTCTTGATTAGATTCATGTTGTATACATTTGTCAGCAAGGCCTAGAAGTGTCTTTCTCAGTCTATTCTACCGGGAAGCAATGGATTTTCCCTTTTTTATAAAATTGTTATTGGAGTACAGTTGATTTACAATGTTGTATTAGTTTCAGGTGTACAGCAAAGTGAATCAGTTATATATATACCTATATCCACTCTTAGATTCTTTTCTCATATAGGCCATTACAAAGTATGGAGTTCCCTGTGCTATACAGTAGGTCCTTATTAGTTATCTATTATTTATATAGTAGTGTATATATGTCTATCCTAATCTTCCAGTTTATTCCTCCCCCACCTTACCCCCTGGTAAACATAAGTTTGTTTTCTACATCTGTAACTCTATTTCTGTTTTGTAGATAAGTTCATTAGTACCCTTTTATTAGATTCCACATTATTGGTGATATTAACCTTTATGACTTGATGAGACAGAGAGAGGGAGCAAGAGATGGGGTGGGGAGGAGAGGAGGGAGAGAGAATGAATCTAAAGTACACATAAGAGGTTAATGTTAAATTTTAAAATGTTAAAATTCTAGACAAATGTATTTGAGAATTCTTTGTACTACTCATAACTTTTTGATGAGACTGAAGTTACATGAAAATAAAATGTCTCAAAATATTGTTATATTGTTATTAGCTACAAATGGATTTATGCTATAATCATTTAGAGTTAGCAAATAAGAAACTGATGGATACCAGGCTTCCTACAGAGTTTGTTTCTGTGTTTGCATATCTTTAAGAGGAATAAATTCTTACTCTGAACTGAATATCTTTTTTCTTGGGCACACACACACATACACACACAGACACACACACACCCCTACAGCGAAAAACACAGATTGCTATCACCAACTTTATCATTGTCATAACAATTCATCTACTGAGTATCACCTGAAATCCTGTTCTCCTCCAAGCTGAGCTATTTAAAAAGATAGATGACTGCCTTCTGGCTAATTGTAGGAGTTCTTTCATTACTATAAAAAGACTTTTTATATCTCAAGTGACTCTATAAGCAGTGAATAATGACTTGAAGTCTTTGGAGAAGAGTCCACTGATGAAATGGTAGGATAACAACTACTTACTGACCTTTTACTTCCTAAGATAATACTAAGCTGATGTAGTTGATTATTAATAAACCTATCCATTGAGCTTTGACACATCAGATCCAAGTATGTTAAACTTAATGAGAAATTCTGATGAAGACATAAAATTTCCTACAGCAGGCTTAAGGGTGTAAAGACATAAGGCATATATAGGGCAAAGGCTGTTAAAATGAACTCAAATTGTTTCATTGGGTAGAAACTTCATTGTAATTAAATAACCCAGATTTTCTTAAAAAATTACTATAAACAGCATCAGCAACTGAGGATTCGAACAGAGCTATTCATCTTTCATGTTCCCTGAACAAGAGAAAATATGCTCTTAGTGCTTGCACAAGATCTCTTGGTCCCATTTTTGTGATAAGAGCATATATGGATATCAAGAACATAACTTTGGATCTCAGCCACACTAGCACAGTGCCAAAGAAGTGCTAAAAGTAACTATCAGTTAAATGAAAGGAATATTAGTACTCCACATAGTTACTAATGAGGGATGAGATAGTGAATTATTTGTAACAGGGCATCAGTCATGACAACATCAAAGATGCTGAGGACATCTTCACCGGAGGTTTGCTGTCCCCTATCTGTAAGAGTGGTCTAATGCTTAGCTATTTAAATGCTTCTGTGAAACAAACATTAAATGACAAGAAGCTGACTGTTTTGTTTAGTACTGTAGTTTAAGGGCCCCAAACATGCTTGGCACGTACTTGACACTCAAAAAAATGTGTTAAATAAATTTTCATAGATTTCTCTATCAAGATTCATGTTAAAAGAAATGTGATTGGATTTGTCATTAAAGTTACTTGTGTTTATGTGCAAACTACATGCCTTTCACTGCCCAGTTCTATTTTGTAGCCCAGTTATCCATATTATTCCTTTTACTTAAATCTACCGTAAAAATGGATTTGAGTGACAAGGAAAGGTATCAGCTGCTCTGCTCAAGAGCCCCACCCACCATTCAGTGTTATAGTACAAAAGAACAAGGACGTGGGAATCATTCAGGACTGGGGTCTGAACATCGTTCTCAATATCAGTTGTGTGGTTTTGAGTAAGTTGTGTAAACTCTCTGAGCCTCAGTTAATTCATCTGGAACAGGAGATGATAATACCCACCAGAGAGTTGCGGATGGGATCACATAAATAATACAGCTAAGGCAGCTGACATGCTATGATGTTGATTCATGCTTCCTTCCTTCCCTCCCTTCCTTCCTGAGTAACTCTTGAGTGACAGAGACCGGGTGATTCTCTGGGGATAGAAGATAATACCTGTGCTTAAAGGCCTGGCAGCAATAATGACAATACTACCGGTTAGCACTGAACATTCCTCACAAAATGCCAGGAGCTGAGCAAAGTCCTTGGCCTTTACTATCTTGTTCACACCCAAGAACAGTTGTGTGAGGTAAGAACTTTATCCCCAACTGAAAGCTGTGGAAGCTGAAGAGCAGAAGGTATAAGGCAAGGCACCTGCTCTCACAATCTTCTAGGACAAAACAACATACACATCTGTAATTGTAAGCAAACTTGTAAAGAGCTGACATAAAGGTACTAATAGAGTGCTATGGAAGCTCCAAGGGCCAACTATACTTGGGAGTATTGTGATTTGACTCCAGGATTTGACATTTGGTGTGGTCTTAAAAGATGCAGAGTTTCATAAGTTGCAAAGATGAGAGTAAGGAAGGGAATCCCAGGGCAAAGGTGTAAACGAGAAAGTGCTCTGGGAACCGGTAAGATATGTGGTGTGACTGAGTACAGAGGCATTTGGCTAAGTGCAGGACAAAGAGGCTGGAAAGGAGGCTTTGACAAGATCCCAGTGTCTTCAATGGGCCATGGTCAAAGGTAAGGTAAGGTAAGGTCAAACATTTCCTTGTTTTCATTAGCCTCCGGAGGGGATGTGTTAATTTCTTCCTTCCTGCAGTCATTCACAGGTGAGCCTGGTCAGGATGTTCCCTGTAAGCTAAACAACACCTTTCATCTGAAAGGTAGCATGGTCTCATTTGGGTTTGGGGAAGGTAACTCTGAAGTCTATGGTGAGAAGTAACTAAATGAAAGCAAGGAAACCATTTAGGAAGTTACTTGGAGAGAATGATCAGTGCCTGAATCAAAATGGGGACAGTGTGGATGGTCCAAATGAAGGAGGATGGATAGGGCTGTAAAATGGTACTCTGATACTCTCATTCATGCATATTCCAATGGGACCTATCAGAGTGGCAGATTTTCTACTCCAATTGACTAAATCTACTCTGTAAAGAAATGCATGCTGTAGAAGTTGATTTTTCAAGTATAAAGGTATAAAGGCATTCTAAGTAGATGTTGTTCATCTCCTATGGACTTATATTTTCAGTGATTATTGTAGAAATCAAAAACTACTCTTCCAATGTTCTGAAACTGCCCTTCTGCTTAGTACCCACCTAGCAAAGTGGGTAACTCTCCCACTATAAACACCATACACACTCACTCTCTTTCTCTCTCTCTCTCTCACACACACACTCATATAAACTCACAAACTCACACACATACAAACACTTTTATGCTTTCTACGGTCTTCCACCTGAATCATTTATAGCTTTGTGTGGGATATAAACTTAGAAAGATATTTTACCCAAGTGGATATATAGGAGTTTTAGAACATGGGGATTAACACAAGAAAGTGGAACTTGTATGATATATAACTGCCTCTTCACTACCAGCATCTCTAACCTAGTGCTGGGAAGATGAAAGGTTTTTCATACTAGTTTGAAAGGATAGGACAAAAATCTGAACAAACAACTGATGACATGAAACTACGGTAAAAAGGGAATTTCCCCAGGGAAATTCACAAGCTTTTATATCCACAAGTAAAGCCACCTGAATTTGTGCCCATAACCTTCCTAACACCATGCTTCCAAATTCCTCAAATTCATGAACTTTGAAAAGTAATATTTTCTTCTATATTTATAAAAAAATAGATAGCTGCCTGAGGCAAAAGACGAAGTAAATGCATTTAAAATAGCAACCGATACTATTTTATATAAAATAGCTGGAATTTGCCCCAGTAATTTCATTAACTTCGTTGTCTCTATGTGTACCTTGAAATGGATAATAAAGATAATAACAATAATAAAAATTTGTTGAGTGCTTACTGTGTGCTGCATACTCCACTCAGTACTCTCTGCTCCTAGAGGTGAAGGAATTATTATTAAACTCATCCTCTAGATAAAGAAACTAAACTTTAACAGCTTAAGCAATTTCCACAAGATCACATAGTTCCTGAGTGAAAAAAAAAAAATCCCAAGATTTTTCTTAAAATTCCTATTAATTCTTTTTACACATCAATAGAAGTACAGAGGCTCTAAAAACTGGACAAGAGGATTGGTGGGTTTATTCTTCTATTTTCTTTTAGTAAATAATTCATAAGACTACAATTAAGTAATCAACTGTAGGCAGTCACGGGTGTAGATAATTGTCTCAACATCTGTCCCTAGGACAAGAAAACTCCAGTCGAACAGTGAAAAAAATGTTTCTGTAAAATGAATAGTTTAGACAAGATGCTATTCAAAGACCTTCACAGTCCTAAGAAAATCTATAAAAGTATACATATGCATGAATATGCACTATTCTTATGCAACACTGAAGTCATTTAAAACTTTGTTCAAAAGAATCCCCCACCCATTTGTTTTCTATAAGCAAATCAAGTAAAGCTCAGACAGACATGAAGGTGACTCAAGGACCCATCAATCTGTCATTGAACTTTTACCTTGAGATGCCCAGTTCAAGGCCCAGCCTCGCACAGGTGTGACACAGTTTTGTTACTACCTCACAGCAGTTCAGTGGCCCACTGAGGTGTGATGGATAAAGTTGCCAGAGAAAAGACCACCTGGGTTCTCTTGTGTTTTTACCTCAGTGGACATATTACAGGAAGTGGTTCACACAGAAAGAACTTCTCCAAAACAGCAACTGGACTGTATGAAAAACTGAAACCAACTCAAGGCTTTGGGTCTCTCTAGTGGCATGCATGTAAAATTAGACAACAGTATTTGGGGGCACTTTTTGAAAACTGTGTTTTACACGGCCCTATCTCTCCTTCAAGAAGCAAATAAGACTAAGGACCAGAGCGAATGTAATTGCAGATAGAGTCATTATATTCTTAAATTTAACCTGCCACAAACATTTTTCTGTACTAACACTGTTGATTTTTATTTTGCTCTGTTTGGAAGAGTGGGGAAGACGGGCATATTTTTGTAATTTTAGTTCCTTCAAACAATTAACATATGTACGATTTTCAAATAATTTTCAGCAGATAAAACAATCCTGCCAAGGCCTGGTAAAAAGCTCTCCATTGTTTCATGTCTGCACAAATTACACTGCATCTCCAATGATTTTATGTACATTTAATCACTAAAGATTAATTACATGGCATACGGAAACCAGTGAAACACTGAAGAGATAACTTCAGTCTAAGTGCACATGCAACTGACTTGCGGCTTTTTAAAACAATTTTAATTAAAAGTACTAGAAGAATCATCGGGCTGAAAATATTAGGAGCTCTGGGATGGATGAGCTTAGCATAGCTAATTAATTGTATATTTAATCAAAGCAGCATTTGGCTGTAATTAATAATCTATTTTCCTCTGGTAATAAATATTGTAGTTCTGTAAAAACAGAGTTTATAATTTCCAGAATGCCATATGCACGGAAGAGTGGGACAGAAACAAGCATTTCCACACCAGCTTTCGAGCTGAGCTTGATTTTGTTTATTTAGAGAGGATGTTGTCTATATCTTTTTCATTCGTTTTAAATGTCATCTTGCAGTAGCAGCTTACAAATAGCTATCCCAGAGTGACTTGGACATTTCAAAGGTGTAAAGAATAATCCAAAAGGAGTGACTAGTAGAATGCTAAATGAAGTCTGATTTTCTTGCACCACAAAGATCTCATATTTGAGAGAACTTGAAGTACTTCCACTTTAATATGACTGCTAGGCTGGTGAAACTCAGCATTAAACAGTTCCTTCCCTTCATTTCGTTTTAAATGGCAGAGCGGGACTCAGAGATTTCTACCACCTGCATCCCAGTAAAATGCTCAAATCACAGAGCCAAGTTGAAACACCCTTTCCTTATGATAGATTTTACTCTGAGTGCCACACACACACACACACACACACACACACACACACACACACATTCCTCTCTGCTCTTCAAGATTCCCTGCTAAGCATAGTATATTTTTGTTCTTATGACCCTTTCATTAATTTGGGGGAGAGAAACTCTCTAATAGTCACATGCTTTGCATATGACCTAAGATTTCTTTCTTCTTGCAAGCGAGATATAAATTCCAAGAGTTTTGCATAAGTAAGGAGATAACATAAAAATTAATCTTAGATGATGGGTTTTTCCTATCTTTTAAAGATGTTTTAATATGTGAAAATTAATTATCAGTTTGCCATTACTGTTTCATATTTTTAAGATTTTAATGGTAGCATGTAGGAGTTACGGGTGGTTGAATAAATAAATCTTTAACTTAAAAAGCATCTTTTAACATCACGGAGAACACACATTTTTGTATGCATCTGATACAATTGCTTGATACACTAATCAATTCATAGCATACATTCCATTTTTCTGGGGGTTATGTGGTTTTCATATGAATATGTATGAATGAAACAGATATGAATTAGATAATTAAAATTATATCAAGTGAAAATATCTTTATTCAGTCTCTAGTGGGCATTAATAAACATCTAGGAACCAGACCAAGAGAATAAAGTGCAGAGGTAAAAATTTGCCTGTCTCCTGAGGGCCACCATTAATATCATATGATCAAAAGTAGCTCTTATTAAATACATGAAGATGCCTTCAGGGCCTAATCAGTTTATAGTATAACATGCAATTTCTAAAGAGAACAAAAGTGTTAAAGACAATTTTAAAAAACTGCACAGGTAGCCTTTTCCTTTTAGAATTAGGACTAGTTGGCGACTCGTGACACAGGCTATCCCAATGTCCCACTAAAATTATCTATGAAGGAACAGGGGAAAATAGTTCACTTGGACAGTGAAAGGCAGCATTATTCACTATTACTTTATTTGCCTCAATTTTCACTTACTGATTGAACCAACTTTCTCTGAGGATTCATATGGCACTGGGATAACTTAGGCATGTGGTGTGTATGTGTGTGTGAGTGAGCGTGTGTGTGTATGAGTTAAGAGTTACCCACTGGACACTCAGAAAAGTAAAGTGGCAGATGTGCTGTGCCATCTGGAGAGAAACCTCAAAGACCCCAGCCGCGCCCACACTCATCCTGGAATATTCTGTGCCCCTCAGAGTACAAAAGCCTACTCTGCTCTGTCCTGTTGGAACCTTCAGAAGATTATTCTAATAACTCAGACCTGAGGTTATGTACTATTAGGGTTGAGAAGATGAAACTTAAGAAATGCAATTTCACCAAGAGGTAGATGGTAGGAATTTCTTGAAATGTGTGGGGAGATTCGCAAAACAGAAGTTCAAAGTAGAGGATCTCAGAGGACAGACAATCCTAAAGACAGGGTCCTCAGGTGAACTCATGAGATGATGCTCCTGTGGGACTTTAACATCTTTTTTTTAGACTATATAAAGATGCCATATTTAAAAGTATTCTTCATTTTATGTGTATTCGTCATAAGTTATTTACTTTTCTTTAAACCTTCTTGTCATGAGAAGAGAGAAAGGGAAGGGAAAGGGAGGAAAGAGTGAAAGCAAGAGAGAACGAGAAAGAGAGAGAGAGGGAGAGAGAGGGAGAGGCCTGAGCCATACTTACATACTTAGCTGCTCTTTACGTCCAGTGCTGCACGTGACATCCTTGTAAAGAAGGGAAAGTACTATTTCCCTAACCCTAAACCTAACCCTAACCCTAACCCAGAGAAAGTACTATTTTGAGGGTTTAGGTTGCTTAAACAGTACATGACAAGATATTCATCAATGTGCCATTATAATGCACAAAGGCAAAGTAAAGTAAAGGGAAAAAGTATGACTGTTCAGCCCTAGGTTTGATTCCAAGCTTTGCCCCTTGGCAGCTGTGTGACTTCAGGTTGATCATATGACTTTTGTGAACTTTGGTTTCCCTATCTATATAACTGGGGATAATAATGCTGATCTCTAAAAGTTATGACAAAGCAATGAGAAAATAAATAAAACAACCAGTATGTGAGACAGAGTAGGAATTCAACAAAATATGGAAGTTATTTATATTATTTTCTTATCTTCATGGCATTCAAAAGGGTTCTCTATCCAATGTTTATCAGAGAGTGATAATTATGGCATGTATAGACATGTTGAGAAAGCATGCTCCAGAGATTTTTGGATGGTAAAAATTTAAAGAAGTAAAATGTTATACAGAGAGAGAGCATTGGATTAGTGGTCAGAAGACCTGAATCCTCATTCTAGACCATTTGTTACCAATGTACACTTGGAAAGTCACTTAAGCCCTCAAAACCTCAGTTTATTATAAGTTTCAAATACATGTGAAGTCAGTACAGATAAGTTAGTGCTTGATATTTGCAATCTATTTAGCAATTTATAAGTTAATTGCCTCACCAATATTTATCTCCCTACTCACAGGAGATTTAAAGATGATCCACATCTTAAATCGGAGGTAAATATTGGTTTAATTGATTTTTGCCAAGGTCATACAACAAGTGGGATTAAAGCCTGGGCTGGCTCTCAGCATTCTTGTTATGCCACCACGAGGCATCTCTCCTTCATTCTCAACCTGTTGCCTGGATTAGTTAATTAATCCCTGTACAGCATATAGGAAATGGTTGTTAATTTAAATCCAAATATTACATTCTTAGCAAAACTGCTTATCAAAGAAGGCAATGAAAACAAGAAGAGAGATTCTATTACTGATTTCCTAGTTCTGATAAGTATTTCTGAGTTAACTAGAAACCAGAGCACAGAACTATTGGCTGAACTGGGCCCTTGTGAAATGTACAATTTGATAACTTTTAGAAAGCCGAGGATCACGGTCAACTGATGTCACCATGACATTTTTACTAATTTCCTAAACTTATCAAATGACAGCTTCAGAAAGTTAAGAGTTCTGTTTAGAAGAAAAATCTCAGTAAAATATCCAAAATTTATGAAGTCTAAGTCTTTCAAAATAAAGTAAAATAACAAATTTAGTTTAAAGAATGGCGAGTTGACTTCCTCTTGTTGCTTAAACAGTGAGTAAATTGATGAGATTCCAAACAAGGAGGTAAGTTCCATTCACATCTACTGCTCCATTACCCCTGCAATTACTTTAATACAGGAAGCATGAGAGGAGCAGCTGGTGGAAATGATTTCCCAGGTGACTGGACTGCGGAATAGCACAATCGCCTTTGGGCTGGGCTTTCTCAACAGTGGTGCTGCTGGCATTTCAGGCTGGGGAATTCTTCCTCGTGGAAGCTTTCCTGTGCCTTAAAGACGATGAGCAGCATCCCCGGCCTCTACCCACTAGATGCTAATAGCATCACCCCTCCCACCACCACCACACGCACACCACCCATTGTGACAACCAAAAATGTCTCCTAGAGGGTGAGATCATGCCCAGTTGTAAGCTTCATTTTAATGACACTTTACTCCATTAAGGTTGAAGAATGCTGGCTCTAACAGACACCTGGGTTTATTATAAGAATGTTGAAACGCTGCTTAACATAGAAGTTGAAGGGCAGAAATTGACCTCTAGTTCATGGATTTTTAAAATTTTATAATGATATATAGTCATATTTTAAGGGGAAAAATTGACCTGGAAAATAACCTGAGTAAAATAGCAAGCAATAGTACTTATAAAAAGGTCTCTGGGACTTCCCTGGTGGTCCAGTGGTTTAGATTCTGTTCTTCCACTGCAAGGGGAATGGGTCTGATGATCTCTGGTCACGGATGTTTCACATGCCATGCCATGGGGCCCCAAAAAAAGGAGAGGGTGCTCTCATTATGTTCGTTTTTTTTCTGCCAGTCAAGAAAAGTTAAATGTGATTGTCAGGGTTCTTTCATCATGGTGTTGTCCTGGTATAGAGACCTAGAAGTTGTCACTTGTCCATCAGCTACTATATGTTGGATTCTTTGAGTTATCATTAAAGTGGTAAGATCACGCTTTGTTGGTGATGGCCAGATGACAAGGATCCCTGCATTCCAGGTGACCTGAAATATTTATTCCAACAAATATTGTGTTTCAATAATTTTTCATTATAGATTTTATTTTCTATATTTTATTCAATGTATAAGTTCCTCTAAACTTAAGTTTTCCACATCCTCCCCAAGTAGTGAGGCCCACATATGCTTGTAATATGTACCCTAATAAATAATAGCTTAAGCATTGTTAATATGAATTGAAAAATTGTTTGAGATTTCATGTACTCTTTTTAGAAATGCTCTGCTCCACATTGATGATCTGAACACTTCATGGCATTGCTGACTTGGGACAGGATTTAGGATGCTGGTTAAAGAAACGTGGAAGGGATAACAGAATGTACTTCTGCAGGACTAAAAGGCTGTGAAGCATCACCAGATTAACAATAATACCTGGTAACATTTACTATGGAAATAGTAGTTAACTATTTGGAGCCCTTGACATGACTATGTACTGTTTTTTTGGATGCTAATGGAAAGAAACATAGCTGACTCATTTTTTATTCATTCACTCATATATAATGCATTTCTTTCTAGATTTAAAAAGGCTGCATATGTATATATTTTCTAAAAGGCTACAAAAGTCAATTATTATGTTTACCCAACAAGGAACTACTTTTTCAACTTTAGAACTCCAATTTGAGAAAACGCTCACCTCTCAGCTAGGAGACATTTTCCATCTTACCTCATTAGGGTGGTTGAGCATGATATAGAAAAGGGTGATCAAGTGTGGCAAAACCTGTGCTCTGTCTACACTAGTTGCTTTCACTATAATTTTAATTACTAGATATCAGAGCTTCAAATATTTCTACTAGATATCAAGAGACAAGCCTTATAAATTAAAGAATATTGTTGGTATATAACCAAACATGTAAGTAGATATTTTGCATAATTAGTTAATTTTTGGAAACTAGCATATTTTTAGAGTTTACAATATTAAACATTTTAATACATATAGTTGAGGTTCCCTGCTTATAGTCTTTCAAGTTCTAGGCCTATTTAGAGTCAGTTACAGTAGAATAGAAGGCAAATGATGTTATTAAAACTCAAAGCTAACAATTATAATTTAAAATATAATTAGATGTTGAGACCTTTCTAGTGTGTAATGTTATACTCCTGTCATAGCACTGGGAATACTAATTAAAATGAAAAATTAGAAAATAATTTTCCTGAGTCTGTGATTAGTTTCCTCTTCCTTTTTTTCCCTTCAATTTTCATTCATGAATTCACAAAAAAGAAATTACTGAGCATCTGCCAAGTGCTAGACAGTTTTAGGCACTGAGGTAATATAAGTGAACAAGTCAGACAAAATCCCTGACCTCATGGAGCTGACATTTTAATGAAACAAGCATACAATAAATATAATAAATACCTCATCTACTTGTTAAGTGCTATGAAAAGATAATTATCTGTTACTTGCTAAGCAGAAAATAGAGCAGCACGCGGAGAATTGAGAGTGGGAGAGGGGAGTTGTAATTTTTCTTTCTGTGGTCCATGTAGGTCTCATTGAGAAGGTGCTGACGTTTGAACAGAGATCTAATTAAAAGAAAAAGGAATGCTCATGTGTCTATCTGGAGGAACGTGAGGAGAAAAACAGCCATTCCAAAGGCCCAGAGGAGGAAGCGTTCTGTGCATCTGTGGGCAGCAGAGAGGAAAGGAGACTGGAGAAGAGTGAGTGGGGAGAGGAGTGATGGCTGAACTCACAGTAACTGGACACATACTAGTCCACTGTATGGATGTGGCTTTGACTCTTGGTTGTCTTTCCGGGAAAGCTTTCCCCACTTTTCTTACTTTGGTTTCTTTTCCCTATTTTCATTCTCCAATTTCCCATCTTAGTCAATCTGCCGCCTTCACTCTCTGTCATCATGCATATTCTCCCAGCTGTTGCCTTTTCCTCCTATTGCCATTTCTCTTGCCATCTCCCGGTGGACTGTACATACAAATAATGAGGCCTCATTCGTTCATCTCTTACTCTGTGTCCAGCATGATGCATTAGATACAATCTTGTTTAATTCAATTTTTACAATTACTCTTTTAGATTACTGCACCTAAAAGTTACATATTTCTGCTTATGTTGCACAATAAAGATTCATAAGCAATAGGATTTGAACCTCAGTTGGGTTGATTCCAACTCTAAGATGTTTATCCTGTTTCTTCTGGCTTTTCTATCCCCAACTCAATTCAAGAAGTATTTCAAACGGTGGATTTAACAGAATAGGAGTCTTATCAAATTTATTTTTCAGTGTTAGAAGAGGCCTTGGAAGTCATACTGTCTAACCCCCCCTCAGTATCTGAATCTCTTTTATAGCATCTATGCCAAGTGGTCATCTAGGCTGTATATGAAAACTTTTGGCAATAAAGTATCAAAATGTTTTAAAAATAGCACTATGTTATAACATAGGTCCACGCTATTCCATTGTTTTGCCTTACATAAAACTGGAAACTATTGGCTGTGATTTTTCACATATTAATATTGAAAAGTTACCATTTCCTTTTAGTTTTCTCTTCTTTCTTCTAAATGGTATTTCGTCTTAGTTTATCTCATTAAGCTTTAAATTTGAAAAATATTTTAGGTATATTCTGGTTAAATTTTGTTTTTGAAGTTAAGTTTTAGCCAAGGCAGACGTAGAGATGGTTAAGCTGCCTTGCCTCTAATTATATTTCAAAATAAACACAAATAGTAATGTAGGAAACAGGTGGCAGTAAAAATAGTAACACTTCTAGTAAGTCCTGGCATTCTGCGAATTTCCTGGCACGTCATTTCCATACTGGAATTAACACACAGGAACAGTCAATCTCCAGGATCTAGTCATCTCAGGATAAGTAAGGGGTTCAGGCTGTCTGATTTGGCTTCTGTCAAGGACAGGATAATGCAAGTGCTGCCTGCCCAGAGATAGGCTTCTTCCGGCTCCCTCTGTAGCCTCTTCTGCCATGGTGCCTGAAATTCCTCTTTCTCCTTATCCTCCCCACCCCCAACTCCAATTAAAAAATAAAAACAACACATGTTTTGTATGGGAATAGTAACAGATTAACATTCACTGCACTTTACTGTAGATGAGTTAATCAGGCCAACTTGTGTCAACACTAAGATTTTAAGAAAACTGGGTCCAGAGCAAGTATATTTTTCTAGGAAGAGGTTGGGGTTGGAGAGGGGGGCCATTTTTGAAGCTTGATATGGATGATTAGGGAGTCAGACTGGGGAGCATGGTAGGGACCAGTTGTAGAGGCCAGAGGGAGGTTGCGGTTTGAATGAACACAAAAAATCAGTGGGTGGACTGCTGTGTAGGCACACCTGACCTACTGCATGCTTTTCTTCTGGTGTTTGTCTCCCTAAGTGTCTATGAACAGATGAATGGATAAAGAAGATGTGGTACATATATACGGTGATGATTTCAGAGTAAAATGCTAATGTGTTCTCAAAGAATATTTGGACCTGAAACTTCACCTTAAGAGTTAGGAAACAGAATCATAAGGGCTAAGTGAGTAGTGCAAAGTCACAGTTTGTAGCAAATCTGGGGAACTGAAATCTGTCTGGTCTTTGGACTCCTTGGCTTGGTCAGGGTTATATTAGGTGAGATGAAAATAGGGAAAATAATAATTTAAATAGCTCACATTCATTTAGTACTTACTAGTCACCAAGTGTTAAATATTTTCCTCATATGTATTCAGCATGTAATCTAGCAAAACTACAATGAGATATCACCTCACACAGGTGAGGATGGCCATCATCAAAAAGTCCACAAACAATAAATGCTGGAGAGGGTGTGGAGAAAAGGGAACCCTCCTACACTGTTGGTAGGAATGTAGACTGGTGCAGCCACTATGGAGAACAGTATGGAGCGTCCTAAAAAATCTAAAAATAGACCTACCATGTGATCCCACTCCTGAGCATATATCCAGAGAAAACCATGGTTCAAAAGGATACATGCACCCCAATGTTCATTGCAGCACTATTTACAATAGCTAGGACATAGAAGCAACCTAAATGTCTATCATTGGCTAAATGGCTAAAGTGGTACATATATATATATATATATATGGTGGAATATTACTCAGCCATTAAAAAAAATTAAATAATGCCATTTGCAGCAACCTGGATGGACCTGGAGATTATCATACTAAGTGAGGTAAGTCAGACAGAGAAAAACAAATATTATATGATATCGCTCATATGCAGAATCTTTAAAAAATGATACAAATGAACTTATTTTGATAGAAATGAACTTATTTACAAAACAGAAACAGACTTACAGACTTAGAGAATGAACTTATGGTTACCAAAGGGGAAAGGTGGGGGGAGGCAGGGATAAATTGGGAGTTTGGGATTGACATATACACACTACTATATTTAAAATAGGTGACCAGCAAGGACCTACTGCATAGCACAGGGAACTCTGCTCAATATTCTATAATTACTTAAATGGGGAAAGAATTTGAAAAAGAATAGATACATGCATATGTTCAACTGAATCACTTTGCTGTACACCTGAAACTAACACAACATTGTAAATCAACTATACTCCCATATAAAATAAAAACTAAAAAAAAAAAAAAAACTCACTGTGGTAGAATGACCCCTCTATTATACTATTTGAATGGGTGAGAAACGAATGGAGTGATTTTAAGTGGCTGATCTCAAGTCACACAGCTAGTTCATGAAGAGTCAGGTTTTGAACCAAAATTCTTAATTACTGTACTGAAATGAGAAAAGGCACTGATATTGACAATATCAAGTTAGTCAATTGGTTGTAGTGGGAAGAAGCCAGCACATAAATGACCTCTTCAGTCCTGCAATTTTGATTAAGGTAGGTTCAGGTTCAAAAGTTCACATGGATTTGCTTTGCTCTCTTAGGATTATGTATTTCCAAATATATCTTCTCAATTTCACATTATGATAGAGCAAGAAAACTCAGCTGTGAGGAATAGCACTCCTTCAATTTTGCTTTAGGACACTCAAAAGTCATCTATATAATGCAGATCATTCTTCTCTTTCTTTTACAAATAAGTTGAACTTTTTTGATGGGCCTAACAAGAAGAGCAGGATCTTACCCATAAACTCTTAACATATTTTCATCTATTTAGCTACTTAAAAAAATGTATTTTTTTTTCAGAGTGGGATGCAGAATAAAACTTAGAAGAAAAAAAATAAGCACAACAAATTTAGATGAAAATAATACAAGTTCAAATGACAAACGAAGAGGGCTTCATTTGCATAAATGTAATGTGCATACTACTGGACCCTGAATAAGTCACAAAGAATGTCTACTTGATTGGTTGTTTATTTTTTTCCTTTGAGAAGGAAGGTCAGAGCAAAGGTTAGATATTTTAATAAGCTGCCCAAGAACCTTTGAAAGAAAAAATGACTTGCAGCTAGATGTCGTAATTTAGGGATCCTGATGAAAACCATTAATTGTCAATGTGATGCTCCCAATTGAACACATAGAGTCGATTTAGTCTGAGTTCTTGCAGGATCTGGAAGGATCATTAGAAGAAGCTTGAGGCTAAGCACAGATAATAGGAGTATTTTAATATTCTTGGTGCTTTTACAAAGGAACAGCATACCATACATCAATTGTACACACTGCTCTGAAGCTCTAGATGGGGGCTGGGGTAACTCCAGCCACCGTCTCCTTTCTCCTCCCCAACTGCTTCAACAACAACAACAAAAAGGTGTTTAGGATGCTGTTTTCCAGAAGTCCTAAGGCACCATAAAAATCTAAAGAAATCTCAAAAGAGACATATATTGTTTTTTATTCTTTTTGAGATTCTTCCCTTTGAAATCTTGTGTAAACTTATTGAGAAAATGAAAATAAATTGCCACTTTTTGGAAAACCTTAAACAATGAAATTTAAAAATAAAGAAAAACCATAATCCTTGGTTATGGAGGACTCTCTACTCTTGGACAAAGAGGATAAAATACAAAATGTTGAGAATATTTAAAAGCTCAGCTGAAATACAGGCTATCCTTTAGATTCTCCATACATTGTATCTTCTGAAAAATTCCACTTTGTGACAGCTCCTCAAATGCTATTCGGTTGAACTTTGAACAACCATGGGGGTTAATCTGCATATAACTTGTAGTCGGTCCTCTATATTTGTGGTTTCTCTGCATCCGTGGATTTCACCAACCATGGATAGTGTAGTACTGCAGTATTTATTACTGAAAAATATCTGTGTATAAGCAGACCCTTGCAGTCAAACCTGCGTTGTTCAAGGGTCAACTGTACATACATAATATATAATGTCAGGATGAATTTTCTCAAAAGGTTAAATATTTTTCCATTTATATAAATAGAAATAATTGTATAATTTTGAAAAGTTCTTAAAACTCTTAAATAGAGTTGATCCTTGGCTAAACTTCCCCCATCCTCTATAGGCAGCCTCACTGTCAGAAGGCCAATTTACTTGTTCTGTCTCTAGTTCCCCTCTCACTATATGCTAGGTACACTCCCTTCCCTATTCTGGTTAGATATTTTCTTCTCCATCTATCATCAAAACTTTTTGCTTTGAGACTCAGAGACACACTAGAAAACACTCTGGCCTTGGCCTTGTAAGAAGGACTTAAAAATTCATCTCTCCTACTTAGTTAATTTTGATAACTCTGTAACCTCTCTGAGCTTCAGTTTCTTCATCTGTAAAATGGAAAATACTACCAGTCTCACAGAATTGCTTTGAGAAATAAATAACTCAACATATGTGAAAGTAGCTAGTATGGTAGGTACTTAACCACTGTTACTTGACTCTGAATATTACTGGTTATAGATATGATTGATTGCCTGCCCAAAAGTCATTCCCTTCTTCCTTTTTGTAGAACCTCAGCTCCCATAATGGAAGCTAAATATTTCAGATACTTCTTTTCCAGCTTTCTTAATAGCTAAGAGACAGGCATATAATCACACACTGGCCTAAACTATTTCTGGGGAAGTCTACTGAAGTATTTCTGGGATTTTTCTTCTTGAGAAAAGAGAAAGATGGTGAGGAAAAACCCCTTATCTGCCTTCCCAGCTTAAGTTTAGCCATGGAAGGATGTGATGCTTGGAGCTACAGTACACATTTGTGACAATGAAGAGAAGGCTAAGATAAAGATAGGAAGCCAACCCAAGGCCTAGGCATCATTGGCCCACTGATCTAGGCTGGGAACAATTATTCCTGAAATGTTTTCATGTGATCAAAATGAAGTTGAACTCCTATATTTAACCCACCTTTAGTGAGATATTGTGTTACTTGTAGCCAAAAAGCATAAAAACTAATAAAACTTTTTAGTTTTATATCTGTAGATATAAGGTATTATGAAAATCAATTCATTCTTCTTAACCTGGTAAATTGATCCTTAGCATCCATGAACACCAAGTAAGTGGCTAATCTGAGTAGGGCAATGTGATAGACACTAGCGAGACCATTGGTCTAAAATATGTTTTCTGGAGACCTTCAAAATGGCGGAAGGAGTAAGTATCACCTTCCTCCCCACAAATACATTAGAAATACATCTACATGTGGAACAACTCCTACAGAACACCTACTGAATGCTGGCAGAAGACCTCAGGCTTCGCAAAAGGCAAGAAACTCCCCACATACCTGGATAGGGCAAAACAAAAAGAAAAAACAGAGACAAAAGAATAGGGACAGGACCTGCACCTCTGGGAGGGAGCTGCGAAGGAGGAAAAGTTTCCACACACTAGGAAGCCCCTTCACTGGTGGAGACAGGGGGTGGCAGGGGGGGAAGCTTCGGAGCCACGGAGGAGAACGCAGCAATAGAGGTGCAGGGGGCAAAGCAGAGAGATTCCCGCTCAGAGGATCGGTGCCGACCAGCACTCACCAGCCCAAGAGGCTTGTCTGCTCACCCGCTGGGGCAGGCGGGGGCTGGGAGCTGAGGCTCTGCTTCGGAGGTCAGATCCCAGGGAGAGGACAGGGGTTGGCTGCGTGAACACAGCCTGAAGGGGGTTAGTGCGCCACAGCTAGCCAGGAGGGAGCCCGGGAAAACGTCTGGATCTACCTAAGTGGCAAGAGACCATTGTTTCTGGGTGTGCAGGAGAGAGCCTTCAGAGCACTGCCTAAACGAGCTCCAGGGATGGGCATGAGCTGCGGCTATCAGTGCGGACACAGAGATGGGGATGAGATGTTAAAGTTGCTGCTGCAGCCACCAAGAAGACCGTGTGCAAGCACACACCACTATCCACACCTCCCCTCCTGGGAGCCTGTGCAACCTGCCATAGCCAGGGTCCTGTGATCCAGGGACAACTTCCCCAGGAGAACTCAGTCTGTTGCAATGTCATGCCGGCCTCTGCCGCCACAGGTTCACCCTGCATTCCATACCCCTCCCTCCCCCGGCCTGAGTGAGCCAGAGCCCCCTAATCAGCTTCTACTGTAACCCCGTCCTGTCTGAGCAAAGAACAAATGCCCTCAGGCGACCTACATGCAGAGGCAGGGCCAAATCCAAAGCTGAACCCCAGGAGCTGTGTGAACAAAGAAGAGAAAGGGAAATCTCTCCCAGCAGCCTCAGGAGAATTGGATTAAATCTCCACAATCAACTTGATGTACCCTGCATCTCTGGAATACCTGAATAGACAACGAATCATCCCAAAATTGAACAGTGGACTTTGGGAGCAACCGTAGACTTGGGGATTGCTTTCTGCATCTAATTTGTTTCTGGTTTTATGTTTATCTTAGCTTAGTATTTAGAGTTTATTATCATTGGTAGATTTGTTTATTGATTTGTTTGCTCTCTTCCTCCTTTTATATATATATATATATATATATTTTTTTTTTTTTTTTCCTTTTTCTCTTTTTGGGAATGTGTATTGCATGCTTCTTTGTGTGATTTTGTCTGTATAGCTTTGCTTTTAGCATTTGTCTTAGGGCTCTATATATTCTTTCTTTTTTTTAAGTATAGTTTTTAGGGCTTGTTATCATTGGTGGATTTGTGTTTTGGTTTGGTTGCTCTCTTCTTTCTTTTTTTAATTCTATTTTTATTACTTAAAATTTTATTTTTTATTTTTAATAATTTTTAAAAGTTTTTATTTTAATAACTTTACTTTCTTTCCTTCATTTCTCTCTTTCTTTCTTCCTTTTCTTCTGAGCCACATGGCTGACAGGGTCTTGGTGCTCCGGCTGGATGTCAGGCTTGTGCCTCTGAGGTGGGAGAGCCGAGTTTAAGACATTGGTCCACCACAGACCTCCCAGCTCCACATAGTATCAAACGGTGAAAGCTCTCCCAGAGATCTCCATCTCAATGCTAAGACCCAGCTCCACTCAATGACCAGCAAGCTACAGTGCTGGACACCCTATGCCAAATAACCAGCAAGACAGGAACACAACCCCACCCATTAGCAGAGAGGCTGCCTAAAATCATAATAAGGCCACAGACACCCCAAACACACCACCGGACGTGGTCCTGCCCATGAGAAAGACAAGATCCAGCCTCATCCACCAGAACACGGGCAGCAGTCTCCTCCACCAGGAAGCCTACACAACCCACTGAACCAACTTTAGCCAAGGGGGCAAGCACCAAAAACAACGGGAAATATGAACCTGCAACCTGCGAAAAGGAGACCCCAAACACAGTAAGTTAAGCAAAATGAGAAGATAAAGAAACACACAGCAGATGAAGGAGCAAGGTAAAAACCCACCAGACCAACAAGATAAAGAGGAAATAGGCAGTCTATCTGAAAAAGAATTCAGAGTAATGATAATAAAGATAATCCAAAATCTTGGAAATAGAATGGAGAAAATACAAGGAATGTTTAGCAAGGACCTAGAAGAAATAAAGAGCAAACAAACAATGATGAACAACACAATAAATGAAATTAAAAATTCTCCAGAAGGAATCAATAGCAGAATAACTGAGGCAGAAGAATGGAAAAGTGACCTGGAAAATAAAAGAGTAGAAATCACTATTGCAGAGCAGAATAAAGAAAAAAGAATGAAAGGAATTGAGGACAGTCTTAGAGACTTCTGGGACAACATTAAATGCACCAATATTCAAATTATACGGATCCCAGAAGAAGATCAGAAAAAGAAAGGGACTGAGAAAATATTTGAAGAGATTATAGTTGAAAAATTCCCTAATATGGGAAAGGAAATAGTCAATCAAGTCCAGGTAGTGCAGAGAGTCCTCTACAGGATAAATCCCAGGAGAAACACAAAAGACACATATTAATCAAACTATCAAAAATTAAATACAAAGAAAAAATATTAAGAGCAGCAAGGGGAAAGCAACAAATAACATACAAGGAAATCCCCATAAGGTTACCAACTGATCTTTCAGCAGAAACTCTGCAAGCCAGAAGGGAGTGGCAAGACATATTTAAATTGATGAAAGGGAAAAACCTATAACCAAGATTACTCTACCCAGCAAGGATCTCATTCAGATTTGACAGAGAAAATAAAACCTTTACAGACAAGCAAAACTTAAGAGAATTCAGCACCACCAAACCAGCTGTACGACAAATGCTAAAGGAACTTCTCTAGGCAGGAAACACAAGAGAAGGAAAAGACCTACAATAACAAACCCAAAACAATTAAGAAAATGGTAATAGGAACATACATAATGCTAATTACCTTAAATGAAAATGGATTAAATGCTCCAAGCAAAAGACATGCACTGACTGAATGGATACAGAAACAAGATCCGAATATATGCTGTCTACAAAAGACCCACTTCAGACCTAGGGATACATACTGACTGAAAGCGAAGGCATGGATAAAGATATTCCATGCAAATGGAAATCAAAAGAAAGCTGGAGCAGCAATTCTCATATCAGACAAAATAGACTTTAAAATAGACTATTATAAGACACAAAGAAGGACACTACATAATGATAAAGTGATCAATCCAAGATGAAGACATAAAAATTGTAAATATTTATGCACCCAACATAGGAGCACCTCAGTACATAAGGAAAATGCTAACAGCCATAAAAGGGATAATCGAAACTAACACAATCATAGTAGGGGACTTCAACACCCCACTTTCACCAATGGACAGATCAACCAAAATGAAAATAAATAAGGAAACACAAGCTTTAAATGATACATTAAACAAATTGGACTTTATTGATATTTATAGGATATTCCATCCAAAAACAACAGAATCTACTTTCTTCTCAAGTGCTCATAGAACATTCTGCAGGATAGATCATATCTTGGGTCACAAATCAAACCTTGGCAAATTAAAGAAAATTGAAATTAGATCAAGTATCTTTTCTGACCACAATGCTAAGACACTAGATATCAATTACAGGAAAAAATCTGTAAAAAATACAAACACATGGAGGCTAAACAATACACTACTTAATAACCAAGAGATCACTAAAGAAATCAAAGAGGAAATCAAAAAATGCCTAGAGACAAATGACAATGAATACATGATGACCCAAAACCTATGGGTTGCAGCAAAAGCAGTACTAAGAGGGAAGTTTATAGCAATACAATCTTACCTCAAGAAACAAGCAACATCTCAAATACACAACCTAACCTTACACCTAAAGCAATTAGAGAAAGGAGAACAAAAAAACCCCAAATTTAGCAGAGGGAAAGAAATCATAAAGATCAGATCAGAGATAAATAAAAAAGAAATGAAGGGGATGATAGGAAAGATCAATAAAACTAAAAGCTGCTTCTTTGAGAAGATAAACAAAATTGATAAACCCTTAGCCAGACTCATCAAGAAAAAAAGGGAGAAGACTCAAATCAATAGAATTAGAAATGAAAAAGGAGAAGTAACAACTGACACTGCAGAAATACAAAGGATCATGAGAGATTACTACAAGCAACACTATGCCAAAAACATGGACAACCTGGAAGAAATGGACACATTCTTAGAAAAGCACAACTTTCTGAAACTGAACATGGGAGAAATAGAAAATATGAACAGACCAATCACAAGCACTGAAATTGAGGCTGTGATTAAAAATCTTCCAACAAACAAAAGCCCAGGATCATATGGCTTCACAGGTGAATTCTATCAAACATGTAGAGAAGAGCTAACACCTATCCATCTCAAACTCTTCCAAAATATACTAGAGGCAGAAACACTCCCAAACTCATTCTACAAGGGCACCATCACCCTGATAAAAACCAAAGATGTCAGAAAGAAAGAAAACTACAGGCCAATATCACTGATGAACATAGATGCAAGAATCCTCAACAAAATACTAGCAAACAGAAGCTAAAAGCACATTAAAAGGACGATACACAATGATCAAGTGAGGTTTATCACAAGAATGCAAGGATTCTTCGATACATGCAAATCAAACAATGTGATAAACCATATTAACAAACTGAAGGAGAAAAACCATATGATCATCTCAATAGATGCAGAAAAAGCTTTTGACAAAATTCAATACCCATTTATGATAAAAACCCACCAGAAAGTAGGGATAGAGGGAACTTACCTCAACATAATAAAGGCCATATATGACATACTCACAGCCAACATCGTTCTCAATGGTGAAAAACTGAAACCATTGCCTCTAAGATCAGGAACAATACAAGGTTGTCCACTCTCACCACTATTATTCAATAGAGTTTTGGAAGTTTTACCCACAGCAGTCAGAGAAGAAAAAGAAATAAAAGGATTCCTAACTGGAAAAGAAGAAGTAAAGCTGTCATTGTTTGCAGATGACATGATACTATACATAGAGAATGCTAAAGATGCTACCAGAAAATGACTAGAGCTAATCAATGAATTTGGTAAAGTAGCAGGATACAAAATTAATGCACAGAAATCTCTTGCATTCCTATACACTCATGATGAAAAATCTGAAAGAGAAATTAAGGAAACACTCCCATTTACCACTGCAACAAAAAGAATAAAATACCTAGGAATAAACCTACCTAAGGAGACAAAAGACCTGTGTGAAGAAAACTATAAGACAGTGATGAAAGAAATCAAAGATGATACAAACAGATGCAGAGATATGCCATGTTCTTGGCTTGGAAAAATCAACATTGTGAAAATGACTCTACTACCCAAAGCAATCTACAGATTCAATGCAATCCCTATCAAACTACCACTGGCATTTTTCACAGAATTAGAACAAAAAATTTCACAATTTGTATGGAAACACAAAAGACCCCGAATAGCCAAAGCAATCTTGAGAACCAAAAACGGAGCTGGAGGAATCAGGTTCCCTGGCTTCAGACTATACTACAAAGCTACAGTAATCAAGACAGTATGGTACTGGCACAAAAATAGAAATATAGATCAATGGAACAGGATAGAAAGTCCAGAGATAAACCCACGTACATCTGGTCACCTTATCTTTGATAAAGGAGGCAAGCATATACAGTGGAGAAAAGACAGCCTCTTCAATAAGTGGTGCTGGGAAAATTGGACAGGTACATGTAAAAGTATGAAATTAGAACACTCCCTGACACCATACACAAAAATAAACTCAAAATGGATTAAAGACCTAAGTGTAAAGCCAGACACTATCAAACTCTTAGAGGAAAACATAGGCAGAACACTATGACATAAATCTCAGCAAGATCTTTTTGGCCCGCCTACTAGAGAAATGGAAATAAAAACAAAAATAAACTAATGGGACCTAATGAAACTTAAAAGCTTTTGCACAGCAAAGGAAACCATAAACCAGATGAAAAGACAACCCTCAGAATGGGAGAAAATATTTGCAAATGAAGTAACTGACAAAGGATTAATCTCCAAAATTTACAAGCAGCTCATGCAGCTCAATATCAAAAAAACAAACAACCCAACCCAAAAATGGGCAGAAGACCTAAATAGACATTTCTCCAAAGAAGATATACAGATTGCCAGCAAACACATGAAAGAATGCTCAACATTATTAACCATTAGAGAAATGCAAATCAAAACTACAATGAGGATCACCTCACACTGGTCAGAATGGCCATCATCAAAAAATCTAGAAACAATAAATGCTGGAGAGGGTGTGGAGAAAAGGGAACCCTCTTGTACTGTTGGTGGGAATGTAAATTGATACAGCCACTATGGAGAAAGTATGGAGGTTCCTTAAAAAATTAAAAATAGAACTACCATACGACACAGCAATCCCACTACTGGGCATATACCCTGAGAAAACCGTAATTCAAAAAGAATCATGTACCAAAATGTTCACTGCAGCTCTATTTACAATAGCCAGGACATGGAAGCAACCTAAGTGTCCATCAACAGATGAATGGAGAAAAGACAGCCTCTTCAATAAGTTGTGCTGGGAAAACTGGACAGCCACATGTAAAAGAATGAAATTAGAAGACTCCCTAACACCATATACAAAAATAAACTCAAAATGGATTAAAGACCTAAATGTAAGGCCAAACACTATAAAACCCTTAGAGGAAAACATAGGCAGAACACTTTATGACATAAATCACAGGAAGATCCATTTTGACCCAGCTCCTATAGAAATGGAAATAAAAACAAAAAGAAACAAATGGGACCTAATGAAACTTAAAACTTTTGCACAGCAAAGGAAACCATAAAAAAGAGGAAAAGACAACTCTCAGAATGGGAGAAAATATTTGCAAATGAAGTAACTGACAAAGGTTTAATCTCCTAAATTTACAAGCAGCTCATGAAGCTCAGTATCAAAAAGAAAATGAACAATCCAATCCAAAAATGGGCAAAAGTCCTAAATAGACATTTCTCCAAAGAAGATATACAGATTTCTAACAAACACATGAAAGAATGCTCAACATCATTAATCATTGGAGAAATGCAAATCAAAACTACAGTGAGATATCATCTCACACCGGTCAGAATGGCCATCACCAAAAAATCTAGAAACAATAAATGCTGGAGAGGGTGTGGAGGAAAGGGAACACTCTTGCACTGTTGGTGGGAATGTAAATTGATACAGCCACTATGGAGAACAGTATGGAGGTTCCTTAAAAAACTACAAATAGAACTACCATACGACCCAGCAATCCCACTACTGGGCATATACCCTGAGAAAACCATAGGTCAAAAAGAGTCATGTACCAAAATGTTCATTGCAGCTCTATTTACAATAGCCAGGACATGGAAGCAATCTAAATGTCCATCGACAGATGAATGGATAAAGAAGATGTGGCACATATATACAATGGAATATTACTCAGCCATAAAAAGAAATGAAATGGAGGTATTTGTAATGAGGTGGATGGAGTTAGAGTCTGTCATACAGAGTGAAGTAAGTCAGAAAGAGAAAAACAAATACAGTATGCTAACACATATATACGGAATCTAAGGGAAAAAAAAAAAAAAAAAAAGGCCATGAAGAACCTAGTGGCAAGACGGGAATAAAGACACAGACCTACTAGAGAATGGACTTGAGGATATGGGGAGGGGGTGGGGTGAGATGTGACAGGGTAAGAGAGTGTCATGGACATATATACACTACCAAATGTAAAATAGATAACTGTGGGAAGCAGCCGCATAGCACAGGGAGATCAGCTCGGTGCTTTGTGACCACCTAGAGGGATGGGATGGGGAGGGTGGGAGGGAGGGAGATGCAAGAGGGAAGAGAAATGGGAACATATTGTATATGTATAACTGAATAACTGATTCACTTTGTTATAAAGCAGAAGCTAACACACCATTGTAAGGCAATTATACTTCAATAAAGATGTTAAAAAAAAAAAATACTAAAAATAGAACTACCATATGACCCAGCAATCTCACTACTGGGCATATACCCTGAGAAAACCATAATTCAAAAAGAGTCATGTACCACAATGTTCATTGCAGCTCTATTTACAATAGCTAGGACATGGAAGCAACCTAAGTGTCCTTCAACAGATGAATGGATAAAGTAGATGTGGCACATATATACAATGGAATATTACTCAGCCATTAAAAGAAACGAAATTGAGTTATTTGTAGTGAGGTGGATGGACCTAGAGTGTGTCATACAGAGTGA
This sequence comes from Balaenoptera physalus, assembly GCF_965194825.1. Classification (NCBI taxonomy): domain Eukaryota; kingdom Metazoa; phylum Chordata; class Mammalia; order Artiodactyla; family Balaenopteridae; genus Balaenoptera; species Balaenoptera physalus. Next base: position 72,430,456 of record NC_138892.1, read on the forward strand.
AGTAAGTCAGAAAGAGAGAAAAACAAATACCGTATGCTAACACATATATATGGAATCTAAAAAAAAAAAAAAAAAAAGGTTCTGAAGAACCTATGGGCAGGACTGGAATAAAGACACAGATGTAGAGAATGGACTTGAGGATATGGAGAGGAGGAAGGGTAAGCTGGGATGAAGTGAGAGAGTGGCATGGACATATATACACTACCAAATGTAAAATAGATAGCTAGTGGGAAGCAGCCGCATAGCACAGGGAGATCAGCTCGGTGCTTTGTGACCACCTAGAGGGATGGGATAGGGAGGGTGGGAGGGAGACCAAGAGGGAGATGATATGGGGATATATGTATATGTATAGCTGATTCACTTTGTTATAAAGCAGAAATTAACACACCATTGTAAAGCAATTATACTCAATAAATATGTTAAAAAAAAATGGTTTCTGTCCTGGAGAGGCTCTTAATTTACTTGGAGAGATAGGGTGTGTACATAAAAATGATAAATAAAAAAGGGCTACATTAGTGATGCAAACGATCAGTGCTATGGAACTTAAGTCTCAGGATTACTGATGACCAGGGAAAAGTTTGTGGAAGCCTTGGATTTGAGCTTGTTTTAAAGGAGGCTTTAAGGAGAATGCTTTCAAATGGAAAATAAAGGAAAAGCTAAGGGAAGATGCTGGATCAATGGCACACAAGATGGAAGATTTTTGATGTGATAAGACCAATTTGCCAGACTCAAGTTTTCTTGTAGAGGAACAGGGAGAGGTAGCAAGCACAAGATCGCAATGGTTTAAACATCAAGTTAATGAGTTGGACTTGGTTGTGTGGGTAATATGGTTTTGAGTAAAATGAGTAACTTTCTTCATGCTTGAGGAAGTTTAATTTGGCAGGACTCTATAGGCTACCTTGGCAGGAAGAGAATCTGAGGGTTAGAGAACCTAGCTGTTGAGCTGAATGTCTAAATATGGGTGGTTAGAGTGGAGGAGAAATGAACAGATGACTAGAGGTGCTTTCATGGGTGACATTGGTAGGAACTAACAGATCATGACTTAGCTCACAGGAGAACAACTGCCATGGTGGAAATATGAGGCATTATGGGAAGCTGTGGGATAGATATTTTTGGGGTACATGTGCTTGGCGGCATTCTTTCACCACCACATACTTCTTCATGTGCAGCTCACCTTCATTTACACAGAGAGGAACAAAATGGAGATAATTCTGAAATATGGCTTATTAGAAAAGTACTATCTGTAATTTAAGATTTTGTTTTTGTTTTTATATTTATTTGCCTGACATCATGAGGCTTCTCAGTCTATCAAACACAGTAACTATTTAGTCATGTTTTGAAATCTCTTATCTTCTCCATTTTACCCCCTGTTGAAATTTTATCTGTCCCCCATTCTACACAATATCAGTAGTGCCCACATAGAGCTCTCACTGGAGTTGATCAGAGTGTCCCTTTCTATTTCTTCTCCTTTATCTTGTGCTGTGCTAATTATCTGAAAAGAATATCTTCTAGGGGAAGAGTTAAGAAATTATAAAATATTTATATAAGAGCTTCTATTTGGTAATTGAGCCTGGCACTGGGAAACACTTATATAGCAATGATGTTTTTGTAAGTTTGTTTTTGTTTATTACCTTCATTAAAGCTACATTGTGCAGAGGTACAAACACAGTAGAAACCTTCCCACAGAAGGTTTCTGGTTATTTCTGGGATGAGAAATAAAACCTACTACTAACAACTTTATATCTTCATAGCATGTTATGTTTTGATATTCAATCTAGAATAAGTCTCAAAAAGATCAAAATCTCAGCAAGATCTCTTACACCATTGAAAATCTATATTCTTAGTACAATAAGCATACATAAAACAAAGTGGTAGGAATTCTTTATCCAAGAATTCCAAGTCTCTGTTCCAACTTGACTGTGGAAATTATCCCAGCCATCTGGTGACTTAGCAGTGAGCTAATGTCAGCCACACACATCTTGTGAACAGTATCAAAACTAGGATGGGGTTGATAAACTAGCCTCACATCGGAAGGACACCAAGGCCACTGAGGCAATAAATAGGCCAGCTGCTCTCTCAACAGGTGGCTGGTGAAGGAGATGGCTGCTGTGAGTGGAGAAGAAACTGCTGACATATTCAAAACCATGTCCTTGATCTTATAATCACAATAGTTAATTTAGAGAAGAAAAGTTCCTGTACCAATATATCATGAGCATGAAACATACAGACTTGAAACATGCAAAGAACTTCATGGTCCCAAGAGACAAACCATTTTGGTTCATGGAAATTACTCTATTCATTTGATCTAGTTTTACAAAGTTATGGACCAGTGATGTTCACTCACATTTAATAGAAGAGTTATTCAGAGAGATAAACAGTCAGGTGGATCAAATTAATTGTTTTAAGGATAGAAAAAGTATTTTAATATGTTCATATGTTAATTTCCACGTTTCTCACAATTTCTCATTTTTTTAAATGTAAAATTGTTATTGATATCTTGAACAAAGGGACATGTCTATATCTATGTTTCTTTAAAGAGATCTATACAAATGTCTGTACCAGAATTTCTTTGGTCAAGCCTTTTTGCATCTAACCACCTTTCCAGAGAGGAGGCATTCTTCTCTGTGTCCAGCAAGAACTCACGTGTAGGGAGGCTCTGGACAGATGATAGGATAATGTCCATGATCATGATTCCCATGCAACTTAGGGACCTGCTACTTCAGTTGAAACTATTTCTTCCTGCTCACTGTTCAGTGAAAATGGTGAGCAGCTAGTTAACCTCTTTCATAAAATAATCTCGTGCACATGAGGAGTTACTCAATCATTCTCTCAGCCATATAAGAATTTTGAAGTGATAATGGAACCAAGTCAAAGTGGATAGATATATATTATCATAATACTATCATAACTATATTCACTGATCTATTAGACTGTAAAAAAAAAAGAAAAAAATATTGTGTCATCTACTTTAGTTTCCTGAGAAATCAATATTGCCCCAGTCTCAAGAGGAAGTCAGATTTTCCTTCTGTGTATCAGTTGAAAATATATACCCATGTTCAAGTCAGGATGTAATCACATTCTTTTCATCTGCCAGTGTCCTCATTGTATCTCATTAATATGCCATTGGTAAAAGTCATTATTTCTTTTCCTGAAAACTTCATGTCAATTGTGATGTTAAATATTTGAATGGATTTCATAACAGAAACAAAACTTTTTTTTAATAACTGCTTGATTTTATTTTGGGAAGGGAGGTAGGTATTACTTTGGTCCTTATTTCTTAACTCATTAGAAACTAAAAACACTAGTATCTTCCCTTAGAATTCTGACTTGGAACATCACTACTAATAGCTAAGCCTTGGCACTGAAGTGTGTTTCTGAGGCAATATGGTTTTAACAAAAAGTTTATCAAGCTTTAGCATAGCTCCATCAATTTTTCCCAGGAGAGCTCCCTAGATATCATCAATGGTGAAAAACTGTGTGTGTGTGTGTGTGTTTCTTATATAAGAGAACAAACTCATTGTGATTATACAACATTTTAGCTTTTTTGACCCAATCATTATTGGGTCATTATTGTTAATACAGTTGTATTTGTTCAATAAGAGGTTTTCCATAAGTCTGTGGAGAACATGAAGGAAAGTTTGTGTCTTGTCAGACTAGTTTATGTCTTTCATATAAATTATCAACAGGTGAGAATGTTTGAAAATGCATTAACATATCATAATAGGAATAGTCTCTGGAATTTTATTCTTTTGTAAAGAGTAGAAACCATCTTCCCAAATAACAGCATAACTTAAATAAGCTAGAGTATGTGTAGGGCTCTTTAAATGAACATATTTATTAGTGTAATAACATTCAAGGTACCTGTGGATGAAATATCTTATTTGGGGGCATAAAACCAGTGGTAAGGAAAAAAAGACCAGAGCAGCCAGATTTGTCCTCTTATTTATAATCATTGAGGTTAATTTGCTCACTGATAAGCAAGAGAATAAAATGATGAAATAAATTTAATCTCATGCACACAATGGAGGGCCAACATGTCACAAAGCCAAAGGTTTAAGGAAAAACCCTCTCTTACTTGAAAAACACAAGAACAATTCAAAGATAAGCATTTCTCAATCAAAATCATTATCACGAATATGGTAAAAGTCCCTGGGGGCTTTTCATGATGTCGCATTTATCACTAATATTTTTTATTTGGCTGTTTTATGCAGAGTTGGTATATTTATCAACTAACCCTCATTTATACTTATATTCATATTCTACACCATGCCAATCCTGAACCTGTATGAAATACGTTTACATTTATGTGATTCTGTAGCATAAGTATCTGATGCCTAAAATTTTTTAAACAATAGTAATAAACAAAAGGAATTAAAATTCAAAACGTATGCTGCAATGCCTCTCCAACCAAGCCCACTTCCATACCTTTTACCATACTTTTCAGCTATTCTTTTTTTTTTTATAATATCTTTATTGGAGTATAATTGCTTTACAATGTTGTGTTAGTTTCTGCTCTATAACAAAATGAATCAGCTATATGTATACATATACCATCATATCCCCTCCCACTTGCATCTCCCTCCCACCTTCCCTATCCCACCCCTCTACGTGGTCACAAACCACCGAGCTGATCTCCCTGTGCTATGCGGCTGCTTCCCACTAGCTATCTATTTTACGTTTGGTAGTGTATATATATCCATGCCACTCTCTCACTTTGTCCCAGCTTACCCTTCCCCTTCCCTGTGTCCTCAAGTCCATTCTCTATGTCTGTGTCTAGGAATAAAGATAAAGACTTAGCTATTCTTAACAGACATGTGCCAACATCTCTGCTAGACAATATCACCTTCAGTACTGCTGAGAATCTGCCCACTAATGACCATAATGAAACATGCTTTGTGTGAGAGCCTGTTCATTTATTTTCATTCCCGTGAGTGCCATCAGAGACCAGAGTTGCAATCACGGCTACTTACTATTTAATTCTCAGCCAAATTTATGGTCAGATTGAAAAATGGAGGCAAGCAGCCTGATGCAGGATGCTTTTGTCTGAAGTGTCCTCCTGGAATCATTATACTTGCATTAATCTTTAATCTGCAATTAAACAATCAGTTCTATGTAAAAGATAGCTGCAAACAGATCTCTTGCATGTGTCCTAGACAATATATCTTAATGGGAGGTGGGGGGTAGGGTGAGAAAAAGGTGCAATTAGGACTAAATTCGCCACAGATCCTGGTTCAGTGGGCGGTTATTTATGGAGCTCAAAGTTCCTCATGCAAAATGACTTTTTTTATTCAGATTGTTCACCAAATAACCTCCATGTCTTGCACTGTGGGCTGGGCAGGGGGCTTGCAGGGTAACAAAATACAAATGCAAGAATGAGGATGAAGGAAGGAAGCTTGGCCTGACTGAAACATGTCTTTGCAGAAATTGTAACCTGCCTTGTATCTTCAGCTTCCCAATTAAGAGGCCTGCTTCCTAGCTTCCACAGAGGCTTAATTGGAGATCCAGGCTGCCAGGCAGGTCTGGGCACCACAACCATTAGCAGGTAGTTGGGGACACTAGGTGCTCAGGCTTGTCAATTTCCCTTTGCTATCAGAGATGTCAACGAGGTGCCACCTTCCTGTAAGAGTGAAACACCCGAATGAGAGGAGCTTTTTATAAATAAAACAAACAGAGCTCTTTGAGTACACCAAAAGTTTCAGGGTGTCCTTGGGGAAGCAGTAGTCTGAAGGGCAGGCAGTATAGTTCTTTCTGCCTGGGGAAAACAAACAATAGAAGAGGACCAAGTGGGTGAAGCAATAATTAAGTAAAAGGGTCATCTGTTTCAGATTTGAGTGGTCCCCTAATTCAGTTTTTATAATGAATGGCACTTAACCACTAGTTCATTTGGGGTCTCATCTAACAACTTGGAATAAAAATGAGATTCGAACCTCCTAATTTTAATTTCTAATTGTAATTCTACTCCTGGTTTGCTATGATGGTTCTTTAGCAATGCATACATACTATGAAAATAAATGGTTTCCATCAATTTTGTAAAGAACAACAGCTATTACAAATTTGAAGTCAGCCTAGGAAAGAGAAACAAATCAGGCATAGAAATTGTGTTGGACCAGCCCCTAAAAAGACTGGCTTCATTTTACAACCACATTTCTACAGGTAATTTTTATTTCACTATCTTATTTCCTTCTTCATGTATAATGTTTTCATGATCATAATAATTATAGAAAAATATTGGATTTATAGGGGATACTAAAAGACTATTTCTGAGATACGGGATCACAAAAGGCTGTCAACCATAATCGGCATTTGGCCACGCTCTGCACACACAGGCTTGTGGTGTGTATGGGGGGTTGCAGGTGCTAAGGGGAATCCTTGGAAGCTTGAAACACAACATCCTCAAGGAACTGAAATTCTCTATGTGTGAAAGTATAGCTTAAAATACCAAGTAGCATGCAGCAAACGAATGGTATAGACAACATATATTCCTAGAGGACAAACGAAGAAAACAGAGGGAGAAGAGAGAGAAGGGAATAAGGAGAAAGGGCTCTGTAAGTATTCAGTTCAAGACATCAGGCAAGAACTCCAGTTTCCTAATGCATCTCAAACATTATAAGCATAGGAGAAGAATCATACCTTTCATGATATTATGTATGAAGAAAACTCCCTAAAATCTGAACTGCGAATACTGTGCCATCAGTCTGCTTTTCAGGGTGGTTTTAGATTCAGAAGGTCATAGTGCCAAAATGCATTATTATTTATAATCAAAAAATAAAAGTCACTCTCAGTACATGAATGTTCTTATGAAAATTTACTGCAATATCATTTAGAGCTGCAAAGAATTTGCTTCTCCACACCACTTACAGCCTGGCAATCAAGTACTCTAGATAAATGTAATTAAAGACACAAAAGTAATAGACATGTATTGATTCCAACTAGTAAACCATTAAGAGAATTCTAAGGTAATATTTTGTTAAACATCTGGTAATAAATTTTACTCTACAGTATCACAGATTGCAAGTTTTGATTCTATTAAGAAAAGAGAGCTGCAACCATAATCTCCAGAAGAAAGAAAATTGACATCTGGTTCTCATTTCGTTACAATTTTTTTAGAGACACAAGACCGCAGCTATTATTATTATCTGGGCAATTGTTATTCATTCAATCATATTTTTTTGAGCATCTACTATGTTTTCAGGTCCAGCGCTTGGCATTGAGGATTCAAAGGGATGAGGCCTGGAAATCCCTTTTAGGCAGGAGAAAAAGATACAGAAACATGGTATTGAATACGACATGAGTACATCCCATATAAAATGGGAACCCCAGGTATCTATCTGCAAACGTTTACTGGATATTTCCTCTTGTATTTTCCAGCCCAGAAACAAAAATCTGTCTCAAAATATTTCTTGCAACTTTTTCCTTTTTCAGATAGTTGTATCATAATTCTTGCTAGTCAGGTGTACATCCTCATAATTCACTCCTTCACACTTACCTTTCATATCTAATTAGTTCCCACATCTGCTTTATTCTGCCTGCATAATATCTCATATTTTTTCTCTTTCTGCCCTCACAACCCTGCCCTAATCCAGGACTCAATTATCTCAGTTTAAAATTATAGATATAGGGACTTCCCTGGTGGTCCAGTGGCTAAGACTCCATGCTCCCAATGCAGGGGGCCTGGGTTTGATCCCTGGTCAGGGAACTAGATCCCACATGCAGTTAAGAGTTCGCATGCTGCAATGAAGAGCCCATGCACCGTGAGTAAGACCCGGAGCAGCCAAAATAAATAAACAATAAATAAATATTAAAAAAAAAAAAAGATATAATCTTCCACCTGACCTCCCAGTTAAGTATCTAAGAATACTTACATGCCACTTGTTATGTAATTATCCTGCTTAAAACCTTTTAGTGCCCTGCTGCTCCCCCCCTTCCTTTTTTTTTCCAAAAAAAAGAGCATGTAAGAGCACAGATCCTGAATCAGCAAGGTTTCCTGTGTTTGAACCCTGGCTCCACCATTTATAAACTGTAAGACCATGAGCGAGTTAGGTAACCCTTGGACACCTCATTTAACTCTGTTAGAAGATGAGAATAATGGTAATAGTACTTGCTTCACTGGGTTGCTGTGCAGTTTAAATGAGTTAATTTTTGTTAAGCACTTAGATCTGAGCCTGTTAAATAGTAATTGCTTTAAAAGTGATTTAAAGTTATTTAAAAATTTAGCCTTTGATAACACCCCCTCTCTGGATCTCAGCTTCTTATCTGTTTAGTTGATCTTTGATTTCTCTCATCTGCTAAAATAGAAGGTGTCAGTAGCTGGCACATAGTAGGTGCTCAGTACATGGTGGCTATTACTGGTTGTGACTCAAGGCCTTCAGTCCAACACTGAGGACTTGACACAAACTGTTTTAATCCATCTTTCTTATCTCTAACTACATGAAATCTTCACTCTCACTGGATGATCCCTTATCTCCTCCACATGCCATGGGCCCTCTGTGGTGTTCTTTTCACTCCACTGTTTCCACAGCCTGAATAGCCTTTTACTTTTGCATTCATCCAAATTCTGTTGTTCAAATTTCCATTCAATGCTTACCTATGTCAGTGAAGTTTTCTCTAGATACCCTGATTCTCAAAGACTGTCTCTCCTTCAAATTACAATCCTGTTTTGGTCACTTTGAAGGACTTTATTATGTAACATTAATAACTTGGCCACGGAATAGGTTGAGCCCTATCAGGGTATCAGCATGGACATGGGAACTCACTCCCCTGAATGATAGAGACAAAAGTCAGATGCTGGAGGCGGGCATAGTGGCTGGGGATTGGGGTGGGTACAGGTGCCTGGCCTGGAGAAGGTAAGTATATAACTATAGACTTTAGCTGGAGTGCAAGTCTAAATCTGGATGAAAGATCAGAGTGTGTGCAGTTCCTGCAGGGCCCACAGGCAGAAGTTACTGAAGTTATTAGGCAGGAGCATTCAACGTGTCCGTTGGAGGTACAGTGAAGTCACTGGGCCCTTTTTGAAAGCCTGGGTGCTCATTCCTGCCCTTGTGCATCTACTGGTTTTACAGAGAAAACTCTCTGAGTCAGCATCTGGACACGACTTCACTCTGTAAGATCCCCCGAGGGGCGTCATACATTTACAGGTGTGTCTGTCTTGTTCCTATACTAGCAACGTAAGCCCTCATGAAGACCATGTCTTACTCCTTTTGAATCCTTTCATCTCCCCATCATAATTTCTGACCTACTCTTTAACAAATACCTGTGTTATTCAGTTGGCAATAGTTTGAATCTTATAGAACTGCCAATACGCGATCCCTTTTTACCCTCAAAATGGCAATTTCATATGGTTCAATTGAATACATTTTTAGTGTTTTCCAGGTTACTTTACTGAAAAAAACCCAAAACTCTGTCATTTTAGTTAACTTATAAGGCAGATTAAAATAACACCCTTTTTTCCCTTTCCTCGAATATTACCTGTTATGAGAATCTTCTAAAATCAAAATATTTTTCAAATCAAGAGAAATAATGGTTACTATAATTTGTCTTTTAAATGTAGTAATGAACTATATATGCATTCCGTTCGATTATTGGTTGCTCAGTGACATCAGGCTTACTTAGATACATTGCAAAAACTATTCTGTAAAAAGCACCGCAAAATCAACTTTTTGGTTGTTGTTAGCAGAGAAGCAGCTTTAGTGTGGCTCAGAGCAAGTTCTCTGTTGTTCAGCTTCAAACAGTGGGTTCAAATCCTACTCCTCTAGTTAGCAGTATGATGACTCTGGGCAAGTTATTTAACTATTCTATGCTTCAGCTTCCTCACTGTTAAAATGGAAATAATATTACTACCATCTCATACATCTATCAGGAAGACCAAGTGAGTTGATACGCTTCAAACTCTTAGAATGACACTTGGTACTTGGTAAAAACTCCATAAATCTTAGCTAATGTTATCTTAACATAAATCATGGTAAAAAGGAGACCTAGAGATTATCATACCAAGTGAAGCAAACCAGACAAAGACAAACATCATATGATGTCACTTATATGTGGAATCTAAAAAAATGATACAAATGAACTCATTTACAAAACAAAAATAGACTCAGAGACATAGAAAAAAAACTTATGGTTACCAAAGGGGAAGTGGAGGAGGGGTAAATTAGGAGTTTGGGATTAAAATATACAGACTTATATATATAAAATAGATAACCAGCAAGGACCTACTGTTTAGCACAGGGAGCTATACTCAATATCTTGTAGTAACCTGTAATGGAAGAGAATGTAAAAAGAGAATATATGTATACATATGTGTGTATATATATATATATATATATATATATATATATATATATATATATATATAACTGAATCACTTTGCTGTATACTTGAAGCTAACACAACATTGTAATTCAACTATATTTCAATAAAAATATTTATAAAAAGGGAGGCAATGAGCCTAGAATACTTCTTTTCAAAATATTTCGAAGAAAGTGAATTACTTTTTAATATTCCTGAGGAGGTAAGATGTGCCCTAGCAAAGATATCTATCCAGGAAAGTGTATCTATCATCTTTTGTCACAGGTGATCAACAAATAGTGCTGTGTGATATGAGATATCTTGAAGAAAATTGGGTGTTTTTAATAAGTTTTACAGAATAATAGTTGTTAAATGTATGTACATTTTATTACTTGAACTGACATATTGATGATATCATTTGTCACTTACCAATTGTATTAACATTTATTAGAAATACCATTAATTATGCTCAAGGGGAATCTTAAGTATTAAAATATATTCTTAAAAAAGCAAATTGACCTCTATAAAGAAATTTTTATAAAAGCAGAACATTCTATAATAAATGAAGTATACTCTTGGCATATCATATCAATGACTTATGTTTATAATCATCACTCTATAACAATCATAATAATGAAGATTATGACTATGATACAGAACATCATAAGAGCTAAAACAATTTCAACCTGCATTCATTAATACATACAACTATCTCTGAGTTTCTATATAAAAGTCATCACAATCATCATGATCAACATCATCTAAAGCTTATTTAAATTCATCAAATATTTATTAAATACCTACTATCTAAAGGGGAATGATTCAAAAGACAAACCAAAAGATAAATCCTCCTCTCTGCCAAAGTAAAGAATAAATCCTTTGTTTTTAAAGCTAAATTAAGCTACCCTACAGATATAGCATCAGAAATAATATACTGTAGAAACTGAGTTTCACATTTCTCCTTGACATCACTTGTTAGATGTGACAGTAAATAGCTGAACCAAATAAACCAATGAAACATATTTAAATAACTTCAGCAAAAGTGAGAAGAAAAAGAACATGGCATTGGTTTAAAAAATTACTCTTATTCTTTGGTAATTTTTTATATTTTAACAACATTTGAGTTGTTTAATACAGGCTGCCATGGGGTACACCTTGTCACTAAGACAGTTTCTTTGTCACTGCAGTTCTGCATGTGCAACTTTTTTGGGAGGAGAGGGAGCATTTCAAACCACCACTGACACTGAAAACAATATTCAGAGCACATGATTAACTCGATCGGAGTGTCGTTAGGAAGGTAATTTGCACATTGGTGGAGCTAGATGATTTTATCTGTGTATATGCATATTCTTACCTATTTGTGCATCTTCCCTCATCTTCCCAGCTGCTAGCTGAGGTGGCTGGTTATCTACCATAAAGTCATGCTGTCCCAGCAGGGGGTTGTGGTTGCGGGTACTGCTGAGCCAGAGTCTGTATTTCCTGACTCTGCCCTGGTGTCCAGGTGTGGCCATACGTCTTGCTCTTGCCGAAAGGGTAAGAGCAGAAGAGATCTATATCATTTCTCGTCAGGACTTTTTTAAAGAAGGGGATGGGGTTTTCTACTCTCTGCCTTTTCCCTTTCTGCTGGCCGGAAGTAGAGGGTTCTGAAGCCACAGGGGATGACAGAGACACAGAATGGAAGGAGCCTGAGCCCCTGAATCCTATGGACGAAGGTCCCACCAATACAAGAGAATGACCAGTCCCAAGTTAACTTTCTTCCTCTCCTGCAGAGGCTCTTTATAAGGATCATTTCGACCTTTCTTATCACCACTATCACAAATTTATTAAGAGTGAGGATGGTTTATTTAATTATGTCCCTTGGTGAAATGTTGTAGATAGAGATCTCAATCGTGGCCAAAAATCTAAAAGGAATTTGGAAATTTTCTGGCAAATTCATCTAAACAAAGCTCACTAGAGACCCAGAAATACATCTATAAAGGCCTTCAAGTAGTCAAATGTCAAAACCTCCTAGTACCAAGTGATGCAATAATGCAAAAGGGAAGCTATAAGATCTAATTCTGAGTCTACTCTTATTTTAGAAAGTAGCTTAGCAAGCTTTTTATCTGATTTTTCAGTCTGTGGCACACAAGAATTAGCAGATACCCTAAGAGCAGCAAAAAATGGATCTGGTTTGATTAATGTGTAGGAAAAAGAAAAAAAATTCAATTTAGGCAGCAATTTTTCAAAAACGATTACAGAGTCTACTTAGTAAAGGGAACACAATGATACAAATCACTTAATTCTGTTTATTTTCACTTACAGCCAAGTTGGAATTTAGAAAATAATTATGCACGTATAGAGTAAGATGCACATCAATTAAGCCAACTAGCAACAAGGTAAGTTGATATTCTTTGATTTTATACATTTGGTTAATAGATTTTTCACTAATTATAGTATTCTTTTTGTAATTTCTCAACTATTCTAGGCATACTTTTCTTCTGTCGACTGAAAAAAAAAATGCACAACCTAAAAGTTAGTTGAGAATTATATTTTATTCAGTGGACAAAACTGAGGACTTAAGCCCGGGACACAGCATCTCAGATAACTCTGAGAGACTACTCCAAAGAGCAAGGGTTGGGGGGAACCAGTATACACAGGAGTTTCTGCCGCAAAAGACCAGGTAGTCAGAACATCAGAAGATTACTGTCAGTTAAAGAAAACCATCTCAGGTTGAGGAATTTAGCGCTTTTCTATGTATGGGAAGATGCAAAGTCTGGGCTCATTGAAATCATTCCTTTGATCTGCACCTCAGCGCTCTGGGGCCAGTATCCTGTGCTTCTTACCCTGAGTCTCCTCAGGGTGCACTGCCGGGGGTGACTGCAGTGGCTGACTGCTACATGGGGGCAAATCCTGCCTCCACTGTGAGTTCCCTCAGGGCTCACCATCGGGCTGGCTGTAATGCGATGGCTTGATGGCTGCAGCATCCTTTGTTTACTGATTTGGCAGGTGGCATTTTTAGTTCACATTTCAAAGACATTAATCTTTAGCTGGCTATTCAGGCAAAACAATGTTACTTAAATACTTAGAAGAAAAGTCAGTTTTCTAAACACTGCCCCTAATTCTAAAGAGAAGTACTTCTTCACCTAGTATTCCTTTGCTGTAACGTTCAGGGAAACTAGTACCACAAAGTAACTGAGAAAAGGATGGTTATGACTAGGGGAAAGGTTGAATGATTTAAGTAACAAAACTTGAAGGCAAAAACCAAAAGGGAGCAAAAAGAGGTTTACTAGATGGTTTGTGATAGAATTGATTCTGATTGTTTCTAATTAGTCACTGTAGATGAGGGAAAGAGATTATGGAATACATTTAGTTTGTCTGCTATACATTTAGTTTGTATGCTATACAGTTATGCAAAGGTTACATTCTGAAAAGTGTATGTTACATTTATGTGTGTGGGGGGAAAGACCCAGAAAGTTTAAAATTTAATCATAGTTCTTACAACTCAAAAGGAAGCAGCAGAAAAAGAATTTACTTGGGAAAGTGTGTCTATTATTTAAGAATATATATTTGCAGTGGATAAATGGCAGTGAGCAAAGAAGATATATTTTTAGCAGAGGAAATTGACATTTTAGTATTTCTGGTAGTTTCCCTTTTAGTTAAAGTTCAGTCAAGAATGTCTGTCCTTGATGTTAAACTCGTTCATATTCAACTGTTTTGGGGCTCTGTGCACAGAGGGCAGCAATACTCTGGAGTATTTTAAAGAGAAAAATTCCCTCATTTCCTACGGGTGAGAAAGTTTCCTTCTAATGCCCACATGCCTCCATGAATGATTTTTCTGAATAGTTTATATGATTCAATCACTCTGTCCAAGCGATAGATGATTAAGTTAGGAAGTCTTTCTAAATATTCACTGACTCATTTTTGGTTTTCACATTTCTGGAGATGAGCTGCAATTTCTCTGAAATTGTCCCTTTCTTCTCTGTGCTCTCATGGTGCACATGAAGTATCGAAGTATGGTCCGTTGCAAATATATATATACTGTTTCCTCCTCTATTAAAGGAGAAATTTGTATTTTTCCTTTGATGAAATGGCAATGCTTGGCACTTAGTAGATGTTCACTATATGTTTGTTGAGTGAATGTTAGAATATCAAAGGTTACAGAAGGTATATGCTACTTAAGCAATTTAAAGGAGCAAAGAAACTTTCAGTAAGAATAGCAACTAATTTACCAACAAAAAAGGGGAGCATACGATGAATTAGGAGTGATTTGTGGAATAAGTGATTTCTCACTTTATATTAGCTTTTACTTGGCCAGCAAGTGCTGAGTCCCTGGGGCATTCTGCATTATGAATTGGGAGTCACCAGTCATCACCAGGCAGCAGATCCAGACAAGGGATGAAGATATGGCTGGTAACAGCTCTGGGTCACAATCTTCTATTTTCTAGTTTGTGGTAACCCAAGAGTGGGTAAATTCAATAATCTCTGCTATGTTCTGGGCAAACGGCTCTACCACCTGAAAGTGACAAATATATCCAATTGCTTCCTCTGAAAAAGTTTACAACCCAGAAATTCCCTTACGTTCAACCTCATACACTCAAAACCTTCCGTTTCGTCCTACTGAGTAGGATAGGGAAAAAAATGAGTTAAAATAGCATTTTTGTAGCACTGAGGCAGACAGTCCAACTGTGAATCATCCTTTAACACTGTTATATAAAGGACATATGAGATATTAATTTCAACTATAATGGTCTTTTAAAGTGTATTATTATTAAAAATATTTTCCCTTAAACCAAAAAACCTCATTAGTTTTTGAGGTCAATAACATCTAAAACATTCTTTGCTGGGTCAACATTTTCGGCACAGTTATGATGTAAAGAATGAAAACTTCCCACCCACCAAACACTCACTCTGTCTACTACTGCCCTTATATGTCATCGAAGGACACAAATAATATTTGTGGTTAGGTATGCCACTCCCCCATCAGGAGCAAAGCTATTTTGTGCTGTAATGCAAATGACTGCATTCGTCAAAGGAGCTTTGTTAGTTATTCATTGTGTTCCTTATCATTCCTTTCCCAAACCCCAGCGATTCTGTGGCAAGCACAGAGGTGCGTCAGGAGCAGCGTCAGCCACTGTCAAAGGTGTCCTTATCAGGCGAGGCAGGGTGCTTGGGGAATGACCTGCCAAGTCACTGCAGCCTCCTGTCTTCCGACTCCTTTGTGCATAGTGGGATTCTTTGTCCTTATTCTATGATCTGCTTTTCTCAGCATGGTTCATGGTGCGATCCCCACAAACACATCTGGAAAAACACACTGGAAACTGAAAGGATCTGTGAAAACACCAGGCTCTTTTTTTTATCTTTTACTTCTTTTTGGCTGAAATGGATTACTTTGTCCAGCCTTCCTACATGGATAAGCTTCGTTGTTTTCTCTCTCTCTCTTTTATTTTTTAAGCACAAACATAATAATTTAAAGATGCCCTAAGACTCAGAGAAGCCTAGGAGGAGTGGAGAGAAGGAAAGCCCAAAAGGAATATTGACAAGTGGAGAAAGGGTCATCTAACGTCCCCGACAGAGGCAGGCACAGGGGGCTCTTTCTCATTACATCTAACACAGCTTAACTGAGTTCAACACGGCCGTCTCTATCCTCGGGGGGAAGGTTTTCTTTTTGGACAGGCACTAGAGATTAATCCTTCTGTAATTTCTCCTGCTTTTCTAACTGTCAGGGGATTTGTGTTGGAGATAATGGCGGTATTAATGCCTAACCTAGGTGTAGAAATTGCCTTAATATAACAGGGATCACGAGGAACACACCAATAATTGCCCCTGAGTGATAGCCCTTAAAGTAAATGGCAATATAGGAGGGCCCACATCCAGCGGTCTTTAATGAAGTTTGGGGCTTTTCTGATGAGATTCTCTACACAATAGGCAGAGAATCAAGGCTGCCTCATGAGTTTTAACCTCTAGCCTAGATTTAATATGGCCTTATTAAAGATCCTGGCCAGGGCATTCTGGCATGAAACGTAATAAAACAAGACACAAAATGTGCTGTAATTAAAGCAGTTTGGATAGTAGTATCAGATACTTAATAATGAAGGATTTTATCAGACAGTTGTGCTGGACAGTGAAACAAACAATTCGCTGATAATGAACTGATAAGGGCATTGAAACCAAGGCTATTTTTAAAAGAACACCCAAAACGGCCGCGCATATGCTTTGTGAAAACACAGTGGCATTATAACTTTTAAGCTATATTTAAGTGTCACTGGGTGAGATTCTATAAATTAACAGACAGCAGGAAATTGAGATTGTCTTAAGTAAATACTTTTCACATCCTCCTCTTCTTCCTCCCCAATGCCGCAATGAGCTAGAGGCAGGGAGAGACAAGTTAGTGCTACAATTGTCCAGATGTAAAGCACGACTATGGCAGTGGGCTAAAGAAAGGGGAAGGACGGGGACCATTTAAGGAGGATCAGCTGCTAAGACACAAAAAGAGTCTCTAAATGATGCTATTATCATACTAATCTAACAGTAAGCAAACAAGCATATTTGCGATCTTTTTCAACACAGAAGCTTTCCATTTCTAAGTTTGTTAACATAATATTTCTTCATAGCTTTTCTTTGGCCAATTTTTTGGAAACATGCACATTTTCTTAAGTTTTTTGGTTTAGAAAAAAATTTAGAAAAAAAAGAAAAGTAACTTTAGTTATCAGGTGTAGTGAGTTATAAGTGGAGTCTGTGGTTGTTCATTGATGTGCTTGGGTGTCATAATTTAACCATGTCTGTCTCTGCTACATTGATCCAGTATATGGTCCCTCTTTACCCCACAACACAGAGGCAAACCATGCAGGGAGATGCTTATAGGTCACTCTCATGCCCTTAAAGAAAAAGAAGTATAATTTGGGGGCATGACAGTTGTCCATTCACACTCACTCACTATCTTAGCGGACAAGAAGTAAAAGAGACACCATAACATTCATTCACTCATTTAACAATGAAATTCAACCCAAGTGGTTCTACACAGGCTACAGTTACCACATAATATCTTCATTATCACATGCTGTCTTTCCTTTTTCTAAGAGTGATGAATGAATTCACCAGGTGAGTTAGTTAAAGAGAAAAATACGGAAGTTAGTACTTTGTTGTTTTTCTTTACAAATTATCTACAGCAAAATTCTACAGCAAAATATGTCTTTAATTCAGAAGAGAAAAAGTGACAATATATACCAAAAAAAATCTTAAGGAAAAAGCCCATGACAAATATTTCAGAATGCATCTTAATTGTGTTTATGATTTTCTAAGTATTTTAATCCCAGGTCTGGACTGGCACCTCCCCAGACACTGTTGACTGAACAAGTGGCTCCACTGAATGGCATCATAAAGGGAACGGTGAGTAGGCACAGGTGGCCATTCTGTTCACTTCACTTGTGCTCTTCTGTTTTATAGAACTGACCAACATATGAAAGCCACATGCTATTTTCTCTGGAAGCTAGTGCAGTGGAAGCCCAGAACTGGGTTGACTCTCTTGGCCTTCAACTGGGCATCATCCATTGAACAAGTTTTGCTCCTGTGTTCATTCAAGACTGCGCTGGCTTAACTCTGCTAGTTGAACGTGGCTGGTGTTATGGAGTGTGGAGGAGGAAGCAGCCACTTCTGGAAGTAACTGAATTCTATTCCCATAATGTCCCTGGAGATGCCAATGTAACCTTCACCATAGATTCACTGTGGAAGCCATGAAAGCCCGGGTTGTCTCCATGCCCCAGGGCTGTGGTGCCTTCTTCCAGGTTAGCTGAGCTCCCAGAATCCCCCTTATGTTTGGCCAGATTGGAGCCTTGTGTTAGATGGAAGTGGCTAATCTATATCTTACTGACACAAATCTTTAAGTACTGGAGGGAAAGGATATGGTCCTCCATCTTATCAGAGACTGTGTCTAAGTCCAGGTGCTTTCTGATGGTCAATTCTATAGGAATAGGAAACAAAAATTTACTTTAATGTCAAATGGGTGTGAGTAGCCTACAATTTCTGTTTAAATTTAAATATATGACAGTGTACCCTACACTGATTTATCAAGGGAGTAATATGTTGGATATAAATGTGGTCTTGACCATATAATATTCTATATAATTCTATGGTTCTACACATCTGTTGTGTGTACTGTGCCCTCCAAGGGTCCAGAACTGTGGGTTCTCATTTGTTTACTTAAAGATTATATCCACAATGAATAAGGCGTTGTACTAGGTATTGTGGAAGGAGCGAAGAATCCATAACAGGGCCCCTCTTTCAAGGAAATATAAGGATGAGTCCCCCAAATCTGAATAACTCTAATACAGTTCAGAGTGTGATGAACTTCATTATTAACCAGGAAAGTATAGTTGAGGAGCTCAAGAAAGACTTCAGAGCTGGGGAGGCATTCCTGAGGTGGAAAAATGTGTCCAGCAGAGAACATGGAATGGGCAAAGTGCAAAATAAAGTCAGAAGTCAGCCACCTGCCTAGTTTGCCATTGTATATTAGGAAGAATTGGAAAATATGGATTAAGAGAAAAGTGGTTTTGATCATAGCACTGAAATCTTAAAACACTTGTTAATCATACCTGGTTTTGTAATTTTATAGGCAAGTGAGAGCTACTAAAGTTTTCTTGAGCAAGGGAATGATACAATAAGATGTTTTTTAAGAGTATGTATTTGGCAATGGGGTGACAAGGACTCACCGGCTGCACTTACTAATGCTAGAAGTGAACTCAGGGTACATGACCCCATCTTGGCTGCAAGGAAACTGGGAGGTGCCCAGCCCAGGATCTGGAAGTGGACAGACCCCCAAGTACTTTCACACCCAGCCAATTGCTCTTGCAAATATCACTGCTGAATTACTGTAATCCCTGTGTTTTCTTATTTTATAAGACCATTTCCTAAAAAAAAATGACAGAATTACTGACACATAATTGTGTTCATCATTTTTGTGTGTGTGATTTATTCTCTCTATTGCAAAGGACCCCCTCAAAAATTCGTTTATTTTTTACTTGATTTGGCAAAGTTTGACAATCAATAGCTGTGTCTTTTTCTCACAGGTTGGCTAGGAATTCAGGCAGAGGTATGCTTATCCTTAAATATAGTCCAGGAATCTTCTGAAGGAATAACTAAGTGATGACCACTTTTTTTTTAACCTGGATAGCTTCATTTGTTTTACTCAGGTAGAGAAATTAGCAGCATCTTGTGACTAATGATCAATGACTTCTAAACCATGTCAATACCTTTTTAGAGTTAAGGTATAATGAAAACTTAATGAAGTCTTCCTGGTACATTAACTTTCTATGAGAAATATACATGAGAAATGCATGCTCAGCAGTCAAGAGACTCATGTGAGTTTTATAGGTATTCCTGATTTAACAATTTAGTTCCACAAACACTGACTGAATATCTATTTTGTTAAAAGTCCTGTATTAAGCAAATCGATGGGATACAAAAATGATATATGAAGTGGAGAGTTCCCTCAAGGACTTTTCAGTATAGAAGTTAATTTATTTGTTTTTAATCCTAAACAGATTTGAAAATCAAGTTTAGAAGGCTGCCTACTAGTTGACAGAAAAGACAGACATTGTATAGTCTATAAGACTGAATATAATCAGTGCCATTATCCAAATCTAACCCTTGGGAGCACAGTGCGAGGTTAACATTGAACGTGAACATGAATGACATTTTAATGAACACCTACTGTGTGCAAAGCACTCTTCTGCGGGATTTGGGGTGGGGTGCAGGAATGAAGCAAATATGAAAAAGATAGGTCGTGCTCTGGAGAACAAAGACAGGCATGCACTCAATTAAAATACAAAGCACCTGGTGAAAGTTCCATAAGAGGGGCCCAGGCAATATTATGGATTTTGGGAGGAGAATCCATTGATTCTATTTAGAGCTCTGAGAAGACATCAAGAAGCAGGTGGCATTTAAATTGGGTCTTGAACGTGAGATAGGATCTTTAAAGGTAAGGAAGTAAGGGAAGGACCATTTCAGACTCATTCCCCAATTCTTTTATACGGGTAAAATCTGGCTAATATATATCTACATTAAATGTTCCTAGAGGCAGATATCACTTGGGAGTAAGACTTGGAGGTGCGGTTGTCGGGAGCCTCCTAACTTATCTCTTTAGGGAAGTTGTGCCCATGTAGCTCAGTGGTCGCTTTTGCTGTTGCTTTTGTGCTCGACATTTGTTTGGTTGACATGGGCTGTCTCCCTGCAGCCCTAGTCAAATGACTGGGGTCTCTTCAAAGCCAAGGCCCAGGAAAGTTCCCACTTTATTACACAAGAAACTCTGCAGAACATGATCCAGGGTAAAGAGACACTATACAGCTGTGCTGAGGAGACCCCCTGTAGGGGAAGGAATCCAACCTAACAATTTGAAACTACGATGAACCCTAAAGATCCACTTTGCTGTCCCTCAGTCCAGCAACAAGAAGGTGGTGTCTGCTCATGACAGACAGACACATCTCCACATCCCATTCATCTAGGGTTATGTGTGCATTTTACAGCAAGACGGAACTCTACTCTTTTCTTTCCCGCTCAAGAAAGCATAGCAGAATGCAAGGGAGTAACAATGCAGTTATAGGATAACACTTCTCTCCCTCCCTCCCTCTTTCTCCACACACAAACACACACGCACATACACGCGCACGCAAACATGGTTTGTGAACATTAAGTACTTTTATACAATTATTAGTAACGTGTTACTTGGAAAACACTGCACAATTTCTAAGATACATTTGGATATTTCAAAAATGTATTCAAATAGGCTCTAAGAAGATTCATACAGACAGCTTGCTTTAATTTTTTTCTCAAAATAAAATCCAAGTGAATTCATCTGTGAACAATTCACTTTCTCCAGACTTGCCTTGTTCAAATTGAACAAGAAAAAAATTTCATTTAGGAAATGCCTCTCCATTAAGCTTCATTTCCAGTGTGTTAAAATTTATGCATTAGAAAGTTTGAAACCAGTTAAATATGTTTATTTTCATTCATTGAAAAATTAAAATCTTGAAATACTGCATAGTTAATGTATAACGTTATAAAAAGTGGCAAGTGTATATACTTTAACCTATTCCTAATACTTATCTAAATATTTGAAAAGGAGGATATTTATTCAATTCAGGAATTAACTCTTTGTCAAAGCTGCAACCAATATATAAATAAAAAGGCAGCAGTAAAAACATGTGCTAGGCAGGCTATGTTTATGATATCCTGACAGAAAATGTATAAATAGGGAAAATTTACCACTCATTCACGCGAGCCTAATGAAGCAGAACTAAGATCTCACGCACACGATCAGTCAGGTTGGGAACGTGGGCAATTTCTCAATTTCATGCAGAATAGCATTGTTCAAGTCACATCTCTTGGAACAAAGGTCATTTTTTTCCCCTCAGTTAAAACAGTAAAACTGTAATTGTTCCAGAAGTTTTCATTTTTCTTAAGCTAATGTTAATTTAATGGGTATTCTTTTTCTACATCCCTGACTGTAGGTAACGCAGGGCTGTGCTGTCTCCAGAATCAATCTGTTCCATGCATTGCGGCTCGTGAAGTGCATTTAATTGATGTTTATTGCAAGGGAAAATGATTTGTAGTGTCTAATAAGCATTCACGATTTAGAGCCTTGTTGTTCATAACAGCTTCCTGAAATAACAGAATCTTTGGGTGCATAAATCTGTTCATAAAGGCTATTAAACACATTGCATCTCTTTAGCCAGGGAATCTGATTCAGCTACAGACAGGATGAGGGACCCAGCACCAGCTATTTGCTTCTTTACTTAAGTCTGGTAACGGCTAATTGAAAGGTTGCAGTGTGTAAGAAGGCTTAAACATTGCCCAGATTTTAGACAAAGGCATGCTTCCAATTTCTGAATGTTCATTTCTATTTCCACAAGCTGCATTACTGTGTTGGCCAAAAGAGGCATATGGAGTTTCAACGACTGTCTAAGCTGCACATTTTTAACTTGCCCATGAAAAGACATTTTAAAATTTGTTCCATCAGCCTGGATCATATGCCAGGTGTCAAGACTTTCCTCTAGTAATTTCTCAAGTTGTTTTGAAATGTTAACGTGAAAGATCAGGACAACAAAGCTCCAGGATACACTAAAGAAAAAAAAGTAATAAATACAAACAAATCACCTCGTTTAAACCTGGACTGTGCCGACATGATTTTGGGCAATCGGATATTTAACATGTTCAAATCAGTGAGCGAAGCTGCCAATGTTTGTCTGAATTTTTGACACACACTATTCTATAGACTCTTTGAACGCAGGTCCCATGCTCAGTCCTCACTTATTCCTAAAGACCTGTATTTCCTCTTGGTGCCACTGCCCTCTTCCCAGTTCCTCCATTGTGAAACATCAGAAACTTCTCTGCCGCCTTTTTCTCCCTAACCTCCTCCACTGGACTCATTCACCGAATCATGATGCTCTGGCCTGGCTCCCTCTCGCAGCCACCCTTTCCAAGCCAGCCTCAGTCCCTCCTCTCAGTTCTCTTGATTTTTCTGTAATCTCTCATCTCCCTCGTTTGCTTTCCTCACCATTCCCACTTGTAGGAGCCTCAGGGGCTACCCTGGGACTCACAGCGCTCAGTCCATCCTCCTCAACTTCCCAGACTCAGCCAGGCAACTCTGTTTTATATATTGAAGCTCCTTATTTCATTTGGAAAACAAACAATCGAAAAGATTCGATTCCTAAAAACTGGTACGAAAATTACACCTGTCTTGCTAATAGTAACTTCCACTAATTTTAGCCAAGCATAGATCTGATTTTGCCACTGCTTTCTCAAAAAACAACATCTTTTGAAAGTTTCTAACTACATATAAAAGAAAACTCACCCTCCTCAGCTCGACCCTCAGCATCTCCCACCACCTGCCCCTGTCTTGTTTTTTGGTCACTTTCTCCTCTTGCCTTTCCCCCCACAGCACACCAGCACAGTCTAGATTCCCCGAATTCTGATCCTTAACTTTCACTGTCCTTATGGCCAGAATGCTGACCCCCATCTGTTTGATGTTCCAGGAACAGCTTGAATTATATGTTCTTCATGAGGTTTCTGTGTGTGGCTGCCTTAGTTACAATCCCCCTCCTTTTCCTGGTCATCAGTTGCATTTTGCCTCACTACAATGACTTATCCTAAGGATGTGAAGCCGCTGGAGGGTCCATTTCCTGTCTTATTCACCTGCGGAGGCCCCACTGTGCTAGCAGCCTTGCACCAAGAATGCACTTAAAATCTATATTGCATTTAATTGGATAGTCACTATCAACCATTGGGTTAATTTACTACTCTTAACACCAAAAAGTCACTAATGCACTTAATTATTTATAAGAGATAAATTTTAAAAGCATAAATTAAATTATTTTAATTTAATTTAAAACAAATGTCATGTTTCTGACATTGGTACAACAAATATAAGCACTGATGGAAAAAGTCTTGGTTCCCTAGAAACTGTAGTTACAATCACATGACTCAAATGGCTACAATAATCCAGCCATTTTATTCTACTACAGCTAAAAAGAGGGGGATGGGAAGAGATTATTCATTGCTTCATGACTTGAACGTTTCTTTCTTATAAAGCTTGAGGAAGTTTAAATGTTTATTTTAGTTTTCCATGGAGAAAACTTGAAAAAAATAATCTTTAAAATCCAAGTACCTTTTCCTGTATGGACAGGTTAGTTTGTGCATTTCATTGTACTTCTATTCCACTTCAAAAACCATCAGTAGCAGCTTCCCTGGTGGCGCAGTGGATAAGACTCCACGCTCCCAATGCAGGGGGCCTGGGTTCAATCCCTGGTCAGGGAACTAGAGCCCACATGCATGCCGCAACTAAGAGGCTGCATGCCACAACTAAGGGGCCGGGGAGCCACAGCTAAGGAGCCTGCCTGCTGCAACTAAGACCCAGTGCAGCCAAATAAATAAATAAATAAGTATCAAAAAAAAAAAAGAAAGTGGGAATGATTTAAAAAAAAAAAAAAAAGCATCAGTAGCAAAACATATTTGAGAAAAATGCAGCCGGAATTTTACAGATGAGCTAATTTTCTGAAAAACAATACTTTCAATTGTACAACTTGAGCCTCAGTTACATTGTAATAAAGGATGCAGCATAATTCAATTACATAGTGTTTATATCATATTCAAATTAATCAATTTCCATACCTCTTGGAGGGTCTACCTTTTGCCTAGCAGGGGCCTAGGTGCCATGGGAACAATAAAGTACTAAAAGATAGAGGAAAACAACATTTTCACATGTGAATAATTAGACGTGGATCCATAAAGATTATGAGACAATATATAGTATAATCAGATGCCAAAGGGCTTAGCAGATAAAGGCTCATCTATATTCAAGGGAAACAGTTCCTCCTCCAGGCCTATCTCTCTCTGGAATGGGTACCACTCTTGCCACACAATGGCTGAATGTTTGGCTCTGCCTTCTCCTTTGACCTCACGTTCAATTAGTGTCAAGAAGCAATAATTCTTAACTCATTCTTCAAAATGTCTCTCACTCTCCCCTGTTTATCTCGGTTCCCACTGTCTCACTGTATGAAGTTTTTATCTCACTTCCTAATTGTTTTCTCAAATTTACCTGCACCCCTCCTGCTCAATGATCACTGGATCACCTGCTCATTGCCTAGATAAGCCAGTTCAAATACCAGTCATGATATTCAAAAGGCCCTTAGCAATGGCCTTCATTCATTCAATCAATCAACACATATTTTTTAACAGTTATTATATGCGAGGCACTATTCTAGGCATGGGAGATATTCTTTTTATTGAAACATTTATTTTATTAATATGGAAAGAATCCAGAAATTGGATCTCTTACCGGCTGTGTAATCTTGAATTACTCTCTCACTTTCCTAACCTCAGCTGGTTTCCTTCCTTACAAAATGGGGAAACAATCCTGCCTGTCCTACTTAGATCCCAGAATTACTAGGGAAACTTAAATATAAGGTAGGGCATTGAAAATGCTTTGCAATATCTAAAATAATAATTCTCCACTAATCCCATTAATTTATACATTTTGGAGTTATTCTGAAAAGAAATACAGTCAACTAACGTAGGGAAGAGAGAAACTGGTTCCAGTTGAGGTGATTGTGGAAGGCTTTCAGGATTCAGTGTTCTCCGAGGCAGGTGTAACTGGTATAACAGGACCATGTCCTGAAGATAGTGGAAATCTGTCAGGAAAGACTTTTGAGCAAAGCAGCCTGAAGAACAATGTACTGGCCGCAGGTGGAAGATGACTTAAAGCGCAGAGACCAGGATTGAGATACGTTAGGAGTGGAGAAAATTGTGGATTCAATAAATCGAGAAGATTGGCAGTAAAGGAAAGGAGGAGTGGAGGTGAAAAATATTATAGAGGAAGAATCACAGAATTTGACAATTTGAATATGTTGGCTGGGAGAAGAGAATGTGGGACACAGGTGAGTAGACAATGACTCACAACTTAGGACTTGAAGTGAATGAATGGCTTGTGATACCCTTACCAGGTTAAAAGAGTACATTTATACTCAAAGGAGATTGGTTTACTATTGAATGATGAGTCTGAATTGCACATACCTTGGAGTAAATACTGAATATATATAAAATAATACTCACATAATAGAAAATATTATTAGAGCCAAAATGAACTAATGAGGCCTTGGAAGAAAGAGCACTTCACAAGTATTTCTCAGATCAATGTATGTGATTGATGGGCGGAATCCTACAACTGGGGAAGAGTGTGAAAGGAGGTTCAGTACAAACTGCTTCTCTAATTATACTGCTATTTATTTTGTCATTTTATTATTTTATTTTTGTTGTTACAGTTGAAAGGGAACTGTTTTTCTCAGAATGCCCCAACTGATGATAATTTTTTGAGGTCTAGAAACACAACTCTTTTGTATTTGGATTAAAATGAATTCATTCTTTATTCCCACCACTAATGTACAATGACCCAGGCTTTCAAGATCTGTAAGTTATAAAATGGCAAGACTGGTGTTTTTTTTTGTGTGTGTGTGTGAAATTTTACAACCAAAATATTTACTAAACACTTTTCTGTGAGGGGGTTCTTCCAGTATTCTAGTTTCTAAGACACCTCTTTGTAAGCTACTCCATAAATTCCTATTTTTAATGCTTGTTTCCTGAGCTTATATTTTATTTCAGTTTTTAAAGAAGCAGTACATGTTTTAACAAAATACCCACCTCACAAAAGAAATCAACAGAGAGATTTTTTAAAATGCTAGGATAGAATAAAAATTGAACTGTAAACTTTAAGGCTATAAAATCTTAAAGTCTGTTGCACTGGATATGATTCCTTAATCAAATCCAGTGCAATAGCCTCACTGCACTATCCAATGCAGTAGTCATTAGCCACATACTGAAATTTAAATTAACTAAAATTAATAAAATCAGAAATTCAGTTCCTCAGTTACATTAGCCGCATTTTTTTTTTTTTGCATTAGCCGCATTTTAACCAATCGACACCCACCTGTGGTTAGTGGGTTAGTGGCTACCATACTACTCAACAACACAGATGTAGAATACTCCCATCAACACAGAAATTTCTCTTGGATGGTGTTAGTTGAGACCATTTTTTTACATAAGTGAAAGGAGCTGACTGTAGTCTGATTAGTTTCATTTGCCCCAAAGTTGGTCTAAGTATTTGTATAGCACATGAGCATTAACATTGCTAAAAATGTAAACGAGCTAGGCCACATCCAATTTGACAGCTGTTCACAGACATGCTCCTATGGTCAAAGTCTCAGAATAGCTCCTGCCATGCTTGTGACCAAGGTCAATATGGAAGAATGTTTTTTACTTTCCTGACTTTCCTTGGACCATATTATCCATAGTATTCAAATAACCCCTTTGATCCCTGGGCAGTGGGATTCTCTTAAGGTAATTCCAAAATAATTCATTTGGTCAAATTATTTTAAAAAGTGTGAATTTCTCCTGTCACTTAAGAAATAAGTCCACACTGTTTCCTCTAACTCAAACACAGGAACACGAGGAGAAACGAGGTGTAGAGGCCAAAGCCTGGTAATTGCAAGTGGGCAGGTTTCCCTCCCCTCAACACATTAGATGTTGCAATTAAACAAATGTTTTGCGAGCATTGCAGAAATACCTTGTTATTCTGCAATTTGTTGAGAACAAAGATAACATTTAACAGATCCAAGAAAAACCTAGGATGACTGGGCCTTCCAAAATCACTGTGATTTTGGCTTCAGTTTACAATAATAGTAAATTTAATTATCAGCTAGCACAGAATATAAAATGAGCCATTACGATAGCTTATCAGAGGGGAAAAAATCTGACATTGAAGGCATCTGATCTAATTGATTCTAGTACTGAGAAGTCACCAAAATGACTCCTGACTATAAACAATGTAACAGCTATTAATTCGCCTTATAAAGATCAAACATTTCAGAGGGAGGTTGAAATTTAAAGCATACTGAGTAATGTGCTCTTATAAATAGGAGACTCTGTTTAGTAAACCTAGCTAATTAAAGCACTTAATAAATGGCGGAAAACCCACCAGTCTAAATCTCTTGTTGGTACTAGAGAATTCTCATTTGCTCTTTCAGAGAAGTAATCAATTGAAGGGCACATTTTTCTTCTCTTTGTTCTTTCCCATCAATTTTAATGGGTACAGAACATCAGTCACACAAAATGTAATAGGACAAGAAGATGGATGAGTATATTTGAAGCCACTAGTCACAGGACAGAAAATATCCTGATGAGGTGACCGTGGCAGCCCAGAGTTCAACAATATAGCCTGGGCCATATTTAGTAAGTGAGGCTACGTTGCTCCACGATTTGGTATTAGCAGTCAACAAAATCAATCTCCAAACACAATTTATTACATTTCTACAGGTCAGACTTTCTAAGTCACATTCTCGAAATATGCTCCAATGACACTCTTAACTCCAGAAAATGATTTAATCTGGCAAAGAGGTGGATAAAGAGAAGAAAGACAATCTAACCTTAAGGAACCTGACCTTGTCTTATAAGTGACTAGAATTCCTTTGGAAGGGGGGTTTTATTATAGCCTAGAAATTATGCCCCTATATTACGGGATGAATTGGTATATGCGGTGGATGCTTGCTGAGCACTGAGATCCCACCTTCAGGACCGAGGCACTCACTTACCCAGCCTCTGGGGGCGCTGGGTGCTGCTGCCTCAGAGCTTTGCCCTGCTCCGGGTGCTGCGCTCAGCCAAAGGGAATCAACGGCCTTGTGCAAAGCTATGCCCACTCGCCAGGAGCCGCCACCTCCAAAGATTAGATGATGCAGGAGTGCAAAGCCAGGCTATGGGAACAATTCTGAAGGGTCATCTCAGCTTCACAGCAACCCTTGCCGTTATCTGAGGTCTCTGTTGGGATTGCATTCCAGCCTACTTTTCCTTCTGCCTGATCCTACTGCCTTCACTCCCACACAGGGGTTGTTCCTGAGAAAGCTCTTAAGCATCTCATGTACAAACCTTTGTCTCAGAACCTGTTTCCCAGGCCATGTAACCTGACAGTATATATAATCAAAGAGCCATTTTTCTTTGTAGAGAATTAAGGTAATTTAAATACTGGGCTGAATGAAATAACCACAGATGTTCATATTCACAATTGGTAAATAATGTACTGTGACTTTGCTAGGATTTACACAGACAAAAAGATGTTTTTTTATATAACTTAAAAAATTTAAACCATATGATATTTAATAATTTAAATGCAGTTTGATTCTTGTGGGCCTCTGTATCTTTATGTAATCCAGGAACTAATCGAAGTGTATTGAAACACACTCAGGGGCTGAGGTACCATTTACTAGTCCTGACAGTTTCCTTTTTGAGGGATTCAAGGCAACACTAGGCATCGTATATACGACCGCCCATTAGTTCCCACTTATGAATACTACGATGTTTTTAGTAAAATTTATGTAGATATTTCTTTAAGGTCCTGCTAGACATTTGTCTCATATGTACTGTCTAAAAGCAACACTTTATAACAAGATATCTAAAATTCGAACTAAATCTATTTGAAACATAGCAGCGGAAGATTCTACATCTCAAATTAATAGTGTTTTTTTTCCCTCTCTCAGGATTTTCTGTGATCTATGAAACACAGATAATACTGGCTGGAAAGCCGTGAATACTTCAAAGCCATCAAAGCAAACTTCAAAGCAAGGGCCCAGTTTTAAAATGATTTTCTGGTTGTTGTGGAAAGTGAGAACCAGGTATTTATGGGGCATAAATAAATAAATAAATAAATAAATAAATAAATAAATAAAGGTATTTATGGGGAACCGGGTATTTATGGGGAAGCTCTGGGGACCAGTCATCAGCACATTGATAACAGTGTTACTGGGTAGTTCAGTGATGCCAATGGTCAGTTCATCAGTCACGAGGTGTCAATTAGCCAGAAAATGATAATCCATCAAGAAGATCATCTGATGAATGTGATCTTACACAGAAATTGCTGGGGAGGCTATTTATGTATAGCATTTGCTTTAAATGCTTTTATCACTGTTGTTTTTAATCAGTTATGAAACCACAGTTTCATTTTCCTGAGATTTAGGACCTAGTTACCTTGCTTTCAAGAGACTGAAATGACAGTATGAAAGATTCGTAAGGCCACTTCTTTCTAAATTAATATTTAACTTAGTTTTAACAACTTTTTAGAATACTTAGTATCCAAATGGATCCCACACATCTGAAAAAGAATTAACAGTCACAGGCTCCACTGAAATATATCTGTGAATAATCTACTGTGCACATGAGCATCATAGAAATGAATCTGTGATTTTTATGCATCTGCTAAGATAACTGGTTTTTACTGGTGATGTTTTATTTCAGAAGGTGGAATGGAAAAGACTAAATTAAGCCATCTAATCTATGCCAGTTCAGGAGGAAATACTTCCCAACACTTTTTAGTCTACATTTCACATCCAGTGAAGTATGACTGTATTGCATGGAGTACTGTCATTGACTTACTTTCTCTAGGTTCTACCAACTGCATTAAATATTATGTACTGCAATTCTGAAAAATTTTTTAATTTTTATTTATTTTTACAAACTCTTGAAGGTTAATTGAGAGTAATTTACCCTCAAGTAGAGACACCACCCTTATATTTAGTTCTTAAAATGATCACCACAAACAAGACAATAAAATCTCCTTCTTCTTTGCCTCCCTCTTTAGATTACCCTAGAATCTGGATAAGACCCTGGTCTGACCTAGAATATGTTCAGCATTTCTGTTACAGTTTAGAACTAATTTTGTGGCGATAGAAAATTAATCCTGATTAAAATACTGAGTTTTTCAAATTCAAAAACTTAACTTCTACCCTTTCTGAGTTTTCTATCTCAAGTTATCTGGGGGTCACTGAGTTAGTTTCCTGAAAATCTTCATTGATATTGGGTACATGAGGGGCATTATCTTTACTCTCATTATATTCCTCATGGCTCAAAGAATATCCTCACTTTACAAGTAATAATGTCTAATAAGTAAAATAAATATGGTTTTGAGTTATTGAAAAAATCTATTTTTAGTATATTATTGAATTGGACTAGGTTTTACTTAAAGCTTAAAGTTTTAAAAATGATTTTCATGGTCTTCTTAGGCTACTCTTTGCTTTATATGACCTTTATTGGGATAGCTGCACTTGGACAAATTCTCATATTGGTGCTAGAGTAATTATGAAACCAAAGGCAACATCATCAGGAAAAATTCAGGCATTTTGCAGTGTATTTTATAATGATCACTTTGAATTCTTTTTATAGTAAGGAGGGACAGAGATAAAATGAATATTGTAATAATTTAGCCATATTTTACTATTTCAGTGATGGATATAAATCATGTAAAATAAAAAGAAGTATGTATTAAGCCATTTTTACACAAAATAGCTAATTCAATTTTTTTTTGAATTTTATTTTTTTATTTATTTTTTTATACAGCAGGTTCTTATTAGTTATCTATTTTATACATATTAGTGTATATATGTCAATCCCAATGTTAATTCAATTTTACAGCATGGAAAGCAGCAAATGAAGAAACTTGACAGTTACTAAATCAATAATCAATCTCATCACACACAAAACACTGTTTTGCTTTATATGATGTATACATATTATATTTTAGACACTATTTTTATCTATAATGTAGTAAATCATTATCACTATGACATCTCATGATACCTTGTTCCTCTCTTTCTCTCTTTCATAGAACTAATATTGTACCTTGCATTATAGTTATTTGTGAACAAGTGCGTATTACTGGAGACTGCGGGACAGCAAACACCTCGAGGGCAGGGATCCCATCTTATTCTGCTTTCATATCACCTTCAACAAATTGCCCTGCACACAGAATTCACTTGGAATTTAGCCATTCATCCTTTACTCAAGAAACATCTATGTGGGTACTGAGTTAGATTGAAAACAGGGTTTTTGCCCTCCAGAGATTCAGAGACCAGTGAAAATCACAAACAGTAAATTGAGAAAGGATACCATTTGGTACATGTTATGACAGAGGTAAGCACTGGTTACCTTGGAAGGAAAAAGGAGGGGGTATTCCTAAGTTCAGAGACTCCAGGAAGATTTCCTGGAAAAGGTGGTACCTGACCCAAGCTTTGAGGAGGGCTACAACTTAGTGAGCTAAAGGGCAATGGGGAAATTCTAGGAAGAAAGAACAGCAAGGTATATTGGCCAGTTTGACAACTGAGGAATAAAAATTGTATCATTATCCATCATGACTGGCAATTTTGAGAAAAGGACCTGATATGCTGAATCTACCTGGGTAATAAAATCCTCAGTTTGGGAGAAAAGGTCAGGGAATAGGAGTGCAGTAGGGGTGACAGTAGGGCCGATAGAGCTTGTTTTTTGTTTGCTTGTTTCGTTTAGAAAAGCAATGACAATTTTTCCTCAGTTTTAAGATGCGAGTTCTCCCCAATATCTTCTTGTTTCTGAAATGGGGATGCAGCTTGCAATCAATATGGATATTAAAGGTGGTAGCTTGGGGGCTTCCCTGGGGCTTCCCTGGTGGCGCAGTGGTTGAGAATCTGCCTGCCAGTGCAGGGGACACGGGTTCGAGCCCTGGTCTGGGAAGATCCCACATGCCGCGGAGCAACTAGGCCCGTGAGCCACAATCACTGAGCCTGCGCGTCTGGAGCCTGTGCTCCGCAACAAGAGAGGCCGCGATAGTGAGAGGCCCGCGCACCGCGATGAAGAGTGGCCCCCACTTGCCGCAACTAGAGAAAGCCCTCGCACAGAAACGAAGACCCAACACAGCCAAAAATAAATAAATAAATTTAAAAAAAAAAGTCTTAAAAAAAAAAAAAGGTGGTAGCTTGTCAACCCTGCATGCCCCCAGCTGTCCTTACACTTGATGATGAGCCTTGCAAGTAACAATACTGTAAAACAGATGACATCTTCAAAATCAAGAAAATACATAATTTTGTAGTTTCTCAAATCATCTTGTTTTCAAAGAGAACTCAATGAATACTGGAGACAAAAGGTTTCTTTTGTGAATGCAGTTGT
The DNA here is from genome assembly GCF_965194825.1 of Balaenoptera physalus. Lineage (NCBI taxonomy): Eukaryota > Metazoa > Chordata > Mammalia > Artiodactyla > Balaenopteridae > Balaenoptera > Balaenoptera physalus. The sequence continues at coordinate 72,463,219 of NC_138892.1, forward strand.
AGCTATATCCCCACTCCTATTCCTTGACCGGATTTGTATTAAATACCAGGCACTGTATGATATGGTAGAAATGCAGAGATGCAGAAAAACTAAACATAAATACAGAAGGATCTGACTATATTTCAAATTCTGGAGGAGCTTTGGGAAGAACAACCTACTCTGTCTTGGGTTCAGAGAGAACTTCCCAGATTGTGAGCCTTGAATTGAGTTACAAAGGATTAGGGTTTTTATCAAAATATGTGTAGGGGTATGAAAAACACACTAGGAAACAGGGACATTTCAATGAAAAGCAAAGAGATGGGGAAAATCACATTGTTTTCAAACAAGAAATTATAGTTTGATTTGGTGAAAATTTGGGCTGTTAGGAATGTATGAGGAAAGATAGCAGATTGTGAAGGATCATTCATGCCAGGCATAGATTTATGGGAAAGTGGGGAAAGGCTTTCAAGCTCTCAAAAGTGGGAGTGTCAAGTCACTTTCCCATACTGATGAGCTCTCGTAGGTGAGACAATTTGATTTAAGCTGTTAAAACAGATGTGACAGGGTAAGAGAGTGTCATGGACATATATACACTACCAAATGTAAAATAGATAACTAGTGGGAAGCAGCCGCATAGCACAGGGAGATCAGCTCGGTGCTTTGTGACCACCTAGAGGGATGGGATGGGGAGGGTGGGAGGGAGGGAGATGCAAGAGGGAAGAGAAATGGGAACATATTGTATATGTATAACTGATTCACTTTGTTATAAAGCAGAAGCTAACACACCATTGTAAGGCAATTATACTTCAATAAAGATGTTAAAAAAAAAAAAAAAAAACAGATGGGAAAAGTGGTAGTAGAGAGGACCTGCTTCTCTTCATTATACTGAAAAGGCCATCTCTGTAGAACCCTCTGAGGAGAAATATAAATAGCATCTATTATCCCCCTGCCTTTCTTCATCCTTTCCTCCCTCCCTCCCATTTCTTCTTCCTTCTTCCTTTATCAGACGTTTATTGAGGACCTACAATGTGCCAGAAGCTCAGTATTTATGTATAAGTTTAGCGAATAAGTATGGAAAGCTCAAAGGGAGAAGACTATTTGATATTTATAATAAAATGAACATGGACTTTGGCAATAGGCAAATCCCAGTTTGAATTTCAGGTGTTCTACTTGCTGACAATATGAATTTGTCATTTTATTACTTTGTGCCTCAGTCTTCTCATTTGTAAAATGGGGACAATATTAGCTAACTCACAGGGTCACTGAAATGAGATCATAACCTCAAAAGTTACCATTTATGGCATCCCCATAATGTGTTATGCCCTTTAAATATATCTCATTTAATCCTCAATAAAACCCTTCAATGTTGATATTAATCAATTAAACAAAGGCTCAATGAAGTTAAGTAACTAATTCACAGTCAGAGAGGAAATAAGTGGTGCTATTGCTTGATTCCAAAGGCTCTGTTCTTTCTTCTATGCTCAGTGCCTCTCCTATGTATCACATTGTGCTTGGGCACTACTTTCCATGTTGTCTTAATAGTGAGGTTCACAACGGCATAGGCAGAACCAACTTCAAACAAACAAACAAACAAACAAAAATATGAGCCGCTAAGGAAATACAGAGCACACTTAAGGAGTGAATGCCAAAATCTATCCACTGCAAATCAACTTAGCATGGCTGTGCTCTTTTAAATAAAGTGCCAAGAAAATAATATTTACACATATTCTATCATTTAAATTGACTTCAGAGACTCTATTTGATTGCATCCTTATGGTTTATAGAGCCCTGCAGTGATGCCTGGCACCAAGTCCATTCATTTTTGCAGGAAGATCAAGGTACTCAACTATCCTCATCCCATATCCTGCTTTGGTCAGGCCGTTGGCCCCATTTTCCCTAAATATGTCCAATTAGTCATATTCTATGACTTTGCTTTTACAATAAATCCTGGACACCAAACATACTACATTGACTGACTGGATATACAATAATCATGCTGAATTTAAAAATAAACCTTGGCGGGCTTCCCTGGTGGGGCAGTGGTTGAGAATCTGCCTGCTAATGCAGGGGACACGGCTTCGAGCCCTGGTCTGGGAAGATCCCACATGCCGCGGAGCAACTAGGCCCGTGAGCCACAACTACTGAGCCTGCGCGTCTGGAGCCTGTGCTCCGCAACAAGAGAGGCCGCGATAGTGAGAGGCCCGCGCACAGCGATGAAGAGTGGCCCCTGCTTGCCACAACTAGAGAAAGCTCTCACACAGAAACGAAGACCCAACACAGCCAAAAATAAATAAATTAATTAATTAATTAAAAAAATAAAAAATAAAAAAATAAACTTTGGCTCCTGACCTAAGCCACTCTAAATAAGGACTACAGCCATGAAGACCCTTAGATTATCCTTACCCATATAGAACTGCCCTTTCTCTGTACTGTCTGCTGTGTTAGGGTTGTACATTTCCACATTTATCTTCTAATTGCTTTGTGATAAAACACTTTGAAGACTGGCTTCTTAGCTTATTCTTCTTTTGCAACCTCTGTTGCTATCTAGCACAGTACTGAGCACAAAGCAGGTACAGAGTAATTATTTGTGGTTATTCAAAGTTTCCCAAACTTTCCTTTACTTCAAAAAACATTAATATCTGAATTCTACCATAATTCAATTATAGGAAAATATTACTATCACTGATTACAATAGTGGTCTTTAATCCATGGATTTATTATTTTTTTAACCATACTTAGTAATTCTCTTTGTTCATATACCCTTGAAAAGAACTTTTTAAATTTTTATTATTTAAGTAAAGGTACCTGAGACAGACCCTTAAGAGCCTTAGAAGTAAAAGGTTAGTTCAGAAAAAATCTAATTTCCACTGAGATGAGAGCAAGTTTCTAAAAATTTCCTACAGTATTTCTAAAAAGCTACATAAAGCAGAAGTAGGGGGATGTTCTTCACTAGGACCCAAACTACCATTAAGCAAGATTTACAGCTTGTTACAAAATGGCACAAATTACCAATTAGATGTTATATGTTGGAGCACAGGAGAATATGGGGCTGCTACCTTTTAAGCTTTTTGTTGAAAGAAACAAAGAACTCTTCATAAAAAACTTTAAAGCTGTTATTCCACATTGGGAGTGAAAGAATTAAGAGAGAAGGAATGAATACAGCTGGAAGGGATATGGAGATGGAGCAGGTTATATGGATGACTTTGGAAATGTTGCATTAAGATATGAAAATCACAGTTGTATTTGAATTACCTAGAATTCTAAGTCTGAAGACAAAATTTCCACCCAGTGGTACCTAAATCCTTATTAGTCACAAGAAGAAGAAATTTATTAAGAATAACACCTAAAATTCTTATGGTGTATGCCACAGAATGGGTTATGAGAGAAAACAGTGATTGAGGCAGAGCCTGTTCTGGGCAACCTACTTACTTTTCCTTCCCGAATTATAAACTTTTCAAGGGCAGAATCCTTCATAGAACTACAGTCTAGGGCCTCTACTTGAGTACCTAGTGATTTAATTTTTGTATCTTCCTCAACCATTTAATAGGATTGATTGAATACCTAGTAAATGACTTGTAAAAATTCAATATATGAAAATATACCCACATAAAATGAATTTTTTGAAGAGTGATTGGCTGTTGTGCAAAGATTTTTCACTATCAGTTAATCTTCATAAATAGTTCCTCTTGTAAAGTTCTGAAATCACAGTTTGCTAAAGATAAGCAGCCCATTTGCTACTAACAGGATTGGAAGTGAATAAAAATGTGCATATGTATGTAATGATGTAAAAAAATAACATATTTTAGAAATATTTTCAACAAATATTGAAATTAAAGAATCTTCTAATCAGATTATCCCACTTAACTAGCAAATTCAGGTGAGTTGAAGAGTCAAATATCTCAGCATATCTATTAGCTAAGTTTTCAGCAACATGTCTCCTTTGTGTGTAACATGGAACCAGTGAAAATGTTTTCCTCCAGTATTTCCTCTAAATAGAAAGATATGCAACTAGAGGTAGCCGATCTTCTCCTGGGTCTAGAACAATTCAATAAGTAGTGAAAATTTGAAGAAATTAAAGGTATACATTTGAAAAAATATGTGATATTTTGATCCTTATAGTAGAGAAAGGCACTTCATTTATTAAACCTACCTAAATCATTAAAATATTTATTTTTATTCATATCAAAAATGCTCTAACATTTAAGGTTTACTTCAAAAGGCTTGGATAAGGTAAAGTCTAACTAAATGTACATGTTTTATTTTTTAATCACTATATTATCACCACCCTATGAACATCATAGTTCAAATGTGAAATCAATTTATCTTACTTTTCAAAGTAGGAGTAAAGATGACTTTCATTTTTTTTTTTTTAATTAATTAATTTATTTTTGGCTGTGTTGGGTCTTCGTTTCTGTGCTAGGGCTTTCTCCAGTTGCGGCGAGCGGGGGCCACTCTTCATCGCGGTGCGTGGGCCTCTCACTGTCTCGGCCTCTCCCGTTGCGGAGCATGGGCTCCAGACGCGCAGGCTCAGTAGTTGTGGCTCACGGGCTTAGTTGCTCCGCGGCATGCGGGATCCTCCCAGACCAGGGCTTGAACCCGTGTCCCCTGAATTGGCAGGCAGACTCCCAACCACTGTGCCACCAGGGAAGCCCGACTTTCATTTTTTAATATTCACAATTTTAAGCAATTTTACATTCTAAAATAATCAGGGCTAAAAAAATTCGTACTCCAATGTTAGTAGTAACTCCATTTTTTATAATCTGTCTTATCCCAGAGAAACTTCTTGAAAGTGCAGTCGACCTCATCTTTGAATCCACCACTCTCTGGATTTTGTCCACATTTCTCTATTTAGATGCTCTGTAATTGTCACCACTGACCTAGCTCCAGGTTAGGTTCTCCAGGAAGCCAACTCTGAGACAGAGTTTAGTGGGTAAGAGCTGAGGAGCATTCCCTCTGTGGAAGAAAGGAGAAAGAAGCAGGACTGGGCAGAAGGGAACTGAACTATGATGCAGGCCCAGCAACAGTTGCAGGGAGCTCTGGAGCTCGAGCTGCCTTTCAGAAGTTCCCAATTCAGGCTGAGATGCCCAGGCCCGTGTAGACTTGCATCCATCTGCCATTGGAGAGACTGAGCCTCCTGGGAGGGGAATAACCTTGGGTGAGGGGCTCTCTGCAGATAAGACTGTCCCTGAGGGGCTGACAGTGCTCTCAGCAGCTGGGGCAACAAGTCCTTCCTGAAGAGGCACCCGGGCAGCATACCACATATTTTGCTATCCAAAGACACTGCAGTTCTTATCCTGTCTGATCACGTTGGCCACTCCTTTTTAAACACCTTCTCTGCTTGGCTTCTCCCACTATTCTTCTCCTCTTCCTTCTCACTCTATAACAGTTTCACTTTTTCTCCTTTTCTTTCTTCTCCTTTTTGTGTTTCTTAATATTGTGTCCCTGGTTCACAACCCTCCTCACTGTTCAGTTTTTCTCCTCACTTTTTACATCCTTCTGGGTGATCTCATCCACCAAACACATATATGCCAGGTTTTCATTTTGAATATTCACTGTCTGCCAGCATTGCTCAGATAGCCCATGATGAACTCAGTGGCCTTCTCTCCTCTTTCCAGAACTCACTTCCCTTCTCTTATTTCTTCTCTGTAAATTTCACTATACCTCCCTGGTCTCACAAGCCAGAAACCTAATGAATTTACCTCCTCAGGGTCTCAAGTCTGTCCTTGCTTTTCCATGATTTCTATCATTAACTAACTCCGCAACAGCCTCCAAATTAGCCTCCCTTGTAGTTTTGCTGTGGTACCTACCCCATCCCCAACCCAAGCCCAATGTCACCAGACACACACCACAGCCAAGTCTATGCTCTTAACTCCTAACAGAGTGATTTCTCCCTCTTTAAAAACAAACAAACCAACAAACAGACACAATCCTGGGACATGGGATACTCTCCAAAGCCTGGTCTTGCCCACCGCCTCTCAGGCCATGTTCTAGAGTCTGCCTGCTACTTGAGGTTTTAGTAACACTTGTCACTTGTTGTTCCCCTACTCCAGGTCCATTCACACCTAGCACCTGTTTGCCACCTCCATGGACTTCTTTACCCTTCCATCTCTTTGATTCCCTCTCCCTTCTCATCCCCCCAATGCCCCCCCCATCGAGTCCCTTTGCACTCCTCTAGAAGTCTGTCAACATCTCTGTTAATTCAACATTTTCACTTATCACATTATATGAAAATTCTCTGCTTATGTGTCTTTCTTCTACTGCCATAGTGTGTGTTTCTCAAAAGCAAGGACTGTCACATCTGTCTTTGCATCCCCCATGGAAAAAATGAGGACTTGGCACATATTGGACAATCGAAGCTTACTGAAAGTAGTTTATTGAACTGAACAGCATGGCTAGAGCTTAAGACAGCTGCTAATTGGTTGACAAAAGCAAGACATTATTGTGATGTGTCCTCATTTTTTCCTCTGATTGTAAAGGATAGATAACCTCATTCAAGAAAATTAAAATGAATGGAGAATTTATTATAGAGACGTACTGGAACTGGGGAAATGAGGCCTCTCTGAAGACCTGCTATTTATTACTTACGTTTCTCTTTCTCATGACCCATGTGCTCGTAGAGACACTTTCTCAAGTGTCTCTGATTCTCAATATATTTGATCCTCCTAGATCTGGTGGACCACAGACCCTCAAGCTTCCCAATCTACTTAAAGCCTTCTCCCTCTCTTGAGCTCTCTCTTTCTCCCTCTGCATTCTAAACCCCTTAGTAATGGCCTGTTTCCCAATAAATATTTCTGAGACTGAAAAAAATCTAATTGCACCCTCAACTTCATGTACTAGGTGACTGCTCCTGGTTTAATCAGCTGTTAGGCATGGGGCAGAGAGGAAGGCAGAGTGATATGGTCTTTCACTAGAAGCTATGGATGGGGCAGAGGCTATGGTCTTTCAAGGAACCATGGTGGGACTCAGTGAGTGTCTGCTGGCAGGGTGGGGGTTAAAGGACAGTCAAGCACCTGACCTGCCTTCAAGGAGTGCACAATTCAGTCACACACACTTGATGGTAATACCAGACAGATGAATGTAAAAAACAAGAAACTCAAAAAGTGCAAGCAAAATGCTATGAGAGTTCCAAGGTGGGAAGACATCAATTTTTAAAAAATCAATAATTGCAAGCTCGCTGCCCAAGGAGACATTCAAGCCAATGGGGCAGGGTTTGAATAGCTAGTGATGGAAGAAAATAGACAGTGGTGGGAGTGGATATAGAGGGCATTCCACAGAGGCTGAAGGAAAAGAACTACATTACAAGGGTCTAAGTTGGGAAGTCAACTTAAAGAGAAAAGCAAAAAGATTGGTCTAGAGAGATTATAAATTGCCCTGGGGGAAGATCAGTGAAAGAGAAAGCCAGAAAGGAACCTAGCGCCAACTCAGAAGGTCCTTGAATATATTGGAATAAGAAGTTTTACTTCATTATATAGTAATTGGGAGCCACTGAATACTTTCTAGAAATATTGTTTTAGCAACAGCAATCAGACTGGACTGGCACACTGACAAATTCTAAGTGGAAAAGTTGTTACCATGATATCAGAGAGAGTTAATAAAAAGAATTGTGATTATGGGAAGGCAGGAATTGATGCTGGGGAACATGCAGAAATAAAATAACCAGAAGGTCTCTGTGTGGATGAAGAAGTACCTATTTTAATTCGCTGTTTCTGAGTTTCACTGATAGCAAGAATGATGGTGAGACCTTCGCTAGCACCAAGGAGTGTGGGGGAAGGATGACATTTGGGTAAAGAGGTTAAGACGTTATGAGTTGGGTTTACATAGTATGAAACAAAATAAATTTCTGAGGGATATGGGACCTTCCAGTTGTGCCAAACCAGTCAATATTTGCCCCCATTTGGAACATGTTATTCAACACCAATGAACACCCCCATTGATAAATTTCCATTATGTAATCAATCAAAAAGTTACATTCGATTTATGTATGAAAAATCAAACTTAGAAGTCAACAGATTTAGATATTACCATACAATCTCCCTCATAAATAAATCTGTTTTTAGATCAGAAATGCCTAACAAGCTACTGCAGCTCCCTTGGTCCAGCTGGCTATTTAATCAGATTAGTACAAAACAGGCAATTTAGTTCGTGTCAATAGAAGGGCCTTGTTCAAATTACCCATTTATTAATTCTTAAGAGGTTAATAAATAACCTACTTTGAATAAAATAAATCACTGCAGATAACAATTGTGTTCCTGGCACATATAAGAGTTAATAGATGCATGAAAATTGCTTGGTATGAAGGTTACTGGATCTACACAAACCCTAGATTCTTGCATCTGTGTTCATACTGGAGCCGGATTGGCCCAACTCCAGCTGAAAATAATTTTCTTGAAGCAACATTCTTTTTCTTCTGCCAACTGAAAGCCTTAACTCCTCTGTAGGAACAAAAAATATCAACCAAATTTAAACTTGACCTCATTTCACACCTAGGTACATTATTCTGATTGTTTCACTAGACTCCTCAGTGAGCACATTTGCTTTTGTTTACTGAGGTTACAAATCTGAAACTGTATTCTACTTGGCCCATGTTATCAGATAGCAAAATCTAGAAATATAGAAAGAAAATTTTTAAAAGTTCAATGTCATAATTATTCTGTTATAGAGAAATAATCTTTTTGCTCTTGGTCATGTAGGTAGTATTCACGGCTAGTCTTAAAATTTTCACATCCCCTGATAAACTTTAATTTGCCTTAGCTTGTAAGAAATAATAACAAAAGAAACAAAAAGGCAGTTGACCTGAGAATTACATCTATAAATAAATACATATGATTTGGACCATCAGGTGTTGATGTTTGTGTGAGCTAATTTGCTTTAATATACCAACTAGAAATATGCAGGCTTCCAATCCCAAGTCACTTTTGTATATAGTATCCTCTCTTCTGGGGGCAGCTATGTGCCCTCGTGAACACCTGGTTAAGAACATGCTTACTTTCATGTGTGCTCTGAGCTGCTGCTTCTCCAAATAAAAATAGAAACTAGTCTGCAACACCACACGGGGCTCCAGTGTATGATATGAGCCTATCACTGGTTTCCTTTGATATCTTATCTATTCCATTAACTCAATAAAATAGAGTGCAAAGTTAAGGACAAACTGTAGGAGGGCTCCCCTTGGAAAACACACACAAGACCTTTAAGCTGGGGTTTTAACTTATCTAATAAAAGCCAGTTAAATGGAAGCTACTACTTCGTTTTCACCCCCTTTATTAAAGATCATAAGTACTTCAATTCAGGAGTAGAGAAAATAAACTAAATATATGAAGGAGTACAGGTGGAAGCAATAAAGAGTATGGCTTATCTATTTTCTCAAGATTTAGGAAGCACTTAAAGGCAAAACTACAGACAAGCCCTTTAAAATTCTACAACAAAGGCTCCTTAACAAATACAGTGGTCCTTTCTGGATGCAGAAATCTGGCTTGATTTCTCAGCAGAAGATAAACAGCTTAACCGAGGCATAATCAGGGAAGATGCCACCTACCACTTCCTCCATATTATACTTTTATGTCAATTTAGTAATTCAGAGAAAAATTAGATTGATTAATCCACTCCCCTGCTCCTCCACCACCCAAAGAAAAACAATAGTATAACTCAAACTCTTATAAACCAAACTAAAGGGAAGTGTTCCACCTAGAGACTGTTTTCATGAGTCCAAGCAGATGAGAGCTTATCTAGGAATGAAGATGATTTTAACCTAGGCTCGCAAGTTTGTAGCAAAAAGAGAAGCAAAAGGTATTGCCCCTGGTGTAATTAACAATGTTAATCTTCTTTTTCCTCTCTGTGGTGATAAAGGAGTCATTTTTATATTTAATTAATGCAGAGGATCATTTTGGAAAGTGGCTAATGAGCCTCTGATCACATTACCATGAAAATGTGCATTAACATTGCAACTAAGGAGGCTGTTTCATGTGTAGCAAATCCACTTTGTAATTAGCCCACTGTGAAATGAATCACGTCAGGGGGAAATCTGAGGGAACCAGTAGGCAGTGGGCACTTGGCTACTGCTGTGCCCACAGACCACCAACGTCCCAAACATTGTCTTTCATCAGCAATATCATCTAAAAACAAAAGTAGTAGTGTGTCACATCTGGGACAAACCAGAAGAAGGGAGAAATAAACTTTATTTTGCCAAACAAGAAATTTGGACTTCATACACCCCCAGGGAAACCTGCCTAAACAAAATGGTGAATTAATAGAATCCTATGAAAACTCTGAAGGCTGGGAATATCATTTTATTTTTATTCTGAAAAGCCCTCAGATATACATTAAAGGGACATCCAAATTTACACACATTTTTCCTTTTTCTTACGATACAAATATTGTAATAAGCTCTTGAAATTAATTTCTAGTACTACAGACAAAAAAATTATAAAATGAATCCAAGAACAAATGATAAGAAAATTCCTTTATCCACTTTTTTAATCCAAGCTGAGACATAGCATGTATTTTTTCTCATAAAATACAAATATACCAAGTCTTCCTCTTAAAACCAAAGCACAAATTCCTAATTAGTCAAATAATTCCTGACTAACAAGATTTGGCAAGAAACTTTTCCTGTCTATTCCAAATAACTGAGCTCACAGACCTATTAAATCCCAATATTTATGCAATGATACATTTGATTTTCAAATGTTAACACTATTCCAAAATGAAAGAGGGGCTTCAAAATATTACAGACATGGATATCAGTGTTACTCCTTTCACTTAACTGACATCTTGGCAGTAGACACAGAAAAATGTTAAAAAGAATCCCACAGGAAGTCATCTGAAGGGGGAGTGGCAAGGAAGCTGAAAACTGCCACCCCAAACCAAAATAAAAAGCCCCCAGCCAGCAAGTTTGCCCTTCATTCCGAAATCTACAGAAAGAAAAAATAAAGCTAGCCACAGTTCATTTACCATTTTTCAGACAAACACAAAGCCTGGCTATTTAGTTGCTGGTAACAGACCCTGCACTCACCTGGGAAACTTCATACAGCAGTTTGTAGTGTTCCTCTCTTTTCTGAAAAGTGCACAAATTGCAGCCCATTCTAAGAAGCAGAGAGAGAGAGCAAATCTTCTAATTTCCCCAGGACTGAAAGGCAAGTGAACTGAAAGGGAATCACCCTCCAGACTTGACTACTGTTTTTCATCAGTCACTTCAGTCCAGAAACACAGACAAACCGCTGTTAGCTGGAAGCACAAGCGAGGGTGCTGTGTAGCAGCATGCTCTTCTTCGCTTTCCCCAAGTATCTTGCACTCACGGATACACACACAGAGTTTCCAGTCAGTTCATGGCAACACTCCCCCTGTCTCTGCATCAGTGCACATGACTACACAGATTCCAGCTCATGAATATTAATAGTGCCTCATTGATTATTTATGACAGAACATGTTAGCAGGGAGGGGTGTCATAGCTGCTGCTGATGACAGATGAATATTCACTAATTAAGAAGCAAATGTAGTGTGGTTAAACAAAATTCACTTGTGTCAATACCATCTCTGTTTATTAAGGATAGAGGGGTTGAGCATAGGGCATTTCAAAGAAGAACATACACTTAATTTCTCCATTAATGTAAGCTTTTAATATGGGAGTATGAAATTCAGAAACAGAAATATTATACTTAGTTCACATCTCCATGTCTTGTCACAATTAGAAGAAATATTTTCAGTATTATTAAGTCTAGGGGAAGATGGATAGGAGCAATTATTTAAATTTATAAAATAAACACAGAGGCAAAGGAAAATTTGGGGAGTGATGTGGGAAAGGAATAGAAGACGGGGGGTGTCATTCAGAGTTTTAATCCTGATCCTACAAAAATAACTGAATAGTTCATATGTAAAGACCATTACTTACTAGGGAGGAAATAAGGCATAATTTTTTAATCTAAATAAAGAACATTTAACAAGTATCAGTAGATATACTTGTACAGATAATAAATATTTTAATTAGATAATGGGACATATCTATTGAATGTAAATTTGCAGCCCTGTAATACATGCAGGTCTATATTTAAAAATTAGATAAACACAATGCCTTTTCTGAGAAAAATTTCACATGCATATAGTATTTATGCTAATTTTATTAAAGTCATATATAATATTTCAGAAAGCTGACACTGGTAATATTTAAATTCTAATGTAATGCACATTGACTCCACTTATAATTCTATACTTAGAGTTCATAATATACAAAGGTGAACACAGACTTAAAAACTAAACTTAAATGTTTAGATAATAGAAGTAATGAATTTAATTTCATACTCTCACAATATATATATTGTATTGCAAGCTGGCATTTTTTGTCCCTTAAAGATATGCTGCAAACAGCTAAAGCAGATAATAAAAGAAAATTCCTTTTGTTCCTGTACTGACTTATCCACAACCTCTGCTAATTAAGAAGTATGTCCTTGTACCAGCACATCTTTAAACTGGACAGGATAGCAGGTGGGTTCCAAAGCAAAAATAATTACTTGGAAACTGATGACTCTGGTTAGGAATTACATTGGATCCTGAAGATTTTTAATTGCTCAACACTTATGGATAGCTACTTTTGGGGGTCCAATTTCCTAAAAGTGCTTTGTCAAATGTTTAGAATCGATAACAGGAAATGATTCTAATGAGTACTAATTGTTAACAAATTGGCTTTGCAACTAGCAACACCTCAACACCAGCAAGGAGCCAGGAGATGAGCAATCATCTGCTGCTTATCAGTCATTTCCCTTGGGAAGTAATAATCCGATTTTCTGGGCCTAATTTCACCTAACAGCCTGGATGAAAGCCAAGCTAAGAGAACTAGATGAAAGCGGCATCATAATTGAGGACCTGATGTGAACAAAGTTTACCAGGACTTCCTGCAAATTAGAAACCACTTGTAGTAAATATTAATTATTTTGATTCCTTTATGAAAAGGATATTTTCAAGGAAGTATTTGAGGGAACCTTTGTGAAAGTCAGTTGTGGCCACAGATGCAACCTCCTTAGGCGCAGTTGTAAAATATATATGTTTGATGCTTTTTAAAATTTTAATTTTCTTTGAGTCTCTACACCACTTCCCATGAAGTGTTCTTATGCTAGAGATCACATCCTCAAAGCAAGCACTGACTGTTTTTTGAAGGATTCTATATTGTTGAGCTGTGATAGAATTAATGACTCTCAGATGTTTAAATTCTGTGCTTTAAAAAGTCAGATCGGGCTTCCCTGGTGGCGCAGTGGTTGAGAATCTGCCTGCCAATGCAGGGGACACGGTTTCGAGCCCTGGTCTGGGAGGATCCCGCATACCGCGGAGCAGCTGGGCCCGTGAGCCACAATTGCTGAGCCTGCGCATCTGGAGCCTGTGCTCCGCAACAAGAGAGGCCGCGATGGTGAGAGGCCTGCACACCGCGATGAGGAGTGGCCCCCGCTTGCCGCGACTGGAGAAAGCCCTCGCACAGAAACGAAGACCCAACGCAGCCAAAAATAAATTAAAAAAAAAAAAAAATTTAAAAAAAAAAAAAAAGGTCAGATCAAGGAATTAGAATGCAGTAAGGCAAGGATGGTTCACTCATCTATCAGTGAAAGTGTTTGCTTCCTTCACTAATAAAAGTCTTTATACAACAGATTTTGAAAGCTAAGTAGGAAACAATCATTGAAGCTATGGTTGCTTATTGGGGGTTTCTTATAATATTTTGTAGTTGGCTTGTAAAGAAAAATTAAATAATCACAGCTTTAAAATATTTTCTTAGTCATAAAAAAGTAAAGAATGAACAGTGAAGTAAGAACTTTCAAATTAAAGCTATTCTTTCAGCAATAGCTTTCTTGGCTGTTTTCTTTACTCATTACTATTTCTACTATTCTTTAATTTCTATCTCAGGAAGCAAGGGTAGCTTCTCCAATCATTTATCAAATGCTGCCCTTGGCCCATGCACCTTGGAAAGATTCCATCTTTTGCTCCTAATGGGTTCATCCTAGAGAATTGAAAGGTAATTTGAAAAAAAGAACTATAATTCCAAATTTCTCTAAATTTCAATAGAGAATGAGGGTTAGATTTTTCCAATGACTAAACTGTGAAATCTTGTATTAGAATATAAAGTATGAAGCAGATAGAGACAAATGAGTTAACCTGAACAATGTTTTAACAATGCAAATAGATTAGATGTTATCTGTTTTCGACAGTAATAATATGGAATAGTATGGGTTAAAAATAAACAGAGAATAGATGTTTATCTTCCCAAATATCCTTAGGAACAAATTCATCAAAGTGTAAAAATATATGTTGGGTTGGGTATATATTTCAAGATATAGTTGTTTATTTTATTTGCTTTTAATTTATGTTAGTTTACTCCCCTCAAACACAGTGGCATTCAAAACAGGAGATGTTCATCAAGATCTGGACTGCTATATAAGAGGGCTCAGTGAGAAGTAAATGAAAGAAAGGAATCCAGCATTTATCTTGCTTTTCCTATATAAACGGTACCACTAGACTAACCAAATAGTAGATGAGAGGAAGTTTCTCTTTATAGAATTATGCCAGCTAACAAACCAAAAAAGGAATGATAGAGCATGCCCATGCCAGCAGCCCTTAATTATTTAATGGGCCTAGTAGTGAGAATTAATGGCTGCTGACATGACACACTCACGCACACACACAGGAGATAACTGGACACTGTGTACCACCTGACAGAAGAAAACGACACCTTTCCAAAAGCGAGTCTTTCCCAAAGTTGAGCAAATTACATGGAATGGGGAGGACCAAGGAGCATGTTAAATATGCCATGGAGATGTAGTCAGCCAAATTCAGACTGTGGGCAACTCAACATCAATAGATACACGTTCCAGTTTCTGAGAGAGAGGGAGAGAGAGAGAGAGAGAGGAAGAGAGAGGGAAGAGGGGAAGGGAGCTAGAGAGAGGGAGATACGATGGCTAGGAAGTCTACGGATTAAAAGCGACTCTAATGACATTTTATAAACAGACATTACTAAGCTATATGTTTGGGTATGCAAATCATTTGGGTGATAAAATGATAAATAAACCTAAGAAAATGATTACCAAAAAAGTCAAGAGGATGGTTACTCCTTAGGGGGAGAGAGGGGGCTGCGTTTAAGAGGGGACACCAGAAAGTTTCAGCGTGGCTAACAAAGTTCTAACTCCTGATCTGGGGAGTGGTTTTACTAGGTCGCCATGTGATAATTCATTTAATTGAGCTTTGTTTTATATGTTTTCTATATTTTTGCTACATTTACAAGAAAAGATTTTTAAAACTAATTAACAAAGAGGGTGCACCTGTATTCCATCCCTGGTGGTCAACACAGTACACAGTTGCAGGCCCTACCAGAGAGAGATGGACAGTCCAAATGTGCCTATTTTGAGCCACCGATCCCCTTGAGTCTGTGACAGCTGCCATCAGTTGCATATGATTCTTTCTCTATTGCCTTTGCAATGACTGGGGCTGTTTCCCCTATGTGGGTGTGGACGTTCGGTAAGTAACTCCACTCTCTGACCCTCTCTCTATCCTTGCCACAGTCATGTGTGGATCTTCTAACTAGGCTGTGACTACCTATCTTGACACCTAGTATACAAATTTCCACCCTAGTCTCAAACTTGCATTCATTTTAGGGATGTATCTGGGCACTTTTGAGTAGACACTTAGCTGCCTAACATTTTCTAAAGTTAATATCTTATATTCAATCACAAAGAACTGAGGTTCAGAGAGACAGGGACTTGCTCAAGGTTAAACTGAGTAAAGAGATCGGAACTCAGTTCTCCAATTACAAATTCTGTGGTTGAATTCGATAGCTAGTTTGCTGAGCTATCTCTCTTGTAGAGGAAGCTAGAGCTACATCAATATGCCTTTACATGATCCTGATGACAGGAAATGAAGGCTAGCCCTTCAAAGTGCTGAAATGAAGTGAGAGAGAGAGAGAGAGAGAGAATGAACAAACCTTTAAAAAGATAGATATAGCCTGAAACAATGAAAATGATTTGTAGTTAAAAATGTAAACTTTATCAAACTACCGAAAAAATTTTAACATGTCACAGCTAAATCACTTCAGTTAGCTAAAACCCCTCCACAGCCTTCATTGCGTGTGGTCCCCGAGTGCGCAGTAGAAAGTAGAAGAAAGGACAATTCATCCCGGTTTGCCTGGAATTCCCCTGGCTTTTAGCTTAAAGTTCCCTATCCTGGAAGGCCTACAGTCTCGGCAAACTGGTCCCTGGAATGCACACCTCTTTTTTCTGGCTCCAGCAAAGCCAAACGGCTGTATACGGGTCCCCATCTCTTCCTACTGTTGGCCCAGATTTTACTTCATCCTGCTTATTCTTCAGAAACACAAATCAAGCTATTGTGGTTCAGTTTAAATGCTCTCTCCTTCCTGGACTCTTGGAGTTGAAGTAGTGATCCCTTCAACTTGTGAATTCTCAGTGCATTTTATCTGTATCCATCTCAAGACACATAACACTTCTACTTTACATCATTTTTACATACATGCTTTACCCCTCTTATTGGACTATGAGACATGTGAGGACAGCAGTAACATAAGTCCTGGGCAACCTGAGATGAGTTGGTCAATTGATCTTTGACTTCCTCAAAATACTAGCCTGGTGTCTTTCACACTGCAGGTCTGCAATAGAGGCATAGTGAATGAATGACTGTTATTGGGATATGAGAACAGACCTGATTCTGGCAAAGTGACATACGTTTGTGTTTCTACTCTATACCTAATTTCCAGGTGACATTTTTCCCCCATTAGGGCTGGTTCAAGAACATTAAGTCAAAGGACTGAAGAATCATAAGCATTAAGATCGATTTAATCTGGTTCAATTCTATAAACATAAATTCGAGAATCCATGAAATAGAATTTTTTGTGCCAGGTACACAGATAAGTAAATTATGATCACATGTGTTTTATCAGTTATTTCATATATATATACTAGGTATACATTTCAAGTTATACTTTGTTCCACATATTCATTTATTTATTCCCCAAATATTTATTGGGCACTTATGTCTGGTGGTATAATAATGCAAGGTGTTCGAAATTATACATCATCTCATTTGATGTTTACAATTTCTCTGAAGTAAACGTGTCAGATATTATCCCTTATTTATTAATGCAGAAATTATTAGATGTTGAGATTCCCAATGCCAGGAGACCTAGAGCCTTTGTCTTTTGGCTCTAAACCAGTGTTTTCTCCAGAACACTATGCAATATCAACTAATACCATGAATTTACAAAAATGCTTCTGTTGATAGTACACACGTGACATCCATTTGCTTAGTTACAGCTCCAAGGACCAGTGGGTAATGGAGCATCCTTTTCACACTGTAATCACTAGGTGACCATCTTCATTTTGTATCTACAATCATTGCTTGCAGAACTAAGAGTGCTTTACCAACTTATGAACTCCTAAGAATGTCAAGTTATTAGACTAGATTCCAATGGAAAGAAGGGTGTGGATTGCAAGGAATAGGACTAGGGTTCCATTTGAGCTTTGTTACTATTACCTGTGTCACTTTGTGCAACTTACATACTCTGAAATAATACTTACCTTGCAGGCTGATTGTGAAGATGGAATGAGATAAAATACATGAGAAGGGATTCATTAACCATGAAGTATTTGGTCTATATTGGGGCAATGGTTTGGCATGGGTTCTAGAATCAGTCTGCCCTGGGTCAAGTCCCAGCTCCCCTAATTTCTATCTATGTGATGTTGGACAAGTTATTATTTTTTAACCTTCTCTGTTTCTTTGTTTCTCATCTCTAAAGCAAGGATAATAATAGGATCTACCAAACAATTACTGCAAGGGTTAAAGTTACTGTGATGATAATGTGTCATGTATACCTGGCACATAGGATGTACCCACATCCCTATTGGCTACTAGTAATCATACAAGTAGTGTGGTAATGGTAATAATGATCTCTGTTTCCAATTTCCAGGTTATCTATTTCTAATTTTTCTATCATAATAAATCTCTATTACATTATTTCAAATTTACTTCATGGAAACATCATAGCCATACTTCTGTCCACCTTGTTTGCTATTGTACACTTGCATGTTGGTCATTCAACAACTTCTGAAAGGCTGTTTCCCAGCCCCTTGTATAACAGAAATAGTGGTGCATTTTGTAAACGCATAAACATTTTTTCTGTGTAAAGAATGTAATGTAATACATTCAGAGTAATAACCCTGATGTTATATTTACTTCTTTTAATGCATAATGTGTAAATAATGTGAACATAAGTGTACAAGAAACTGATGGTCACATCTGAAGCAAGATTCATACAACTGTGAAATAGGTAGTTCTTTGAGAAATTTAACGACTACTAATCTAGCCCAGTATAATATTGGCTTTCTTGATTTGATCATGTATAGACCAATTGGCTATGTACATTCCAGGGTATCATGTTTTGGTAATGTCACACTGTTTAGCAACATCATGGATAGTATGTAGGATTTCCCAGCACACTACCATCACCGTTTTTAGTTCTACAAAAGTGACCTAGTAAATGCTCAGCAAATCCTTTCATTTACCAGAATTTCTTGAACACCATGATGGGTAGAGAATGGTGATAATTCTTACACATTTTTGCAAATAAAAGCTAACACTTATTTAACATTTTTTGTATACTAGTCATCATTCTGACACTATGTGTTATTAATTTGGTTTAATCCTCATGTCAGCCCGCATAGGTGAGTACTATTAATCTCTTCTTTTGACATGGGTAGAAAATGGGTCACATTAGTAGTAAATGGGGGAGCTAGGAGTCAAACCCAAACAGTCTGGGTCCACTGCTTAATCAGTACTTTATACTGATTGTCACTCAGAGATAATCATCATTATGACAAATTCCTAGATGGTTACAACAAGGCATTCTGGTGATGCTTGTAGCACACTGAGATGGAAGAATTTCCCCAAGGACCAGAAGTGTAGTTTAAAATTAACTCCCAGGTTCCAAGTTGTATCCTCAAGCATGGCTGCATAAAATAGCTTGAATATATCTAAGCAATTTCATAACCTTACTCCACTCCACTGGTGATGGAGGATTGCTACACTGAATATGTACCAACAACCATAGAATATCTTTCCTTCTGTAATAAATATTAATAAATATTAAATGCATTAATAGTAGGGCAGTCATATCTCGATATTAAGAAATTATCAACAGTTGCTTAAGTAAATTTGGAGGTTTTGAGAAGAGTGAAGGTATACAGATTTGCTGATGACTCCCAAATTTGAATCTCCAGGTTTAATTTCTCTCTTAAGCTTCAGAACCCCTTATTCATTGACTAATACATTAACATTTGGGTTGTCCATAGCACATTAAATTCAATTTATCAAAACGTAAGCCATAATCCTCTCCCTCCAAAACTGCTGCTTTACAAGTGTTCTGCGTCAAAGAATGGCCTGACCATCCCCAGGGGCTCAAGTCTGAGGTCTGAGCATCTGCCTTGGCTCTTCTCTCTCCCTACACCTAATGACCAAGCACTGTCAACTTTAACTGCTACATCTCTCTTCCCTCCTTCCCAGACCACTCTCCCAGGTTCAGGCTACTACCTTTTCTCGGCTGGGTCCTTCATTCACTCAGGAGCATTTGGAGTTTAGAATCATATAAGGAACGACCTGATGGGTTTTTGCTTCTCTCTGCCTGCAAACACACATTTATAAGCCCTTCATTTTTAATTAAATTTTTAAAAAATTGAAGTATAGTTGATTTACAATGCTGTGTTAGTTTCAGGTGTACAGCAAAGTGATTCAGTTATACATACATACATATTTTTTTCAGATTCTTTTCCCTTATAGGTTATTACAAAACACTGAATATAGTTCACTGTGCTATACAGTAGGTCCTTGTTGGTTATCTCTTTTATATATAGTAGTGTTTATATGTTGATCCCAAACTCCTAATTTATCTCTCCTCCCCCCTTTCCCCTTTGGTAACCGTAAGTTTGTTTGCTATGTCTGTGGGTCTGTTTCTGTTTTGTATATAAGTTCATTTGTATCATTTTTTGTAGATTCCACATATAAGCAAAATCATATATTTGTCTTTCTCTGTTTGGCTTACTTCTCTCAGTATGATAATCTCTAGGTCCATCCATGTTGCTGCAAACGGCGTCATTTCATTCATTTTTATGGCTGAGTAATGAACATTGGGGTGCATGTCTCTTTTCGAATTATGGTTTTCTTTGGATATATGCCCAGGAGTGGGATTGCAGGATCATACGGTAACTCTATTTTTAGTTGTTTAAGGAACCTCCATACTGTTCTTCATAGTGGCTGTACCAATTTACATTCCCAGCAACAGTGTAGGAGGGTTACCTTCTCTCCACACCCTCTCCAGCATTTATTGTTTGTAGATTTTTCGATGATGGCCAGTCTGACTGGTGTGAGGTGATACCTCATTGTAGTTTTGATTTGCATTTCTCTGATAATTAGTGTTGTTGAGCATCTTTTCATGTGCTTTTTGGCCATCTGTATGTCTTCTTTGGAGAAATGTCTATTAAGATCTACTGCCCATTTTTTGATTCTTTTTTTTTTTTTTGATATTGAGCTACCCCCAGTTCCCTGGCCCCTAACCTACCTATCTCTCTCTCCCCCTCTCTTCCCTCCCCCTCCAACATGCACACACATACACAAAAGAAAGTATAAAACAGAATATTGCTGCTCTAGGGGTGGAGAGTACAATTCTGTCAACACCACTCTTTAGGTCTTTTTGGTATCTCTCTTTTTTGACTTTAACAGAGTCTAGACTCTACTTTTCTATCTAGTACTGTGATATATAATCTCTCATCCTTGGATTCTGCTCACCTATTCAGTCATTATAATAATATTCAAGATATATAAAGTTTACTTCTGGATCTTATGGAGTAAACTTTATAGTGAGAGGAAGCGGTAAATAAATAAATAGATAATCATTACGTAAAATATCCAGGCAAGTAAAGGGGTTATCACAGAGTGATGTGATGGTGAGTAATTGGGTCATCCTTCTTGGCTACTCTAGAGTCTGGAATATCTCTTTTATTCCCTGCCTGCTGACATACATGCATACATATAATCAAGTAAATATAAATTAAGAAAAATAAGGCAGGTAAGGGAATAGGAAGTAAAGAGATAGGTTCTTTTAATAGGGTTTTCAGGGTGTGAAGTTTTCTCCACCTTCAGGACCCTAGGAAATCAGTTATCTATTGTAGTCCTGGTATTTTCAGACCTACTTCATCCCATTGCCACTTTTTTCTATCATGAAATCGGCCTTAATATGGCTGTTTAAAACATTAGCATTACAAATCAATATGTTAATACCACATCAATTTCTGTTAAACTGATAATATAGAATGCCTGATTGTATAACAACTCTGGCTCAGAACACCTATCATCAGAATGAGTGCCTGAGTTCTTTTAAGACTTTGAACTTATCTAGAAATGTCTTTCAACCTCACTCTAAAAAACTTCCTGGTACAAACTTGAACAAGTTACATATCCTTTAGATGCCTCGATGCTCTCACTATGAAATAAGGATATTCACAGTACCTACCACAAAGGGATTGTGTGAACATGTGTTTTACCTGCAGCCTGCTCCATGTAGCTGCTCAATAAATATTGGCTAACATTATTATAGCTTACAATATCGTCTTGCTGACGTGTCTAAATTCTGTTATTGTGAAGATATCCAAAAGAGAGGCAGCTATATTTTTGTTTTGTCTACCGTTTTTGCCTATGACTGGAAGGATACTTTGAAACATCAATTTTCACTGGGGAAAAGTTGGATTCCTCTAAGATTAAAAAATGGTTGATATCATAGTGTCTGGCAGCCAGGAAGGAGCAGAAAAGAACTACCTGGTTATGGGAGGTAGGACCTGGGCCAAGACATGGACCCTCTGAGTTCCACGAATATTTGCTGTGCACTTCCTCTTTACCATGCCCTGTGCAGGCCTCTAGAATGTGCTATACTTAAGTAGGCTCATTTGTGAGACTTTCTCAAGTGACACATGCACAAGCTCTAGTCCCAGGGCTTCGAGTCAGCAAATCTGGGATGAGACCTAGAAATACGCATTTTCAAACAATCCACAGAAAATTCAGATATGTGCATCCCTTTCCCTCCTCAAAACCTAGAAGTAAGGTGTTAAACCAGACACTCTCTTGAATGCCTCCATCAGGAGAATTTCTATTATGGTTACTCATGTGATTATGAAGATCTTTGGGTCTTTGTTACTAATTTTAAAAAGTAACTAACATTTCCAAAGCACCTACTATGGCAAATGTGCTTTAAGTCTCACAAAAATTTTATTTGATATATATGGTTATTTTTTAACATAGAAACCTCAGGCTCAGAATATTATGTGATTTGATGAAAGTCACACAGCTGGTAAGTGGCAAAGCTGAGTGGTTAAATCCAGATGGGCTTTACTCTAAGACTGTGTCTTTTCCAATAAGATATTTCACTTCCCTCAGGAAGTAAGGCAATAGAGCCCACTTCATATAGCACAGTGTCTTTGATGAATGTGCTGTGAACAAAGAGCTGTGGGAGGTAGGCTTAAATCAGAGTCATTGCCTCTTTTTGCAGTTCACCAGACATGTCCTAACTATGGGCTATGCCTATGAGCAATTCTTACCAGACCTGTGGCAAGGCTGGGTTTTAGCTTCTGGGAATCAGGTATGTGGTTAAACGTGAAGAACTCACCACCCCCTAGAGGGACAGTGAGTGGCCCAAATTAGAGATATTGGTGCCAGGCAAAGGGAATTAAGTGACTGCTTATTGGATTCTATGTTAATGAGATGCTTTTCCATCATGCACCATAATTGATTAAGTAAAAGCATGAATCCATATACTCTTCTGAAAGATATGAGTCTTCTTTGATTTTCAGTATCTCTAGATACCAATTTCAGCCTGTCTGGAGCTTAGTTGCTACATATTTGAAATCTCTTTCAAAGAGTGATGACAAAACACTTAAGGTTATTGAGGTTATAAAGCTAATGGTATCAGAGGATAATGAAGGGTATACCTTAGAAATTGTGGTTTCAGGTTGGAATTCTTAAAATTGTTTTTGTTTTTAATCCAGCTATGTGTAAGCCTCCTTCTTAGCTAGCCTGAAGTAGACCCACAAGTCTAGTGATTAAATCCAGTGAGAAGGGACCACGTGTATCCACCACATGCCTGCAAGCAAAACTCACCAGTGTAGTGGAGTCACATGGTGAATATAGCCTAGATCTCAGACTCACTACTTGGAGAAAGACATTCAGATGATCTTACAGACCTGCATCCAACTCTGTATGAAGGAGAGGTGCATCTTTACTTCATTAAACCACTAAAGATTTGAAACTGTTACCCCAAAATAGCTTAGTATGACTAAGACTCAGAGACAGCACTTCTGAGTTCATGTATTTAAATAAATACAGTTAGCATGAAAACGCTCAACTCATCATGACTCAATAACAAGTCATGATGGCTTCTGGGGACCTCTTAAGCAATTTTGTGTAAAGAAATATAGCAATATTACCTAGCATAATTGAATGAATATTCAGAAATATCAGTATAAAAATTGTCAGGTTTCCCAATAAGCCATCCAGATTTTCATCAGATCATTTGCTTAACCATAAAGATCAGCTATATTTTTTTTGGAAAGAAGGGAGAATAAATCCAACATAAGGACAGTCTTATATAAGCAGCCTAAATATATGCACAGTGTGGTCACACAGCACTAATTACCCCTTGGAGCAAAACCTTGCCCATTTTAGAAATACTGATGTTCAGAGTGGCTTTGTGTCTTAATTGCATTAAGACAGCAACTTTGTATTACCAAACAAACGTAGCATAAGTAAGTTAAGCTCATTTCTAATCAAGTGATGAATTATTTTTGAATAAAGGAGAGTAGGACCCGAAGGAAACCAGACACAGCATGGAATGGTTTTAGTATGGAATAGGAATTTCCAGAGCATGATGAACTTCTCAACAGAGAGTAATGGAACAACATGGGCTTCAAAACCAAAAAATCATGGGTTTAAGGCCCAGCCCTACAATTTGAGCTGCAGTAGCATGCTTAACTTTCTGAGTCTTAGTTTCCCTTTGGGAAGCAGAGTTAATAGCTTTTGCCTTGTGGCATTGTTGATAGTATTACATGAAAAACTTGTTCCTCATATAAGACCATCTTTTCCTATCACAACTCCTAAGAGTCTTACTGCTTTCTGAATGATTTGGATGGGTTACAATTACTAACTTGTTCAAAATCTTAACAGGTAACGATGTTAAAATATCGACTTTTTAACTGCTGAGGGTGGAGAGGGTCTAATGGCAAGGTAAAGTAAAATCTTATGATTTTGGGAAAGACTCAATGTTATGAAACTAATATTAGAAGTTAGGAAACATTTTCATGGCAGTACGTCTCAAGAATATACAGTATTATGTGCAAAAGATCAGAGGTATAGGATTACACAAATTCAGTAAAATTTTGGGAAAATGTTTGTAGTAGAATGAAGCTTAAAGATTTATCTAACTTAAATCACTGCTGAGCAGTGCAAAAAACAAAACAAAAAAACCCCAAAACCCAGAGTTGAGCCTATGTTACTAATTTTTAGTGAACAAAGAGGAGTTGTTGAACAAATGAAATGAGGAGTAGTTCAGGAAAATCAGAATAAGCATACGTAAAAAGAGGGAAGCTACTGGAGGATAGGAGCTTAGCCAATCATGACTTGAATAAATGTCATATTGACAAATGAAATTCCCATTATGCATGTACTATGTGTGCACACATGCACAGAGATGGAGAATGAGATGTATATGTATATTTTGTGTGTATGTGTATATTCATAAAATTTTGGACACTAGTAATGATTTCTAATGGAGTTTATTACTGGAAATTTATTACAGTAATGATAACCAACAAAAGTTCATTGAAGTGCCAGACAATCTGCTAGGTATCTGTGAGACATAGCTCCTTTGAGAATTTATTTCATAATTTTTGCCATGTAATGGCAGATACACAATATTCTCTTCTAATATTAATTAGTAAAATGAAAATTAGTTATATTTGTGTTGATTCTTTTTTTTTTGGTTTAATGATAAACCTATTTAACTATTTCCATAGGTGTAGCACATAAAATGGTGTATAATTCAGTAAGAATAAAACTACAAATAAAAGCAAATTGATAACTCTGTCAGGCTGAAGAAATACCAAGGTAATGAGCCAAGAGATTCTAATTAAAAACCATCCGTTAAATTCATTTATTCATTCAACAAGTATTTATTGACACACATGGGTCCTCTGTTAACCTTAAATAATTAAATAAATAAATCATTAAAACAATTCTCAGTAGAGATATAGTATACTAATCACTGTGGGATATTAGCTGGTTGAGGGATCTATTTTATATATATATATATATTATTTACTTATAGATATATGATGCATGTATATGTATTTCATTGTTGGTAATTTTTGAGTATTTCTCAGAAAAACATAAGGTAGGATATATTTAGCGAGGAGAGATGGAGGAGCTGTAGAAAAATTGTCAGTGGAAGGAACAGTGAAAAGATGAATATTTAAGAAAACATGGGAACATTAAAGGAATGACATATAATTTAGTCTGCAGGGTAAAGTTTGGAATCTCCTCAGGAGAGATGAACTTGACTACTGGGTGAAAAGTCTTGAGGGTCTGTGTTTGTTCTTTCTGCAGTGAGTAATGAAGAACTACTGAAGATTTTGTGTAAGGGAGTGCCAACATATAGGCCATTATTTCAATCTTTCAAGAGTCTTGAACTGGAAGAAACAAAGAGGAATCTAACAACAGTATTAATAATAAAAAAATAAACCTTTTACAATAGTATGTAAATGGTCATGAAAAATGGGAATGGAAAGAAGGGGTATACTGAGTAAATGAGAGAAATGCTACAGACATAGGTTCCAAGCTGTTTTGCCAAGTGATTGGCAAGGGATAGGAAGGAATCAACAATGAATACATTTGTAAGATTGGGTGTTTGATTTCAAGGCTATGTCATTAATAGAGATAAGGAGGTCAGGAGGAAGAGTTACTATGGAAACAGATTGGAGTTGGGTATGATGATATTGAGGTACATCTTAGAATAAGATGTCCTCTATGGAGTTGAAATTTTGATTAGAGAGGACAAAGATAATGATACTGATACGGATGTGAAGTTCACCAATATGTATCTGAAGGTAGTGAGTTGGGAAAATATCAAAGAAAAAGATATAGAAAAAAAAAAAAGGATCCAGAACTGAACCTCTAAAGAAATCAGAAGAGGACGGGACAGAGACGAAAGTCAGGAGTCAAGGGAGTCGAGAATCCACAGAAATAGAGTTTCAAAAATGAGGGGATCATTAATAGGGTCAAGTATGGCTGAGGATTCCAGGTAGGGGTGCAGTGCAGGGAGTGGTGGATTGGAATGCATCAGTCATTCTTGAGAGGCTGATTAGAGGAAGGCAGAGGGATCTGCACAGAGTTGAATGAGGGATGGGGCAAGTGATGCAGTGTTGATAGTGGATGAAGACTATTCTTTCAAGAAGTTTGTAATGGAAAGAAGAGGAAGCTAAAATGTTATTGTAGGAGACGGTAGGATCAAGAAAGGATTTGTTTGTTTGCTTGTTTTAAAATAGGGATGAATGGAAGAAAGAAGAGATTGAAGATGCTAAAGAGAGATGGAACACAAAAGTAGAGGAAGTCAGAGTAAATAGGATGAGAGCATGGTAAGAGCAATAGGTATTGATTGGAGGAAGATTTTTCTTTTCCTCAGGCAGAAGACAGAGATGAGTAAAGATTAGATAATTTAGAAGTGTGGGAAGGGAAAAGAGTTGAACAAGCTCACAGCAGACATCTCTTCATTCAGTGATGTAGGAAGTGAGGTTACAGTTTTCTTGAGCTTAACATTAAAAAATAGTAAGCTTAACTTACAAAATAAGGAGGTACTCAACAAACAGCAATAATTTAACATACTTCAATGCTGAAGAAAACTAAGTTTCCACAGGAACATGGAAACTGCCCTCTTAGAAGTGACAACTTGCTTTGCTTTTGTCATGATAAAACTTATATCAAGCATATGCAGAACAACTGAGGTTCCAAGCAATGATCTAAAATTGTGACACCAAATATTCCCAAGAAGGAGTCCTCATATGCTGGATGCATCTGACGGCTGGCTAGTTTGATTTAAAATTACAATTTGAACAGATATAAACTCTTATTTCTTGACAGTCATTAACCACAAGTCATAAAAGTGCCATTAATTCTGTAGTAGTCAGCAAAATGCGTTGTAATGATCTCATATTAATGCACCCCGCTCCTATAAAACCCCCATGGCAGCAAAGGTTTACTCTGTAATACTAGTTGAGTTTTCAGAAGCTTAAAATCCCTGCCAATGCACCTGCTTTCCAGAAGATCATTAGGTAAAAATCCCAAGGCAGCATAATCAACCTGGCTTCAGTTACCTCACCGTCTGCTAGAGAAGAAAATTAATGTTATTCCATGAGTCTCTCTCCCAGGATTGGCTAGTGTATAGTTACTGGGCCAGCTGTCTGAGGGGTGCTTAGGTCTGTTCTAAGCTGACCTGGCTCATCGTCTGTGTGGATCCCAAGTCCCAACATAGCACACTAACACACCGACTGCAGCCTGCACCAGCTGTTCCACGATTGTACAGGTACTTAACAGGATTACAGCACACGGAGCTACTAGTTTGGCAGTGAGCACTTTGTCTTCCAACGACAGCTTTATGGCAACTCTCACAGAAGCCATCCTACTTTTTAAAAAAGCGTAAAACCAAAACACCAGATATAAAACCAGCATTCAGGACAAGAAGACAAGGAGAAAAGAAAGGCTCTTATGACAGGGTTATCGCTCAAGCCCATTTAACAAAGGATTTCTCTTTTATTCTCATTTCCTATGGAAAAGAGTACAAATTAGCATGGAAAATCCTGCTTTATCTCTGAATGGAGTTACATAGCCTGAATCTGAAATCTGCTTTTCTTCTGGCTACGAGAAGCCAAGCAGGGTATCCCAACAAATTGCAAGGGGAGATTTGTCACATTTGACTGGTTCTCAGACTGTGGGTTGTCAGCTGGATGCTGATCTGAGACAGCAGTCACCCTGCCAATGACACCTACATCTTACACTGGTCACCCGACTATTCTTCTCCAGCCAAGCCCTTTTCCTTTGGCTGCTGCTGTATCCACTCAAGGAAGCAGCAATAGATCAATGCTTCCTTCATATATCAGAGCTGTCCTCCAAGGTGCACTGCAGTGAAATTGCTTTGTTTTACCTAACAGCCAACTCTGAAATTTCGGGGTAGAAAAGTAGCCACAGGCAAAATGTGGTGAATCTCACAGAATCTTTGGTTTAACCATTTTAAATAGGACAAAGTCATGACTGTTTATAGAGCTTACTTTTGGATCTGCATGAACCATGATCACACAATTTTTAAAAAGTCAAGGATTTTTTACTAGGAATAAAATTCCTTAAGGGCAGTTTTCAAGTTGGTATCCATATGTAGTAACTACAGTTAACTTCCTTGTTTTGATGCAAGCTAGAATTGTTAGTGTTTGAAGGTGTATACCACAGTATCTTTCTTCCAGTTACTCTTTCCTGATAATATACCGGCAGAAATGATACCAACGTTTCATTTAGGATGACATTCCACTTTCATTACTGTTCCATAGAATGAAAGCGATGTTTCCAAGTTTTTCAATTTAGATTTTAAAGCATGTTTCTATTTTTAAAAATTTCATACATGCAAACATCAATGTACTTTTGTTGTTTGTCAATGTCAGTTATAAATTCAAATAAATGATAATCTGCTGCAGAAGTATGCTCCTAGAAGCAGGGAAAAAATAACCTTATTAGAACTGCATAAATTCTACTTTGTCATTTAATGTTTAGTTTTTAAATAAAAATACACAAACCTGTAATTATACAAGTTATATGTCACATATATAAGATAAAGGCTGCTTATTATCTGTTGCAAGGATGAATAATTAGGAAATTAAACAATAGAGTTTTGTGTTACATAACTATCAAGGGAGTTAACATGTTGGACTAAGCTTGTCATTATATATATATATATATGTTTCTATATACACACACATATACATATGTATATGCATATATGTATATGTATGTTTATGTACATACACACACATATGTATATGTACACACACACATACACATTATCTGAAAGTGTGGCTAAATCCTAAGACCCACACAATGTGCCATCCAGCTTCAACCTTCAACCCCCTCTACTTACTCAACAAATACTGTACAGTCTTGCCATTCTACAACATTCTCCTGCACCTTTATCCCTGTGTCCTTTTGATGATGTTATTTCCTCTACCTTGATTACAATTACTCATCTGAGAATTCAAATTTTATCCCTTCTGTGAGCTTTTTACTTCTTTCTGAAGCTGAACGCAGTGCCTCTATCTCTATATCTCCATACCATGTTGTAATTATCGCTATTCTAGGAATTCTAATATTACCTCCTTACTTGCCTGCTGGGTTGTGACATCTTGGAGGACAAACACCGTCTCTGCCTTTCTGGCATCTTGAATACCGTCTGGCACATAACAGATACACAGTATGTACTAATGCATGATTGAATGAAGTGTGTGAAACTAAAATAGTGGTCAAATTAAGCAAGAACATCATACATAAATCTCTTAAACTATTAGCCTTGTCAATGTTTTCCCAATTGCTTTCCATGAAAGTAGCCGATGTTATTCAGTTTGTGTTGACAATGGCACTTACCAAATTTCCTGTGACCAAAGATGGCATTGCCTATAAAATGACCACTTATTTAACATCAGCTTATTTTTGGTGCAGGGAGGAAAGGAAATACTACAACATTAAAGGCATGTATGAATTACAGGCCTGTCTACCATTTTTAAAAACGTTAAAACATTTAAAAATTGTGTGTCTTTAGAATTAAGGAAATATGGCAGTTTCTTTTCCAAGTAAGAATGGAACTCATCCTTGGTTGGGCTATAGCATTCATCTTGATATTCTGTCTCTGAAAGCGATCAAGAGGTTGCATCCTCGCTTGTTTTTATCAAACGACAAAACAAGGTTATAAGGCAGGAAGTCAAATTCCAGTTTCTTTTAGAACACATTCTTTAGATGCTGAATGTTTCTACCATCACCCCAAATTCACATGTTGAAACCTAAGTGCAAAGTGCTGGAATTTGGTGATCGGGGCCTTTGGGAGGTGATTAGGTCATGAGGGCAGAACTCTCATGAGAGGGATCCGTGCCTTGTAAAAGAGATCCCAGAGAGCTAGTCCTCCATGTAAGGATCAGGGAGAAGACAGCATCTATGAACCAGGAAGTGGGCTTTACCAGACACCAAATCTGTCGGTGTCTTGATCTTGGACTTCCCAGCCTCCAGAACTGTAAGAAATAAATTTCTGTTGTTTTTAAGCCACTTAGTCTATGGTATTCTGTTACAGCAGTCCAGAACAGACTAAGAAGGATGCTTTTATCAGTAAGTTTAAACATCAAGGCACAGGATGCTTTTAGGTAAGGGTATTATGGTAGTGTTTTGGGAAAAGTTTGCACGTATTTGGACTCAACTTCTAGAGCTGCTACAATATAAAAGAGCAGGCCTAATCCAACACATACCTTCAGACCAGCTAGAACATTTACCCAGGGAAGAAAAACAATTCATTCCAGGCATTGTAACCCTTTCCGGTTGCTAAATCTGTCCAAATTTCTAGTTGTATATAAAAAAAAAAATACATGTTGAGAAAAGTAAAAAAAACAAAAACAAAAAAATGCTTTTAATCAGAAAGTCCCTCTTTTGCCATTCTTGGTCTTCAGAAAGAAGAAAAAGATTCTCTCATTTTCAACAGAAGAAAAATACGTCTCTAAAATAAAAACTTAGTTACCAAACTTTAAACTATAGGGATATACAAGTATGTGGAGGAAGCAGGAGTAACTACGAAAATAAATTTAGTACATTTGTTTGCATTTTTAATTCAAATCTTCTTTTCCAATTTATACTATGTTTAAACCCTCAAATTTTAATGGCTTAGCTTAGGAAAAATATATTTATCAATCTCAGAGGAAATATTTGGGTCTCCATCAGTCATACAGTTGTAAAGTCTTAGCAGAAAACTAAAATAATGGCTTTGCTTCTAGGTCCCGTGTCTGCCAGCCAGACTTAGTCTCTTTCAATCTACTTAAAATTTAAAATGAATATAAAGTATACACATATTATACTTGCAAGCAGGAAAATAGACAAAACTTAGAATAATTCTATTTCGAGAGTCAAGATCTTGATTATCTAAGCAGATAGTAAAATGTGACATTTTCAGCAAATTCCTCCCATGATAAATGACCCTTTGTAAAACTGAAAGACATACCGTAACTCAGTGTTAAGGTTGCTATGGTAAAGCATGCCTTCTGGACACAATTCCTCATTTCCAAATAACTGTGTTTTATCTACCACAAGGTAACCAATTTCTTCCTTTAAATACATAAAAAAAGCATATCTATACTTAACTATACTTTCCCAAAGTTGAAATTTCACCAAAAATGTTGGATGCTTTACAACAAAGGATGTTAGCTTTTACAAATTTGATGGTTGTCAATATTTTCCTATATACAGACTAAGAAATTTATTCATTGAACTTTTATTTGTATGTGGGCTGTGTATACTGCTGGACTCTAGGAAGAAAAGGCAAAGTTCCAAACCAGTAACTAAAATTTACAGTTTTCTTCATGTACGTATGAAGAAAGTCCCATTTACATTTCCTTCTGAATATCTCTCAGCTCTACTCTCATGTCGACATTTTTCTTTCTTTTTTTTTTTTTTTTAAATCCTTATTGGAGTATAACTGCTTTATAATGGTGTGCTAGTTTCTGCTTTATAACAAAGTGAATCAGCTATACATATACATATATCCCCATATCTCCTCCCTCTTGCATCTCCCTCCCACCCTCCCTATCCCACCCCTCTAGGTGGTCACAAAGCACCGAGCTGGTCTCCCTGTGCTATGTGGCTGCTTCCCACTAGCTATCTATTTTACATTTGGTAGTGTGTGTACGTCCATGCCACTCTCTCACTTCATCCCAGCTTACCGTTCCCCCTCCCCATATCTTCAAGTCCATTCTCTACTAGGTCTGTGTCTTTATTCCCGTCTTACCCCTAGGTTCTTCATAACCTTTTAATTTTTTTAAGATACCATATATATGTGTTAGCATACGGTATTTGTTTTTCTCTTTCTGACTTACTTCACTCTGTATGACAGACTCTAGGTCCATCCACCTCACTACAAATAACTCAGTTTTGTTTCTTTTTATGGCTGAGTACTATTCCATTGTATATATGTGCTACATCTTCTTTATCCATTCATCTGTCGAAGGACACTTAGGTTGCTTCCATGTCCTGGCTATTGTAAATAGAGCTGCAATGAACATTGTGGTACATGTTATGTCGACACTTTTTACTGAAATCAACCAAGGTGAAATTATCATCATCTGAACTGTGCAAAGCTGGCCCCATTGCATACGCCCTGCCTCCTCCAACAGCTCACACAACTTTCTTAGTTCATCTGTAATACAGGTAGATTTTAAAATACAAACTGGATCGGACCACATCCTTACCTTAAGGCTTCAGTAAATTCCTGGTGTCTTAAGACTAAATGCCTAAATCCATAACAGTGTTTTGCAAGGCCCAGCATGATTAACTCTATGCGTTTCCATTCTCAGTTCTTGCTGTTCTCTTCAGTCATAGCCTTCATTCAAGTCTTCAAGTGTGCTCTGCCCTAATCCCCGCAACCTCAGGACCTTTGACTATGCCAGTCCTGAACGAAAACCCCTTTTCTTTGTCTCATGAATACCTACTCATCTCACAATGTCTTCTGGGACACCCTTCTTTAGGCTCAAAATGAGATTGTTGTCAGTTAGACATCACTGTAGCATTCTGTATTTTTCCACCATGGAAGTTATCATAGTTTTAATTATTTTTGTGGAAATTTAATTAATACTTATCTTCCTAAGTAAGCTCTTACTTCTAGATTTTTAAGTTTTAGATATTATGTTTTGATATTTTACAATGAACAATGAATATTTAGCCTTTTACTCCCCTTCCAACTCTCTGATATTAATTGTTATATCACATTCTTTGTTTAAGTCAATATTTAGTCATTACTTCACATATATATCACAGCCGAGCCCTGTGGTATATTCTGATTACATTTCCTTTCTTACACAATGTCTTGTTTTTCCTCTTTTTTGTTTGTTTACTCATATGTATCTATGTTATCTCTACAACAGAGACTGCTAGTTGTCATTTGCTATCACACATCCCTTCTTGCAAAGTAAAAGAACTTCCAACTTCTAACTTGGTACATGATTACCCAAAAGCCATTTCTCAAGGGCAGCCATGTTTCTGATCAATGCTATGCAAGTGACATGTCATGTGGCAATTCCCAGGAACCTTCCTAAAATCACTGCTGGCTCATACCCTTTGTTCATTTTTCTTCATCATCCCTTTCTCCTTCCTGCCGTCTTTCCAGCAGAAATAAAGTGGACATGATGACTGGAGATGAAGCAGTCATTTGGACCATAACACGACCTTGGGAATGGAAGCCAGGTATGCCCATATATGTGGTTCAAGGGGGTCTGCTGTGACTGATACATTACACATAAAATTGTATTTTTGTATACCCAGATATGGTGGGAAATATCTGTAGGAATTATTAGATTTTCAGTGAGGGAACTATAACCCTAGAGATATCAATTAAAGTTGGTCTAATGCAATCTCTTTATTTTACAGCTAAAGAAACTCCCCCAGAGAGATAACTTGTCTTACCTAAGATCATAGAGAAATGAATAGCAGATATTGGACTAGCTTGAGATCTTAGGCTCTTGGCCTTCTTTTCTAACCTTTCTCCTCAACTTCTTTGTCTCCTGTTAACCAGCAGAGTTCCTCTGAGCTATTATAACCCGGGAGAAAAGCTGCTGATCGCATTAAGAACTGAAATTAATAGGGGAAGAAAGTGAAACTAGAAGGACATAGCTACTCTATTTTGTTTACCTATAGGGCCTTGTGAAGAATTAACTAGGTTTAAATAAATGTCTTTTGATGTCTTTTACTTGAAATAGCATTCCTGCTTCAATTAAGCAGTATCCAGTGAAGCAATAAACCAATAGAATAAAATAAGCCAGAATTTGCTTACCCTCCAAGTTCTTTAACATGCTAAAAAGTCAACGCCATGATGCAATGTCTGTGCTTTGGTTGATGAGTGCCCAATAAATGAGGAATCAATTGATTTTTTGTCAGCCAGTGAGAGAAGTCAGTCTGATCAATGCTATTTCTCACTCACAGGTGTGAGTTTTACTAATCTGACCCATGACTAAAAATAGAGAAACACCAGGGGAGGTAGTGTATCTCTAACGTGGCATGTGGGACTGCCATCTTTCTACTTCCTCTTCACATTTCTGTCTTAAATGGGAAGATGAAGGAAGTGGGGCTAGAAAGGAAGACTGGTGCTGCAGATAGGATAGCTGTACTTACATCAGGGGGTAACGCTGGTTTTGTTTGTTCTCACTTTCTAGGCATTAGTTTGGGAGAGCATAGGCTCCCCTTGTATGACATTTCCAACCGGATATGACCAACCCTTTCCCAGGTAGCTTCTATGGACAACAGTGAAAGAGGCACTTTCCCATGTTATGTCATTTAATCCTAACAACAGCCTTCTCATCTTTAAAGATGAGGAAATTAAGGCCAAGAGAGATTCAACAGTCAGAGCCATTAAGCCAAAACAGGATTCCAAGTTAAATCAGTCTTCCTTTACATCTCACTGCAGCATTCTTCCTCCTAGACAGGGTACCAAAGAGAATACACTTCCTGACCTCCTAAATGCTAAAGAAAAGTCTGTATCAATTAAATTATGAATATGACAACATTTTAAAATTTCACTTCAGGCTAGGCCAAGAATACATTAGAAGGCTCAATAGTAAAATGGTGTAGCACTAGATATGTTAACTATATCTGCCTATGATAAAGAATTCCAAGTAGTGGCATGTATTTAAAGGCTGAGTTATTAGGCAGAAGTTTCAGAATAGCCATTTTTATCTTTTTAATTATATTAAAAAGATAAAATGTATGTATTTGTATTTTCCAGGATATGAGAATATAGAGGGTTTTTAGGAAGTCAAGCAAAAACACTAAAGAAGGCTGTACATTATCATGCCCAACAAAACATGAAAAAAGAGTATTAGAAATTCTTCTGAAAGAGAACATGTATCATTGTTCACATTTTTACAGTGTTTAATTTTCTCAAGAAGGTAGAAAGTTGAAGCAGAAGTTTTTATACTGTTATGGGTTGAATTGTGTCCCCCCAAAAACTATGTTGAAGTCCTAACCCCCAGTACCTCAGAATGTGACCTTATTTGGAGATAGGGTCATTGCAGATGTAATCAGTTAAGATCGAGTAGAGTGGGCCCCTAATGCAATACGACTGGTGTCCTGAGGAGAAGACAGTCATGTAAAGACACAGGGGAAAGCATGTGAAGACGGAGGTGGAGATTGGACTTATGCTGCTACAAGCTAAGGAATTATGAGGCTCTACCAAAAGCTAGAAGAGGCAAGGAAGGTTCCTTCCTCGGAGGCTTCAGTAAGAACATGGCTAAGCTGACACCCTGACTTCAGACTTTTGGCCTCCAAAACTGGGAGGCAACAAATTTCTGTTGTTTTAAACCACCCAATTGGTAGTATTTTCTGAAGACAGCCCTATAAAATTAATACATAGGTTAATACTGGTTGTCTCTGAGTTTCATTGAGAACATTGAAAAATATCCTTTTAAATATCTGAATCTTACTGGGAATACCAAGGAACTTTTCACATGTTGATGTTTCTGAATCCTCATTTATAAGGTGGTAAATAATTGAAACGCCAAAAAAAAATTGTCAGAAATGACATCATATAAATAAATTCTACAGTAAGGGGAATAAATGTGTCTAAGAATAATAGATGGAACACTTTTCCTCAGTGCTCCCACAGCACCCTATGAATCCCTGTCTACTTCTCTTTTTCCCCAATGGACTGAGAAGTACTTGAGGATAAAGTCTTGTTTATTGGTAACTTCTGCACTCAGCCAGGTGCCTGGGGACCTGAGTTTAGTACTCAACAGATGTACTAAACAAATGAATAAATAAATAACAAAATACCATAGACTTTAACTTTTTTTTAAAAATAAGAGGTATTTAAAATGTATTTCCTGGGCTTCCCTGGTGGCGCAGTGGTTGAGAATCTGCCTGCCAATGCAGGGCACACGGGTTCGAGCCCTGGTCTGGGAAGATCCCACATGCCGCGGAGCAGCTGGGCCCGTGAGCCACAACTACTGAGCCTGCGCGTCTGGAGCCTGAGCTCCGCAACAAGAGAGGCCGCGACAGTGAGGCCCGTGCACCGCGATGAAGAGTGGCCCCCGCTCGCCGCAACTAGAGAAAGCCCTCACACAGAAACGAAGACCCAACACAGCCGAAAATAAATAAATAAATAAATTTATGTAAAAAAAATGTATTTCCTAAAACAAAAGCATGGTAAATCCCTTTATATAAAGGCTATAGATGATTCTTTTTAATATTACTAACTTCAACTTTTATTATATTTCTTTCTTAAATTAACTTTTATTGGAGTATAGTTAATTTACAATGTTGTGTTAGTTTCTGCTATATAGCAAAGTGAATGAGTTATACATATACATATATCCACTCTTTTTTGATTCTTTTCCCATATAGGTCATTACAGAGTATTGAGTAGATTTCCCTGTGCTATACAGTAGGTTCTTATTAGTTATCAATTTTGTATATAGTAGTGTGTATATGTCAGTCCCAATCTCCCAATTTATCCCTCCCCTTCCTTGGTAACCATAAATTTGTTTTCTACATCTGTGACTCTATTTCTGTTTTGTAAATAAGTTCACTTGTACCATTTTTTAGATTCCACATATAAGCGATATCATATGATATTTGTCTTTCTTTGTCTGACTTACTTCACTCAGTATGACAATCTCTAGGTCCATCCATGTTGCTGCAAATGGCATTATTTTGTTCTTTTTTATGGCTGAGTAATATTCCATTGTATGTATGTACCACTTTTTTTCCTAACGTCTTTATTGGAGTATAATTGCTTTACAATGTTGTGTTAGTTTCTGCTGTATAACAAAGTGAATCAGCTATACCTATACATATATCCCTATATCCCCTCCCTCTTGCATCTCCCTCCTACCCTCCCTATCCCACCCCTCTAGGTGGTCACAAAGCACCGAGCTGATCTCCCTGTGTGATGCAGCTGCTTTCCACTAGCTATCTATTTTACATTTGGTAGTGTATATATGTCAATGCTACTCTCTCACTTGGTCCCAGCTTACCCTTCCCCCTCCCTGTGTCCTCAAGTCCTTATCTACATCTGCATCTTTATTCCTGTCCTGCCCCTAAGTTCATAAGAACCTTTTTTTTTTTTAAGATTCCATATATATGTGTTAACATACGGTATATGTTTTTCTCTTTCTGACTTACTTCACTCTGTATGACAGACTCTAGGTCTATCCACCTCACTACAAATAACTCAATTTTGTTTCTTTTTATGGCTGACTAATATTCCATTGTGTATATGTGCCACATCTTCTTTATCCATTCACTTAGATTGCTTCCATGTCCTGGCTATTGTAAATAGAGCTGCAATGAACATTGTGGTACATGACTCTTTTTGAATTATGGTTTTCTCAGGGTATATGCCCAGTAGTGGGATTGCTGGGTCGTATGGTAGTTCTATTTTTAGTTTTTTAAGGAACCTCCATACTGTTCTCCATAGTGGCTGTATCAATTTACATTCCCACCAACAGTGCAAGAGGGTTCCCTTTTCTCCACACCCTCTCCAGCATTTATTGTTTGTAGATTTCCACTTCTTATCTCTATTCTTACATTTAGAAATATAATCAACCCTCTCTTTTTTCTTTCTTTTTTTCTAATTGGAGTATAGTTGCTTTACAACGTTGTGTTAGTTTCTGCTGTGCAGTGAAGTGAATCAGCTATATGTATACATATATCCCCTCCCTCTTGGACCTCTCTCCCCACTCCCACCCATCTAGGTCATCACAGAGCAGCAAGCTGAGCTCCCTGTGCTATACAGCAGGTTCCCACTAGCTATCTATTTTACACATGGTATTGTATATATGTCAATCCTAATCTCCCAGTTCGTCCCACCCTCCCTTTCCCATTCTGTGTCCACATGTCCGTTCCCTTTTAAAAGGAAAATTATTTGAAGTCAAAATTTATTGCATAATATAAATAGTTTGTTTTTGATACCACTTGGATTCCAGTCATATACTCAAGTAGCTTGGAACATTTATTTGAAGAAGTTTTTCGAATAAAGCTACCATAAGTTTTCATTTTTCAATTAAGCAAGCATCAATAATAGAAATGAATATTCTTCAGTCCCAAAAGTCATAATGAGAGAAAATATGGAGAGATAGAATGAGGGAAGAAAGTTCAAGAGTGAGAAAGAAGGAAGAGAAAGAGAGAAGCAAACAGTAAATTTGCTCAATAGATCTTTGAAAATTCCAAAAGATACCAGATTGCTTATGGGGAAAAATGTATAAAATTCTAACTTAAAAAGTCTTCAGTAAACCTCAGGTTTCGATTAAAAGGGTCTTATAATCTTTCCGTTTTATGTGCTCATATTCAGCACAGCTCTTCAGAGAAGTACTCCTCCTTTGGATAAAATACCATGTTCACTTTCAAAGACTTCATCTCTTATGTTGAAAAGATGATGTTTTAATCAGCTCCCATACTTCCACTTTGACAACACTTGAACTCTGTAAACTTGCAGAATCACAGCTCCCCATATGATAGCAGTACTTCACTGGAAATGGCTTAAAATAAAAACCTGTTGTGCTGAAAAGAAAGCAATTTACAAGCATCTTTATCTTTATATTTCAAAATTCTTCTAAGTTGAAAACACTCAGTTTTTCATATGTGCAAATCAGTATCTTCCAAAAGTTTCCATGAACGTGAAATATCCCTTTCTTCATAGAATACAAAATGCTTAATTCTTCTCTTCTACTCGCTTCATGGTCTCAGTTCATCATGCTTTCTTGTTTATAATATCCATTTACTAAAATGGATTTATTCCTGTCATTTTTTCCAGTTGATAAATACTGTCAAGGTAATTATTAAGTGTATATTTCTTTACTCAGCTAACTGGCCTTATTATTAAACCTCACACTCTAAAAACTAATTGTATGTAAAGCCAATGGGCTGCATGTTTAAGAATTTTAATTACTTTTCTATATCACTTTGTATTCTGTACATAACAGCCAGGTAACATAGCTTCTACAGTGAGAAGCGGTTTAATTAGAAAGCTAAGATAAGAAAAATGCCTTTTACATTAACGAATTTGTTCATGCCAGTCACGTGATAACTTGGACTCGTCTTTTCTTGCAGAATTTTTAAATGTAAAATGTTAATATTAGGTGAACCTTACTTCCTAATAGTCTAGCAAAGGCTTTGTTAATATGCCATTGGTTCTTTCTCTTTTGTATATTTAAACACTACAGTTGTAATTAGATTGCAGAACTGAACCTGCCTTTAATCTTTGTGCCAGGTCAAACAAACAAGTTCTTTCTCACACTCCTAACCTGGCACGAGAATCACAAATGTAAGTAGACGCAAAGTAGACGCAGATGTAAGCTGTGCGCTGCCAATAGCATGCCTGCCCTTTCCACAAACTGTCTCAGAGGACAGCCATTGATTTCCTAGTTATTATGAACATGAAATTATTGAATGACAGATGATAGAGTGTTAGGTCCTACAAGTATTTTCCCAAATGGGTTATCTAGCCAGGGTTGCCATGGTAACTCTGCTATTTGACAGACCTTCCCACAAAGAACCC
Organism: Balaenoptera physalus; assembly: GCF_965194825.1. Lineage (NCBI taxonomy): Eukaryota > Metazoa > Chordata > Mammalia > Artiodactyla > Balaenopteridae > Balaenoptera > Balaenoptera physalus. The sequence goes on from NC_138892.1 coordinate 72,503,090, forward strand.
TTTGCTCAGAATTCAGCATCAAATAGCTCTCCGCTTACTACAGGCTCCTGTTATATCACAGAACTTAGAAGCTTTCATATAAAGAAAAGAAGGGTTTTCTTACTGGGTGAGTCCACTCTGGTCCAAAGTACTAACCTAAAACCAAGCTGAGATATTTTAGCTCAGTTTTTTTTTTCCCAAGTGGATGAGGACTTTGCCAAGGGCTGGACACTACCATTAACAAAGGCAGTGTTAATTCATAGAAGATAAATTAATGGTTCTGAGAATACAGGGTCCATGGGGAATTTAAGTTCTGCATCACAACACACAACTCATTAGGAGGAATGAGGCTCACAAATCAGGCAGTTTTGCATCATCTAAAGGTTGTAGCATTTCTTGTCAGTGCAATATTCACACTGTGAAGACAGAGTAGGGGTTGCATTTTTCTCTTTTATTTTTTTCTTGTCACATACAGAAAATAAAATAAAATAACACTTTCAGATGAAAATAGTCTTTCTAAATAAAATATTTTAAAAGGTAATTTTTCTAGTTGACGTGTCTCTTCTTAACTTTTGGCTTTACACTCGGCATTTTGGCCATGAGAGGTTTACATGTTGGTATTTTTAAGATGAGTTACCCGGGGTGAGTGTAAAACCATAATTTCATATCAAAACAACTAATTAAGGACATCATAATAGCTTGGTCAAGATGAAGGGAGCTACCCTGCTGCCACAAGTAAACTTTGATTTTTTTCTTTTCTACTGCTCCATTTCCTCAGTTTCTTTTCTTCTTGCTAAATATAACTTTGCTCTCAAAAGACATTCTGGAAATGCAGAGCTTTAGTATTCTTACTCAAGAATACTTTGTTAGACTTATCTGACACTTATATTTTAGTTTTTCTGAAGAATGTATCATCACTCAAAGGGAACAGCAGTTAGATTGAATTTTACATCCATTCAATGTTTTATAGGTGAAATTCCACAGGAATGGATACCAAAGATCACATTCTTCACATGTAGTAGCAACTCATCTTCAAGTTCCTATCCAAATTCTCCAGAGATGCCCAACACCGGTTTTATGACATTTTATAATCTTAAGGAGAGAGATCCAAAACAAAATTAATTTTAATTCATCTTAAGCTAAGAAAATATGCCACATTCAACATTTTTTTCTTACATGGAGGAAACTCAAGCAAGTAATGATAGTATGTCATGTTTCTGATCATTTTGTACTAATTAGTTTTAATCAAATTTATTAATCTACAGTAGAGATTTAAAATAAAATAGAAGTCTAAATAAACCACAGTTTAGGCAGAGTGTTTGCTGTTACAAATTTCAATTAACCTGAATCACAGGAAATTCAATTTTACATTTGTACATGCTGATAACAAACAAATCTCTCTCTCTACAGATTTCTACTCAGAGCTCCAAACCAACATAGCCAATGGTCTACTGGGTATTTCTATTGGGATTTCTACTGGGATGACCAAAAAGACCCTTCAAATTTAATATGTTCCATCTTGAACTCATTGAATTAATTGAATTTCTCTTCCTTGCCCTTACCATTTCCCCATACCAATAGCTGTCTTCTATACTACAAAATGGTAGGTTTATAATACGATGACTATTGTATTTTGTTGCATTTTATTTGCTTTGGTTTATCTGAAAATTGTGAAAACTCTCAGAAGATGGAGAAAACAGAGTTTTCTATGTGTAGAGCTAGTGGGGTTTGGGCTGGTACATGAATACGTCAAAGAGGTTAAATCCTGGCCTTTCACAGTATGCAATCAGTAGGTTTCTCCCAAGATTGAAAAACCAATGTGCAGCAATATAAGCAAAGTATTTAGGAACATGGAGGAAATATCAGAAGAAATATGTAGAGGTCTGGGATGTGGGGATGAGATAGACCATGGGACTCCTCTTTTTCACTACAAACCTTGTCATATATTTCAGTTTTTTAGCCATAAACGTGTACTTTGAAAGAAATAAAACCCATCTTTTTTAAACCTAAAAAAAAGGTAACATCATTCACCCAACTGCCCATCCTAGAACTGGGGTGTCATCTGTGTTACCTCTCCCTGCCTCACTCTCTACATTCAATCAGTTACCAAGTGCTATTCATACCATCGAATTAAAATCTCTCATATTGCTCAATTCTTCTATCTTAGTCCAAGGCCTTCATGATCTTTCCTAGATCATGGTAGATCATGATAGACTCAGTCTCACTGTCCAATACAGACTCTATAAGGCAACCAAATTAATCTTTATAAAGCATAAGTCTGGTCAGGTCATCACTTCTCTGCTTTAAACATTCTAATGCTTCTCCATTGCCTTCAAGACACAGTTTAATCATCTTAAACAGCATGCAAGACCCTTCACGATCCAAACTTCAATAACATTTCAGTCTTATTCTTAGTCACTTCAGGATGTATTTTCTCTAAACTCTGGTAAGATTGAATTTTTTTTTTGTGGCAAATCATATATTTGACAAGGTCTAGTATCTAGAATATATAAAGGGATCTTACAACTCAACAACAAAAAGATAAAACAACTCAACTTAAAAGGGCAAAGGACTGGAATAGATATTTCTCCAAAGTAGACATATGAGTGGCCAATTGAACTATTTTTTTAGGTTCCTGATTAGTACATGAGTTCTTTTGCCTCCAAGTCTTTTCATGTATTGTTTTCTTTGTGGTGTAGGATATTTTAAAATATCAAAATATTCTTTGCATACTCAAGAGTTTGCATACTCTTGAGTTCTTTGCATACTCAAGAGTTTGCATACTCTTGAGTTCTTTGCATACTCAACCCCTTGTACCTCTTTGTTGTCCCCACCTTTCAATTAATGTGGATAACTCCCTTTTTTTATTCTAAGAAGGAATGATACAGTAGTAGGTCAAGAAGTTGAAAAAAAAATTAAAGAATACATTCTTGACATTTAAGTTTCAAAAGTTTAATCTTGGGGATGTGACAGACAGTAAACAGGGGGGAAAAATCATAAACTAGACAATGTATTTTAAGAGAATTCTTTGAAGAGCAGCAGAGAAGTAAATGAAAGAGAGCTGCACCTGAAATTGTCCATCACATTGAATGAGGATATTAGGAACGATGACTCACCTAAACTGTCAACTGAAAACCAGGTCAGAATGAGGAGTGCTCAGCAGATAATAGGTAGATTAGAAGAACACATGGAAGATCAGATCCGATACCATTTTCTTTTTTTCAGTTTTATTGAAATATAATTGACAAATAAAATTGTAAGATATTTAAAGTGTACATGATGATTTAAATATGTATACATTAGTAAAGGATTTCCCCCATCAAGTTAATTAACACATCTATCACCTCACATATTTACCGTTTAAAAATCTTCTTTGGTGAGAACATTTAAGTTTTACTCTCTTAACAAATTTCAATTAAATATTACAAACCATAGTCACCATGTTATACATTAGATCCTGAGACCTTATTCATCTTAGAGCTTAAAGTTTGTACTCTTTTACCAAATTCTTTCTATTTCCCTCACCCCCCCATCCCCTGGCAACTGTTTTTCTACTTTCTGTTTCTATGAGCTGGATTTTGTTTTTAGATTCCACGTGTAAGTGATACCATGCATTATTTATCTTTTTCTGTCTGGCTTATTTCAGTTAGCATAATGCCCTCCAGGTTCATCCATATTGTGACAAATGAAAGGATTTCCTTCTTTTTAAAGGCTGAATAATATCCCTGTGTGTGTATATCTATCTATCTATCTATCTATCTATCTATCTATCTATCTAATCTATCTCACATTTTCTTGATCCATTCATCCATTGATGGACACTTAGGTTGTTTCCATACCTTGGCTATTGTGAATAATGCTGTAATGGGCAAAGATAAGTAATACATAAGATACTGACCCTGCCCTCAAAGGGCTTAGTATTTTCTGTTAATGTTTTTCTTATACAAAATAGAAAATAATCTTTTCATCTCTGATTAATCCCTGCTGATCAAAATCATCGACAATCCTGATTTTTGAGAGAGTATTAGTGCTCAATAAATTCAAATACTTTTGATGCTCCAGGGTGAGAGGAATGGGAAGAAGTTAGGACTGTAGTAATAAGGGAGGGGCCCATCCACTGGGCATAAGACTTATATACTGACCTCAAGGGGTGCAGAGAATTTTTTACATGAGAGAGAAAGGAGGAATAGGCCCCATAGTTGAAGGGCACAAAATGTGCAAGGGCCCTGAGGAATTTAAGGTTTCAAAAAGTGAAGAGGGTGGACTGTTTCTGGCTGAAGCATAGTTTGGGGAGAACTTTAGGAGATTCGATTTAAGATGAAAGTCAGAGACAGAGTCATTTTGTGATAGCCTATAGACTTTGGACTTCATCTTGCAGATAATGCAGTTGGTATTAAGGAAAGTGGCATGCTTGGGTTTATGCTGGCAAGGAGAAATTCTTGCCACACTGAAGAGACTGGAGGACATAATCCATAAAGAGGCTATTAGAACAAGCTAGATAAATTATGAGGAGAGCCTGCCTAACAGTGGGGAGTGGGAGTGGCAAAGAGGCGATGGATTTAAGAAGCCCTGTGAAGGCAACAATCTGTCTCAGTAAAGAAAGCTGAGTCAAGGGAGAAAGAAGCTGAGGGACAGTCTGAGATTTCTGATGGGATGACTAATGGACAGTGAATGCATGTAAAGAAAGCATTTTGTAAGTTACACATTCATAATAAAACTAATCAGTTTAGCACATGGCACAATATAAGGGCAAGTTAAAGAAACAACTGAAACGTGTTTATTACAGATGTTAGAGAAACTGATGTTATTACCACGAGCTACTGGAGAGAAGCTTTCCATTTCAAACAGCTTCCCTTAGTTCTCAGTAGACATTCATGAAATGTTTCCTGAATAAGGGAAATTGTATATTTATTTGTTTGGCTATAAGCATGCAAAGTGTTAAGTTGATGACAATCTATGGCTTCATCGACATTTTAAATTTATCTAGCAAGCAGATCCAAGTAATTATAAGGACAAACTTTTATCATTTACATAGAAAATCTGAATTGCCAGTAAGTGGATTTTTGCTACACCCAAAGCACGTTATGGCCAGCTACTTTTTTCAAATGTACACATTTAAGTCCTTAGGAAGAATTTTTTTAAATGCTTATATCCTAAATAAATGTGAAAGCCAACTCTACTATAGAATCCAGAATCTCAAAAATACAATAAAAAAGAAGCCTAGTTACAGTCAGGTTTAGATCTACCTCAAAAATACAAAAGATATAGATGCAAGTAAATCAAAGAAGGCACAATTTTAACCAAGAAGCTATATTTCTTCAGAACTATTTTAGCTTCTTGGACAGTTTTATTAAAAAATTGTTTTATACTACTTGTAAAGCAACATCTGTTCCTAAAGACACTTTTATAGAACAGGTCTTAATGAAATTATTTTTCAGTGAGGATTAGTTTAGATTTCACTGTAAGAAAGGATAAAATGATGCACTAAGGAAGTTTTATGAAGTTATCTTCCCCTGGCTATACCCGTCCCTCACCCCCCCATCTCTACCTCTGGTTGAAAGCTGTAAACATTTTAGGGCTGTGTGACAGTCCCAGAACAAAACGGAACATATAATAATATATTTTCAAACAGAAAAAAAAAAACTAAAAAAACCCATGAGGTCTTAATTTCTAAAGTATGCCTTCTGCCCAGAACGCACCCTTGACAGTGCCTCAAATGTGTTGCAAATCACTTAAGACCAATTATTCACATTTAGATGAATCTGAAGGCTCATCAGAAGAGTGTTAGTCAACTATTTCACGTGAAGGCCAATTACATGTTTTCTATATCATTCCCTGACTACCCACTAAAATTTTGCTGATATTAGCCTATCCAAAATGTCTTTCTGGGACTTAGGTACCAACAGTGTCTATTAAAAAATTCATCTATGGTTTCTGTCAGATTTAAGTTAAATGCACAACAGGGGGAAAAATAGCTGCCAGAAAACAGCAGATTCAGTAGATATAGAAACAAAGAGCATGTATCTGTGTATTGCTCTCAGAGTCTTGCAACCAGAACCTGAGTTATCTGATAACAGTTTCATAACTGAAGGCTGCTCCAATATCCCTTTAGAGAAGTTGCACAATAGCTCCAGTTTAAAAGAGAATGCCATTTTACATATGAAGCTGGCATAGGGGGCCAGGACCTTCTATTCCTCTGCCCTGCCTCGCCTCCTCCTCTTTGCCAAGTCCTTTGTAGGATGCACGGAATTTGCATTTTTAGGCTAAGGGAGCTGAAGCATCTACCCAAACAGGAATAAATGGATTTTACCCTAAAACTGAAAAGCCCACGGAACAATTAAGAAAGGAATGCAAGGGGGAAATTATTGCTTTTTTTCCTCTTCTGTTGATATTAATATCGTACATCACCATGGGTTGGAATAATTTTAAAACCTACAGATCTGTAAAAATTTAAGTGTATAGCATTGAAAAAAACCAGGAAGATGACTGTCAAAAGTTAGTAAAATAGGCAGAAGAAATAAGAAACAGGATAAAGGGACACAATTTACCATTTGAATTTTGATATTCTTTTATCATTCTTATGTGAGCCTACGTTTTTACATTATAACATCTGTTAACAGTAATTTTTTTTTAATGACGATAGTTTTTTCTTTCTTCTTTTTACATACCTTGGTCAGTTTTATTTTTGACAATCAAAAATCATTATTTGTGTACTAAAAACAATTCATAAATTTTAACGGATCAAATAAAGTATCAGTATTCTTGTATATACTGATATATATTATATATATTACATAATATTATATATACTATAGATAATACTATTGTAGTAGATATATAATATATATTAGTACATATAATAAACACTTTATTTTTGCACCTTTCTTGTTTTCTACTTTTTCCTAAGACCCAATGACTCAAATCCTTAAACATAATGCAAATAAGGAAAAATACTGAAAGAGCTTGTCTTTGCAACTGCTTGTTTTATAGCTGAGAATGTTTTATGGATACATTTGTGCAGATGAGATGAAAATATTCTCTTTGAGTTTAACCTAATAAAATTACCTTAGAACTAGGACAGTAAAGGAAGATTCTCAAATTAGTTAAGTCAACTTTCATGCAACCAAAAAATACTTACTGAGTACCTTATGTGTCAGACAATCTTGTAATTTCTGGAATAAATACTTTCATATTGTAATTTATTTGTATGAAATAAATGGGGAGAAAACTCTATATCTTTGAATTTCTAACCCCCTGGGAAATTGACTAGGCTTCAATTTCAATATAAATTAAACTAGTATATAATATTTGATATTTGACAAAAGCACAAAAAGTTTACTAACTGGAAGTTATAAAAAGTTATAGCTTATGGCATTTGTAAGTCATTATAATTCTTGATTCAAATTAGAACAGCTCAAGACATCATGCATCTTTTTGTTATGATTTGATCTGTTCATTTCTTCACATGGTGGTCTAAGATTTTCTTAGAAAAGGAACAACAGATCTAGGTTCTTCTTATTTCTCTCCCTTTACTTCCTTCCCAAATTTGAACTAGTTATTTTTCTCCAATCACTGACTTCACATATTCTTTGTCCCACTATCCCACCCTTTATGACACCTTCAGCAAATCCTGTAGTTTCCCAGTCACCTTCTGTTATTAAAAGTTCTATCTAACCTAATTTAAATCTCTAGTCTCATGACTGCTTAACTCACTCTTTCTCAATGCCAGCCAGACTTGGGACCTGGGGCGACCTGGTTTGGGAAGCAAAGGGGTTTCGCCAACATGGGTATATTTTAAAATTCAGTGTCATATTAAGAACAGAGGAGTAATAGTGTTGATAATAAAAACCAAAATTCACAGATCATATCTTATGTACCAGATACTTTGCTAGAAGCATTATATTTATACCTCTACTCTTTACATCATCTCCGAGGCACAGACATGGTTAATAACATGCCCAAGGTCACCCAGCTAGTTGGCAGCTGAGTTAGGATTTGAATTTGAGTATTTATGGCTCTAAAGCTTGTGTTTTTTTTTTTTTTTACCATATACCTCTTTTCTCTAAGTGGCCATTTTGTGTACCTTTTACCATAAGATACAGTCCAAAGGGGCAGAATAACTTATATTCATGTAATAAAGGAGTAAAAAGAGAATATAAGTGGCTTATAAAATAAACTACCACTTTTTAATAATAATCGAAATTCTGTAAGGGCATAGAGATCAATATATAATAGCACAATTTTAAAATGTCCATCTGCTAGAGTTATTTTGGTTTTTAAGAGCAGCAGTAACCTGGAAAACAAAATGTGGGTTCTTCAAGTTTCTCTGGCACTTTCTCAAAACTGAATCTATTAAAAAATACTGAATTCTAAAATAATTAAACACAGCATTTTTCCCCCAGCTTGACTTGTCAATCCTATTAGACCAAAGTCTAATTAAGAGCAGAAAAGTGGTTATTTTATCTGCCAAATGAAAATAATTTAGTGCAAGTTAATAAGGGTTGGCTTATTACTGATTGGCCATTTGATTCCAGCTTGTTATAATAGTAGAAATTGCTTTCAAAAGATATACTCATTTTGCCAGTCATTTATAAGCATGGAACAAAGAAAGAATCCTTTGTTGTGCCTATTTTGGGATTGAAAATAGGATGAAGATACAGTAGAGTACAAAGCTAAACACACCCTTAGAAATCACAACTCTATCTAAGGTGAAGGAAGAGAAAGATAATAAAGTGATTCTAATATTTCATGAGTGTGTTATTTTGCCACAAAGTCATTCAATTAACAAAATCAAATATGAGAATGATTTAAAAGTAGAACTTGCCAAAAAAAAAAAGGTACTTTAAAACAAGCATTTATTGCTTACTAGTAGAATGTATATACCTGCCAAATTACACATGCCACTTTAAAACTGCCTCACATGAGCAAAAGAGTAAAAACTAATTATCATAAAAACTGTATTTGTGCAGTTTTTACTTATATTATATTACACTGTAATGATTTCTAATTAGTATGCTTCATAAAATAACGTTAATAAGACTGACCCTAAAACTTACTCTCAATTACCTGACTTTCTCATTGAGCACTCTATTTTGTAACTTTCTTAAAATATGTCCTAGATTCTCTAGGATAGCATATGAATAGACAGTGGAAAATGCCATGGACATAACGAACTTTTTCATTTACTTACAAAGGCGAGCTGGGAAGTAGATATTCCCCAGGACAGCTTTCTGATGACACTGCAGCCCTGCCAACTCCATGACTGTAACCTCACAAGAGACTTTGGGCCAGAAAACAGCCAGCTATGTTGCTTCTGAATTCTTGACCCACAAAGACTGTAAGATAATAAATGTTTGTTGTTTTTAACTGGTAAGATTTGGGGTTTTTTAAAATAAATTTATTTATTTTATTTATTTATTTTTGGCTGTGTTGGGTCTTTATTGCTGTGCATGAGGTTTCTCTAGTTGCGGCGAGCAGAGGCTACTCTTCATTGTGGTGCACGTGCTTCTCATTGCGGTGGCTTCTGTTGCGGAGCACGGGCTCTAGGCACTTGCGCTTCAGTAGTTGTGGTGCGTGGGCTTCAGCAGTTGTGGCACACGGGCTTACTTGTTCTGCGGCATGTGGGATCTTCCCAGACACAGGGCTCGAACCCGTGTCCCCTGCATTGGCAGGCAGATTCTCAACCACTGCGCCACCAGGGAAGTCCCTAGATTTGGGGGTTTTTACATAACAATAGAAAACTAATACAGATTTTGGTGCCTGGAGGTGGAGTGCTGCCATGAAAAGCAAACTCAAATGTGGAGGCAGCACTGAGACCATGCAGTGAGCTTTTAGGAGTGTGCTAGTAAGAACCTAGAGTGCCTTAAAAAAACTGTCTCGTGGTCTTTGATAGGACTGTAGGGGAGGATTTGCAGCAAAGTGAAGTAAATGTTACTGGAAATTGGAGAAAAGGAGATCCTTGTTATGTAGTGGCAGTAAAGTGTAGCAACCCTGTTACCTTCAGTAGCTTGGAAATAAATGAATTATCTAATAAACTGAGTGGTCTAGTAAAAGGCATGTCCAAGCAAAGTGTTAAAGTTGCTTTCTGGTTTCTTATTCCTGCTTAGAGTAAATTGCAAAAGTATAAATATGAACTAAAGGAAGGCCTGTTAAAAGGAGATGGGAATTGATAGTTTTGAGAATTCTTACCATTTCCATATGGCACATGATACTAAAATTAAGAGAAGGCTTCTGAGAAAAGATGAAATTCAGGGTACTGACAAGAAAACCTGGTCCAAAGATGAAGCAAAGGCTATCCCTGTGAGATATTGCCTCAATGTACTATTCAGTCAAGCAAAAGTCCTCTAAAGAGAGCAGGGATGTGCCCACTCTTCCAACTAAACAAGACTTCTAGAAAGATTAAGGGTGTAGTGTTGTTCCTCAGTGTTCACAAAGTAGAGGAGGGTTCATCTCAAAGATAATTTTGAGTGTAGTCTTTGTCTAACAGAGTAGACACCAGTAAGATTCATGAAGTTTTGAAATAATTATATATTTGGATACATCATCAGCTTAGACTGAAAGGGACAGAGAGATAGCACAAAATGGAATATGACTTTTTGACCTCCAAAGTTCTGCTTGCTGGAATCAGGCAAAGAAAACTACTCAGCTGCAGCCATGTACTAACTTGCATGAAAAATGAAGGATGACTCAGAGCCCGAAAGTGGAGCTGAGAGCTATGAAGACTCATTCCCAGACCTTGAGACCTAATCAAGGAACTTTGGAATTGCTATGGACCAGCGACTCCTTTATGTCTCCCATTTCCCCCATTTTTTGAACAGGAATGTCTATATCAGTTACCTAATACCTGTGATACTATTGTATTTTGGATTTGTGGGGAGCAGATAACTTGCCTCTTTAGTTTCATAGATCTACATATTAAGAGGAACTGTACTCAAGAAGCTTTGTTTAAGATCCATAGTGGAGGAGATTCATCCATACCTAGACTTGATTTAGATGATGAGATTCTGGATTTAGAGCTGATGCTTTGAAGCACTTGGGGGGCCTTGGGAAAAATGAGTGTATTTTGCTTGTGGGCGCAATGTGAATAAACTTACATCCAGAAAGTGGACTGTGGTGGTTACACACATTTCTTGATACTCCTCCCTTCAAGATGTGGAGTGTATTATACCTCCCCTTGGGCGTGGGCTGAATTTACTAATTCACTTCTAATGGGTAGAATATGGCAGAACTGATGCTATGCTACTCTTAAATTAGGTCACAAAAGACCATAGCTTCTGGTTTGGGTGCGTCTCCCTCTCTCTCTCTCTCTCTCTCTCTCTCTCTCTATATATATATATATATATAGATATATAGATATATAGATATATAGATATATAGATATATAGATATATAGATATATATAGATAGATATATATATATATCTTTCAGATCACTTGCTCTGGGGGAAGTCAGCTGCCACGTCATGAAGTCACTTAGGCAACCTGTAGTGAAGCCCATTGGTAAGGAAGTGAAGTGCTTGGTCATCAGTCAGTGCCAACAACCATGTGAGTGACATTGGAAGCAAAATCTCCCCGGTTGAGCCTTCAGGTGAGACTGCAGCTTTGGCCAACAGCTTGGCTGCAATCTCAAGAGACCCCAAACCAGAATCAGGCAGCTAAAATGCTGCCAGATTCCTGACCTACAGAAACAGTGAGAAGATAATGCTTGTAGTTTTAAGCTGCTACCTTTTGGAGAAATTTGTTGTTTAATAATAATAATAACACTAAAACAATACACTGTTCTTAGAAGGTGGAGACAGTATATTCAGGGATTTCTGAGTCAAGATTATATAAAGTTTTACAGCTTCCACTTATTCCTCTCAGAAGGCTCACTCTTGGAACACTGTCTTTGGGAGTCTCCTGATCTGCTACATAAGAAATGTGACTGCCCTAAAACTGTCACTGTAAAGATGCCACATGTAGGTGCCTGTTTATCAGTCCTAGCTGAGCCCAGCCACACAACCACCCCAGCTAAGGCACCAGATATGGGAGTGAAGTGGTCTTAGGTCCTCCAGATCAGCCCATCTTCCAGCCAAATATCACTACATAATCTTAGTTAACCCAATAGAAAGAGAACATTCACTCTTCAGGCCTTGCCTGAATTCTTAGCCCAACAAAGTCATGACATATAATAAAATGGTTGCTGTGGTAAGCCACTAAGTTTGGAGAACTTATTATATAACTACATCTATAGTTACCATTTCTATTCTAGGATAAGCATTCGGTTACACAGTGACACATAATCAGAAAAGCCACCATTTCCATACCAGAAGAGTTCCAAACACTTTGCTGAGCTCCTAGACCCTTGGAAGCCCACTTTTCTTTTTTAATTAGGAGTAAGCATCCCACTATTCAGTTTTCCAAATATGTAATACTTACTACAACTAATTGGGTTACACCACAGTTACAAATAGCCATGACAACGAAGTAAGCCTTTTAAATAAATCTAATATGTTCATGCATTTACCCAACAAACAATTATTAGCCTCAGACCAATTATAGTGTTGAAAAGAAAATAATTGTTACATAACCATTACTTGTGCTAGGTGTTGTATACAACTACAAGAATCTAACATGATTTAAAAAGAGGGGAAAGTGCTACTTACTATATGGTAAATCCTATCAATTAAGATAAGCACTCAGTGAAGGAACCAAAGAGAGGAGCTGAAAGGATTTAGTAGAATAGAGAGTGTTTTCATTACACAGTTACTGGTGGTAAGGAGACCACTATCCTAGTATTATCACAGTAAATACACGATGCCCAGGGCACTGCAGGCACTCAATACATCTGAATGAATTTTGAATGGATGCATATAGCACATGCTAGTAGAATTCAGTGACTAAGTGTATTGTCTTGATTCTTGTTTACAGGCTAACTCTAAAGTTAGATAAAGGGGGTTTTTTACACAATCCGGGCTACCTCATCTTGTGGTTTGGTGGTAAAGCCACAGCTAATAGTAAACTGTTCTTTTGCAATTCCTGTAGCTCCATTAGGAATCTTGCTGAAAGAAATGGCTGGTAAAGGATAAGCCTCCAGTGTTCCTGGATTTTCTGACCATACGCCATTCATCTTACAACTATTCAATGGGTGATAGATAGTTCTCTTTCTTGGTAACTTCTAAGATGATTAGGATTTACGTAAAGGGAGGGCATTCTGTAAGGAATAATGGTGTAAACATAGAGCCAACAAGAGGAACACACAGAGAACATTTTGGGAATAAGGAGGCTTTAGGTACAATGCATTTCAAATAGCTTTTTGTGAACCACTGGCAAGCTGTGCCATCAAGTTAGTGTGTTATAACCAGTCTTCTAAATGAAATATTGAAATAGAATGAAGTATCAAAGAGCATCACAGAAAATAGTAGGTCTCTTTTGAATAATATTTAAGTTGTGGGTGTATGATATATCTCTGTGTTTACTGAGTCCCAGTGAATAAGCTTTTCCTTCTCTGGGTCATGATCGAAGTAGTTTGAGAACCACTGTCCTAGGGGAACATCAGTAGAAGGTACTGGGGGATCTGGAATTACGGAACCAAAGCTTTTATTCTACTCTTTAATCAAAGCAAATCCTTCAGGACATATTCATGATTTAATTCATCCCTAAGCATTAAATTCTCAAGAATTCTGATATCAGTACATTTTATATGGCCTAATTTTATTAAGAATCACAAAATACAGGTTTCTTTATTTTAGTGGATATAAGATCTATAACATAAAGCTATACTATAACTTTCCCATTTTTTCAATTTTACATCTTCTCCCTAAAGCCCTGTGCTACTATAAAAGATATAATATGATTTGAAACAAACATCACTCCAGGGCTTCCTCATCTTCATCACTTGTTGGTTTGTGACCTTGACACTTATTCAATTAGAAGTGACTCGTCCATCATGCACTCCTTTGCTAAAGTCAGCCTTTTCACACCAAGGAGAAGGCTATTCAGTTAGTAAAGATTTTTCAATGAACCCAGGGCCAAAAAAAAAATCTGACAATGTTAGAGCTTATAAACTAGTGACTGGGGGAGGGGTCCATTTCCCAGACGCTATCATTCCCCCAGTGTTATGACACTCAGTGCATTGATGTTATCAGGAGGGTCCACAAATAATCTGTAGGCAAATAAATTGCTTCAAAATGTCCCAGATTGTGAGGTTATTTAATCTGTTCCCTGACGTGTGTCTCAAGTACGTAAGGTGGCTCAAGCCCTTCCCAGTTATTGTGTCAATTCTCCCTTGGTCTCAGAATACAGGTGAGCAAAATGTCCACATCACATACTGGCCATACAGTAAGCTGGGAGAGAGCAGGACTTGTTAAGATTGTCAAGTACCATTCACAAATTTATGCCTGTGGAGTTGTTCCCCCTGGAAGGGAACCAAATAACTCATGCTTTTTGAAAATTGCTTATGACAGCTTTTCAGTCTGCTTTAGGCTGGCTCTCCGTGGTGATTTGTATTTTCATATACTGCTCATACATTAAAAAATTTACACCTGTCAGGTATTGACAGAGTGCCTCCATCCCTAACCATTTTCAGCGGGGGAATGCTTTGCTTCCAGACATTATCCAAATAAGTTTCTATCAAGAGTGAGGGTGACATAACAGGTGAAGTCATAAGAAATATGAAGCACATAAGTATGGAATTTTAATAAGAAACCAAGTCTTTGGACTTTTTGAAGGGATGGAAGTTGCAATAGTCCTAGGACATTTGAAATTGTACATCCAGTTGTGGGCTGATAGTGGGGAGCAACCATAATTGTAGCTACAGTGTAGAACTTGCAAAGTTTGTTTTATTGTTCATGATGGAATCATATTTCCTCTCTGCATCTGTGACTTATGTTTAGCATTAGAAAAAATAAGACTGTCCATGGTATCTTCTTCTTTTGTTTTAAAATAAATGACAATAAATACTATTGCCAAGCTGTTTGTGTCAGTTATTTGGTTTTACTCGCTTCTGAAGTTGCTTACACCACAGGGGCTTGTAAATTTTCACCGACTCTAGACCACTGTTATATTATTCTTATCAAACAACCTCCTGGGAGATAAGAGTATCCCAAGTATCAAAGGGATAATGACATGTTACTTAGCCCAATTAGAAGGATGTGTGTGGTCTGAGCCCCATGAATCGTCAGTTTGGAAATATGAAAAAAGCTTTTCCTTTTTTGGCTCAGAAATTCTTACCAATCCCCAGGTTACCAGCCAAAAATATCTATTTTTCTTAGAGAGTGTAGGGCACGATTCTTTGACAGAATGTACTTTTTATTTTTTAAATGCTGTAGGATCAATGTTATAATCTTGTCTGGCATCAAATAGGCACTATTGACTGACTGAATGAATGAATGAATGAATCAATCAATCAATGTAAGATGCATAATGATGTTCTAAAGCAATCAGGTGTATGTTGCATGACAAGAACACTTATCAGGCAGGATTTTAGGTGCTTAGATATATCACATCACCTTTAGTCTTCCTGAAACTTTTGGAGTTGAGTGTTGCTATTACTTCTAGTATTATTATTTCCCTTTTCTAGGTGAGAAAATTGAGTTTGATGTATGATTCTAATCCGCTTTAGCAGTCCCTGTTCTCTTTACCTTTACTATAAACTATTTTAAGTGCTAAGGAAAAGCCCCTCAAGCCAAGAAATAAGGGTCAACTGTTGTAATAAACAGTAGCTAGGCTGAGCCGTCTTCAGAAGTAGCTAACTCCAAGAGCACAGGACAGAAGGGTCCCTCCAAGACTAATTTTACACAGTTAGAAAAATAATTTTAACAACTTAAAATTATCCAGAACTATTAAATTCTCTCTGAAGACAGTATTAATTTCACCTATATTGAATCCAAAAATAGGAAGTCTCCAAAAGAAAGTTTTTGGCAGTGTTAAATCCAGCCTTGTTAAAGGGAGAAAAAAACACTGTCAGGAGAAGGTTACTTCTGGGCTTAATAAAATTGTTTATTCTGGTGTGAGTGGCACAGGAAATGCTTACCATATCTTTCCACAGCTTGGAAAAAATATCCCTTAAAACTGTCGCTATGCTGAAACTGATATTAATAACTTAAAATTCTGATTCTTCCATCAACTTGCAACACTCTGTTTATTAAGGGACCCTACCGGGAGGTACTTTGAGGACCGGAAATTGAGTACCCCATTTCATAAAAAGGCTTTTCCATGCATCTCCAATACCCTTCAGAAAATAAAGTAACATCTTGGTGAATGTATCAGTCTTTTTTAAAACTGAGCTAGCATTAATCAGCTCAATATATTCTAGGCAAAATTAAAATCTATGAGGAGAAATTTACCTATAATACAACACAACAAATATTATAATACAAACATGTACAAAGTAATAGCAAACACTGATAAAAGAGTGGTTAATCCATGTGAAAAGAGAAAATTTTATAGAGCAGGGATTATTTGAGCTGATCTTGAAGGAAGAGAGGGAGTTTTCCCAGATCCTTTTGGGCTCCAAAGTTTTCTGGAATGTATCTTTGCTAATCATGAAAACTCAGTGTGACTTGGTGCTTATGAATGCATTCTGAACAGTCATAAATATTTCAGTTGGTGCTTTAATCATAAAATATAGAGTGTTTATTTCTATCAGCTAACTACTTTAAAATGCTCAGCATATTTTCAGAGCCCATTTTTCTGCCTTTTTCCCCTAGAGTGCCTCCACAGAACAGCTTTGCTGGAGTTATTGCCTTGGCAGAAGGGAGGAAAATTTCTGGAGTATCCACGTGGCAAAAGCTGAATAAATAGTGTGCTTCAAATTTCCAAGCTGGGTGCCAAAAGTCCTCATTTGGTGCTCTAAAGAGCAGAAGGGCACAGAAGGTTCTGTTTGATTGGCCTCACACATCTGAGGGTCTGAAGGCATAATCAGGCGCCTGAGGAGTCATATTTGAGGCTCAATGCATTACACTCAATGAGTTACAAAATCACAACGTTAAAATGGAATTCACTTAGGTTGGACCTAAGTGAATATATTGTGCTCATTTACTTTCTTTCTGGGGGGAAACCCCAATGAGGAAAGATGAGAAGAAAAGGTCATGAATCACTTTTTTTTGTTTGTTTACAAAGTGACAACCGATAAAACAAGAAGAGTTTCATTCAATGTCAGGATAAATGCATTTGTTAGCAAATGAACTGTGTACTTTTTAATATTCTTTAGTGTTTGCCTTTTCTTCACATGCTCTTGTGACATAAAGCTATAAATGAAGATATAAATTAAAAGGCCAGTTGTAGAAAAACATTGCTTGTATTACAAAAAAAAAAAAAAAACGTATATTTACACCTAAATTCCCCCATCTTTTGGGCCAGGCTTCCAAAAAGCTGCCAAATAGTACAACAGAAAAAGTACACTTTTGAAAACTAAAGAGACTGCTGATACTCCCTATGTGAACTTTACCAAGTAATTTAAAGTCTCACTATTCTCTTCTGTATGAGGGCTAAGCTTAATTTGCAAGGTAGGTCTCCAAAAAGAATCAAGATTTTGGTGAGAATATGGACTGGCCTTTAATAAATATTTGACAAATGAATGAAAGAACCTTCTGTTTCAGCAAAACTCAATGAGGTTCTCTTCCCTGAATTTGCAATTCCTTACTTCGGTTGCCCATTTGCTTGTGCCATTCTTTGGTTCAATGCATAGGAGATTAGAGCAGGGAGCATCTACCACTAACTAGCTGTGTGATGATAATCAAGTTGCATAACTTCTCTAGGTCTTAAACTTTATCATTTGTAGAAGATAGATAGCTATATTCAATGAGTGAGTACATGTAAAGCATTGGGAATTGTGCTTTGGACATTTGGTTTACTTAATTTTAAAACAGTATAAAAAAGTAAAGACCAGTATTCTGAAATTAGATTTAAAATAAATAAGAATCCAGCTATATATTGTTTAGAACATACACACTTAAAGACTCAATGATATAAGAAGTTTGACTGAAAAGGAAATAATAAAGAGATATGAGTGAAATAAAAACTGAAAGGGAACTGATACAACAGTATTGATTGCATACAAAATAGACTTTAAAGTAAAAGGTCATTAACAAAAAAGAGCAATTTGATTTATAAATTAAATGAACAGTGCAAGAGTAAAAGGTAACCATATTGATCATAAGTGCACTTAACCACATCTCCTCATGAGGCATAAAGGAAAATTTTAAGGGAATTGCAAGGAAGAATTAATAAATCCACAACCATACTGTAAGACCTTACCATACCATTCTAAGAAACTGAAAACAGACAGAGAAGTAGTGTGAATAATACAAAGTAGAATTACATAATTAACAAGCTTGAGCTACCATATGTGTGTGCATATTAGTGCATGTGTGTGTATGTGTGAATGTACACATGTATATATATGAATATGCATGTATATTATATACACATACACACATATTTATGCTCACATGTACACAAATGAGAAGGAAAAAGAAATAACTTTGTACCCCCAAATTATAGAAACATTCTTTTAAAACTTACTAAAAAAATCACAAGTGATTATAAGTACATTACGTTCATGATTAAGGAACTATCAATAAATATAGAAGAATCAACAGAGCATACAATATGTTTTTTGACAAAAATGTGATAAATTTGAATGGGTGAGGGCACAATTCATAAGTTTGAGACATGAAAAGCATACTTCTTAAAACTTCATGATGAAGAAATAATTATAAAAAATTATAAATATTTGCTTGTCATAGCAATGACAATTCTGCATATTAAAGCATGTGGTATGCAGGTAATGCAGTATATAAAAGGAAATATACAGTCTAAAAGGCATATAGAGAGAAAAGGGAAAAAGAAAGGAAAATTAATACGTGAATAAGTATTTAACTTATGAATCAAGGAAAACACCACTAAGTAAACCTGAAAGAAACAGAATTAGCAGAAAATAAAGAGTAGAAATGATTGAAACAGGAAACAAAGAAAGATTACAAGTATTCAATAAAAATAATATGAAGAGACTAGCAAAGAAGACAAACTGTTGATGATATTGGACTAGAAAAAAAGAAAAATATATAGAGAATGGTAGAAAGGAAGATGGGGACATTTCTATTTGCAATTAATA
This sequence comes from Balaenoptera physalus, assembly GCF_965194825.1. NCBI lineage: Eukaryota > Metazoa > Chordata > Mammalia > Artiodactyla > Balaenopteridae > Balaenoptera > Balaenoptera physalus. Next base: position 72,522,164 of record NC_138892.1, read on the forward strand.
GAGTAGCTATTTTACAAACACCAGTTCAGTATAGACACTGTAAATAGTGGACATATTCTTGAAGAAATGAAACTATGAATCACTTAGATTGGCTTAACAGCAAGTAGAAATGTTAACTAAGACTATAAAGATGAGAAAATCGAATCAGTAGGTAGGAAAAAACCCTCAAACATCACCAGCCCCAGTTTTACATGAGCATTTTTTTTTTTTTTTTTTTTTTTACCAAAGATGGTAATCTCCATCTCTAGCAAACTGGTGCAGAAAATAGATAAATAGTCTAGTACAACCTGATACCAAAAGCAAGCCTGGACATTGGGATTGACATATATACACTAATATGTATAAAATAGATAACTAATAAGAACCTGTTGTATAAAAAATAATAAATAAAATACAATTCAAGAAAAAAAGCAAGCTTGGACATGCATAAGAAGTTATAGATTATGAACAAGTAGTGTCTACCCTTGAAATGCAAATTGTTTAACATTAGAATGATCTTTTAACATAATATCCACTATTAGCAAGTTAATATTGTAAAACTACATGTTAATTTCAACGGATAATAAAATTCTTTAAATAAAAATCAATGTTCATTTGTATTAAAAATCTTTTAAAAAGAGGAAAAAACATAAGTTCCTTAGCTGTGAGAATATATAGCACATATTCTTAGAATTAAAGTATTGAAAACTGAAAGACTTTTCTTTAAAATCAAGAATAAAAAAGGGATGTTTGTCATTACTTTTGTAATTGTAAAGTATTTAACACTGCACTAAAAGCCCTAGCCAGTGCAGTAAAAAAGAAAAATATATAAGAGGGAAAATAATTGGAAAGGGAGAAACAAAAATCTCATTATTTGCAGAAAGTATAATTGTATGAATGAAATATCCAAAAGAATCTATAAATTCACAGATTATTAAAAGATTTCAGCAAAATTCATTGTATATAAAATCTATTTATGAAAATTATGCAGTGACCTGTGTTTAAGTTCTGGTTTCCATAAGTACAAGCTACATTGGTCATGTGATTTCTGAGCATTTAACATAAACTCTTAGAACATGGATTCCTAACCTGAAATACCAAGATAATACAACTTCCCTTGAGGGTTGTGAAGATAAAATGAAGTCTTGTTTGTAATATCTAGAAACATTATTTTCCCTTCTCTACAAATTTCATATCATAGGCCATAATAAAGGTAGAGTCATTAGACTACTCAATATCCTTTTTATATGACACGTTAATAATTATCTAACTACAAGAAAAGAATTGCAGAAAATTTTCTCATAACAGGAAGTGAATACAACAGGTGTAGTATTTTTTTAGCAAGAGACACTGATACTTGAAATCGGTTAGCTGGCTTTCTTTAAAGTCAAAATAGAAAGTTACCTGAGAGATTGCTTCTGTAATTCAATCTGGAGTAACCTCTCTCAGTTATATAAATATATGCCAGCTGGCTTCTATGTCCGAGAAAAACACCCAGGAAAAGGGGGCTCTACATTCTGGACAAGAGCAGCCCCTTGCCCTCAATTATATTGCCATCCACTGGAGAGAAGATGAGAAAATACAGAAGCACCTGGATGGAAAATGTAAAGAGCTCGCCTTCCTTTTTAAGGACTAATATTATTAAAATCTTTTGAATGGATTGAGATAATACAACTGAAATCTGCAGACAAGAAAGATGCCAAAAGCCTCTAAAGAAAACTTGCAGGTAAGGAAAGAAAGACGGCTGAACTGGCCCTGTGCTCAACTTCAAGGTGGTCTTGCATTGAGTTCTTTGAATAATAATTATAACAGCTAGTAGCCTCTGTTCTAAGTGTGCAAGTGTATGTGTGTGGATATAACTCATTAGACCTCACCAAATACTTACCCTTGTACAACTCATTGAGGAAGGTACGATATTCTAGCTGTCTCACGTAGCATGAGTCTGAAGCCCTTTCTTATCCTGTCTCTGGGCACTGTTGGTGTGCTGGGGGGAATATGGTTGAGTTAGAAGCATAAACTGAGGAGTGGAAAGTGCTGGATGGAGTGGGACTATCTTTTCCAGGGAAGCCATTGTGTCCTGCACAGGGATATGGACCGACAAGAATGTAACCACAGCTGTGGACAGGAAGACAACAAACTGTGCAGGTCCTGTTTTCAACAGTGACACCTTGTGGCAGACAGAAGTAAAAGCAGTCAAATGGTGAGTGTTGATCTGACTCTTCAGATCTCCCTTCCTCCCTCACCTTCTTTTTAAAAGTAGGATTGGGCTTTTTGACATTTTTTTTTTTTTTTCAAGAGGAGAGAGAGAAAGTAGGAAACTGAGTGTCTTGTTTATTAGATCAGGAGGCAGTTTAAGTGCTTACAGTGACTATTAGAATATTATGTTAGAATATTAGAAACAGAGGGCACCTTACTTTTTCCCTGCATTGTGGTGTGTACAGGTTTCTTCTGTTGTCTTAGCAAGCACAAACTCACTGCCAATTATGGTGAAACATTTCTCTCGATGGCTTGGTATCACTCATCCCTTCTGCCTCATGGACTTACTTTGGGATTTTTTTTCTTGTTTTTATTTGTTTTCAATACCTAAATAAGAGATTTTATGTTATGATCTAATTTATTGGGTTGGCCAAAAAGTTTGTTTGGGTTTTTCCGTCACATCCTACAGAAAAACCCGAATGAACTTTTGGGCCAACACAATAGTTTGTAGGTTCCTTAAATCCTCTTGAAAACAGGCAAGACATATATTAAAAATAGTAAACTCTTCGGATTTTCCCACAGTGATAAGGAAAGGAAGACACATATTCACACATATTACATACACCCAAGCTATTTTATGTTAATAACAGCAAATTTTCATTTCTTTTGTGAAAGTGTTCATAAAAGATAAATAGAAAGAGGAAAAGGCACTGGTGAGACACTGTGGAAGTTTACACAGGCTTGCGAGCAAATGTAGCATTTTTTACCAATAAATTCAAGATTCATATCGTAAGCAATGATGGACTTGAGTCTTCCTTATTTGAGACTCATGTGTACTCAGGGATGTAGGGGCAAAGTTGTACGTAGGAACACAGAGGTGATTTGTGTGTGTCTACGCTTCTGCCTCTTGTAATCTTGCTGAGCTGAATTTGCATGCCCTCTAACCTAGGGAGAAATGGAGCTCAAATAGCTCCACATAGGTCTAAATCACCTTTCCCAGCACCATTCACGCTCCACGTCACCCCACCTTGACCTTACTGCATTCTGACCCACTCAGGCACATTTCAAATAATTCAGACTTATGCTAGAGCATTTTGAAAAGAAACATTTATTTCAAAAACAGTTCATAATTTCCTAATATCACAAAAGATATACATATATATATAGTAATAATTACAATGTAATCAAAAATTATAATAAATACTAAGGTAATTTTCTTATGGTAGTAAATACTGAAAGGGCTTATTGTCTTGTGCAGATGTTTAGAATTAACCTTTCTTTGCCTATCCTTTCTTCTCTATCAGACTCAGTAATACCCATTTTATTGCTAGTCTTACTAAGGAAACAAGTTACCTTCAAAAGGAAATATTATCGTATATTCCATTAAACACCGCAAAACTTAAAATTTCACATAAAAATAGGTTATCGAATTACATGGTAAATATGTCGCTTGTTCATTGTCCAGTACACAATATATTTACAGGAAAATTACCAGGAACTTCTCAACTGTATCAGATCTCAACCTTATATTTAGATGCAGTCATATATTACTGCTGATAATGTGATGTCAGTGAATAGATTGGAATTTTTCACTGTCCTTTATCAAGATAAATTGTTCTGTCAATAGCAAATGGCTGGCAAGTATTAACACTCTGCACACTATATGACTTTTCATTCCCTGCAAAAATTGTATTTAATGTTTTTGCACAAAATCTATGGCCATGACTATCCTTATTACCTATTTAACTACCTTTTAAAAGGAGGATTTATTTCAGCAAATTAGGACCTGGGTAACAAGATGGTATCATGCATCATAAACTTTAAGTCAATACAAGGCAGGACACTTGCAGTTTGAATGGGAAAATACCTTGCTCTCATCTCTTGGTCATCCAATAGTATTAGCAATCTGTGTTGGGAGCAGCTGCTCAGAGCAGAACTTTATCTTGGCCTCCTTCCATCTACACTGCCACGGTGTCCCACAGTAGCAATTTGCTCATTGGCCTATTACTTTCAATAGGTATTCCAGTAATTGGCTATTTCACACTTGTAAGGCTTGAACTGGCAGAGAGCAAAGGCCAGGCAACCAGCCTGTCAGGGTCTAGCAAGCTGGTCGTTCATCAATTATAATCAGTTTTACAAGAGTGAGTGAATCCTCAGAAACCTTGTTTGCTCTGATCAGTTTTGCTACTAGTATAATTTGACCACAAACTGAGCTGCCCTTATCTGAAGAATGAAAAAGTTGTCCTACAGTGACAAGCATGTTTGTTTATTCAGACCCCTGGAGAGACTGATTTGGGCTAAAAGGGGGAAGGGGAAGTTTTGATAATTCTGGGTTCCTTCTGTTTTTCTAACCACTTACTGTCTGTCACACAATACACTTTGCCAAAAAATAAACATTCAGAGGGCATCCACATAATTTATTTTTTAATGATAGATTATTCAAGAAGGCCTCATCAAGTTAAGAATTTAAGAGTTAAATTTCTCAAAGGTGAGGTTCACTCTGGCCAAAGAGGTTGGGAGTTTTTGCAATCATAGATTATTTTAGAAATATCTATTTAAATGCAATTTAAAAATACTGTAGTAGCAGAAATGATGTGTGCTTATGCATACGTAAGTTCTCAATGACCTGATTTAACATGATCTAGGATAAACTAGAAAAATGGTCTGCTAGAAACTTTGGGTCCATAACCGTAAATCAGCATGGGCCTCACTCATTTAAAAATAGCAATTTTTCTCTTGTTAGCCATTCCCAATATCTTCTGCTATTTCTCATATCACTGAGCTCGAAGAGAACAGAAACATCTGGCACAGATCTAAGTTTTCAAGCAAAAAATATGTGAAACGGAGACAAGAAGTAACACATTTAAAATCCTGATCAGTTTCAACTGCCCTCACAATTTCAGGGCCTAAGCATGAGGGTCATTGCTAATTTATGTAATTCACCCTAGGGGCCTAGAAAAACTTCATTTTTATAATTTAGAAAGAGGGTTCCATTTAAAAGTGCTTCTTAACATCCCGGATTTATATTTTTTCCCCCCCGCTGGCATCTCTTTTGCAAAAAGAATAAGCTAATGCCTACTTGGAAAGCATGCATACAAAATTTCTAATGGAAAAAACTGCTCTTTATTATGATGTCTATTTTTTGCCGTCGATCAGCACCTATGATTCCCATACAACAATCCTATGCTCTCTCTTCCCAAAGGCCCATTCGGTCTGTTGACCAGCTGGTGACAAGGTGATCTGTCATCAACAACTGCCTTGAGCACAAATAAAATATACAATCAAAAATTTGACCTAGTTAGTAAAGATATTCAAAAAATTCCAACTTAAAAAAAACATAAAGGGTAGGTGATTTAGAAAGCTGTTAGAGATGCTCAGAAATCAGTTCTAAATTTTGAAAAGACATGACTACAGCTTTTAATAAATCTACCTTCAAAGAGTTATGCACTCTTCCTAGTTGAATAAGTGAAGTGACACAGATGCATATCTAATTGTAATACATCACAGGATAATCTGTCAAGTCCCCAGTGCTCAGGCCCTGTCACCCCTCTTCATCCATTATTTATCCACAGCCTTCATTGCCAGCGAAATCTCTGTGAAGTATGTAGTATTTTCACTACATACTTAGCAAAAACTTTTGGAAAGCATGTAGTGGATAATGATCGTTCAACACTGTGTAAATTGTTTCTGAGGGGGAAAAAAACAAAACATTTAAAAAGCACCAGGATTATCCCAGACAAAATCATACATTTCATTTAGCCAGAGAATACAGTGGCTGTTCCATACTAACAAAGTTCATTTGGGTGAAACCATAAGGCCCCAAATGCCTTTTCTTTGCTGTAGAGCAATCAAATCTCCATGATCTTCCTTGTAGCATGACAGGGACTGGGGAGACCTCAAAAAATGCAAGCCTGAGCTTATAACAACATCACTTCAGTAGTAGGCAAGCAGATGAAGGGCCCAATGTAATCATTTTTTCTTTTTCCCTCTTTTTTTAAATTGCTAAGTTGATAAAGAAGTTGGAAGAATGAGGAGATGTACATCTTGACCACTTTCTTGGTGCGGAAAGCCTGCCTCTGGCAGTTACTGGAAACTTGTAGTCTTGCTTTTCTGCATGATTTTTCTACTGGCTCCGGTGCACATCCCTTAGTTGGGAACAGGGACTTGAGAAAGCTTCCCAAACAAATGTATCCTGGCTTTACAATCAGGATCACATGGTGCTGTTTTTTGTTTTTGTTTTGTTTTTTGTCTTTTTAAGGAATCACTGTCATAATTCACAATAATCGTATTTTTTTGAAATATGCTCTTAAACAATGAAGAGGAAAAGACATATTTTAAAGCACTTGAACAGTTCAGACAGATACTCTGATTTAGTCATGAAGGGGTGATAAGAACAAAAAGCTGCTTCAGGCATGTAGTAGTAGAAAATTAAGGTTCCTGTAAATTAGGTGGCTCTATTCCTCTCCCAGTCCAATCACTAGCTTTATTGTTTGTCAATAAAATACCAGATAAAAGACTAGTCTCCAGATAAGTCAGCTGTTGCCATTTGGACCTTGTGATACTTTATGTTCTCAGACTGTGGTGTGGCAGTTGCTGATAATACCTTTACATCACTAACAGGTACCCTAAGGCCCAAACCTTACACACTTTCCTCTGGAAAGGAAGACCATAATAAAAGAACAGAACATACATACCATACACAAGGTAAGACTAGGCAAGTAGCTGTTTTATGGCTTTGTAACATTTGAACTAGAGTTCTGAAACGTGCTTTGTGATTAATAAAAGTCACAATTAACGTAGGAATATGACAGCTGGAAGCAGTTCTGGTTCTTGATGCAACAACTAAGCTGCTTCCCACAGCCTCACACAATTCCCCCTAAGCAGAGCCCAGCCTGTCCTGTAACAGCTGCTTCCCATCACTTCCCTGGACAGAAGGGCAGTGGATGACACGCCTTCGCTATGGAGATCCATGCATCTCCTTGACAATGTGCAGGAAATCCCACCATGTGGAAAAGACGAGTTTGCTTCTTTCCTTTGAAGATGTACGCTAAACTTACGGGATCATTAGGCAACCCTGAGAAAGAACAGATTTTCTTTCTTTTAAAACTTTACTTCCCCTAAAGAAAAAATAAACTCCATCTTATGTGGCTGTTAGGATAGCAGCACTGAGGATATGAATTCAAGCTTGTCTCATTTGGTATGAGGTTCTCGTATTTGAAGAGCTAGTATTATTATTATCATTATCATTACTACTTTTATTATTATTTTAAATCAGAAGCTGCCTTCACGCTTAGAAATCCAGATTCTATTCTCTAAATCCAAATAAATTCTCCAAGATTGAGAAGATTAAAAAAATTGCAGGTGAAATAAAGTAATTTTTAAGTTTATTCTCACTTTGCACGGGCTGGGGGGAGTCTTGGCTCTATTTATTGAGGCAGTACTAACAATTAATTTAGGAAGATGGTGCGACATGAAAATAAAACTTCTGATTGAATTTCAAGGACTCTTCTGTTTAACTAGCTTCAAGAGTCCTTTTTTGATCATAATAAAATTATTTGCCATATGGTTCAGATGCTTGTGATCCCCTTTCAATGAGAGGATTATGCATGAGATAAAATGCCTACTGTAGCTGCAGCCAAGCACACAGCTGGCTCTGATAATGCCAACAAATGGCTTCATCTATCTCAATGTCACGTAGGAGCTGGTGCGATGTGAGTCAGCCCCGAATACAATTAAAATCTACATCATCTGTGAGAAAGGTGATGGAGGTTCTGACATCAGAGCTGAGCCAGATCCATCCTCTTCCCAGAGCAACAGAAGAAACGTGTTGCCCCTTCACCCTGTCACATTAATGATGCACCCTGCACATCCCTTCCTCTGCACATTAAAGATACTAAATCAAGGAGCCTCTGATTTAAAAGTTTCACCTTTATCTGACATTCAGCAACAAGATGTACAGTTTCTAAACTAAAGTTGTGTATTCCTTGCTTCCCTTCTTTTCCTGATGAGAAAATGCCATTTATGTCAACGAGTGAAATATAAATAGAAAAGTTTATGATCCATGTGGCCTCAAATTGTGGCAATATGCAGAAATTTCCTTGTTTTAGTTCCACAATGTTCAACCACACTAATAAAATCAGGTTTGACCATCCATTCGTTCCAGAGAGCCAAATTTTATTGCTAAAACATCCATAACTCATAACAAGCAAGCTCAGTACCAATTCACAGACAAGTCGCCTCTTTTGCATGTCTTGAGTAAAAATGAAAAGTGAAGTTTGTGCAGAAATTTTGCCATTTTGCTCTATTATATTAGAAGGAAACCTTGCCAATATATATGGAAACTATGCCATATTCATTAGCATATCCAATGACTTTCCATTAAAAGTACATGGAATAACACCTAAATTTCAGAATGAGGTTACTTAAAGTGAATTTTATAATTTGTTCATTATTTATACACTTCTGTTATGTACCTTTTTCCCTACTGAGTGATTATTCTTAAAAGACAAAATTAATAAACCGGGGCTTCCCTGGTGGCGCAGTGGTTGAGAATCTGCCTGCCAATGCAGGGGATACGGGTTCAAGCCCTAGTCCAGGAAGATCCCACATGCTGCGGAGCAACGAAGCCTGTGAGCCATAACTACTAAGCCTGCGCTCTGGAGCCTGCGATCCACAACTACTGAAGCCTGCGTGTCATAACTACTGAAGCCTGCGCGCCTAGAGCCCGTGCTCAGCAACGAGAGAAGCCACCGCAATGAGAAACCCGCTCACCGTAAGGAAGAGTAGCCCCCGCTCGCCTCAACTAGAGAAAGCCCGCGTGCAGCAACGAAGACCCAATGCAGCCAAAACTAAATAAAATAAAATAAAAAATAAATAAATTTATTAAAAAATTAATAAACCGTACACTAGTATGCAAACCTGTAAACTAGCATGCAAATTTCTCATGCAACTGAAAGAGGAAAGTATCCACACCAAACAAAATACCCTATACTTTACAGTCAAAGAAAAACCTGTGTAAGATGCTTGAAAGTCCTTAACATATAAATATATGTGTTTGCACACATTATATATCTACATATATGTAGATATAAGTTACATACATATTTAGGTATATAAATAATTCTTCGGAAAAATCGACGGGTTCTTTTTGTTGGTGTTTTAATTTTCTGACCCTGAAGTTAGGTAGAAGACCTCGTGTAACATAAGGGAGATAATCATCAATGGACATGAGATATTTCAGATGTCGTCTTTTGCACACTTTCCCTGTCTTTGATGGTCTATAATATGCATAAGAGTAATTTTTAAGCAAGCCTCTTTCAAGTAGTCTACTAATGTGACAATTATGCCTTTAGTCTATTCAGTTTATGAAAAATGTATAAAAAGCAAGTCAGTTATTCATTAATTTTTTAACCAAATAAGCTTATAACTCACTATGCTGTCTTAGGACAATTTCTATAGAATTCTTTGTAGTCACCTTATACTAGTGGCTTTTGACTTTGGCTGTACCTTAGTATCACTTGTGGTGTTTTTAAAAGTAAATATGCCTATGACTTACCCCCAGTATGCTGGAACTGAATCTCTGAGACTGGGGCCCAGACTTCTGCATAAGATTCCGCTATAAGGTTCCCCAGATGATAGCTAATGAACCATGAAAGATGGAGGCCTGTATCTAAACATTGCCTAAAAGGTATTTTAAATGTATTATTTAGCAGCTATATGAAATATACAACACCATTAGAATAACTGTATTATTTACAGACATTTCTTGCTTTAAGCAAAATACATCACATTTCTAATACAAATTTATACAATCCTGTAAATATTTATTATAATGTTATGATATGGTTATCTCTATACTAGGTATTGTATGGTAATATAAAGAAGTATGACATAGTTTTTATGTTTATTGAGTTAATCATCTCAGTAGGAAACAGACATACACCATATTAAGTATTAACCAAATATAGTAATTGTCATATTGAATGATGCTTACAATAAATGCCAAAAGGCAGTAGACCTAGAAAGTACCAGTGTGCAGGCATGTGTTGATTATTCCCCATGGAAATCTTTATCAAATATTCCTTTAGAGAGAAAAATCCACTGCTGCTTCTTAGAAATGATTTTTTTTTTAATTGTCACACAAAACTTCTGGGAGAAACCTATCACACAAAGCAAGATACCTTATCAACTATATTTTAACTGTTAGTCTTAAGTTGCAATAGGTCCTAGCTTGATAAAGGTTTGGTTTATTAACCCCAAATGAGAATTGCCTATAACAGATTGTCTTTTTGAAGACAGAACTAAAAAGGTATTAGGAATGTGTGTGTGTGTGTGTGTGTGTGTGTGTGTGTGTGTGTATTTATTTATTTATTTTAGATATGAATGTAGTAATTTGAATATGGAAGTGTCCCATTTCTAACCTAAAGTAGATATTTAATAGATTTCTAGTCTTCCAATTTCATTTCCAAACTCTTCTCCACCAAAATACAGTTAACCAGTCCTTCCTTCAAAGAATTAAAAAAATACTTTAGAGATTTGGTGATTGAAAATGCCTTTGAAGAAAGTAGCAGGAACATTATTCTGTATAAGAAATGTAGCTCAGAGATATTGACAGATTTGTGATGTCACCTAGTTATCAGTAAAATATAAATAACCACTAGCGAGGGATAGAAAGGTCTTGGGTAGTATCATTAAGGGACCACCGTTTAGTTCAATGTTCTAAACTTTTTTAGAAAAATCAATCCCAGAGCCTCCATTATTAAATTAAATAATTTAAATAAATTAAATAATTAAAGGCATAGTTATTTGAGAAATATTAAGTAATGAAACCCAGAAGAAAAAAATCTCTACTGATTGGCTATTTGTAAAAGACAGAATTATAACCTCACTTTGATATATGCTCACAATCTGTAAATTAGCATGAAAATCCCTCAAACAACTAGAAGATTAAAATATCTACACAAAATACGCTAACCCATGGATTTGTGCTTTAGAGTGAGAGAAAAACATAAGAAACATATAACATAGAAATATAACTCAACAGAAAATTAAGAAAATCCATAAATAAGAACATGCAGTTTCCACATATGGGTGACCTACAGCAGCTGGGGCAGGACAGCCTTCCTGTGAGGGAGATTAGCAAGTCAGTCAACCTCTCCCAGCTTGAGTTTCCTCATCCACACAATGGAGAAAAGTGAGTGGGTGTGAGGATGGAGTGTATGGGGACTGCCCGGGATACTACCTGGCACATTTTAAAACCTCAATAAAAGAATAATAATAATAATGATGTTTTTAATGAGAAGAATAATTAGGAAAATTATTGGTTACACACTGGAATATAGTATTTAATCAGAAGACTCTCTTCCTATGCCACGGAATTGTATATGAGTTCTGGCAATCCTAAATATAATTCTTCTATTCAGCATATATAACTGGATGGAAGTGGCAGCTGGTTTCAAATAGCTGGAATAAAAATGATATGCAAACGGCTATAATTCAGAGGCTGTGCTTTTTGCCTCTTTGTGCTATTTCCCAGACTCTTCATGTTTTCAATATCAAATCCTACCGATGGAGCTCCTCTGAGCTTACCATGCCTCCATCTGAGGCATTACCACAAGTCAGCAAATTCACATTGTTCAGAACAGAACTTTTTCAGATCTGGATCCCTGGTGTTTCACATCTTCCTTTCCTCCTGATTGCCCCCAAGGCCTGGGTCAGGGTAAAGTTATCATCCTTTATCTTGGTGGGAGCAAAAGACATCAAAACTTTCCTCTTGGGTTTCATGCAGCCTGTAGCTTACCAGGAACTAGACAGGGTATTCCTCCCTTAAAGGGTGGCTAGGTGGAATGCAGATTGTTAGACAACTGAGGAAAATCCCAAGAGCAACTCAGAAACTGATCCTGTGTCTAATGGCTGGGTCCTGAAACATTTCTATGGTTGCATGGCTATTGCTACTAACCAAACAGCCAGCCAAGGCTAAAACGGCCACCAAAGAGTGGACTCTACATATTGCCTTATAGAATTCAGAAAGTTCCCAGCATTGTTGCCGGCCTCAGCGTCATCCTTAAACACCACATGCAGCATGTGCTTAGGATTAAAGCCTATGAATGTGCAGAAATTACTCATCAACATATAATCAATTTACAAGGAGAACACTATTCACATATTGTCAAACCTTGAGGACAGGGTCCATGTCCATTTCGCTCACCTTTGTATTCCTAGATTCTAGAAAAGTTTGAGATCAAGTAGATGCTAACTTGTCAAGATAATGAGTGAATGAATATAATACCATTCTGGTTAGGAGAACAGAGAATGGGCTTTAGAATAAGACACATGTAGATTTAAGTTCATAGATTCAACCTCTTATGGCTTCGGTTTCCTCTTATGTATGATGTGTACAGTAATATAAACTAGCTTGTTGGGTTATAGGGATGAATAAAGTGGTTTGTTCACAGTAAGTGAACTACAGCACACAGTAAGTGCTCTAAACACCTTGATATTAGTCTAGAGGGTGTGAGTGTGTGTGTGTTTGTGTGTGTGTGTGTATGTATGAGAGGGAGAAGGTGGGGAGAGAAAAGTTAATGTAAATCTTTCTAGATTTGGAGTCAGAATAAATAAAATTACCTTTTAGGGTTCTGTTTTTCATCTGCATAAAATGTAAAAACCCTTTAAACAAATATTTTCCAAAGAATCCTAAACAGAAAACTGCTTGAGAGTTTAGCTCTCACCCTGATTCCTTAAGGTAACCTGTGGATTTGCCGAATGGTAACGTAAGTATTTGAGCTGAATCTTAAAATCACTCAACAACATTATTTCCTAACAAAAGAATAATGAGATATTACTTTGGAGCATTTTCCTGAATAGACTCCCACTTGTTACTCATTCTTCCCTTTAGTTGTTCAAGGATAGAATTGACTACATGAAGGTGTTAGAGACAACTCTCTACCAGATTAAGTCAGTTCTAAAAGGTCATAATAGAATTAGTAAAGGCAGATGGAAAATGTGCGGATAACAGCTGGTAGCTCCCAAAGTGTGCACACTGGAACAACTGTGATAGCAGACATTGCTCTTTCATCTCTTTTCTTTCTCTACATGCATTCTTTAATTCCCAGGGACACAGTTATCTTGGTGGTTGAAATTCAATCATATACATTACAGACTGATGGTTGGGAAGACATCATTAGGTTCTTAGCCAATATAGAATTCTACTTGTCGATATAGGTTATCAGTGAGTAAACATGAATAGAACCCTGGCTTATTAAAAATAGCTTTTAGGACTTGGACATAGATTCTAAAAGCTATCACTGCCCAACATTGTTATTAGCCTACAAAATTTTTTATCATTTCCTCCTACCAATGTTAGAGAATAGAAAATACAAATTATATCTAAAAAAATAGAGAAAAGTTTTATGTCCTCTTGTTTTAATCAGTTTTCTGCCATTCAACTGTCATAAATTCAAATTTCTAAACATAATTTTAAAAATATTCCTATGACGCTTCAATTGGATTGAGTTTAATTTATCCAGCATTTAGTGTTTCAAAGATATCTAAAATATAAATTCTAAGCATGTTTAATATATGTTTATTCTTCCATCTTCTTCTTACATACATAGTTGAATCCATAGCTGTATCAGAGATATTGGCCAGAGCAACTCAAAGAGAGTAATTATTTTAGTGAACTCAATTCTCAGAATAGAAACAAAAGAGATATTTGAATTTTCACATGTAATTTTCCCCCTCACATTTATATTTTTGAAAGTCTATGGAGGCAAGAATCCAGTTGTAAAGACATAGTGGGATGACTGTTGTACTGAGTAAGGGGCTGCATGTAATGCAAATTCATTTGTTAAGCACCAAATAACCACTCTCTCCTGGTTAGTGTTTTTCTCCCCTCTTGGACAACTATGAATTAAGCAAAAGTTTAACTCCCTGAACAAGCTCCAGAAAACTTGGAGGCACTAATATTTTTTGATCACCTTCTTCCATTTCCATTTTTCATTTTGAAGGACCCAGCTGTCTGCTTACAAGACTACAAAGATTTTCTTTAATACTGTATCAATGTTCTTGGTTTACCATTGACAGATTTGAAAAGGTTGTTGAAAACTGAATGCATATATGCAAATGTTTTGTTATTAAATGGAAACATTCCAAGAACTCAAATGATCCATGTGAAATTTTAATTATAACTTAACAGCTGCTTGAACTAATTGAAGGATATCAGAAAGGTGATTTCCTTCTCATTGTAATTAAAGAGTTAAGCCTAATTTGCTGTTGTCAGGACAAGACTAAATACCAATCTGGTCTGCCTAATTATATTAAAAGGTAAACAGATAACTGCTAGAAAAGGGTAGGGCCCATGCTAGACAAAGACAACAGGTTCTCGATGTGCCATAGCCACCCATTCCTATTGGAATATGAGCAATGACCTTTAAGCAAAGTAGCGACTGTTCTCAACTTCTGCTCTGAAGGCTGCAGTTTCATCTTGCAGCATGTCTGTTCATTCCCTCTTGTAGCCAATTTTATTTTCTTTCCATTTCTCAATCTTTTCCCCAAGGGTCCTCTGTGACCTCATCACTTATGAGAGAAGAAAACTGAGGCAGAGAAAAGGCAAGAAAATCTTCAGAGCAAACAACTGGTAGAAAACAAGACTCTTGACTAAATAGTATAGTGCTTTTTCCCACCACTCTCTGTGCTTTGCACCTACTAACATGGAATTTATCTAGTTTTCAATTTATTATATTACAGTAATGGGGGAATACATCTTGAAGTCTTTTTAATGGTATGCTGTCACTTGCCCTTTGTTCTGGAAGAGCCAGAAAGTTGTGTTTTTGAATTTTTTTTTAACCAGAGTGCTGTGGAAGAGTATCCTTTATGAGCATTATCATCCTTTAATATCCTAACTGAAAGGGGTTAAAGCTCCTATTCATTAGTGCAAGGATTTTAGATGCAAAATAAACAAATCACTTTAAGCCTGATATTTCATACTCTTTATAAAACCCTGTCTCACTTTCTGAGTAGGCTTCTAGATATGAAAACAGGTGGAATTCGGCTGCCAAGGGTTCTGGCAATCCTGATGCTTCTTGGATGATTCTTCTTGTTCTTTTTTTTATGAATTCATTTTCTTTCTATCAGCCCATAATGTAAGGATAGCCAGTATTTGTTTCTGTCTTTTTTTTTT
Source organism: Balaenoptera physalus (assembly GCF_965194825.1). Classification (NCBI taxonomy): domain Eukaryota; kingdom Metazoa; phylum Chordata; class Mammalia; order Artiodactyla; family Balaenopteridae; genus Balaenoptera; species Balaenoptera physalus. The sequence goes on from NC_138892.1 coordinate 72,537,516, forward strand.
TTTTTTCACTGTCTAAAAAAGAGACTCCTACGTAAACTCATTTGGAGTAGTGTAGGGGACTGCAGGGGGAGGGGCTTATTTACTCATCTTTGGATCTCTCTCAATGGACACGTGTCTCCTGCCCCCAGATTCAAATACATATTGCAAGTGAGGCAAAGCCGAATACAGAGAACCACTGTCAGAATGAACCACTGTCCCTGTGTGTGGTCCATGTGTTAGCCCTCAGGCATGTCAGAGTAGCTTATACAGAAGCCCAATGCTCTATAATTCTTTATCAGAGCAATAATCTCTTTACTTAGAACAGTAACACACACATTATTATATTATTAAACTTTTGACTCACTTTTCTAATCTATGCCCAGTCCCATATTGTTATTGCCTAATTATATATTTGTTGCATCTACTCAAATTCAACCTGTTTAACTCCTTCCCCTGAAAACCAGCTCCCTTGTTAATATGACCCATCTCTCCTATATTACTTTTCCAGCTATAGTCTCTCTCTCTCAAATTATTCGACCTACGTAACACTGACAGTAATCTTCATAAAGCATCATTTACTAGGTAATTCCATCCTACTACTCAAAACCATTTAACACTGGGAATTTCCTATAAAGTTTAAATTCCTTAGGCTGACATTAAGAGCTCTCATAATTTTACCCTAAATTCTTCCACTTGGCATAATTCTTAGTTTTAAGCATCACAAAAACTACTCTAACTACTTAAAGTAGAAAGGCATTTGTTAGAAGACTCATTGGGTTGCTCACGTAATAGTTGAGTAGGCCTAAGAACCTGGCTCAAAAAACGGAAATAAAGAAGAGAGGCCAGGCAGCCCAAACCAGCTCCAAATCATGTCACCAAACTATTCTGGCAAGGACACTGCTGCTTCCACCATTGACCACTGGATGCCATAGCTTGCCACTCCTGTCACCAACGCTGCTGACGTCAACACTGGGTACACTGCCATTGCTGCCACAGAAAATGTATGTGGCCGCTTCTACTACCAGAATGGATACCTCATTACAAAGTTGCCCCGTTTCTGATCCCAAGTCCCAGACAAGCCTTCTGCTTGGACAAACCTATGTCTGTGCCCAATCTTTTGGTGTAAGGGTAAGGAGCAAGTATCTGGACTTTCCATTTATAGAGTGAGAAGTAAGTCTGCTTGCTACCAATGCTCATATGGGGGGAATTCCCCAACCAGGAACTCAGATGGCAAGGAGAACAGAAAATAAACAGTTAAAGAGAGAGAGGACAAGAGAGCTTTTTGGCTAACTAATGTCCTAACCAAACCATTAACCCACTAATCTATGGTATATTCAGTCCTATTCCTCCTCACCTTCACAAATCATTGAATTAATTATGATTCTGCATATTAAAACATCTAGTATCTCACCAAAAAATAGTAGCTCCTAATTCATGAATAAGTACTACTTCTATTCCAGCCAAAATGCCTTTTCTCTATCTTCACATCTACCCAACCTGAGGATTTACTTGAATTCCATCTTGTCCAAGGAGTTATCTCTGAACACTCAACTCAGTGTTAGCTGCTTTTTCTAAATTCCTACTGCATTTAATCTGTAGCATTCATTTTGGTGTTTATCATTCATACTGTCAAACCGTTAACTATCTGTTCATGTGTGTAGTTTTATATCCACAGATTGCAACCTTCATGACAATAAGACCATGTGTTATAATACTTTGCAGCAACTCTGGAACACATCATCATATTTTGGGGAGAGAAGCACATAATAAATGCTTACTGATTGCCTGTTCTGCGGCTGAAGTAGGTTTTCAATTAAAATTTTAATCACCCACCTCCACATACTTCCATTCTATAAAACGAAAAGTGTAGGAAAAAAAATGGGTTAATAAGTTAACTGTTTTTCTGTTAATCAAGGCATTATCATAATAAGCCTCTAGAATAATTTATTTTGTTCTCATATAATTTTTTTTTACTTTAAACCATGTAACAAAAGTTCTGTAAGACATAAAGGGAAAGAACTGAGAAAAATAAGTTTATCCAGGGCAGAAATGCCATGTTATTTAAATGTTAGCTCTTGCCCCAGAATTTTTTTTTTTAATTTTATTATTTATTTTTAATTTATTTATGGCTGTGTTGGGTCTTCGTTTTTGTGCGAGGGCTTTCTCTAGTTGCGGCAAGTGGGGGCCACTCTTCATCGCAGTGCGCGGGGCTCTCACTGTTGTGGCCTCTCTTGTTGCGGAGCACAGGCTCCAGACGCGCAGGCTCAGCAATTGTGGCTCACGGGCCTAGTCGCTCTGCGGCATGTGGGATCTTCCCAGACCAGGGCTCGAACCCGTGTCCCCTGCATTGGCAGGCAGATTCTTAACCACTGCGCCACCAGGGAAGCCCTGCCATGTTATTTAAATAAAAAGAACTCAAGGTCTCTTATCCCAAATAGAATAGGAGCTACCAGTCACCCAAATAAATCACCCATCACTCCCTTGCCACTGGCTCTTACCGTTAGCTTCTGACATGCTTAAGTCTGTCCCGTATAAATCAACAGGCTCACTTTCTTGACTGTCCTTTTGCAGGATGACGCTCTCCCTCATCCTCTTTCCTTTCATAGCCGCGCTTCTTAGACGTGGAGCCCGTGCTCATTGTCTTTGTATCCCCCAAACTGTGCAAGTTAGCAACACTACTCCAGTTAATCTAACACTGACTTCACCATGTAGCTTTCATTTGTGAACCTCAGTGCACCTTTCTCAGAATTTCCCTTAACATGACCATTAGGTGTAACCAGATCCAATGGCCACTCCCACTGTTTTGAAAAAAGTCTCCTCCTTAGCTTTCATACTGTTTCTTTCCCAGCTCTCTTTCTTCATCTCTCTACCTTGAAAAAGTTTTAAGAGACCTCCCCTACTTCAATCCACCTGTTTAATAGTGGATGTTCTCCATCTTGTCCATGAGGTCCCCCCAAATTGTTCATCTTATAAGCGTATCAGATAAACACACTGTAGACCTTAAACTTTCAAAATGCTCTATGCCAATTATATCTCAGTAAAGCTGGAACAATGGAATACAAATATTGGATGTTTCCCAAATTATTGTCCTTCACCTTTTCCCCTCATACTTTCCCATCTATCTATATGTCCCAATCCCCCACTCATTTCCAGCTAGTTTACCTACAAGGCTTACTGCTACCTAACATAGGGCACTCCTCACCTGTTCTGTTTTGTTAAAATGAAATTGATAACAACCCTTCTCTGGAATTTCTGATACAATGCCATGTCTTACAGTGACTGTCACCTATAGTGTAATGACTCAGGTCTACATCTCTAGCCCAGATTTCTCTCTGGAGCCCAAATCATATATTCAGCTGATTCCTGGTTAAAAACTTAATGCCCGTTGACAACCAGAATCTTGTCCAAGACCCAAAACTCCAGAAGAAATGCACCTATTTCACCTCCTTTAGATTGGACTTTTGTCAAATATTGAATCCTTCCCAGAATCAGAATAAAGCTTTGACACTCCCCAAATTATGGTTGTGATACATATAGATCCCTCCCAGGTATGGTGCAGATGAAGGGACGAAGGTGGCACCACTGTTTCCACCCTGACGAGAAGTTAGCCTGCTCTGGGTCAGACAAACTCAGACCCAGTTTGGGGCTGGCTTCAGTTCTTCTGCTCCCACATTCATAACGTAGATATAATAACAACATATCTAACCTGACTGGGGGAATAGATTCCAAAAATGTATACAAAGTTCTAAGCTATTAACACTACATTTTAAAAAGTTATTACTGTTTCCTATATGCTTTCCAGAAAACCATGTTTTATCTGAATCTCCTTTGGGGGGCTACTTATTAAGTAAAAAAAAAAACAGGTAGTTATGCTCAAATTAAACTAAAATGTATTTGTTCTAGAATCCTATTATTTTTGTCATTGGGTAGCATTTTTCCAATTAAATTTATCAAATTTGTAAGTTTATATAAATAATGTTATTTTGAACCCTTGAGAGTATCTTTATTTAATCTATTTTGAGCACTTTAAGGACTTCTTATCTATCTAGTTTTCCAATCAAGATAAATTGTGAACAAGTTTTACTCTCTGTGTCATCTTGTCTAGACACCAAAGTCACAGCAATCGCAGGTTTGTTGAAACTAAACTCTGGAATTGCTTCAGTTGCCCATGCTATTAGGGACTAAGAGTAATTATATCAGTAAGGTTTGGAGCATACCTGGTAATCTAAGCATACAGCAGGGTGCTTTCCATGGGTTTCCCCTCTCATCACACAGACTGCTAAAAAGACATGCAATCAAAGGTCAAGAGCTAATAAAATTAATCATTTTAATGCTTCATCAAGGATGTTCTTAAGTGAAACTGGCATTTTATTTATTTACTGACTTAGTTTTAGCTTTCACTACAAGTCTGTAGCAATAGGAACACACTGACTATTAGCACAGTTTGGTGCCACTGCCTTGATTCCTGTTAACGCACAGCAGTTTCATCCACCATTGCTTCTGCATAATCAGCACGGTGTCAATACAATGAAAAAGGCAAATAATGTCTGAATATCATTAGGGAAATTGTCTTGACCTAGCAGGCCACCTAGAAGGATCTCAGGGACCCTCACTGCTCTGCCAATGCTTTTAGAATTATTGCTCTATGGCACAGAGCAGGTAAGGTCTCAAGACAGTCCACTCTGGAAACCCCATGCCAGTGAGACTAATCAGTGATGTCCTTGATCTTTATTAAATCAGGAAAAATCTGCCAAAATTTTACCTTAATTTTTATTTCAAAATTTAAGTCAAACATGAATAATATCACTTCCCACAACCACAGATGATCTTCCTTGAATTCCCACCATATGGACTCAATCCCTTTCATGTAGTCCTTGTCATATTTTACCCTAAATTTAGTTATTTGTGTTAGGTCTGTTACTCTTTGTTAGGCAGAATACCTTCAGTACAGACTTATGAGATTCTAGGAAATAATTCTGACTATATGCCTTGAATACATAACAGAAGCTCACATATATTTGTTTTTTGAATTGACTTATATAATTGGCAAAGCCAAAAAGAATTAGGGAATTCCTTGGTGGTCCAGTGGTTAAGATTCTGTGCTCTCACAGCTGAGAGCCTGGGTTCAATCCCTAGCAGGGGAACTAAAATCCCACAAGCCGCACTGCACTGCCAAAAGAAAAAAAAAAAATATCCAAAAGCCAAAAAGAATTAGGCCTACACCACAAGGTGTCCTTTAAAGAGTGTTTCAAATAAAATTTAGCAATATATTTAAGAGCTAAAACTACTTAGAATAAAACAGGAGTATATCTTTGTGACCTTGAGTTAGGTAATAGTTTCTTAGAAATAACATTTAAAGCATAAACAGCAAAAGATAAAAGATAATATAATTGGGCTACTCAAAATTTAAAACTTTTGTGCTGCAAACAATGCCATCAAGAAAATGAAAGACAATCCATAGACTGAAACAAAATATTTGCAAAGTATATATCTGATAAGATACTTATATCCAAAATATATAAAGAAGTTTTACATCTCAACAATAAAAAGAAAACTAACCTAATTTAAAAATATGCCAAGGATTTAAAGAGACATTTCTCCAAAGAAGATATGCATATGGCAAATAGGCACATAAAAAATGCTCAACATCATTAATCATTGGGGAAATACATATCAAAACTACAATGAGACACAAGTTCATACTCACTAGGATGGCTATAATCAGAAAGACACACAAAAACAAGTATTGGTAGGATATAGAGAAATTGAAATCCTCATACACTGTTGGTGTGAATGTAAAATGGTGCAGCTACTACGGAAAACAGGTTAGCATTTGCTCAAAAGGTTAGATATAGAGATACCATATGATCTAGAAATTCTACTCCTAGGTATATACCAAAGAAAAATGAAATCAAATGTCCATATAAAACCTTGTACATATATATTCACTGTAGCATAATTCATAATAGCCAAAATGTAGGAACAACCCAAATGTTCATCAACCGATAAGTGAATAAACAACATGTGATATATCCATACAATGGAATACTATTTAGTAATTTAAAAAATAAAGTACTAATATGTGCAAGAAAATGGATAAAACTTAAAAGTATTATGCTAAGTGAAGGAAACCGCACACAAACGACCACATACTGTATGAGTTTTGTAATTCCATTGATATGAAATGTGCAGAATAAGCAAATCTATAGAGACAGAATGTAGGTTAGTAGGAGGATGTTGGAGGGAAGTGGGGAATGACTGCTAACAGTGTGGGGTTTCCTTTAGGAAAACAAAAGTGTTCTATAATTAGATTGCAGAGATTATTGTGCAATCCTTTACATATACCAAAAACCATTGAATTGTATACTTAAAAAAATTATTCAGGCAGGACCCACCAAGCTTTTGGTTAGTGAACTATAATCAATGTTTATCAAATAAATATAACAATATTTACATATCGGTATTTACTGTATTAGAAACTAAAATTTAGAACATTAAGAAGCTGCATAAACAAATCCTCAGAGATAGCTAAACTGTTGAACTGAAAATAAAATGAATTTTAATTCATTTTCATTCATAAATCAAATATAGTTTATAGACCACTTTTTCAGGAGACAGGTTCAGTATCTATTTTAACTAGGTAACATTGGCTAAGTTAACTTCTCTGTGCTTGATTCATCATCTGAACAACTGGAAATTTGCCATATTCAAGATTTAATGTGAAAACAGTAAGCTTTAGCACAAAATATTTTCTTCTAGTAATACACATGTAATGATATATTTTTAGAACTCTAAACATTTGATAATCAATGGCATACCTTTTCACAAAAAAACACATATATATGACACATAATCCAATGGGAAACTATTGATCATGCCCAGAAATCTACTTTTCAGTTTTAGTATCTGGACTGCTTTTTAAAACAATTCCAGGAAGAATTCCAATACAAACATTTTGGGCAAAAGGAAGGAAGGTATAGCATTCCCATACTGTGTTTCATGGTTAAAGAAACTGTCTATAACTTTTTTTTTTGACCCCTCTCTCCCTATCCTGACAAAAGTAAATTTAAAGCAATTGAGAAGATAAATGGTTCCTCACATAAAGTGGGGGAAGGAAAACTAATTTGGGAATATGACAGCAAAACACTCATTTGTCATGACTACATTGAGGTATCTTGGAAAATGACTAGAACCTTGCTGTACATTGTGTGACTGGAAGGACCAAAGTCCTTTGTCAAACTCCACCTCCTGCTGCCTCGGTTCATTTCCACTGAAGGTTACTAGCAATATTAACTCTCCATGGCAGTCAAGTCAGGTGCCCAGCAGCAAGGCAGGGGAGATGGGTAGGGAACTGAGAGAAGGAGGAGGAAGACACACCGACCAGGAGGGGGACGGTGGGTCATGAATTTGTAAGAACTAATTTGTCTAATATTCAGTAACAAAAGGACCTCGTCTGCACTGTGCATTAATGCAGCATCAATCACTGGGTAACTGCTCCACACACATAATGAGAATATTCTCTGGCCAGCCCCGTGGTCTGTACAGACAGCTGGGGAGATAATAACCCAAATGGAATTTTTATTTTAATGCAACTCCCATCCTTTAAACACAAAAATGAAACAGATTAAAGTTGGTAAAAATGTAACAGCCTTTCATAAAAGCTTAGTGTGATAACGTATTTATTCCAGCAGTGATGCCTGAAGAGCCTGAAATGTCTCCACTTGATTGTTTGGATTCTCCAGTTTAATGGCCCTTTTCTTTTTAATTCATTATGAGTTGCTTTAGTCTTCCCAGTCATTGTGTCTAATAACATTGGCTCATCTGATTACATTTCATTTTTTTTTCCCTTCTTTTTTAAGGATGCTTGAAAACTGCACTTCATTTAGATTAACTTTATTTTCAAATCAAAATTATACCCATATTGATACTTACATGAAATATTTAAAATATATATTTACTGCCATGTTACATACACAATAGTTGAAAAATAGGTTAATTACTACAAAAATTGACAGAAAACAGATCAGCTTCATTGCAACAGAAATTTAGGTCATCTGTTAGAGAAAAAAATTCTCCCATCTCCTATTTATTTTTCCACTCTAAAAAACAAAATCTAGGCAAAAAAGTAGAGATTTTTTCACTTGTTAGACTGCAGCAACTTCTCTCCTAAGGAAACTTTACAAATAAATTTGAAAATAGACATGAATAAACAGAAAAATAGCTTTTGACATTTAATGATTTTCTAAGAAATAGTCAGCAACTAAGAAATCTACCTGAATTTTTCTAAATGTAGTTCATGAGGCACAATGAAATCAGTACATTAGGGCGTTCAATATGTTGTCACTAGAGAAATAATGAACTCTCCATTGCAGAAATATTTCTAAAGGACAATTTAAAAAGGGACCGAGAGGAAATATGAAAAATAGTAAGCCTAACAATGATAAACAGAAGGAAAAAAATTTAATGAGGTCAAGTTGAAAATATAATTTAAGATAAAAAGCCTCATTGAACTCTTCCTGCTGTTCTACTATAACAGAATAATATAATCAGCTTCCTTGATCTGTGGTATAGGCTCCAACTCACGGAAGCTGCTTTAGCATGAAGCAATCACATATAAAATGACTGTGTTAATAATGAGTAGACATATACTATCTTATAATATTTGTGTATTTTAGGGTTGAATAATTAAATTTTACAATAATATTTTAAAATTTATTTTTAGATCTATATACCATAAGGCTCCCAGAAATCCTTGATATCTTTACATGACTTGATACAAATATTTTAACTAACTTCTTTATTAAACCTGAACAAATCTTTATTAATCAAAGCACTATGAAATGATTGATTAATAAGAGTAACTGATAACTAGTCTAATAATTGGTTTATGTTTTCACCATGAGTTTCTAATTTTGCTTTAGTTTCAGCATTAAAAAATACCTTGCTCCTTGAAATAAAAATAAAAATCCCCTCCACACACTGATTCTAAGGCAAGTTTTTCCCCTAAAAAATCACTAACATGCATGTACTTGTGTATTTCCACAAACAAAGAAGGATAATAGTTAAATTTAATTTTCTGTAGCCCATATTAAAAACAGTGTGTTTTCTCACTTTAAAATATAAAATTACACTATAATGTGAACAGGCTTTTCCAACTCTGTACCTCATCATCTCTTTTGAGAATCACTGCTTTAAAGAGAGGCCTAATTTGGTCAGACTTCTCCAGAAAACAGTTGGGAATTGGATCAGAAGTCTTTGATCCCAGCCTCCAATATGGCCCCCAATGATCCCTGCCTCCTGGTATGTGAGCTCCTATGTAATCTCTTCCCGCACTGTACCAGGGTTGTCTGTGTTAACCATAGAGTATGGCAGAAGTGATGATATATGCTTTCTGAGATGGGTTTATGAAAACACTGTAGCTCTTATTTGTCTAATCAATCACTCTCTCTCTTGGATCATTTACTCTGGGAGGAGCCAGTTTCCATGTGATGAGCAGCCCTATGGACCCTGTGGCAAGGAACTGAGCCCTCCAACCAACAGCCAGGAAGGAACTGAAGCCTCCTGCCAAAAGTCGTAGGAGTGAGGTAGAAAGCAGATTCTCTAGCCCCAGTCAAGCTTTTAGATGACTGCAGCCTTGGCCTACACCTTGACTGCAACCTCATGGGAGACAATGAACCAGAACTACCCAGCTAAACTGCTCTCAGATTCCTGACCCTAAGGAACTGTGTGAGATGAATAAGTCTTTGTTGTTTTAAGTTTGTTATGCAGTGATTGATAACTAACACAGTTCCTGCTAGCATTCTGCAACCAAAAAGAATAGGTATAGTGCTAAAGAGAGTGATACATTTCCATTGCCAATAGATATGTTACCTGTCTAGTGCACTACAATTTGTCCAACCTGGTTAATAGACCCAGGGTATGGATAATTCCCTCCTTTTCCCAATGCAGGATTATGCCTGCGTAAGTTATACAACTAAAACCAAAAGAAAACAAAACAAAAATGACTGATCTATTGTGACCCATGGCATTTTTGCTGCATACACTACAAAGAATCCTTTGAATAATATTCAAAATGGAAAACTAATGCTACAAGAGTTTCACATTAACATTTTCATTCTGTTAAAATAAGTTCAAAATGCTAACCTACATACATTGCTTGTGGACCTCATAATTTTGAGATTTATGAGAACCAGAATAGTTGGCACTAGATAAACACTAGATGAATAAATGAATGAACTAATTTACTGTACTCCTAGGTTATATTTTATTATTGAAGTGGAATGTGGAAACAAATGATCAGAACAAACATCAATCAGTCCTGTCTAAATAACAAAATTATATGCTGTAGCCACATATCTAGATATGGTATATGTCTAAGAGAACAAGGTTATAGAAAATCTTTCCTCCAGTTATTTTCTTATTGTGAATAGTCATCCATGTCATATTTGTAAGAAAGCGAATTCATTAGGAAGAGAATGAATCCTGAGGCCGCAACTAAGTCATCTATGTTGGTAGCCCAGCATCCATTATAGTCTTGGTATTGTCTATTCCAGGAGAGGACAGGGTCAAAGATTATTTAACTCTATTGGATTCCAAGGAATGACTTCATTTTCATCCTGGCAGGTGACCAAGGAAGCTGAATCCTGGGATCAAGGTCATCTGAGAGGTTTTCACATAAACAAAGACATGGCTCAGACAAAGAAGAGCAGAAACTGTAAAAACTGACACAAGATGATAATTATTGTAATATGATAAACTGGACAGGCTATGAAAATCCTCTGAGCTTCCTCTGAAGAACTCACCTACATATAAAATCAAAATCCAGGGGCAAGGCTCCATTGTTCCTGCAGCCTGCCCACCCTTGGAGTTCTGAATGCTACATGCCATCCCTAAATTCGCAAGTTACTGTACAGAACTAAGACATGGCCAGGTTGGAGATCCCATACTTCTTAGCCTTAGGTAGTTCAGTCACCTTACCCATTTTTGGTAATATTGCCCTTCTTCTTTGAGGGACGCAGCTCTGACCTGGACCGCCTCTACTTTGGGTACTGGTTAAGAAACTGAAAACACTTGGCAGGGATAGAGAAGCAGAGTAGAGATCACATTTCTCCAGTACAGAAGTGAGTACAAATTTACAAATTCTCAAATTCTCTCAGAGTCAGATTCACATATATAAGAGAGATGATGCTCTGGACACATCAGTCACATGACTATCAAGTTCATATTCTTCTTCTGGCTGCCACTTCCCTGTACATAGCCCTGTTTCCTGGGAAGTAGTACCAGCCTGGTCTTTACGTGGAGTTGGCCACTGATTGGACCAGGTGGGGAGTGCTGTGGTATTTGACTCAAGGGTAACCAATCCCTGAGCTGGCCAGTAAGCTATAATGGTCACTGCAAGAGCAGTATAAGGGCACTACTGCACTTCAGGCAGAATAACACCTTTTTTTTTCATTTTTGATTTTACAAGTGCTGACACACTTGTAAGAGCATTATTCTCCTTTCCCAAAGCTTCTATTTTTCAACTCTTTCTTCCCTTCTCTGTATCTCACATGCCAAAATGAACCAGCCTTTAGTTGACACACTATTCTAGGGGATAATGTGTAGAATCAGGCATATTATTGGCCACATTTGTTGAATAGTAAGAGCAATAGATTTTGTCTTTCATAAGCACACAATAAATATTTCTGAATGAGAACTGTTAAATGAAGAGAAATATCTCCTTAATTTGCATGCAGATATTTAAATCTTTGAAAGAGCTATGATTCTTTCTAAAAGAATACTTTTTTATATGCCTTATCCTATAAGTAGTTTTGTGTATGCTATTTCCAAAAAGAACTCTTATTCCAGTTAACATTTAATAAACCATGCAAGGCCTTTTTTTTAGTTAAAATTCTCTGGGTAAATGAACATAAGCATAAAACTATAATAATATGACTAGAAATTAGATATCCAGGTAAAGCTACCACATTAGTTTGGTTAGGATATCAAGAGTCATGTTCATAGTCATGCTCTCCAATAAAATTCATATGTCTACATCTTGGGCACATTAACTTCATGTATTTTCCTGAATATGGTGGCTATTTTCCCACCATTGAGCAAAGAAATATCCATAAAGTAATATTAGCCTCTTCATTCTCAGTGTAGTAATCCAGTGAAAAAACTAATATCCTGGGCAAACATTATAAATATGTTTTATTGTATACTACGGAGTGTTTGCATATCTTAAAATCTTCAATACCTTCTTTCAACAGCAAAACAAATCAGGTCAGACATCATTAATTAGCTTTTCAAAAACTCCATAATTAACCTAGCTAAGAGTTACTGCTCCTTTTATCAGATTATTTTAATATATTATAAGGAGTACAACATTTGTGATATATAACATAACATGGTAGCAAATGGGCATAGTGATTATTTTATGGTTCTGTTTTGAACACCTTCTTTGTCAATATACAAAGCTGCTTTAGATGTGTAAATGAATCCTCTGCTGTCACCATTCAGAGTATTGTATAAACAGTAGACTTTCACACAAAATACCTTTATGTTTAATACCTTCATATTTTCATTTTTACTTAACCAATTTTTTTTTCAAGAATGCTCTATCAAGATCATTAGTGCTCATTTTATTTTAAAACGTTAGGATAAGAATTCCAAAGCACATCAAAGTCACAGTGCTATTTTTCCAAGGAAAGACTGTTACGCAGACACAGGGTTGAAAGAGTCACATATATGGACTTTTAAATATGTGGTAGTTTGAGAAAAATTTATTAAAATGGCGGTTTCTATTAGGGATGCTGACCAATTTAACTGATCTAGAACACAAGGTTACAGTTTCAGTGACAAGTAAATTAAAGGAAAATCAGATGTTCTATAATCAGTGATTTATCTTTTCGCTTCTTCTTTAACCAAGGAATTAAATACAGCCCCCGTTAGTCTAGTTATCTATGATGTGCAAGGCAGACAGGATCCATTGTGTACCCACTGTGAGTGACAGCATGAATGACAGGCTTTGCCAGTCAAAGCTGTGATAAGGACTGGGTTCTGAGAGAAGCTCCTATTTGAGAGCCATCTGCATTGTCCCAGCCATCACTTCTGGCAGGAAGGCTGATTCGGAGATAAGAAGGTGATGGTACTGAGCTTATTTCAGAGAAGGATCTCAGCAAACTAATCAGTGCCATCTGCATTTAGAACAACACTCATCAATTTGGCTTCTTTCTTCCTTTTCTTTCTTTCTTTTTTTAACTTTTCACTGACTACTTCCAAAGCTTCATTACATTTTGTGTGCTACCAAAGACAGACTCTCAGTATTAAAGAGCAAAGAAAACCAAACCAAACAAAAACATGGAAAAGATCTGAGAATAATGAAAACGCAGCAGCAAGAAGGCCTGTGAAAGATACTATTCTGATGGACTCAGATTGGTGAGATGCTAGCAAAGGCTGCGTTACAGGCTCCCAGAGACTCAAATGCTAATTAAGAGGCAAAGGTTTACTGAAGGATTCCAGAGAAAGGATGGCCTCTGCCCAAGAGGTGTGCATAAGTGAAAACAATAACAAAAACACTATCAGGAGAAGGGTAGACATGAAGCTAAGTAATAGAGGTCCCTGTCAGCAACTTGAAAGCCCAGTGGAATTAGAAAGAGGGAAATTTCACTTTGGACTAGTGTTGTAGAATGCTTAATTGTCCAAATTGTCAGTCAGTTTGCACCTCACACAAAAATAACTAGATATGAGAAGTGTATCCAGCTTGAGCCAACAAAGATTGTTGGGGTACCGTGATAGTCAGATCAAAGCAAAGTAAAATATTATAAACTACACAAATCATGATATGCTTTCATTCACATAGCTCTTCTCAAATATAAACTATTTAATAGGACTTGGAAACAATTAATGTTCAATAGCCAGTGAGAACTGGAGAGATTTTCTGGTGGAATGCTATAGGAATAAAAGATAACAAGATAGTCCATAATTATTTTTTCTCTTATCAAATTGCAAGCCATACTGGGGATTTGCCATGGAGGACAGAGTAAAAGCAGAATGAGAGTGAAGAAAGTCTGAATCGACTGAAGACAGGACAGGAGGCAGAGTGGAAGACTGGAAAACAGGATCCAGCATGCAAGCAACAAGCAATGGTCTGAGAACCAAGTGGCAGAAACTGCTGTCAGACCACTGAGGGGCAGAGCTCTCCCTAGTCATGGACCAAGCAGTCTGCTCCAACAACTGGCGAAGCAGAAGTTCAGATGGAGTCCCACCCAGGTTCAAGGTTGGGTGGCGGTAGATGAGGGGGTGTGAGACGCAGTTGTTCTGGAGCATGTGGCTGCCGAGAAAGAAAGGGTTACAGGGAGGCCTGGACTGAAGCATGGGTCTGAGACGTAGGCTTTCCTATCTCAGAGCTTTACCTTACTGATACCAAATGGTCCCAGAGCAACCTGAAACCCAATGAACACATTCTCCTTCAGAAATGTTAATTCTCTCCCTTCCCAATTAAGGACTAAGGCAGCCATGTAGTGCTTTAGAGGCACTAGCTTTGAAGTCAGGCTGCCGGTATTCGAACCCTGGTTGTCTCACTTACTAGCTGTCTGTCTTTGGCAAAGTTACTTAAATTTTTGTTGCCTCAGTTTACTAAAATGGAGATATTATTAACAGTCCTTACTTCTCAAAGGGTTATGTAATGATTAAATGAGTGAATCCCCGTAAAGCATTTTGAACAGGAACTTGACTCACAGTTAGTTCTCGATAGCTATTTTCATTGTTGTTATTTTTGTTGTTGTTGTTATTTCATGTACTTCAGGTCAATGAGGTAGAGAAATTTTCCTTCTTAGCCCTACCTACCCCAATTTCCACTTCCAGACCATTTCTTCATCCGCCTCTTGCAAAACTTGCTATTCTGCCCTCACCACCTCTTTGGAGCCATTGTTACTCATTTCTTGGTCATTTCCCTTAATTCACGAATTTAGCTCTGGGCCTTGTCTTCCTTGTCATACAAACTTTATCCAGTCTTGATAACTTGATCAGCAATCAGGCTTATCCATCCAATTTAATAGACTCTCAAGTTCTTGGCCTCCTTATCTCAGATGATCTTGTCCTTCACAGTACCTCAGTGTACTTTCTCTGGATCATACCCGAGATTTCATCATCAACAGAATCTGCACCGTCTCCAAATCTGAAATGCAAACATTCCACTGTGGAATCACAGCCTCCTATACTTTTCTCTTCCTTATTCAAATAGTACTCTCTTTACAATGTTATGGTCCCCAGGGTACTGGACCCACCGAGTTTTCATCTTCTCTCAACTTCCCCCTGGCTTCATTCTCCAACTTACAAGCCAAAGTTTATTATTATAATCATACTTTCAACTACATGGTTTCTCTCCTCCTTCATTGTACTCTTTGCAAAACTCAAATTCCAGATGAACACAACCATCTGCTTTCTTAATATTCCTTCCTGAGTAGTTGAATGTAGCTGGAGAAAATTATATAACCAGGCATACTGTTTTTACTTTAACTTCATGGCCTCACATCTCAAATGGACTCAGTACTACTCAGCAATTCTTCGATGTTTATCAATTCAGCTCACTTTCTAATACCTGAGATGACTATTTTATATATTATCCTCTCTCCTTTCCAAACTCACTCTTAATCACTCATAGCTAATGGCCCCACCTCATATTTTACTGTGAAAATAATAATTACCAGAGCAGAGTTCCTTATAAACACATCTGCAAACTCACTGATAAAAGACATTTTCACATATTGAGGTATGGGGAAGTCATTCTGACTTATACATGAGTTAACTTGAATTTTATGTTAACTAGAACAGCCTGTTTGTGGCCTATCAAACATACATTGTACATCTGCTTTAGTTATTAAAGAAAAGGGAACACTGACCAAAAGTAAAGAATGTCTATGTTAAAAATAAAGATTAAATGCCTGCCTTCCTGGGATGCCAATGCTGGTACTCCTTCGATGATAAGATTCCCTTACTAGGTGCCAAGGCCATACTGATTAGCTATGTATGTGCTGGTATGTTTGTTTGTTTTTTTGAAACCTTGAAGAAATGTGTCCCTGACTTGTTTAATGTTCTTTCTTCTGACAAGATATAAACCTGTGCTGAAAACCATGCTTCTTCAGAGCAGTTCCTCAGGGTAATCTGGGAAGCTGTCTTCTGGGCTACAGTCCTCTGTTTGGCTCAAATAAAACTTTTTCCTACTCTTATTATAGGTTGTGTACTGATTATTTTTGTTGATATCACTTACATACCCACATACCTTCTCTTTTTCCCATCTTTTATATCTACGAAATATAAAGGCCAATCCTTTCATAAATGCTCGGATTCCATTTTGGCTTCTTTTTCAAGCTTTTTACTCCCACTTCTAACTTAGATCCAATAGTTTTCACGCTTCAAGTCCACAGACATTTGGGGGTATAATTACTTCTGGGTTTATGTGGTCGTTGATATATTTGTATTGAAGCATGTTCATCTGTAAACAGATATATAATCCTAACTAAAGTATATGAAATAATTAAGAATATTTAACATTTCTAAAACTATGAGACAGGTCTTCATGAAGCAAAATAAAAGAAATATGGTACAAACATACCTGCTGCTTCTCTACTTTTAATAATCATCAAATTCAATTTCTCAAAGTCTAAATATCCCCTATATTCACTCTAATTAGTTCACTGCATTGATTATACTTCTCAAATCAACTGGGGGTAATTTGCAATTTGTGATGTGAATTGGTCTTTCCCAAAGACTATTCAGTTTTCAGATGTTTTAAGTTTGACTTCACTTTAGTAACTGTTTCAAGTTTTTTGGTCACAGTTGTAATGGAAGAAAATAGCTACCTTAAAACTACACAATATGCTATTATATAAAGCTGGATACTTAAAACCTTTTGATGACATGAGCTAAATGCAGTATCAAAAATATTTGGGGAGGTGACTTGTTGAAAGATTATTGCACTGAATACATACCAAGTCATGTGGATGCATACTCTGCAACAACACTTCCTTTCCAGAAATGCAAATACAGATATTAATCATCCCTACTTTGAGAAATGTAAGAAAAGAATGTATTCTGAATTACTTTGGACTGCTGGACAGTATTACCTTGAATATATACATTTTTTTTTTTTTCCACTCCCAGATGGACCAAATGCTTCTCGGCTTTTCTTCTTCTAATAATAAGAATAGTAACTAGAACAAGTGGAAGTTTACTCCAGCATACTTAGCATTGTGCTAAGAGCTTACATGCTTTAGCTCTTTTAATTCTCTCATCAACCTTATAAAATAGGTACTATTAGGGCAAACCATAGTGTCTGGTGTTATTGTTTTTACCATATATGACCTATACACCTGAAATTTTATGATTTAACCTAACTTTACTACCCTATTTTACAGATGAGGATACTGAGGTACAGGGAGGTGAAGTTGATTACTCAAGGCTTGTGTCACACCCAGGTCTGTATGGCTCAAGAACTGGACTTAACACTCAGAATGGTATCTTAGCAACACTTGAAACGTCGAGATAACCCTTTTTTTCTTACAATGGGAAACTTTCATCTATGTTAACTAGAGTTCTGCAACATTGGGTTATCAATGGTTCAACTTGTTCAGATTTTATCAGATAATTCTTCATACTTTCTCATCCTGATAATACTCACTATGCTAACTTAGAAGCATGAAAGGAAAATAGTTCTTTAAACAATAGATACTAATCCTAAATTATTCATTGTTACTGAGAATCACATAACAAAGGATCCTTAAATGGTCTAGCTTATGTCCTGAGGAAACATGAAAAAGCACATTATGTCTCTGTGTGCTATAATTCTAAGATTAATCAAAGTTCTGGCCTCTAGGCAAAGACTGGCCAGTTGCTATCAGGAGAGAATCAGGTATAAAAGATTTCAGGGAAGGAGTGTGGGTTCACCTTTAGGAGTCAGGTCTGAGCAATTTGAGTACAAACAGTATTTAGCTTAAGTGATAGTTTAATCTACTAAAATATTTTCTTTAGTTTAATCTACTAAAATATTTTCTTTGCATGGTGATTTATGTTATATTTTCTCATAAGTTTAATGGAGTGAATTTGTATAAGCAATGCCAGATGAAACAACATTTACTTAAAGAAACTAGAAAAGAAATTTAATCAGCAATTAAGTATCTCATTTTGCCTATTCTTAGTAGTCATTATGTTAGCATTACTCCATGATGATATTAAAGGAAAAAAAAGCACATCAACACTACATTACTACACATACTCACACCAAAAATAACAACAGATATATTTATTGTCATGAACAATATGCTGAACTGACTTTTAACAACATGATTAGAGGATTGATTAAAAGTGACTATCATGGCTGAATTAATTCCACTAGCTACCATGGGATTTGTATATATGTGCTCTAACAAATATATACTCTTTGATGAACTTTCCTTTTTAAAAGCATAAAGTGGAAAAAACGTATTAGTGTATTAGCATACATGAAGTATTAGCATAGCATGTGTAGGTGTTAACACTGGCTTTAGCCAAGGAAGAGCACACTGAAAACACCGTCCTCTATTAAATATACTCCCACCTGCTTTGGGAGAATGAATAGGCAAAACATAGGCGACTAGGATTGCTTCAAGGGAGGTTCCCATCTCTGATGCCTCCCAAATGAATGAACATGAAGCTGTACTACCAAATAACTAGCAGAGGGTGCTATCAAGAATATGCAATAGATCCCATATATTTACTTGAGAGGAAGAACTTGAGAGGTGAAATGGAGGTAAGGAGCAAGTCCAGTATCTAAAAGGAAAACAGTCATCTCAAGTTCATCAAGGTGGTTCCATTCTGTGTTACTGTGTCCAAATTTGCTTGAGCTGCAACCGTTAGTGAACTTTCCATGAATGCTGCTCCCTGGAGTACTGGTGATAATACCCTAAGTCTTCACCTCCTGGCTAAATAAGGTAAGAAAGAAGAAAAGCCTCACTTTCAGTTCCAAAATAAAATCCACTTGGCTCTACCTAATGCTCCCCATGATGGTCTCTTACCTTCCTGGGTCTCATAAGACTCATAAGATTTGCCTGCTTTCAATCCCTGATACGTTTTACCTTTCCCTGGAGGGAGGATAGCTATATGGAAATAGTAAGTACATCAGTGAAAGCAGCCCCATTCTCTATGCTGGTGGACTTTTAGAAACATCTTGGACACTGCTTTTTAGAGGAGATCCAGCCAGGTATGCGCAGAAGTTTGACAGCTAACCTTTTAAACAAGTTGAGCTGTTTGATAACAAACTCCCCAAACCTATAGTTCTATATTTTTAAATGATGTGTGTCTGTCTATATCAAATATATTTTTCTGAACACATGTGAGCTAGCATACAGCCATCAAATGTCAAGGAACACAAAGCAATCTTACTCTACATTGTGTACAATACTAGTGGCTCTGACAAAAGATTAAAAACAACCATATTTATAACTGGAAATTAGATTTGGCATTTAGATTTACTTTCCATTGTTCTTTTTAAATACATGGTTAATACAGTTGGATAAACCCTCTTCCTGTCCTCTGAGCCAGATTAAATGCAGTTTGGATTCATAATGATATTTACCAGGTTTTTTCATATTTGACTCGTATAGTTTTTTTTGTTTTTTTTTTTTTAAATATCAACCATGCCCCAGCATAGACAGAAAAGAAGAAGCATTTTGGTTATTTCAGTAAGCTTAAACGAGTATATCTGAATGCATAACTATGTATAAAAATGGATATGTAAGGTATCATATATACGCATGTATGTTTATTGGTATTGTGTGTCTATATATATATATATATATATCAACATATAGTGAGAGCAGTTTACCATTATTTTATATCCCAGTTATATACCATGTGATTTTCATTTTCAAAAATGATACCACTGAGAGGTAGTAGTTATTGAAAAGATTTTGAGCTCTGTACCAACAGGGAGCTAAAAGATAGTGGCCATTTCAACCTTAAACCCCAGGCCTTATCCACTGGTTCAGGGATGAGTTAAGAGCTCACAGGCTTTTCACTGTTTACCCTTCTCCTTCACAAGCTGCACAAAGGTTTTATTCAACTTGAACAGACCTCTCAGTTTGATTGATGCTCACAGCTACAACCATTTCCCCAAAGTGGGGAAAAAGCAGGGGTGCTAGGAATAGAGAGAAATTTAAAAATGGTCTGAATGATGCAAGGGCAATACTGCACCTACCACCCCAGTTTAGCAAAGTGGAATATGTACTAAAATTGGAAAGGAAAAAAGCCTTCTCTTTAATAGAAGGAAAGCAGAAAAAATAAAAATAAAGTGGGATTGCACATTTAAGAGAAATAGAAATTGTAAATGACCATATGCATTTGGAGAGAAACTGATTGAAAAGATGAGAAGATAAATAATTCAATTCACACACTCATAACCAAGTAATACATCATTCAGCCTTATTTGTTTTCATTTTCCCGCTTATAATCAGAATTTAATTAAAACATTAAAATTATTTTTCATGTATTTTATGAGTACCTAAATATCCTAAATTGTATATTATATAATGCCATTCATTTTAGCAATTGATATTTTGTTCTTTCTTTAAAATTTTCAATTATAGCCTGCTTTTGTGAGAAATTCTTTTCATTCTCATTTTTCAACTCTAGGGCAGGAAGGTATATTGCCTTATCTGATGCATCTGGTTAGGGTTGTTTAGGTTTCACGAAGGAAAAAATACCAGGTAAAAGATGACTGCATCAGAATTATGCTTGACTCTAATCACAGGTGTTTGGTGATCAGAACCTTCTGATGCCCTTGCCCTTGCTGTGGATGGGGTCTGTTGATCTTAAACCTTCTACTTGCTTTTTAATCCTTTGCTGCTCAGTCTTACAGCTTGGCCTTATTATTCCAGTTGCCTGACATCTACACATAGAACAATATTTTCTTTTTTCAAATTGAGGGGTGTTTTAAATGAGGAGTTGTGGTTGTGACGTCAATTTAGTGGATCATAACCAGGAAATGAAATCGAATAAACTAGATAGAAAATATTAAAGTCTACCAGCTGTAATAATGGCAAAATATGGTTAGGTAAACTGTGTGTGCATGCTGTGAGGTAAATGTATTACTGTTGGTCATGGTCAAAAAACTTTGAAAATCACTGTGGTAGAAGAATACTTATCCACGAAACTAAAACGTCAAAAACATCCCAATAGAATTATCTTAGAAAGCTTTTTCAATTTATCTGATAATAATAAATACTGTATTCAATTTGTCTGAGACACATACACTTTAAAACTGCTTATTTATTATCATAGTCTATGTCGCATATTAGGAATGATAACATTTGCTAAAATCTTTTTTTGAATCACTTGGACAATTTGTATGTATAATACCTAAACTCCAAAAATAACATTAACTGAGACAGATCAATGGTTAGACTCTCTTGCAAATGATCTTTGGCTGAAACTCTAAATTTGGGATCTTTAGTATTGCTGATCAGCTAACCTTAGCTAATTTCTCTAGAAGGAGCCTCTATCCTCTCTGGCTCAGCATAGCAGTCAACCTTCTCTCGTTGACATGAGTTTGTTAAGATGAGTTACCAAGTCCTGATCTCCTCTTCCCTAGTACAGCCCATCTCATCTTATTTCCTCAGAGAGTCATTGTTATATGCTTTTTAAATCAACTATTATACTGTTTCTGAGGTTTCTGAGGTTAAAGAAAATAATATGTATAAAGATATCATAATCATTGATGCATACAAACTAATTTTGGTTCCTTCCCTTTTCAGAAAAATCTCCAAACTGTACCATGCTTAAACACATTGGTACAAACAACTCTCAAAGGAATGTTAATTTCTAGCATTAGTTTTTCTAAGTTTTTAAAGTAAGGATTCAAATGCCACTGAAGCATCACATCATATGGCATATATTTATTTATTTTTAAGATTAAATATTAATCTTACACTGAAATATTTAGTTTTTAAGATTACTATATAGTAGAGAAATAAAAATAATGATCATGCTATACTATTTGAAACATTTCACAAATATTGATAAAGTACATTTAAATATCCCCACAGCTGATCCTCACTTTAAAGAGAGATATTTGCTCTACTATATTAATTTATAAAATAGATATACTGGAGATGAGTATCTAGACCAGTGCTGTCCAATAGAAATAATATGAGCACAGGTGAGAGTCATATTATGTAATTTCAAATATTAATTTTTCTAGTTTCCACATTAAAAAAAGAGGAGCACGTTGAAGTTAACTCTAACAATATATTTTATTTAACTCAAAATATTGCCATATCAATATGTAATCAATATAAAAATTAATGTCTTGAAATCCAGCAAATCTCAATTCAGACCTGCACTATTTTAATTAGGCAAACAGCCATGTGTAGCTAATGCTATCATATTAGAAACTACAGATCCGGAAGGTGACTACATGTTTTGATTTATAGGAATATTTACCATAAAGTCTCTTTAACCAGCTATTCTTGATGGATGCACCTATGAAAACTGGTGGCTGGATTATAGTAACAGGTGTCTACAATGGAAAAATAATAATACCTTTCTGAAGTCATAAGACAAAAAATGTAGTTAATGGATATACTGTTTCTCAATTAAAATGTATTTTTCATATAATTTGTAACATTTCTGTTCTTTCATGTTTCACAAAAAGCATTAGAACATCCAGTTATTTCAAGAGCCCAACAAACTACTGATTAAACAGTAACCTCTTTCCTGAATTTAAAATATGGCCTAATTTTCAAAAACTGTTTTATATATAAATTTGTACAGCTATATTTCTTGTAAAATATATGTGTAAAGTGAGATATAAATAGTATAATGATTAAGGAAATATATAAGTACATGCTGATACTTGCAAAATCTCATGCAGAGGAATAAAAGAAGGAAAAATTAGATCATTTTTATTTAGAGACAGCTTTTATTTAAACAACCTTTCTATGTTATAGTATATTATGACATCATTTTAAAAACATTAGCTGTAACCAAAAAATCCTTTTTCATATATTACTGAAAGTGTAGTCTTATAAATAAATAATTCATGGAAGTTTAATTACAAGGGTATGGATATCTAAAATAGCTAAATACCTAGAATTCAAAAGAAATAAACCCAAGCAGTTTTGTTTTGTTTGTAAACAGTCATGCAGCTAAATTTTTGCATAGTGGTTTTACAACATGCTTTCTGTTTGAGATTAATAATATGCTATAATGTAACAGGTCAACTTGTCATTTAGTGTATTATCTTTAAAATTTTAGAAAATTAAAATAAATTAATATAAATTAATATAAATCACACCTCTATGAGACATTTTATAGCTAGATTTATTAATAAAATAAAACTAATGTGTGGCACTATAAAAATGTGCAGATAATGTTCAGACATTTTATAACTCTTTACTAGAAAAAGAAAAATTTAAATGTGTAAACTATAGCATTTGTTTCTGAATCAGTGACATTTTTTGGACAACAAATAATTTTATGACTGATTTAAAGTATATTATCATTTCAATTTGTATGAAAATTTATCTTATTCTACAGCTTGGTTATGATTATTTCTTGCTTTCATTTGTCTGAACAATACAATAAGAAGACCTATCTATCTCTTCATCTGGCCAAAAATATTACTTTTTCATCTTCTGTTTACCTTAGGAGCATTCAATTTCAATAGCTTCATTACTTTTGACTTTATTCTATTTTACTGTTCTTTTATCATATGCTTTTTTAGATGCCTATCAAACTCAACTAAAGGTCTTATGTAAATTTCAAGAATGGGATCAATATTTTCATATAATACTAAGAAGCTAAAATATTTGTATTTTAAAAGTTGAATTTGATCTTTCATTCCAATAACAATGAGGAATTATTTTATTTAGATGTTTCCTTTTTAAGGCATACTCTGTCCATAAAAGAGCATCATCTAACTCTTGTTAATTTGAAGCTGCAAGTGAGATGCAAACCTTGAGGGTAAAGGATAGCGCTTTATCCTGCTGGGCTTAAAAGAAATGCAATATTTTGATAAGATCCAGAAAGTCCTAAGCAAAAGTAATGTAACCACTAATCTAGCCACCTTCATCACTACTCAGACAGCAGAATGAGGAAACACGTTTCTTTACTGGATTGACCTTATTTTTCCTCTGCCATGTTTTTCATTATCCTAGCAATGCAGTAGATAACTATTTTCAAGATTTACAAAAAAAGAAAAAGAAAGTGATCAGACTCCAGATTCCTTTAAATAAGTATGTTTCTAATGACTCTCATAGAGTTAACATTACCAAATTAATTTTACACATTTCACAAATGCATTTATTTTTATAAAATGAGCTTCAGCTATACATTTTGGAGTATATTTCTAGTATGAGTATAAAATTGCCCAATAGGCAATCCCCAAAGTTTAGTTACAAAAGTTTTTGGTAAATGGTAGCATTGGTGGACCAACCCATCCATGAGGCATGTTATAACGAACCAGTTTTAAATATATACATTTGGATTCTCTTGCAGGAGGAAGAGCCAGTTCCATTGGTTTATAACCATATCCACCCATGTGAAGATAAAATTGTAAGTTTTCCAACCAGTAATCCCAATATAATTATTCAAATTAGAAAATTATAACAATTCTAAAGTGTTCTTGGTGATGAGACTCATCTGTTCAAAGAAATTAAAGGTTAATATGTCACATTTATACATGTGATCACTGTCTTCTTATGTATTTATCTTCTAAGAAAATATAAGACAGTCTATTTATTTAAAACACAGTGCTTAAGGCATATTAGACTCCATCCAAAATACCAAAACCAAAACAAGTAAAGAGGTAAACAAAGCAAAGGAGCAGATGCTATTAGGTGAATATACAGATAAATAAGTGAACAGTGAATTTGACTTGGATTTTTAGGAACTAAAGCAAAGCAGATTTGGGTTAGGTAGTTTTCATTTTGCCATAAGAAGATACACAAAATCTG
Organism: Balaenoptera physalus; assembly: GCF_965194825.1. NCBI lineage: Eukaryota > Metazoa > Chordata > Mammalia > Artiodactyla > Balaenopteridae > Balaenoptera > Balaenoptera physalus. The sequence goes on from NC_138892.1 coordinate 72,562,466, forward strand.
TCTATAGAAAAGAACTGTTTCCTGGGACTAATGTCACAAAAGAGATTTCTGGGTAGGTCTGGGCAATGTAAAGAACGATGAGTCTGGGCAATATTTTAAATTAGAGTATTAAAATTTCACCCAGAGATAATGTTGAAAGGATTCTAAGGTTAGAAGCAGAGAATATGCCACTAAATCATCCCTCAGTGAAGGTGTTTCTGTGCCATTGAGGTGATGTGGTCCAGGGACATGGCTTTCTGGGTAACTCAAACACTGGAGGGCAATTTATTGTATATCTGCATATCACAGCATTTGTCACATAAACAGCAGACACTATTTTTGAAAGGTGCATGTGAGAGTTTGTTTTGTTCATGTTAGATTTTCTAGTATGTGAGAAAAATCTTAGAAACATGCCGAAAAGTGAAGAGGATTTTTTAATTTTTAAATGTTTTGGGGGTATGATTATTTAAACTTATAAAAGTTTTAATATATATATCATTTTTATTAAAAACATTATATATATATTACAGAAGTGACATATATATGTGTAAATATATAGGGTGGAAATGCTATATATATATATATATATATATATATACACATACATATATACATATATATAGTGGAAATGCTAGAAAATGCAAGGAACAAGAAGAAAATTAAAAATTACATGTAATTATATCACTTAGCAATAACCATTTTAAATTTTTTGGTATGATATCTTCTTGACACTTCCATAGTTATAGGATTATTTATTCTAATGAACTTTACTCATATACTCTTATGAATTTTAATTCACAGATTGTCATTCAAGTGGAGAGATAATATTTCTCCCTTGTGGTGTCACTTCCAACTTAAAGAAATTTTCACACGTTCAGTCTTTCAAAGCTATACCAAGCCAACCATCTCACTGTTGATATCTGCCTGCCTCTGACTGCAGGATAGCCTGGAGTCAGCTGCAAATAAGTATTGCTCCCTTCTGACCAGGTACCCATTTATTGGTCACCGCAAAGAAAGCAAGGAGTGATAAGGAGACACCTCAAGGCAGCATGAACGGCATTTTTTGCCTAACTGATACCCTCCATTCCCACAACATCCTGGATAAAAAAAGCTTTTCCTGAATATTTCTGATATAAAGCTGATAATCATAACTGGCTTTCAGCAGCAAGAAATCTGAGTATTTGTTGATAGATGTAATGAAAAAATGGAACCTATTTAGTCAGCACACATTATGGGACATGAAATGACAGTGTAGTGTCAACACTGTATCTGATTTTACTCCAGTGACACATCTAAGGAAACTGGTAGCACACCACACAGGTCTGGGCATCGAGCAGTCCCCTCGGAATCCTCTTTGAGCCGCAGGAAGTGTCAATGGCAATACCCACCAGTGAGTCCCTGGACCACGACCAAGGGCCTGGTGCTGAAATGATGTTCTCCCTACCTCAGGCCCCAGGTGGGACTGCTGAAGATGCCTAACAGCAGGCACCCGGGCAGCAGCTGTACAACAGGCGAGAGCAGGGTGGCTGCAAAGCCCAGGAGGCAGAGTCAATGCTTAAGGACGTGCAGACGTACAGTCCAAAGCCATGCTGCAGAGCCGCCAGCTGCTGGGAAGCAACAGGAGGGACCCACCTGAGAGAAGCATCAACGATGGAGTGGCTCTTTTTGCAGAAAAGGGGAGGGCAACCATCAGATTGAAAAGCAGGGGCCAGACTCCTGCAAATGAATCATGGGCTCGCAGGGGAGATGAATTTGTTTTTACCTTTAGGCATACTTAGGAATTATTTTTCAGCCTCAGTTGCCTTCTCTGAATGAACCAACATGTCTTATCTGAGAGGAAAACAAAACCAAACAAAACGGGAATTTAAAGGCCAGCTGACTGTGGAATTGATGGGCTGGTTATTCATGGGAGGGTCTGCACAGATGCTTCTGGGTTTTTGTCTTTAGGTGGAAGGGGAAGGAAAGAGAATTGTGGCACATTGCTGGGGAAAGACAGCAGATGTGGGCATTGAGGAAGGAAAGTGGCTGGTTTTGAGTGGCCCTGGAGCAAGTGGTTTGTGTAGAATGATGAGGAAGGGACTGTATTCATGTGAGGCTGTGGGGCTGTGGCCACATACACTGGGAACCCAGGCCCCAGAGACCTAGCTCATCGCAGAGTGAGAGCAGATCACGGGCCCTCCTCTCTCTCCTTTCTGCAAGCCAACACAGCCGGCAGTATAACAGTGAACAGTATAATAGTGAACATCCTGGGCGTTCACTGTTATAGCCTCCACTGGGGGATGTAGATTTCCACAGAAAGCATCAAAGGCGACTTTGATGGACATGAATAACCTTCCAGACTCAGAGGAACTAGGAAGATTTGGAAGGGAGGCTGAGGTGCTCTGTGAATGCGGGCTGCTGGAAGAAATGTCCTAATTTAGGCAGTAATGTAACTGTGACCTCACTTGCTCTCATAGAATGGTGAGGCCTGAGGCATTCCGCTTACATGTAAACATTCAAATGCTTCATGTGTTTTTGGCCATTTGTCTGTCTTTGGAGAAATCTCTATTTAGATATTCTGCCCATTTTTTGATTGAGTTGTTTGGGTTATTTTGATACAGAGCTGCATGAACTTTTTGTATATTTTGGAAATTAATCCCTTCTTGGTCACTTATTTTGCAAATATTTTCTCCCACTCTGCAGGTTGTCTTTTTGTTTTGTTTATGGTTTCCTTTACTGTGCAAAATGTTTTAAGTTTAATTAGGTCCCTTTTGTTTAACATGACTAATTATTAGAGAAACGCAAATCAAAACTACAATGAAGTATCACCTCACACCAGTCAGAATGGCCGTCATCAAAAAATCTACAAGCAATAAGTGCTGGAGAGGGTGCTGGGAGAAAAGGGAACCCTCCTGCACTGTTGGTGGGAATGTAAATTGGTACAACCATTATGGAGAACAGTATGGAGGTTCCTTAAAAAACTAAATATAGAACTACTATATGATCCAGCAATCCCACTCCTGGGCATATATCCAGAGAAAACCATAATTCTAAAAGATACATACACCCCACTCTTCACTGCAGCACTATTGACAATAGCCCAGACATGGAAGCAACCTAAATGTCCATCGACGGATGAATGGATAAAGAAGGTGTGGTACATATATACAATGGAATATTACTCAGCCATATAAAAGAACAAAACAGTGCCATTTGCAGCAATGCGGATGGACCTAGAGATTATCATACTAAGTGAAGTAAGTCAGATAGAGAAAGACAAATATCATATGATATCACTTATATGTGGAATCTAATAAAAATGATACAAATGAACTTTTTTACAAAACAGAAACAGACTCACAGATCTCAAAATCAAATTTATGGTTACTAAAGGGGAAACGTGAGGGGAAGTGATAAATTAGGAGTTTGGGATTGACATATACATACTACTATATATAAAATAGGTAACTAACAAGGACCTCCTGTAACTAACAAGGACAGGGAACTCTACTCAATGTACTGTAATAACCCATATGGGAAAAGAATCTGAAAAAGAATGGAGATATATATACATATAAAATTGATTCACTTTGCTGTACACCTGAAACTAACACAACATTGTAAATCAACTATACTCTAATAAATTTTTTTTAAAAATGCATATACTTGTTCTAGGTCATAGTTGTTCTGAGATTCATTACACAAAATATGTGATAGGGCCCAAAGCAGGTCCTGGAATAAAGAAGTTACTTAATATTTTCCAAGAAGCACTGCAAGGAGCCCTACATGCATTTTCCATTTTAATCTTCATAGCCACTTTACAAATGATTAAATAATGACTACTAACGTCTCTGACATAAATTTCAGGGAGGTAATAATCTACCCAACATCGCACAATTGTAAGTAATGGAGTCAGAACAATCAGAGGTTTCCCTGTTTTTCTGGTTTTTTGTTTTTTAATTTTTTTTTTTTTTGGATTAGACTTCTAATTCACAAATGGAAGTGGGAGGGGAGGTAAGGGAGGAGGTCATTAGAATCTGGGTCTGCATAGTTTGAGGAAGCATAACCGATACATCTGTTGTTTTCATTATACACATTTTAGAAAGTAAAGCTTCATTTTGTTTAAAGATACAAATGAACTTATATACAAAACAGAAACACACCCACAGACATAGAAAACAAACTTATGGTTACCAAAGGGGAAAGGCTGCGGGAAGGATAAACTAGGAGTTTGGGATTAACGTATACACTCTACTATGTATAAAATAGATAACCAACAAGGACCTTACTGTATAGCACAAGGAACTATAATCAATATTTTGTAATAACCTATAAGGGAAAAGAATCTGAAAAAATAAATATATATGTATATGTAACTGAATCACTTTGCTGTACACCTAAAACTAACACAGCATAGTAAATCAACTATAACTCAATAAAAATAAATAAATAAATTTTTAAAATGATATTCAACAAAAAAAAAATAATAAAACAAACTAAAGCTTAATACAAATGCTCTTGGCGGGTGGGGATCCTGAACGACAGCCTGAGAAACACTGCAGGGGTACATGGCTGGTGAATCTTTACATCTCCCCACACTGACTTACCAGGGGACTCAGCACAATGAGAACATCAAAATGTGCATTTTTATTTCTCTTTCCGTACTGGGATAATGGGCGATTTTTATTTTCTTCTTTGTTTTCCCAATTTTCCACAATAAACTTGCATCTTTCCTAATCATAAAAACAGTTATTAAATACAGATTCAATTTTTAAATTTAAGACTTTTATTATAATATGGAAATGATTTTTGAGTAGTCATAGTGAAAAGGTATTAAATAGCAGTATATATAGGTAATTACATAAATATGTCTATAAGGAAAACAATGAAGGAAAATACACTAAATCCCAACTCATTTTGATTGTCCTTTAAAAACTGCCCCCAGTACCCAAATCTAGGTATTAATAAGCCATCTAAACAACAGTTTTCTTGCAGCTATATCAACTTTTTAGATTGCTTTTTAATGTGATATTCAATATTTATTAAATAAGCAATGCCATGAAAAATACATTAATGAACAAACCACTTATTGTTTTAAGGGAAAGAGAAAAAGAAGGGTAAAGGGGTTATATCTGCCTCCATGAGGGACATCAAAATCACCTGTGGAGTATTTTAAACCCACAAACTTGCATGAACGTTTTGCACCACCTGCTACCATCTTTTCCTAGATACAGATAAACCAGTGGTTGGAATGGGAAACTTGGTTGAAAAATCTCTCTGATAGGGAGGCACTGTTCCTGATGTTCATGTGTTTGATTCTCTCAGTGTGTGGGATTTGAGAACAGTGGAAAAGCACTAGCCCAGAAGCTGTGCAAAGCTGTCCAAAAGAGTCACACTGAAAACATGAGAGAGACAGTTTATCTGCCAACTAGGGACAATATGTATAAATCTCAGAGGTACTTTTGTTTATTCTGCTTTGCTTTGCTTTGCTTTGCTTTCTCAAAGGAAAAGCCCACCTTCCAGTCCCCAAACAAAAAAAAAATGAACAAATGATATTGGATGTTGGATGACAAAAATTTTTCCACCATAGGAAGATGGTCATTGCTTTTGCTTTGGACCTTATATGCTGCAGTAGCAGAGCATTCAGCATTAACAGAGACCCTGAGGAGGGTGGTGAGGTGGAGAGCCGTGTTTCTGACAAAGGTTAAACAATGAATGAACCGTAATGAATGGTTAAATGTACCAGAATTTAAAATGACATTACCAAATCGGGATTCCTGAATGCCACGTGGAATAAGATTTCAACCTCTTTTATAGGAACCAACTGGATTCAATTGTTTAATACTAACAAAGATAGAATATTAGAGGTCTTATGAGCCATACAAATATAGCTGCTCTTGTGATTCTATCACTTTCATTGAGGCGTGTAGTTGGAATACTCTTTTTTTTTTTTAATTTATTTATTTTATTTTTTTAGTTTTTTGACTGTGTTGGGTCTTCGTTGTTGTGTGCAGGCTTTCTCTAGTTGCAGTGAGTGGGGGCTACTCTTCGTTGCAGTTTGCGGGCTTCTCATTGCAGTGGCTTCTCTTGTTTCAGAGCTCGGGCTCTAGGCGCACAGGCTTCAGTAGCTGTGGCTTACGGGCTCTAGAGAGCAGGCTCAGTAGTTGTGATGCATGGGATTAGTTGCTCCGTGGCATGTGGGATCTTCCCGGACCAGGGGCTCGAACCCGTGTCCCCTGCATTGGCAGGCGGATTCTTAACCACTGTGCCAACAGAGAAGCCCAGAATACTCTTGAAATTGACATTTGCATTACTATCATAAGTTGAAATAAGTATTATTTAGGTATAGCCTATCCTTGTAGAAAATTCACTGTCCTGAATTACAGTTTATATTTTTTACCTTTTTTCTCCAGTAATCAGACTGGCCTCAGAACTCTCATTAGAAATGTTTCCCAGATTATCTCCTTATGGTGGCTACTTAGTATACAATGAAAGCACCATTCAAACTATTAAGAAGGAAAAAGCAAATTCTCTTAGTCGTTGCTACCTTATCTCACTTTTAATAAAACTTGAGTCTTACCCAAGAGTACATATTTTTATTGACTTGTTCTCTAACCCAGGGGGATTAGTAAACGAAAAACAGAAACAATGTAATACGGATTACAAACACTAGGCATGAATATTGGAAGGAAAAGAAGGCATTCAAATCTGAGTAAACAGCTATCTTATGAAAAAAAGAAAGTGGGTTACAGTTTACCTATTTTAGGGTTCCAAGAAAGAAAATACATTATTTTGAGACTCATTTCTAAAGGATTTGCCTCTCTCCCTGGACACCTCACCCTACCTCACTTCATAAGTCACATGCTGTCTAGACCAGATTCAAGGTTGACTCTGAAAAGATTACATTCACAGGGTCACCGGGAGTGAAGGCAGGGGCAGGAGCTTTCAGCCTGGAGAATGGAGCTTTGATTTATGTTGGGTTGCAAATTTAAGTTCTGACCAGGACTTTTCTACCTTTCCAGTCTGAAAAGCAAGAACTACAACAAAAGAAAAACAACCTGCAATGTAATATAAATGAGTACAATACCTTAGAATAAGGGCAATCTACCTAAATAGGACTTTATATGGTTACAGGATAATTACTGTATTTTACAACTCCTGCATAGTACTGTTATAAATCCTATCACTACATGATCTTTATTTTTCCCAGTATTACAAACTTATTCACATGAAAACTTCACTTACAGTGTATTAAATAAAGAAAAGCACACAAATTAGAGCTCTTTATTAACCAAGATTAAAAATCAAATGATAATGGTAACACATAATATTGAAATCTTTATGTTTATATTCATTTCATTGCTTACATTTCACTTCAGACAAAGGGGTTATAATGTTCACTTGCTCTCACAACTTTCATATACATTTTCATTTAATTCAAAGGTCAAATGCCAGTGGTGTGGATCAAATGTATTAAACAAGAGTGGAAAAAAATCAAATGTCATTTGGCTTTTTCACTATCATGATCATGACAGTAGAAAGAATAAACTAAACTGGGTTTTATATACTGGTCAGCAGAAGAGGTTTTCATTGTTAGGAAGTAGGCATGCATGAGAACAAGGACACGGAGAGTTCATAAAATGTCAGATCACAATGAAATATATGCTCTCTCATTTCCTGTGAGTTTGGCTTCATATGCTTTCAGACTGAAGATATGTATAATATAACAGAATGGTGTTCAGAAAGGAGTGAAGAATTGTGTGAAGAATTCTCCCAAGCGCTCAGGAACACAGCTTTGGCTGGGTGTACACCACTGGGTACCAAGCAAATGAGATCACTGAGAATCATCATTTCTGCCTCGTGACCTCTGCCTGCATGAGCTACCATTCTTAATGACTTAATGGTAGTGTTCAACTATTTTTCATGGATGTCTAAGCTCTAAAATCTCCCATGAAGCACTTTATTTCTTTTCAGAAGATTTAGCCTGGACAAGTACCATATGAAACTTAAAGACCTGAAACAAAGTACAGAGTCTGGGTGTCTCAATATAGGGAGAATCTGAATAGGGGAAATATAAACAAAAAAATATCTTACTCAAAAAAAGTAATTGACACAAGACAGAGACCAACTATCCCACAAACAAAATCTTTACAAAGCACAACTTTTTAGCCACACAAACTTTCCAGTCTTCCCCAAATGTTTCACATTCTTTCTGATGTCTAAATCTTTGTTCATGCATGGAATGCCCTCTTCCTTCTTTCTACTTGGAATATTCCCACTCAACGTTCAGTTAAAATGTCAATTCTTTGGTGAAAGACCCTCACTGCTCAAGAAATAACCACCTCCTTGACTATGTTACCACCACAGTCTACATCCTTAAATTGTACTACTTATGCTATATTGTAATTTGTATTGTCATTTTCCTGATTTTAAGGCCTTCAAATTATAAAAAATAGATTGCAATTTCTGGGACAAGAAGTAGCGAGTGGTCTCAGAGGATTCTTTTTCCAATAAACAAGGATAAATAAAGACAGTAAAAGAGAAAGGGCCTTCCCAGCACAGGGAACAGAATGAGCAAAGTAGAGGTAGAATTAAGAACCCATACAGTTCTTATCAACGGTGAGACTCCACTGGAGATAAGAAGGGCCTATGAACAAGACCAACTCATGAGCTTGAACATTGTCTGAGGCAGGAGGGTTCTTTAATTTAAGCAAGGAAATCACAAAAGCACATTTGCATGTATTATGATCATTCTGGCAATAGAGAGGTGGAAAACTGGAGTTGGGAAGAATTTTGAATCCTTTGTAATAGACAAAGGCTGTTGATAGGGTGAACTAATGTAGTAGCACAGTGGGAATAATGAGGAAAGAATATTCAAGAAAGGTTTGGGAGTTAGTATTGAATATGAGATGGGGGATACAACAGGCATTTAAGGATTGGAGTCCTTAATTAATAGGATGATTTTCATATTTCTGATTTGGAAGTGAGTGTAAGTGGTGGTCTAGTCTACCTAGATGGATAACACAGGAGGGAGGAAATGTCTGGAAATAAAGCAGTACTTTTCCCTTCTAATACCCTGAATTTACTTTGCCTATGGGGCGTCCAGTTGGGAGATGTCTGGTAGGCAGTCAGAGTATCTGGGTCTAACATGAAAGAAAGCAGTGTGATTTGGCAGTAATGCACACTGCAGTCACCTGTCTCTAGCGGCTGTAGGAATGAATTAAATTGCCCAGGAACAGAACAGAGAGGAAGAAGAAAAGGAGCCATATGCCTGGCCTCAGGGGTAGAATATGTACAGAGGGCAAAGTATTTACAGGCAGGTAGACGAAGATGCTACAAGACCTGAATCCATTAAAAAAAAAAAAATAAGCCTAAACTTTGACTTTGGAAGTTATTTTTTGCTACAGAGAAATGTAAAATATATGTGTGTATGTATGTGTATTTTTCCATAAAAGCATTTGACATAGAGGAGAGACTGCCCATAATATGAAAATACTCAGAAAAAGTTAAAAATGACAAATGAAGTATCATGTTTATGAAGACATTTTAAACAAAATTGAATGCACTGTACAACAACTGTATTTAAAGTAATACTATTTAAGTTGTTAGTATTTGAATGCGGTAGAAGAAGAACCCTAATGCTGTTTGAGGGAAATCTGATTTTCAGGATAAACCCAAGCATGGCTCTCACCTGACTGGCTGAGGGCTATAAAAAGTGCGATGCTGAATCAGGGGCAGTGAATGTCTTCTTCAAATATAAAAACTGCCATTTTTTTTCAAATCATATATTCTTATATGTCCTATGTTTAAAAGAAATTGAAATATGTTTATAAAGCTAAGTATTCCTTTGTAATGAACACAATCATTTTCTAATGTATTTTCTTCTAAAATTCACTCTATACTTTTTGAGGCTTTGTCTAATGAGAAGACTTGTATAACTGATAAAGATTTGTTTCTGGTTCTGTAGGACATCAATATCCCATATAACAAGTAAAACAAATCAGGGAATGTTTCATCCAAATTCCTGAATCTGAATATTGGTTGTACAAGCTTCCAGAGGATCAATGAATTTTGACTTTTTATTACGGCATCGTGTATTCTATAAGACTAGGTAGTAAATTGGGAAGTCAAGTCTCTGAAGCACTAAAAGCTTAATGTATCATTCTAATTCCTTCACAGTGATACCTAATATTTCAGTATTAACACGCTTTAGTGAAGTAGTTCTCAACCCAAGATGCATATCAAAATCACCTTGTGGACCTTTAAAATTTCAGATATTCAAGTCCATCTCAAATTACTGAAGCCAAACAGGTGTTCTTATATCCTGAAAATGCCAGCACACAACACTGCCCTGCCACCCATTCTAAACAACTAAGATAATGTCTTTTGTGTTGCTAATTACCTTTCATAGGCAAGGGTATAATTTCCCCGCATAACAAGGGTCTTGCCTTTTTTTAAATCTCTCCTTGCCTGTAACAGAGTACAGCAGACTCAATATGGAGATTTGTCAACTGATGTGATTTTTTAAAGATTTACTGAAACCAAATTTAGCTATACAATGATGTATTGGAGAGTTAGTTTTGGAGCCAAGTCATATAGCATCCTAAATTGTTGACAAGAATATTTAAACCGTTCAATGCTTTCATCTATTTTTGATGATTCAGTGCAATAAGAAATTTGTAGATGTATGAAAAGAATTTTAACTAGTAGTTATGTGTGCTGAAGTAAATATATTACTAGCAGGAGGTCTCATTTACATTCCAGATCAGAGGAAGTTCATAGTAGAGCAGTCATATGCTCATGAGATTCAACATTAGATCTGTATGTTTCCCTTAATCTTATATGAACTTTGTGAACATGCAAACAACCTTTTATGTTTGTAGAACCACTGCTCTAAATGTAAATGGTTTCCAAGATAAAGTTGCTAAAGAAAGTGACAAGATATTTTTAAGAATTTGTCTAATGAATAGAACATTAAAACATGGTAGTGCTTTAGAAATAGGATATTGTGGGGAAAAAGTAGCATTTGTTTTTTCATAACGCTTATCTTAAGATTTATTTCTTATCTTAAGAAATATTTTGTCCTCCATCCTCAAGAGCAACAATTGACACTGATTACCTAGCAACCATATAAAGCCTAGCACGATCAAGCTGTGATAATGGAACCATCAATGCAGTTATAATGTACTTAGGTCCTGAGGATGGCGGTTGCAAATGTAACTATGATCCAGGCTAAATCCTCTTTGCCAGTCTGGAAGGGTTAAGAGCCACTGAACAGAGCTCTTTAAAACAGCAAGTCACAGGGTGAGGAAAAGGAAGATGAGGTTAAAAGCATGACACGATCTTTAAAAAATGCTAGATATCGTTAATATGTAAAGTCCATCACTGTATTATTTTTAATCCATAGGCAGACATTTAAATTTTAATAACACTTCAAACACACACACACACACACACGCAGGAAAGTTCCTCATAGTCTCTCAAACAGTGAAAAGGGAGCTCTTACTTTTTCTTTGCATCTTCAACAATGTTGGATATTATCATTCTTTTACACGTTTGTCAGTTTGATAACTGAAAACTTGCAGTTACTTGATCATTAGTATGAGGTATTTTTTAAAAGCATGTTTACCATTATGCAGTGTTACCTGATCTTAGCCCTAGCTCATCTTTCTATAAGATTGTTTTAACTTTACTTATTTGTATCAGCTCTTTGTATATTAAAGACATTAACCTTTTCTGTTACTCGTGATGCAAATATTTCCATATTTTTATCTTTATTTTGCTTATACTTTTTTCATTTTCAAGTTTTAAATCGGATTTCTTGTGGTGCTTAAAGATTACTGTTCAAAGAATATGAAACATGATATTCTATATTTTCTTTTAGTACTTTTATAGTATTGTTTTAAGGAGAGTTTTTCATTTAAATTTAGGTCTTTAATCCTTCTGGAATTTATCTTTATGTATTATGTAAGAATATAAACTTTTTCCCCCAATTAAAATGTCAACAGTAAAATACCTTGAAATACTTTATTATAAATGTGCTCATGGGTTGACAAATCATATTTTGTATAGCAGCATTTTTACAAAGAAACTAAGTAGCATTCTGTATTCCCAGAATATTGTGTGAAATATAAAAAGAGAATATGAATCTAATTTTACTAGGTCAACTTTCTTCTTTGAAAATTATCTGGAATATGTGTCACTTAAATATTCAAATATAAGCAGATGCTCTTTATAGAACACAAACACCCACCCAAAAGCTTTTAAAATCACATGAATATATACTTGGATTATTTACTGTTTGAAATTGTCAAACTTCTGCTTTCTCCCATTTATAAGGATAATCAAGGCGACAATATGGGATTCATTTCTAGTTCTTAGTTTGGAATTTAAGATTGCCTTAGAATTTCATCTTTGATATTACTTCCTGAGATTTCCTGCTTCTGATATTAAAATCTAATTTCCAAATGATTCACTTTTTTGAACTGTGAGTACTAAAGGTAAGCATTTTTCTTTTGCACATGTAAATACTGTGGTATATAAGAAGTGAGAATAATCAATCTCCAAATCTCAAGGTTCCTCATCTGATACTTGAGTCTCCTAATGTTATGTCATAAATCAAGGTGAGACTGAAATGAGAGGAAATGAGAAAAGGTCCATTATAGGGTCTCGTACATAGCAGTCAAGACAATAAATATTAATGCCTTATCTTTTCCATTTCCTGAAAACACATACATTTCACATGGGCCAGGAATACCCTTTAATTCGAGCTTAATGAAAAGTAAACTGAAATAATGACATGAATAATTAAAAAGAATTTAGAAATATTGTCAATTTTTAAGTAGAAAATTCTTATTTTAAAACAGTCATGAGAATTGCTATTGTTTGAATGTCTGTGTTCCCTCAAAATTCATATGTTGGAAGCCTAGCTCCCAAATGATAGTATTAGGAGGTGGGGCCCTTTGGGGTGATTAGGTCACGTGGGCAGAGCTCTCATAAATGGAATTAAGCCCTGATAAAAGAGGCCTCAGAGAGAGTTTCTGAGGCCCTTCTGCCAGGTGAGGTTACACCAAAAAGATGGCCATCGAGGAAGTGATCTCTCATCCGACACCAAATCTGCTGGTGCCTTGATCTTGATGTTCTGGTATCCAGAGCTGTGAGAAATAAACTTATGCTGCTTATAAGCCACCAAGTCTGTGGTATTTTGTTACTGCAGCTCAAACTGATTAAGACAAGAATATTATCAGAACATAATAATACATAAAGCAGAGCAGCAGATGTTTAAGAGCTGGGGTTATGGAGTCATGATCTTAAATTTAACCACTTAATAACTGCAGGTACTTGAGAAAATTACTTAATCTGCCAGAGTCCTAGGTAGTTGTTTTGTTTGTTTTCATTTTGTTTCTCCATATGTAAGTGGGCATAATAACAGTGATAACCTTACAGAAGTGCTGTATGGATTAAATGAAATTATGTCTATAAAATAATTATCCCAATGCTTGACACATCATAACCTGTCAATACATGTAAACTATTATGGTTACATATTGACAAAAGATGTTTTAATATGTAACCAAGAGGGGATTTCTAAGATATCATGGAAAGGCTATTGTGGAAGAAATATGATAAGAAAGACAATACAGATGAGTTCCTGGATTGTGTGAAGCAGCTATGGTACGATGCAAAAAGCTATTTTTTAAAAAACCCAGCTCCCCTCCCCTGGCCCAAGTTCCTGCCTCAGGTAAAAATCTCATCATGTCTTGCTTTAACTATGGCCGCTTGGCTGTTCCCATTAAATCATAGCTAACAATAGTACTATTGTTATGTCCGGCACTGTTCATGTACTTTAATCCACTTATCCTCCCAAGTCTTCCAAAATTTTCTCACCATTTCTGGTTTACTGATGGCATCCTTCCAGATTTCCAATGATTCAGTGGATTTTCATGTGTGCATGTGATTTCAGTAGGATTTTTGCAGGAAGGAGAAGAGAGAAACTTTCCGGCTTTCCTCAGCCACCCTGAACCAGAAGTGAAACACCCGAGTGATCTCTCTAAGACACAAAACTGATCATGTCACCCCTCCACTGCTTTCATGAGAAAGTTTAGACTCCCAGTTTATGACATGATCCTGACACTTTTACAGCTCTCTCCTCTTCTCCTAAGCTTTTTGCAGACCCCAAAACTGCCCACGTTGTTTTACCCCTTTTGCCTTTGTGGTTCTGGTCTGTCTGCAATATCCTCCTTTTTTCCACCTGATGGTCACTTTCTCCTCTTGTAAGCCATAACCATGAAGGGAGTTTATGAAGTCTGTTATAACTACTCCCAGCCAAAGTTGCAGACAGACTCTTCTGTGCGTTTACTGTACCTTGTACATTTTTCTGTTGTGGCACTTGCTACTTTCTGTAGAAATTATTTGTTTGCTTGTACTTATCCATTAGTATTGAAGTGACCCAGAGAAAGGACCATATCCTACTCATTTTTATATCTTCAATATTTAGAAGAATGTCTCTAAAACATGCATTTTCAATGGTGGAGATAGCACGTTCAAGGGGGCAAAACTTAGGAAGGGGGTTGAAAAAACTTTAGCTCTTACAATGCTTTGTGGCCCTCCAAAGAGCTACAATACAAAACGGATATATAGTATATCCAAGGTATTAAAATTTCTTAGGGAGAGGGCAATTAGGTTAAAAAAAAGTCAAAAAAAGTCTCCTAAGGTAGAATTGAGAAATACTGCTTTGAAGTAAGCATTAAGTTAAGGTTTATTTTTATTTTTGTTAATATTCAGTAAATATTTTTGAGTAGATAAAGAAATAAATTAAATTCAAACTCTAGTTCTGATTCTTTTTATCTGGGTGACTTTGCCTAAGTCATTTAACTTCTCTTGACATATTACTATCGTACAAGGCTGGTGAAAGATTAAAGCATATAATATATTCGTAAACTCAAAAATATGTAAATAGCATACGCTTTCATGCTTCAGAACTATGTCACCAAAATTCCTTATTTTTTTCTTCTCTACTCAGCAAGTTCTCAAAACAGAATTTTTCATTTTTTTGTGAAGTATGCTCTGATTTTTTTTAAGGGAAAACTGCTCTAATGTATATATCTCCACTCTCATAATGTCTTTATGCCTGTGTTCCTTACCTAGAGTGAAAGAATTCTGAGTGCAGAGTTTGTGTCTTATTCATAGTAGGTACCAAAATGAGACCCATATGAATTCTAAAAGCTGATAAGAGAATGTGAAGTGAGGCACTTGCATGTCTGTCCTCCTGTCATCGCTACACAGAGTGATAATAAAGAACCTGCCAGCTAACTTATCCAGAACCCCAAGCTCACTAAGAGCTGATCTGGAAAAGCAAAAGCACATCTTCTAATAAAACCTGCCTTTAGCAGATGTGTGGTGTTCTAGATGCATGTCACAATTCTGCAAAAATCTTTTGAATCAAATGCTCAAATAATATCAGTATTAGCATTATTTTCAAGTAAGCAGGATGATAAGAAATTACACATGGTTCCTCTAACATCCAAATAAAAAACAATATTTTGAGTGATTAGTTAGATCAAATTCTTGCTGAAACCTAACTGAATGTGAGATTTCCAGAGGAAACAGGTGGGTTCTTTACTATTTTTATTTATAAGTGTCATTTTTATACTTGGATGTATATAGCCTTTGTCTTATGTAGAGATGTAAAATTTTTGGAATACGGTTCGTGGATAAAGAGAACTTCTAGGAAGCCTGGAGGCACGTGATGCACCCATGACTGTGATCAAATTGCAGGCCAGCAGGAAAACCCCCTTTGGCACTCAGCACAAAGGACTCTGGGGAGTTTTCTCTAAAAATCTCCTTTGTAATTATGCTGCATCATATTTTGCCAAAGGCATGGTCTGACTGGTGGTTTTACTGATTTACTGGCCAACACTGACAACATTATGAAAATAGAAGACTTGGAGCAGTAATTGTAACTGCCGTGGAGGTCTCCCTGAAGATCGCCTTTATGCTGCCATGAGTTCATGTGCTTCCAGCGGATAATTCCTCAGATCATGTAGGTTACGGCTCAATGACTGTCAGTACCAAGGCCAATGTCATGGACTAACTACTTACAGCTTTTAAATTTTCAGTAAACAAAATTATATACATATTATACTGATTCACCTAAATAAGCCAAGGCCCGTAATTCTTCTGGGCCCAATAAAACAGCATCCTCTTGAGCAGGAACATTTATAATATATCTAAACATGTGGCTTACCCTTTAGGACACACATGAAGGTTCACTCAGATCAGCTGCACCGGATGTCATCCGTTATGGATGGGGGTAGGACGGAAACTGAACAATTGATAACCTCAGGGTTATAAAAATTGTAGACAGAAACTATTTCTGCAAGGCTGTGATATCTCACTGAATGTATGGAAAACTTTTAACTTTGTAAAGGAACTTTTTCCAAAACCCACTGTGTAAAAGTCAGGAGGAGTGAATCAGATTTAACTTCCTTTGGGGATTATGAATCTGATCCTATAAAAACTCACTACCTATGGGATAATTAAGTGTCCATAAGAGGTGTGCAGTGATCAAGTAGCTCTTAACAGCATCCTTACATCTTTAATCTTTTAAAAGTGCTCTGCATACAAATCATCCTCAAAATATCACCTAATGCTGTGCTTTGAAAACTGGAGTATATACCCTTTCTCCTGGATATACATTGATGCCCAAAAGGCACAAGAAACCACAAAATCAATATTGAGCATCTTTTGGAGGAGACAATTTTACTTTAAAATGTGATGAATGTGAAAGATACTATTTTAACATTAAATATATAGTAATGTAAGGAATATATAATTTATATGGATTTTTAAGATTAAACAAGAAACGTCAAAGAAATATCACTCTTGAGGTTAGTCCAAATATTCTGAATAAGGTATATTATATTCATATATATCCATATATATATATCCATATGTACACACAAAAACATACACACATATATAAACAAATATATACATGTATATGCACAAACATTTATATTCATACACACACATATATACACATATATGTACATATATACACATATAAACACACATACATCATGTGAAACAGTCTATAAATTTAAAAATCAAAACAAGAAAAAAATGAAAAGAGAATAAGATCTAAAATCATCGAGCAGATATTGTTACTTAGTGTGCTACAGTCTTGTGCTGGGCATCTTAAATACATCATTTCAAGTAATGATGCCAACAAATTTGAAAATTAGTAGTAGGCCACTTTTAGAAATGAGCCGTGTGAGCTTTAAGTAGGTTAAACAACTTGCCCAAGACCACATGGCTACTAAATATCAAAGCTTGATTTCAAACCTAGTCTCTTAGGGGCTAAAACCAACCCCAGGCTCTTTCCACCCACATTTTGGTGTTAGAACTCCTAATATCTAAATTCTGCTAACCATTATTTAACCTTGTTTTCTCTTGCTATGCTGCAGTGAAAAAGAAAAAAAAAAGAATTTTGGTAACCATCACTGATAGCACAGCTATTGTATTTAGCATGAATGACTACAATAAGCCCTTGGATTAAGTGAGATATTGAAAACTTCTGAATTATGTAAGGAAGGGATAGAGTCCCAATAACTTTATTTCACTTTTATGTAAGAATGATATAAATATCCTGCAGTCAATATATAGTCAGATTTTCCTTTTATCATATCTAAGACAGAAACAACAATCCTCATCATGGCACTAAAACAGTGATTCCACCCTTGCACAGAACAAAGGGAACTCCTCAAATATTGAAGATTTGAGAACAGCTAAGTATATAAAATACAAAACACTAGAAATCCTGAAAGTGGGTATCTAGAAGGCAAGGCAGTGTATTCTGACAGGTGTAACGTCTGTCCGTGTTCATTTCTCATCATTTCAACCTCCTTTCTTTCCCCCTCTTTGAAAGCAAACACATAGCCCAACATCCCCAATAAACTCCTGGGTGAACAAGTTTGGGAGTTATTTTGCAGCGATTATCTATAAGCTAATAACTGTCAAAGGACAAAGATTATATCAAAAATAAGGTCAACATTTAGAATTGGCAACAAAAATGATCTCTACTGATAAGAAATTCCTCTTCCACATAATTCAGTACTTTAAAAATAACAACAACCCCTTTCACCTTGGCAGCTTTCCTTCAGATAAACAGAAGCCGTAACACAGAACTCATGTTTTGATAACCTTGATCTCTTGAGTTCACTGTCTCTAGACCACTGGGTCTAGAAAGACATATTTATTTCCCCTGAAGCTTTCAATAAAGCACAAGGAAGTCTTAGAAGACATAATAGCTCTGAAGGATCACAAAGTTGTACTGCAAAACTACATGAAGTTTTCATAATGATCTCTGTGTACAGCTGACCGGTATGTGAAAGGCCCTAGGGATATTTGACAAATATCTTATGGATTTAATAGGAAAGGGAAAACTCTTGAGGTTTTTATTTCCTTAATGTACACATATCCTGGGGCCAAATGAATATCTTTATTAGAGGCCATTTCTCAAAGAAGAGATAATGATCACAAGGGAAAAAATAAAACCTACATATTATGAAATATTTCTAGTATATGTTCGATTTTAATTAGAGGCATTTCTGGGTGTGCCAGGCAGCTTATTGAACCATTTCACATAAATATATCATACAGACACACATATCTTCAGATAGAATTGTTAAAGTTATTTTAATCCTTACTGTTGACCATCTGTACTTGAAACATTATTGAAATATGATTCAGGAAAACTGTATGTTAACTCTAGTACTGAGTTTATCAGGCATATCATTTCTTGTTATACTATCTCCGTTTCTTAAAACTAATATATGTGATTATAAACCTACTTATTTCAAAAGATTTAAAAAGATAAAAGAAAATACATATTAAAGCAGTAGTTAAAAGAGCTATGCAAAAGTAGTGTGGCATTGCTATTATTGTTGTATTTTCCTTTCTGGAATATATTATTAGTAATGCACACATAAAAATGATATCATAATATGTAATATATAAAATATGATACAAATAAACATATAAATTAATAGATAATATACACTTTATCTTGGAATAATACTGGTAGAGGTTACTCAGAGGTCAAAATAACAAAACAATTAAACAAAATATATGCATCAAGTCTGTTTTTAACAGGTATGGTGATGTGTACCTATTTTTGAAAGATACTTTTGTTCAAGAAAGCATCATAAAATAGTATTTTCTATCAAATATTATTCTTGCTTCATAAAGATGAAAACTATAAATTGTACAAGATCTTAATATATAAAAATACTTAAGTGGCTTTTAGTGGCTGAATTTGCTGACTCTGTTATCATGAAACACAAATACACAGTGAAATACGCTTTGAAAACAAATTCAATTTGAAAATGTAAAAGCACAATAAGATTATTTATAATTGTTTCCGATAAGATTAAATTAAATAATTTTATTACCTGAAAATATGCTCTAAAAGTTATACTCTTTAAGAACCAACGTATAAAAGGGTATAGCAAATCTGTCATTGAATAATGAAGCATAATATGCTACTAAAAGAGATTATAAGGATATCATCTAAACCTCAAAAACATGAGGACTATAAAATATGTAAATGAATTCTGGGAAATTCAGTTTGAATGTGAAGTCAGAACCAATAATTAAAATAACTTCACAGGGCTTCCCTGGTGGCGCAGTGGTTGAGAGTCTGCCTGCCGGTGCAGGGGACGCGGGTTCGAGCCCTGGTCTGGGAGGATCCCACATGCCGCGGAGCGGCTGGGCCCGTGAGCCACGATTACTGAGCCTGCGCTTCTGGAGCCTGTGCTCCGCAGCGGGGGAGGCCGCGATGGTGAGAGGCCCACGCACCGGGATGAAGAGTGGCCCCCGCTTGCCGCAGCTGGAGAGAGCCCTCGCACAGAAACGAAGACCCAACACAGCCATAAATAAATAAATAAATAAAATTAAAAAAAAAAAAAAAAAATAACTTCACAAGCAGACGTAGAGAATGGACTTGAGGACACGGGGAGGGGGAAGGGTAAGCTGGGATGAAGTGAGAGAGTGGCATGGACATATATACACTATATATATATATATATATATATAGCTATAAAATAGATAGCTAGTGGGAAGCAGCCGCATAGCACAGGGAGATCAGCTCGGTGCTTTGTGACCACCTAGAGGGGTGGGATAGGGAGGGTGGGAGGGAGACGCAAGAGGGAGGAGGTATGGGGATATATGTATATGTATAGCTGATGCACTTTGTTATAAAGCAGAAACTAACACACCATTGTAAAGCAATTATACTCCAATAAAGACGTTAAAAAAAATAAAGACCTACTCATCAAACTCCAAAACAAAACAAACAAACAAAAATAACTTCACAAGTTAAATATGTGTCAAACAGGAGCATTCTGAAATTCAAAACATCTTGATGGTTAATAGATTACAAAAGAGGAGAAAAATATTGACTCCTAAGCAAAAAGCCTTGAGGAATGAGTGTACAGGTCAAGACTTTTTAATTGCAGAAAATTTCAATCTCTCTCATTTTTTTTTAACTTTCTACTGTGAAACCAGCTCAAAGAGAATTTCAGAGAAAGTTTTTGATTAATTATATTTAGAGGTTTAAGCAGCTACAGAAGATGGCAAGCTCTGCTTAACCAATTTTAATGGTCATTTGCCCTAGACTGGTATATAAAATGAAGAATTCCTCCAAAAACCCAGGGCTACTAACTGCTTATTGCTCTTACTGAAGGATGCATGGAGCATCTGGCACTAGCCTCTGAGAGAATGTTATTTGGATATTGTCAGAAAAAAAGTGCTGCAAAACAACAGGAATTAGGATCAAGGCTGAAGGGTGGGGGATGCATGATCACACAACAGACTGGTAGGGCTCGAAAGGGAGTGAGGAATGGGCACTCAGAGAACTGAGCTCCACTAAAGCAGTTCAAAGGACAGAGGGGTAGAGACTGCCTTCTTAAAGAAAAAGAAACATTTCCCCCCAAATCTTATCTTTTTAATTGAAAAATAATAGAAATTCAAATGTTAATCTGACACATTTATGTTCCTTTCTGGAAGACATTATACTAGTCTATTTCACTGGTTTGGTTCAATCTGAATACCTTTTTAACTGCATTCTAACTTATATTCTAGCTCCATTAGATACCATTTCTCATACAATTCTTATCAGGTAATTTGTAAGGAAATCTACTACAAAAAGCAAATCATCATTTAAAAAAAATTCATAAGACAACAGATAATATTAAGCTTAAAATGTATACAATAGTTCGTGCAAACACCAAATTAAAACATGAACTTGAGTGGCAATGCAGCTATGACATTGTTAAAATTTCAAATATATTAACTCAGGATTATTCAACCAGAATAGCACATTCTTAGCCAGGAAAACAGGAATGTATAATATACAAATAGTAAAAGTCTGTGAATACACAAAAAGAACCTTTAAGCTCCAAATGGTCACTGGAAACAATCTTGGAATTCAATTCTTAAAATTACATTTGAATACATCTGTTAACAGTACTGTTCTCTGGGGTGAAATTATTGGGAATTTTAATTTCCTACATTATAAAAATAATCATTAAAGTTTAAAATATATATTTGAACTAGAAAATATGTATTGGGTTTCTCTGCTCTATAGGATAGACTAGGAATAGGGTCTGAAAGGGTAGTGAAAAACAGCAACAAATCTACTTTAGGGGGATTGCAAAGATGTCACCATCTCATCTCATTGTGGCAGTAAGTCTAATGTGGGGCATTTTCCAGGCTGCCTAGAAGCTGCTTCTTGGAATTTCCTCCTCATTCTGGATTCCCATGTCTCTTGAAGTTTGACTATAATTAAATATCACATTTTCCTTTTTAACCTGTCTATTTAGTCAAAACTTTTGTATTGTTTTACTCCCAATAAATGGCTGTGTTTGTGTATCACATGAACGTGGCTTAGGGCACAAGTTACAGGGGCACAGTTTTCCATTGAGGTTGGCTTGAGAATGAGGGGGAAAGAAGGATTCCCTCCTCCCCATTAAAGAGGACTATTTTGTGTGTCCCATCAATGGCACTGGGTAAATAGTGTACATCTTAACAAATTATTTTTTCAATGTCTTACCGCCCTTTAAGCCAGCCAGCACTAGTTTACTGTCTGCCCCAAATTTTAATGGTGTGAGAATGAGTTTAAAGTAAGCTTCAGAGAACAGGCTTTAATTTGTACATTTGTTGGCAAAAAGTCACAACAACAAGCAAAGGCACTATGACAGACTTCACAACAGTGAAGCTGGAGTGAGGACAAGGCCAGGGCCAGAACCAGGGGACTGGAATGCGTTATCCCCTAGGCTAAGGATTTTTTTTTCTTCTATTCCAATGTTACTACTTCTGTGCTATTTAGAATTCAAATATTTTAACATTATGATCAAATTTTTTCTTACATTCTATCAACTACTCAAAAGTATGCTACACTTTTTTTTTTTTAATATATTTTGGGCCATGCTTTTCTTATAGAGTTTTTGTATTTTTGTTTGTGTGTTTTAGTTTTCAAGGGGTGTAGGAGTACCACATTTCTGTTTATTTGTTCTTTTGCTCTTTCTGGCTTTCCTAAGTACATTTCTTTTGTCTTGCTGAGAAAAAACATATGCCTTTATAGTGAACAGCTTCTAGCATCTTAGTCATTTTATCTTTGAATTAAATCAGTTTCTACTCTTGTTTTATGCTTTCTGGTTGACTTGAGGACTATTTTTTGATTTATGGATGACAAAACTGGAATGTTTTTGGTAATTGAATTCAATGGATTGGTTCCAATGTTTCTTATATTTCATACTTTCCTCTTTTTTGGTTTCCATGGCTGTTTGGATAGAGTACACCTTGAAGTAAGTTCCTCAGAAAGGGTGAGTGGAAGGTGAACTTTTTGATTCTTGCATTTTGGCAGCTGTCTTTATTTTGACCTCACAGTTTATGAAAGGTTTGATTGGGTGTGGGATTCTACTTTGAAACTCATTACCTCTCAAAATTCTAAAGGTTTGCTCCATTGTCTTTGCAGTGTTAGTAGTGAGAAATCCGATGCTACTGTGATTTTTATGCCTTTTTGATGATGTCCACTTTTTCCTTTCTGGAAGACTTGAGGCTCTTTGAAAAAAATTCATGTCTTTGTACTGCTATAGGAAATCCTCTTCTATCATTTCTTTGATAAGTTCTTCCCTCCTGTTTTCTCATTTCTCTACTTTTAGAATTATTGTTAAGGATGTTTGACCTCCTGAGATTATCAATGTTTGTCTTTTTGCTCTTAGAGATCTCTTCAACTTTATCTTCCAGGTATAACAGACTTTAAAAAATGTTTTTGTTATTATCCTGTTTTTGATACACAAGGTCTCTGCTTTAATTTCTGAGATTTCCTCCTGGTGAAGTGTGATTCTTTAGGCTCATATTAGAAATGAGATAATATTTAAGTTTTGATCATCTCTATTTTACTGAAAAATTTAGTTTCAAAGTCACCCTATTTGATATCATAACATTTTTAATAATTTTAAATGTTAAATATTCAAAATAAAGTAATCCCTTTATCATTTAATAATCTTCCTAAAGTCATAACAGTTCTCCTACTGTTCTTATTTATATACTTGTTCTTTGAAATCAATCATGTTATTTATAATTCATATAAAATTATTAGTGGAAATTAATCCTTTTTTAAGAGAGAGGCAAGTCAGGATATTAAATTCAGGTTTTGTTTGCTACCATTCAGTTTAATACACACAACAACTTTGCAAAGTATATTTTGCAAATGAGAATAGTCTGAGAGATGGCAAGTTACCTACACATCAAGTGTGATAAAGCCAGGACTCACACCCAGATCTGTCTGAATCCAAAACCTCATGCCTCCCCCCATAACACTACACTGCAGAAAGAAGTGGAAGTTTCAATGGCATGAAAGATTAAGGTGAATATTTTGCCCTGGAAACACATACTCTTGTGATACAAACTGTAGTGGGAAAAAAAACTATAAAACTCTGAGCATATTTATGCAAACATCTTCAAATTAATCCAAGCAACACTATTGTTTATTGCATGGCACATCTTTGTAGAATACTTATGAAAAGGGAAGACAGATCCTTGCTTATCTGTAATGGTCATATTTTCCAGCTTCAATATTTAGCATTAGAAACTTGTTTTATTGGCTTTATTTTGCAGTACTGTATCATTCTTCATGACATCCAGAATGAATAATTAAACAGGTAACTGTGAAACACTACAGAAATTAATTTTAAGAGGACAAATGGGATCAGGGAACACAGCATACACTGCATTTTACTGAAAACACCTTCAGCCATTACACTAAATAATCCATGTCACATCCTCTGGTAATTTCCAGGGTGATTTCCTTTTGCCAGGATGAATTATTTCTGCCACTACTTGGAGTACAACATACTAGGGATATGCGTTAATGGTGAGTTTACTTTTTCAAAACAAGAGGGGAGCAGTTTAAAATTCTAAGGAAATTCCCCCAAATGCCAGCACCTTGCCATGATACTTATTCTAAATAGTAGCAGAGAGTGACCATCAGCTTCTGGCTTCATAGACATCCCTGGTGATAGCTCTCAACTGCCATAGAGCAGAAGCACAGGCAGTAGGGGAGAAACTGTAGGTGATGGAGAGGGGGAAAGAACAGCAGATTGGTCACTTGAGTGGAGGCTATGACAGATACAACACTATGTGTGCCCTGAACCAGTTTCTTTTCCTTGACAGCACTAGGAAGACTACCTTTCCCAGGACACTTTACATCTTGATTGGACCTCATCATTTACTTCTGTGACTGAATGTGGATGAAAGTCATAAATGCTTTCTTCAGGCCTGGCTGTAAAATATTCAAAGTGAACCTCCATTTTCCACTGTCTCTCCCATCTCCCACTCACCACCCACCTGGATTAAGCAGCTGGAAGCAAGAGACTCCAAGATGGTAGTGGAGACACAAGATGCAAGGACCTCAGAGTTCTGAGCCATATCTCAGTAAAGAGCCACCAAGGAGAGCTGCCTGACTGGAAACATCCACATTGGACTTTTCATGAGCAAGAAATAAACATTTACTGGGGTAAGTCACAGAGATTTGGAGGTTGCTTATTCCAACCTGTAGCTGATCTTGTCAAACCACAGCTCTCTGGGACATTTTTTCCAAGGTTGCTGAACCTAATTAAAGTCACACTTAATGTGCCACATTCTTCTCCAAACTCCTTAAGGAATGAAGGTAACAGGGAGGCATCATGCTTCCATACTTGGAAAGTCATTTTAAGAATTGAAAAGGAGTCTCATGCTTCCAGTGACAGCCAAGGTGCTATCATGTATCCTTAAAAAGTGAATTTCTGGACCATTTGGGGTTTGAAGTACTAATTCTATTAAAGTAGTGGCAAAAGGAAGCCCAGATACAGTCAGAAGGCATCCTGAAATGTAAGAATCAAATCAGAAAAAAAATCCCTCAGATGGCCTCAGAAATATAATGAAATGTTGTAAGTGAGCATCTTTCACTAGGCTATTTATCGTTTCTTTTCTGACCCTTGTGCACTTGATATTCTCACTTTCTACACATACATAATCTCAGGCAACATGGAACTAGCTCTTTGTACATACGGTCCCCAGGAAGGCCAAGCTCTGGAACAGTTTTTTGCCCCTTTGGTAAGAATGTTTGAGCCTTGTAGTAGGAATTAACAACTCTCTGTGGTTGGTTCCTTAAATCTGTTGTTCCGCCCAATTTTCTCTGTTCCTTTCTTCATTGCAATTCATAACTTCATGGTCACAATTATGGATATCTCTTCTTTGTCTAAGAACCATTATACCTGATCCACTTTTTTCTCTAACTCTCGGTACTCATGCTCTGATTTCTGCTTGTCTGCCCGCTGATTGTTTCACATATGCTGAAGACTACCAAATACCACTTAAGTTGATACTGACCTCTTTGGCTTATTTCCCCAATGCCAGCAGATTTCTGACTATCCCAATCTTGGCTTCCTCCCACAATTGGTGCTTAGGTTTCCCACGATGAGACTCTTAGAGGGGCTGCATCTAACGTACCAGGTTTGATGTAATGGGGTCTCCATGGAGAAAGAGTAATCCCAGTATTTGCCTACCCTGCAACAGACCTTCCTCATGGTATACACAAAGTCACCTATCTCTTTATTCCATCCACAGCCACTGTTTGTAAAAACCAATGCTCATATAGATCTGGCCCTACTCAAAAATTATCAACACTACATGACTACCATGTATTGAGCACCTCCGATGTTTCAGGGCTGACTTTTGGCTTTGGCAGAATCAGGATGCGCTATATTTTAAATTATACAATATATAGAGAAAAGAATATTTATCGAGTATTTTAAATCTTATGAAAACTCTGAGAATCATTAGTCCCAATTTACAGATGACAAAATCGAGATTCAGAGAGTCTAAGCAACATAACCAGGTTTGCATAGCTACTGAATGAGAACACTGGGGGTTCGATAGTCCAAGAAATGGTGCAAGGTTCACAAAGTCCCTCACCTAGGAAAACAAATAAGGCAAGGCTATGACTTTATTGGTTTCTTCCATTTAAACCTTATGCTTTAGAAGCATTTTTTAATTAGAACATTGGGAGATTGGGATTGACATATATACGCCGATGGGTATGAAACAGATAATTAGTGAGGACCTCCCGTATAGTACGGTGAACTCTACCCAGTGCGCTGTGGTGACCTGGATGGGAGGGAAACCCAAAAGGGAGGAGATATGTGTATACATATGGCTGGTTCAAGTCTCTGTGCACTAGCACAACATTGTAAAGCAACTATACCCCAATAAAAATAAATAAATATTAAAAAAAAACAAATTATTGTGTCGCTGATCACCAATATATCAAAAATCAATCAACATTTTTAATGGCCATAATATTCCTAGTAACCATGTAAAATGGAACTTTAATGTCTTCAAATTAGATCTGTACAAAAATATTTATAATCCAATAGATAACAATATTTGGATATCTTGGAAATATTCTCTAAGTTCTCTCAGAATTTACATTACCCAGGGTTAATTTTAGCATGTTAAAAAAAAAAAAAGAAGCAACTTTGGCAACAAGCAAAATATATCCCACTTCGTAAAAAAAGTCTTTTATTCTCTCATTTAAATTTATGCTTTACGCTTTGTCAAATTTAGAGAGAGATAAAAATAGGATTTAAAAAAACTTTAAGGAGTGAATCAAATTATTTAGAATTAGAAAATTATGAATTTTTAGAAATGAAGGTGAAAAGTCTGAAAGTACAAGAGGAGGCATCCTTGCAAGACCCTGATAAGACTGTGAGGAACAACGGGTAATCATTTCTTTGAAAGATTTTGATGCCTATTTTCCTGGGATTAGGGTAAATATATGAAATTATCCCTCAAAGATTTAGTCTTGAGCTACTTCAGAATTACCATTTCATGAAAATTAATTAAATAATATCAATATTGGATTTTGTATTTTTCAACTCTTTCCCCGCAGTTAAAGTGCTTCTCCGTATGTCAGAATGTGTGTCTGTGTTCTAGAACACATGTGTATGAATGCATATGCCTTTTTCCCTAAGGGTGATTTATTTCATGTATATGTGCAGGGATTTTCTGTTTCTTTTATATTTTCCGAAATAAAATGGCAAAAAAGGAATTTAACGGAAAATGTGATAAATCAGTGACGTATTTACTTTGATTTTAAAGTGTCATGACACAGGGTAACCAGCTTCAGAATTTCTATTTTCTAAAAAAAGATATTTTTGAGTAAAAGCATTTTAAGAAAAGCCTCCGTTCATGATGTATAAATATCCCTACTAAAGCATATTTGATATTTTGCTTTGAATTTTTTTATCAAAAAAAAATGTCTCCCATAAGTAGAAGCAATAATGCATCTTAGCCAACCACAGCACTTAAATCATCTTTTATCTGAGCTAATGGTAAGGATGCTAAGAGGATTCTATTCCAAAGCACAGTGGATCTCAAACATCAAATAAATCTCTGGCTACCCATGAACCGAAAGGAAAGGCCCCTCATGAGCATTTCCTACACACTACAGTGGCTTTTCACAAATAAGTAGACACTCTTAAGCTTAATATTTGAAGGCATGCCTTATTTGGTGTCAAAATTTTTAACTATTTCTTAACAATCGCTGGAAATCCAGCTTCCATCATGCAGCCAGAATTCCACTTTCCTCTCTAGGGTACACTCACAAAGCAAAAGGAAGAGGCAAGTTGATGGGAAAGGACTTTGCCCAGTTATTTTCTTTACTATCCCTAATCTGGAGACATATAGAAGGCAACTGTCTTCAAAATTGCTGTCACCATAGTGTTCCATGCTTTCCTAATTCCTATATTGGACTGCAGCAATCTTTACCGTGGGAGCCAGGTTTGAGGACACACTGGTACAGAACAGAGGCCGCGAAAGCCATTTGAAACAGGAGAGAGTCATGCCATGCCTTGCAAGCTGCACCAGTTACATATTTGCTTCCAAATGAAGTCAAGTTGATGTGTTCTAAAAGGCCTTGTATTACATAAACGCTGCTTTCCTTAGTAACTGGCCATCTCTCTGCAGCTCAGCTGGTATGCAGTCCCTGCATTTTTATTTCAGGATATGAAGGAGCAGTGGGCCTGAACTGTTATTTCCCACCTGTTTCAACCCAAATACTCTTTAGGACTAGTTCATGATCTTTTGTATGAAAAACATGCCCCCTCCACATTGGTGAATATGGCGGTGGATTAAAATACACTATTATTATAGTTTTATGGCCCTAATTAGTTTGAATGTTCAAAACAGGCTTAAGTTATAAACCATGATATTACACTACAGTAAATGGTTCTGTGTGGATGCATCAAATCACTGTTTCCTTAACTGTTCAGAGATCAGCATGAACTTAATGTATGGATGCTTAGATCAAGACAGCAGAGGCTTGGTAAGCAATCGTATGCATCCAAAAGAGCTAAAGTACTTTTCAGAATTAATTTACACAGTTGTAACATAAGAAAATAATGGCAAAATGAAATATATATGTCTCACCTCCTTCAGAATAGCTGTTAATTTCCATCTGGTGTTTCTTATAATTTTTTTCATATCTTTGTTACCGTATGAGAAAATTGTAATATGTTTTGAAAAAGGTGTATATTCTCAGCCAAAAGAATGATTTTAAATTGGATCATTTGTATATGTATAACAACCATCACCTCTGCTGTTATTCTAGAAGAAATTAATACATACAGAAGGCTTGGGTATTCTAACGAAGTCTGTATAAACATGATTCCTGAAATCATATACTATCAAGATTTGCTACCAACTAAGCTGGGTTGTCATCTTTCAAATGACATGAAGTAATGATGAACTGATGGCCATTGTAGCTCCAAGAAAAACAGTTCCCATAAGGGTATCTCTATTTTTAAGAGGATAAATAAGAACAGTAAGGCCTTATTGATTTCTTATCCATGCAAAGATAACTGAGAGGCCAGGTGGTCCCACTTAGAGTGGTTCCACCGTATTACAGAACAACTTTTATTTTTTAAAGAAACACTGTGCCATATTGCAAATAGAGACACAAAGAAGAACTACAGTTCCAATTAGGACAAAATCAGCCACTCCAGGCAATAAAACAACAGGAGGCATCACAATATCGATACCTGAGAAATACTGCCACTTGTTATCTAACCATATCGCTCACTCAAAACATTACCCAGGAGAATCGGAGCCAGTCTAAACACTTCAGAAACCATCCAGAGCCGTATGGCACACTATTCTTTCAGACCTCAGGAGTAAAAGTTAGCCAGAGCCTCCTGACATACTAAAATGATTTATTATCACAGAGCTGAACTAATGCGTTGTGCTTTAGAACTCTCCTGGCAGTCCAGGGGAGAGGCTGCCTTTATTACCTACAGTGCATAATGCCTGCTGAAGAGCTTGTATTATTCATAAGACTGCCTTTTTTGTGCCATCATAATGCTGATAAATTATGAAAAAATGCATATTTTATTTCAATTTATAACATATTGTTGTATACATATCAATACATCACATTACAGCAGGCGGAGGGAGTATTATTGCTGACAGCTGCTGACATGCTTCAATAAAGCCCAAACAAAGGGGCTTCACCAATAATCCAGAGTCACAATGTGCATTCCAAATAAAACGCCACTTCTAAAAAAAAAAAAAAAGCCACTTCTTTCTCTCACAATATTTAGAGGGGATTTGCAGAAATGTCAGTGCTACATAAGGGAGAAATTTGGCAAAAGCCCTGAGAGGTATTTGTAATTTTCTACCCAAATTCACTGCGGTTGGGGGCGGGGAGGGGGTCTTCTATGTTAAACAGTAAGACTTCTGTGGGAAATGCAGGTCCTCAAGTAAAAAACAGAAAGTCTACCTTATGAAGAAGAGTTCCTATCAGAGTTTGCTATTATTTTACTTGGTTTCTTTATCTTTCTTTCCTTGCTTCAAATGGTAAAGTGCCTAATTCTAAAACACATTTTGAGGAGGTTCTTAAAAAAGACTAGAGGGGCTTCCCCGGGGCTTCCCCGGTGGCGCAGTGGGTGAGAGTCCGCCTGCCAATGCAGGGGACGCGGGTTCATGCCCCGGTCCGGGAAGATCCCACATGCCGCGGAGCGGCTGGGCCCGTGAGCCACGACTATTGAGCTTTCGCTTCTGGAGCCTGTGCTCCGCAACAAGAGAGGCCGCGATAATGAGAGACCCGCACACCGCGATGAAGAGTGGCCCCCGCTTGCCGCAACTAGAGAAAGCCCTCGCACAGAAACGAAGACCCAACACAGCCATAATTAAATAAATAAATAAATAAAAATTAAAAAAAAAAAAAAAAAGACTAGAGATTTTCCAACAACTCAGACTTCCTTAGCAGTTTTCAAGTTTTCAAGGTTTTTTTCATAATAGTTAGACTGCATAGCCAAATGGTATTTGGATCTTTGCAAATAAGTTTAGTAATTTCCTTTTTTGTTCCATGTATGAAGAAATAATTTAAATGTAATGAATAAAAGCTAATTTGGGGTAACTGATACTTTCAATAAGGGCAAGTTACTTTTACACAGCAAGCATTCAACTGATACAGTTTTGAGCTGAAAATGATTTTAGAGCTCATCAGTTTAGTTCATTTTACAAATTAGAAATCTGAAGTCATAAGTCAAGTGATCTTCTCTGGGTTATGCCTCTAGCAGAGCTAAGATTAGAACACAGGTTTGTCTCCTTCTAATTTAGTCTTTCTATTATTCCAAGTGGCCTTACTGGAGTTTAAAATGCTATTTTATATATAATATTATTAAATGATTTAAATAATGTTTGAATACAATTATCTATTTCTACATATCACAACATCAAACTATGTTGCTGCCTGGGGTCTTCTGCAGAGGCTAGCTAGACTGAGACTACAAAAGCTACCTTAGATGTGTTTTTACGTCTGAGAAACATTTTACTGATTGAAAAAGTAAAAACAAATGCATCATTTCCAGACCTAGATGACATAAAGACCACAGAGAGTAGGTATAAAACATTAAATGATTAATATGGAACAATGTGCCATATATTTTAAAAAGTAAATTGTCAGACTTCCCTGGTGGTCCAGTGGTAAAGAACCTGCCTTCCAATGCAGAGGACGCGGGTTCGATCACTGGTCAGGGAACTAAGATTCTCACATGCCCGCAGGGCAACTGAGCCTGCGCACCACAACTGCTGAGCTCAGGCGCCTCAACTAGAGAGCCCCTGTGCCGCAAACTACAGAGCCCACACGCTCTGAAACCTGTGCCACTGCTACAGAGCCCACGCAGCCTGGAGCCTGCGTGCCACAGCTAGAGAAGAGAAAACCTGCACGTTGCAACTAGAGAGAAGCCGTGTGCCGCAACGAAGAGCCTGCATGCCTCAAGGAAGATCTCGCGTGCCACGACTAAGACCCGATGCAGCCAAAAATAAAATAAAAATAAATAATAAATCTTTTTTGAAAAAGGAAATTGTCATTGTTTTGTGTATATGGGGCATCTCATCATATATCATCAGACTCATTTACCATGAAATCCTAAACTGCTGCAATGAAATCGGCGCTCTCACAGTGCTCTCTCACTGCCCTGTGGGTCTTCTGCAAACAACAGCAATGCCCCAAAACAGACTTCTACTGGATGCCCAAACATTTACACAGACGCATGAGCACACCCAGCCAGCCACTCGCCTCCAAGAACAGAGAACCAGAAGCTGTTTAAACAGAGCCTGCCTTCATTTAATGAAATGGAATCGTAGAACAGCTACTGTACATTATAGAACTTAGAATTTGTGCCCAGTTTATCATCAAACAGGTCAGGGACAAGCTGGGGAAAGTTTTGGAAAAAAAAGAGTTCCTAAGGGGGTTGGAGTGGGGCAAGGCAGTTCTCCCACAGCTGCTGAATTTTACAGTGAGCTCCCAGCAAACAAAACATTACCTGTAAAGGAGAACTGGGCCTTCTGAGTTATCAAATGCCTTATTTAGTATCTACCTTAGGACCTAAGTCAGATTTTATGTTTCTGTTTTCTACCAAATAGGATGCTTAGCCCTGCACAGTGATAGAGGAAATCTTCAAATTTTTAAAAATCTTTGTATGTTCCTTGCAGGTGCCCTTTTATGAGTCATTATAATCTCTTTATAGTCTCTCCTCAACACTATTAGATGATCTTCAACTCTGTTTCTTTGTTTCAACAAATCTTTTTCTTCCATCAAAAGCATCAGTGTTCACATATCATGGTAATATGTTTGATTTCCACATTTTCAGTTTTAAAAATTCACCTTTCACACAGACTGGACCCTGGTTCAGTTATATTCTCACCTGAGGATATTAGGACTTAAGAAAAAATATTACAAGCTTTCTCTAGAGAAATCCAAATAGAAACTAATTAATTCAATAATAGTTGCTCCTACCTATTACTGGGAATTAGCCCTTATCTTTAACCACCACAGCCATCATTTGTTACACAATGAAGATTTGTTGCTTCTCATTTAGGTTCATAAATTGCGCCAAGGTGTTTTAGCTTTTTAGGCTTAATAACTGCCTACTTTGTATGAATAAAATCAAAGCTAAGATAACTAGACAACACTTTGACAGTTTTATTTCTTTTTTTATTGTTTGATTTGTCATTCGTAAGTAATTTTGAGCTAAAGGAAACCTTAAAAGTTTCTTTAGTTCAACATTCTTATTTTATGTCAAGAATGTTTGATTTGCTTAAAGTGTGACAAGAAAAGAGGTTCAAACTTTATCAACCCAAACACTTGAAAAACAGTGTGCACCCAAACACTGCAGGAGACTGATTTCTCCCCTTTAAATTCACTAAACAAAAATCCTAGCACATCACTATTTTCACATTTGCACTGCCATATTTTTCATGTCCCAGAAATCCTCCAGAGTTACCAGTATGACAGGATATTTAAATGGGACCTGTTCTCCATTTTTGGCTGAAGGCCCAACAGCTGAGATAAGAGCCATTATCCCCATAACCCAAGTGAATGCTAGATCACCAGGCAGGACTGGCAAAAATGATTTCCAACAACAAATACTGAGACCCTTAATTCAATCCATACTTTAAAGATATTTAGAAATTAGAAAAGCCAGGAAATGGGATGCTTTGGGATAGAATTTCTTAGGCACTGCAGTGCCTCCCCCGTTCCCTCACTTCTAGCTGAGTAAAAGGAGTCTTAAGGGAACCACAGTGGAGAAGGTTTAACTTTGAGTAAAGTGGGGAGTTTTGATTATTAAGAGACCATTTTTGTAATTAGAAGTGCAGAAGCTGTGGGACTGCTTTGACATTTCCTGGAAATAACTGGCCCACCTAGCAGTTTTAAGGACAGCAGAAGGAAAAATACTGCTTTCTATTGCATTCTATTGAGTTCTGCTCTTTCAATGTAATCGTTACACAAAGTAACCTTTTGTAAAGTCAATAAACCTGTTCATTTAACAGACTGCTATGATTAACTAATGCCTGTACATTAACCCAGCTCAACAATTAACCTTCTGCACAAAAGAAATTAAAAAGTCTCCTTGCATTTAGTGAAAAACATCATCCTGGATAGAAAGATGACAACTTTTCTTTTCACTGCATCTTGTGCCTATTTTTTCTTCCATGGCTTTTGAATATCCCATAAGACTCAGTTTGCAGGATGTATTCATTCATGGCCTTATTAAAGCCTCCACTCCATTCAGTCCTATTACCCTTACAGGTCATGCATATATCAAAGGGTAAAAATTATTTTAACTTTGTGTACAGCCAGGGAAAGGGAGGAAAAGAATCACCCAAGTGTCTATGCAAACATACTGAGTGCCAAAGGTCTTGCTGACTTATGGCCACGGCTTTTACATCTAAGAGAGCCATTAACATAATTGGCTTTTGGATCAGATGGAGGCCATTAGCCTTAAATTCTTTGCTGAGGACTAAAATGTCTAACTAATATCCCTTTTATTCTACATTACCTTTCACTTGCTCACATAAATTATCTTCCTCTCTCTCAGACATAAGAAAAATTCATTTTTATCCATATGTGTGTGAATTCCATCCATAGTCACTAATCTGCCAAAGAGAAATTGATTTCTTATAACAAACATTGCTTTCCCTACACACCTAAGAGCAGCGGAGTATCCTCCGTCGTTGCAACCAGAGCCACTCCCCAACCTTATTTCAGCTGGAGGTTACACTTTCATTCCAGCAGTAACTAGATTAGCTTCGGCACAGCTGGAGATCACTGATGAGTCCACTTGTTCTAGTCTACTGAGTCGATCATCCACACACCTGGACCAGGTGAGAAATCACCACAGTGAGCATAAGGTGAAGAAGAGACTGGGACAAGAAGTCTCACCATCTGTTTGTGGACATCACACCCGACTGTGAATAAGCACCTGAGTTCACAACGTTCAGCCTCCAAGCTGCCTCTCCCCTTAGTGGGGAATTTACCACCACGGTCCTCTCTCTGAGCTAAAGTATCCACCCACCTCTCAACGCCCATTTCAGCAACAGCCCTGTATCTCCAGGCAGTAAGATTTTATATTTTGTCATTACAATTTAACGAAAACCCTATGAAAAAAGCAAAGGCTTCATTTGATGGGAAGTAGAGTTTTAGGTCCAAATTCAGATGCTTGGGTACTCTGCCATCTGCTGGCTTACATACAGAATGTTTAAAATTCTTGGGCACTCTCATTACAGGATTTTTCAGACTTTTGCATTGTTCAGCTGGACTTATGAAGCTGAATTTTTTTTAATTGCAAGTTAAAAGAAATACTCAATTCATTGCTAGAAATGAATATTTTAAATAAGTTTTTATTTTCAAATAGATTTAGATTTAGAGAAAACTTGTAAATATAGTACGAAGATTTCCCACACGCCCATGCCCAGTTTCCCCCACTGTTAACATCCTACATTAATTGGTGTGATACATTTGTCACACTACCTAACAGTATTGGTACATTATTATTAACTAAAGTAGAAATGGATCTTTAAAAATAGCAAATGCTGCTGACTGTGGTTATCCAGACAGACGCAGGGTACCAACCACAGATGGGTAATAAGAGTAGCTACCACTCCTGCCTGGCACTGTGCTAACTGCTTTACATACATTATCCCATGTCATTCTCATAGCAACGTACAAAATAGCTATTACTATCCTGTTATCTCCCTTTTTTTAATCAGGAAAGTAAAGCTGGTGGTGATGTTAGCCCTAACATTGTAACACTTGACCATGGGCAAATTTTATTCATAGAACTTTTTATAAATTTATTGCAAGGCTTTAAATCAATGAATACATGGGAAACATTTAGAAGAGTCTATAGCACATATTAAGTATAACATGATCCCCAGGTCTATCTGAGAACAGACTCTACTCTTTAAGCCACTATAATATACTAAGGAGAGTTCTTAAAACACTGTAGAACTGCCTACTTGGCTTTCCCTTTGTATAAACTATTTTCTCTTACGGTTTCTACTCTCTTACTCTCTTGCAGTAGGTCTGTGTTTCTCTCTCTCTTTTTTTCATTATCATTCCTCCTTCCCCCCTGATATTTTAATAGCACAGGTATACAGATGTACACATCTGTTTATATATCATGATCCTTTGGAGGGCCACGAACCATTGTAACATCTGTTTTTTATGTTTTTTTTTTTGGTTTTTTGTCCTCCAAGAACCAATTTTGCTCCTTTGGGACTGATAATCATCCCCACTGAGAATATTTTAGGCCTATCACACCATTCACTCTCTTAATAACTATGAAATCACTGCTGGTCAACTACATTTACCAAGATAGAGATATAAAATCTGGAGCTTCCCGTGACTCTAACCTAAACTTTACCCAACTCTGAAACCCACAGTGCTCTCAGCGTTCCCTACTCTCACATCCCTCAGAATCCCCTTTATTCTTTACATCAAGCCTTACCTTTTCCCTAAATGATTTCCTGAGGATAAATTATGCTCCATTTTTTTTTCTACAAAACCCCCTTTACACATATCACTGTGACCCTGATAGTCAGACATTTAAAAACTCTCTTTTGTGATCAATCATATCTGAGTTTGAATCCTCTCTCCTTTACTTACTATATATCCATAGCCTTGTATAAAATAAAATAATATCTCAGGTTCTGTTTTTTTTAATGTCCACAACACGCCCTTTATCAGAGGAGATAAATAACATAGACTCTAGCGTAGACCCTAGCATGCACTGCGTAAGGATGTGTACCAGAGGGGATCTGTTTCCTCTTCCCTTCTGTGTCACTCCATGAGCTTGCTTTTTCCAGTTTTTTTAAAAATTATTATTAATTTATTTATTTATGGCTGTGCTGGGTCTTAGTTTCTGTGCGAGGGCTTTCTCCAGTTGTGGCAAGCGGGGGCCACTCTTCATCGCGGTGCGCGGGCCTCTCACTATCGCGGCCTCTCTTGTTGCGGAGCACAGGCTCCAGACGCACAGGCTCAGTAATTGTGGCTCACGGGCCCAGTTGCTCTGCGGCATGTGGGATCTTCCTGGACCAGGGCTCGAACCCGTGTCCCCTGCATTGGCAGGCAGACTCCTAACCGCTGCGCCACCAGGGAAGCCCTCCAGTTTTATTGTTCAGTCTACTGCACAGCTTATGCCAATGACTTGACCATTAAGCCATTTTATGGGAAAGAACTGAATGTTTGAACTGTTGGCGATGAAAACTAAAGAATGTTGGAACTTACATTCTAGTGGAAGAATTTCCAGTCAACTACTAAATATACAACATATCAAGTGGTGATAAGTACAGTGAAGAAAAATAAAGGAGGTGCAGATTTATGATCAAGGGAGAATGCTAATTTCTTTAAGGTGATCAGACAGGGCCTATGGGAAATGTGGACTTTTTTTATCAGAGACTTGAATAAAATGAGGAAATGAGACACACAGTTCTCAGGGATAACTGTCAGTAAGCACATCACTCTCCCTTTCAGAGTTGCCTCAAAAGTCTGTTTGATCCTATGTCAATCAAGGTCCTCAAGCTTAGTCATGAATTCAGATGTTGAGCATCTTAGTCTAAAGCACAGATCATTTGGCATCCAAGCTCCATGGATACTTCAGCTCTCCAGGCTGACGCCGACCCATTCATTAGCCTCTAGTTACAAATCTACTTAATTGTACTGTCAGCCAATATTTTTCTGTCTATAATAACCCAGGGAGAGATTTTGCAAATATTTGGCTGATTTCAGAGTATTTTGTCTACCATATTTCCCTGGTGGCCAGTCAATCTAGTGATTTAATAAAAAGGAAAGGAAATTCATCTTCAGTTGTCTTCAGATATTTATAGGGCTATATGGCTCCAGCAGGCAGAACTCAGGCCAGGGAATTCTGGCTGCAGGGGGACAGTTTTGGAATCATATAAGGAAGCATTTTCTAACGGAGACATCTGAAGAAGCAACAGGCTGCCTGGAGAAATCTGTGCTCCATCACTGACTCAGGTGCTTGAATGAGGTCCAGGGAGCCAACAGGCAGAGATGATGTGGATGTCATATAGACTTCAGGTGGTGGTTAAAAAAATGATCTCTAATGTCCCGAAAAACTATGGTACTATACAGTTGACCCTTGAACAACACGGGTTTGAACTGTGCACTGACAGTTATAAGAGAATTTTTTTTAATAGTTAATACTACGGTACTACACAATCCATGGTTGGTTGAATCCGTGGATGTGAAACCTCAGATCCAGAGGAATCTCAGATTTGGAGGGCTGACTGTAGATTATACATGAATTTTCGACCGTGTGGAGGGTCAGCATCTCTAACTCCCGAACTGTTCAAGGGTCAACTATATTTTCTTCCAAAGTGTTCTCTAATTCAGACCTTTTACTAATTCAAAGCAATCTTTATTTCTTTCTAGTTTCAACTACAAAGTATTCACAAACACAGAAACAACCTCAACACTTAAAAGGTTTTCCATTTATAGATATCAGATCTACATATTTTAATTCAAATTGCACTTTGATACCACGTCAATTTAATGTTTAATGGATTGATTATTTTAAATAATATTTGACATTAAGGAAGTATAAAGTCAATAATTTTAACTATGCAATACACAGAGCAGTTATTAATAAAAAATATTCTGTGAAAGAATAAAACCAATTTTTCCTAAAGGAAAACACCAGCTTTACCCATACTCATTAGGATGACCTACTTTTTGACATGTGGTTACAATTTATTCTACCACTTACTGGTGATGTAGTTATCCCAGTTCACAATGAGAAAAAAAAATAATGTACTCACTTAAAAGGTTATATGAACTTAAATGCCATTCTCACGTAGAAGAAGGCAAGATCCCTTTTATGACAAAGGAGAGGAAAAGCAAAGAGAACCCTGTATTTCTATGGCTGCTGACCAAGCTTTGCCTTCATGGACTTACACTTTAGGTCTAGATGCATTAAGAAAAATGATAAATGATAATGCAATGACATTAGGAATAATTGCTGAACTAGTTTTTTGGCATCTGCTGCAGTGAAGGTAAATTTAATGATAAATTGCATGCAATTTCATGGTTTTTCACTGCAATTAGACATGTCTTAAGATTAGCCAGATTTTTGTTGGTGGAACTGACAAAATATTTTATCAATTACAAATATGCTTTTATATTCAGTCTTTTTTTTTAGGTATTCCAAAAAGTCCTAAAATGACTACTTCTGGTTCAACATAGTTTTTCTTCAGTGAAATACCTCATGCATTTGTTTCTGCATCACTTTTAGAATAATTCTAAACTCTGAAGCTTCTTACTAATATCATCCCTTATCATTTCCTCCATCTCTGCCTCATGCCCCATGTTTAATTTGTAGTTAAGACTACTTGTAGTTTTCTATCAAGCCGCGTATTTCCTTCTTCTCTGTTTTGAATTCACTATTTCTTCTTCTCATAATACCCCTTCCTTCTTGATATGTCAGGGGAACTGCATTTTCAGGGTTTAGCTATAGTGTCTTTCATGACTCACCCCCCCTTCAGGTTTGATCATTGTTCCTCTTGTTAGCACTCTGTCTTAAGCATACTTTCATTACTGTACTTATCACACTGGACTACAACGCATTTTCCTTACATGAATGTTTCCTCTCTAGATTAAGATACTTTGAAAGCAGAAACTGAATCTCTTTGATATTTCTATCTGCAGTACCTAACGCATTCCCTCATAAAATACATACTTTTGCATGAATAAAATTAATCCAATGGACACTCAGCACTTCAATTTTTCATGCCAATTATTATATAAATTTAACACGAAAGACCACTTACTACTAAGCCAGATGAGTTTAAGCAAGATGCCAAGAAAGCGAGGCTTTCAGGGACTCCCAAGACTATAGTTCTCACTGGTTGCAGAAGTTATTTCCTCCTACATGCTTTGATTAGTAGGACTTTAACGTAACTTCTGGAAATTGAGATTAACACTGAACAGCACCTATTTTGCTGTTCCCTCACATGTATAACAATTTAACTAATTCTTACCATGTCTACTCCAGAGGCCTTCAAGAGAAAATTTGACTGCCACAAAGGAGAATAAAAACAAAGTATTTCCTAAGTAAACATTATATGTTATGATAAAAGATAGAGACTTAATCCAAATACGACAAATATTTTTAAACTTTCCAAACAGTGATGAAGTTTGTAAAAATTCAAACTGGCACATGTGCTTTAAAAGCATATCAATTTTTTTAACCAGAAGAGTGGGTTACATTTTATTGAACTCTGTAGTGCTTTCACCTTTTGTGGAGATGGGAATAACCACGGGTATAGGTATCTGTTTGGTGAGGCAATTAGATCCATGGCCCTTTAAAACGAGTTTAAGTAGTTGTAAAGATTTAATACTCATTTAATACAATGAATGAGCCATTACAGTTACGATGCTTTAAAATTAATATGTCATTCAGGTCACTATTAGAATCGATACATATGGTCTGTGAATTACACATTATATGTCTGCCGCTTAGGAATATTTTATGTGAAGATTCAGACTGGCAAGTTGCAATTAGATCGTCAAAGAAAACAAAGTACTTTCACCAGGTTATTTTAGGTCTGTTCATATACCATTGGCACTTTGGCTTTAAAAGGGGCTGTTTATTACAAATTTTGTGTTTCGAAAGTTAATATTGGTAGAGAAAAAAAGAAGCAAATAATTCACTGAATGGACATTTTAAAATCATTAATTTTTATTGTTTACGTGAGTTAAGACAACAAATTTAAATGTCTACTTAATACTCTCTTTCATACCAAAAAATTATGGACTCATTAAACAGTAGAGAAAAAAACTGCTTCTTGGAGACTTTCTATATAATAGAGGCTTACGTAGATACAGAAATTTTTAATTTTGATTTAAATTTTGGTGCTTATGCCATAAGATATTTTATGAGATCAAAACAATGAAAACAGGCTGGGCTCATGTGTTTTATTTCCATATTTCAGATATTCCCTAATGATAACCACAAGGTTCTCTGAGGGGTATGTATTTGTTTTCAATGCACTTGTAATAGAATGAAGGGAAGCTTTAGCTTACTAACATGCTGTATTTCTAATAATTCTTTGCATCCACTTGCAAATGTGAATTGTCACCCCTGATTTATGTTCATTAATCAAAATGGCAAATGCACGTGGAGTGCAGAACCAGGGTCCAGACTGTTGTCTGAAAATGTGATCAATCATCGCTGACTGGCATTTTGAGCTAAACTATAAAGAATGTGGAAAAACAGATGCTTGCTGAGAATAAGGGAAAGGAAGTTAAGGCCAAGAGGCTAGCATTTTAATTGGCAAGATGCAAAATATTTAAAACAGAATAGGCTGAAAAATCTGAGTTTGGGAAGAAGAGAAAACAAGTATGCCAAACACAAAGAAGACTGACTTAAAAATAAACATATTTATGTGAAAGATATCTTTAAAACAATGTCATGGATACTGAAAAATGCTACCTGCAGTTGTGATTTAATAAGGCCATGAAAATGGAACTTGACCCATATTTTTTGTACACAAGGGAAAGTAGCTAAGTATAATGAGATTCAGCTATTCACAAAACAATCAACTTTGAAGATATTTAATGTATCCTGTCTCTACTTTCTGTTTGTTGGGGAAGGAGGGAGTGGATTTATTATGTCATTTTTTTAATAAAAAAATCTCTAAATATAGTTACTCAAGAACAAATAACTGTATTATTTTAATCTGATGAGATGAGACTATGTCTTATATCTTGAAGTATAAATAATATAAAACACAAGAGGAAAAATAATATAAAAGCAAATTCTGTAAGTCACATAGAATTATTTATAGTACTGGGAAACTACATGTGATGCTTTAAAGGCTTTATATTTCAGATTTCTAAAATGATAATAATTTCAACCTGAAATAATAAACACAGTTTGACCTTTTAATGATCAATTTTACTATACATATTGTTTTTAAATACAGAGTTGTCTCTAAATCTAAAGAAAAATATGAGACACATTTTAGGAAAGAGCCCTTCTCATTAAAAATATTACTTCCCCACTGCACATACTGAGTTTTTATACCCTCGTTATGGTATGCACACAACAAATATTTTGAGATTTCTTAATCTGAATTTGCACTTCTTGCAATGCATTTCTTGCAATTGCATTTCTTGCAATGAGATTCACATTTATTCTATACTATTAGGATCTAAAATATCAAGAAGTAGTTAGCACAGGAGTGAATGAATTTATTATGAAGTGAACTGATTAGTTTGGAATGATGAATCCTTAAACTGCAATGATGGCAAGATGGAAGCAAATGAAAAGATTCCAATCTCATATCTTTACTGAAAACAAGCCATGACTTTGAGAAAGTCAAAAACTCTAGGACGTAATTCCTTTGAAAAAAATTAAAGAGATAAGCCTTTTGTTAGGCAAACGATTTAAGTATTTTTGTGACTTAGTTCTCCTTGCCATTAGAGAATTAGATTATCTCAACAACTCATTTAGCTGGAAAATTTATTG
Organism: Balaenoptera physalus; assembly: GCF_965194825.1. NCBI lineage: Eukaryota > Metazoa > Chordata > Mammalia > Artiodactyla > Balaenopteridae > Balaenoptera > Balaenoptera physalus. Next base: position 72,604,864 of record NC_138892.1, read on the forward strand.
AGTCTAAATTTTTATAAATTGCTTAAATTATGGCCAGGTTATATGCATTGAAAATTTAATTCTAAACAAACACATACTCATGCATACAAACAATAGTTACAATCAAAAAATCAACCTGGATAATAGCAATATTAACTGAACAGTAGCTTAGGTGCTGTTACATCTATGAGCTCATTTAATTTATAACAATCTTGGGGATGGGGAAATAATTACTACTACTTTGGAGATGAATAACTGACTCACCCATATCTATTAAATGGACAAAACCTGAAACATGAATTTATCCAGGTTTGTGTGATGCCTAACTCTTTCCACTCTCCAACAATGCCCCATGAGAAGTTATTCAAAAAACCCCAGAGAGAGATGGGGCAGAGGTGGGGGCAAGGGAGGAGAAAAACAGAGGCTTTTTATCTTCTATGAGGCATTTAATTAACTTTCTAGAAATTTTATAGCAATATTGTGTGTGTGCGTGTGTGTGTGTGTGTGTGTGTGTATCAGCATGCTTATCATGGTTCAAAATCTAGTGTTAACCGATGTTTTCTCCAAGGACAACCCCTGGGTCTATGCATAACAAGTCTTTATTATTACACCCTTAATCTTCCTATCTTGTGCTTGATTTAAAGTTTGACTTTGCATCTTTCTTTGCAGTCATCAGACAGCAGTCTGATGCAAACAGCCTTTGGTTCCTAAAAAATTTCGACATACAGCATATGAAGCCCTGAACTCTGGCACACTGTGAGACCACATGAAGGAAGTGACACTGGCCTGACACGATGTTTGTTTTGTTAATACTAAGACTCTCAAATGGCTAAAATAAATGGAAAATGCACTTTTTAGAAAAAGTCTATTTTGAATAATTTGTTTAATTTAGATCAGAGATGTTTTCTCTCCCTCTCTCTCTTTTCTTCTTCTCTTTGCAAAAAGATTTTCATAAAACCAATCAGTCCTCTGTAATTGAGAATGCATCAGAAGCCGTGTAATGCACACTCTGGTAATAAAAGTTCTGCTGGAATCAATTATGCTGGGCTGCAAGAAGCTATCTGCTTCCTGTACGATGCATAACATCCGGCTTAAATAGTATCAACATTAATAAGCTGCTCTTAAGTTTCTATATAGCTTTCTCTGGGGAGAATTTGTTACTGTCAGTCAGCTGTCAAATGCTTATAGTATGATTAATGAATCATATTTAGATGATTGACAGTGAAAGTCTACTTTATAGAACGTGTCAATCATTTTTATAGTTGCTCTCCATTTTTGTGGACACCAGCAATACTGTTCTTAGCTTTGGAACCATTATATCCCCAACTCTGTATGCTGTAGGCCACTAGCTACACAGAGACCTGGAGAAGATTTTATTCCATTTCTTTTTATGTTGCTCTAGGCTAAACCCAAATATTCTTGTTTGTCCTCTCCAAGCTCAAGGCAAGCAGCTAGGCGAAGCAGACAATACATTTTAAATGAAAAATTAATGACCGAGGGTTCCTGTACTGAATTGTATTATCCAGTTGATAATTTATAAGGCAGAGTACAAAGTGGAATGCCTAAGTTTCAATCATGCAGTTTTCCATGTTTTTACCCCTCAGTGATTCGTTTATCATGTTCCTCTTATGTGCACTCCTCCAATTTAATTTGGATTTTTAAAAATAACCCAATCTCTTCAAATAAAGGATGGCTCCATTAAAATATTAACATTTCTTAAAAGATGATTTTTGACTCCAAAATTCTTCACACTATCTTGGAAAAGAATGATGTGTTTAACTGTAAACCACAATGTGATTTCCTAATGTGGTGGTTATCTTTAAGTTACTAAATCTTATTTACAATAAAGTTTAATAAGCAGCTATTTTTCAGGGAAAAAAAAAAATCAAAGTTTTTCAAACCTAGAAATAATTAAAGACCACAAGTAACAAGACCAGAATAGGGAGTCAATCACTGCTAACTGATATTTTTTCTTTTACCTTTAAAATTTTTTCTTTTACCTTTTTCTTTTATCCTTTAAAATCTATATGGTTTGGCCAAGGAAATCATGCAGAAAGCAAAATGATGCCATCTCTGCTCTTTTGCTTCCTCTGCTGTTTCAGTGAATCCAGAGATATGTAAGAACAGTGCAACTATCTTATTGGCCATGCAAGGCAACACATGTGAAAAGACTGAATTTTTGTGCAAGGTCTGGCCTCACTTGGTAGCTGTTTGACTTTTGGAAATTGGCTTAACTTCCCCCAAAGTCTCCTCATCTGTAAAGCTGATACAATACTACTTGGGCTCAAGGATGTTTGGGGATTTAAATAAAATAACATATGTTAATGACCTGATATGGTGCCTAGCACATAACTGGAGCTAATTTTTTAAATTCCTTTTTTGTATCTACCATAGAACCTAGCAGAGTAAGAACATATGCATAGTATACATAATGTCACTTAACAAATATTTGTTAAATTTAATTTAACAGGGTGGGATAGGGAGGGTGGGAGGGAGACGCAAGAGGGAGGAGATATGGAGATATATGTATATGTATAGCTTGATTCACTTTGTTATAAAGCAGAAACTAACACACCATTGTAAAGCAAGTATACTCCAATAAAGATGTTAAAAATAAATAAATAAAATAAACTGCAAGGATATATTGTACAACACAGGGAATATGGCCAATATTTTATAATAACTATAAATGGAGTATAAGCTTTAAAAATTGTGAATCATTATATTGCACACATGTAACATATTTTGTACATCAACTATATTTCAATAAAAAAAATTAAAAAGAAAAAAAAATTAATTTAACAAAGTCAGAGGAGTGGAGAGTAAAGGTCTCTAGCTTCCCCCAGCTCACCATGGTAACTGGCTACTTTGTGTAGGCTTCTTTTTCTATGTTGAAAGGGATTGACAGAATAACTTTCTTAGCCATCTCTTTTCCTTCCCTTTGCCTCAACTCCAATTTTTATCAGCAGCACGTAGAAAGGACATTCCTAATTTCTGACTCAATGGGAAACCCTGGTTCCCTTTCCTCTTTCTTCCATTCCATATCCTTACCTTTGCCTTTTTTTCTCTTTCTTCCTCCAAATACAGGAATGGCATCAAGGTTTCAAATAACATGCCTGTTCCAGCCGGTTGGTAATGGCTGTCTGGAGACGGATTCTGATCAAGTTCAGTAGGAATGATCAATTAGCAATATTTGCTAAAGGCACAGGAGGGGGCGAATAAATTATGTGTGCCAAGTACTTGTCATCTCTATCTGAATCCTACTACAGCTATCTTTCTGCTTCATTATATGCTGAAAGTCATAAGCAGTTTTTACATTATCTACTTAAGATGACAGCCAGAGGCTAGATAGCTTTGTCTCAGAGAGTTCATAGACCAGCACTGAATTATTTTTAATTAACAGCTTGTCTGGCACCTCAGCTGAAGAATGCCTTGAGCCAACAATGCTTTAATGCATGGAGATGTCAGGCTGGTTGTCTAAATGTACGGATGGACAGATGGATGGACAAACTAACAGATATTTGACAACACAATAAAAAATTTTGTGACCATATTCAAAAGAACACAGCTGTATGGTATTATATTAAAAACTATTCATAAACTACTGATACATTATTATTAAAATATGACATCGTTTATTAATGATACAAGATTTGAATACTTTCCTTAAAACTGTTTTACTATTTTTGATCAAGGAGCTTTTCTTTTCCAACAAATAAGCACATTTTTAGATATTTACTCAGGTAACACTGATGAAAAGACCTGATCAGCCTAAGGTGATGGATGAACTGATCTAGAAAGCTGAAATGTCACAAGGTCCACCCACTACCTACAATTCTATTTTCACCAGTGTTGGTCTTTGCAAGATTCTTCTCTGACTCATAACTTCCATATATGAACATACATGCCAATAAAATAATTTTAAATGGTACAAGGATGAATATTTGTCCTTTTCCTAAGATTGATGAGAAGGCTGGAGGGGACTTTTTTCTCCTTGGATTTCAGGCTAGTAGCCTGATTGCTGTGGATTCATACACAGCAAGGTGATGGAGGCACGCAGATTTATATAATTTGCTGGGCCTTGGACCATGTAGAGAACAAAGGAGTACTAGGTGAGCCACAGGCCCTTCCCCATTCAGGGACTTCTCCACTTCGGGCACAGAATGAGTATTGGCAATGGGTAGAGTGAAACGGAAGCTGTGTAATTTCAGTCTTGAAATACCTATTCCTGAGATGGGCATCTCACCTGGGTCAAATAGTAGCCTGAGATCTAGCTTCCTGCTTCACACCTGCTTCCCACGGCTCGCAGGTCCTGTGTCTGTAATTAAAAATGTAAATTGCAATCTGGCCCATTATATCCAGCTAGGTGCACAAGTGACATGGGATTCTCAGTTCCATTTAATATCAACACAAAGGAAAAAAAAGAATTATCTTGTTCTCTGGTATTTATGGCATATCATTTTGGTTTTCAATTTATGCTAATGGCATCCTTTACAATACATTGATTTAAGTTTAAAAAGTGGTTCAATGAAGTAAACAGTACAAGAGGTACATGGATACGGCTAAAAGTTTGAGGGGCACTGGTCTAGTCCAAGTCCCAAAAACAGTCTAATTGATTACTTAATTACCATCCCCCTTCATCAAGTTCAGACCGGCACCAGCCTTTATACGAAAGGGCTGTCTGTGTCACTCAGATGCTCACCCTTGGCTCAGTCATCAACTACCCCTATGCCGAGAAGAATCCAGAACTGATTCATTACAGTTTCAGAAGAAAGCAAAAGTCCTAACATAGTTCTTTAATTAATGCCTAGTGTTTTCTTTAAATGTCCCTTTTTTTTTTTTTTTTTGGTGCAATACACTTTAATCAATAGGATTTAAGACAGGATTTGAGACAGGTCCCTGCTGTGCTCTGGTGTCACATAGAACAGTTTTTTAAAGTAAAATCAAATTCATGGCATACTCATAATTATATTTCAATTAATTAAAACAAAGATATATTAAATTATATAATTATTTGGTTACATGAGTTAAGACTGTATTTTCAAACTTACAGATACAACTTGCATTCATGATTGAGTACAAGTTTAAACTTTATTTATAAACCATATATGTAAAATATATGTTCTTTAATATAAATAATCAATTTTAAAAGACCCAGAATTATTTCATTATTCACATATATACGAATGCATATATATATGTGTGTGTGTGTGTGTATATATATATATATATATATATACCTAAGTTTTAAAATTGCAAACAAGTTTTTTTATTCAATTTTAAGAAAAATTTTACATTATATTATGTGAAAAATCTTTTAAAATAAAACTTGAGGACATTTACTGTGCTATTTATATCAAAACACACACAGATAGGAATACAAATTTAGAATAATATCTTATTAAACTCTAAATTGTTTAAAAAAGCTTAAAATAAGCTGAGGCTTTGTGTTTCAGATAAATAAAACACTAATAAAGGAAGACTAAAACTAATTTATGTTGTTATTAAGAAGCCCATTTTCAAAACTCTCATGCTGAGAGGCAAGGCAATTTTGCCCTTTCATTACTTTCTCAGCTTCAGAGTAATGTTATATCGCCCTCTAATGGGTTTTTTGAACCACTACAAACCACTATGCAGATAAAAAGAAATGGCACAAAGAATATATTTTACTGGTGATAAGCAAATTTCCAAGAGCTATAACCAATATAAGGTGGCCTTAACCCCTTTGGTATGATATTTTATTCATGATGATTTAAAACCAATTAATATAGTCACCCTGTAAATTATATGCGCTCAGTTTGAGGTTTACTTTTGTAAGGCCACAGTCACTTGATCTTTGCAATTAGAGATTATGATTAGTCTTGCAAATAAAATCTTTTCATTATTTTATATCATATAAAAATTTAATGTATTCATTGTACCTACAGCCTCAAATAGTTATATAGCAGAAAAATGATAGAACTTAAATTAGATTTTTTCCCTTCCTCTAAATCAGTATATTTGTAAGTATGGACACTTGTTAAGTATAGTTCTGTATTTTTAAATAGTTCTGAGAATTCAAAGGATTGGGATGCTAGGCCAAAGGTGTAGGTTTTATAGGGGCAGTTAATTTCTTGGGCTACAGCTTGACTTGCCATGCGGGATAGGCCTTGATCACACATGTAAAAGCATGTTTATGGATCCATGCAACCTATTATCAGTGCCGGGGGAGGGGTGGAGTCTCCTTCATGTATTTTAAGATATGAGATTATATATGGCAAACATTTTTCTTGCATAATTTGAACTGTTTTAAAATTTAATATAGGCACAAAAATTAATATGATTGCCAATTCTTCTTCTCCATCAGCATTTTGCTTTTATCTAGTTGATAGACTCTATTTTCACTTTTTTAAAATGAATATAAGATATAACTCAATAAAGATGATTATATTAGTACATTCAAAAAAAAATTAGGATGGCTGAATTACTTTATATGTCTCATTGATATACCTATGTGTGCAAACACACACATACATATTCCTTTTGCTTTTGGGAGTCACTAATAGAAATCAGTTATAATTTTGAGGAATAATTAAACTGAATAAATTAGCCCTTTCCATGATTTTATTTACCCAATATTCACAAACAACCATAGTTCCTTGTGGTTTATCATTGGTAACATGAGGTTACTGTCTAATACTATGTAAATTTTACTGAAATAGAAAATGCTAAATGTGTGTGTATATATATATATACATATATATACATGTAAGCACTATATCTATATAGTGCTTTTTATCCCTGCTTCAAAAATCAGGCTAATAACAGCAACTCAATTGACTTACTTATTAATCCTTAAGATTTGTGTTTAATTCTAAAACCCCAGCATTTTATCTTACTTACTTTAGTGATCTACATTTACCTCCTACCAGTTTCACCTAGAATTAATCTAAAATGAGGTTTAATTACTGAGATAATCTAGCACATGTCTACCACATGTCTAAGGAGGGTAATTTCACTCTAAACCAGGGATTAAACATCCATAGCATGAACGCCATTCCATCTGAGTTTCAAGCCCAAGGCAGGCTTCGAAAATTGAAAGCGTTCCTTTCACAGGGTCTGGAGGAAGCCTAAGACCTGTGCAATGCTTTGAGCAGTTACTACCTATCAATTCGAGCTAGCATGTGAAGTAGTCTCTGCTATCCCTGCTCTCTTAGTTACTCTTATTTTTCTTTGTTTTTACTTTGATTTAGAACATCTAAAAAATAGCATTCGGTCTATGAACGAGTTTCCCCTTATGTTTCTTATGCCAGTGATCACTTACGGTTTTACTCACTGCTGGTTATGAACCAGCAGCAATTTCATTCTTTCAGAATCTAATGCAACCTTCAAAAACCATCTCAAATTCCACTTCCTCAAGGAAAGGTGTAGCTCCAGTACCTTCTAGCTAGTAATTCTTTCTTTTTCCAGCTTTATTGAGATATTATTGACATATGACATATAAGTTTAAGGTATAAAAAGTGATGATTTGATACATGTATATATTGCAAAATGATTACCACAATAAAGTTAATTAATACCTCCATCCTTTCATACGATTACCATTTGCATGTGTGTGTGGTGATAACATTTAAGGTGTACTCTATTAACAACTTTCAAATATATAATATCATATTGCTAATCATATGGCTGGGATTTTGTAAACTTAGACCAACATCTCCCCATTTACCACACCCTTCAGCCCTTCTACCAATCTACTCTCTATTTCTATGAGTACTAGCCAGCACTTGTAAGACCATTATCATTCTCTCACATAAATATTATTGTAAGAATTGTACAAGTTACAATATATTGAAATTGATTTTTTGTTTTGTTTTTGTCCCTCTCTCTCACTAACTTAAGAATTCCTAAAGATCAAACCTTATCTTACTCATTTTGTATACCCAGCCCATGGACATTTCATAAAGACACTCAATAGAATCTCCTTAAACAGAACCAAATGTATACGAGCACATCAGACAGGGACCTCAAGATGGCTTTGTGCACACGCAGGTGACTGCTTATCTCAAGGCTCTGCCATAGGATGGAGTGTGGCTATGGTCCTTCAGCAAGCAGAGCTGGAATAATTGTCACATCTTATAGCACTATGTCATCAGTGCCATTTGGAAGTAAAAAAAAAGAGTTACAGAAGTCCTGATGTTGGAAAAGACACTAATTTAGGGAACCAGACCAAACATCTAAGAAAATTGAAGGACTGCATATGGAATCATGGGATGTGACAATGGGAGGATTAAGATGGGAAAAGAAACTGCAATCACAGGATAAATACACAGATTTCAATGAGGAGCCATTAGGTCCATCTTCAACACTGAAGTCTGCCCCTCCTTATCACTGTACCCTATCACCCTTGCTCACCACCATAATAAATACTGCCCTCCCCATTCTCATGCTGTCTGCCTTGGATCTGCTAATGCATGTATGTGTTTGTCTTTCTCACGTTACACTTCACTATAATTTGTTGTTTCCTCAAACTGAGATTTCAAAACAATAACAAAGGAAATATAACTACTATGACTGCTTTTGTAGAAGAATGGGATCTGATTCCTTTAATTCCTAAATCTTGATTAATCAAGCCTATGACTTTTGATGTAGCATAATTAATTTATCACAAGTCATTAGATTTCCAACAAACAATCCATGTGGAACGGGATTTGCCCAGTTTTCCTTGGATGTTTTCTAAAGAAAGCTGTAACTGTTCCTTGCTAAGTACTGCAATTTACATTCTTCACAAGTATAACAAATATATATTTTTTTCAAAAGCTAAAAAAAATTAGTTTGTGATAAAAATCCACATAAATTAGTGCGAGGAATTCTAAGGAATTCCAGAACCGCTAGACATTATGTACAGCTCTAATGAGTCTACAGGAGAATTATTTATCTGTTCAAACTAGGATATGCCATGGAATTCTTGAAGCAACAAAAACATGATGCATCGTTCTGGATCATCCGTTTTACTCAGTAGAAACATACTGCTTTTGTAATTAGAAAAGAGATATACCATGGAGTTTAATTTAAAAAAAAACACAAGATTTAAAAAATATCTTGATTGCAGGGGGCTACTTTGTAGATTGGCAGAACCCTGAGATTAGAAGCTCATTATTTCTGTCCTTAGAGGTATTTCAAGTGGAAAAGTATAAGAAATACTAACGTTTCTCTGTGGGTGAAACAAAGGAAAGGCAGATTACAGAAGATCCAAGTTATGACTTCAGCTGTTCACAAGTTCTGGTAAGATTCTCTGTGCCTACTTTTAAAAAAATATAATGGTATCACATTGTCTAGCCTCATAATGCATATAACAGGCCTTCAGTTAAATTTTAATGGAACTAATATACTTGACTATTCCTTCCTATTTGTTGACGATGTAGCAGATAGTAATTTTTAGTATTAAGGAATTATTGATAATTATAATTATTAATAATTACATGAGCCTACAATGGCTACATATTGCTATTATATAAAAATGGAAATAATCTTACATGAACTTGTGTATAACTGAAGTCATAACTTGGATCTGCTACATTCTGAATTTCCTTAAGGCTTGAGTTTACCTTATTCAAAATTAAATAAACTATGGCAATTCCACTCAATAGCACTAGCTTGTTTAATCAGAGACCACCCAGAATATGACACTTCTTATGGCCTTTGTTTAAAGGGAATCAAAACTAATTTTTTTTCATATAAATTGTAGCAGAATAGACACACACATCCCCATCTCTGCTGTCATGCTGGAAATTATACCAAAGTTCTCCTAGAAAACAGGGTGTGTAAAATTCACACCTCCAATATACAAGTCAAAACAAAACATGACAAGCAAATCTTCTTAACACTATTATCCAAAGAGTTTACCAAAAAAAAGCTGTCTGAAAAATCTCACTTTAAAATGCAAATTTGTTTTCCATATCTTTGATAGAAAATGCATTAGATTTTTTTTTCATTAATCACATATGAAAACAATTTCCAAGATAATTCTCAGATATTCTAAACAAATCAGTTTACTAGAGTATTCAGGGTAGAAAATGACCTAATATGAGTCTAAGCTGTTCTTTCAAGGTCAGTCTTTTCTGAACCTTATCAAAAATATAGATGAAAAAGATGTATATAACTGACACTTCGATTTCTGTAGATTAACTTGCAAAATAAATAGAATTTATAGTCCCAGTAAGTGAAATACTTAGTGATAAAGATATCACAAAAGAGAGCTAAGATTAAGCTGATTCGCTCAAAAAAGTAGCCCTCTAGACTAAATTCACTTATGAAATAATTACGTAGTATAATTAGTTTGGTGAATATATTCACTTTTTTAAAGTTTTATTTTTATCTTAAATTCTTAACATAAATACTTCTTAGAGTTGTCTCTATCGTGCCTTGAAGTCTTTGTTCACATATATGATTAGAGTCTACAAAAAAGGTCATCTGAGAACCAAAGTAGGAATCTGGCCCAGGTTTAAATTTACTGTTTTAATTCTACTCTCGAGTGGACCCAACATTTGGGCAATTTCATTCAACACAAATGACAGTTTTCCAGTTCCAATATTTGTTGATATGCTTGCCCTGTTGAAAAGCAGTATTATAATCTTTAAGGGCTGCATTTTAAAGACTTTAACATGGAGCTATTAAGTAAGCATACGACCAACATGTCTCTTTCTCTGCATCTCCTTTTCTTAACATAAAGGTTACTTCTTTGTGTGTATTTGCATTTATGTGTCTTTTTTTTGAAACTGTGAGTGTCTCTCTGTCTCTTCTCTCCCTTTATTTTCTCTTTTCTTTTTTCCACTGTGTCCTTTCTCCTTAATAGGCTCAATATGAAAATGTTTAAATGTTATTTTTCTCTTATTAAAGAATTATGTACTATAGAACTATCTTAAATGCTTAAAATATAAACATGAAAATAAAAATAAGCCAGTGATAGCCATTGTTACCATTTTGGTGTTTGCTTCTAGTCTCCTTTATGTGTGTGTGTGTGTGTGTGTGTGTGTGTGTGTTTTAAAAAATATATTTATTTATTTATGACTGTGTTGGGTCTTGGTTGCTGCGAACAGGCTTCCTCTACTTGCTGGCGAGCGCGGGGCTACTCTTCCTTGCGGTGTGTGGGCGTCTCATTGGGATGGCTTCTCTTGTTGCGGAGAGCGGGCTCTAGGTGCATGGGCTTCAGTAGTTGTGACTCGCGGGCTCACTAGTTGTGGCTTGCAGGCTCTAGAGCCCAGGCTCAGTAGTTGTGGTGCACGGGCTTAGTTGCTCCATGGCATGTGTGATCTCCCCAGACCAGGGAACGAACCTGTGTCTCCCGCTTTGGCAGGTGGACTCTTAACCACTGTGCCACCAGGGAAGTCCCTATGTGTGTGTTTAAATGTGTGTTAATTTCTAAATGTTTGCAATTGTATTCAAAGTTGATGCCTCAACCTGTAGTAAATAAGTGTGCTCACTGTAATGTTTCCAAAGTCTGTATTCGTGTATCATCGTCTGATAACATTAACTGGACAGCAGTCCCATTATTCCCTTTTCTCCTTATCCTGCTTTTTGATCATGATGTATATCACCACCTGACATACTATATATCTGTTGCTTTATTTACTTATTGTCTATCTTTTCCACTAGAATGTGAGCTCCGTAAAAGCAGGGAATTTGATTTGTTCATCGCTATATCCCTAGTACCAGAAAAGTATCTCAGCAAATAGCATGCACTCAATAAATGTTTGTGGGATGAATAAATTAAATGGAGTTTCATAATTTTGTACTTAATTTTAAGTGTAGTATTTATATTTTTAACAAATATTTTTGGTTTAAAATAGTATTTATTAAAGAATTCCTGCTTTTTTTTCCCCACCCTGGGCTATGATCTTCTCATAGGGGAGAGGAAAGATTCCTTACAGCTGTCTATACGAAGAGGACTTCTATCACCAATGACTCTTACTCTGAATCATGTGTAAAATTAGGCATTTCATTTCCAGCATATACTTTCTCTCTTCCCCACCCCTTTCTTTTTCTCTCTCTTTCTATATTTCTCCTTCCCTCACTCTATTTACCTGAATAAGAACATTGAGACTATAGATATTATTAGCTTAAAAGGCCAAAATTAAACAGGACATTTTTGTCATTGGATACTAGAAGGAGGGATAGCGAGTAAAACAACATAATACCAAAAAACTTGGGTTTTAGAAAATACCAACTACCCAGTATAATCTCCACCAGCTTCACATTATGACACATGATGGGATAACCCTCAGTTAGAAGTTATTGCATAGGGAGTAGCTCATTTTGTTTGAATCCAGGCCCTATCACTGGCTGTGTGGTCATGCCCAAGTCGTTCAAGTTCTCTGTTACTCTGTTCATTTATAAAAAGGATAATGATACTACCTATCCCACAGTTTGTTGAAAGGATTAAACAAAATGCATCTAAAGCACTTAGCATGGGCATATAATAAGTGCTGACTGTTACTTCCAATATTACTGTTAAATTTATAAACCTAGGCAGTTTCTAAGCTACTTACAATTTTTGTACTACCTGGGTTCCACTCACAGGAAGAGAAAAAAAAATGAGTAAACCGATGAAAGGGACAAGCGAATCACAGCTGCTCTCCATTTGAGAACACTGTCTCCATCTGGAGCAACAGTAAAATCAGTTCAAAATGAACGAAATACAATGGAAAACTCAATCTTTTGGCAAATCACTTACTAAATTACATCTTACCACACTTCCCAGGTTTTACTTCTTCCTCTCTGGCCATTTCTTCTTTGTCTCCAAAGGTTCCTTCTCCTTCATCTGGTCATTAAATATTGAATTTCATGGACAGTCTCTTCTCCCTCTAATGTCTGTTCCAGGGAATTCTCAGATCATTCCCTCTAAGGCCATTCACACCCAGAGCTTCAGTTATGCCCTCTATGCAGTTGACTTACACATTTATATTTTGCTAGACCATAACTGTCTCCAGACTTGCATATCAGCTGTCTACTTGACTGTCCTCTTGTGCGTCTCAAGGCCTCTCTGATGGTCCAGAACAATCTTGTGAATTTTTCTACCAAATCTGTAATCTGCCTATCTCAGGTAATGGCACGATCATTCATCCATTCAAATAAGCCATAAAGTCATCTCTGACTAATTCCTCTTCCTCCCCCTCTCCTATTCTATCTGTCACTATATTTCAGTGCTTTTGCCTCCCAAATATGTCTTGAATCTACTCACTTCTCTCCACCACCGTCAGCGCAGCCCAGGCCATCGGATTTCTCTCTTGGCTGGTGTCTCCTGAATGGCCTACTTATATTCACTTTCTCCCAAAACCCCAACTAACTTCTTCTCCAAGCTGCAGCCAGAGTGATGTTTTTAGATCTAAATATGCTCCTTAACGCCTCAATGATTTCTCTGTGCTTCAAGGACAAAAACACAACTACTGAACATGACCAATAAAGCCCTTTGAGATTCTGCTCTTATCTGCCTGATCTCAGGAAGGTAGAGAAGGAGTGTAAGTGTGCACTTGTGCCTAGCGAGATCAATCTGTTCCTACAGGTTCTCATAACGCATTTTAGGCATTGCATACCTATGTGTGGAATAGTCAGATGAATGAAGACACAGTCTCAGTGTATAAAAAGTATTAAAGTGTTCTTTTTTTTACCACCCTTTTTGCAATTTTTTAAAATCAAATAGCAGTCTTAAATACTTTCCTTTATATTATACAGCATCATCAAAATTTGGCTTTGGGAGAGCAGGGCCTTAGAAAGTGCTCCAGAAACAAACCTTTACCAATTTTAAAATGCCATTTTGGAAAGATTATTTTCTCTTTAATTTTTCAGGCCCTTTTATTTAGAATATTTGCTTAAAATCACTTTTACATGACTAGGAAAGGAAAAAATAAATAATTTTATTTTTTAAATTATCTTTACACTTTTGGCTATTAATGCACTTTTTAAATTCAGTATTTCTTTTTCCTTAACTATTTCTTGAGTGACTATAATTTCCTTTGAGAATGTGAATATTTAAAAGGCATCATACTGTATAGCACAGGTAACTATACTCATTAATTTGTAATAACCTATATGGGAAAAGAATCTGAAAAAGAATATACACACACACACATAAAAAAACAGTTTGCTGTACACCTGAAACTAACAAAACATCATAAATCAACTATACTTCAATAAAAAATAAATAAATAAAATAAAAGGCATCATACATACACTTCAGGAAGTTAAAATGTACTTCAACCCCTCCCCAAAGCATCGCAATAGACATGAAGCAAGGTAGAATTTCATCTAATCATTTACTTCTCTGCTTAAAACCCTCCAATTGTGCCAACTACCCTTAAAAACTTCAAACTTCCTTTCAAGGCATGTGGAGTATCCCACTGGCCATGGACAGCCCCAATTTAGATCTGTTGTCTTAGCATACTTATCAACAGTGCCCTTTTCCCCCTCAGGTACTCTGGTTTGGATCACAGATTAAGGATCTGAAAGGTTTGGCCTGTGCTGACCACTTCAACCCTCTCCCTCACCATTTCCTCACTTTGCACTCTATACTCCAGCCCACTAAACCTGCCTTACTGAACTTTTCTCTCCTCTAGACATTACCATTAATTTCTTCTGGGGCAATTACTACCCTGCCCCCTTCCCAAACCAAGAGAACAAACTCTTATTCATCCATCAGCTCAGATATCATACTTCTAATGTGGTCTCACAGCAATGTGACTCCCTCTTTGAAGAGTATTTTACCTTTTCTGTTTGCTATCATCTTTAAACTCACAAGGACAGGGGATCTGTCATGTTCCCAGTACATAGCACAATTTCTGGCACATAGCAGATTGTCAAATATTTATTGAATAAATGAGTATAATGGTTTACTCTTTGTTTGCTACATGCTTTTATATGTCTCATTTGAACAATCCTAAATACTAGTATTTCCATAATGATGTAAGAACCTATGATTCGGAAAGTTTTAGTTGAGTATAACTGTCAAGCATGTATAGTTTTGAGTCAGTCTGATTGAATCCTAGCCCTCTCACTCATCAGCCATGTGACCTTGAGTACTTTACTTAGTGTCCCTAAGCTTTGTTTTTTACAACCTACCGCATGGGGGATTGGGGAGGATTAAATAATGTTAGGCTTATAAAGTGCTCAGTATAATGTCTGCACTGTGCCTTTTCTTCTTCTGATCTCTCTGGCAGTTTTAAAGAAAATGCTGACTTCTACAGTCAGCACTCAATTTTAATTTTTTTATCTCAATTCTACTCTACTTCAAAACAATTTCAAGTCTAGCTCTTTCAGGGGTGTTATTTCCTACCATTTTGTATTGCAACATGACTTCCATCACATATTCATTTGTTATTACACATTCAATGTCAATTTTTCATTTTTCCTTTCAAAATCAACTTTATTGAGGTAAAATTTACATACAGTAAATACACCCATTTTAAGTATATAGTTTGATGAGTCTGTCAAATGTAGACACCCCTGTAACCAACCCAGAATCAAGATCTGAAATATTTCCAGCACCCCAGAGGGTTTCTTCATGCTCCTTTGTAGTAAACCCTTCCTACCTGCTTCCCAGCCCCAGGCAACCACTGATCTGCTTTCTGTTACAGATTTGTTTTGCTTGTTTAAGTGTTTCATAAAACAAAGTTTCCATGTCTGCCTTCTTTCACTCAGGTTAGTGTTTATGATTTGTCTGTATCAGTGGTTCATTCCTTTTTAATGTTGAGTAGTATTTCATTGTTTGGACATACCAAAATGTGCTTGTCCATTTACCTGTTGGTGAGCATTATAGTTACTTCAAGGTTTTTGCTATTATGAAAAAACTCCTGTTTTTTTTTTCCTTTTTTTCCTGGTAAATACCTAAGGGTGAAATTACTGGTCATACAGTAACATATGCATAACTTTATAAGACACTGCCAAAAGTTTCCAAAGTGGTTGCACTGCAATGCTTATCTTAAATATAACATTTATAATTACTTTGTTTTCTAAATTTTACAATTTTGTTTAAGGATTTGTTGCTCTATGTTGTAATCTGACCACACTAGACAGTTATAAATAGCTCAGGTAATGGGGGGCGGGGGTCCTGAGTGATTTATCGTAGAGCATTTATGTAAAAAGAAAACAATTAATGGTGAAATAATCAAGAAATATCTTAGTATGTTCTAAGCACAGGATTTCAAACAGAGAAATCCTAGTTTCTCTGAAAAAGTTTTTGGAAGTGAACAAATGGCCAAGGCTATACTGGTAACAACTGTCTTTCCATCCCACCCAGATGAAAACCAGTTGTTCATCTTTGCTGGAACATGGAATGAATCAGAAGTAGAATCTAGTTGCAAAAAAAATGCTTTATGGGTCTTGGGTGGCTAGAAGGCTGTTTTGTAACGTTTCTATAACAATCTGAACAACTGAGTCAAAAGCAAATAAGTAAATTATGCACATCACGCTACCCATTTTCTCCACTGTTATCTATACCATCTAGAAGAATTTTATAAGGGATTAGTCTAAATAAAATTGTCCTTAAATGAGCTTTATATCTCACAACTATGCTTGCTGGGTGTAAACTGTGGGGAAATTTGGCTGATTCCCCATAAAACTTGTTGGGGAAATTTAAACACAAACACACACACACACACACACACACACACACACACCTATCCTATATATAAAGAAAGGGCTTCAGTTACCAAATCCAAATACTGTATCTATGAGTGACCTCTACTTCCTCTTTACCTCCCTACTATCTTGTGCTGTTCTTAGCTTTGTGTGGACTAAATCATAGAACATGTCAAAAAGGGAGAAGTCTTAGAAGCAAAGGAGGGCTGCATACTACTTCAGGCAGCCCATCTATAAAGCACTCTTGGACGGTGGTGAGTCCATTGCTATGCTTCTTAAATAATTTAGGCTAAAAGGAACCTGGATGAGCAAGGGAATCCTGTGTTCAAAGCATCATATTTATGTTCCCGTCACATTGCTAATGACTTCTCTCCAGCCTTAAAACTACTCATTCTTCTCCCTTTTAACCCAAATCCCCACAATTTGGTACTAAAGACAGACCACAGGTTTTATAGGAGTACTGCCATCTGCCAGGGGCCTTCAATGGGTGTATGTACAAATTTATTTTTCCCCAAACAACTTATTTTGACATGTTATATACAATCTTGAAAAGTCACCCTCAACACAGAAACATTTCCTAACTAGTAGCAAAGTACTTCTTCATGAAATGTGCCTAGTACCCACCATACTAACAGTGAAGTTGTCCTTTTCCTGGTATAACACATTTCACAGTCCCTCTTTTCATATCTATCTGCATGTTCAGGCATATAATCTTATAAAATAATTATCCTTTTTTGGAATTGATTCTGTGTGAGTGTTTCTGTGCATGTACGCATGTATAAAATGGATTACATAGTCATTTTTGTTTGGTAATAACCAAGAAGTTTTTACTTCAAAGCAATTTAAAACAAATATTGGGTAATTGTAAATGCTCACTCATCTGCCAGGGTGCAATGCATACATGGTTCCTATGATAACCTAGGTATATGAATGCTCTCTGGTTATTACCAAACAAATATTGCTATGTAATCTGTGTTGTAGTTACTGACAACATTATTTAAATTACTCTGGGGCAAATTACTTTATGTTAAGTAAATTATCTGTGTTTCACTTTATTTTTAAAATGCTCTTTTATGTTACAATTATTCACACTAAGGTATCTTCTAATGGCATGTGTGTGTGTGCATATATATATATATATATATATATATATTTTTTTTTTTTTTTTTTTAACCACTTCTAAGAATTCAGACTGCTTTCCAGATGTTTGCCTTTATGGTTAATTGTTATATATGAAATATGTTAGGGCTCACAGTAAACGTCAAACACTGCATACTGCAATTATTAACATAAATGACTGGAACTCTTTTTTTTGACAGTCTACCATAATGATTAATTACTGCCATTCTAAGCTCACAGTTTCACAGTGGATTTCCTGAGCAGGAGGATAAAATCTCAGCGATTACTGTCTATTATACACTAATTTACTGAATTTAGCCACCAAATGTTAAGTAAACTTTTTTCTTTTCAAGCAATGAAAATGTTACTTTTCTTGCCATTTGCATTAAACCCCTATTTTCAGCCTAGCATGGGCAATTCATAAAACCTATGGTGCATGTGCATGATGATGAAATCTAAGCCAAAACATTTCTGATTCCCTTATAGAAAGCCTTGATAACGCATGATTTAGGTTTACATATTTTATCCAGCACTTTGGGTTTTGTCTCACTGGACTCTAAAAGAACTCATCAAAATGCCTTTGGAAGCACATCCATAATTTTTACAAACTATTATTTGCTGAAGCAAAGCAAACAAACCAAAACCCAAAATAGTTGCTAACCCTCTGGGCAACATCACTTTAAATATCATAATGAGTTGGTGAAGTAAACCTGCAAGAACTAGCGTCATTTCAATTCATTGCAGCCTGCTGTGTTCAGTTCATGTCCTGCTTCACCCTGACTGCCTAAAACAACAGTCCAGTAAATTTCACATCTATAAACTCTCCCAGCACATGGCCTAATGCCAGTGCTTTCTGTAGCTGAAATGCCTGATGATTGTACTAATGTCCTAATCAACCTAAAATAAACCTGAATCTTTAAAAATCTTAGTTTGAGCCTAGATCTTTTAAAAACAATTTCCAGTACCAGTATTTTAAATTGGCTATGCTGAGCACAAAGGGTATTTTGTTTCCTTTTTAAAAATCTTTAAAATATATTTTTCAAAAAAATATGTATTTTTTAAAAGGATGGAAGATGAGTGGACATTTTTTAAAAAAAAATCTGTTCCATCGATTTACTTTCTATCTTCTCTGCAAGCCTACTATGTCAAGAAACACATAACAATCAGTATGTTAGAGATTTATCACACTGTGCAAACTAGTCATTAACAAAGCCAAGCCCAAGGCCAGAGTAAGACAAAAGGCAGTGCTCAGTGAACTCTGCCTCACAGGAGGGGCATTTGCTTATTATGCAAAATACTTAAATGAAATCCCCACCTCCCCCAAAATTCTACTTATATTTATGTAAAAATCAGCTTAAGACACAGATTTCAAGGCTGCACTTCCGAAGACTGTGATTAATTCAGTGAGTGTGGTTGAGGCCCGAGAATTTGCATATCTAGCAAGTTCTCACAGAATGCTGATTCTACAAATCCACATACCACACTTAGAAATGATAGTAGGCAATATGTTTAGCATCTTCTTTCTAGAGCTCTCAACCAAACACCAGACGTGATACATCCTTCGTCTGTATTCTCAAAGCATTGTTTCTTATAATATTCTACCTTGGGCCATAATTACTTGGGAACCTGTTAATCCCTTTACTAAATTTAAATTCTTGGAGGTTAGGGTTTCACCAACATTACATTCCTCATAGTACTTTGCACAGAACATTGGATATATTAGCTTTCAATATATTTGTTAAAATTTTTTAAATTTAGGAAGGAATGGATGAAGGGCATATTCATTCCAGAAGGAATGAAAACAAAGTGAGGCAAAATATCTTAGCTGAAGACTCCATGTAAAATTATCTACTTATGTTTCAGAGTAAAAGGGGAAATTGTGTAGGATCTCTGTACAGACCAAGGCTGCTAGCTTCTTAAGCAATTTAGAAGTCATTATCTTCACTATATTTCACATTCAATGACATAATTGGACTGATTATGCCAACGCCCCAAGGCATTAAGAATAATAGGGTAGGGTTCAAGTCAAACTTGCTGCTTTATAATTCTCACTGAATGAGAAGGTTTACAGAGTAAAGATTAAAATAAGAAGAGAAACAAGCGCCATAGTGAAATTCGTTGTGATTCTAATGCCTGCATCGTGTTACCTGATCTACCTATCAGCCAACCACACATGAACAAACCGAAAAGCTTAGATATAGTCATGACATCATAAAATGTAGCAAGACAACACGCCCCAAACATTTAGGATGAAAACTTCCTTTGAAAATGAAAGAACCCAATAACATGCAGAATAAAAAGAATTTCCTCAAGAGGATCAGACTTAGATCAATAGCCATCCATATCTATCCACACAGTACAATCTCTTTGCAAAAACTTAGCTATCATGTCATCAAAGCTTTTCAATCTAGACTGAATTTTGAAATACACTATCAACTGTACAATTCTTTTAAAACTTTGACATGTCCAGTGTGACAAAACAGCTATTATATTTTTAAAATTTCTCTGCAGACAGAGCTATTGCAATGAAGCAGGCAAGTAACACTCAAAGCAAACTGTCAAAGATGTTCTATTAGCCAGAGAATGAACTCTGCAGTTGGTAAAATGTCTCCTGGCTACCAGTCGCTGCTCAACGTGTGTGGTATTAGAGTTACCTCCGTAAATTTTGAAGTCTTAAAATCTCAGCTGGCTTTTGACTCTTTATGGGATAATTCCACATCCCTTCATATTGCAAACAAAGTCCTTGGCTACTTTCCCTCAAGCACTCCTCTAATTCACTTTATCATGCATCTTGTTTGATTTGAGCCACACTCAAAAACATCAAGCCCTTGAATTCTTATTCTTTTTTGCAGAGCAGATGGTGGCAAAGGGGCTCAGTGCTTTTCCAACTGTCTGCTCACCACTTTCATGAGTTCTTTTTGCCTCATCTCCTTTAGAGGCCAGCCGAAATAGCAGTTTCCCTTTAAAGACTCCCTGTCCCCGTAGGAAAAGTTACTGTCTCATCCACTGTATTACCACAGGATTAAAAAATATTTTCTTATTGAAAATGTAAAGTATTTTTTAAAGTAGAGAGAATAGTGTAATGAATCCACACGTATCCACTACCCAGCTTGAAAAATTATGAACACATTGTTCTATAAATAAACAAACCCTCCCCTCCATACCATTTTGAAGCTAATCCTAGATATCCTATCATGTCATCCATAAATATTTCAGTGTGCAAAGAACTTCTCACAAGGCTCTACTACAGTTGTCACATCATATTCTAAGTAATTTTTGGCATGTCTGTCTCTCCCTCTTGAAGGCAGAGCCCAATTAAAATAGTGCCAGGCATACAGTCAATATGTTTGTTGACAAAATAATACATTTGTTCATTCATTCATTCATTCATTCAACAAATTTTTATTAAAAACTTAATAGGAGGCAGCACTGTTCTGGGTCCTGGAAATAGCAGTGAACAAAACAGGCAAAGTTCCTGTGCTCAGAAATCTTCTCCTCTAACCTGGGGAGGTGTACTAAATTGATAAATATATAACAGCTAAAGTGGTGATGATGCTATGATATAAAATAACACAGGCCACAGGGCAGGAGAGTGCCCAAGGTGGAAAGTAGGGATGCTGTTTTATATGGAATGACCCAGGAAAACCTCTTTGATAAGGAGACATTTGATCAGAGACCAATATAAAGTGAGGGTCAGGTCAAAAGTATACCTGGGGAAAAACCCTTCCAGGGGAAGGACCAGCACAGGTCTGAGGTGGGAGTTGACTTGACCTGCTAAAGGAATGGGAAAGGTGTTGGTTTGCTAGAGGCAGAGTAAGCCAAGGGGTGAGGGGTAGGAGATGACATCAGAGAGACAACAGTGGCGGCGGGGGTGTGGAATGTGGATCATGTAGGGCTATGGCCATGGAAAGAACTCTGGATTTTCCTGGGATGGGACTCATTGAAGAACATGGAGCAGAGGAATATCATGATCCTCTGACATCAAGAGCATCACCCTGGCTGTGGTATGGAGAATGCAGTATACTGGGGCAGAAGAGGACGGAGAAAGACCAGTTGGAAGGCTACTGCAATACTCTAGGAGAGAGATACAGTGGCTTAGTGCAGATGGTGAGACAGAATTTCATGTAGGATACGGGAAAAGGAGACAACAGTGACGCCAGTGGTTTGATCTCAGCAACTAGAAGAAAAGAATTGCTATTTACTGAGATGGCTTGGGGACCAAGAGTTGGAAATCAAAAGTTTGCTTTGAGATATGGAAAATTTGATGCCTATTAGCTGTCCAACTGGCAATGCTGGGAAAGCAGATGGAGTCCAGGTTAGAGGTCAGAACTGCATATAAAATATCAGTAGCCATTAAGGCTCCTTCAGCCTTGGGCCTGGCTGAGATCATCTAAAGCTAGAGAGGAAATAAAAAAAGGTCTCCTCTGGTCAGATTACTGAGGAGTGCAATTATAGACTGAGAATACGAGAATGGAATGTGGGATGTTTGAGTAGATATTTAGCTAAAGTTACAAAATGGGAACATTAGATACTTTCATTTTTGTTAGTTATAGGGATATATTCTCTACATGTGAAATCCCATACTATAATCTAATGTACCAAAATAAAAATATATTCTATTTCTATTCTATTCTCTTTTGAGTCAAATATAAGGCAATGCTATCCAATATGGAAATTTAAAAAGCACTAAATCTGCAACACATAGTAAGAAAAATCATCCCCCCCAAATGAAAGTCTGAAAGATAATTTTACTTGGATCACAGTTGTAAATATAAGGTGGCTTCAGTAAATCTATTAAGCTTTAAGTGTGAACTCTAAGACAAAATATTTTTTAATTTTCTCATATTCTGTAACGTAACTTGCTTGAACAATTTTTTTATTTTTGAACTAGTTGCTTTGTCATGATTTTGTCATGACTCAGGAGATGTGGTCATACATTTAAAACATTTTAAGATCTATATTTTTTCTTAGTTTACCAAAAACTGTACTTATTCATTTTTTAAATTGCAATTATTTACTGTAGTACCATAACAATAAGGAAAGCTGACCCAGAGTTAACAATTAATCCAAACCTAAAGAGTAACATCTATGTAAATGTTTAAAACTGAAAATATTACTTATAAAAATCTGAGCAAGATACAAAGACGTAAAGTCAGTGAATGCTAGTAAATACTTATTTCATTTGTCTTGTGAAACACAAGCTTTTACCACCAATGGTTTATAAGAGTAGAAAAAGAAAATTTCTGGAACTCCTAGTATATGTCCTGAACTATACTAAGTGTCTTATTATATTTCACTTAATCCTCACAACAACACTGCAATGTAGTTATTACCCCCATTTTACAGTTGAGGAAGCTGAGACTCAGAGAATATAAGTAACTTACCCATAACTACTGAGCTAGTATGTGGTAGAACTAGCTACCAAAGGGTCAATTCAAGCCAATCTGCTAACAAAAGCCCATGCTCTTTCTACTAAGCATTGATTTGTAAGACAGTTTGATTTTAATATGTTTTAGTAGTCTGTTTAACCTCTTTAAATAAATCCAAAATCTAGATGCACAAAAAAATCAACAACTGGCATAATAAGAAATATATATTTGGTCTTTGTCCTGGTTCCTGACACACAGTTCCTAAACCTCTTGAAGTTTCCTAAGTGATAGGAGTAATAGAAGCATTATTTTGTTATTCATAACAAGCCCCTTTCAACCATGTGAAATTATGCTAATTATGCTAATTAGGTGGCTTCTGGTGGGACCCTAAATAGTTTCAGGATGGGAGTTGGTCAATAAAGGAACAAACTAGACTATTAGAAGGTTGGAACTTTCGGTCCTACCCCCAGGATCTCTGGAGAGGGGAAAGGAGCAAGAGATTGAGTTAGTGACCAATGACCAATGATTTAATCAATCATGCCTACAAAGTGAGACCTCCACTAAAAAACCCTAAAGGATGGGGTTCAGGGAACTTCCAGATTGGTGAATGCATCGAGGTGCAGGGAGACTGGCACACCCAGAGAAGGCATGGAGGCTCTGCGTCTGCCCCCCTTACCCCCCCAAGCCCCTACCTTGACAAGTGCTTCTCTTCCATTTGGCTATTCCTGAGTTGTACCCTGTATATAAACCAGTGATTGATAGTAAATAAAGCACCTTCCTGAGTTCTGTGAACCATTTTAGTAAATCACTGAGTCTGAGGAGGGCATTGCGGGAATCCCCCAAGACTTTATAATCGATAAGTCAGAAGTAAGGGTGGCTTGGACTTGTAATTGGCATTTGAAATGGGGGCAATCTCGTGGAACTGAGCCTTTAACCTGTGAGGTCTGCACTAACTCCAGGAAGTTAGTGTCAGAACTGATTTCTAATGTAGGACACCCAGTTGGTGTCCATACAGTTGAAGAGCTGGTTGGTGTGAGGAAAAAACGCACATATTTGGTGTCAGAAGTGTGAGTAAAAGCAGGTCATAAGAACCAAGCAGAATATTTGAGAGCTCCAGATCTCTACCCAGATATCATCTACCTGCGTAATGTAAAGGAAAGAATTAAAAGCACTGGGGGGTCTGGGCAAGATGGCGGAAGAGTAAGACACGGAGATCACCTTCCTCCCCACAGATACATCAGAAATACATCTACACGTGGAACTGCTCCTATAGAACACCAACTGAACGCTGGCAGAAGACGTCAGACCTCCCAAAAGGCAAGAAACTCCCCACGTACCTGGGTAGGGCAAAAGAAAAAAGAAACAACAGAGACAAAAAAATAAGGACGGGACCTGCACCAGTGGGAGGGAGCTGTGAAGGAGGAAAGGTTTCCACACACTAGGAGGCCCCTTTGCGGGCGGAGACTGCGGGTGGCAGAGGGGGGAAGCTTCAGAGCCACGGAGGAGAGCGCAGCCACAGGGGTGCAGAGGGCAAAGCGGAGAGATTCCCGCACAGAGGATGGTGCTGAGCAGCACTCACCAGCCCGAGAGGCTTGTCTGCTCACCCGCCAGGGTGGGCGGGGGCTGGGAGCTGAGGCTCCGGCTTCGGTCGGATCGCAGGGAGAGGACTGGGGTTAGCGGCGTGAACACAGCCTGAAGGGGTTAGTGCACCACAGCTAGTCGGGAGGGAGTCCGGGAAAAGGTCTGGAGCTGCTGAACAGGCAAGAGACTTTTCCTTGCCTCTTTGTTTCGCGGTGTGCAAGGAGAGGGGATTCGGAGCACCGCCTGGATGAGCTCCAGAGACAGGCGTGAGCCGCGGCTATCAGCGTGGACACCAGAGACGGGCATGAGACGCTAAGGCTGCTGCTGCCGCCACCAAGAAGCCTGTGTGTGAGCACAGGTCACTTTCCACACCGCCCCTCCCGGAAGCCTGTGCAGCCTGCCACTGCCAGGCTCCCGTGATCCAGGGACAACTTCCCCGGGAAAATGCATGGCACACCTCAGGCTGCTGCAACATCATGCCGGCCTCTGCTGCCGCAGGCTCGCCCTGCATCCGTACCCCTCCCTCCCTCCGGCCTGAGTGAGCCAGAGCCCCCGAAGCAGCTGCTCCTTTAACCCCGTCCTGTGTGAGCAAAGAACAGACGCCCTCAGGTGACCTACACGCAGAGGCAGGTCCAAATACAAAGCTGAACCCCGGGAGCTATGCGAACAAAGAAGAGAAAGGGAAATTTCTCCCAGCAGCCTCAGAAGCAGCGGATTAAAGCTCCACAAACAACTTGATGTACCTGCAGCTGTTGAATACCTGAAGAGACAACGAATCATCCCAAATTGAGGAAGTGGACTTTGGGAGCAGCACATATTATTGTTTCCCCTTTTCCTTTTTTTGTGAGTGTATATGTGTATGCTTCTGTGTGAGATTTTGTCTGTATAGCTTTGCTTTCACCATTTGTCCTAGGGTTTGGTCTGTCCGTTTTTGTTTTTTTTTTTTTTTTACTTAAAAATTTTTATTTCTTAATAAATTTTTTCTTAATAATATTTTTCTTATTTTTTATTTTAAAAAATCAAAAAATATTTTTCTTAATAAATTTTTTCTTAAGGATTTTTTCTTTTTGTATTTTAAAAAATTTTAAAAAATTTTAATTAATAAATTTTTTCTTTATAATTTTTTTCTATTTTTTATTTAAAAATTTTTTTTTCTTAATAAATTTTTTCTTAACAATTTTTTCTTACTTTTTATTTTAAAAAATTAAAAAATGTTTTTTCTTAAAAAATTTTTTCTTAATTTTTTTTCTTATTTTTTATTATAATAGCTTTATTTTATTTTATCTTACTTTATATTATTTTATTTTATCCTCTTTCTTTCTTTCTTTCTTTCTATTTTTTCTTCCTTTTATTCTGAGCCGTGTGGATGAAAGGCTGTTGGTGCTCCAGCCAGGCATCAGGGCTGTGCCTCTGAGGTGGGAGAGCCAACTTCAGGACACTGGTCCACAAGAGACCTCCCAGCTTCACGTAATACCAAATGGGGAAAATCTCTCAGAGATCTCCATCTCAACATCAAGACCCAGCTTCACTCAACGACCAGCAAGCTACAGTGCTGGACACCCTATGCCAAGCAACTAGCAAGACAGGAACACAGCCCCATCCATTAGCAGAGAGGCTGCCTAAAATCATAATAAGGCCACAGACACCCCAAAACACACCACCAGATGTGGACGTGTCCACCAGAAAGACAAGACCAAGCCTCATCCACCAGAACACAGGCACTAGTCCCCTCCACTAGAAAGCCTACACAACCCAATGAACCAACCTTAGCCACTGGGGACAGATACCAAAAACAACAGGAACTACGAACCTGCAGCCTGTGAAAAGGAGACCCCAAACACAGTAAGATAAGCAAAGTGAGAAGACAGAAAAACACACAGCAGATGAAGGAGCAAGGTAAAAACACACCAGACCTAACAAATGAAGAGGAAATAGGCAGTCTACCTGAACAAGAATTCAGAATAATGATAGTAAAGATGATCCAAAATCTTAGAAATAGAATAGACAAAATGCAAGAAACATTTAACAAGGACCTAGAAGAACTAAAGAGGAACCAAGCAACAATGAAAACCACCATAAATGAAATTAAAAATACTCTAGACAGGATCAATAGCAGAATAACTAAGGCAAAAGAACGGGTAAGTGACCTGGAAGATAAAATAGTGGAAATAACTACTGCAGAGCAGAATAAAGAAAAAAGAATGAAAAGAACTGAGGACAGTCTCAGAGACCTCTGGGACAATATTAAACGCACCAACATTCGAATTATAGGGGTCCCAGAAGAAGAAGAGAAAAAGAAAGGGACTGAGAAAATATTTGAAAGGATTATAGTTGAAAACTTCCCTAATATGGGAAAGGAAATATTTAATCAAGTCCTGGAAGCACAGAGAGTCCCATAAAGGATAAATCCAAGGAGAAACACGCCAAGACACATGTTAATCAAACTATCAAAAATTAAATATAAAGAAAACATATTAAAAGCAGCAAGGGAAAAACAACAAATAACACACAAGGGAATCCCCATAAGGTTAATAGCTGATCTTTCAGCAGAAACCCTGCAAGCCAGAAGGGAGTGGCAGGATATACTTAAAGTGATGAAGGAGAAAAACCTACAACCAAGATTACTCTACCCAGCAAGGATCTCATTCAGATTTGATGGAGAAAGTAAAACCTTTACAGACAAGCAAAAGCTGAGAGAGTTCAGCACCACCAAACCAGCTTTACAACAAATGCTAAAGGAACTTCTCTAGGCAAGAAACACAAGAGAAGGAAAACACCTACAATAACAAACCCAAAACATTTAAGAAAATGGGAATAGGAACATACATATTGATAATTACCTTAAATGTAAATGGATTAAATGCTCCAAGCAAAAGACACAGACTGGTTGAATGGATACAAAAACAAGACCCATATATATGCTGTCTACAAGAGGCCCACTTCAGACCTAGGAACACATACAGACTGAAAGTGAGGTGATGGAAAAAGATATTCCATGCAAATGGAAATCAAAAGAAAGCTGGAGTAGAAATTCTCATATCAGACAAAATAGACTTTAAAATAAAGACTATTACAAGAGACAAAGAAGGACACTATATAATGATCAAGGGATCGGTCCAAGAAGAAGGTATAACAATTGTAAATATTTATGCACCCAACATAGGAACACCTCAATATATAAGGCAAATACTAATAGCCATAAAAGGGGAAATCGACAATAACACAATCATAGTAGGGGACTTTAACACCCCACTTTCAGCAATGGACAGATCATCCAAAATGAAAATAAATAAGGAAACACAAGCTTTAAATGATACATTAACCAAGATGGACTTAATTGCTATTTATAGGACATTCCACCCAAAAACAACAGAGTACACATTTTTCTCAAGTGCTCATGGAACATTCTCCAGGATAGATCATATCTTGGGTCACACATCAAGCCTTCGTAAATTTAAGGAAATTGAAATGTTATCAAATATCTTTTCTGACCACAACGCTATGAGACTAGATATCAATTACAGGAAAAGATCTGTAAAAAATACAAACACATGGAGGGTACACAATACACTACTTAATAACGAAGTGATCACTGAAGAAATCAAACAGGAAATAAAAAAATACATAGAAACAAATGACAATGAAAACATGATGACCCAAAACCTATGGGATGCAGCAAAAGCAGTTCTAAGAGGGAAGTTTATAGCAATACAAGCCTACCTCAAGAAACAGGAAACATCTCGAATAAACAACCTAACCTTGCACCTGAAGCAATTAGAGAAAGAAGAACAAAAAAACCCCAAAGCTAGCAGAAGGAAAGAAATCATAAAGATCAGATCAGAAATAAATGAAAAAGAAATGAAGGAGACAATAGCAAAGATCAATAAAACTAAAAGCTGGTTCTTTGAGAAGATAAACAAAATTGATAAACCATTAGCCAGACTCATCAAGAAAAAAAGGGAGAAGACTCAAATCAATAGAATTAGAAATGAAAAAGGAGAAGTAACAACTGACACTGCAGAAATGCAAAAGATCATGAGAGATTACTACAAGCAACTCTATGCCAATAAAATGGACAACCTGGAAGAAATGGACAGAGTCTTAGAAATGCACAACCTGCCGAGACTGAACCAGGAAGAAATAGAAAATAAGAACAGAACAATCACAAGCACTGCAATTGAAACTGTGATTAAAAATCTTTCAACAAACAAAAGCCCAGGACCAGATGCCTTCACAGGTGAATTCTATCAAACATTTAGAGAAGAGCTAACACCTATCCTTCTCAAACTCTTCCAAAATATTGCAGAGGGAGGAACACTCCTGAACTCATTCTACGAGGCCACCATCACCCTGATACCAAAACCAGACAAAGATGTCACAAAGAAAGAAAACTACAGGTCAATATCACTGATGAACATAGATGAAAAAAATCCTCAACAAAACACTAGCAAACAGAATCCAACAGCACATTCAAAGGATCATACACCATGATCAAGTGGGGTTTATTCCAGGAATGCAAGGATTCTTCAATATATGCAAATCAATCAATGTGATACACCATATTAACAAATTGAAGGAGAAAAACCATATGATCATCTCAACAGATGCAGAGAAAGCTTTCGACAAAATTCAACATCCATTTACAATAAAAGCCCTGCAGAAAGTAGGCATAGAGGGAACTTTCCTGAACATAATAAAGGCCATATATGACAAACTCACAGCTAACATTGTGCTCAATGGTGAAAAACTGAAAGCATTTCCACTAAGATCAGGAACAAGACAAGGTTGCCCACTCTCACCACTATTATTCAACATAGTTTTGGAAGTGTTAGCCACAGCAATCAGAGAAGAAAAAGAAATAAAAGGAATCCAAATCAGAATAGAAGAAGTAAAGCTGTCACTGTTTGCAGATGACATGATACTATACATAGAGAATCCTAAAGATGCTACCAGAAAACTCCTAGAGCTAATCAATGAATTTGGTAAAGTAGCAGGATACAAAATTAATGTACAGAAATATCTTGCATTCCTATACACTAATGATGAAAAATCTGAAAGTGAAGTTAAGAAAACACTTCCGTTTACCATTGCAACAAAAAGAATAAAATATCTAGGAATAAACCTACCAAAGGAGACAAAAGACCTGTATGCAGAAAATTATAAGACACTGATGAAAGAAATTAAAGATGATACAAATAGATGGAGAGATATACCATGTTCTTGGATTGGAAGAATCAACATTGTGAAAATGACTCTACTACCCAAAGCAATCTACAGATTCAATGAAATCCCTATCAAACTACCACTGGCATTTTTCACAGAACTAGAACAAAAAATTTCACAATTTGTATGGAATCACAAAAGACCCCGAATAGCCAAAGCAATCTTGAGAACGAAAAATGGAGCTGGAGGAATCAGGTTCCCTGACTTCAGACTATATTACAAAGCTACAGTAATCAAGACAGTATGGTACTGGCACAAAAACAGAAATATAGATCAATGGAACAGGATAGAAAGCCCAGAGATAAACCCACGCACATATGGTCACCTTATCTTTGATAAAGGAGGCAAGCATATACAGTGGAGAAAAGACAGCCTCTTCAATAAGTGGTGCTGGGAAAACTGGACAGGTACATGTAAAAGTATGAAATTAGAACACTCCCTAACACCATACACAAACATAAACTCAAAATGGATTAAAGACCTAAATGTAAGGCCAGACACTATCAAACTCTTAGAGGAAAACATAGGCAAAACATTCTATGACATAAATCACAGCAAGATCCTTTTTGACCCACCTCCTAGAGAAATGGAAATAAAAACACAAATAAACAAATGGGACCTAATGAAACTTCAAAGCTTTTGCACAGCAAAGGAAACCATAAACAAGACCAAAAGACAACCCTCAGAATGGGAGAAAATATTTGCAAATGAAGCAACTGACAGAGGATTAATCTCCAAAATTTACAAGCAGTTCATGCAGCTCAATAACAAAAAAACGAACAACCCAATCCAAAAATGGGCAGAAGACCTAAATAGACATTTCTCCAAAGAAGATATACAGATTGCCAACAAACACATGAAAGAATGCTCAACATCATTAATCATTAGAGAAATGCAAATCAAAACTACAATGAGATATTATCTCACACCGGTCAGAATGGCCATCATCCAAAAATCTAGAAACAATAAATGCTGGAGAGGGTGTGGAGAAAGGGGAACACTCTTGCACTGTTGGTGGGAATGTAAATTGATACAGCCACTATGGAGAACAGTATGGAGGTTCCTTAAAAAACTACAAATAGAACTACCATACGACCCAGCAATCCCACTACTGGGCATATACCCTGAGAAAACCATAGGTCAAAAAGAGTCATGTACCAAAATGTTCATTGCAGCTCTATTTTCAATAGCCAGGACATGGAAGCAACCTAAGTGTCCATCATCGGATGAATGGATAAAGAAGATGTGGCACATATATACAATGGAATATTACTCAGCCATAAAAAGAAACGAAATGGAGTTATTTGTAGTGAGGTGGATGGAGTTAGAGTCTGTCATACAGTGTGAAATAAGTCAGAAAGAGAAAAACAAATACAGTATGCTAACACATATATATGGAATCTAAGGAAAAAAAAAAAAGGTCATGAAGAACCTAGTGGCAAGACGGGAATAAAGACACAGACCTACTAGAGAATGGACTTGAGGATATGGGGAGGGGGAAGGGTAAGATGTGACAAAGAGAGAGAGTAGCATGGACATATATACACTACCAAATGTAAAATAGATAGCTAGTGGGAAGCAACCGCATAGCGCAGGGAGATCAGCTCTGTGCTTTGTGACCACCTAGAGGGGTGGGATAGGGAGGGCGGGAGGGAGAGAGATGCAAAAGGGAAGAGATATGGGAACATATGTATATGTATAACTGATTCACTTTGTTATAAAGCAGAAACTAACACACCATTGTAAAGCAATTATTCTCCAATAAAGATGTTAAAAAAAAAAAAAAAAGCACTGGGGAGGGAGAGGAGGGCATAGACACTGAATTTCATCCATTCTAAGACTGTATAATCTATACAGAATTGGTAGGTGAGCAATTAGTTGACTCTGCAGCCTGTGTTGATGTTCTACTGTCTTCACTATAACAGCAGCCCCTTGGCAGCCTGAAGCAACTACAATCGACATGTGAATTAGTTGGCTCTTTAGCTACTTCCAGTTAAAGCACCTCCAACGTTTAGATTTTAGCTTCTTACTTTTTAGGATGGTGCTGACAAACTGCAGTTATTATACCCCTTCACTTTTGAAACGGGGCCTGGTATGGTCCTCAGATGCACATGTGAGAATCGCATCTCGATATGTTGCTGATGGGGTAACAAGAAACAAATATTTAGGAATGATCACCCACAAAAATACTCTGGCAACTATCTGCTAGAAACTTGTCAGATGCTTACAATTAATTTGAATTCAACTATCATCGCAGTACTTACAAATTTTCAAAGCAGCGAGCAAGAACAGAATGTGAAGTACAATTTGCCACATTTTCAGCAAGAGGAATTGTCACCTGCTCAGTGTGCTAGCGTGCAGTGTGTGCCTTCTCCCAAATATACACTTTAGAATTTTCTAAAAGGGAAAAATTAGCCCCATAATGGATTTATAGATGTTTAAAACACTATTGGATGTCTTTTCCTCTGGAAACTTCTAAGCTCAATAATAAGCTTTATGATTGTTCTTTATTTTTAAGATTTGTCCTTTTAAGAATTTCTTTATATTCTTCAAAATCCTAAGTTATATAACCTTTTCTTTTCATTCCTCTAGCCTTTCCAGTACCCTTGCTGCCCAGTGAATTCGCAGAAAACAAAAAGCTATAAGAGAAGCTAGTCTGACTTTCTAAAGCTTCAGAGAAACCCAAAATTCTTGAAAATCACTTATTCAGTATTTCTTTTGTCACCTTCATAACCCCAATAGCATGTGGCACCTTTTACTTAAAAGGTGCTCAAATTAATTTTTGGTGCATGAGTTGAACACAGTAGATAAAGAAAGCAACTACTTCCCTGTGTCATCACACTATTTCAAAATTGGGAAACAACAGGTGACAGTTCTGTGCCCTGAAGCATTAAACTATTTTACCACTCATAACAAAGCAACACATACTAATAACAGTAATAAAATTATGAAACATTTTAGTTCAGACATTTATTTGAACACCTACAGCAATTAATACGGCCAAATTATAGCATGCTCCATAAAGATATTCACTCTGAATATGACTATCTTTAGTGATCTTAATTTTACCAGATGATTTATACTTCCATTTCATAAAGAAAAAGGAGGGACTAGATTTCTTTTTAAAGTATTATAAATAATATTTTCATTTCTTCAATGGTCTCTGGACTGTATACTCTGTTCATGTGAAAGGTCTTGATTTCTAGTTTTCCTAAGAAGTATCTACAAGGGGAAACCATCACCAAGAAGGTATGGTGATTACAAAATGATATTGCCTTATTGTGCTTTC
This sequence comes from Balaenoptera physalus, assembly GCF_965194825.1. Classification (NCBI taxonomy): domain Eukaryota; kingdom Metazoa; phylum Chordata; class Mammalia; order Artiodactyla; family Balaenopteridae; genus Balaenoptera; species Balaenoptera physalus. The sequence continues at coordinate 72,638,035 of NC_138892.1, forward strand.
ATTTTCATGTTTTGTTTTGTTGATGATGTAAGTTAGTTCTGGAAATTCTAATCCTTGTCTTTGTTTTTGTAATCTATATTATCATATATTTTAACTTTTACCTGTGTGTGCATTTGAAATATTATCAGTTCTCCAACTTTAGAGCCTATAATAAAAGCAGAACAAAATATTTTCCTTTTGTCCACCCTCCTCAATAAATCCCATTTATAAAAGAATCTATGCCCAGAAGCTGAAAATAGAACTTGTTTTTGACTATGTAGGAAAATCCAAATACCCACAGTCTTATAATTTCTTCCTTATTTAGTTGCATATGCTGAAATCCAGAAAGAATGGTGAGCTGACAGTGAGAAGAAAAAAACCTAATATCTAGGTCAACTTATTCCAATGACAGTGTTGTCAAGAAAGAAAAAACAGTCCCTGGACTGTCATATAGTTTGACACCACATCCATGGTCCCTCAGGTCCTGCTGTCCCTACACAGCTCAAGTCCTCATTATCTGTTGTCTACTCTATTGAAATAGCCTCCTAACTGATATTTCTGTTGTCAGTCTCTTCTTTCATCTCTAATCCATGTTTTACAATGTACCAGCACTAGCTTCTAACACAGAGACTGTACCTACTAAAAGTCCTTAGGTCTCTTCTTTCTACAGCATAAAATCCCCAAACGTGGGCTTCCCTGGTGGCACAGTGGTTGAGAATCTGCCTGCCAATGCAGGGGACACGGGTTCGAGCCCTGGTCTGGGAAGATCCCACATGCCGCGGAGCAACTAGGCCCGTGAGCCACGGCTACTGAGCCTGCGCGTCTGGAGCCTGTGCTCCGCAACAAGAAAGGCCGCGATAGTGAGAGGCCCGCGCACCGCGATGAAGAGTGGCCCCCGCTTGCCACAACTAGAGAAAGCCCTCGCACAGAAACGAAGACCCAACACAGCCAAAAATTAATTAATTAATTAATTAATTAATTATTAAAAAAAAAAAAATCCCCAAACGTGCCAATATGATACTCAAGGGCCTCTGCAGTCCTGTTCCAACTTAGCCTCCCACTCCCCCACACTCTGGTTCCTCAGTGCTCCAGCCAGGCCAGACCATTTACCATCGCTCAGCCCAAGAATTTGGAAATTTGCAATGATATACTCTCTCAGATGCATCTGAAATGCCACCTCCTTCAGGATGCTTTCCTTGATCTTTGACCTCTGCAAAGAATTGATCTTTCCTTCCTTTGTACTATGAAGACACAAAGGAGATCATTTTTTCTCTCTTTCATGACATCTGTACATTTGCCTTTATCTGTGCCATATTAAAGCTAGTCTTTCTCATCCATTGGATTGCAAACTACTTTGGTTAGGAGCTCTATTTCAATCACCTCTTCAGTGCCTTTTAATCTGGATACTCAGTAAACATGGTTTAACTGGACTGTGAAAAAATATTTCAGATGAATTTAGAGTTTATTTTCTCTAGGATCAATGTTGATTCCTGAAATGGCTAAGTTACTAATTTACATAGTTGAATATATCTAACATAGCTTTAACTTGACTTTTGAAAATTCAGTCATGAAAAAATGAGTATTATACATTTGAAAATGAAAGCCTGTACCTCTGATGCCAGATTATGTTCCACTCAGTTAAACATGTATCATCTCTCACATGCCTGCTACCCACAGAGCTTTATGTCTGTGTGTGTTTATACACCGATCAGAGCTTGCAAGCTGGTAGCCTCAGAGCCGAATGGGCCTTGAAAACACATATATATGTGTGTGTGTGTGGTTTGGCCCATAGAGGGTTTTTAAAAAATTTTGAACCAACATTTAACAACTGATACGTTTTATACACAAATTTAGACAAAGAACAGAAAGTCTAGCATTTCTGGGCCCACATACGTATAAAGTAATATACATGTCCAATTTCTCACAGTTCTCACGATTCATATGCACAGTGTGTGCAAATCAACTTACTCCCCAAGTGGAATCTTCCTGGCTCTTCTAGGCATTTTGAATTTGTGGCCCTGGTTAACATAACTGTTTCTCTTCTTCACTGGTTTAACACATATTTATGAAATGCTACAATTTATAAGTTAGACTTTGAACCATACTGCTTGCAACTTTGTTTCATTATTTGGCTATTTTCTTATTTTCCCAGGAAGGCAATATTGTTGCAAAAGGAACAAAATGGTGTGTTGATACTTCAGGTGAGAAGGTGGTAGGGCCTGAAATACTACCATTGTTGTCAAGTCAAAGAGTTAATATTCAACTGTACAACACTAAAAGTTTTTATCTGAACAACATAAAATTGTAGTGATCGTCTTAAAATCAGTACTCCTAATTCTTATTTTATAATTGATAAGACAGACCAGACATATTTAGGAATACTAATGTCTAAATGTGTTTCTAATAGACTTATAAAGGACTGTGTGTTTAGGTAACCTTCTAACCCCTTCCGTTGTAGGTTAGTGGGGTCATTTACACAGACTGGTGGCTGGCTTCAAAGCTGGGGTCTGAGGAGTGCCAGGAATGCACCATTCCTTGGTCTCTCAGTCGGTCCACTTCAATTAGTCTCATATTTACTCACTTGTGCTCATTCACATTTCATCTTTGAAGGCTGAGACAGGCTGTCTCCATCTGTCATAGGGTTAAATAACCATCTCCAATTTCAGGAGATTCAATGAGCTAGAAAATACAGCTCTGATTCAAGAAACTTTTAAAGGACACATTTATATAACAACAAAAGAGGAATCCAGAAAAGAAAACATCGTCCATTAGGGTTTTTGTGGTTGTGATTATTCCATCTTGTCTAAGACGCAGATGCATGTACAGGTGAACCTCAAAGGCTTCCTATGTACTCATGTGTGACTACAACTCCCTCATCCCAGCAATCCAGAAACCACCATTAAAGGAACTCTCTTGTAAGATGCCTACATTTGTTGGATAAAATGGAAATTTAATATTTTCTGCAAGAGTTCTTTTACACTGTGATTATGAAAGTCCTACTTCACGAATGATATTCACCCATATCCTATGCCATGGACCTGGGATTCTGTTCTGAAGCTCTGAAAAGTATATTTAAACTTTTCTAAGATGGTTTTCTGACCGAAGGTTTTGAGTTTCTCTCTTAATCCTGGCTGCTCATATTCATAATTTACATAAGAATCCAAACTGAATGAATTCACAGAAGTTACTCTCTTTCCACATCATTTGAAGATAAAGAAAATTACAGGTCTCAGTACTTGCCAAAATACTTGCCAAAATAATTTTGTAAAATACCATGATCTTATTAGTCCCCCTAAATAATAAAATTATAATATTGATATCTGTTACATAATTAATATTATATTACACGTTCATGTAATTTGTTTAAAATATTTACTCATATTTATTCACTTGTGCTCATTCACATTTCCTCTCATTCAAATATTAAAATTATTAATATTGTTTAAAATATTTAAAAATACTTGTTTAACTATATTATGAAATTACAGACAGCCCTAGAATTCTGGAGTTTTAATAGGATATATTATCTAAAATGCTTTCCTATGGTGCCCCATATTTGGCTTCTTGAGGATTCTATTAATCAAGGAAGAGCAAATTCACTAAAGTGGATATTCTTCATAGGGCCAATATTGCTCTGTCATGGAGTCCAGTCAAAGAGGGGTTCTTTGCTTGATCTTGACATTATTTCTTGGCTATGCATCTCTTCATGTGCCAAACATGTAAGGACAGGAGTACCTTTATTTAGAAGCTAAGTAAATTGCTTACTAAATTAGTAGTAAGGTGTTACTAAATTCTAGGCCTTGATAACACAGTTATTGAACACACCCTTACATATTCAAACACAGTATATGGGAAAATAGCATAGGGATCTTTTTCACACTGAATGTTCATCAAGGAGTATATAATAATGCACTCTCCCCCTCTTTCTCATCCTTATGCAGAGGGGCAGGAGAGGCTACGTGGGCATCAATTTATACCTGTTTTATTATGGAAGTAAATATTTAGCAATAGTAGATAAAGACAGCACTTCATCAAAACCTAGGGATTTAAATTGGAACACATGCTTCTTAAAATGCAATTTTCGAGCAGATTTGTAATCTAAGTGGGCTTGCTGCTACAGATACATAATACACCTCTGTGTTTTTCTAAAAATGGCCTCTTAGAAACAGTCAAAATGTTTATGTCTATGTTAAGAAACAAAGAATTAATACAGATACATCTTTCAATAAATATCTTATTAAAACAATTATAATTCCCACAGTTTCAAATGTAATAAACTTCTTTAATTCAGTGATAAGCAGTACCGCAGTATTTTGAAAACATTTCTATAAAATTACCCTGCATTTTGCAGAATAACTTCAACACTAAGACTTTCCATTTCCTTTCATGGAATCATAAATTCTTGGTAGAACTGACCGTAACTCAAGATTTATTCTAGCAACTACAATTGACAAATAAGGAATCACAGCTCAAAAAGTGTGAGAATTGCTCATTGTCGTGCAGCAAACCTAGGGTTGGGGGGTCCATGTAATCATAGCTTTAGGCTTCTCCATCATACACTATCAAGTAAAAAACAATAATAAAATTTTAAACAGAAAAATGACTAAGTAAATTCTTATAAAGTCTAAGAAAAGATGCCATACCTTTCAGTACGTGATCAGGAAAAACCATCACTCTGGAATAATTATACCTCCAGGGAAACCTGTTTGCATGCCACCATAACTCTGACAGCAGAGGAGTCAAACTAAATAGATCAGCAAGTTAAATATCTTGCCATTTTTTTTTTTTTTTTTGCTATTATATTTAGATCAGAACACAGTAAATCCAATCCTTTCTGCAACAAGTAGTGTCATTGGGAAATAAGGCAATGTACATGCCAACAAGTGAGTTTTTAAAGGTGATGACACAAAGGCAATTTCAACGTCCATATATTTTTTTCTTAATAAAAACCTTGAAAAAAGCAATTGAGAAATTTACAAAACCCATTAATGATAATAGAGCAGTCTGGTTGCTCAAGGGCTTATCAAGTCCAAATCAGCTCCCAATTCTCTGTATCTGCTCAGCCCTAATCAGTGTTTTTCATTTAAGATGAATGTGCAACTAATGGAAGCAATGCATGCTCATGAATGGAGTTCTGTTCTATTCTCTTCAGTATTTTTTTTTTGAAAAAACACACACACACACACACACACCCCTACACACTCCATTAAACCATGGAGGAGGTGTCAGAAATTACTTTAATCTTACCCTAGAAGAATTAGACAGCTCAAAGACAAAACAAAGAGTATACTGTTATCTTTTAATGTGGCTGAGATACAGATTTTCCTGTCTCCTGGGTAAAAACAGATCAGCTGTGTGTAAAAATAAAAGAACTACCATGTATGTGACTGTTACAAATAAAACCAGGTACAAGAGTTGGAAATGAAAGACAAAATCTACTTTTCTGAAAATGTCTAAAATAATCAAAACACTGTTTAAGTAACAAATAACTTTGAAAAAGATGAAGGGTTTTCAAGTCCACTGATACAGATGAAACATACTTTACTTGCAATCTACCATTTCCAAGGATGGCAGAATAGGACATTATTTATTCCACCATATTATTACAATATGCCATCTTAATTCATAATAGCCTGCATTTATAACTTATTAGTAATGATACAGTCAATATTTTGACTATATGCCAATGGAGGGAAGCAGAAATAAAAATAATCCAGTGTAGTGGTAACCCAGAAAGCACAAATAATTCCTTTGGAATGCACTGTATGATCTTGATTTTACATTTTAGCAGCAGATGCACCTTCCTAACTATGCTTTCTTCGGGCTAATTAATATTTATTATAGCTCTATTGTCTGGACAAAATCCAGTGATAAGGAGAGGGTTTGAGAAGACAGGCAGGGGTAAAAAATCCACAGTTGATAAAATCATAGATACATGTGTCCTTTAACGCAACATGGCATAAAGCTTCCTACTTGTACATGGGATGCACCATCCCTTAACAAACACTGGAAGGGCATATGTACTTTTTTTTTTTTAATTAATTAATTTATTTATTTTTGGCTGCTACGGGTCTTCGTTGCCACGCATGGGCTTTCTCTAGTTGTGGTTGTGAGTGGGGGCTACACTTTGTTGCGGTGCCCGGGCTTCTCATTGTGGTGGCTTCTCTTGCTGCAGAGCACGGGCTCTAGGTGTGCGGGCTTCAGTAGTTGTGGCACACGGGCTAAGTAGTTGTGGTTCCCGGGCTCTAGAGCGCAGGCTCAGTAGTTGTGGCGCACAGGCTTAGCTGCTCCGCGGCATGTGGGATCTTCCCGGGCCAGGGCTCAAACCCGTGTCCCCTGCATTGGCAGGAGGATTCTTAACCACTGCACCACCAGGGAAGTCCGGGCATATGTACTTTACCTGGTCACATTAAAGCAGAGGGGTTCCCACTTTAAACTGTGCTGCATAATGGTCTGCCCAGTGAAACCAAGCAGGAGCCTGTGGGGCCCCAGGGCACAGAATCCTTTCTGTCCCCCATTTTCTCATTTGTAGGGAACAGAATCCAGCCTCCATGACCTTCCTTGAGTTCCAAAGGGCAGATTCGAACAGTTGCTAATCAAGGAAGGAGCAGCTAAGAAACCCCCTGAGGCCAGGAACCAGAGAAGCTCATCAAGAAGATTACCTGAGACCAGATTGAAGGAGTGCAGACCCTGTACACACGCTAATCTTAACAACAACCGCATCCTTGAACAGTTGCTATAAAACTTCTCATCAAATCCTCCCGGGGTTGGGACACAAAGTTTTCAGAGGGCAGGAACACACTGTATCCCCCTTTGCCAGATGAAGCAATAAAGCTATTCATTTCTCCTTCCTCCAAAACTCTGTCTCCAAGATTCAATTTGGCACCAGTGCACAGAGGCCGAGCATTCAACATCACCAGCAGCAATGTCCACTCTGTTAAAAATATTATCAGGTTTGCAATTTCTGGCCTCCACAAGAGAGGGGGATGGTTTTGAAATCAGTTACAGTGCAGTTATAGAGGAACCCTGACATAGCAATGAAAATCAGGTCACTAACTGTTATTGCCAAGAACTACTTGTGGAAATGGGAAAAATCACAAAGTGCACCAACTTTACCTAAAAGTGTAAGTTGGGTCATGCCTGAACATCCAGTCTGAAAAAAAAGCAATCCTCCTAGTGAGAAATGCAAAGAATGTCACTGACCTCACCTAGGACCCTGAGGAAAAGAAAGTTGGTGAATAAAATGGGAAGTCTCTCAGGCCTCAAGCTCTGAGAGTTCCCAAGGCTTCCAAAGCCCAGCACAAGAAAGGTCACAAATGAAAATTCTGATAAAACAATGGTGCTAGTGGTTACGGAGTTCTTTTAAAGAATAATGTGAAACTGGATGAAAGTAGATACCAGCACTGCATCTATTCCTATGCTCTGATATAATAGGTAGGAAATAAGACAAGGAAAAGGTCACAGCCTGACCTTTTAATAGCGCAACCAGACTGCTCTATTATCATTAATGGGTTTTGTAAATTTCTCAATTGCTTTTTTCAAGGTTTTTATTAAGAAAAAAATATATGGACGTTGAAATTGCCATTGTGTCATCACAAAGAAAGAGTGGAACCTAGTTCCAGCAATATTAACACAGTGTACAACCTTAACAGACACCTCACACTTATTTGAAAAGAAGATCTGCTCTGAAATAGGAAAGCAGATATAATAGAAATTACAAAGCACCAAGAATTCCTGATCTTGAAGCTGCTGACATTTTTGGTTATGAAACAGTCTAAGAATCCTGGTTGGTACTCCTTGTTTGATCTCTGACAGCAAACTTTTCAACCTTTCATTGAACACATTTATGAGTACCCACCCCAAGGTGATCATCTTCAAGTTGAACGAGCACAATAATACACATTATCTCTCTTACGTTTATCAGGGTAAACATTAAATGAGATACTGTAGGGGAAATTATAAAGCCCTGCATGACACAGGAGTTGATTGAGGTAATAGGTTTATTTCCAATTCCAGGTAGAAAATTATAATTTGTAAAGGAGAAGAATGTCATACCAAATTGTTCAGAACTCTAAGAATTAAATCCCATCCAGGCGGTAGGGCTGCCCCATGCCTCGAGCACCTCTGGCCCTGCTATGACCTCACCCTGACCGATTTCAGATACTCAGACTCTACCTTTACGTTCACCTACCTTGGCGGCCCAAAAAGATGGGCATGTCTGAAATATCTTGAGGAGGACCTTCAATATGGCAGACGAGTAAGACGTGGAGACCACATTCCTCCCACAGATGCATCAAAAATACATCTACATATGGAAAAACTCCTATAGAACACCCACTGAACACTGGCAGAAGACCTCAGACTTCCCAAAAGCTGTGTGGCTGACAGAGTCTTGGTGCTCCAGCTGGGTGTCAGGACTGAACCGCTGAGGTGGGAGAGCCAAGTTCAGGACATTGGACCACCAGAGACCTCCCAGCCCCATGTAACATCAATCGGCAAGAGGTCTCCCAGAGATTTCCATCTCAACGCTAAGATCCAGCTCCAATCCACAACCAGCAACCTCCAGTGCTGGACACCCCATGCCAAACAATTGGCAAGACAGGAACACGACCCCATCCATTACCAGAGAGGCTGCCTAAAATCATAATAAGTTCACAGAGAACCAAAAACATACTGGACCCAGTCCTGCCCACCAGAAAGACAAGACCCAGCCTCATCCACCAGAACACAGGCATCAGTCCCCTCCACCAGGAAGCTTACACAACCCACTGAACCAACCTCAACCACTAGGGGCAGACACCAAAAACAACGGGAACTATGAACATGCAGCCTGAGAAAAGGAGACCCCAAACACAGTAAGTTAAGCAAAGTGAGAAGACAGAAATATGCAGCAGATGAAGGAGCAAAGTAAAAAACCACCAGACCAAACAAACGAAGAGGAAATAGGTAGTCTACCTGAAAAAGAACTCAAAGTAATGATAGTAAAGATGATCCAAAATCTTGGAAACAGAATGGAGAAAATACAAGAAACGTTTAACAAGGACCTAGAAGAACTAAAGAGCAAACAAACAATGATAAACCACACAATAAATGAATTAAAAATTCTCTAGAAGGAATCAATAGGAGAATAACTGAGGCAAAAGAAGGGATAAGTGACCTGGAAGACAAAATAGTGTCTTAGAACAGAACAAAGGAAAAAGAACAGAACAAAGGAAACAGAACAAACAGAACAAAGGAAAAAGAATGAAAAGACTTGAGGACAGTCTCAGAGACCTCTGAGACAACATTAAACACACCAACATTCGACTTATAGGGGTTCCAGAAGAAAAAGAGAAAAAGAAAGGGACACAAAATATTTGAAGAGACTATAGTTGAAAATTTCCCTAATATGGTAAAGGATACAGTCAATCAAGACCAGGAAGCACAGAGAGTCCCATAAAGGATAAATCCAAGGAGAAACACACCAAGACACATATTAATGAAACTATCAAAAATTAAATACAAAGAAAAAATATTAAAAGCAGCAAGAGAAGAGCAACAAATAACATACAAGGGAATACGCATAAGGTTAACAGCTGATTTTTCACCAGAAATGCTGCCAGCCAGAAGGGTGTGGCAGGACATATTTAAAGTGATGAAAGGGAAAAACCTACAACCAAGATTACTCTAACCAGCAAGGATCTCATTCAGATTCAACAGAGAAATTAAAACCTTTATAGACAAGCAAAAGCTAAGAGAATTCAGCACCACCAAACCAGCTCTACAACAAATGCTCAGGGAGCATCTCTAGGCAGGACACACAAGAGAAGAAAAAGACACACAAAAACAAACCCAAAACAATTAAGAAAATGGTAATAGGAACATACATATCGATAATTACCTTAAATGTAAATGGTTTGAATACTCCAACCAAAAGACAGACTGGCTTAATTGTTTTTGTTACAAAAACAAGACCCGTATATATGCTGTCTACAAGAGACTGCTTCAGACCTAGGGACACATACAGACTGAAAGTGAAGGGATGAAAAAGGATATTCCATGCAAATGGAAATCAAAAGAAAGTTGGAGTAGCAATTCTCATATCAGAAAAAATAGACTTTAAAATAAAGACTATTACAAGAGACAAAGAAGGACACTACATAATGATCAAAGCATCAATCCAAGAAGAAGATATAAGAATTGTAAATATTTATGCACCCAACATAGGAGCACCTCAATACATGAGGCAAATGGTAACAGCCATAAAAGGGGAAATCAACAGTAACACAATAATACTATGGGACTTTAACACGCCACTTTCACCAATGGACAGATCACCCAAAATGAAAATAAATAAGGAAACACAAGCTTTAAATGATACATTAAAAAAAATGGATTTAATTGATATTTATAGGACATTCCATCCGAAAACAACAGAATACACTTTCTTCTCAAGTGCTCATGGAACATTCTCCAGGATAGATCATATCTTGGGTCACAAATCAAGCCTTCGTAAATTTAACAAAATTGAAATCATATCAAGTATCTTTTCTAACCACAATGCTATAAGACTAGATATCAATTCCAGGAAAAAAATCAGTAAAAAATACAAATACATGGAGGCTAAAGAATACACTACTAAATAACCAAGAGATCACTGAAGAAATCAAAGAGGAAATCAAAAAATACCAAGAAACAAATGACAATGAAAATACACTACCAAATGTAAAATAGATAGCTAGTGGGAAGCAGCTGCATAGCACAGGGAGATCAGCTTGGTGCTCTGTGACCACCTAGAGGGGTGGGATAGTGAGGTTCAAGAGGGGGGGGCATGGGGATATACGTATGCATATAGCTGATTCACTTTGTCATGCAGCAGAAACTAACACAACATTGTAAAGCAATTATACTCCAATAAAGATGTTAAAAAAAAAAAATCCCATCCAGGGTGATAGTCCAGCATAACGCTCCTTCTGTCTAATTTTTAAACTCTATAAAATTATCTCCATGGAAATATTTAATTTGCTCTACATATAAAAGCACAGATATTAAGAAAATCACCTCATCTCATTTTATACATTGACTTTTGTAGAAATAGTTCAATGAAGTGTTAAGGAACATTGTTTTGTTGACATACTCAAAGGAACTTCAATTTCCCTTTAAGAAAACTCGGGCTTATACTTGTCAGTGACACTACAGTTGCTTGATTCATAAAAATCAGAGCATCATAGTTCCTTGAGTGTGACAGAGTCTGAACAAAGGTAGCCTTTTAATTTAGGAAGATGATAAAATTCTCCTGGGGATTTTTAATCCCCTCAATTAACAGTCTAACCCACTGCACAATCTTTTTTTTTTTCTTTTCCTGGCAAAAGGCTTTTCACAATGTATGGTTAGAGTCAGGTTTTTCTTTTTCTTTTGTTTTTGTTTTTGTTTTTGTTTTTGACCTATTATATCCAAGTTAAACAGGCTATTCATATAATACTAATGCTGTTGTGAACTTTCTTGGATACTCACAAATTCTCAGAGTAGTACAAAAATTATATTGTAGTCAGTAAGTCTGACTTATGCCCCAATACTTAATTAAAATTAACCTTCGGCCTAAAGAAACCCTTATGAATTTCCCTTCTGTGCTTTAAGATAATTATGATGACATAAATGGTGAGGTACTGATGAATGGCTACCACTGTTCATCTGATTGGAGAAACACTTGAAAACATCTTCACTGGGCTCTGGCAGATTCTGAAGACAGCTGTTCATAACTGTTGGTAATAAGTAGATATAGAGCTCAGTCTTTCTGGCTCCATGTTAATTCAATCTAGATGACTCTCATTCCTCGTATCCTTTTATTTATATCATAAATAGTATCAAATACCTTTCTTGTATAGTTTAATCAGTCATCTAAATAGTACTAGTAGTAAATATCTTCTCTGAAAACTACTATATTTTTAGTGTATGATAATACACAGAATCAACTCTTGTGATGAATACATGATGTGATATACATATATATATGTTGTGTATGTATGTGTGTGTGTGAATTTTTTTTGCTTATTTAAGATATAATTTGTGGTTTTTTTTTTAAGACAATTTTTGCTTTTCCCTTTTGTCTCTACTTCTGGATATTTTGTTTCTCATTATCATATTTTACATAGAAGAGAAGTAGGTTATTGTTCATTAAACACCACACAGCATATATCTCATATGTTCATACTATAGATCTTGATGACTTTGATATACCAGTTTGTAGCTTGATAGGTCATTTGCAAATTCCATATTGGCCCTGACAAAACAAGGAGAAGCAATAGGGTTATTCAAAATCACTAGGGATCCTAGCTCTTTGATGCGAGATAAAGAGAACAAACCTCATACAAAATCAAAATTACTTCTACCACTACTGAACAAAGATCTCATACTCTAAACTTCTCACTGATATCTTTTAAATCCACCATTTTGCTTATTTTATTAACCATCTATGAAAAGTAATCTGACATTACTATAACAACAGCTCTCATTCTAAATATGTAGATGGTTTATAGGTTTTGAATCTACAAATTTGTATAGAGAAAAGTTAAGATGCATCTACCTATCTGCAATTTGGGATATTTTATACCTGCATGATACAAACAGGCAAGCTACTTGTGTATAAAATAGCAAAACAGCAAATACAAAATGGTCAAGGGAAGATTGGTTTGACTGACACAAGAAGAATGAGAAAGAATGCTATAGATAGGCCTTTCAGGGGTAAATGGTGTGATTGAAAGGCAGGCGATGATTTCACTACAGGGAGACAGGTCTGGGAGGATGGGTGAGGGAGGGCAAAGGTCTTTCCTCTTCAGTCACAGTGCATGATATTATGGTAGTCAGCCACTCATGATTTGGTATTTTCTTGGAACTTAACTTTTCTAACCTCAACATTATCAAAATATCAATATGCCTGGCAAAAGTAATACTTCAAGCTATAGGTTGCAAACTGGAATCTCATGGCCAATATTTGAGAAATGGACAAAATTTTTATGACTTGCACTGTTTTATACATTGAAACAACACTTAAAATCAGGCAGGTCTATGCTTTACTTTATGAGATAACACCTTAAGTCAAGGTTTCTTTACCTTTATTTTAAGTCCATGGACCCTCTTTGGAATCTAATGAAAGCTGCATGCCCCCATAATTATATAGTTACCTCAACAAATTTTATTGAACAGCTACTAAGTAACAGTCTCTCGTTCAGGCTCTGGAGTTCTTAGCAGTAGACAAAAAACAAAACAAAACAAAACATGCCTTCAAGGAACTTTAGATCCAGTAGGGAATAGACAGAAGATAAATAGCAAAGTACATTATGTAGTCCATTAGAAGGTGCTAGTGTTCTGGGGAGAAACAGTAGGTAAGGGGGGCAGGGAGTGCCTGGGGTAGAGAGATGCTGCAATTAAGGAGGTGGTCAGACACGTGCTCACCAAGAAAATGCTATTTGAGTAAAGCCATGAAGTTCGTGAGTGAGTGGACCACAGAAAGGTCTTCATTTCATAATGCACATAACAGCATACAACACACAGTGTTTTTCAGAAAATTTCAAGGTTTTCATGTTAAGAACCATAATGTCAAATGATCAGCTCAAGCATTTGAAGGCAGCATTTAACCAGGTCCTAAGAGAAAGAGACTCAGAACAGGTAAACTGAAGACCAGCAGGAATGCCTGGAGAGGTGAAAGTAGCAGGAGAAGAAGAACACAAGTGGAAGCATGTGTATGCTGTTGACAAGGGTCACCTACCTCCCAGGTGCCTGGCTCTGCTATAGCCCAGAAGAGGAGAAGGCATATGATGCAAATGAAGATGAGATGCCAAATCCTAGAACACCTTAATAGCTGTTACACCTAACACGCAAAACAAGCTGAGACAATGGATCCAGTAAAATCGATAAGAGGAATGGCAAGGGCTTGCACGGACTCCTGACTCAGAGGTAAGGGGTGAAGTTTCCAGGTCCCCCACCCCATACTCAGTGGTCTCTTAACACCCTATGACATGGAATCATCCATATTGATCCAGAAAGAAGAGACAGGGGAATTAAATTGTTACATAGTAAAATGTGAATTGAGCTAAGTCAGGAATTCTGACCTCTTGTCCCATCTTTACTATTAGATATACTGCTCTAAGAAACAAACGTAAATTCTCTTCACCAATAAAATTGGGATGATCTCCATAACCATAAAAGATCTATAATTCTATGCTTCATGGAACAGAAATTCTCTTGACTTTCTCTTTCTTTTGTTCTTTAATCCCAATGAAAGCACTATCACTTGGTCAGCTCTTCATTAAAACCATCTGAGCCTGTAATTTTATTGTGTCCCTGCTTAGGAAGAGTTCCACCACACCCCAGAAAATAACTGACTCATTAATCTTGGCATTAATGTTTAATACAATAAACTTTGAAGAGGGTAACAAAACATAATGTTATGAATATGTCAATAGATGAAGTATAACCTGGCACACTTTAGCTGACAAATTCGAAGGCACAATACTGGGTAAGTAACTTAATCTTCAGAACATCAGTTTACCCATCAGTTAGGAGTAAGGCATTCAGTTCCCAAATGCTTTCATGGGAACTGAATGCCTCAATGTCTGGCACATAGCGAGCACCCAAAGACCCCAGCTCTCATCCAAAACCCTATGAGTGATCATTCAGGTCCAATCATAGCCAACTGCAAACCGTTGCCTGGGACTTCCCTGGTGGTACAGTGGCTAAGTCTCCACGCTCCCAATGCAGGGGGCCCGGGTTCGATCCCTGGTCAGGGAACTAGATCCCATATGACGCAATTAAGAGTTTGCATAGTGCAACTAAAGATCCTGTGTGCTACAACTAAAAAGAGATCCCACATGCAGCAACTAAAAGACCCCGCATACAGCAACTAAAGAAAGATCCTGCGTGCCACATCTAAAAGATTCCACGTGCCGCAACTAAAGATCCCGCATGCCGCAACGAAGATCGAAGATCCTGTGTGCCGCAACTAAGACCCGGCGCAGCCAAATAAATAAATAAATATTCAGAAAATAAAAAACCCCACAACTTTGCCTAGCAGGCCTCATGGCAGGGGTAGGGGTGTGGGGACTGTCCTCACCACATCAAAATTAGTAGTTTTCTGGGGAGAGTTGCAATGAAGGACTCAGTCCTCCTCCCAGACCAGCCATGTGTATATAAAAATCTGCATCCCGAGCCCTGGAACCTCCTCGGAGGCCTTATTGGAGGGCCTTGGCTGAGGCACTTTTCTCCACTTTGACTCAGTACCTTTCCGATCATAGCCCTTCACCCTCTCCTTGCCCTGGGGACCCACAGGTCCATAAAGAGGCAGGAGTCTTATCTGGGCTGCTCAACAGCGAGATGATTCCCCTACCACTGCACCCACTGACCTTCACCCAGTGCCATTCCATAGGAAAAAAATGGAACACTGGGGGCAGACAGCTCTTCTTGCCTCTTGCTTGTACTGTGGCAGTAAATGAATAAAGGTTTGATTCTTACTTTGACTCATTGTCCGAATTGACTACCTCTACATCTAATTGCTCAATAGCTCCCAGAGTCAATATTATTTTATTTTTACCATTTACTTTAACAACAAAAAAGTGTTCTGATTTGGAACTTATGGAATACAAAAAATATATATTTTTAAAAATAAACAGAGCACCACACATGTACTATATTCTATAACTTGAGGGTGAGCCTCTAGAGAGGAAGAGGTTATTCATCTTTCTTTCTCCTGTGTGACTGGTTAAATTAAACACAAACTCGGGGGTGGGGGGAGTGGGGGGAGAGAGAGAGAACAAGGCAAACGTTGTATGGATGTTTTATGGCCAGGTCTAGAAGTAGTATTACTCCCACTTAAATTCCTTTGGCTACACCTTGGTCATATTGCCCACCTGTATGCAAGGGAAGTGGTGAAATGTAGGCTTCGAGTGCACCCACAAGGAAAACAATGTGAAAATGCACACTACTGCCGCAGCCATAATTAGGTTCCAGGCAGAGTATGAAGGAAGATGGACCCTCTGGGTAAAAAGATGCTTTTCTCGATAGTATTTTGTTTTCCTTCCAAATTATGGTTATAGTGGGCCAAAATACTCAAATATAAAGTGTCAAGACCGAAACATTATGGATCAACTTTCTTAACTCAAGCCCAACTTTTTTCTGAACCTCGTGGTGTAGTCCATTACCTCCTCATTCCATTCTCTTAACCTTTGGGCACTACAGAACTGATGACCAATGTATTACGTATTTCCTTGCCATAGTCTAGGACACAAGATCCAAGTCAGCTTCTGACATCAGCTTCTCTCTGGCTATTTAGTTATACTTTCAAACATTTATTCAAAACAAAGTTTACTGAGTGCCAGATCCTTGTTCTAAACACTAAGGATTCTGTTATGGGCTGAATTGCTTCCCCTTCTAAATCGTATGTTGAAACCCTGAACCACAGTACCTCAGAATGTGAATGTATTTGGAGATAAGGTGTTTAAAGAGATAACAGAGGTTAAATAAGGTCATTAGTGCGGGCCCTTATTCAATATGGCTGGCGTCCTAAGAAGAGGAGGTCAGGACACAAAGACACACACAGAAGAAAGACCACAAGAAGACACAGAAGGAGGATGGTCGTTTACGAGCCAAGAGGAGAGACCCTCAGAAAAATGTAATCCTGCCAATACCTTGACTTTGGACTTCTGGCCCCCAGAACTGTGAGAAGGTACATTTCTGCTGTAAGCCACCTAGTCTGTGGTACCTTGTTATGGCAATCCTAGCAAACTAATACAGATTTCACCTAGGAAAAAACAGATAAAAATCCTGTGCATTCTTGGAGCTTGGCTTCGTGGCTCTCCTTTATTACTCCTCCTCCACTCAGCAACACCACCCCCAACTACTCCTGTCCCTTAGGATCTGCATTTGTAGCCTTTCTGGAAAGTACCCACCCTGGTTTATCCTTCCTTTGAGAGCAGAGTCAGACAGGTCTCTAGGTCAAACTGACACAGAAGAGCCTCTAAAATTTTCCCAGTCAATGTTGTAGGTTATATTAGCAGCTAACAACAGCATCTAAAAATGTGCTGACATATATGGAATTCCTAATGAAATTTTTGGAAGGCATTATACAGCTTTAAAATATTCATTTAAAGAAAAAAAAATCCATTTTCTGCAAAAACAGCATATACCTACAGCTAATTTTTAAATATCATGTCAAGGTCACTTCCAGACTGGTAAACTCCTGAAGCATTACTGTACGTCTTATCGAGCAGTAAACTTGTCTCTCCTCAAGGCAAGTTCAGGTTTGTCACTTAGCAGCTTTAACACCTCACCTAACATTAAACTAATTTCTCTTAAGCATTTGCACCATCTAAGATTCAGATTATCCAGGACATTGCCAAGGCTACAACTGATTAGCAAAGAAGTTATACTCCCACTGTTAAGAGTACCATGCTTCAACTTCTAGTGCATCCCACTAGATTATTTCTTCTCCTTGATCTCTACTTTAAAAATAAAATATCTACAAAAAAATACCATTCGGAATAAATCTGATCTGAGCTTTGAGACTACCCAGCTTTCTTCTCCTTGCCATTCCCCCCTCTAACCTTGACTGAACTCCTACTTAATCATGGAAATGCAGGTCAGAGGTCACATCCTCCAGGAACTTTCCTCAGTCTTCTCCCAGCTTCTTTGCACCATTTCCAGTAGAACTAGGGCATGATTTCACCCTCTCCCAGTTTCCATAACAGCATTGAGGACGCAGCGCTATAATTCTATGCTGGCCCCGACTCCTGCAAGACACAGGCTGTATCTGGGTATACAAAGCAGCCTCTGTAAATGTATGCTGAATAAAGCAGCATTTATTTTCACCCATCAGAATAGTATTATTATTCCTAGATACCTGCTTAAGGTTTAAGAAATATTTCTACAGTTACTTTAAGGTTTATTCACTTTTTAGTCAAATATTTGAATTTGCCATAAAAGGGTAGAAATTAAATTAAAATGCATAAGGAGCAGTGGATGAGAGATATTTGACCATAGTTCAAACTTTATATGTGATACATGTTTGCTGGAAATGAGCTGTAGTTAATGATAAAAGTAAATTCATTTAATATTATTTTACTTCAGCATATACAACCAAATCATCTGAGAGTGCGTCCTTGTTGAGGAATGACTTCCTACTTCGAATCCTTATTACTGAGATAGCACAATGCTCCATACAGAGGGTGTGTCAGTTCTTTCAAACCTACTACAATATCAGATTTTTGTATTGTAAGCCTTTATCTAGCCCTTTAAAAATATGTTGAAACAAATGTGCCTGGATGCAAGACAAACATCAGAAGTGAGTGTCACATCTGTGACTACAGCAGATTTATGCTGTGGAATGAACTCTTTTACCTTTAACATTTTCAAAATCAGAGAGCAGGTCTGCTCTGAAATAATATTCCTGTTCTTCCGCTTTTGACATGTTTTAATTCTCTTAGAACACATTTCTGTTCTGTGTCCCATCTACTTCATCCTACCCTCCTCTGATGAAGCGGAAAGCTATCAACTGAAGTACAAATCAAATGAAGCAGTGAGAGAGCAAAACAGTATAGATTCATTTAACAACACAAAAGGAAATTAGGCTTTTGCTTTAATTATTCCTACAATTCAGACAAAATAAAGATTGTTCTTCTAAAACTGACTTAATCCTTTCAACAGCTTCCTTATGCCAGAGGAGCAAACTGAATTGTGGGAAGATAAGGTAGTTACTTCTAAAACTCACCCCTATCAAAAGTTTCAAGGTGGGGAATGAATCCTTCTTCACAGCATGTCAGCCCTTCAGGAGCTGACTTGCCCAAGTCCTTTCCTATCTGAGCTGGGAAGGTGGTGCTCTGTGGGAAGTTGATAGAAATAATGTGGTGTTCCCCTTCATCATTTCTTCAGGGAAGTTGAGGATGGGATTTAGAAGGGTCTTGGGGGCAAGGAGATGAACTCTGCAAACTGGGAAACAGGCTAATATGCAGCATTATCTTCTTGGCAGCCCACGCTAAGAATGTCTAGGATGGCTGGGGCCTGTGTGTATCATTAAAGAGAAGCAAACGAAAAAAACAGCAAGAGAAAAGGGGACCCTGGGGTAGGCCTGGGAAAATGGTCTTTGTTTTACAGAATAGTTTTCCTTCAGGCTGTCAGAAGTACTTGCTAAACTAATCAAGCTTACCTGTATCTTCCTTGACTACTGCACATATAAATGTTTTCTTTTAATTAGAATGGGCTAGGGAAAATTTGGCATGCCAACTGATTGGGTCTCCAAAATTCTGCTATCTTCCTCTTCATGTTAAAAAATGACAGTACCTATTTGGTACTTTCATCCAGTTTTGAGATTGCCACCATAGTAAGGGGTAGAAGTCTTAGAGCAGAACCCAGTACAACCTGACAATATGGGGCTCCCAGCTCAAAAGTGTTCAGAATCTCAAGATGGTGACAGCAAAGCACTGAAATGAGTGCAGGGACCTTTGAGGTAGGGCCTGTGTGACTGCACAGGTGCATGCCCAGGGCACCAGCGCAGCCGGAGCGGCTTGCTCATCTCTGCATAAACTTTAAACAAAGACAGAATATGATTTGTTGAATTGCTCTGATTTGGGTCAATGACCTCGACTTTGGGAGCCACTTGAGCTTAAGCTGAAAGCCAAGGCACAGCTCTGAGAAATACTCTGCCTCATCTGCTACTTAAACTAGCTTCAAAACAGCAGATTTTGCCCAGGTAAATGAGAAAGGAAAATGCAAGGATCATTCATGGCAAAGGGAAGAAACTGAAATTCGCCTATTTGTTTGTGGAAGGAGAGGATGTTGGGGAGTTAATTTCCTCATGAGATAAAGATGGATTTCCATTTGAGTCAGGCTCCTCCATGCAAAGCATTTACCATGAATATTAGTAAGGCTGGTGACTCCTTTTTATGAATAATAAAAGGACATCAATTTAAACTTAACATGTTGACTCAATGACTTTTTTAAAATTTCATGCTTGATGATTCCATATTTCCTAAAGAAAAAAAGAAATGATAAATATCTGGTTCTGTGCTCTGAGATGAATTATAAATGGGCAGATAAGATTAGCAGACCCAGAGCTTCCCTGGTGGCGCAGTGGTTGAGAATCTGCCTGCCAGTGCAGGGGACACGGGTTCGAGCCCTGGGCTGGGAAGATCCCACATGCCGCAGAGCAACTAGGCCCGTGAGCCACAACTACTGAGCCTGCACGTCTGGAGCCTGTGCTCCGCAACAAGAGAGGTCGCGATAGTGAGAGGCCCGCGCACCATGATGAAGAGTGGCTCCCACTTGCTGCAACTAGAGAAAGCCCTCGCACAGAAACGAAGACCCAACACAGCCATAAATAAATAAATAAATAAATAAAAAAAAAAAAAAAAAAAAAGATTAGCAGACCCAGAATAATTACTCAATTATTGTCTACTATTTAAAAATCCAATGCAAGGCACAACATAAATTTAAAGTTCTGAATATGCAGGTTTGTGATCTAGCAAAACGCATTTTTTAAAATTAAAAAAAGAAAAGATGAAAGAAAAATATACTCAAAGTTTTTCCTGGTTTCAAATCTCAAAAATTTGAAGCTAAAATATACTTCAGAAATTATTTCTACCTTATATTCAAGTCAAACACTGATAAAATCTTCTGAAATCCTACCCATCTTTTTAAGGTCCATATGGAGTCATTTGTGAGTCCTTCACACTCCATCTTTTACTTTTTTCTGTAAAAACTCTCATCCTCAGCACTTTCTATATTATTACTGGCACTGATTATATAGTAACTTGCATCACGGTTGTTTGTATTTCTTCTTATTTCCTCCTTTAGGAAATCTCTATGACAGTATCAAGAACTCCTTTTTAATTTCTCATTATTTCTCCAGTATTGTCCAGAACAATACTTTGCATATACTAGATGCTTAATAATTATTAGTTGTACCTAATTAATCTGGCCCATGGAAATGGATCTCACTTATTAGTACCAGAGATAAAATTTTTATTCGAAATAACTGAATTTGTTTTGCTGATAAATTTGACAATCTAGAAGACATGGATAAATTCCTAGAAACATAACATACTAAGACTAATCATGAAGAAACAGAAAATCTGAGACTGATTACCAGTAAAGAGATTGAATCAGTAACCAAAAATCTCCCAATAAACAAATGTAATTTCAATGTGGGCACTGCATTCCCTTATGAATTCTTACTGAAACGAAGAAAGGTAGTATTGTTATACCTAGACCAATGGGGGATGCCTGTTGTTTATGGCCCTCCTGAGCCTGCCCTGAAATATATGTTGAGTCCATGAATTTTCTTTGTCTCCACTGCTAAACCCCTAATCCAAACCACTGCCATCTGGCATCTGAGCTACTGCACTGGCCGACCAACTGGTCTCCCTAGCTCCATCTTGATTCTTCAAATCTACCTACAACTTTGCAGCCAGAATAATTTTCTTAAAATGTGAATTTGATCTTTTTACTTCACTACTTAAATACTTAAAGGGTTCTTATTTTTCTTAGGATTAAAAGAAACTCTGATTTATAAATAAGGTGACCATATAATTTAGCATCAAATTTGGGCACTTTGGATAGTAGAGGCATTATTAATCATTTTGCCAGATCAACAGGGCTTTCCAGGGCAGCCCAGATGTATGGTCACCCTGCTTGAGAGATATTGCATGAAGTAGCCCCCTCAAAATGCTCCAGCCCTCACTAAGAGCCATTATTCTACCCAGTTTTCTTTCAATTCCTATAATACACTGTGTTTTTTTCCCACCTCAGAGCTTTTGTGCATACCCATCTGTCTGTTTAAAAAACTCTGTCTCCAAATCTTTGCCTAACACTTATTCATGTTTCAAGTTATGCTATAAATAACACTCCTCAAAGATTTCCTTGATTCTTCAAATAAAAACCACCTTCACCTTACCATCATTATTTCCTCAGATGGCAGCTCAAAATTTCTTTTATATATTGCTACAATTTGTAATCTGTAACTTCTGCCTCTATCTTTTTACCATAATTATAGTTCCTTAGGTGCAGTATAACTAGTACCTAGCATAGGAGCTGGCTTATAGGAGAAACTAAGTAAATATTTAATGAATGAATGAGAAAATGAATATTTTAAAAAAGAGAATTATAGAATAAATACTGTCACAGAAAGCATTGGTTTGATTTCAGACAACTATTTTTATATAAAACACATCAAAAATAACATGGGAATGTCAATCTTTCTATATTTAAAGGGCATAGGTACTCTACTTGGAATGATATAAAATAAATACACACAGTAGGAAAAAATCCACCAACCTAAACAAGAACCTTCTTGTAGAAATACTAGTTCACCAAAACAAACAAAAACAAAAAACAAAACAGAACAAAAAGCAAGCAAAACACTAAAAATAGGTGGTAGAAAAACACCATTGCATTGATACCATAATAAATCTACATGACAGCAATATTTTGGTCTGAACAACACAAATGCTTAAATATCTATTAAGGAGTTTATGCTCCCATAATAACTGTGTAATCTAGTTACAGCCCACAGAGATTTTGGAACATATACTGGTTTAAGGCAAGATCCAATTAATATAAGATAGGGCTTCTCTCACCATTAGGAGGACTGACACAGTGCCCAGTAAAGGTTTATTCTATTCCAGTGTACAGCAGTATACAAGAAAATAGAAAAAGTGCAAATAAACTTTTCTTTAAAGAAAACGTAAAGACTTAAGGCATATATACTGATTTTAGGAGTCACATACAAATTAAAAAAAAAAAGATTAATAAAAAGTGAGGCCCTGACAGAAAAATGATTAATGTAATTCTTATGGATTTTTGGTCTCATGAAAAACCATAATCCTGAAACTATATTTTCATTTTGATTTTGGCTGAAATAAATGGCTTTTACTCTGCCTACATTGATCTTCCAACAACTCATCAAATTCAATTGCATTTTCACACATTCAGGCTTCTGTGTCTACTCCCTAAACCATCCAGTTATCAAATCAGTGGAAAGAATCTACAGGTGGCCTTCTTTGTGTATTTCTTTTGATTTTGGTAGGGTTGCAGTTTCAGGATAATAGTTTTTTTATTAAGATTATCTCTCTCTGTTTAAATGATTAGCACTTCTCATGCTAATGGTATTACACAAGCACGTCAGAGAAGATTCTTCAACAATGCAGGAATGACTAGAGAAAACAGATCTACCCAGGCTTTCTGTTGATATAAGTACCATAGACAGACAGAAAGAAAAATAATAGACAAATACAAAAGACATAACAACCTTCCTTATACTCTACAACAGATTTTCTCCTAAAATGAACCAAAGCAATAGAATCTGAAGTTAACTTCTAAGAACAATCCCAGGACTGGGCTGGCTTCTGAATAATTTAAATAAGAATAAATCCCAATCTGGAATCCAAAAAGCTTTCTACACACTGTGATTTTTTCCCCCTCAAGAACCAAAGGGCTACTGACAATTCTTTCAATAAAGTGACTGTAAAGTACCCTTATGTGAAAACTCTGGCAGTTGGGACTACTGACAATGACATTGTACATGTTTGCTAAGGGAATAAACCATTGCTGTTGTTGTTTTTTTAATTACGAATTGTTTGTACTACCTGACATTGTGTAAACATAACTTATCTATAAAACGTACAATGTTTTAGAGATTATGTTTGAATAACAGCTTGGCACAGAGAGAAGAACTATACATAATTAGCAGAAATAGATTTCAATGTTTCAGAATGAAAATTAGTTAACTAATTTTGGGACTTTAGTTTCTTCTTAAAAAAAGGGTTAGAAATCTTAAAATGATTTAAGCAGTTCTGGGACTTCAAACCTTTAGCAAAATTCACTGTACCAATCAATACCAGGAACTACACAAAGAACATGATAAGCCTTCCATTTTGAGCACTCTGTAAGTTCACATTTCTACTTGGTTTTCCGAATTCCCAAGAATACTCCTCCAAAAAAAAAAAAAGTAATTTTAAGTGCGTTTTTTACACTCTGGTTTCATTTTCCAACAACTGTATACAAATAAAATATTATAACATATTTCTTACACATATTTAAAATTTTAAAAACATCCACCAATTGCTGGAAATGAGTAATAGATACAAAGTATGATGCTTCTATTGCATTTTTAAGAATGTTGTAAGATTTTAAGTATATTTTAATACTTCCCCTCAAAAAGATACCAATACTAATGTGAAACAATATTGTTTCCTGAACACTTTCAACAGATAACTTGCTACTAATAACTTGCTTGTTGATAAAATGATGTCTAATTTTAGGATGTTTTTCATCTGTATCCAAATGACCTTGGAGAAGCCTAACAAAGTGACTGCTGATTTTTTTTTTAGCTCATTTCCACTCAAAATAAACCACTACTTCTTATGGTTCATTAACTCAGACACTCATTTGTATCCCTGGAGCTCTTTCCAAAATAAGGATAAAAAATTATCCTTATAATAAATCAAAGTGCTGACACATTACTTTCAGACTTGGCAAAGAGAGAGGAAACACACACATGTGCATGCAGACACTAATAAATAAACTTAGGGAAATTCACAGGGTTTACACACCTTCTTAACCGCCTGTAATTTAAGCTGCACACTCCTAAACATCTAGAGTATGAAAAATGAAGGTGAAGAATTCATTATCTTGTACATGTAAACCTTCTGAAAAAATTTTTTTCCAGCAACATAAAGAATAAGAAAAAATATTTGTAAAAATTAATAATGTTCACTTCCTTTTTGTAATATGGCCTCTTTTCCAGAGAATAAACAATAAGCATCTTACTATCAGATTCTTTTTAAGGAGGAAAATGAACTACAGAGCATGTTTCCTACAGATCCAAGGCTCAAGCTTTTATTAAACAACAACAAAAATCATATATCCTTCTTAGTTTTTTACACTACAAAGCCAGCTCCAGGTCAAGAATTAATCCGAATATGATGAAAGATGATAAACAAACACGTTAGGCTGTGATCATTCTGAAAGGTCAAATTTCATCAGCTGCTACTGGTCAAGTAAGTGACAAAGATCAAAAAGCTAAATCCCTAAAAAGATGCAAACAAATATTTCTGACATATTCAGTACAAATCTCTTAGAAAAAAAGTAATGGCATATATATTGGAACAGACATTTCTTTAGTGAAAAAATTTCATGTGGAAAGGCATTAGGAATATTAAACTTTGGGAATCATATTTTCAAAGCAGAAAACTCTCTCCAAGTTATTCCTGGAATTGAATTAAAACATTTCTCTTGAACCAAATAGTCAAGTCTTTATTGTAAAGCTTATACTTAAAGACCTTTATTTTAGTAGGCCAGACACCGCTAGTACATTATGAATTGGGGGATTTAACAGTTGGATCTTGGGAACAGAGAAAATTGTGGACACCAGTTTAATGCGTACAAAGCTTAAAACCAACAAAAAACAGGAAATTCAGAGCTAAGTATAAAACTATCTGTAACCTGCTCCACTAAGTGTATATAAACAAACTTTATATACTACAAAGAAAAGACATAATGATCATTGTATTTCCTTGATTTTTTGTTAAGCAGTAAGCTTGGTTAATATCGTAATTACCTTGAACTTTATTTCCTGGTTTAAAGAATTGTTGGAACTATCAACTGCACAGGTCTCCATTACATGTTAGTTCATGGTTAATAGTTCTCCAAATAAACTTGGACGTAATAAAGTTGATTGTGATAAAATTGAACCTTATCAAGTTTAAATCGTTGTTATTCACTGGCATTCTTTAATTGCACCAATATATTTATTATGTATTACTGTTAGCAGAGCGTTTGGCACACAATAAGGACTCTATAAATGTGAGGGCCATTGTTAACCTTTATAATCATTATCATTATCATTACTAGATAGGTATAAATAGACATTTTGTAAATAATTTAAATTATGTGTTGAGATATATTTTATGAGTTTTCTCTGTATCAGACTTATAAGTATAAATTATAGTTAGATAATTTATTTGACAGCTCATGTTTCCACCTTATAAAATATTTAGGTATGTAAAATATCACTAGAGTATTCAGCATTTTTTACTTTTATATAAAAATCACTTTTCAATTGTTCACTTAACAACCCTCAACTAACCATTTCTTTCAGCTCTAAGATTCTATAGTATTACCATCTGTATGTCCGGCAACCTACTTTTATCTTAGGGCTGACATAGTATGCCTCAATGACCTAATTCTGAATCAGTAGGCTCTGACAGTCCCAGAGTTCTAATTTGGACTCAAAGAAAAATTATACCTCTCTAGGAGGAGATATGCATTGTAAAGTTCTGTATTATAAAAAGAAATCTCCTGTAGGTGAAAGCTTGGGTAAGCAGAAAAACAAAGACTTTTCTTTGATCATTCTTATCTGTTAGAAAGGATTATGCCTCTGAGAAAACAACACCCACACATTCAGCAAGCTGAAAGGGTTTGCAACACAGTGTATCTTGGCCAAAAGTATTTATTTAGGGATCATATTAATCTTTGTGACACTGTAACAAAGAATCTAAGACTGGCTCTACAAAAAGAGTAACATTAATAATTGACCATGCCAAGATGATCAAATGTGATAACGTCAAAGGAAACACAATTATTACTTCTTCCTCTAAAATAGAGGAAGAAGGGTAATATAGGAAGAGTATAATTGTTTTGTGATAGATATGTTTAAAAGAAACAGGAAAGCTTTTTTCATCCATTTAGTATATATTTATTGGATGCCTCACATATGTTAAGCATAGGGATTTAATAGCAACGTTAGATTGGCTTTACCCTTATAATCTTGTATGTATTAATCCATTCATCAAACAACTGCATTGCAGGTAGTGTGAAAGGTGTTAAAGGTGCAGGAAAAGGTAGGATTTCTGCATTCACCATAATGCCAACAGGTGTTTCACAAAAAAGGATATTGAAATGGCCAAAAACATATAAACTTGTTTAACTTCATAAGACATCAAGGAATTGTACATATACCAGTTCACTAGATGGATTAAATTTAAAAAGACACAGGATACCAAGTCCTTGCAAGAATGTGGAGTAATTGGAGCTCTGACACTGCTGGTAAGAATGTAAATTGTTACAACAATTTTAACAAATCTATTCGGCAGTAGTAACTAAAGCTGAACACATATATATCCTCTGACTCTGTGATGTATTATACAAATGTACTCCTGGTGTGTGTGTGTGTGTGTGTGTGTGTGTATGTGTGTGTGTGTGTGTCCATCCTCTGACTCTGTAACATACAAATGTACAGGATGGGGGGGGCATGTGTGTCAGAAATGCAGGCATATGTTCACCAAAAGATGCACACAAAAATACTCAGAGTAAGTTACTGTAATAACATGGAGTTAGCAATTCCACTAATGATACAACTGATAACTAAATTGTGCTTTAGTGAAATGTTAAACAGCCATGAGAATGAACAAATGACAGATGCAATGTCAGTGAATTTCATTAACATAATGTTAAATAAAAAGAAGCTATACTCTAAAGAATACCTATTGTGTGATTCTATTTAAACACAATTCAAAAATAGGCAAACTAGGAGGAAGGCAATGGTGGAAGAGAGGAATACAAGAGACTCCTGGTGTGCTTGGAATGATCTGTGTCTTGATCAGGAAGCTGGCTACATGGATGACTTCACTTTCTGATCTTTCATTGCACTAGACACATCATTTGTGACTCTTCTGTGACAAATTTACTTAAAACTTGTAAATTGCACTGAGCGCCCCCATTTTTGATTGAAGAGGAACATACTGTAGGCACGTGAAGACAAGGGGAAACATTACGATAAGTATGATGAATAGAGTAACGGGGTTGTCACTACCTTCTGGCAGTTTTCTATTGTGTTTGCCACAGGCCCTCATTACCTCATATATGGACACCTGTGGTACTCACCTACTCTTTCTGATCCCTTAACTTTTCAATCTATTTACACATCCCAGTGAAACCTATTTTTTGATTAATCTTTTAATCATTGCTTTACCCATGTCATCCCCCTGCTTGAAAATGATTGCTTACTTCTCATTGCCTGTACTGTAAAATCTAACTCCTTAGCCAAACATACAATGCCTTCTATTAATTTCACCAAAATCTGAATTCAAATGACTTCTTATACATTATCTACCTTGAATCACCTATATAACTCAATAATAGCAGTATCAAATTATGGTTAAGGACACAGACCCAAGAACTCTTACTCTGTGACCTTGGTAAATTACTTGATCGAGATCTCTGTGCCTCAGTTTTCTTGTCTGCAAAATGAGGACACTACTAGTACCTATAACACCAACTCATAGAGTTTTTGTGGGGATGAAATGAGTTAATACCTATAGAGCATCTGAACAGTATTTGACACACAGTAATCAATAGGTATTGATTATTATTTTTTCATTATGTTAATCAGCCAAAATGGCTGCCAAACAAGACATAGTCAATCCTGCCTTGTCACTTGGCTCATGGCATTCTTCCTAAATATGGAAAGCCCTTGCTCCATACTCTCTTCCCTCCCAATCTCTCATTTTTCCTTTAAACTACCATTTCATTCTTAAAGCTTCTGGCCACCATAATAAAAGGGAGGACTTTTTAGAAGTCCCTCTGTGCTAGTCATTCATCATGTGTTCTTTTGCTTTTGTTTTTTAATATACACTGTCTTCGCGTCTTGATTATAAGGTATTTGAAGTAAGTACAATCACTAACTGGTCTTTTTACCTCCAGCAACAAAAGCCTATTGAAATTCAAGTGTGTTTAATTACTTAGTAAATCATGTGTATAGTAAATTTCACTGTGAAAACTGATTATCTTTTTTTAATCAGCTTTATTGAATTATAATTGAAAACAAAATTGTAAGACAAAGTGCACACTGTGATGATTTGATATTTGTATACATTGTAAAATGATTCCCACCATCTACTTAGTTAACACATCCATCACCTTATTTATTTATTTATTTAGAACACTTAAGTTCTAGTCTCTTAGCAAATTTCAATTATCTAATACAGTGTTTTCAACTGTAATCATCATGTTCTATGTTAGATCCTCATACTTCATTCACCTCAGCGATGAAAGTTTATATCCTTTTGGCAACCTTTCCCTATTATCTCCACCCCCAAAATCAATATACAAAATCAGTTGCATTTCTATAAATAATGAACTACCAGAAAGAGAAATTAAGGAAACAATTCCACTTACAGTTACATTAAAAATGATAAAATACCTAGGAATAAATTTAACTGAATAGGTGAAAGACAAATTATAAAAACATTGATGAAAGAAATAGAAGACCCAAATAAATGGAAAGATATTTTGTGCTTATGGCTTGGAAGAATTACTATTGTTAAAATGTCCATACTACCCAAAGCTATCTACAGATTTAATGCAATTCCTATCAAAATTCCAAAGGCGTTTTTCACAGAAAGAGAAAAATCAATTTTAAAATTTGTATGGAGCCATAAAAGACCTCTGAATAGCTAAAGAAATATTGAAAACAGAAGGACAAAGCTAGAGGCATCACACGTTCTGATTACAAACTATATTACAAAGCTACAGTAATCAAAACAGTATGGCATTAGCATAAAAACAGACACATAGATCAATGGAACAGAGTAGAGAGCCCAGAAATAAAGCCACATGTATATGGTCAATTAATTTATGACAAAAAAGCCAAGAATATTAAATAGGGAACGGACAGCCTCTTCAATATGGTGTTAAGAAAAACAGATAGCCACAAGCAAAAGAATGAAACTGCACCCCTATCATACACCACTCAGAAAAATCAACTCAAAATGAATTAGATTTGAAAGTAAGCCCTGAAACCACAAAACTCCTAGGATAAAACAACAAAAACAACAACAACAAAAAATAGGGGGTAAGCTTCTTGACATCAGTATTGAGAATCATTTTTTGGATTTGACACTAAAAGCAAAGGCAACAAAAGCAAAAATAAACAGGTGGAACTACATCAAACTAAAAAGCTTCTGCACAGCAAAGGAAACCATCAACAAAATGAAAAGGCAACCTATAGAATGGAAAAAATATTTAAAATCATATATATGAAAAAGACTAATATCCAAAATATATAACTTACATAACTCAATAGCAAAAAAAAACCCCAAACCATCTGATTAAAAAAATAGAGGAAGTGAATAGAAAACAGGTACATGAAAAAGTGCTCAACATCACTAACCATCAGGGCAATGCAAATCAAACCCACAGTGAAATATGACATCACACATATTAGAATGACTATCACCATAAAGGTAAGAGATGTTGGTAAGGATGTGGAAAAAAAAGAATCTCTGTGTACTGTTGGTAGGAATGTAAATTGATGTAGCTACTATGGAAAACAATATAGAAGTTTCTGAAAAAATAAAAATAGAACTACCATATGATCCAGCAATCCCACTACTGGATATACATCCAAAAAAACTGAAAATAGGATACTGAGGAGTGAACATCTGTACCCACATGTTCACTTCAGCATTACTCACAACAGCCAAGACATGGAAACAATCTAAGTGTCCATCAACAGATGACTGGATAAAGAACATATAATACACACACACACACACACACACACACACACACACACAGGAATATTATCCAGCTACAAAAAAGAAAAAAAATGTGCCATTTGTGACAACATGGATGAACCTTGAGGGCATTATGCTAAGTGAAATAGGCCAAAGACAAATACTGCATGGTATCTCTTACTTATGGAATATTTTTAAAAAAAGTCAAACTCATAGAAACAGAGTAGAAAACAGATTATCTTTTATATGACTAACAAATTTTTGTTAACTAATGATTTCTTTTCTAAATATGATTTCATAAAGAAAATTTATTTTATTTTACTTCATTATGACAGATTATGTAAGTATAATATTGAATTACCTAATTTTACCCAAAAAAATCCCTTTAAAATTTAATTTAAAATTATATATATTTTCCAACTATACAGTGCTAAATTTTATCCTAATCTATATCATGAACTATAATCATTTCCCTATAAAGTGAGCAGAATAGTCAATTGCTCATTTAAATTGCTCATTTAATCTCATGAGTTGGAGATTTATTCCTACATATTTTATAGCAAGATAGAATTATATAAAATATTGTAAACATAATGAATAATGTCTTTTCTTTGGGGCACTTTTTATTTGAAGATAATAATGAATCACCTGTGAGATGCTGATTATTAAAGGAGTGATAAGCTTCATAAGAACACTATTAACTGCTTAAGAAAGAGGAGGGAAGCTGATTAAAGGAACTGTCCATACGGCCATTGGACTGTGATGTGGCCACAGTAATTCATAGGTTAAGAGGATCAAATCCACCCAACACATGCCAGCTGCCCTTTGCTCTTCTGTGATGCTTTCTCAAGGCAGTAGGAAAAACAAAATTTTAGGAAAAAAATGGAGAAATATGTATAAAATTCTGTAAAAGCACCAGAATCTACAAGCAGTACAACAGTGCATATTCTACAAAAGCACAACTTTATAAAAGTTGCCTTAAATGTTCCGAACAACAAGCTTAGTGAGTTCTTCCTCAGAACAGCTCACAGCTGGGGCTACTGTTAGTTATTCCAAGCAGCTCTCATCAGGAGAACTTCAAAGAGTCTCCACAGCCACTCCCCAGTGCTCTAGGAAGATCCGAAGTCTGTCTTTTCACCAAACCATTTACAAGGTTTGGAAACATTGATAACACCTTTCATCTTTTCAGTTCCTCTGTGGTTAATCGTGTTTTTGTTCGATTCCATGTTCAGTCCAGTACCATTTTCTGCAAATCTGCTTTGTAGGCAAGCATGCGAATTTAGTAAGCTTTACCAGTGTTCTTCAAGTTCAATGACAAAAAATCTGAAGGCAAACATACACATCTTCAGATCCAATTCAAGCATTTACATAAACAGAATTTGAAACATTGTGTTTCAGACGAGTTCTTTCCTATTTACAGGCTAGACAAAACAGTCTAGAAAAATAAAATTGCTTCAGTCCATTTACACTAGATCTTAGGGATTTTAAAACTTAAGAAACAGTGAATCTTTCAACTTCTGATTGACCTTGTGATAAAGATGCAAAGAGAAGGAACAGGGTGTAACAGGGATAGCCTTCAGGGGCTGCCCACCTGGCGCCTGAAAAAATCCGTAGATCTAGACCATAATGCCAAAAATTTTGAGCTTGAGGTCTATCCATTCATTTATTCCATAATTCAAAGATAAATAACATAGAACCTTTGGTTTGCCAGACACAATGCTGAGAGCAGGAAGGGCGCTAGAACTATTAAGTCCAATAAAATTCTAAACCACTTTTAAAAAATCCATACATTTGTTAGGGAAGAACACTGCATAATAAATAAACAGCAAAGCTTATGAAGAGTGCTACGAAAGTGAGAGGTATAAAAATCTACTGGCAATGGAGAGAAGAAAATAATTCCCCTTAGTGAATTGTGAAGGGCTTCAAGGAGTGGAGGATTCTTGAGGATACTCAGAAATTTGCCAGAGAAAGAAGAGATGTGGAGTGGGGGGAAGGCCAGAATACCAGGTAAAAGGGAAAGAAGGAATAAAGGCAGAGAGACCTGAAAAAAGGGGAGGAGTTTCATGTGACTACAGTAGAGAGTCTAAGAAAGAAAACTGAAAAAAAAGTAAAGATCTTGAAGGTCCATTTTTGCTTCACTGATAAATTAGGATTTTATCCTATTGACAAGAGAATGATAATGAAGGGCCTGCAGCAAAGGAGTAAAAAAATAACAACTCTGCCAGTAGTAAGCAAGTTGAGCTGATGTGGTAGAGACTGGGTGTGGGTAAAGTTTACTCAAGAAGCTACTGTGCTGGTTCAGGTGAAAATGATAAACACTTGAGAATCATGATGGCATTATCTCTGGGTTAATTTCAGATGTCCTGAGTAGGGCAAACTTTTATCATTCAAATATCTATTGGTATAAGTGAATTTTAACAACATACTTTCCTAAAGACAAATGCTGCAAAGAAATAAGAACATGACAAGGAAGATGCCAGATTGCTAGGATTACTGGTGGAAAAAAAAGAGGGCAAAATACAGTAAGATATGGCACACTTTGAAATTTTACCTAAAATCAATTCTGGATCTCATTTTAACATAAATCCCAGCGATGTTATAGGGAGGTCCTGGTTCAAGATGTCAACAAAGGAAGATCCTGAACTCACATCCCCCCACAGAATCTATAGCTGTATATGGAACAATTTCCTCTGAACAAAACCTAAAAACTGGTGAAGTGACCACCTTACATAAGGATAATGAAAGGGAAACCACATCGAAGCAGGTAGGAGAGGCTGAGACACAATGTCACCCTAAACCCCACACCCAAATCAAAACCCAGAGCTTCTCCCTGTGGAGTGAAGTGTTCATACCTCACATCAGGCAAGCCAACTATTAAGACCAGCACCTGAAAGATGAGGCCCCAAAAATCTGGCTTTGAAGACCAACAAGGCTTATACCCATGAGAACTGCAGGGCTGTGGCAAACTGAGAAAAGGCTCTTAAAGGGCTCACGTGCAGACTAACCCACCCCAGGGCCCAGTGTAGAAACAGACCTTTAAAGATGCCTAGACTTCTTTTCCCTTCTTTTTTAAAAACATTTTTAATTGAAGTGTAGTTGATCCACAATATTTCAGGCATACAGCAAAGTGACTCAGTTATACATACATGTATATGTATAATATATATATAATGTATATATGTATAATACACACACATATAATTACTTTTTCAGATTCTTTTCCATTATAGGTTATTACAAGACACTGAATATAGTTCCCTGTGCTATACAGTAGGTTCTTGTTGTTTATTTCATAATATAGTAGTCTGTATAAGTTAATCCCAGATTCCCAATTTATCCTGCCCCCTCTTTCCCCTTTGGTAACCATAAGTTTGTTTTCTTTGTCTGTGAGTCTATTTCTGTTTCGTAAATAAGTTCATTTGTATCATTTTTTAAGATTCCACATATAAGTGATGTCATAGGATATTTGTCTTTCTCTGCCTGACCTTCTTCACTTTGTATGATAACTTCTAGGTCCATCCATGTTGCTGCAAATGGCATTATTTCATCCTTTTTTTGGCCAAGTAATATTCCATTGTTTGTCTATATGTGTGTGTGTGTGTGTATATATACATGTATATATATATACCACATCTTTATTCATTCATCTGTCGATGGACATCATTTAGGTTGCTTCCATGTCTTGGCTACCATAAACAGTGCTGCTATGAACATTGGGGTGCATGTATCTTTTTGAATTAGAGCTTTTGTCTTTTCCAGATATATGCCCTCTAGTGGGATTGCAGGATCATATGGTAGCTCTATTTTAGTTTTTTAAGGAACCTCCATGCTGTTTTCCATAGTGGCTGTACCAATTTACATTCCCACCAACAGTGTAGGAGGGTTCCATTTCTTCACACCTTCTCCAGCATTTATTATTTGTAGACTTTTTAATGATGGCCATTCTGACCAGCGCGAGGTGGTACTTCATTATAGTTTTGATTTGCATTTCCCTAATAATTAGTGATGTTAAGCATCTTTTCATGTGCCTGTTGGCCATCTGTGTGTCTCCTTTGGAGAACTGTCTATTTAGGTCTACTGGCCATTTTTTAATTGGGTTTTTGTTTTTTTGATATTGAGCTATATATTAAGCTCTTGTCAGTCACATCATTTGCAAATATTTTCTCCCATTCCATTGTTTGTCTTTTCATTTTGTTTATGGTTTCCTTTGTTGTACAAAAAGATGCCCAGCCTTTACTTAAAAGAGACTAATTTGCTCATTTTAAAATGTTGATCTGAGTGGCAGAGACCTGCTGGGATATTATCCAGGGACAGAGGTTGTGGGTGCCATCTTTCTGCTCTCCTTCTGCCTCACTAAAGCCGGCAGTTGCCATCTTTTTTTCTTTTCTTTTCGAGCAGGTGCCATCTTTATACTGAAGACAGCGGGAGCCATCTTTTTTTTTCTTTTTTTCAGAGGGTGCCATTTTTGTACTGTCCTTCTGAAACACTCCAGGGTGCCAGTAACTCTTGAAGGAAAGCTTCTGCACATGTTTGGTGCCCTAGTTTTTATATCAGGTAACCTAGTTTTGGTGGCTATCATCCAGAGAACACCTCTTGATTGCCTGGCTCTAGAGACCGGGGGAGCCTTGTGTTCCTGGGTCCCATGGGACTGTAACAATTGGAGAGACAGTTCTTGGCAAGCTGCCATTCCCAGGGCACTGCACAGATAGCAGACAGAAACATGCCCAGTCTTTCTGAGAAAGAGGCCTAGTTGTGCATCCAGAAGTCTGGCCTGTGAGGCAGGCTTCTAGTTTGGCACACTTAAAGGGGCCAACGGAGATGCTGTCAGGGAACTGATGCTGTGGATGTAATCTTTGCACTCTCCCTCTGCTTCATTCCAGCTCACTGGTATCTTCCAGAAAGGGGCTTATATACTTGTATGGTGTCTTGATTTTTGCTGCTGCCAGATGACACCTATACGTCACCTGAATCTGATGGCCAGGAGAGTTTACACTTGTCTTCCAACAGGACTGTATATATTTGTGTAGTCTCAAAACTGCTGCCTGAGGGTCTGGCTTCCAATCAGCCTGAATCTAGGTGATGACTGAGAGCCTCCCCTTTGGGACAATAACTGGTCTTGGCACACCCATAACACTGGGAGCTATTAAAAATAAAATAGGATGCTTGGACAATCACAAAGGTTTGGGAGACAGCCAAGAGCTAGGGCAAAGTTGAACACTAAGGTTTATCTACACAAGGCCAACACTTCAAAAATGGGAGAGGTGGCTGTTTCATCTAATGCATAGAAACCAACACAGAGAATCAAGCAAAGTGAAGAAAGAGAGAATGAAAGAATAAGATAAAACCTCAAAAAAAACTCTTAATGAAACAGACATAAGTAACTTACTAGATAAAGAGTTCAAAGTAATGATCATAAAGACACTTAGCAAACTTAGGAGCACAGTGGATGGAACATGGTGAAAAATTCACAAAAAGATAAAAAAATAGAAAATACAAGTACTAAAAAGAACTGAAGAATACCATAAGTGAACTGAAAAATACACTAGAATGGTTCAACAGCAGACTAGATAAAGCAGAAGAAAAAAATCAATGAACTTGAATACAAGACAAAGACACTCACCCAATCAGAGGGGCAAAAAGAAAAAAGAATGAAAGAAAGTGAAGATAGTTTAAGGGACCTATGGGACAACAGCAAGTAAAATAACATTTGCATTATAAGAGTCCCAGGAAGAGAAGAGAGAGAAAGGAGCAGAACACTTATTGGATGAAATCATGGCTGAAAACTTCCCTAACCTGGTGAAGAAGCAGACATCCAGATCCAGGAAACCCAGATGGTACCAAATAAGATGAACCCCAACAGACTTACACCAAGAAACATTATAATTAAAAATGTCAAAGGTTAAGGACAACCAGAGAATCTTAAAAGCAGCAAGAGAAAGACAATTTGTTACACACACAAGACAATCAGCAGATTTTTCTGCAGAAACTTTGCAGGCCAGAAGGGAGTCACATGATATATTAAAAGTGCTGAAAGAAAAAATACTTCAAACCAAGAATACTCCACCCAACAAAATTATCAATCAGAATTAAAGGAGAAATAAATAGCTTTACAGACAAGCAAAAGCTAAATGAGTTCATCACCATTAAACTGGCATTACAGGAAATGTTAAAGTGACTTCTTTAAACTGAAAAAAAAAAGGTGTTAATTAGTAACAAAAAAAATATGAAAATATAAATCTCACTGGTAAAGGTAAATATATAGTAAAGATAGTGAATTAATCACTTATAAAACTAGTATGAAGGTTAAAAGACAAAGTACTAAAAATAACTATAATTATCTATGATAATTTGTTAAGGAATTCACCAGAGAAAAAGATGTAAGATGTGACATCAAAAATATAAAACATGGGTGGGGGGAGTGTAAAAATATAGAACTTTAGAATGCATTCAAACTCAAGTTTTTATCAACTTAAAATAAACTGTTGTAAATATAAATTGTTATATTTAACCTTCATGGTAACCACAAAGGAAAAAGCTATTGTAAATTTACAAAAGATAATTAGAAAGGAATCTAAGTATACCACTAAAGAAAGTCATCAAACCACAAAGGAAGAGAGCAAGAGAAGAAAAAAGGAACAGAGGAACTACAAAACAGCCAGAAAACAATTAACAAAATGGAAATAGGTACATAACTATCAATAATTACTTTAAATGTAAATGAACTAGATTCTCCAATCAAAGACATAGAGTGGTTAAATGAATAAAAAAACAAGACTCACCCTGTGATAAACCATAATGGAAAAGAATATGAAAATGAACATATATATATATATAAAACTGAATCACTTTGCTGTGCAGTAGAAATTAATACAACTTTGTAAATCAACTATACTTCAATAAAATAAATTTTAAAAAAAGACTCATCTGTATCCTTCCTACAAGAGACTCACTTCACATTTAAGGACACACAAACTGAAACTGAAGGAATGGAAAAAGATATTCTATGCAAATGGAAACCAAAAGAAAGCTAAGGTAGCTATACTTATATCAGACAAAATATACTTTAAAATAAAAGAGAAAGAAAGGCATTACATAATGATAAAGGGGTCAATCACACAAAGAGGATTAAATATTTGTAAATATTTATGCACCCAACATAGAAACATCTAAATATATAAAGCAAATATTAACAAACCTAAAGGAAAAAAATAATAATAGGTGACTTTAATACCCCACTTACAACAATGGATAGATCATCCAGACAGAAAATCAATAAGGAAACATTGGCCTTAAGTGGCACATTAGATCAGATGAACTTAACAGATCTACACAGAACAGTACATCCAAAAGCAGCAGAATAGCCATTCTCTCAAGTGCACATGGAACATTCTGCAGGATAGATCACATTGGGCCACACAACAAGTCTTAACTAATTTAAGAAGACTGAAATCACATCAAGGATCTTTTCTGACCAAAATGGTATTGAAGTAGAAACCAATTACAAGAAAACTAGAAATTTCACAAATATGTGTAAATTACAAAACAAGCTACTGACCAACCAATGGGTCAACAAAGAAATCAAAAGAGAAATTAAAAAAAAATATCTTGAAACAAATGAAAATGGAAATACAACATACCAAAACTTATGGGATGCAGCAAAAGAAGTTTTAAAAATAAAGGTCATAGCAATAAATGCCCATCTCAAGAAAGAATAAATATCCTAAGTAGACAACCTAACTTTACAACTCAAGAAACTAGAAAAAGGACAAAATTTAGCAGAAGGAAAGAAATAACAAAAATCAGAGCAGAAATAAATAAAATAGAGAGCAAAAAGACAATATAAAATATCAATGAAACAAAGAATTAGTTCTTGAAAAGTTAAAATTGAGAAGACTCAAATATATAAAGTCAGAAATGAAAGAGGTGACATTACAACTGATACCACAGAAAAACAAAGTATTATAAGGGACTACTATGAACAATTATATACCAACAAACTGGATAACCTAGGAGTCATGGATAAATTCCTAGAAATACAACCATCCAAGACTGAATCACAAAGAAATGGAGCATCTGAACAGACCGATTACCAGTAAGGAGATTAAATCAGTAATCAAAAACCTCCCAACAAACAAAAGTCCAGGACCAGGTTGCTTCACTGGTGAATTCTAACCAACGTTCAAAGGAAAATTAATACTAATTTTTCTCAAACTCTTCCAAAAAACAGAAGTGGAGGGAACACTTCTAAACTCATTTCATGAGGACAACATTGTCCTGATACTAAAACCAGACAAAGACACCAAAAGAAAGAAAAATTATAGGCTAATATCCCTGATAAACACAGATCTAAAAATCCTCAACAAAATATTTGCAAACTGAATTCAACAATACATTAAAAGGATCATACACCATAATCAAGTGGGACTTAATTCCAGAGGTGCAAGGATGATTCAGTATCCACAAGTCAATCAATGTGATAAACCACTTTAACAAAATGAAGGATAAAATCATATGATCAGCTCAGTAAATGCAGAAAAAGCATTTGACAAAATGTAACATTCATTTATGATAAAAGCTCTCAAGCAAGTAGGTACAGAGGGAACCTACCTCAACATAATAAATATCACATATGACAATTCCACAGCTAATGGCATATTCAATGGTAAAAAGAAGAAAGCTTTTCTTCTAGGATCAGGAACAAGACAAGGATGCCCACTCTCACCACTTGTACAACATAGTATTGGAAGATTTAATCAGACAGCAATCAGACAGAAAATTAAATAAAAAGCATGCAAGCTGGAAAGGAAAATGTAAACTCTCACTATATTCAGATGACATAATTTTATACAGTGATCTTTTGGTATCCATGTGGAATTGGTTCTAGGATCCAGCCCTCACCAAAATCTGTGAATGCTCAAGTCCCATATATAAAATGGCATGGTATTTTCATGTAAACTACGTACATTCTCCCATATAATTTAAATCACCTCTAGATTACTTACAATACCTAGTACAATGTAAATGCTATGTAAATAATTCTAAGTATGATGTAAATGCTATGTAAATAGTTGTGGGTACATGACAAATTTAAGTTTTGCTTTTTGGAACTTTCCTTTTTTTTTTTTTTTTTTTAATTTGCAATCCATGGTTGAATCTGCAGATACAGAACTGGTGTATACAGACAGTCAATTGTATATAGAAAATTCTAAAGACACCACCAAAAATTGTTAGAACTAATAAATAAATTCAGTAAAGTTGCAGGATATAAAATCAATACACAGAAATCAGTTGCATTTCTACACAGTATTAATGAACTATCTGAAAGACAAATGAAGAAAACAATCCTGTTTACAATTGCATCAAAAAGAATAAAATACCTAGAAATAAATTTAACTGAACAAGTGAAAGCCCTGTACACTGAAAACTATAAGCCATTGAGGAAAGAAATTGAAGAACACAAATAAATGGAAAGGTATTCTGTGCTCATGGATTGGGAGAATTACTGTTGTTAAAATGTCCATACTACCCAAAGCAATCTACAGATTCAAATGGCATTTTTCAGAGAAAAAGAAAAATCAATCCTAAAATTTGTATGGAATCACAAAAGACCTCAAATAGCCAAAGTAATCTTAAGTGATCTTAACCTTTGCTTGAGCAAAGGTGAAGACATCACACTCTCTGATTAAAAACTCTATTACAAAGCTATAGTAATCAAAACAGTACGGTACTGATATTAAAAAACAGTCACATTGATTAACAGAACAGAAAGCCCAGAAATAAACTCATGCATATATAATCAATTACTATACAACAAAGGAGCCAAGAATATACAATGGGAAAAGGACAGTCTCTTCAGTATATTGTTCTGGGAAAACTGGACAGCCACATGCAAAAGAATAAAATTGGACCACTATACACAAAGATTAATGCAAAATGGATTAAAGACTTGAATGTAAAATCTTAAACCATAAAACGCCAAGAAGAAAACATAGGCAATATGGTTCTTGATGCTGGTCTTGGCAACAAATTTTTTGGGATTTGACACCAAAAGCAAAGGGAACAAAAGCGAAAATAAACAAGTGGGAATACATCA
Organism: Balaenoptera physalus; assembly: GCF_965194825.1. Lineage (NCBI taxonomy): Eukaryota > Metazoa > Chordata > Mammalia > Artiodactyla > Balaenopteridae > Balaenoptera > Balaenoptera physalus. The sequence continues at coordinate 72,678,643 of NC_138892.1, forward strand.
AACTAAAAAGCTTCTGCACAGCAAAGGAGAAAAAGCAAAAAGGCAACATACTGAATGGGAGAAAATATTTGCAAATCATATACTTGATAAGGGGTTAATATCCAAAACATATATAGAATGCCTACAACTCAGCTAAAAATCAAACAATCTGATTAAAATATGGGCAGAGGCAGTAAACACATTTTTTTTTACAAAGAAGACATACAGATAGCCAACAAGTACATGAAAAGATGCTCAACATCACTAAACAACAGGGAAATGTAAATCAAAACCACAATGAGATATCACCTCACATCTGTTAGAATAACTATTATCAAAAAGATAAGAGATAACAAATGTTGGCCAAAATGTAGAGGAAAGTGAACCCTTGTGCACTATTGATGGGAATGTAAATGGTGCAGTCACTATGAAAAACATTATGAAGGTTCCTCAAAAAATTAGAAATACAACTACCATATGATCCAACAATTCCACTTCTGGGTATTTATCCAAAGAAAATAAAAACACTAATTCAAAAAGATGTATGCACCCCCATGTTTACTGTAGCATTATTTACAATGGCCAAGATATATAAACAACCTATATGTCCATGGATATATGAATGGATAAAGAAACTGTGAGATATATATATATATCAGCTAAGTGAAATAAGTCAGACAGAGAAAAACAGATACAATAGGATCTAACTGATATGCAGAATCTGAAAAAAAAAAACCTCATAGATACAGAGAACAGATTGTTCAGTGGTTCTCAAAGCTGGGGGTGAGGGGTAGAGGAAATGGGTGAAGGGAGTCTAAAGGTACAAACTTCCAGTTATAAAATAAATACATTATGGGGATGTAATGTACAGCATGGTGACTATAGTTAATAATACTGTGTTACACATTCGAAAGCTGCCAAGAGAGTAGATCTTATAACTTCTCATCACAGGAAAAAATTCTATAACTGTATGGTGACGATTTCAACTAGACTTACTGTGGTGATCATTTTACAATATATACAAAATATCAAATCACTGTGTTATATACCTGAAACTAATATAATGTTGTATGTCAATTATACCTAATAAAAATCACCTAAATAAAAATAAATGTTATAAGTGCTCTGTTGAGGATTTTTGTAGCAGGAAACAAAAGGGGAAATGGGAGCCACAGTTAGACCTTCTGACAGGGACATCACATGCAGTTATGTAGTGTGTAAACTGCATAGTCATATGTGGTGACCCTGTTTACTTTCTCAGAAGCTTAGTAATCAAAAAAAAAGAAATCAAAGTTCATATCTTATAAATTTAAAACAGATATATCAGTGCATAACACACTAAATCTCAAGGTTTTAAAGACCTTTCCAGCCTTTCTTTTGTAAGCTAAAATAAAACTACATTTTAAACAAAACTGTATTTATCAATAATGGAAACTCAGTGGAGTGGCAAAATACTATGAATAACTGGATAGAAAATTTGAGGGACTAGCTATTGTTACCTTCATAGTTATAGGCACAAACCTGGGAATAAGAAAAATTGAGAAACCTTTGTGAGATACCCCAGTTCAAATTCAAGGTCAAGACCCAAGTTCAAGGCCTGCACCTCCTCCTGAAACCACAATGCTATGTTACATCCACAGATTCTACTCTTTTATTAGCCCCTTATCATGATGTCTCAAAATGAAATGAAGTACTTGTAGGAGAACAGGAAAACTAGAATAAATCCATAATGTCATTCCACTCAGACAAGATGGTGATGTCCATTTACGTTCATAACAATTGAAAGAGTAGTTTCACATAAATGCCTACCTTGCCTTGTATAGACAGAAAACAGGACCTCTACACCACGGGCTACTTGAGAGCAGAGAATGAGTCTTATTTCCACAACACAGGGTATGCCAGCTGACACACATAGGCAGTTAGTAAAATACTTGTTGAATGACTGAATTAAATCATAAGTGTAATGTTTTCTCCCACAGCCCTTTCTGCATCTGAGGTCCATATGAGTGTGTGAAATGTACAACTTAAAACTTTCTACATTTACTCATTCAAACTGTGGTGCCTATGGAAATGGGAATGATTGAAAGCTGGAGAGAGTGATCTGAATTCTCCAAAAAAGAAAAATACAACTCCCCTTCCTCTCCCTGCATTGTCTATCTGCTTTGGAGAGCAAACTACTTGCATAAGCTGAATGAGACACATCAGGCTCTGATAGTGGGTTCCAAGAATCTGCCCTGTGCCAGGCACTATGTGCACACAATAAGTATGAATGGCATAGAAACTGAGGCACAGCTGGCTTATTCAAGGCCACACATTTTAAAAGGCAGGACAGGAATTCCAGCCAGATCTCCTTGATTTCAGAATTCATGCTCTTATTGCACCTCAGTACTTTTCAAGATACATTAAATTATACAATTTATATAATGATAATCATGTATTACAAATGTAATCATGATTACAAAACTCATTACAATGTACTTCTTTACTTGCATTAACAGAATTGCTTTATTTCTTTCCTAATTCTTTCAGACAATCAGTCAATGTTATTTGAACAGTTAAAATACACTTTAAAGATGTGTGAGGATGATAATATTTTATTGACAAATTCAGTGATATGTTTGAATTAAATAGCAATTTGTCAAAAATTCTAATTGCCCACCAGATTACAAGTGACCTACAAAACTTGTAAATGCTTCTAATGCATAAACAAATCAGCATGGCTGCTTTATGAAGTGGTAAATTACACTGTGCCATCAGGCACATACAGGGGTGCCACATTGAAGAACTGATTCAAAAGCATTCCTGAATGTTTAGCTCTGATCTGCATTTAACTTTCCTGTGTTAATAGCTACAACAAAACTATGCAGAGTCTTGGGCAAATAAACATGATAACCACCAAAGATTTTCACTTTAGTGGAGGAGAAAGTAGTGACAGAGAATGCAGAATGTCTACCATTACAGAACTAAAATAAATTGTAGTTGGCAGTCTGAAATAGTTAAGACGGTCTTGTAGAGACATTTGTAAAGTTCTTTCTGCTAGTACTAAACTCAGCACTTTCTAGAAAGTGCTACACTGACATTATTCCATGTGGGAATTGTTTCTAAAGTAAATGGAAATGTCTTGTGTGTTGCATTTCATAATGAATTTCAAACTAAATGAATAGAAGAGGTTTTAATATATACACTAAAGAAAACTCTGCTTTCTGCTCCAAACTGTTCTTCTCAAAGACTTCACAGCACTCCACCCCGACTCCCTGGTCTCCAGAAGCTGAAAGAAGGACGTACTTTCCTGTCACAGTCACAGGGCATTGGTAGGAACTCGGGAAGGGGGTTGGGGGAGGGAGAAGAAAATGTGAACAAAGAGCCATGAATGACTATCCCCCCCTCTATTCACTTTCTCACTTAGGGGTTATAGTTGTGTAGCCCACTATCAGCATCACAGAAATAATAATAGAGGAATAGCTGCTGATGGCAGCAGTGAACTTTGACTCTCAACTCCCTCGCACGTACCCCTCAGGCATCGTAACATGATGATAAGGATTGTAATGGTATTGCCTGCATAGAATTGTGCCAAAGCCTCTGATAGTATCAAGGATCTTCTGTGGTCCTTTGAGCCTTGAAAGGGTGAAAAACAGCTTGTAAAAGATGCTTTTATTCAGATGTACACTCTGGTGAATTCCTGGTCTATGTGAACTTCTGTGATGTTTCAAAATGTCTTTAACAACATCTTTTGTCTTTTCAGTCTCCGGTGATACTTTGACACCTAATATAACTGAAATAATCACAACTGATGTCTTTTCTGAATCTACACATGTAAATATTTCAACAAATGTGGACGTGTAAACATCTAGAAACTGGTAAACATGACTGCTCATGGAGACTGGCTCCAAAAATAAATTTGCCTTGTATTATGTGAAAAATATGACATGGCTTTACCTCATGACTATGATTTTTTTCTTTTATAATTCTTGAATTCAGCTTCAGTAGAATGTGCAATACTAAAAAGCAATACTTTTGGAGTTTTTGTCTTCTGTCAAATTTTAACAAAATTGTTATAGCTAATATTTTTATTAGGATTAGTAAAATTTCTTTAAGTATTAGTAGAACCAAACTTTTAACATATCTATTTCCTCCTTCAAATGAATGATTTACAAAAATTTATTTTATAAATTTATTTCATAAACCTGTTGTAATGAGTGCTTTAAGCAATTAACTACACAAAATATTTTTAGTATATCTTGACTTAAGTAAAAAATAAATTATCAAACAGTTTCTATTTTTTATTTAAGTTACATATCACTGAATTCAAGGCATTTAGTAATGTGTCAGACTGTGGGAGATAAGTCATATGGGTAGTTCATAATATAGGAACTATTTGTGTGCTTTATTCTACAAACAAATTTATTTGTTGCACTAGTTTTAAATCAGCATGGCCATTTGAAATTCAAAAATTGAAAAAAAAAAAAAAACAGTCCATCAAATTAGTTCACTAAACAAATCACTGAGAACAAAAAAACGGAAAAGAAATTCCTCTAATATAAAATCTGTTTTTCTGTCTCTGCACATTTTAAATTAATCAATGTATTTCTTATTAGTTTCCCATTATTATAAACTCTATAAAGTTGACTGGTACCATAATGGCAGATGAACTAAAATAATTGACAAGAATCAAATATTTCTTACTTTAATTGGTACATAGGGATATCTTACACATATATATGCATAAGAACAAGCATGCTTATTTATATATGTATATGAAATAAGGTCACACAAATATCTATCACTTTAAAAAAGTTGATGGCATCACTGAGCAACTAAATATGAGAGATTTATTTCTAATAATCTTCCCTGCAAAATATTTCATGCTGTTTACCAGACAACATTCCAGAAATATGTATACCACCTAACTCATTTCTTAACTGCAAATGTGGTCACATGAATCCATTACAGAACTATAATAAAAATATGCATAATACCAATTTACCCTGGCATAAAGGATGCATTGATAAATCTCTATCATAGAGGCAAGTTTCAAGCTCTTGTCATTAGCAGCTAATATATGCACATCAAGGTGAAATAATAATACTGCAGCTGGTTATAAATTATAATTTAGATTTCCATGATTGATCTCTTTTCTCTTTATCTTATATTATTTAAATAAGGTTATTTTGACATATATTTGTAACAGTATTAGATATAAAGATGCACTTGATTAATCAACCATAGTTTTTATAAAAGTACATCTATACATTAACAAAATCAGTAAATTTTTAACAAATATGCTATATCACAATATAAAAGACAAATTCTTCTTCCTCCTTTTCCATGCAACATTAATGAAGCATACATAACATTGTTACCTAGCTGGAATAAATTATTTTTAAATCCCCAGTATGTGTTTCTGTTATGAGTATATGTGAGTGTGTGTGCTAGCTGAATATACATATCCAGTTCCATCAGCCCTTCTAATAGTAGCATATGTAGGCATTTGTTTTCCATTTAACTGGAAAAACCAAAATGCTAGCAATAAGGCAGAAAGTAAAAAGAACAATTTTTTGTTTAAGTTATCTTGTCCTTTATATCATACTGCACAAACATGAGTAGAAACAGAAAAATTCTAACTTTAGAAACTGTAGCATGTAAATGCTTCCACCAGGCAAATTGTCACGACAAACTGGATAGCATCAGTGAAAGCAGCTCCATACTTTCTTGGCTACAAAACTGGAAAGAGAAAACCTTGATACAAGAGACCTCTTCAGTTAAAAACCACAGTTTTTCAGCCAAAGGCGACTCCTCTCTCTTCCCCGAAGTGTCTAATCAGCTAATTTCTAAATGTTATGAGTCAACAACAAACTATAGGCTCTTCTCTACTCTTTACTCTCATCCTAGGTCAAATTATTTGAAATTCAACTTTTTTAATGCACAAATGATAAATGAACATCTAAAACTTTATTCAAAGTTTAATAAAGAAAAAGTCTCCATCCAGATAGTTTATATAGACATTCAGAAAGATAGTGCAAATGATTATATAATCTAGAAAAAACAGAATTTTTCCAAAAGAATAGTGGAGTCAAGTATACCTTCCCAATTTCTACTTATGCCTTTACTAATACATTGGAAGTAACTCCACTGACAAAACTAACCTAATTTTCAGTTACGCCAAATAATACTATCTCAACCAGTTAAAATTTCAAAAGAGCTGAGGTGGTAAATGGCAGTGACCCAAAATTCTATTATCACTGCTCAAGTTTCACTAACTTGTGAGTATTTACTTTGTCAAACCTAACTACAAACAATTCAGCCACAATGTACATTAGAGAAAATGAAGAGTTCCCACCAAGTTTTTGCAATAGCTGCTTCTTTTTTTTTTCTTTCATGTAAAAGATACATGAACAAGATAACCATATTAAACTAAGAAATGGTAAAAAGAGAATGTATAAGTAATTCTACATATAACATACTAATTACAAGTTTAAAGATAGTAATATTTACTTGTCAAAATGTTCTTCAGCAGAGATTTATTATCCTTTTTTGAGATGTTATAACAAATCAATCCCTTAATAATCACACAATTATCTTTATAATTCATGGGGAGAGGCAATTTATTAAAATGGAGATATTCATTAACACATTTGGAAACTTTGGGTGATTCATTCTTCTATTCCAATATCTAATAATTAAAACAGGTTAGTTATACACTCTAGTTAGATACACACTCTAATAAGTACCACACCAAGGAAAAGCAATAAGTTTGGAAATTTTAAATGTCCAAATATTTCTTCCACAGATCCTATTTGTGCTTTATTATTGTCTTACCTCAATGATTTTGTCATGAATCTCCAAGCCATCTGCTCTATCAGCAGGTCCATTTTCCAAAATCTTTGAAACATAAATTCCTTCCATTGGTGTTTCTTCTTGATTATCCTTTAAAAAATAAAACCTTTAGCAGTAAGAAAGATGTAAACAAAATTTTAAGTTGGATAAAAAACAATTTAGTAAATGTAACATTGCCAAGCCTCTCTAAACATGCAATTCTCTTTCTTAGCTGGAGATTTGGTACTGAATTTTAACTTACTTAACACCAAATAGTCATTAATCAAGATGACAGCTTTAATGAATGAACATCTTTGACAAGATTATCTAGTTACCTCATGTTTTTCAGTATACATAAAAGCTATGGGGAAAGGGCATGAACAAGGTGATAACAATGGGTTTCTAAATACTATTTATAAAACATCTCATGTATAAAGAGGTATAGCAATTAAAAAGGGCTATAAGTTAAAGAAAACAAAAAGCATATCCACCCTAACTCTATAATTGGTTTGAAATGTGGTCATAGTTCTGAAAATATAACTTAGCCTCACGATGTGACAGATTTGGAAATATAGCTCTGACTGTATCTATTCACAGGGGAGACTGGGAGCTTACTCAAGCGTAAAATCCCAAAAGATCAACTCCAAATTGTAGGAGAACCCATTCAAAGCTAATCTTTACACAGTTCCAGGTACAATGAGACTAATGATTAATTAAACCTCAAACGCATAGCCAATATCATACATATAGGACATTTTAGCAAGTCACAGAAAACCAATTACCCTGAAAAACTTATTTAGGGAAAATGTCCAACATTCTATAATAATACACTGTATAATTTTAAATGTCATTTCGCTTTATAGCAAGTTAAACAAAATTATTTCTCCTTAATCAGCCTTCTTTAACATGAATTTTAAGAGGCTCTTAAAAGTGTCTAGTGTCATCTAAATGTCAAACACCCTACTAGCATTTATAAAAATATTCCTTAGGGGAAAAGAAAACAAAAACGATATGCTGAAAAGACTTTTATCTTTTCATAATAAATGGCAACTCTTCTAGAAACAGAATACAGCAGTCATTAGTTGCTAGGTTTTCGAAATGCTAAATACAAAGAGGAAATATGTCATTGCCATCCTGGCCTGAACACAGCATATGTCCAACAACGCTCAGACAGTTTCTGTGGCCAACATCTGCAATGCAGGATGCCAAACTTCCATGGCAGCTGATTGAAAAATGAAAGAACATGATTTTTTAAAAACTTCACCACCTTTCCTAGTTAGGATGAAAATTAAGTTGATGTACTATTTGAAGGATATGAAAGAACATTGCAACTACAGTATTTGGTATAAGTTTATTAACTCATGCATTTTGAAAACAATTGACATCAATGTAGAAAAAAATTATTCATTCAATTTAATAAAAAATTTGATTTGGGGAGCCAAAAATATATCAAATCAACTACCTTTTTTAGACATGGTATTACCTATGTAATTGTGAAAACAATTATCCCTCATTTCAACTTATTTTAACTCTTCATTCATTCACTCAAGATATCTTATAAACTGTCTGGCCTGTGTTAGCATCTGAAAACTGACCAATTTGACATAATAAACAAGAGGTACAAGCAAGCAATACACCTGTCTAAGATTATCAAGTAGAAATTGCCTATATGTGTTACTGTGAAATAGGTTTATTTAAGAAATTTGCCAACAGGGCTGTGTGATGTAGGTAAAATGTGAAATGTACTCTTTTTTTTTTTTTTTTAAAGTAGCAAAGTTTGTTAGCTGTTGTTTTGTTTTATTTTTCTCAAAAAAATTCTCGGTTTGTTCTGGAATATTTATACTGGAACATTTGCATTTTGATGACAAGCACTATTTTAAAGATTAAACCTTCTTTTTTTTGTTTGTTTTTGTTTTTTTACTTAAAATCCACAAATGAAAGCTAAGTCTTCTATTATTTTAAGCAAAGAGTGAGTTATGCATTAACAGGGTGGGTTACCTGATTTGGTCGACCTCCTATAATATTGAATCCCAAAGTGTCATTTTCTCTTTCTAACACAATAGTGAATGGCTTATGTTCTCCATCCTAGAAGAAAAGGGATAAAATAACTGACTAGTTAAAAAATATTAAAGAAAAACAATGCTACAATAAAGGTGTTTTGTAACTGTAAATAAATTGATTTGAAAAAGAGAAAACTTTAAAATCTTAAAATTAAGGATGGCTGAATTTGGGAAGTTAATTTCTTCCTGAATTTACTTTGAAAGTATGTATTTGAAGGAACAAGCATGCATGTGAGAAAAATAACTATTTTCAAAAATGACTAAATGGCTTTGCATGTTTATACATGCAGCTTTTATCCTAACTCAGCATCTGATTCTGACTCCACTGTAACTTAAACAGATTTCTGATTCAACGACGCAGGTATCCTTATTTTTTCCCTCCATTACAGATGAGTAAAATAAATTGTTAAAGAATCTAAGAATTATTTTATGTAATAATTTCACTTTGGAAAATCTTAAGGGATGTAAATAATAGTGAGCTATTTATAAATTTATTTCAACATTAATATTCACATTGCTACTGAAATACAGGATTTTGTAGGTTACAGTAATCGTAATTTTAAACGGTATTTTCATTTGGTTTTGCATAATTCCTGCAGAATTTTAAAAAGAGGATTTATGCTAACTAAATCAGTATGTACTGCTTTCCTGATGGCCAAATAACAGTTAAACAAACGGGAATTATATCTACAAACCTGCTTGTTAAAAAAGACCAATTTAAACATAAGATGAAATAGTGCAAGGCTATATGAATTTTATTCATGGTTATTCATATTATTGACTATCCTAGGAAATTACATGTTTGGCAATTACTTCAGAATGATAAATTTCCATAAACATCATCACCACTGCTACCATCATCACCACCTTTTCCCAGGAACTTTTCCCAGGCAGTGTGCACAGCAGCCCCTGCTGGTAGTGGGAAATATTTCTGAGCAGCTCGGAGAAGCCTTTTGGGAAGCAGCCTGCAGATCATGGCCAGTTTTGCCTCACTTCTCAGAACCACAGCTTGACTTCTTGACTTGTTGCATGGACTTCTCTGTCATATAATCTAGCCTTGCTCCTTTCCACCAACCATTGCTTCCCCAAGACCTTGAACCCTGAACTGGTATTACAGACCATATTTCTGTGCTTCTCTCTGGTCCTCCCATTTTGTAAATTTACCTGGATGTAAATATGAGAGAGAAAGAATCAGAGAGAGCATCGAAACTTTTAATAAGCGTGTGCTTCCGTTTATCAGAGTAGAAACAGTTCAGCCCCTCACACTTCAATTATCCTTTTTAGGTTCAAGGCCAGAAGCTTCTAAATTCGGTGCCTGAGTTGGAGGCAACGCAAAGCAGTTCCAAATGGGCATCACCCTGGGTTGCTCCTCCCCAGGAGGTTGGGGAATGAAAACAGCTCCTTGAACGGAGTGTAAGTTCTGCTAAATCCCTGCTCACCATGGCAGCGGCCAACAATGTCAAACACTGTGCAGAAGTCCTTCAGAAGAAAAGGAACATCTTTATAAACAAGCCTCTTGTCACGAGCCGCTGCAAAGAGGCTTGTTTATTCGGTCAGAAAGCGGGCAGTCCAGGAACACAGTTCAGGGCCAGCAGCCTCGACAAAGAAGGGAAACATCCCGGGAGCTCACACGGCTAGTCTGAGCGCAGATAGATGTGAGCTCTAACACTAGGTTCCCCAAGTCTCATACTCACCCACTCACGTTCCACTAATAATGAAATCTGGAAGCACTTAAGGACTATTTAGGGAAGGTCAGGGTGATGAAAAGAACCCTGCAGGTCTAAGAAATCCCATCTCTTAATTTCTTAACTCCAAGTTATCCTGGTTTCCTGTATCCCTGAGTCCCTGTGCTGAGTACAAAGTGGCTGATATGGGTGGTTTGGTAGGGAAACTAAGTCATGCAGAGCTAAAGGTGTGGGAATGACACGCCCCGGGGTGCTAGCCAGCGGGAGAGGGGAGGCAGGGTAGGAGAGGTCCTCGCTACCTGGCTTTCCTTCTCTGGCTTCAGGCCGAGGCCGAAGGTACAAAAACTACGCAGAGAGGGTAGGCAGGAGAGTGAAAGATGGGAAGCAAGGGTCTGGGTGGGAAAAGGAGTTTTCCTAATTCCTCCTTCTCCGCCGAAAAGTTGGAATTTAATCTGTTTAACTCTTTTCCAATCCCAATATAAGAGGAAAGGGGACAATCCTTGTAAACTGCAATACTAATACACTCGAAGGATGATCAGGGCGGTGGATGCTTCTTCCTACCACATAAAGAAGGATGTCACCTTGCGAAGGAATTCTGAAGTGCCGGAAAGAACCGTTCCCCTTTCCACCCCGATCGACCCTTCCCCGGGTGCCAATCCCTCAGCGCTTACCCAGCCGCGGCCGCTGCCCGGGTCCCTGGCGAAGTTGTGGACGTGAGCCATGTACTGGGTGAACTTCTCCTGGTACCTGCGGGCCGTGAGCTGCACCTCCCCCTGCAGCGCCCAGAGCTGCGCCAGCAGCGCCTTCTCGCGCCGCCTCCAGGCCAGGACTTGAGGCCCTGGCGCCCGCCCGCTCCCGCCACGGACTCCCGGCGTCCCGCCGCGACGGACCCCGGGCGCTGAGCCGCAGCCCCCCCGCGCGGACGCGTCCCCGCCGCCCCGGCCGCCCGGCCCGGAGACGCAGCCCCGGCGGCGGCGGCGGCGGCGGGCAGGGCCGAAGTCGCAGCGCTCGACGTGCGCCGCCAGCTCGCGCAGCCCGACAGAGTGGCCGCAGCCGCGGGCGCGGTAGTCGCACTGGGTGCGCAGCTTCTGGACGAGGCTGCGCAGAGGCAGCACCCGGTACAGATCGCCCGGCGCCAGGGGCTGGCACTGCAAAGGGCACCGGCGCCGCCGCGCCGCCCAGGGCAGCAGGCAGCGGGCGCAGAAGACGTGCCCGCACGGCGTGCACAGGGGCTCCTCCAGCACCTGGCCGCACAGCCTGCACTGGAAATCCGGGTCCACCGCTTCGGCGAAGCGCTCCAGGGCAAAGCCCATGGTAGGGATGGGGGAGAAGGGGGAGCGAAAGAGGAGTCCACTTTCTCCGAACCCCTTGTCCCCCCACGAACTACCCCAGGGACAGTGTACCCGCTGCGGTGGCTCGTCGGAGGGGAGGAGAAGGGTGAGGGGTTGTGATCTCAGAGTTTGTTTGGCTTGAAGTTTTCTGGCTCCGACTAGGTCCCCTGACTCTGCCGTATTGACACGAATAGACGCCACCTCCAGTGGCCTCCCTCCCCCGCAACCACCCTCCCCCCCCCACTCCCAACCTGCCCACTCCTTCGCTGCTCTGCAATTTATGTTCTTTCAAATTTTGTCTGCGGAGAGCTGAGGCCAGCTTACAGTGGTCCTTTGGAAAGCTGTGTGCCCGTTTGCCTGAACAGTGAAATTCAAGCAGTCCTTGGGCAGAGCTGGTAATGGACACAGCGCGGGTGTTGAGAAACAATACAACTCCACCAGAATGAAAGCTCCCTCCGGAAGGCAGGATTTTTGTTCGGTTTTTCGCCGAATCGTCATCGTCCCCGCACTCAGTCGTTCTTCAATAAACGTGTTTGAAATCGATGCACTTCTGTTCTTTCCAATCAACTACAAAATCATCAGCTAAGTGGCTGCGACCGAAGGAAATCACTGTGAGGTATCTCCAGAGCCAGGCTTCTCAAATCACGATCCAGAAATCGGGTGAGTGTAAGCGAGGCGGGATAATGACTGACAGCAAAGCCCGGGAAAAGGCCAGGTGCTCGCCTTAGGACACCACCCTCTTAGGGAGAATTTGAACCGCCCTTCAAGGTCTCCTATGGCGGGAGGACGCTGGGATTCTGTTACCTGGCAGTCTGGCTTCAGGTTCAATCGCCACACCATCCGTCTTCTACTTCCACAGGCATTTTACCACTGGGAATGGGAATGTGATCATTTGGGCACCTGGAAAGGAGAATTAAAGGAAAGGATGATGAAAGAAAGAAGTGAAATAATAGCAATAAAATAATGAACCGCTTCCCTCTATTTGTCTTGAATATACAATTTAGGTCAAACTGCCCCTCCCTCCAGTTTGACTCTTCAAAGTGTGTAGCAGCCAGGCCTTACAGAAAACATGCAGTAAGGGAACCCTCCAAGCCCTCCGGCCCCAGCTTCCTTCACCATCTTCTGAACCTTAGGAATGCAAAGCAACACTATGGCTGGGCTACACACCACTTATTGCCATTATCCTGAAGCTACTTCCACATAACTTAGGATGAGCTTCCTAAATTAGTCATTGATGATTTCTCATTGTTCCCAGAAAATCAAGTACTTTGGTGTAGTGCCAAAATGTATCAGTTGAAACACATGAAAGAGGCTCCAGACTTTTTTCTTTAAATCCCTGGCACTAACTGAAGAATTAGCAAACGCTAATAGTAGAGGCTAATAAGAATCTTCTGAGCCTTTTTTCTGTTTGAAAGAGGAGATTTCATTAGAGTAGTTATAGCAAGTGAGGATCCTGGGGTGGCTTGCCAAATATTTGATATGTTTTTAAACTTGCTTCAAAATAAAAAGCTATATTTCATATTTTATACATACAGATATATGATAAAGTAACGTTTGCTACAGTGCTCTACATTTCACCCTCCCCTTTGGCCAACTAAATAAACAATAAATTCCTGAATAAATAAGAAATCATTTAACAAGAACAGCATGTACATATACTTGGGAATTGGGTAAATCAGGAAAAGCAGAACCTTATTGAATTTATTCAAATAATTTGGGGCCAGAGGCATCTATTCCATCTTTTTAGGCTGTTGGAAAAAGCTACGACTTACAGCTATGACTTTATAGATGGAGATTGACAATTATTGTTTCACAATAAAAACAATGGCAGTGAGAACATTTTTTAAAAGAGAGCATGAAGAGATGGAATCTAAAAATATCCTAGTGAGATATTAGGAAAATTAGACTTGCAGTTACTTGAAAAGAAAAAATAAAACAGTGGTTGTGTGATGCCCTTGGTCCAGCCATGCAATTCTTGTAGCAAAAGTTAGGAATGTGAGCAGATTATGGTATGAGTTATTCCAGGATATATAACATTTTGATTGTTAAAGAGAAGATGGATGTCAAAGACCTTGTCCACAAAGAATAACAAGTTCAAAAATGAGAACATGTGAAGTGAAGCCAAGTAATGAAGTAGGCCAAAAGGAACTAGGGAAAAATCTTTTAATTCTGAGAAAATGCAAGCCTGAGCGTGTCCAAAAGAGTTAAGTACCCAGAGAAAAATATTACAACAGTTGAACCCTAAGGGAATGGACACACTTAAAGTGAACCCCATGGACTCTTCCCATCTGAAAATCTGTAACATCGGTTGAGCCAAATAGTCTGATCTCACTTCCCAGACTGTAAAAGATTATTCTATGTATAAGGAAAATAGTAATATCTGGGAAAAGCTTGGGTGAGCTGGAAACTTGAAGCCTAATTACATTGAGGTAATTAGCTGATGTAAGCAAAGGAAGCACTTGGAATAAGTTTTAAATATGCAAAATATTTCAGCAAAACAGATCCAGTAATATTTGAATGTCTTTTGACAAATGAGACAAATTAGCGCCTTGCATCATTAGCTTGGGCATATCCTTATGTTTTCACTGATCATAATTTTCTTTTAAGAATGCCTGGTTAGTGAAGTTTTCAGACTGAATAGCAATATTGGAGGAAGAGCTGAAAGGTAAGCTGCTGTCTTCCTTCTTGTCTAGCTGTCCTGCTGGTTGTGGCCAAGACCATGCCTGTCCCCTTTCTTATAAGCTTTCCTTCAGACTGAACTTGAGAATACGTGTGGCCAACTGAGAGACAAGAGAAAGACAGTAAATAGACTTAGTTTGTCTCCAAGCCACGGACTCTGGCTTGACTCAAAATATCTTTAAGTAGTCAGTATTTGGTTGGGAATTTTGAGCTTGGGAGCTAGTTTTTGCTTCAATTCACTGTCAGGAATCATATATTCATGAAAACAAATTAAAAAATTAACTTGCTATATTCCAGCTGCTTCAGGTTAAAATAGTTCCTGTGGAATATATTTACCTGTATGATTGAAACTAACGTTCACTTTTGTTCTTATCTTGATAGTTTTTGCATCATAATCTAGAACCAGAATTGTACCTAGTAGCATAAATAAATATGTTCATAAAGCATAAGATAATAAGAAGGTCAACTTGAGACTATTTTAAAATTCCAAACTTGATAAAAACAATGAAAGATGCTTTAAAGTTGAGTTTTTGAAAGCCTACTAAAAACAAGGCAGGTATTTTTATAAGATAGGTTGATAACATACTATGCCAAATAAGAGACACTTTGGGATTTGTGTTTTACTCTTTGGCAAATAGAGAATTGCTTACACCCAGAGAACAGAGAGCAGTATCATTCCTTACAATCCCTGTCTTTAGGAGTTATTTGCTATTATCTTGCTTTTTGACTGCCTTTGGCAAAATGAAGAGTTAGAAGGGGCATCATGACAGTACAGAATGCTATTTTTTTTTATGGATTTATTTATTTATTTACTTATTTATTTTTGGCTGTGTTGGGTCTTTGTTGCTGTGCACGGGCTTTCTCTAGTCGCGGCAAGCAGGGGCTACTCTTGGTTGTGATGCACGGGCTTCTCATTGCGGTGGCTTCTCTTGTTGCGGAGCACGGGCTCTAGGCACGCAGGCTTCAGTAGTTGTGGCACACAGGCTCAGTAGTTGTGGCGCATGGGCTTAGTTGCTCCACGGCATGTGGGATCTTCCTGGACCAGGGCTCAAACCCATGTTCCCTGCACTGGCAGGCCAATTCTTAACCACTGCACCACCAGGGAAGTCCCAGAATGCTATTTTTAAGAGGAATAAAGTGATATGAACAAAACTGTTATGCACACCAAATGCAGTAAATGATTTACAGTAACTGTGCAGTCTCTGTGGAAATGAACTGTCAGACAAAGTGAAATGGAGAATTTGAAGAAAACCGAGTTAAAGTAAGATACTAAATTAAAAATTTTGGCGACTTTCAATTCACTTATGGCCTAACTTTCTAAAATCACTGAGACATTAGTTAAGGTAACATTATAATCCTATTTAAGAGAGGTCTATTGTGACAGATGGTTTGTACAGGAAAATATATTAAATCCTGTATTTAATTAACCTTGATTTTTTTGCTATATCTCTGTGGGTCACAGTCACTGACAAAGAGGGAAGTTATCAAAAACAATTATAAGAGGTAATGTGTAATAACTCTTTACTATATGGCAGGCAATCTTTACATGCAAAATCTCTTTCAATTCTCCCAATGACCATTTTGGGTATATACTATTATTATTCCCACAAGTTGCCCAAGTTTACACAAATAGAAAGTGGCAGAACCTGGGATTAAACCAAGATCTGCCTCATTAAAGACCTTTCACTCAAACACTACACTGTAATGACTTTTTTTTTTCATCTTGACTGCTGAGTTATTTTAGGATAAAATGTGCATATCAAGCCTGATTGTGAATTGAAGCTATAACTGTGTCTATTTGAATTCCATTGTTCAAAGGCTACCACTTTTTTGTTTTCCTTTCTTTAAGGAGGGAAAACCTAGGGTCATATGTATTAGAGGTCTTTAAGTAATTGATATGAATGGGAATATTTATGCTATTAATTGTTCTGTGTAATACCAATGTGGTTATATTTTTAGATCACTTTGTCCCATATAACTGGTCTCAAATAGCTGGGAGTTTTCTATATAATAAACCAATTGTCCCAGTTCCTTAAATCCTGGCTTAATCAATCACTATATATTTTGACTGAACTCTTATTTTCTGTTTAGTTCTTCAGTGAAAATTTTCTGTAACTGAATATCTTCTAGTTGTTTCTCCACAAAGTTGCAAAATTTTGAGATATGTTAAATTCATTAAATAAACTTGTTGCTTAGTGAAAGCCAACAACTTATTCTGTTGAATGTCATTTTTGGTTTTTACTACTTCTTGTAATGATGTGGGGACCAGAGCGTAAAACTAATAATGTAAGTAGGGTTTGAAGACAACACTAGGAAATATGTCACTAATCACATTTACCCTCAGTACAGTAGCTCCCCTTTATCTGTGGTTTTGCTTTGCATGGTTTCAGTTACCCATTGTCAACTGCATTCTGAAAATATTAAATGGAAAATTCCGGAAATCAACAATTCATAGATTATAAATTGCACAGCATTCTGTGTAGCGCCATTCCACTCCATCCCACTCGGAATCCCCAACCATCAACATCATCATGGCTTGATGATTCAGGATAACCGGAGACAGATGATCCTCCATCTGAGGTATCATCAGAAGGTCAATAGCAGCCTAATGCTACGTCACAATGCTTATGTCATTCGTCTCACTTCATCTCATCACATAGGCATTTTATCATCTCACATCAGCACAAAAAGAAGGATGATTACAATAAGATATTTTGAAAGACCACATTTACATAACTTTTATTACAGCATATTCTCGTAATTGTTCTATTTTATTATTAGTTATTATTGTTAGTCTCTTACTGGGCCTAATTATAAGCCATGTATATACAGTATTCAGTACTATCTGCACATTCAGGCATCCACTGGGCATCTTGGAGCATATCCCCAGTGGATAACAGGGACCACTCTAACTCTCCTTTGGGTTTCTGAAACCACTTGTTTGCACATTTTCCACAACTCAAAGGTAATCCATAAGTAGATAATATTATTTATTAATAATTTATTACATGATAACATAAATTTTTTATTTATTTTTTATACAGCACGTCCTTGTTACTTATCTATTTTATACATATTAGTGTATATAGGTCAAGCCCAATCTCCCAATTCATCCCACCACCATCACCCTCACCCCCGCTTTCCCCCTTTGGTGTCCATACGTTTGTTCTCCACATCTGTGTCTCAACTTCTGCCTTGCAAACCAGTTCATCTGTACCATTTTTCTAGACTCCACATACATGCGTTAATATATGACATTTGTTTTTCTCTTTCTGACTTACTTCACTCTGTATGACAGTCTCTAGGTCCATCCACATCTCTACAAATGACCCAATTTTGTTCCTTTTTATGGCTGAGTAATACTCCATTGTATATACTTACCACATTTTCTTTATCCGCTTGTCTGTTGATGGGCGTTTAGGTTGCTCCCATGACCTGGCTATGGTAAACAGTGCTGCAATGAACATTGGGGTGCATGTGTCTTTTTGAATTATGGTTTTCTCTGGGTATATGCCCAGTAGTGAGATTGCTGGGTCATATGGTAATTCTATTTTTAGTTTTTTAAGGAACCTCCATGCTGTTCTCCATAGTGGCTGTATCAATTTACATTCCCACTAACAGGGCAAGAGGGTTCCCTTTTCTCCACTCCCTCTCCAGCATTTGTTTTTTCTAGATTTTTCTGATGATGCCCATTCTAACTGGTGTGAGGTGATACCTCACTGTAGTTTTGACCTGCATTTCTCTAATAATTAGTGATGTTGAGCAGCTTTTCATGTGCCTCTTGGCCATCTCTATGTCTTCTTTGGAGAAATGTCTATTTAGGTCTTTTGCCCATTTTTGGATTGGGTTGTATGCTTTTTTAATATTGAGCTGCATGAGCTGTGTATATATTTTGGAGATTACTCCTTTGTCCATTGATTCGTTTGCAAGTATTTTCTCCCATTCTGAGGGTTTGTCTTTTCGTCTTGTTATAGATTCCTTTGCTGTGCAAAAGCTTTTAAGTTTCAGTAGGTCCCATTTATTTATTTTTGTTTTCATATCCATTATTCTAGGAGGTAGGTCAAAAAAGATCTTGCTGTGATTTATATCAGAGTGTTCTTCCTTTGTTTTCCTCTAAGTGTTTTATAGTGTCCAGTCTTACATTTAGGTCTCTAATCCATTTTGAGTTAATTTTTGTGAATGGTGTTAGGGAGTGTTCTAATTCCATTCTTGTACATGTAGCAGTCCAGTTTTCCCAGCACCACTTATTGAAGAGGCTGTCTTTTCTCCATTGTATATCCTTGCCTCCTTTGTCATAGATTAGTTGAACATAGGTGTGTTGGTTTATCTCTGGGCTTTCTATCCTGTCCGATTGATCTATATTTCTGTCTTTGTGCCAGCACCATATTTTCTTGATTACTGTAGCTTTGTAGTACAGTCTAAAGTCAGGGAGTCTGATTCCTCCAGCTCAGTCTTTTTCCCTCAAGATTGCTTTGGCTCTTTGGGGTTTTTTGTGTCTCCATACAAATTTTAAGATTTTTTGTTCCAGTTTTGTGAAAAATGCCATTGGTAATTTGATAGGGATTGCATTGAATCGGTAGATTGCGTTGGGTAGCATAATCATTTTCACAATATTGATTCTTCCAATCCAAGAACATTGTATATCTCTCCATCTGTTTGTGTCACCATTGATTTCTTTCACCAGTGTTTTATAGTTTTCTGAGTACAGGTCTTTTACCTCCTCAGGTAGGTTTATTCCTAGGTATTTTATTCTTTTTTGTTGCAATGGTGAATGGGTTTTTTCCCTTAATTTCTATTTCTGATCTTTTGTTGTTAATGTATAGGAATGCAAGAGATTTCTGTGCATTAATTTTGTATCCTTCAACTTTACCGAATTCATTGATTAGCTCTAGTAGTTTTCTGGTGGCATCTTTAGGATTCTCTGTGTATACTATCATATCATCTGCAAACAATGACAGCTTTACTTCTTCTTTTACAATTTGTATTCCTTTTATTTCTTTTTCTCCTGTGATTGCCGTGGCTACGACTTATAAAACTATGTTGAATAATTGTGGTGAGAATGGACATCTTTGTCTTGTTTCTGATCTTAGAGGAAATGCTTTCAGTTTTTCACCATTGAGAATATGTTTGCTGTGGGTTTGTCATATATGGCCTTTAATATGTTGAGATAGGTTCCCTCTATGCCCACTTTCTGGAGAGTTTTTATCATAAGTGTGTTTTAAATTTTGTCAAAAGCTTTTTCTGCATCTATTGAGACGATCATATGGTTTTCATTCTTCATTTTGCTAATACGGTGTATCACATTGATTGATTTGCGTATACTGAAGCATCCTTGCATCACTGGGATAAATCTCACTTGATCATGGTGTATGATCCTTTTAATGCGGTGTTGGATTCTGTTTGCTAGTCTTTTGTTGAGGATTTTTGCATCTATATTCACCAGTGATATTGGTCTGTAATTTTCTTTTTTGTAGTATCTTTGTCTGGTTTTGGTATCCAGGTGATGGTGGCTTTATAGAATGAGCTTGGGAGTGTTCCTTCCTCTGCAATTTTTTGGAAGACTTTGAGAAGGATGGGTATTAGCTCTTCTCTAAATGTTTGCTAGAATTCACCTATGAAACCATATGGTCCTGGACTTCTGTTTGTTGGAAGATTTTTAACCACAGTTTCAATTTCATTGCTTATGATTGATCTGTTCATAGTTTCTAGTTACTCCTCGTTCAGTCTTGGAAGGTTATACCTTTCTAAGAATTTGTTCATTTCTTCCAGGTTGTCCATTTTATTGACCTATAGTTGCTTGCAGTAGTCTCTTATGATGGTTTGTATTTCTGCAGTGTCCATTGTAACTTCTCCTTTTTCATTTCTAATTTTATTGACTTGGGTCTTCTCCCTCTTTTTCTTGATGAGTCTGGCTAAAGGGTTATCAATTTTGTTTATCTTCTCAAAGAACCAGCTATTAGTTTTATTGATCTTTGCTATTGTTTTCTTTGTTTCTATTTCATTTATTTCTGCTCTGATCTTTATGATTTCTTTCCTTCTACTGACTTTGGGTTTTGTTTGTTCTTCTTTCTCTAGTTCCTTTAGGTGTAGGGTTAGATTGTTTATTTGAGATTTTTCTTGTTTCTCGAGGTAGGATTGTATTGCTCTAAACTTCCCTCTTAGAACTGCTTTTGCTACATCCCATATGTTTTGGATTGTCGTGCTTTCTTTGTCATTTGTCTCTAGGTATTTTTTGATTTCCTCTTTGATTTCTTCAGTGATCTCTTGGTTATTTAGTAGCGTATTGTTTAGCTTCCATGTGTATGTGTTTTTTATGTGTTTTTCCCTGTAATTTATTTCTAATCTTATAGCGTTTTGGTTGGAAAAGATGCTTGATATGATTTCAATTTTCTTAAATTTACCGAGGCTTGATTTGTGACCCAAGATGTGATCTATCGTGGAGAATGTTCCATGCGCTCATGAGAAGAAAGTGTAATCTGCTGTTTTGGGATAGAATGTCCTATAAATATCAATTAAATCTATCTGGTTTATTTTGTCATTTAAAGCTTGTGTTTCCTTATTAATATACTGTCTGGATGGTCTGTCCATTGGTGTAAGTGGGGTGTTAAAAGTCCCCCACTGTTACTGTGTTACTGTCGATTTCCTCTTCTATAGCTGTTAGCATTTGCCATATGTATTGAGTTGCTCCTATGCTGGGTGTATATATATTTATAATTGTTATATCTTCTTCTTGGATTGATCCCCTGATCATTATTTAGTGTCCTTCCTTGGCTCTTGTAACATTTTTATTTTAAAGTCTATTTTATCTGATATGAGTATTGCTACTCCAGCTTTCTTTTGACTTCCATTTGCATGGAATAACTTTTTCCATCCCCTCACTTTCAGTCTGTATGTGTCCCTAGTTCTGAAATGGATCTCTTGTAGACAGCATATGTATGGGTTTGTTTTTGTACCCATTCAGCATGCCTGTGTAGGTGTCTTTTGGTTGGGGCATTTAAATCATTCACATTTAAGGTAATTATCAATATGTATGTTCCTATTACCATTTTCTTAATTGTTTTGGGCTTATTTTTGTAGGTCCTTTTCTTCTCTTGTGTTTCCCACTTAGAGAAGTTATTTTAGCATTTGTTGTAGAGCTGGTTTGGTGGTGCTGACTTTTCTTAGCTTTTGCTTGCCTGTAAAGCTTTTGATTTCTCCATTAAATCTAAATGAGATCCTTGCTGGGTAGAGTAATCTTGGTTATAGGTTCTTCCCTTTCGTCACTTTAAATATATCATGCCAATGAGTTCTGGCTTGTAGAGTTTTTGCTGAGAAAGCAGCTGTTAACCTTATGGGAGTTCCCTTGTATGTTATTTGTAGTTTTTCCCTTGTGGCTTTTAGTAATTTTTCTTTGTTTTTAATTTTTGTCAATTTGATTACTATGTGTCTCAGTGTGTTTCTCCTTGGGTTTATCCTGCCTGGGACTCTGTGTGTTTCCTGGACTTGGGTTGCTATTTCCTTTCCCATGTTAGGGAAGTTTTCGACTATAATCTCTTCAAATATTTTCTTGAGTTCTTTCTCTCTCTCTTCTCCTTCTGGGACCCTATAATGTGAATGTTGATATGTTTAATGTTGCGCTAGAAGTCTCTTAGTCTGTCTTCATTTCTTTTCATTCTTTTTTCTTTATTCTCTTCCCCAGCAGTGAATTCCACCATTCTCTCTTCCAGATCACTTATCCGTTCTTCTGCCTCAGTTATTCTGCCATTGATTCCGTCTAGTGTATTTTTCATTTCAGTTATTGTATTGTTCATCTCTGTTTGTTTGTTCTTTAATTCTCCTAGGTGTTTGTTGTTTAATTCTTCTCGGTCTTTTTTAAACATTTCTTGCATCTTCTCAATCTTTGCCTCCATCCTTTTTCCGAGGTCCTGGATCATCTTGCCTATCATTATTCTGAATTCTTTTTCTGGAAGGTTGCCTATCTCCACTTCATTTAGTTGTTTTCCTGGGGTTTTATCTTGTTCCTTCGTCTGGTACATAGTCCTCTGCCTTTTCATTTTGTCTATCTTTCTGTGAATGTGGTTTTCATTCCACAGGCTGCAAGTTTGTAGTTCTTCTTGCTTCTTCTGTCTGCCCTCTGGTGGATGAGCCTGTCTAAGAGGCTTGTGCAAGCTTCCTGATGGGAGGGACTGCTGGTGGGTAGAGCTGAGTGTTGCTCTGGCAGGCAGAGCTCAGTAAAACTCAAATCTGCTTGTCTGCTGATGGGTGGGTCTGAGTTCCCTCCCTGTTGGTTGTTTGGCCTGAGGCGATCCAGCACCAGAGCCCACATTCTCCTTGGTGGGGCTAATGGTGGACTCCTGGAAGGCTCACGCCAAAGAATACTTCCCAGAACTTCTGCTGCCAGTGTCCTTGTGCCCCCGGTGAGCCACAGCTGACCCCTGCCTCTGCAGGAGACCCTCCAACACTAGCAGGTAGGTCTGGTTCAGTCTCCCATGGGGTCACTGCTCCTTCCCCCTGGGTTCTGATGTGCACACGACTTTGTGTGTGCCCTCCAAGAGTGGAATCAATGTTTCTGTCAAAGTACCACATTACTCCCAGTCCTGTTGAAGTACCACAATCAAATCCCGCTAGCCTTCAAAGTCTGATTCTTGAGGAATTCCTCCTCCCTTTGCTGGACCCCCCAGTTTGGGAAGCCTGACGTGGGGCTCTGAATCTTCACTCCAGTGGGTGGACTTCTGTGGTATAAGTGTTCTCCAGTTTGTGAGTCACCCACCTAGCGGTTATGGGATTTGATTTTATTGTGATTGCCCCCCTCCTGCCATCTCATTGTGGCTTCTCCTTTGTCTTTGGATGTGGGGTATCTTTCTTGGTGAGTTCCAGTGGCTTCCTGTCGATGATTGTTTAACCTAGACATGTCTTTAAAGTCATCAACATTAAGTATAATACTTTTATTGTGCCTAGGTTTAACATAAGCTAAATAAAATCTTGTATCTGTTACAAATTTGTCAGCAAGGAAAGTAACTTGATGTGAAGAAATTTTAAGGAAAGAAAATGCAAATGAGATAAGAGCTTTAGGTGAACTTTTAAAAATAATTATATTTTAAGAATGTCTACCTAAAATTAATCTCTCCAGATATTCGACAACTTGAAAGTTAGAACTGTGCTAAGATAAATTATGTGATGGAAGGTTTATGGAAAGTGGATCCCAAGAAAAGAGTTTTGTGCATGGTCAGGATTGACTAAGTTTAAAATAAGTTTAATCAAGTAAATGAATTTTAAAAGTAAGCCAATGCAAAACTTGAATTTGGCTTTTCTCTCTGTTAAGAAGACAAGTTTTCTTAAGATGTTGATCTGCCTTTGATAACAGATTTTAAGTTTCTTTACCTTTTAAGTGATCTGTTCTGTATTTGCCTTTGAAATCTTTTATTGTTACTTTGGCTAAGTGAATAACTGCTGTTTCACAGTGACCTGTTATCCTATCTGACTGAGTGTTTTAAACACTTTTGATTTTTTTTTTGACAAATCTTCCCACATCAAATTTTAATGAAGTTCCTTTGACCTCTAGCTAACGTTGGGATGATTCAAAGGGCCCCTGAAACACCCCAAAGAGAGATATTAACTAATTAAGTTGACTTGATATATTGAATTCCATGGGAAATGTTGTCAAATAAGTAATAAATCTTCTTAGGTTGTATAGTATGGCAAATGATATAGGTATTTGAGGGATTATATGGAGTTCTTAAAATTTGATATGTCCTGGTAAAATGTTATCAGTCATAATTCTAGTTATTATCTGAAAATATTGTATGTCACAGCAGTAACCAAGTTACTTTGTCAATTGCATTGTAATCAGATTTAAATGTGCCTTCTTAAGTCTTTTGTCATTATAGACAAGTTATGGTTTCACTCTGATGCCTTTTCAAAAATGCTTCCTCTTCAAGAAGATTTATAGAAAGGACTTTTGGCTAAATATAAGTTTCTGACTTTCAGACCATAATGTTGAATGTGGTAAGAAATTGAAAAATTCTAATGGAAAAGCTGATGGCTTCATAAAGCTATTAACAAAAAGAATTAGTTACATAGGACTGAGTGATATGGTGAATATGGTTATAATTTTTATGGTTTCTATCTGAAAAATGACTGGTTTAAATCTGGGTTTTCCAGGTGTAAGGAAAACCTTTCCCTTAAACTAATTATGACTTACAGTAATTTGGTAAATTATACCTTTGTAAGCAGAATTGAAACATTTATCTTTTTCTCTCTTCCTGGTTGATCCTGCCAGTAGCATATGCTTGTCTGGAAGATTAAGCCACGTATGTCTAAGTATGCATGGCCAGTATGATAAAACTGCAGATGGCGCATTACATCAGTATGGTACCTTTGGTCACTCGTTATTACAACTGGATTATAACTAGTTATAATCATCATTGTTTTAATTTGTTCTTTGTTTCCAAATTGTCTGTGCTTTGTGTCTCCCTGCTGCACTATGTCTTTGTCAATATTACTAGATACATTACTTACATCCTGTCTATTCTATAAGATTGTTGTCTCTTACAGTACCCAATGTGTAACCAGGCCTCCAACAAAATTTCTATGGCTAAACATCTTGAGAAAATAGATCACTTTTATAACATAAAATAATTGTAATAGTCTGATTCTAGGTATGGGAAGAGGCAACAAGGGGAAATGTCTCCTGGACTATAATTGATAGAGGATCCAGAGAGTTTTTAATTATCAATAGGGCCTAATCCAAAAACTAGCACTTGGGGTGGCATATCAAGAATTTTCACCTCATCTGGGATGAGCCTCCTAGAACCACGGGACAAAATTTGATCATGAAATGTCTCCCAAATATTGGTCAAATTCCTGACCAAGAGGAGAGGATCTGAGAAATGGAATATTTCCTGCCATATCAGTCATCAGAGATGATAGCTTTCCAATGTGAGGAAAGCCCTGAGGAAACTCAGGAAGGAGAAGAATATCTGCCATCTAGCAGCCATCAGACAGCAGCCACTCCCTATGGTGAGCCCTGAGGAAACTCAGGATATGAGAATACAGGATACAGGTCCCAGATAGCTGAGCTGCATATCAAGGGAATGATTTCAGTGAGCCCAGACTCTTGCAACTTCTCATACATAGAAAAGCACTAAACTCCTTAACTTGAGATGCTGCCTCCTGGGCTTGAAGTCCTCAAAATTCCCGCCAAATAAATCATAACTCTCATCTTTTAGATTGTGAATTTTTTTTAAGTCTACAGGTGTAAAGGACACACTTTCCAGAGAGGAACAAAAGAAACAACATTTGGAATGCTGGCACAGATGGTGGACACTCCCAGAAAGATCCATCTGACAAAGCAATTAGAACAGTTGTCACCCCTTTTTCCACAAGACTGTGGAATGGACATTGACAGTGGGGAATTGTGATCAATGAAACTAAAACTGGTTCTTTGAAAAGGTAAAGAAAATTGATAAACCCTTAGCCAGACTCATCAGGAAAATAAGGGAGAGGGCTCAAATCAATAAAATTAGAAATGAAAAAGAAGTTACAATATACACCACAGAAATACAAAGGATCTTAAGAGACTACTACAAGCAACTGTAGGCCAATAAAATGGACAACCTGGAAGAAAAGGACAAATTCTTAGAAAAGTACAATCTCCCAAGTCTGAACCAGGAAGAAATAGAAAATATGAACAGATCAATCACAAGTACTGGAATTGAAACTGTGATTTAAAAACTCCCAAGAAACAAAAGTCCAGGACCAGATGGCTTCACAGGTTTATTCTATCAAACATTTACAGAAGAGTTCACACCTATCCTGAAATTATTCCAAAAAATTGCAGAGGAAAGAACACTCCCAAACTCATTTTATGAGGCTGCCATCACCCTGATACCAAAACCAGACAATGATACCACAAAAAAGAAAATTACAGGCCAAAATCACTAATGAAAATAGACACAAAATCCTCAACAAAATAGCAATCTGAATCCAGCAACACATTAAAAGGATCATACACCATGATCAAGTAGGATTTATCCCAGGATGCAAGCATTTTTCAATATCCACAAATCAATCAGTGTGATACACCACATCAACAGATTGAAGAATAAAAACCATATGATCATCTCACTAGATGTAGAAAAGGCTTTTGACAAAATTCAGCACCATTCATGAAAATATTCTCCAGAAAGTGGGCATAGAGGGAAAATATCTCAACATAAAAGGCCATATATGACAAACCTAGAAATAAACATACCTAAGGAAACAAAAGACCTGTACTCTGAAAACTATGAGACACTGATGAAAGAAATCAAAGACAACATAAACAGATGGAAAGATATGCCATGCTTTTGGATTGGAAGAATCAATATTGTCAAAATGCCTATACTACAAGAATCTATAGGGAAGCAAAAATAGCAACAGGAAAGGCAAATATATAGTAAGGATTGAAGATCACTTAAATAAGATAATATGTAGATTAAAAAACAATACCATATTATAAAAGTGACTATAAGTACAATAAAGAGTAAAAGAGTAAGCTTGAAGATGTAAAATAGTACATCAAAAACCCAAAATGTTGGGGAGGGAAATTAAAAATGTAGATCTTTAGAATGTGTTTAAGCTTACATAATTATCAGTTAAAACAAGTAGATATAATTATCAGTCAACATACATGAACCCCATGGTAACCACAAATCAAAAACCTAATATGGATTCGTAAAAACCAAAAAGAAAGAAACTCAAGCATACTACAAAAGAAAATCATCAAACCACAACAGGAAAAACAAAAAGAAGAAGAAATGCACAAAGAAGAACTAAAAAAAACAACTGGAAAACAAGGAAGAATGGCAATAAGTACACACCTATCAATAATTACTTTAAATATCGATGGACTAAATGCTCTGATCAAAAGACACAGGGTGGCTAATTGGATAAAAAAAACAAGACTCTTCAATATGCTGCCTACAAGAGACTCACTTCAAGGCAAAAGACACAAACTGAAAGTGAAGAAATGGAATAAGATATTTCGTGCAAATGGAAATGATGAGAAAGCTGGGGTAGCAATACTCATATCAGACAATATAGACTTTAAACAAAGGCTATAACAAAAGACAAAGAATAGCATTGTATACTGATAAAGGGATCAATACAAGAAGAGGATATTACACTTGTTAACACATATGCACCCAGTACAGGAGCACTTAAATATATAAAGTAAATACTAACAAACATAAATAGAGAAATTGACAATAAGACTATATTAGTAGGAGACAAACTTATGGTTACTAAAAGGGAGGGGGGAGGGACAAATCAGGGCTGTGGGATTAACAGATACAAACCACTATACATAAAATAGATAAGCCAAAAGGATTCTTATATAACATAGGGAATTATACCCAGTATCTTCTAAAAATCTATAATGGAATATAATCTGCAAAAATGCTGAATCACCATCCTACATACCTGAAACTTAAGCAATATTGTAAATCAACTATACTTCAATTTAAGCAAAAAAGAATCTGTGAAGAGAATCATAGTAAGTGTTACTGCTTGACCTAGGCACAAGATGTATTCCTAAAAATCAGGGAAAATAATCCAGCATGTCTTCTTAAAAGCAAAGTAGAAAAAAGTTAAAAACCAAAAACTGTTCGAGAGAGAAACGTCAATTTGACCTTATTTTATAATATTTATTTTTCTCCTCTGTTTAGACAGGAGTCACATTAGACATAAGAAATGAGGAAGTGATAAAAGTTAAAGGAATCAATACATTTAATATCTGACTCTTAAAATGAATAAATTAAAATTGGTCTCATTACATTATTCTCAATAGTATTTTATAGATTAGTAACAATGATTCTTCTAATTTCTATAGAATTTGAGTTTTTACAAAGCACATTTACATCCAGTATGTCTTTGATCTTCTCAACTGTACAAGGAAGGACAGTTATTATTATCACTGTTATACAGATGAAAAAACTGAGTGCCAGACCTTTAAATGCATTGTCCAAAGTCACAGGCTGGAATTTGAACCTTGGTCATCTAATTTTAGAATTTGATTGATGCTTTTTTTCCATATTTAAACTATTTAGCTTTCCCCCTCCTTAGTTTTAAAAAGGTTGACACCAAGAACTATTGCCTTTTTTGCTTCTTAAATATCTTCTCAAAGTTGAGGTTATACACAAAATAACTATATTTTTAAACTTTATAATACCTATTGACCTTATTTTTTCACAAAGCCTATTTTTATATAAATGGCAATTAGACCATTAAAACACTTTCCCCCAACCCTAATATTAAAAATAAAAACCAACAAAAAACCCCACTCAGTCAGGTATGTTTGACCAGAAACCTCTTGGTCTCTAATATCAGTGCTATGTAAAAAAGTTAAGTCAACTCAGTGAGATGGAACATTTCAGCCAGAACAATAAACTGGACCATTGGATTTAATTCAAAAACAAGTCACCTGCAATCCTCCTACCAATGATTCTTAGACTCTGTGTATAAATTCAGCTTCAGTTAGGAAGTAAAGAAGGGGCATAGCTTTCTATTTAATAAAATACCTGTGTTCTAGCCTGTGAGAATCTTGACCTCTAAAAAATCTTTTGTTTCATAAAATATGTATTTTCATTATTTAACCTATTCTATAAAAGCCTGCATGACGGTGGAGATTTTTATCTAACTTTGTTCACTGTTGTAACTCTGATGTCTAAAACAATGTCTGGCACATGGTAGATATTCTACATATATTTTTTGAATGAATGAAGAAAATTCATAAGCAAAGATTTAGTAAAGAAATTGGTTTCCCATCTACTTTTAAATAACAGGGGTATGTAGGCAGGATTTGGGTCATCGATAGCAGTTTTAAAATCTATTCCTCCTCTGTTCTTCACCATATCCTCAACTCTGATGCCTCCACTTATTTGACATAATCCCTACTGCCTGAAAACTCAGTGATGTAGTCAGGTGAGGATGGAATCCTATCTTTTCCACAGTCTTTCATCTTTTCACTAACCTCCGATAACGTGTTTTTCTACCACCTATTCTAACTGCCTTCCATTAATCTGATGAACACTAACATTGACTTCTTGTCAGCTAAGCACTTACTGCATTACCTCCTGTAAACAGTTGGACCCCAGACAGGCATATTTCTCTAGAACAGCTGCTAATAAAGTTAGCAGCAGTCTTGTGAAAATTGCAAGGAAATTATCTAAATATTAAATTAATATACATGATCTAAAATGAAAAATAACATGCAATACGATATCAATCACAACAGAATACTTATTGCTAAACTTCAAGTTAACATTCTTTGCTAAATATTAGCAATTCTACTTTACTTAATTATATCGAACAAATTGCCAAAAGAAAGTTAACTCTTGTGTTTCTGAAAAATTCTATTCTCATTTGCATGCAAATTTAGGCTGCTGTCTGATGAACTTTGGCATCTAAGTTTAGGTAGGTCTTGTTCTACTGGTATGCACTTTCCAAAATTAATGTTCTTTAGTTTTTTTCAATGTCTAAATGAATTATGGAACTTATCAAAGAGAAAAATTAGTCATATTAAAATATGCATTTTATGCCTTTATGGATAAACATACTTTAATTATTTAGTATTCAGAAAATAATCCACCAGAATGGTTTTAATTGTGTAGTCTTTTTGTCCATTGACTCATAATATCTCTCAAATTGAATTGTTCTGTATATATTATAGTTGGCAGTGTTCAGCTTGAGCTTAAAGCCTAATCTAATAACCCTGTCTGAAGCAGATTTACAACAGAGAACACTTTGGAGGGAAACCTCACTACCTCCTTTTTCTCAAATAGATTATTTTGATGTGCACATTGGTCAATAGCACACTCTTTCTGTGTTGGCATTAAATTGCACTCAAATTTCTCTAACTGATAATAATAAAAACAAAATGTCATTATTAACTATTTGAGAATATATTCCTTTGCTTTATGTCCCAACTCCAGGACTAAACTTTTTATCTCTCCCCAAGACCTATAGGTTTTGTATCATTTTTCAAATATCTGAATGCACTCATTCCCTTTACTTTTTAAAAGGAGTCATTAATTCCTACATTTTAGTATAATAATTTATTTTTAAACAGATACTCCCTACTCCATTTCTAAAATGCCGTTTTAAAATTATGTTTTTAATCAACATCACAAACATCCCTGAATAAATCATATCTCAGCAACTTCAAAATTCTGCATGCCACCTTTCCTTCCCTATTTAACCCTGAATTGAACAAAATCTCAAGTATTTTAACATTTAAAATAAAAGATATTAATTTATGAGGATGTGAACCTAAACTTATCTGATTCATAGTGAAATGAAGCTTTAAATTTTGCTCCCGACAGAATTTTTATAGGCAAACATTTCTTGAATTACATCCAAATTAGTTTAGTTTTTCAGAGTCCAAAATAACTTTTAATAAGATAGTTTTACACTCATGAGATAATCTACCACATGCACTTTGAGGATAAGTTTGAATGTTCTTCCAGTTTCAAACCTATTAATGTTAAAAGAGCATGTGTCACTAAAATCGCTCAGTCTAATCTGGAGGTCATAGCATAGCTGAAAATCTGGTTCTCTAGAGAAGTTTTGGCAAATTATGGCCTTAGGTCAAATTTGACCTGCCACCAATTTTGTAAATACAGTTTTATTGGAATAAAGCTCCACTTATTTGTGTTTGTATTGTCTATGCTTTCACACTACAATGGCAGCAGAGACTGTTTGGCTCCCAAGGCCTGAAATATTTATCACCTATAGGCTCTTTACAGAAAATGCTCTAGAACATCATATAATTACATCAAGATTGCCATACACCTCATTATCCTTATCAGAAGATTATGTCTATTTTCAAATTCTTATGTAACCCATTGATACTTTACAAATCAACTGATTGTATTATTTTCGTCAGCTACATAGCTCAGAAAAGTAAACAGTACACATTAAAGAACTGTAAAAATGTTTTAACGAAGGAAGCAACAGTGTTTCTTAAAAAAAAAGTAAATCAACCCAGGGTCCATGATATATCATACAGCAGAAGGTAGAATTTTAAATGTTTCTCAGATGTGGAATAGTAGAATGAAGAAAATTGCAGAGGAATATGTGTTTGGGTCTAATGGAAGGAATTATACAATGAGAAAGCTAGCCTTGTAAGCAGGAGTTTTTATTTCTTTACTAAATAATTTAAAAATATATTTTTGGAGTAAGATTAAATACAAATAATTTAAAATTTAATCATGACAAAGAACTAAGTAAAATATTTTAATAAATTTATCATCTAACATTATTTACATGTTGTAACTAATTTAATTTTGTGTGTTAAAAAGTGGATAATTTATAGAGGAGATGAATAATAATTAGTTGAAATAGGGAAAAGAATTTGTAGTTAAATATTGGTGCTAAAGCAGTAAAATTCAATATCTCAAGTTATTTTGAATAAGGATCTTGCTTATTCTATTTGAAATAGTTAACCTAACTCATTATACTCCAGAAGAACAATTTGAACCTATCACAAATAAATTAATAAAAAGATAAATAAATAAGACTTTATTAATCTCCATAGGAACTGCTACTTTAAAGGTCATCTATGACTTCCATGTTGGTAAATTCAAAGATTAATTCTAATTCCTCATATTTCTTGACTTATCATCAGCATTTGACACTGTAGGTCACTTTCTCTTTTTTTTCCCTCGTTGTCTTGGTTCCCTCCAGGATCATGCACTCACCAAATTGTCTTTCTGCCATGCTAGTCACATCTTCCCAATCTCCTCTGTTGGTTCCTTCTCTTCTCCCTGACTTCATTGGTTGAGTACCCCAGGCTCAGTTTCACACCTTTAAATAGCATCTACCTTCCAAAGACTACCAGATCTGTATCTCCAGGCTAAGCCTCTTCCTCAATCTTCAGCATCTCCGCTTGGGTATCTAATGAACATTTCAAACTCATATCAGAGTTCCTTATTTTCTCACCTGAATCTGCTCTACTCCCAACATTCAGTATCATCCTTCCAGTTGCTCAGGCTAAAAAACATGTAGTTATCCTTGATTTTTCTCTCTCATACTCCATTTTAACTTTTTCAGAAATACTGGGTATAACATAGAAATACACTCATAATCAGCCATTTTTCAACATTGCCATAGTTACCAGTCTGATTTGAGCCCTATCACCTCTCATCTGGATTGTTGTATGTTTTCTCTGTAAGTTATATAGACTTATTCCACATAAGGGCTGTTCAGTTAATCATTTTTTGTCCAATCATGCTTGAAAAAACTTTTTAGACAATAATTCCATATATACTTTCTTCTTTTCACTCAAACACACAATAAATATGTAATAATATGTTATTTTCATCATTTAACATGAAACAGAGTTTCTAATCAATGCCTGTATTTGGAACAAATTTGTATTGAATGTCATAATTGGATGAAACTAAAATGTTTTTCTTTGCAAATGTACACCAATAAGCAAGATAAAAAGATAGCATCCTCTAAATCCTTCAGTTTATTTGACTGCATGCTATTTTCATGTGTTTCAAAGGGTCTGTTTACTCTATGGTTATCATCAAACACTTGTGACTCTAATATTGAAGACCTGCTCAGGAGGTGATCACCTGATTTCCACAATCTTCCAGAGAATGACTTCTTTGTACCCTTCTTCTACTAATTTCACCAACCTTAATCCACTAATGTTCTTTTCTTTGGGAAATACAGTAAACCTTTATTATCTTTGTTTTCATGTACAAAATATATTTATTTACTTTTAATTTTGTATGATATAAATTTGTTTTCAGTTAACTGATACATAATTCTATCTATGAAAGCTGTTTGGGGTATTTTGGGTGACATGAAATATCTAATAATTTTTCCCACTAGAATTAATGAAAACGTTTTTTCATTTACTAATTTTTCACCTAGCAGAAGAGCTTTCAGGAACAAATTAAAATTATTGAGAAAGAAATAGGTGTACTTGTATAAAGGGCTCATTTAGAAATAAATGCAGAAAAGGTCTCCACATCATTCTTAAATGTAACTGTTTGGGTGTGGATTTTCAGTGCCACTCTCAAATAACTCTTAGAACTATTATAATTTAGAATTTAGACACAGATGTAATTCAGAAAAATGCAGTTTTTTGCTTTCCAAATTACATGGAATGCCTTGGTTTCCATTGTGCTTTATACTCGTTGCTCTTTAGAGTCTGCACTTATATTCTGTGCATTCATGTGTGCCTGAATATACCTCACCATGTATTGGATGTATATCTAGATTACCAATACAAATACATATGAGTCTATAGGCATGGCAGGCGGGGGCTACTGATGGGGGTGGGTCTTAGAATGGTTGGTCAATATTTACTGATTGGCTACAGTGCATTAAGAAGTGAAGGCTAGTGGGAATAATGCCTAACTTTATCTTTAAAATGTGTTAGCTTGTATGTAGAA
The DNA here is from genome assembly GCF_965194825.1 of Balaenoptera physalus. Lineage (NCBI taxonomy): Eukaryota > Metazoa > Chordata > Mammalia > Artiodactyla > Balaenopteridae > Balaenoptera > Balaenoptera physalus. The sequence goes on from NC_138892.1 coordinate 72,712,617, forward strand.
AGCATTAAATCAGTTAGAGCAGTGTGTTAGATTTTGTAAATCTGACTTTAAGCCATTAATCCCTTATTTTCTTTTCACTTAGTTTGGAAATCTGAAAAATAATGACTCCTTAGATAAAAACTGTTGGTGTTTTCTACTTACCCAAAGTAGTGTTTCAGTTTCCATCCATATATATATATATATGGAGCTTGGAATGAATTGTTTTGTTTTTACTTTTTTTAGAAATCCATCTTGAATTTATATTTCCCCACACCAACTGATAGTCTTGGTAAATATAAAAAAGAGGTTGGATTGGTGTAAAACTCTCTAAAATTCTTATTTTTAAGGGAAAATAGGAACTAAGATCATACTACTAATGCAGATGATTTTGATTGTCTGATTCCAAACTAGATGATTCTTCTTATTGGTTGCATGTTAATTGTAAGGTACTTAACACAGTGAAAATTAATTTTTCCCTCTGAGACTTTTTAAGTTTTGTCTATGCCAATGTAATATTAGTCAATCAACATTACAGAATATGACCTTGTACTAGTTCAAGATCATAAAAGTTATTATTTAATATGTTCCCTAGAATATTAATATCAATTTTTATTCCAGAATTGTATAGAAGGAAGATTGTGTCTGTGTTAGTGGTAGAGCAATAGTTGGAAATTGGACTTGGGAGTGAAAAAGATTGAAGATTAAAAGCCAGATTGGCACCTAAAGAGCTATGCTTTATTTTGGTCTAAGTTATTCAGGGCTTATTATTTTCTCATTTATAAACTTACGAGAAATGCCTACCACATTGGTTGGCACATAGTAGACATTAAATAAATACCTATCGCCTTTTTTGGAATGTGGAGTAAAAACATTGAGATCTGAGTTTGCTTCATTAAAATGCATTTCAGAAAAGGGGAAAAAATAAGCTAAGTTAGCAACTCTTTGGTTTGGCATTGTGAATGCTTGTGGAACCTTGGTATGGAGACTTGGATTATTTGACTTTTATCCAAAAATCTAGGTAAGAAATGAAGCATCAAAGTGCTGGATTAAAAGCGGGCAATAAAAATAAGTTAATACTTAATGGTAGACAGAAATCCTACCAAGATGACCATGGGTGCATGGCTGCATGTACTTAACAACATAGATTTTAAGAGATTTTTATAAAAGCTTAAAAAATATTTTTTAATTTATTGTTCTTACTGCAGATTACTTGTGGCAATGAGCAACTATCATTTCCTCTCCCCTTCTCCCAGCTCATATGGAAAAACAAATTACTTGCTATATAAATAGAGGTTATCAGCGTAATGCTAATTGATGGTATAGCTGCCAAATACCAAGTTATATTCTGACAAAGAATATGACTAATGTTACTCAATAACATTTCATCAATCACAAGTCAGAAAATTACCAACAATCAGTATTTTCTTTGGATCAGTTATGCAACTTAATAGTGGCAGTTAGCATAATTAAAGGCCAGTAACCAGATAAAAAGTCTTAGTTAGTAATTTTTTTACTAAGAAAGGATATGTATTAAATGATGATTGAGTTGACTCCGAAGTATGGGTTAAAAATCTCACCAATATGATTAAAAAGCTTTCAATCAGTATTTAATGAGTACCTACACAGTGCCCATAAAGGACACTGGAGGAGATATAATGGTAGAGGATATAATCTCTGTTCCCCATGAATTTACAATATGATTGGGTAAAGAAAATGAACAGATTTAAAACAAAAAGCAAAAGCTCAATGGCTGAAAATGAACTGTTATAGGAGATCTAAGGATAAGCAGAACTATGTGAGGTGGAATTATTGGAAAATAACATTGCATAGAAGGTAAACTTCAAGAAGATGTGTGAATGGAGGGCATTTCAGTGGCCCATTTTGTCCCTACAAGCTGACTTTCTAAATGAGCACATAAAAACTTAGGTAAACAAGCATATAAAAATGCAGCTGTGGGGCTTCCCTGGTGGCGCAGTGGTTGAGAGTCTGCCTGCCAATGCAGGGGACACGGGCGCGAGCCCTGGTCTGGGAAGATCCCACATGCCGCAGAGCAACTAGGCCCGTGAGCCACAACTACTGAGCCTGTACATCTGGAGCTTGTGCTCCGCAACAGGAGAGGCCGCGACAATGAGAGGCCTGCGCACCGCGATGAAGAGTGGACCCCGCTCACCGCAACTAGAGAAAGCCCTCGCACAGAAACGAAGACCCAACACAGCCAAAAATAAATTAAAAAAAAAATGCAGCTGTGTATCCCACCAACTGTTTAGGACACAAAAGTTCAATGCAATGAAAAAGTATATAAGTAGTCATGCATTTTGTAGCCATTAGCACTTAAATGGCAACTGAAATTATGAACACAAGTATGAACATAAATGATAATTGTGAAATTATCAACACAAATTTGAGTAACAGGACGCAGAGGCAGGAACAAAGAACCCAGGATGGAGTCCTATGTAAAATATGACAATAGGTTTTGAGAGATGAAAATCATTCATCTTAAGTGCCAAAAGTAGTAAGTAGTTAACACTATCAAGGCAGCTTAAGCAAGATAGGAAGTAACATTGGATCAGCAAACAGTAAGTCATTGGTATCATTTTAGAAAAGGAAACAAAGACCAGAATGAGTGGATTTGTTGAAATAAAAAGTATTATCAATCTTTGGAAAAGTTGGATAGTGGAATAAAAAGAGAGTTTGCATATTATCTAGAACATTCTGGAAGCATTCAGATAGCACTCCTATTCTTTCTAAAACAAAGATGACCATTGCAGATATCATTGCTTTGGTGACAATTTTGGTATATCATAATAGAGATAAACATCTTCAAAAAATAAAAACTTTTTTTCTACCGTTAAAAAGTAGAGTGCTAAACGTGAACACAGTAAACTGGCCCTTCAGCATTATATAGAATAACAATGCAGATTCTGATGGTGTTTTTCATACTATGAAGTAGTGTGATGGAAGTCTAATCCAATTTGTGAGAACAGAGCAACTCATTAATGTTACAAAGAGCTTAGGATATCATGGGTTTGTTGTTCTTTGATGTTCGTCACGAACTCAAATATGCAAACTTGAAATGTTCGGAAAGAAACAGAAAAAAAAAATACAAGATATTTAAAGGAAAACTAAACTTTAATTTCAGTAAAATACATAAAGCTATATAATGGTCAAGACTAAATATTAGAATTGGAGTCAGTCTATCTTATTCCTTTTGCTAGTTATAATGTCGTCATGAGCATATCTCTGGAGACAGAGTGCCTGCATTTGCCACTTAATCGTTGTGTGTCCTCAAGCTAATTAATTGCATAACTATTTGTGCCTCAGTTTCCTCATCTTTAGACAATTAAAAGCACCTACCTCTTAGGGTTGTTGTGAGGACTAACTCACTTAAGTTTTTAAGTCAGTTATTGGCACAAACTGAAAGTTGAAAGTGTTTACCATTCTACTTATTTGTTTCTTTTTATTGAGTCCAAGTTTCCCAAATGATTTTATGAGGTCGTGATGTTATTTCTGAGAGGTGTTAGTACACAATTGTGTTAAATTTATTTTGGACCGCTATATGATTTTTTCATATATCTTTATCTTTCAGTGTTTGTATTATGGGGCTATGTTCTCTCATCCACAACTTGGAGCATATGCACTACATCGTTATGTAATAAAAGGCCAGTAGTGTTTTGTCCTCAGTTTTCATACCTTGCTCTTGGAAGATTTTTGTGTCTCAAAATATAGTCCACTAGCCACGTGCTGCCCATATACAGTGCTTATTAACTGTATGCATTCCTGGGTCCTCCCACAGAGCTACCTAATCATAATTTATTGGAGTTGGAACAGGAAAATATATTATTTGTGTAAGCTAGTATATTGTATGTAAGTTGAACAAATTCAACTAAAATTTGAGAACCACTGACGTAGATTATTTGGTATACTCTCTCACACTTACTCTCAGTTCTTTTGCTTATGTTCTCTTTCATATATTCTTATATTATCTTTCTTCATTTTCTCTCTTTGGCATCAAGCTTACAGATAGAAAGAAAGCAGTGTTTTAGTTAACCAAGAAATAATTTTATATGCTACCTGAGATTTTAATCATAAAGTTAGTTGTGTATTTTAAATTGTCAACTGCATTAACTAGGTGTCTGAGTTAAACAGTATAATATGCCCAAAAGAACATAAGGCAAATAGCAACTAATCTGGTATAAAATATAGTATGAAGCAGTGCAAAGCCACTAACATTCTTGCACATGTTAAGTTCCTATTATGCTATCAAGCTCTGTGCTAAGTATGTTACATACATTATACTATTTAATTCTCATGACATTCTTAAGAAGAGAGAGAGAATTAATATTTAGAGATGAGGAGCCTGAGGTTTAGAGATTTGAAGCAACCTTCCTAGAATCACCCAAAAAGAGAAGAAGCTGGAATGCCAAACAGGCTGTATGATTTCTAATAATGATCTCAAGTGCTATGATATATTTTGCATGGAAAGTATAGACACTTAAAATGGATTGACCATCCAGTCAAGCACCACACAATGGATATATATGTTTACCTCTTTTATTTTCTCATAAAAGACTTCAGTAAAATTAAGGTGAAGTAATAAAAATGTACAAACACACAGTACAGAGAGAAAGGTACAGTGAAATGGTGATATAAAGATGTGAACACATTTTTAAAATTTAAAAGAGGATGGAATTGTTTCCAGGGAGAAGAAAGTTGAGTACAAATGTCAATGAAAAGCAAATTGATTAACACCACAGAACCCTGGAAAGGCTCTAGAATTGGAGGTACCAGGAAGCAGGGTGAGTTGAGGGATAAAAATGGGAAACGTTGAAATTTGTTATGAGGATTCTAACAAACCAAGTGATGCTAGAAAGTGCTTCTCATACCTTTACTATATCTTGCTAAAGATATAAAATAAAAATGTGTATGGCCCTCAGAGTGGCTGGCAAACATCTACATGAGTTTGGTGAAACATTCAATATCTTTACTTGTATTTAATAATCATAAGGAAAGCAAAGTATTTGGGAACTATTAAATATTAAATTTGTATAAAGATGTCATAGAAAATATCTTAATTTTTAATAATGAGGTTGTCACTCTGAATGACTATTTTTGTATCAGTTTTTTTTAATTAAAATGACTTCATGAAATTTTTGATTAAATTTGATTTAATTTTTGATTAAAAATGTAAATTGTTACATTAAAAATGTAAATGTTACATTAAAAATGTAAATTGGTGTTAAATAACACCAAATTATAATTTATCATCCAAACCAGGACACATTTAAGTGTACAAGGGGGTGCTATTTAATTACACTGGGGCAAAAGGTGTAAACAAAGGCTGTTGAGCCTAATGGGAAATACAATTACCTTACGATGACCCTACCCAGGCTCCAACTGGCCATTTAAAGACTTAAGAAATCAATATCTCAGGAACATGTGAAATTCATTTGCAGTACTTAATTGGGAAGCTCAGCTCTTGTACTGAAACAAGGAAATTGTGTAAAAGTAAACAAATAATTGTGAGGCTTCAAGAAGAATACAGACAAGCATACACACCACTAAACCTGCTTTCCCCCTCACTCTCCAAACATTGAAATACTCAATCGCTCTCTGAGAAACCTATCAACTGATAAGGTTTACCCCCATGTACACAGAACTTTCAATTAGCATTTTAGTGCCCCACACTTAAGTACTTTGAATAGACAGACAAGGATTTTCATACATTTGTGGAGAGATTTTCACATGAAACACAAAGAACAAAACAAGCTTTCTGAGAATATTAGAGAAAGAGAAATATTAGAGGAAACAGAAACGATGCAGGCAGTAGAAAAAAAACACTATAGGTAATATCCTCAGAAAAATAAGATAATACTTTGTATACTTGAAAAAAGAGCATGTTACCTTAAAAAAGAGACTTGAAGGGAGAAAGGGGATATGCAGAAACAAGCAAGAGCCTTGTTATGAGAGCAGAAATAAGAAAGAACCACCTTGAAGTTAGATAATGAGATAAAGAAAACATTGGGATCAGCCTACGAGAGAAGCCCTGAGAGGTGTCAGGGAAGCAGCTGTGTTGCAGGTCAAGAGGACAGCAGTGTGTTTGGAACTCCAGAAGGAATACAGTCTTCCCTTGCTATCCTCAGGGAATTGGTTCCAGAACCTCTCTCAGATACCAAAATCCACAGATGTTCAAGTACATTATATAAAATGGCATAGTATTTGGATATAGTACATTCTCCCCTATACTTCAAATCATCTCTAGATTACTTATAATACCTAATACAATGCAAATGTTATGTAAATAGATGTAAATGTAATGTAAATGCTATGTAAACAGTTGCTTGTGCACACCAAATTCAAGTTTTGTTTTTTGAAAATTTCTGGAATTTTTTTCAAATATTTTTGATCTGCAGTAATAAGGGAATAACAAATAATAAAGACAATTATTAACTCTATAAGAAAAGGTGCAGTTGCACAAGAAGAAAATATGTATCTCTTGGCTCTACAATGAATAACATTACCAAAATCATCATAAGGTGTATCCTGAATATCGAGTTGACCAAAATAGCTTGGAAAGTGAGAGGAGAGAAAATTGGTGAAGGGGGATTATAAAAATACTGAATTCATATATTCCATGTTAGAAGTTCAGTAGATAATATCTTAAATGGTGTCTGTACAAATATCTTATTTACATTTTAGAGAAACCACAAAAAATAGCTAAAGAATGTAAAGGGGTTGCATTTAAGATGTGGAATCTGATGATAGTGTGACAAGGAGTTCTTGTTATCAACTTTAAGCTTTCTAGCAGTGTTTTCTTTTTTTAATTAAGAACTCATGTCATTCTGATACAAACAAAAATAATACAAATGTATATGGAAGCCAATAGATGGTTATGAACAGGGACTGTTGTGATCTGGTTTACATTTTAAATATCAGTAATATATTAAGTGGAAAAAAGCAGACTTATAAATGCATATGTATGGAAAGATCTCTGGAAGGATATATAAATATTTGTAGTTAACAGTAGTTAACTTTGGGTGGTTGAATTTTGAGTGATTTAAAAAATAATTAATTGTATTTAAATTTTTTCTTTAACTAACTTGTATTACGTGTCTAATACCTGGAAGAAAATGCCTAAAGTCAGAGATTCCCAGACAAGAGCTGACAAAATGAGTTTAAGCTTCAGGATCTCTCACTTGCCCCATGCAGGCATTTTGTATTCATATTATGGTTTTCTTTTGCTTAAATAACAACTACCACCACATATTGTATAAACTTTAGGCCCATAAAACCTAAATCTGACCTTAGATGTAGGTTCAGATTCTAGCCCTATCGCTTACTAGTACATAGGTAACTCACTTTCTTATTTCCATGTTACAAAGTGTTTGAATTTGGCACTGACAAGGAGAAAGTCAGAACAAGGGTGGGGAGAGATAGAAGACAAAAGATGTTGTTACAAATGCAACAAGCTTTAGTCAACAGTGGTAAGTTTTGCCAATGTTAAAAATGCAAACCAAAGTTTAAAATGCTGGTATGAAAAAGAATTAGAATAACATTTATGTACAGTACAGTATCACTTATGTCTTTTATTAGACAAATATGGAATGTTTATAAAATAAATTATCCATAGGGGGTAAAATTCGTATTTCATATACAATTGGCAATGGTAGTCCCTCTGTTAATTTTTTATAAAAAAAACTAAAAATCTAATAAACTATTTTTATACAAAGTTGCTATATTGATCCTTTTATGTAGTAAAAAATTATAATGCAAATTAGGATATACAATAATCTTACAATATTATACAGTGCAATGAAAGTAAAAACATAACACAAAATTTGTCCTTTATAAAATGTATATTTTGCATTTACTAATGCAAATGTAGCACACTAGTGACTACTACACTATTAATATCAGTTCATTTCCATGCTTTTATTGTCCAATTGTCATGGAGTTGCAATTGTAATGTTGCTACAAAAGAATTGTGCTACACCAAAAAAAAAAAAAAAAAATGAAGCAGAAGTTGTGGGCAATAGGGACGTAAAGAACAGAAAAGATAGATAAGGTGCTGGTTTGGGCAGAGTATGTTGTGGTATGTCATAAAATATTTGTGTATTTTGCAAGCCAAAAATATTTTCTACATGCCAACTAAATATTGTCACTTGCCATCTGCCTCTACAAGGATTAGGTCACTAGCCATAGCAGTTGCTGACCTTCAACACACCCGGATAGGAATTCAGGGTGGAGGTCAGGAATGAGGCAGTCTGTGCTCTGGGAAAAACTGGCAGCATAGGCCTTCAGATAGTTAGATATTTTCAGGAGTCTTTATGAGTCCACTTTCTTATATCTCCTCATATCTAAAAAGGCACTGAAATCATTAACAGAGACATCTGCTCCTCGTGACTAGCGGCAACCTTCTGCCAATATGTGTGCTTCATTGCACGTATCTGCCTTCACTAAAATCACATATATACTGACTTCCCCCCTACCTCTTCAGAGCAGTTCTCAGAGCTCTCTGAGAGGCTGTCTCCGGGGCTATAGTCCTCATTTGGCCCCAGATAAAACTTAACTCACAACTCTCATGTTGTGCATTTTTTTTCAGTTGATATATACATTCTGTGAATTCATACCAATGCCTTTATTCAAGTTTGGCAAACATCAGGGAAAACGTAATTAGTACCATATACCTCCCATGTCAGAAATATAAATGAGATGCCAATACACTAGTTACTTCTGAGTGTTGTCTCTGATGGTATGTCGATTTCAAGGATGTACATATATATATCTTTATTATATACATAATAATAAAATTTTAAGATGAATTGTGCGTTTCTTACCATTCTAGCCTTAAGTTCCTGCTGAATGTGAAATAAAGGTTTTGCCTTGGAACTTCCAAAGTCTTTACTGTAGCTACTCTGATTTCATGGTTTTTTTATGGTTTTCTCATAATTATTTACATTCTGCTTTCTTGTTTTAACTTAATGTGTGTATTTGGCTTTTATCTATGAATAAGAAAGATCTGATCACTTGTGAAAACCTTATATACTGTGTTAGTTTCCTAAGGCAGCCATAGCAAAATACCACAAGGTGGGTGGCTTAAAATGATAGAAATATGTTGTGTGTCTGTGTCCAAACTTATCTTTTCTTATAAAGTAACTAGTCATTGGATTTAGGACTCAGACTAATCCAGGATGACCTCATCTTAACTTGATGACATCTGCAAAGACCCCATGTATCCAAATAAGGTCACATTCACAGATACCTTCAGCATATCTTTGGGCGTAAACAATTCACACACATCTCATACCAAGCATTTCAGCTCCCCTGAGATATTGTACAATCAACTTCAAGCTTCTTATTTTATTTTAATTGGTGTATTTTTCTAACTTACAGAAAAAAATAAGGGAAAGAAAAGGTTTTGTATAGTTTCAACAGAAATTCAATAAACCCAACATAACTGTCACCTGAATGTGACTTTTAAAGGATTTTTCTTTTTTTCATGATATTGAATATTACCTAATTTTCATGAGTACTGTTTTGATTTTGCTGATTCATTTATGTTAACAATTTATGAACAAGTATCAAAGGATCAATAATGGCTCCTCACTTTACAGGAAAGAAATATGGAGAAACCTTTTAGCATGTGTTAGAGAGCACTAAATTACCAGTCTATACTTCTTTACTCATGATGAAAAGTAAGGTGGTTGCTAAGGACTGAATCTAAGGTTTACTTTGGAAACTTCCACTAATACCTTTTTATCTCAAAACCCAATTCATGAGTCACTCTCAGTATCCCCTTGAGGTGGGATGAAAATGTCTATTACAGCTAAGTGGTTGAGACCAAAATGACGTGCACACAACAAAATAAGTTCAATGGACCCTAATAAAAATCTCTTTGTGTAACAGATCTTAATACAAAAGTGCAAGTGCTTCATATTTGAATGTTACACTGAAGATAGCCTCTTACCTAATCTAAAAAAATCAGTCTCAAATTAGCTAAGTAACTCCTTTCTGCTATATAACTGTGTTTTACTCTTTTGTTCCTCAGAGGAAGAAATATACATGTGCATATATTCTTCCTGATTTTTAAAATTCTATATCAAATAACACCTAAGTGTTAGTTAGCAAAAGAGTTAGTATTTTTACTTCTTATCTGTCAAAACACTAATATCTAATTATCAAATTGAGATGTTATAATATTGATATATTTAGTTGCTCTTTCCTGAGCTTTCACATTGAATATTTTTATATTTCATAATATTGCTCTCAATACTTACCCTCAACCCTTGTTTTGCTTTGAATACCAAGCATAGGTTAGGATTTTCACAAGAACATTTTGAGTTCCTTGACAGCAGGCACTGTGACCTATTTGTTGTTGTGTCAATAGCCAGCACATAGTAGGTGGTTGGTAAATGTTTTTCGATTGAAGGAATGACACTACTGTGGTTATAATGGAATGTTTGCCTGTAGCTACAAAACACCCTCTTAATTCTATGAGTTTAGATGTGGAGTGTGCAGAATGTATCTTCCTAGGCATCTATAGACTTGTTCAGAAATGCCCTTGGCATGACTTTTAAACCCAGAGGCACCTAGGATGGTTCTGTTACATTTTAAATAGAATATATTTCTGTTTCAGTCAGGGTCCAGGCAGGAGACAAATGGTACACTCAAATGAGATGAGTGGGGAGAGTTTAAAGAAGAAATCATTTAGAAAGCCTTGGACAGAGGTAAGAGAATGAAACAAGGGTTTGTGGCGTGTTTGTGGCTGGGGTGGGGAGAGGACGGTTGTTGCGTCCAGGCCTCAAGGGACAAACAGAAGGGGCATAGGAAGGAACACAGCCATTGCAACCTGCGTCCATGGAGGGAGAGAGTCAGAGAGTCTGGTGAAGAAACACCTGGCCTCCCGCTTCCCTACTTCTGGATCTCCTGTTGGGTCCTTTACAGGCCAGAGCCAGCTGGAAGCCAGAGGACATGCAGTCAACAGAGGGTCACAGAACAGAGTGAAAAGGGCAAGAAAGTGAATGTGGAGGGGCAGAAGGTCAATACCTAGCTGAGTTTTCTTCTTTATTGTTTGATGTATAGGCTAAGCAAAAGGATGAAGAAAAACGTTTTAGGCACCTTCTAGAGGGTATTTATTTAGTGAGCATAGCTGAGGTCTAGAACGTAGTGCTAGAGACAACTTAGATATTTTCTAGTCCAGAACATGTAAAATTGGTATTCTCAAGAATTCATCTATTCAGTATTTATGTGGCGTGTGTTATGTACTAGGTACTGTGCTCGTGGTGAAAAGACTGACAGGCCCCTGTCCCACAGAGTTTACTTTTTTAGAGAATGTGGGCAATAATGACTAGAAAGATAAACGGGAAAATTAGAAGCATCACAAAGCAAATAAGCAAGGAAAGAAGATAGAGAATAACTGAACCACTTTAGAAAACCACAGGGAAACCTCTCAGAGAACCTGAAGGAAAAGCAGGACCCAATGCAGTGTTTTCCAACCCTGGGTAGGTACAGGCGATCAGCCACTTGTGAAAGTGAGTTAGTGGCTCCAGAATGGCATTGTTTTCATTTATAACTGATTGCAACTGGTCAGAGTGTACCACACATACTAAATAGGCAAGTGTTGTTTTGTGAAGCTGCTTTTAGTTACATATATGCATGCCCGTATGTGGGCTGGGTCTTTAATTAAATTCTATCCCTACATGGATTACAAGCTAACACTGTAGAGGCTGATGTGACCCAGTCTGGCACCAACTTCCACCCTCCAGTACCTTCCGTTGTGCCTTTTGGAGCATATGGCAGATTAGCAGCCAACTCCTCTTTTTCAGTAACTTCTTTTCTGAACATTCTTTCTCCTTTCTTGTCCTAAATGAAACTGGCCATCTCCTACTGATGCTGTACTCCAGGCAGAACTCAAGAGTGGAAAGGTTGTTTGTGTTTTCCCTCCATATACCTCGGAGCTCAGGGAAGAGGAAGGCCTGCATCTTACTTGCCCTGCCTCATGCTGCTTCTAAAATGCCTCCATCCTTCCATTTCAAATGTACAGGTTTTTTGAACTTTATGCCAACAAACTTTATCAACTTTACCCTCCTTTTGAGTTTCACCTGCCAACCTCCAGCCACTCCCCTTTCATTCAAGATGACTTGAGCCCTTGCTCCCTTTCATCTTCACCACATTTACTCTGGGGTAGTTCTTGCTGACTCAGTATCTGTTTAGATATCTATCTAATCCCTTGGCTTCTTAATTCTTTGGCCTCACTTCCACTTTTTTTTCTTTAACCTTATCTCATTTACCAACACCCACAGTTTTACCCTTGACATTTCTAATTTTCAAACACCCAAATGCTGCCAGAATTTCTCTTTCAATCTCTAGAATCTACCTAGCACCTCCTACCCATTTAACTTGCTTATTCTAGTTCTTCTACTCCAGTAATTCTTTGTCCTTATTGAGACTTTTAATTCTTTACTTCTTTTTCTTATATCAACCATACCCCTCTAATTCTCATTGCTATGGTTATACACCTTAGATTTCATGTCCAATAATTAAAATCACTTTCTTGAAAAACCCATAACTATCGTGCACCTCTCTCCTTCATTTAATTCCTGGGTGAGAAAGCTCTACCTCTGGTAAATCCCAGCTATTCCCCTATTAATACTTGAGCAAATAAGTGATGCTGGTCAACTGAACCAGTTGGTCTCACCTTATATTCATGACCACAGATCTCAAGTTAGCACTCAACTTTGGTCAGGAATCCTACATTCTACCCTAGAAGGTTTGGTCTCTGGTTCTCTAAAACAGTTATTTCAAACTACCTTCTTTTCCTACTCTTAACTAATGTCCTCATGGAGAAAATAGAATGAGGCAGGAACTCCCACACATTCATAACCCCAACTCTACCACTTTCCTGGCATGGATACCAGCACCCTGTGCTTGTTCCCCCATTACAGTAGATGAGATGCTCCCACTCAAACAAAGGTCACTCCTTCACTCACTCCCTGGTCCCACCCCCTACCACTGTCTCAAGAACCTCACTCCTACAACTATCTCCCCTCCCTCCTGCATCATGTTGCACTGTCTTTACTGTTCAACGTGTTCATTCTCAACAGCACAGTCATATTGTGGGAATTTACTCCTCCAGCCTATTGAATATTTCTGGCCTCCTTCACAAGAGAATCTTGAAAGAGTTGTGTCAATTCAACTCCTCCACTAAATCATTTCTGATTCTCTCCTCAACTTGCTCCAGTACAGTCTCTCTCCCCATCACTATCCTGACACTGATACTGTCAACAAATCAGAGTCTTCAGCATTTCCAAACTCAGTGGTTATACTCACATCCTCATCTTACTCAACTTCCCAGACTATTCAGCAAAGGGAGATACTCCAGCCTTCCTGAAACCCTTTCTTCTCTTGGATTCTGAAATATCGCACTCCAGTGTTTTCATTCTACCACACTGGCAACTTTCTCAGTTTTCTTTGAAGACTTTTCTCCTTGTCCTAATCTATAACTGGCTAGGGGTTTTTCTTCTATCTATACTTTTTGTCTAGGTGATATCCTCCAGCTCAGGACTTTAAATATTATCTATTTGATGATTAACACTCAATTTATATCTTTACCGCAGACTGTTCTGGACTGCAGACTCAAATATCTAATTGCCCGTTTGACCTATCCACCTTGATGTCTCATAAGCAACTCAAATTCAGAATGGTCAAAACAGAACTCTTAAGTCACCCCACTAAACTTCAAATTTGTTTTTCTCATGGTCATACCCGTCTCAGAAAATTGCATCTTCATCTACTTAAATGCTTAATCCGAAAGCCAAGGAATTATTCTTGCTTTCTCCTTTTTCTCCACCTTCTATCTCCAATCTATTAGCAAGCCTTTTCTCTATCTATCTCCCTATGTACCCTTTCTTACATCTACAGTAGTACTAGCTTGGTGGTAAGATTTTCCATTTTCTTTAACTTGAGCTATTTCAGGTTATCTGTGACCTGACTTCCTTGCTTTCCTCTTTCCTTACTAAAATCCACTTTGCAAGTTAAAGTGATTTTTTAGCACTTAAATCAGAGCATGCCATTGGCCTACTTACTATGCTTTAATGGGTTATGATTGAATTTAAAATAGAATTCCAAATCCTTAACCTGGCAAAAAGATCCTACCTCCTCTGGTCCCTGTTTCTTCTCTATCTCACTGTTAATATTCTTGACTTCAGTCTCTAAGCTCCAATCACACTGACCTTCTTTCTGTGCCTTTAACATGCTAAATTTACTCTCTCCTGTATTCTCAGCTTGGAAAGTTCCTCCCCATAGTTTCATGAGTTTTTCTTGTCACTAAATCTTAGTTTAGATGAAACTTCCTTATAGATATCTTCTCTAAACCCCCCAGTCCAAATCAGTCCGCAAGACATTCTTTTCCACATTCCCTTGATTTATTGCACTACAGCCTTAATCACTGTCTGATGTCTTCTTGTTTGGAGATTGTCTATTTTTTGCATTAGGCTTCTGGTTTCATGAGAGCAGAGCCTGAATTTTCTTTCTTACCCTTTTGCTCTCTGAACCTTCACAATGCCTCCCATATCATAATTCTGTAGTATATTTTGTTGTATGAATGAATGGATCAGGACTTTCCCTGTTCCAGTCTAATCCGTGTTCTCTTCATGGCTTCACGTCTTTCTTTGCCTCTCTCCTCCACATAACAGGTCTACTAGAGAAACTCACAAAGTATAGACTTAATAGCTTAAAATCTCTCTTTCTCTTTTAAGCCAAATTCTAAATTCTTGTGGGAGGCATGCTTATGTATTCCACTTGGATCAGGCAGCACTCTGGTCTAATGAACTGTAATCAGGAGTGTGTAGTTATAGACATAGAGTATAATATAGCTGCTAGAGGACCAACTACTATGGATGAGAAGTGTCAGGGAAAGGAGTTGCTGATAAAGGATTCATTATAAATAGGGTAGACATCCCAAAAATGTCTCTGTGACCTAAGCAAATTCCTTTATGGCTCACGTCTCTGTGCCTGTTGTGTCATCTGTCTGGCATGCCTCTGTTTGACACAACTTCTCCTTCTCCAACTATGTCTCTACAGCCTTGTCTGACCCTGATGACTGAGATCTAAAATTCTCACTGGGTCTTGTTTGTGTTAGTTGGTCTGATATCTGGACTGCCTTTGAAAGTTGTATATACCCATTACATAAGACTAATGGCTTCTCTATAGAATTTTATTAACATGTCTGTCTACCCAACTAAACATACTGCTTCTAAGGCAATAGATCATGTCATAAGTTTTGCATATTCATGGCTGAGCAGAGTGGAAGTCCCTAATTAATACAATTTTTTCACATGTGGCAGAGCAAGTAAGCAGGTAGAATATTAATTATGTATAATTGTGGTAACAGCGAATGGAACAGTGAGACCAAGGAAGGAGGAATAAGAGAGGGCTAGGAAAAGGAAGTTTTTGATTTATGTATGCAAAGATTTAGTGATCATGACATTGGAAAAGAGACTTCATGGGTGGAGTAGAGAAAGAATAAGCTGGATTTAGTGACAGAAGGAAGAGACATATAGGAGACATGACAATCTTTTGCTGCCTAACAATTCTCTCTCAACATCTACCCTAAACATCTTAGAAAAAATACCAGAAATGAAATAAAATGTGCACAGTATCAGTAATATAAATTGAGAATCATAAACCATTGTTTTATTTGTTCTTCATTGCTGCAAATTATTCTAAATTATCAAGTTATATATGCAACATACTCTCATATTTGCTAACAGTGAGTTTTTTCTACTGGCAGGGGACAAATTGTTGAAAAAAGTTGAACATCTATGAAATATATATTAGAATAAAAAGAAATAAAGACATGTTAATTAAAATAAATAATAGAATAAATCAAAAATAAAAACCAAAGAAAAGTGAAAAAATATGACCCTCATGAATGTCAGGTCCAGCCTTTTAATGGCACTGGAAGTGTGTTCAAGGAAACTCCAGTCAGACTATGTGGATTTGAATCTAGCTGTGACATTTTCTACTTTTGAACTTGGATAGTTTATTTAACCTCACTAAGCCTCTCATCTGTAAAATTAGGTTTTGAGAGGATTAATTGAGAAAAATCCATATAAAGGCTGTATTTGTCAAATTTGGGAGGTTGTAACAAACTCGGTAAAGTTAACCTAATTAAAAAATAAAAGAAAAGAGGAGGAAGGAAAAGAACATACTGACTCATGTTACTGGGAAGTCTAGACACAGTTAGAACCAGAGACTTGAAAAATATTCCTTAGGTTTGTCTGTGAACTTAAATCTCAGGCAACCTCTTTCTGCATGGATGAAAAAGAAGGATGCTGGCAGACTCCAACTTGCATTCTTATATCTCATAGTCCAAAGGGAGTTGAGATTTTCTCTGTTAGTTTTCAGAAAGACTCTGATTAGCCTAGGTCACATGCCTGCTCCTGTACTAATCACTATATCCTGAGGAATAGAGAACTGTGGGTTAAATAGTTTTATGCATGCCTTTAGGGATGGATGAAGCATGATAATTGACAGTTCCACCAGGAACATATATAGAGAGAAAAGATGGTCCCTTAAAGGAAGTGATAGGGTAGACCAAAAATGTTCACCACTTAATAAATTGTCTTATTGATGAGAAAAAAAAGGACTTATAAGCGAGGATGTATATCAAGTAAGGAGAAAATATTACCATTCTTTCTCTCTCCCCCTCTTCCCTCTTTCTCCTCTCCTTTCCTGTCTCTATCTACTCTCCAAAGTTTTCTCTTGGGTTATTCTAGTCAAACCGCATTTTACTGAGAAATCATTTTACTTCTGCATCTCTCTATGGCAAACTTTGATAAATGAAATCCTGGCTGAAACGTTATGGTGATTCTAGTTGTGGAGTAGGATGGTGTGGTAAATCTCTGTGGTGCATTAACATCTTTGTATCTGGCAAACTGAAATTGAGTTGCAGAAGTCAAACAAGTCAAGTTTAATAAATATAATTTCTTCTCACAATAGTCATAGTGTTAACATTTACAAATATCCCTGCTTTAATCCAGCAGCTAGGTGGGAAATCATTACGATAATTTGTCTCTTTAAAATATTTAGAGATTATTGGATCTAAAAGACAAAATTAAGCAAAGCAGAAGCAGGGATTTTTGCTCTTTTCTGACTGATCTAAGAGCATGTTGTCTGAATTAAACTAAGCATCTTGAGTTTTACCTTACCTGGAAGAGTATTACTTGAGAACTCTTCAAACTGAGCAGTAAACGTTCCATTGTGCAGACCTAAACCTATAATTTTAAATCTTTGTTTTACGGGAATACCTGACAACATTATTAAAGCTTTTTACTTGCAATGTAAGACAGATTCTCATCATTAATTGAATATAAACATTAGCTTGTTATCCATCACAAAAGCCCTTTGAGGAAAGGTTTTTAATTTTTTTCTTGTTTTTCTACCTTCTATGAAGTCTATATTTCCCCCCAAACTTGAAGTGCATCTTTTTCCATTGTTTCTGGATATTTTTTGCATGCAATACTCATAAAATAAACCTTTTAATAAAATAAACTATTAGATATGGAATTATCTCTGTTGAATAATCAGCAAGGACTTTCTTCAGATATTTAAAGATAAAATACTGGTAGTCAATAAACAGAAGGAATTCTAATCTTAGATTTCTGTGTTTAGTTGGATGGGACTGGGGTTGGTGGCGGTTCAAATATGTTTGTATAAAACCTGGGGAGCATGTTGATTCCTTCCTCTGCACCTTCTCCTTAATAAGGCAGATACTAGCAGCCACAGGGAAGGGCCTCAAAACTGGGGCCATGCCAGGAAGAATGACGTATTATATAATTTTTTGTTGTTGTTGCAAATTCTTACCCATTGTCTTCGTTCAGCTAAGGAACCAAAAAAGAACAGGGTCACCTCACTTTCTTAGATAGACAATCTGCACATAATCTTATCTGTCAGTGCTTCTGCAGATAAAACTGCCTTGGGACAAAGTTATGAGGTACAATCTTTTAATACAGGGATATTATCAATCTCAAAATGTAACACAAAGATAAATGAAAATTTCTGACATTTTAAAAGCTTATGATGTAGACAATAATAAAGAAACAATTTGGATAAATTAGAAATGCGCTTGACTGGGAGATATGAGATAGGCAGGCCTGGCTAACATCTCTTTACCCTGGAGCTGGTCCAGACATGTACCTTAGGCTGTTCTTTATCTGCAAAATAAGTGTCCAGTTGCCATGATCTGCAAGTCTGCTCTGGTTCCTACATGGACTGGAAAGTACCATTGGGCAAATGATTGAGCCTATCCTCTGCTTCTTCATTTGTAAAATGGGAGTAATAACTGCCTTGAGTGCCTTACATAATTATTGTACAATTAAGTGGGATTATGGGTATGAAAGCACTTTACAAAATAGAAATCCATTCAAATGTAAGTTGTCATTATTATTAAAGAGGAGTAAAACAGGAAATTATTCAGAAGAGCCAGATACTAGTATTATACTGTCTAAGAAATCTATCACTGGGAGTCATCATTTGGAAATTCGTCATATGGAGAATCAGCAACATTTTCTCATTATTGGTTTACCCATTCACTCTTCAATTTATCCTTAGTATTTCTAACTCTCTATTCACTCTACTGCCTATCCTTTCACTCTTCCTCCAGTTACCTGATAAATATTCATCCATTTACTTTTTTTTAAGCCAATGCATATTGAACACTTACTGTGTGGCAGGTTTTACATCCTCTTACATATTTTGTATTCATATGTAGTTTTATGTGTGATCACTTACTCTCTCCACAGTGCTTTGTCACATTCACATATTCAAATTTCCACTTTCTTCAAATTTTCAATAATTAGTGCATTTGTGCTCAAGCTCTTCTCAACCCAGGCCACCTGTCTGTTTCCCTTTCATGGGCTTTTCCTTAAATTATTTTTGACTTAATTTCCTTACATCCCTTTCTTGTAACCCATTAAGTGGATCAGAAAACATTTACTGAGCACCTACTAAAAGGCTAGGATCAGTGCTGAATGCCGAGATGAGAATCCTTAGAGAGCGTACTCTATAGTCATAGAGATGCTTAAAATACTCTCATGTTTACCCTATATCTATCTGTTTACCCTACATCTAGAATAATATTTATTTTTATTAGAATGTAAACAAGTTATGACTATCTCTCAAGTTTTGCCACTTTTGTGCTTTAGCCTTGATGTTCTTCTTCAAAGTCAACCTACTTTTTTTATATCCCAATACCTATTCATTCGTCAAGAATCAATTCCAATATCACCTCCATTTGAGAACTTCATCCTTGGCTTCCACAATTATTGAATTGTGTTTTCCTCCCTACCCATTTGACAATTATTTATTTGTTTATATTATTATTTAGAAGTTTTAAAATTTCTCACCATGTGGAGAAACCTGAGAGGCCAGGCACTCTGTTCTATGCATTTTATATTCCAACACCTTACTGTTGGTACTTAATAAATGTTTGTTAAACCAATGAATGAATGAACTAACACAATAATACAAGCTGAGTATTTAGAGGCAATATATTGTCAAGATGTAAGAATCAGATCTAGATTGGAATTCCATTTTTGACACTGATTAACTAATATTAACCATGGAAAAATGACCTTATCTGTCTCAGTTTCAACATCTGTTTAATTGGGATAAGTTAGGGATCCTAAGATGCTTAGCGCAAATGCCTTGCATATTAAGTATCCAATATATGTTAAGCGCCCCTTTAATATAATAATATATTTTATTGAGAGAATAGCTAATAGGGTACAGGTGGTATACAGCACCTCTAAACAAGAGGGATGGACCAAAGACATTCCTCAAGAACCTAGAGAAGGAAATTCCACATGGTGTGCCATAATACAACCCTTTGGGAAATTGCTATCACAAGAGACAACCCAAGCTTTATGATGGATGAGGTGGTAACAAAAGGTCCTGAAGTGAAGCCAAGCAGCAAACGGAGCTTTTCTTTTTTTTTTTAAAGAGCTATTTATCAGCTCTAATCTCAATCAAGGGGTGATCTTTATGAGGCTGCACTGAAGCTATTGGTCACCTGGTGAACTTTGTAGTTGCAAATGTCTGCAAAACTAGTGATCACAGCTAGTTTAATTCTTCTTAATACAAAGTATACAGAATATTTATTAAGTTAAATTCTCCCCATTATTAATCATTCTCCACCCCCTCATCAACAAAAAACAGTTATTAAGCCCTTACATGTGGGGCTGAGTAAAGGATTGTGCCTTTTATTAGAACATGAGATATGCTTAGAAAGAAAATTACACACCTCTAAAAGGATGTGCAGACATTCCATTGTGTTTGTCTTTTCTCAATTTTTATAAAATTAAAATTGTTGCTATCAGTGCTAAACAGTGTCTTTTGTGTTGTTGAAATCTCAGCTTTGTCAATACAACAAAACTTTAATACAGTTTGTAATAATTCACCATATGATTGTAGCTGGACTAGTTTTTAACAAACTTGAGTATTTTATTCTTAAAAAGTATTTGCTAACAAATTAATACTATATCCCAAATATCAGGTTGGAAATTGAATATATTTAAGAGACTCTATTCACTCAAGGCAATTTAAAATATTCACTCATATATGGTGTGCAGTCAGAGGCAATCAATCCCATCACCATTTACTCAGTATCAGTTTTTGATGAGTCTCTGTTCTACTTGGAAATATTACTAGGCAAACATATCAAGTTAATATCCCACCTTGGGCAAAAAAAACCCCAAACCACAATTATACACCCAAAACACATGAAATAATTTTTGTACATTTAGAAGTTATTAGAAAAAATGTTCCAAAATTAAAGAAATACTTCTAAATTATTTGTTGCTGAGATATATTTTAGACAACACTGTGAAAAAAAATATCAGTTTCTTGACCTGCTTTAAATAAACTCCCATCCTATTGAAACTGTGAAAAATTGATGTTTAGTCATCATTGTAGGCAACATCTAAGAAATTTTCACGTCTTCCCTGTCGGGGAAATGTCCCTAAGTATAATCTCACAGATGATAATTTTCCAAGCAGGCAGACAGCCTCTGAGCTGAGGTGACTGTCATTCAGCACCCAGGGTGGGATCTGGATGGACTAGCCTGGCCAGGGGCTCGTTGTCCTGAAGGCCAGTTGGGTATTGCAGTGTCTAGATTAGTTTCCCAAAGGTCAAAGTGGGGTCTGGAAAATATGTTCTGCTTCACAGTATTTCTTTTGAAATGACAATCTTACCCTGGAGTCTTCTCTGTGTTTTAGGGCATTTCTGTGCTGAGGTAGAGAAGGGATTGAGTGAGCTGGACTCTGCAATGCCCAATCTTATTTCAATCAGAGTGACTCTGCTTTTATATTGGATTCCCAGTAAATTGCTTTATGAAGAAAGGATTCACTGAATAAAAGAGAAAAGAAGTGTGTTAAAAAAAAAACAAAAACTACTACAGAGTATCAGAGAAATGATTGTTATGATAGGATAAAAGGTAGATGCTACTACATATTTTTTTAAATCTGCAAAGCCAAAAATATCTTTCATCATATGAAATACCTAAGACAAGATTACTAAAATTAAGCAGCCTGATTAACACTTAAAAGAACCTATATTTGTGGTGCTCTTACAGCATAACACTTCATGGTCAAGCATTTTTTAAATAACAAGTCAAAGTTATCTCTGTAGGTAGAAAATTTAGTATTCAAAGATTTTAGAGAAAAATGAGACTATGAGTTATTATTCCTCTTACATATATAAGTGTATTTTTCTCACCCTATTATCTTTTTCCATGATTATTTCCTTAAAGAGAGAAGAACACTTTATTTACAACATACAATGCTCACATTTGGGTAATACCTCAAAATCCAACTATTACTTTTAATAATCATATTATTAAAATTATAAAGAAAAAAGAGGAAGAAGAGGAGAAAAAATTCAGTTTAGAGGAAAAAAATAACTATCTATAGTTTAAAAAGTCATCTGTGGCATCAGAAGCTCTGTTTGAAACCCTCTCACCTAATATGTACTATGACTTCTCTGAACCTCTGTTTCTTCATCTGTGAACCAAAGTTAATGACAACTTTTAAAGTGGAACGCCGGATACTTTTCTAAGTATATTGTGTTCATTAATACAATTCTCACATAACCCTATGAGATGGTTGCTACTATGATCACCATCTTTCAGAAGAGGAACGTTGAAATCAGTTGCAGTGAAGTACCTCATCCAAGGTCACATAGCAAAGAATGGTAAAGTAAATGGTAAAGCTGGGCTTCCAACCCAAGCAGTCTGACTCCAAGGTTACATGCTTTAACAGATACCTTACATTGACTCTATGGGGAGTTGAGCCCAGACATTAAGATTACTGTCTTTGTTCTTTACCCCTAGTTCAATCACTTACCTAATCATTCATTCTACAGATATTTATTTACATCTATTAAGTGTAGGTTACAATGAGGACAGAGCTCAGAATGAAAGCAGGAGAAATGGTCACTCTCATGATGCTTATGATGTAGCGGGGGGGAAACAAAACAAACAAAATCTATATAATATGTCAGGTGATAATAAATGCTAAGAAGAAAAATAACTTAGGAAAAGGGGACTGAGATGATAGGAGGAATTTCTATTTAGATAGGTTTATAAAGACTTTATCTATGTGGCTTTCCTGATAGAGTGATGTTTGAACAGAAATAGAAATAAAATGAGTGAATCTTTCAGAGCAGTTTGAGGATTACATGACGTAAGTACAGCAAATACCTGAAACAGTGCCTGTCTCATCATAGGGACTGGTTAAAAGTTTCTTTCTTCTCCCCGTAGAGTTAAAAGAAATTGAGATGGGGAAATTTAGCTCTATAAAAAGACAAAGTGTTCATGGGAAGTTTGTTGATTCAAACTTTTTTTTTTTTATGAAATAGTAAAAAATAAACATGATCAACAGTCCCCAAATTCCCTTGAGTATTCAAATTTACAAAAGCAAATGCATCACAAACTGAGAAAGGAAGTATAAGCTGTGGGGTGTGTGTGTGTGTGTGTGTGTGTGTGTGTGTGAGAGAGAGAGAGAGAGAGAGAGAGAGAGAGAGAGAAACAGGGCAAAAGAGCAAAAGTGGATAGGGACATTCAAAGGTTTAAGCAGAATGTGCTGACAGACTTGTGAGCATTTCAGAGCTTGAAGCATCCACTGGGCTAATAAATAATGTTTCTGGCGGATCAGAATTCAGAACTTTTGTGCAGAGATGGGAAGACGAGTATTTGCTTCTGGATTTCATCCTGCTCAATTAATATCATATATATATATATATATATATATATATATGACTCACTCAAATCCATAAATCAGAGGTACAATTACCATTATTTTTCTAATAGTGCCATGACTATCGTAATGCCATGCAGAGAAATTCAAGTTTCCTTTGGGAAAATTATGTGAACATTAAAATTTTATATGACTAACTGGAGAATAAACATGGAAATATAATAGTTCTAAACTTCTTTTTATAATACATAACTGTAGCTATCATATCAAAGCATCTAACTTGACTGAGCCCACCGGTGCATTTAGGGTGACTTCATTTCACGGTTTTGGTATTAAATTAAGGTGAAATTTGTATAAAAACGCACCTGAAATTTAATACAGAACCCAGGTGCGGGGATTGTTAAATGGCAATTACTTTGGCGTTCTTGGCATGGACAGATGGATCAGATGAAGTTACTGTTAACTTATACTACACTGCTGCTATTATTTCAGCCACTTCCTGATATTCACACCCACCATATTTAATCTGTACATACATAGTCAGTAGATAAAATGCAGGGAGGTTTGAGTATTGGAAGTTTCTGGATATAAATGTGCTTTCGTTTCTGTATGGTAACAAAAGTTCTTTGCAGGAGGAAATAACCAAGGAAACTCTAATCCAGGGGACAGCTCACTGTTGAATTTATTTCAGGATGTGATGAATCTTCCGGCTTCCCCAGGGGAGCTCCTGCAGGGAGCGGGGGCGTCAGGGAGAACGTGCCTTCCCAGCACTTCTTCCCTCTGCTCTTCCGTCTTGTCCTTTCCTTCACCCAATACCTATCCCTTCGTTTTTGCGAACCTCTGCATGTCATGTGCTCTTGCCCAAACTGTTGCACTCCTCCAGACTGAGACTCAGATTATTTTATCTGAGGAAGGAATTCCCCAAGCTTAAGGCATAAGGCATGCAATATTTCAGTTACATAATAAAATTTGTTAGTCTGACTTCAGACCACAGCTCTTTAAAATAGATCAAATTAGAGCTGTAAAACTGGAAACTGTCAGAAGGAACAGTGTGTCACCTTTCTGTAACTGAAGCCTCTATTCATCTTCTCCCTGAATTTCTCCATAAAAACTAGGCCTAATTTGTTTTTGAAAGAGGCAGTAAGTAGTATGTACTCTGCATATCCAGAGAATGGATTCATTCTTTTGAAGCACAGTATTATTTTACTTAATAGGTTAATAGTAAAATCAAATACTAATAATAAATGTAGTCCCTCAAATCAAGCTGTATAGAAGGGATAATTTTTGAGAGTAGATCTAGCCATATCTATCTCCAAAAGACTAAATTATATGAAACTTTTTTTTTTAATAGTATTTATTTATTTATTTTTGGCTGCATTGGGTCGTTGTTGCTGCATGCGGGTTTTCTCTAGTTGCGGCGAGCAGGAGCTACTCTTCGTTGCAGTGCGGTGGCTTCTCTTGTTGCGGAGCACGGGCTCTAGGCACGCGGGCTCAGTAGTTGTGACGCACAGGCTTAGTTGCTCCACGGCATGTGGGATCTTCCTGGACCAGGGCTCGAACCCGAGTCTCTTGCATTGGCAGGCAGATTCTTAACCTCTGCGCCACCAGGGAAGTCCCTAAATTATATGAAACTTTAAAGTGTTTTCCTCAACAGAAAAAAACATAGAAGATTTGGTCCCTTTATTTTTAAACATATATTCCATATAAATTTTAAACAATCATTTAAATTGAATTTCATATTTTAGTAACCAAGTAACATTAAAAAATACAGTCGCTTATCACACAGTGCATGATCTGGGTAATAGTATTGTAACTATGGAAACAGCTTTGATCAAAAACACCGTCAAGGGCTTCCCTGGTGGCACAGTGGTTAAGAATCCGCCTGCCAATGCAGGGGACACGGGTTCGAGCCCTGGTCCAGGAAGATCCCACATGCCGCGGAGCAACTAAGCCTGCGTCCCACAACTACTGAGCCTGCGCGCCTAGCGCCCGTGCTCCTCAACAAGAGAAGCCACTGCAGTGAGAAGCCCGCGCACTGCAATGAAGAGTAGCCTCCGCTCGCCTCAACTAGAGAACGTCCGCGTACAGCAACAAAGACACGACACCACAAAAAAAAAGCACCAAAATACTGTCAAGACACAGACCTTTCCATGAGTGATGCATTCAATGTGCACACCCTTTCTAGCTGTGGTATGACATTTTTTCATTCCTTGTAAAATCTAAATACTAAATATAAATAATGCTGACCATATAGTTTACACTGTAACAGATAGTTTCCATCTCAGAAAGCTACATTTCTGATTTTAGAGTAGTATGGATCACTAATACATTTAAATCATATCTTAACACTTAGAGGAAACTTATTGCACATCCTGTCATGAAACTCAAAAGAGACAATTTGTTATTCTAAACAAAGCATTCTTTCCTTTGTAGTGGTTGCTTAAGCCTACAAATTTGTTTCAAAAAAGGTTCCTTTATCTCCATGGACATTCACTGTAATTTTGAGGTACAGTCCCAAGTCCAATAGCCTTTTGTCAAGGGAGATAGTGGGCAAGTGTATGAATTTAATGTTAAATAGGAACCGTTTTGTTGTATTTTCAGACCTGTGAATCACTTTCCAGATTCACTTCTAATCAGTTAATACATCAATCAGCCTGCCTTTTGAGGCATGTACAGTGTATGGGAAAAGCAAAATTTCCTGTGCCTAATTATAATCTAATTGGGCCATCTTGAAATGTGAAATATATGTGACAAAATAAAATCAAGTGTTAAGGGGTGTGATATAATTGGAAGGAGCTAAATGAATTCATAGGAGTAAATAGGCTGCAAACACTGGTAGAGAATTCAAGGCCGCCTGCCCTTGATGAGTGGACAAAGAGTAAAGATGCAGGAAGACAAGGAAGAGATTTCAGGAGAAAGACACTAAGCCTTGGAGGAGAGGTGGATCTGGTTAAGAACATCCTCCAGAAATGTAAGGAATTGCCCTGACCAGAATTTGACAGAAAATGAAATTAGACTGTTTGAGTGGGGGTAGATAATAAAGGACTTTGAAATCTTGGTAGGGAATGGACCTAAAATAGTGGGCTTTTTACAGTCAATTTTTGTAGAATTTTCAGCAGGTAAATGAAAATTATATATGAGAAATTTTGACATGGATTGGAATGGAGAGAAACTGCGGTCATAAGACCTAAAATCAGGTAGAAGCTTGTTTTTTTTTTTCTAATTTTCAGATAATAATCATAGCAAAGAATTAACTGCCTGCGGAGAGATAAGTTGGAAAAGCCATCAAAATCAAAGGAAGGTATAATTATTCTGAACTAATAGCTACAGACTAGTGGAAGCTTCAAAAATATTTGTGGGATTTATGAAGCCAACCAGAGATGTATACTGTCTGTTTCCCAAATGTGGCCTGGCTACTTCCTAGTGCCATATTTAGTATCTGCAAACTGATTGAGCATTATTTTCTTTGGAATGCACTTACTCTTCCTTGTTATCTATAAAAATAATAGCACCTGATATTTACAGAGTGGTTTCTTTTTTAATTTATTTATTTATTTTTGGCTGTGTTGGGTCTTCGTTGCTGTGTGAGGGCTTTCTCTAGTTGTGGCAAGTGGGGGCTACTCTTCATTGCGGTGCGCGGGCTTCTCATTGCAGTGACTTCTCTTGTTGCGGAACACGGGCTCTAGGCAGATGGGCTTCAGTAGTTGTGGCACGTGGACTCAGTAGTTGTGGCTCGCGGGCTCTAGAGTGCAGGCTCAGTAGTTGTGGCACACAGGCTCAGTTGCCCTGCAGCATGTGGGATCTTCCCAGACAAGGGCTCAAACCTGTGTCCCCTGCATTGTCAGGCAGATTCTTAACCACTGTGCCACCAGGGAAGCCCTACAGAGTGTTTTATATTTATGACTTTGGGAAATGGTTAGCTTTGCTTTAAAGATAGGACCAGAAGAAAGTGATTTGTCCAATCACATAATCTGAGATAAGATACATGCCATTTGATACCAGTATTAGCCTTTGAGGTATCTAATAGTGCTACAAAAATACAGCCTCTGATGAGCCTAAATAAATTATAAAACATGGAGCTCAACTATGAAGAGATTCCTAGGACTTGCTATGGGTGATGGTAGCTATTAGTATGTTGACATGTAAACTTGTCAAATTAGGGATGATTGGTTGACTCTTCATCCTTTTGTTCAGTCTTTCCTAGAGTAGATTTATGATCTTTACACCTTATACCTCCATACTGTGTATTGATGGAAAATTCACCTGTTTCCTCTTTGGCCCTATGCTTAGAGAGAACATAGTTGAATGGCCTCTCAAAGGGTCTAAAATTTGGCACTGAATACTGTTGTTTGCACATAGATTCTGTTTTCTAGGCAGAATGCCCAGTGTCATTTACGTTCTTGTTTATTATTTGTTCAGCATTCCACATGCTCTTCAGCCTACTGCTTTGTGAATATGTTCACATTTGGCTTGCTGTTCTGTAAAAGGAGCAATGTCATTTTAAGACGGGGAATGGATCTATATCTGCAATAGGATAAAATTTGTAATTCTGGGATTTTTATGCTCTGCCATTCATACAAGAACATTTCCTGACTGCTGTGGGGCTACACTGAGGAAAAGAGCCTTTCTGAGGTTCACACATGTTGTCATGGCAATACCTGGCATAACAAAAATGTGGGAAAAATAAGAAAAAATTGTATTCATGAGCTAGCAACAATATGCCAGTTGGGTTTTTTTTTTGCCAGATTTTATTTCAAGTGATTTTTCAATAATTTGTTGGTAGTAGAACAGCTTGGGGCATGTGGTTCATATTCAGTTAACATGCTTCATGTAATAATGGGTGAAAAGTATTATTTGTGTGTGTGTGTGTCTGTGAGAGAGAGACAGAGACAGAGACAGAGAGACTTTTCCCTTACTCTTCTATTCTTGCCATGGTTGGCCATAAATTACCTAAATAAAAATATGTATTCATTCGTAACTTAACAGAAAAAGTATGATGAAACAGTCCCACTTAGATGAAGGTGCCCCCTCTACTATTATGAATCAATAGAAGAAGGTACATTTTTTGGTGACTTGTATCAATTAAAACTTATAGAATTTTTATTTCACTATTTATGGCACTGTGAGAGATACTACTGTGGATGCCAAGATTAGTAGAAGTTAGGGGAAGGGGAGAAAGGAAGTGATGGTCACAGTGAGCTATTTGTAAAAGTAAATGGGCTTTCAATAAAGTGAGACATATTGGGAGATAGAAGGTGTCTTGTGTTTTGTAGGATAGTGGGAAATGGAAAGATAGCAGCAATGGTTGAAACTGGTAGGCAAGGGCAAGGTAACGTATTGTATGTTATTCAAAAGGATTCATAATTTATTCTGGACAGTTCCACGTGAGGGTGTAATGGATTGACTGTGTCTGTCCCAAATTGGTGTGTTGAAACCCTACCTCTCAATGTGGTGGTATCAGAAGGTGAGGCTTTTGGGAAGGGATTAAAATTAGATGAAGTCATGAGGGTGGAGCCCTCGTGAGTGGGATTAGTGCCTTTATAAGAGTCCTGTGAGACCTTGCTTCCTCTCTCTGCTTTTGCCATGTAAGGATACAATAAGATGTTGGCAGGCTGCAACCAGGCTGCAACCAATAAGATGTTGGCAGGCTGCAGTGCCCTCTGGTGAGGGCACTCACCAGAAATTGAAAGTGCTAGTAACCTGAACTTGGACTTCCATGCTCCAGAACTGTGAGAAATAAATTTCAATTGTTTATAAACCACCCAGTCTATTGTGCTGTGTCATAGCAGTCTGAACTAAGCCAGAAATTGATACCAAAATGTGGGAATGCTGCTGTAACAAATAACTAAAAATGTGGAAGCAGCTTTGGAACTGAGTAATGAGTAGGGGCCGGAAGACTTATTGTTTAAAAAATTGATGCAAAGTTGATTTACAATATATTAGTTTCATGTGCATAGCACACTTATTCAAATTTTTATAGATTATAATCCATTTAAAGTTATTATAAAATATTGGCTATATTCCCTGTGTTGTGCAATGCATCCTTGTAGCTTGTTTATTTTATAGAAAGTAGTTTGTACCTCTTAATCCCCTACTCCAATCTTGCCCCTCCCCCCTCCCCTCTCCCCACTGGTAACCACTAGTTTGTTCTCTACATCTGTGAGTCTGCTTCTGTTTTGTTGTATTCATTCCTTTGTTTTATTTTTCAGATTCTACATATAAGTGATAATATACAGTATTTATTTTTCTATCTGACTTATTTCACTAAGCATAATACACTCCAGGTCCATCCATGTTATTGCAAATGGCAAAATTTCATTCTTTTTTATGACTGAGTAGTATTCCATTGTGTATATATATACCACATCTTCTTTAACCATTCATCTGTTAATGGGCACTTAGGTGGCTTTCATGTCATGGCTATTGTAAATTATGCTGCTATTAACACTGGGGTGCATGTATCTTTTCAAATTAGTATTTTTGTTTTCTTTGGAAAATACCCAGGCATGAAATTGCTGGATCATATGGTAGTTCCATTTTTATTGTTTTTGAGGAACTTCCATACTGTTTTCTATAGTGGTTGCACTCATTTACATTTCCGTCAAGAGTGTACAAGGGTTCCCTTTCCTCCACATCCTCACCAACATTTGTTATCTGTACACTTTTTGATGATAGCCATTCTGATAGGTGTGAGGTGATACCTCACTGTGATTGATTTGTATTTCTCTGATGATTTTTGGTGTTGAGCATCTTTTCATGTGCTTGTTAGCCATCTGTATGTCTTCTCTGGAAAAATGTCTATTAGGTTTTGGCCCATTTTTAATCAATTTTTTGGAAATTGAGTTGTATGAGATGTTTATATATTTTGGATATTAGTCCCTTATTGGTCATATCATTTGCAAATATTTTCTCCCATTCCATTGTTTGGTCAATGGTTTCCTTTGCCCTGCAAAAGCTTTTAAGTTTAATTTGGTCCCATTTAAAAATTTTTGCTTTTGTTTTCTTTGCCATAAGAGAGAGCTCCAAAAACACATTGCTGCTATTTATGTCAAAGAGTATTCTGCCTGTGTTTTCTTCTAGGAGTTTTATAGTTTCTGGTCTTACAGTTTGATATTTAATTTATTCTGAGTTTATTTTGGTATATAGTGTTAGAAAATGTTCTAATTTCATTTTTTTTGCATGTAACTGTCCAGTTTTCCCAGCACCGCTTATTGAAGCAACTATCTTTTCCCCATTGTATATTCTTCCCTCGTTTGTCATAGATTGTAAGTGCATGGGTTTATTTCTGGGCTCTCTATTTTTCCATTGATCTATGGGTCTGTTTTTGTGCAAGTACTAAACTCTTTTGATGACTGTAGCTTTGTAGTATAGTCTGAAATCAGGAAGTGTGATACCTCTGACTCTGTTCTTTCTCAAGATTGCTTTGGCTACTTCGAGTGCTTTGTGTTTTCATACAAATTTTATAACTATTTGTTCTAATTCTGTGAAAAATGTCACTGCCTTTTTGATAGGGGTTGCATTGAATCTGTAGATTGCCTTGAGTAGTATGGTCCTTTTAACAATATTAGTTCTTCTAATCCATGAACACAGTATACCTTTCTATCTATTTGTGTTGTCTTTCTTTCATCAGCGTCTTTTAGTTTTTGGAGTACAGATCTTTTGCCTCCTTAGGCAGGTTTATTCCTAGGTATTTTATTCTTTTTGATGTGATGATAAAAGAGGTGGTTTGCTTAACTTCTCTTTCTGATAGTGCATTGTTGGTGTGTGGAAATGCAACAGATTTCTCTGTATTAATTTTGTATCCTACAACTTTACGAAATTCATTGATGAGCTCTAGTAGTTTTTTTGGTGGTGTCTTTAGGATTTTCAATGTATTTTCATATCATTTGCAAGCAGTGACTGTTTTACTTCTTCCTTTCCAATTTGGAGTCCTTTTATTTCATTTTCTTGTCTGACTGCTGTGGCTAGGAACTCCTATACAATGCTGAATAAAATTTTTGAGAGTGGGTATCCTTGTCTCATTCCTGATCTTAGAGGAAATGCTCTCAGCTTTTCACTATTGAACATAATTTTAGCTGTGGCTTCTCATATATGGCCTGTATTATGTTGAGGTATGTTTTCTCAATACCCACTTTCTGGAGAGTTTTTTCCATAAATGGATGTTGAATTTTGTCAAAAACTTTTTCTGCATCTATGGAGATGATCACATGATTTTTATTCTTCAGTTTATTAATGTGGTGTATCACATTGATTTGCAAATGTTAAACCATCCTTACATCCCTGGGATAAATCACACTCGATCATGGTGTATGATCCTTTTAACGTGTTGTTGGATTCTGTTTGCTAGTATTTTGTTGAGGATTTTTGCATATGTATTCATCATTAATGTTGACCTGTACATTTCTTTATTTGTGATATCTTTCTCTGGTTTTAGTATCAGGATGATAGTGGCCTTGTAGAGTGAGTTAGGAAGCATTTATTCCTCTGTAATTTTTTGAAATATTTCAGGAAGGATAGGTGTTAACTCTTCTCTAAACATTTGGTAGAATTCAACTGTGAAGCCATCTTGTCCTACACTTTTGTTGGTTGGTTTTTTATTTTTAATTACTGATTCAATTTCATTACTTTTAATTGGTCTGTTCATATTTTCTATTTTTTCCTGGTTCAATCTTTGGAGATTTTACAATTCTGGGAATTTGCCATTTTTTCTAGGCTGTCCATTTTATTGGGGTATAGTTGTTTGTAGTAATCTCTTATGATTCTTTGTATTTCTGTGGTGTTGGTTATAACTTCTTTTTCATTTCTGATTTTATTGATTTGGGCCCTCTCTCTTTTTTTATGGATGAGTCTGGCTAAAGATTTTTAAATTTTGTTTGTATTTTCAAAGAATCAGCTCTCAGTTTCATTGATCTTTTAAATTTTTTTTTTGGCTCTAGTCTATTTATTTCTACTCTGATCTTTATAATTTCTTTCCTTCTACTAGCTTTCTTGTTTTGTTTTTTTCCCTTCTTTTTCTAGTTCCTTTAGGTGTAAGAATAGGTTGTTTATTTGAGATTTTTCTTGTTTTCTGAAATGGTCTTTTGTTGCTATACACTTCCTTCTTAGAGCTGCTTTTGCTCCATTCCATAGACTTTGGATTATTATGTTTATATTTGCAATAGTTTCCAGGTATTTTTTAAATTTCTTCTTTGATTTCTTCATTTGTTATTTAGCAGTATATTGATAAGCCTCCATGTGGTTTTGGTTTTTTGCAGTATTTTCCTTGTAATTAATTTCTAGTCTCATAGCACTGTGGCTGAAAAGATGCTAGATATGATTTCAATTTTCCTAAATTTACTGAGACTTATTTTGTTGCCCAGCATGTGATCTATCCTGGAGAATGTTCCATATGCACTTGAAAAGAATGTGTATTCTACTGCATTTGGATGGAATGTCATATGCACATTATATATGTGCATCCATTCATTTAGTCCAGTGTGTCATTCAAGGCCAGAGTTTTCTTATTGATTTAATGTCTGAACAACTTGTCCATTGTTGTAAGTGGAGTGTTAAAGTCTCCTACTATTATTGTGTTATTGTCAATTTCCCATTATGTCTGTTAATATTTGCTTTAAGTATTTAGATGCTCTTATTTTGGTGCATATATATTTATAATTGTTATATCTTTTTCTTGGATTGATCCCTGATCATTATGTAATGTTTTTCTTTGTCTCTTATTATAGTCTTTTTTTTAAGTCTATTAGGGAGATTGGCTCAAGACTGCGGAGTAGAAGGACATGCGCTCACTCCCTATTGCAAGAACACTGGAATCACAATTAACTGCTGAACAATCATCAGTAGGAAGACACTGGAACTCACCAAGAAAGATGCCCCACATCCAAGGACAGGGAGAAGCCACAATGAGATGGTAGGAAGGGCACAATAACAATAAAATCAAATCCCATGGCCACTGGGTGGGTGATTCAAAAACTGGAGAACACTTCTACCACAGAGGTCCACCCACTGGAGTGAAGGTTCTGAGCCCCACGCCAGGCTTCCAAACCTGGGGGTCCATCAAAGGGAGGAGGAATTCCTAGAGCATCAGACTTTGAAGCCTGGTGGGATTTGATTGCAGGATTTTCACAGAACTCGGGGAAGTGGAGACTCCACTCTTGGAGGGCACGCACAAAGTAGTGTGTGCATTAGGACCCCAGGGAGGGAGTGACCCCATGAGAGACTGAAGCTGACCTACCTGCTAGTGTTAGAGGGTCTCCTGCAGAGATGGGAAATGGCTGTGGCTCACTGCAGGGACATGGACACTGACAGCAGAAGTTCTGGGAAGTACTCCTTGGTGTGAGCCCTCCCAGAGTCCACCATTAGCCCCATTAGGCTACAGTGCTGGGCCGCCTCAGGCCAAACAACCAACAGGGAGGGAATCCAGCCCCACTTATCAGCAGACAAGCAGATTAAAGTTTTACTGAGCTCCGCCCACCAGAGCAACACTCAGCTCTACCAACCAGTAGTCCCTCCCATCAGGAAGCTAGCAAAAGCCTCTTAGATAGCCTCATTCACCAGAGGGCAGACAGCAGAAGCAAGAAGTACGATAATTCTGCAGTCTGTATAATGAAAACCGCATTCACAGAAAGATAGGCAAAATGAAAAAGCAGAGGGCTATGTACCAGATGAAGGAACAAGATAAAACCCCAGGAAAAAATCTAAACGAAGTGAAGATAGGCAACCTCCAGAAAAAGAGTTCAGAATAATAATATGGAACATGATCCAAGACCTCAGAGAAAGGAGGGAGGCAAATATCAAGAAGATGCAAGAAATGTTTAATAAAGACCAAGAAGAACTAAAGAACAAACACTTAAAAGAATTAAAGAACAGACAAACATAGGTGAACAATACAATAATTGAAATGAAAAATACAATAGAAGGAATCAATAGTAGAATAACTGAGGCAAAAGAATGGAGAAGTAACCTGGAAGACAAAATGGTGGAATTCACTGCCACAGAACAGAATAAAAAAAACAGAATGAAAAGAAATGAAGATGGCCTAAGAGACCTCGAGCACAACATTAACTGCACCAACATTCTCATTATAGGGTCCCAGAAGGAGAAGAGAGAGAAAAAGGACCTGAGAAAATATTTGAAGAGATTACAGTTGAAAAATTCCCTAACATGGGAAAGGAAATAGCCACCCAAGTCCAGGAAACTCACAGAGTCCCTGGCAGGATAAACCCAAGGAGAAACATGCTGAGACACATAGTAATCAAATTGAAAAAAATTAAGACAAAGAAAAATTATCAAAATCCACAAGAGAAAAATGACAAATAACATACAAAGGAACTCCCATAAGGTTAACAGCTGATTTCTCAGCAGAAAAACTACAAGCCAGAAGGGAGTGCCATGATATACTTAAAGTGATGAAAGGGAAGAACCGACAACCAAGATTACTCTACCTGGCAAGGATCTCATTCCGATTCAGTGGAGAACTCAAAAGCTTTACAGACAGGCAAAAATTAAGAGAATTCAGCACCACCAAACCAGTTCTACAACAAATGCTAAAGGAACTTCTTTAAGTGGGAAAGACAGAGAAGGAAGGACATACAAAAATGAACCCAAACAATTAAGAAAATGGTAATAGGAACATACATATTGATAATTACCTTAAATGTGAATGGATTAAATGCTCCAACCAAAAGACACAGGCTTGCTGTATGGATACAAAAGCAAAACCCATATATATGCTGTCTACAAGAAACCCACTTCAGACCTAGGGACACATACAGACTGAAAGTGAGGGGATGGAAAAAGATATTCCATGCAAATGGAAATCAAAAGAAAGCTCGAGTAGCAATACTTGTATCAGATAAAAATAGACTTTAAAATAAAGAATGTTACAAGAGCCAAGGAAGGACCCTACATAATGATCAAGGGATCAATCCAAGAAGAAGATAAAACAATTATAAATATATATGTACCCAACATAGGAGCACCTCAGTACATAAGGTAAATGCTAATAGCTATAAAAGAGGAAATCGACAGTAACACAATAATAGTGGGGGACTTTTAACACCCGACTTACACCAATGGACAGACCATCCAGACAGTATATTAATAAGGAAACGCAAGCTTTAAATGACACAATAGACCAGATAGATTTAATTGACATTTATATGGTATTCCATCCACAAACAGCAGATTACACTTTCTTCTCAAGTGCACATGGAACATTCTTCAGGATAGATCACGTCTTGGGTCACAAATCAAGCCTTGGTAAATTTAAGAAAATTGAAATCATATCAAGCATCTTTTCCGAGCACAACGTGATGAGATTAGAAATAAATTACAGGGAAAAAACAAAAACACACTGAGGCTAAACAATACATTACTAAATAACCAAGAGATCACTGAAGAAATCAAAGAGGAAATCAGAAAATACCTAAAGACAAATGACAAAGAAAACACGATCATCCAAAACCTATGGGATGCGGCAAAAGCAGTTCTAAGAGGGAAGTTTACAGCAATACAATCCTACCTCAAGAAACAAGAAAAATCTCAAATAAACAATCTAATCTTACACTTAAAAGAACTAGAGAAAGAAGAACAAACAAAACCCAAAGTTAGTAGAAGGAAAGAGATCATAAAGATCAGAACAGAAATAAATGAAACAGAAACACAGAAAACAATAGCAAAGATCAATAAAACTAAAAGCTGGTTCTTTGAGAAGATAAACAAAATTGATAAACCATTAGCCAGACTCATCAGGAAAAAGAGGGAGAGGACTCAAATCAATAAAAAGGGAAATGAAAAAGAAGTTACAACAGACACCGCAGAAATACAAAGCATCCTAAGAGACTACTACAAGCAACTCTATGCCAATAAAATGGACAACCTGGAAGAAATGGACAAATTCTTAGAAAGGTATAACCTTCCAAGACTGAACCAGGAAGAAATAGAAAATATGAACAGACCACTCACAGCTAATGAAATTGAAACTGTGATTAAAAATCTTCCAACAAAAGTCCAGGACCAGATGTCTTCACAGGTGAATTCTATCAAACATTTAGAGAAGAGCTAACATCCATCCTTCTCAAACTCTTCCAAAAAATTGCAGAGGAAGGAACACTCCCAAACTCATTCTATGAAGCCATCATCACCCTGATACCAAAACCAGACAAAAATACTACAGAAAAAGAAAATTACAGACCAACATCACTCATGAATATAGATGCAAAAATCCTCAACAAAATACTAGCAAACAGAATCCAACAACACATTAAAAGGATCATACATCATGATCAAGTGGGATTTATCCCAGGGATTCAAGGCTTCTTCAATATATGCAAATCAATCAATGTGATACACCATATTAACAAATTGAAGAATAAAAACCATATGATCATCTCAATAGACGCAGAAAAAGCTTTTGACAAAATTCAACACCTATTTACGATAAAAACCCTCCAGAAAGTGGGCATAGAGGGAACCTACCTCAACATAATAAAGGCCATATATGACAAACCCACAGCAAACATCATTCTCAATGGTGAAAAACTGAAAGCATTTCCTCTAAGATCAGGAACAAGACAAGGATGTCCACTCTCACCATTATTATTCAACATAGTTTTGGAAGTCCTAGCCACGGCAATCACAGAAGAAAAAGAAATAAAAGGAATACAAATGGGAAAAGAAGAAGTAAAACTGTCACTGTTTGCAGATGATATGATACTATACATAGAGAATCCTAAAGATGCCACCAGAAAACTACTAGAGCTAATCAATGCATTTGGTAAAGTTGCAGGATACAAAATTAATGCACAGAAATCTCTTGCATTCCTATACACTAGCAACAGAATATCAGAAAGACAAATGAAGGAAACAATCCCATTCATCATTGCAACAAAAAGAATAAAATACCTCGGAATAAACCTACCTAAGGAGGTGAAAACCTGTCCTCAGATAACTATAAGACACTGATGAAAGAAATCAAAGATGACACAAACAGATGGAGAGATATACAATGTTCTTGGATTGGAAGAATGAATACTGTTGAAATGACTATACTACTCAAAGTAATCTGCAGATTCAATGCAATCCTTATCAAATTACCAATGGCATTTTTTACAGAAATAGAACAAAAAATCTTAAAATTTGTATGGAGACACAAAAGACCCCAAATAGCCAAAGCAATCTTGAGGGAAAAAAAAACAGAGCTGAAGGAATCAGACTCCCTGACTTCAGACTATACTACAAAGCTACAGTAATCAAGACAATATGGTACTGGCACAAAAACAGAAATACAGATCAATGGAACAGGATAGAAAGCCCAGAGATAAACCCACACACGTATGTTCAAGTGATCTATGACAAAGGAGGCAAGGATATACAATGGAGAAAAGACAGTCTCTTCAACAAGTGGTGCTGGGAAAACTGGACAGCCACATGTAAAAGAATGAAATTAGATCACTCCCTAACACCAGACACAAAAATAAACTCAAAATGGATTAAAGACCAAAATGTAAGACTGGACACTATAAAACTGTTAGAGGAAAACATAGGAAGAATACTCTTTGACATAAATCACAGCAAGATCTTTTTTTGACCCACCTCCTAGAGTAATGGAAATAAAAACAAAAATAAACAAATGGGACCTAATGAAACTTCAAACTTTTGCACAGCAAAGGAAACTATAAACAAGGTGAAAAGACAACCCTCTGAATGGGAGAAAATATTTGCAAACGAATCAATGGACAGAGGATTAATCTCCTAAATATATAAACAGATCATTTGGGTCAATATTAAAAAAACAAACAACCTATTCAAAAAATGGGCAGAAGACCTAAATAGACATTTCTCCAAAGAAGACATACACATGGCCAAGAGGCATATGAAAATCTGCTCAACATCACTAATTATTAGATAATTGCAAATCAAAACTACAATGAGGGATCACCTCACACCAGTCAGAATGGCCATCATCAAAAAACCTACAAATGATAAGTACTGGAGAGGGTGTGGAGAAAACGAACCCTCTTGTACTCTTGGTGGGAATGTAAATTTATACAGCCACTATGGAGAACAGTATGAAGTTCCTTAAAAAGCTAAAAGTAGAATTACCATATGACCTAGCAATCCCGCTATGGGGCAAATACCCAGAGAAAACCATAATTCAAAAAGACACATGCACCCCAATATTCATTGCAACACTACTTACAATAGCCAGGTCATGGATGCAACCTAAAAGCCCAATGACAGATGAATGGATAAAGAAGATGTGGTACCTATATACAATGGAGTACTACTCAGCCATAAAAAGGAACAAAATTGGGTCATTTGTAGAGATGTGTTGGACCTAGAAACTGTCATACAGAGTGAGGTAAGTCAGAAAGAGAAAAACAAACATCGTATGAAGTCTATTATGTTCTGATATAAGTTTTGCTATCCCAGCTTTCTGTTGATTTTCATTTGGATGGAATATCTTTTTCCATTCTCTTACTTTCAGTCTCTGTGTGTCTTTAGACCTGAAGTGAGTCTCTTGTAGGCAACATGTATATGAGTCTTGGTTTCATTTTTATTTAGCCACTCTATGTTTTATGATTGGAGCATTTAGTCTATTTACATTTAAAGTGATTATTGATAAGTATGTACTTATTGCCATATAAAAAAAGATTTGGGGCTGTTTTGATAGTTCTTTTTTGTTCCTTTCTTCGCTTGTTCTCTTAGGATTTGATGACTACATTTAATGTTATGTTTGAATTTTCTTTATTTGTGTGTGAATCTAGTATAGAGTTTAGGTTTTTATTACCATGAATCTTATATATAGCAATCTCTCTCTCTTTCTCTCTCTTTGTATATATATATAACATATATGATATATATCATATAAAATATAAGATGTGATATGATATAATATATATTATATATGATATATATGATAATATATGATATATATTGTGTATATATATGTATCATACATACATTATATCATAATATATATATTTTTAAAATATATATTTAAAAATGATATATATCAAACATGATATATATGATATGTATATAATGATATATGATATATATAGTATATATATTTGTGATATATTTATTATATTATTATGTTGTATTATTATGATATATTTATTATATAATAATAAATTATATATTTATTTTATTATTATGAATAATAATAATGATAGTAATTAAATTATATAATTCAATATATATTATAATTATAATTAAAAATACTACCAATAGTAATTAAATAATAATTTTTATTATGAATACATATTTATAATGTTATATTTATTGTATATATATGAATATATATTTATAATGTTATACTTATTGCATATATAATAAATATATGTATTAATATATGTATTATATTATTATAATAATAAATAATTATATTTCATTTATATATTTTATATATGTATATTGTACATATATTTATAATATATGTTTATATATTATACATATATATTTTAAAAATATTTATTTATATATTTGTAAATATATATAATATATATTTATGTATGTATATATATTATACATATGATTATTTGCTGATGTCTTAATTTCAAACAAATTTAAATAACCCTGCATTTCTACTCCCTCCACTGCAGTTACTGTTCTACCATTATATAATAATAAATATACATATATATCATATGTACATATATACATATATATCATAGTGTATAATATGATACATATATAATTATATATTTTATTATTTATTATATATTGTATATTATAATATAATTGTATAGTGTTTTATAATAATATATGATTATTTTATAATATTATAATAGTAGAAAATTGTTATATATTATATATATTATTATATTATTACATCATATTATAATATATATAATTATATAATTAATATTATATTACTATTAACAATCTTATGTATAATATTATATATAGTTATATATAATATTAAATATTATACTATTAACTTTATAACTATATAAATTATAAATATTAAAATATTTTATTTATAAATATATGATTTATAAATATACCAATATAGTATATTATATGTGTTATAAGATATATAATAATATATATTGCAATATTATATATTATATATTAAATTATTTTATTAACAATTATATAATATATTGTAACAGCATAGAATATATTATATTAATATTCATAATATTATAAAATTACATAGTTATATAACATATCATATATTATAAATGATATATGGTACATAATTTTTATTTATTAAATTATTATCATTATTACTACATATTTATTATATAATAATAAATTGTATATTTATTTTATTATCATTAGTATATATTTATTTTATTTTATTTATTACGTTTTTATTCACATATATTTATTATATTGT
Organism: Balaenoptera physalus; assembly: GCF_965194825.1. Lineage (NCBI taxonomy): Eukaryota > Metazoa > Chordata > Mammalia > Artiodactyla > Balaenopteridae > Balaenoptera > Balaenoptera physalus. Next base: position 72,753,195 of record NC_138892.1, read on the forward strand.
TATAAATATATATATTATCTATATATTATATCTACATATATAATATATATTATTATATATTTATTCATGTTATACATATATATTAATATATACATATGATATATATGATATACATACCATATATATATGATAATTTGCTGATATCTTTCTTTGAAACAATTTTTAACAACCCTGCATTTGTACTTCTACCACCACCACAATTACTGTATTTGATGTTATGTTTTATAGCTTTTTGTTTTGTGCGTCCCTTAACTACTTATTCTGGAAATAGATGATTTTACTATTTTGTCTTTTACCTTTCTACTGCTAGCTTTGTACATTATTAATTTACTATGATTACTATGTATTTATCTTTACCAATGAGCCTTTTCCTTTTGTAATTTTATGTTTCTAGTTGTGACCTTTCCTTTTTTCCTTAGAGAATTCCCTTTTACATTTCTGGTAAATTACATTCTGGTAAATCTGGTTTGCATGCTAAACTCTTTTAGCTTTTATCTGTCTGTTAAACATTAGATTTTTCCATCAAATCTGTAAAAAGGCCTTGCCAGGTGGAGTATTCTTGGTTGTTTTTCCCTATTATCTACCTTAGATATATTATGTAACCTCCTTTGGTCTGGGGTTTCTGCTGAAAATCAGCTGGTAGCCTTATGCGGGTGTCCTTGTATATAGCTTTTCCCTTGCTGCTTTTAATATTCTCTCTTTATCTTTAATTTTTGCTATTTAAACTACAATGTGTCTTGGGTTGGTCCTCTTTGATCAATCCTGTTTAGGACTCTCTGTGCTCCCTAGACCTATATATCTTTTCCTCTCCCAAGAAAATTAGGGAAGTTTTCAGCTTTTATATCTTTAAATATGTTCTTTGCCCCTTTCTTTTTTCTCCTTTTGGTATCCCTATAATGCAGATATTAGTATGCTTGATGTTGTCACAGAGGTCTCTTAAACTGTCCTCATTTCCTTTTTTTTTCTCGTCAGCTCCAATGATTTCCATTACTCTATTTTCCAGCTCTCCTTTCAGTTCTGCTGTATCTTCTAATACACTGCTGATTCCTTCTACTGTATTTTTTATTTCAGTTATTATTTTCTTCAGCTCTGTTGGCTTCTCCTGACTCTTTCTTAAATTAGTCACTTTGTTCATCCATTCTTCTCTGAATTCTTAGATCATCTTTAAATCGTTATCTTGAACTCTTTCTCAGGTAGATTGCCTGTCTCCTCTTCACTTAATTCTGGGGTCTTATCTTGTTCCTTCATTTGGAACATGTTTCTCTGTCACCAAAAATTTGCCTAATTTGCTTTTTTTTATTCCTACGTATCTGGTAAGTTGGTTATATTTCTCAACTTTGAAGAAGTGGCCTTTTGTAGGAGAAATTCTATGAGTCCTAGCAGTCCACTCCCCTCTGGTCACCGGAGCTATGTGCTCCAGGGGTACCCCCTGTGTGAACTGTGTGTGACCCTCTGTTGTGGCAGGCTGACTACTATAGGCTCTATGGTAGGTGTGGTAGGCCACTGACTTGTGTTTGCCAGTCCTTGCCTTGTGCAGAGGCTGCTGGCCCTTGGTTGTTGGGGCTGGGTGACAAAGTGGCTGGCTGAGGAATCCTGGTCGGTTACAGGGCTAGTGCTGGCTCACTTATGGTCAGAGCAGGGTTCTGGGGTGGTTTTAGTGCCAACGTTCTCAGATATCCTGTCAGCCTGCTTGTCAAGCGGTCACTTCCTGACATGGATGGCTGTAGGTTCCAAGGTTTCCCAAAGCTGGTGCTGGCTTGCTGGTGGGTGGGGCTGGGGCCGGGGCTCAGGGGTTCTGGGGCTGATGTCAGCCTGCTGGTGGGCAAAGCTGTGTACTGGGGTCTCTGACTGCAGGGCCCTGGGGATCCCAGGGCTGGTGCTCATACACTGGTGTGTGGGCTTGGGTCCCGGTTCCTCTGGTTTATACAGCCATGTTCCGGGGTGGCTGTGGGATCAGGAGGTCTTATGGCAGCCTGCCTTCAGGTGGGTGGCCCTGTGTCCCCTCCTGGCTAGTTGCTTGAGCTAAAGTGTTCCAGTACTTGTGACTAAAGGCCGGTGGGGCCAGGTCCCAGTGCTAGTAAACTAGAGGAAGGATTCCAAAATGACATTTGCCAGCACCAGTGTCCATGTGGTAGAATGAGCTCCCCAAAATGGCTGCCATCTGTGTCTTTGTCCCCAGGATGAGCTCCAGTTGCCTCCTGCTTCTCTGGGAGACTCTCCAAGTTCAGTAGGTGGGTCTGAACCTCCTTTCAAATTACTGCTTCTGCCCTGGGTCCTGGAGCATCTAAAACTTTGTGTGTACCCTTTAAGAGGGAGTCTCTATTTTCCACAACCCTCTGGATCTCCCAAAAGTAAGCCCCACTGTCCTTCAAAGCTAAATGTTCAGGTAGCTCATCTTCCTAGTACAGGACCCCCAGGCTGGGGAGCCAAAGTGAGGCTCAGACCCACTGCTCCTAGGGGAGAACCTTTACAACTGTAATTATCCTCCTGTTTGTGGGTCACCCACCCAGGGTTATGGGTCTTGACTATACTGTGACTCTGCCCCTCCTACCCAATTCATTGTGGTTTCTTCTTCATATCTTTAGTTGTAGAAGATACTTTATGCTAGATTCCTGTCTTTTTCATCAATAGTTGCTCTGTAAATGGTTGCAATTTTGGTGTGCCTGTGAGAGGAGGTGAGCTCAGGGTCTTCATACTCCATCATCTTGGCCTGAAATCTGAGGAGCTGGAAGAGTTTTGAGGTGCTTGCTACAAAAAGCGTACATTGCTTTGAGTGGGCCTTTAAAGGCAGTTCTGGTGAAAGCTCAGAAAGAAAAGAGAAGAGTCATAGAGAAAGCCTTAGTCTTTTTAAAGAATGCATAAGGAATCCTTAACAGAATGTGGGTAGAAATATGGACAGTAAAGGTCATTTTAATGAGATCTCAGACACAAATGAGGAATGTATTATTGGAAAATGGAGGAAAGGTGAAGTGGCAAAGAATTTGGCTGGTTGTGTGTGTGTCCTAGTTTTTTGTGGAAAGAAGAGCTTGCAAGTGATAAAATTGGATATTAACCTGAAGAGATTTCTAAGCAAAGTGCTGAAGGTGCAGCTTGGCTTCTGACTGCTTATAGTAAAATGTAAGAAGAGAGAAATGACTTAAAGATGGAATTTTTTAGCAAAGCGAAATAATAGCTAAAAGATTTGGAAAATTCTTAGTATCCATATCGTGAAAAATGAGAAAGTATGTTCAGAAGAAAACAGTAAAGATGTGGCCAGCATCTGGTTGACAAGATTAATATATATGTGAACGATAGACTCAATCAGCCACCCCAGCAGGAAACTGCCAGTTTGAACTGAAGAGGAAGTAGATAAGAAAGAATGAAGGAAGGCTGTTGGACTTCTTGGATTTTATAGGACAGGATCATAGAGCTATTCAGCTCTGAACTTGCACTATTCTTCAGGACAGGGAAGAATGACCCTGAAGGTGATTCAGAGATCATCAGGCTGTGCCCTTTGTTTCAAAAAGGAGACTGACCATCATCTTGCTTTCAACAGGCCAGTTGGCTCTGCCCAAATCCCTGGGGGCTGGGCCACCTGGCAGAGTTCTGGTGGGTGCAGAACTACTGTTGCAGGACTACCACCTCAGTGGGCCTGGAAAGCAGAGCATCAAGCCAAAGAGGTTTATTCTTAAGCCTTAAGGTCTAATGTATTTTGCTCTGCTAGGTTTTGGACTTGCTTGGGATCTGTCACCCATTCCTTCTTTCCTGTTTCTCCTTTTTGGAATGAGGATATCTATTCTGTGTCTGTCTTACCATTGTATTTTGGAAGTATAACTTATTTGGTTTCACAGGTTCTCAGCTGGAGAAGATGTAGATGATATTTATATGAAACTTTGGACTTCAGAGTAAATGTTGGAATGAGTTAAGAGTTTTGGGGTCATTAGGATGGAATGAATATATTTACATGTGAGAAGGACATGAATTTTGAGGGGCCAGGGACAGAATGTTATGCACTAAATATTTGTGTCCCCCCAAAATTCATATGTTGAAATCCTACTCCCTAATGTGATGATATTATGAGGTGGGGCCTTTGGGAAGTAATTAACATTAGATTAAGCCATGAGGGTGTAGCCCTCATGAGTCATATTAGTGCCCTTATAACATCATGAGAGTGCTTGCTTCCTCTCTCTGCTCTTGCTATGTAAGGATACAATGAAAAGTTGCAGTCTGCAACCATAGAGAGGGCTCCCACCAGAATGTGACCATGCAGGCACCATGATTATAGACTTCCATCTTCCAGAACTGTGAGAAATAAATTTCTGTTGTTTATAATCCTACCAGTCTATGGCACTTTGTCATAGGAGCCTGAACTAGGATGGGGTAACCATCATTTAGACATAGACCATGGTATTTTGGTTTCTGATCTCTCTTCTTTTGCCCATACCCCACTAACTCTGAAATAATAGGTGAGAATAGTAAGACAATCCCCTTAATCTTATCTTTATCAGCAGTCTCACAAAGTTTTGTAGATACTAGTCTCTAAGGATGGCTTCAGTTTGGGTATAGATATTATTGGTTATTTCATGCACTAAGATTTCAAATTCCTGGATTCTCAGTCAATTTAGACTATAGGCCAGGGGCAGTATCTTTCTTAACAAAGCTTTATTTCCCTTTGTCTCTGCTTGCAGACTAGTTCACTCTAACGTGAATTCATTGCAGAAATTTTTTGATTAATTTGTTTACTGGAAGTATAAATTGGCAGCCGTTACATAAGGCCATTCTGCTTTTTTCACTAGTTATCTACCTAATGCTACAGTCTTGGCTGGCACTTGATCTGCCTTCCAAAGTACTGTACATGATATTTTGAACAAATGCTTTGCCATTTCTTAACAAGAGTTACCAGGTTTCCAACCTCCAATATCTATCTCCTCTCTGCCTCCACTAAGTTGATGCTAACTTTTAGGTTGGTTATTTGTTATATTCTACTCCTAGTTATCAAATGTTGTAGCTGATACAACTAATAAACAAATATATGGAAAATTTTCAATTTTGTTAATTTTCAAATATCTTTTTTTAAAATACTGGAACACATCATCTTTCAAATTACAAAAATAATTTTTAATTATGTTATGTGATAAAAACATGCAGCAAAACTGGTACTTTCATACATGCATATTGGGAAGACCATGCTTTAGTTTAATTAGGCAATATAAATTGACTATAATTTATATTTTAATAAAGTAGTAACATTTGTGAAAACCATTTTAAGAAATAATTAATAAAATGAAAATGATGTGCATGATTTGTTTCCTATTGCTGCCAAAATAGGAACAACTTGAATATTAAAATGAAGAAAAATGGATGAGAAAATTATGATACATCTATTAAATGGAATAGTATGTAACTGTTAAAATAATTAGGAAAACTATGTTGCTACATGAACAAGTAAGTGTAAATGCTACAGTGTAAAAATCAGGATATAAAATTACATGTGTGTAAGGATTGCAAGTAAGTGAAGTAATATATGGAGAATTATTAGATTGGATTATAACAAAACGATTGTAGTTAGATGTTCTGTTGGGTGGTGAGATCATGTTGCTCTCCTATAATTTCCAATTTTCTGTCCGGGAAAAAAAACCTAAAGATTTATGACCTATAAACTGACATGACTTACCTTTAAAACATAAAAAAGTGAACCTATATTATTAAATAATAACTTAATAAAATTAAATTATTAAAATTAAAGATTAAAAGCGGCACATCATTATAATCTGGTGGGTAAAGTTAGATGCAACATACTATTGTTTGTGTTGGACATTGTGCTATTCACAGAACAGCTGTCTTCATCATTCTATCCTTTAATTATTCTTTACAATGTATTTATTTAAATTCTTAAACAAACTGCCAGTAATTAATTATCTGAATTAATTCTTATCAGATCTCCTTTAAAAGTGTTCAGAATACAGTTAAAATTATGTTTCTTTAAAGATACAAAAATTCCACAATATTTCTGTAACTTTTTATGAAATAACTTTTCATTTCCTATTCTTATTATTTATTTTTCTTACATTGGGCTGCTTCCATTTCCATAATTCTGCCAAACTATGTCTATGGTATTTAAAACACTTAACATGTTCACAAAATATTTTTATAGGTAATGGGGGAGAATGTTAATATAAACTTTATAAGTAGAAGATTAAAAAAAGGCATGTTTTATAAACACATATTAGTAAATTCCCCCCATTCGGGATCCTGTTACCCAAGTTTAGTTAGGTCCACATTCTTTTTGTTTTCTCCATGGACCTCTGGTATTCACTACATGAGTCTGTCCTCTATTTTAATGCTTTACTAAAAATAATTGTTGTAAATGATTTATGGTGAAGCTTGTGTGCCACACATATTTTCCCTTCCAACCATGTATCTCAAGATAATTTTTTTCCTTTGAACAAATTATATTACCTTCCTTGAAAGAAGATTGCTTTTAGAAATTTTGCAGGTTGGATTCTGGATTATGTTCTAATAGTTGTGGTAGCTTCCTCAGGAATAACTATAATACTTGAGTTCACTCACCATTATCTCTCCTTTACGTTATATCTTACTACTTTTAACGGTCTTTTCCATCTCCAACCTGGGGGAGTTTCTAAAGTCTGTCTTCAAGCTATTGATTTTCATTATTACTTCATTTTTTAGTAAATTAAAAATTTTTTTTCCTCTCCCCCATTTATGTCTATCACATCTATATTCTCTTATCTGTGAACTTTGAATCTATACCTGCTTTTATAATGCTTTCTGCTCCTGAGTCTGGGTCTTTTTTTCTTAATTATGATGTCAATTTCCTAAAATTTCCATCTGGTTTAGTAAACATTGGTATTCCCCTGAATCTTTATGCTGCTGGACCTTTTCACTTGTTCTGCAATAATTTTGCATGGTCATTATGTATGGCTTTTTAAAAACTCATCCTTGGCTTCACAGAGATCATTACAGAACATGACACAGGCAGAAAACTGAAGTTAGTGATTTGCTCTGTTCATTTGATTGATATGGACTCTTGTCACTTAAGTGATGATCACAACTAGTCAGATACATTGCTTCTGGATATCTACAGCTCCAAACCACAAAATCAATGCCTAATTTATATCTGAGGGGCAGATATGGAACATCTTAGAATTTCTTAGCCTGTTACTTTGACATAAAACAAAAATATATATTAAAAAATTACCCCCTCACTGTTAATATTTCCACATTTTTCCAGTGTCTACTCTACCTATATAATTTTCTTGTGGGGACTCTGTTTCCAGAGTTACAACATGACATCACTAATATCATTCCTTCCTACCTACCTATCTCCCTTCAATAACATTGCCTTTTTCCACCAAACTCCCAACTCAATCCCCACCACCCCACATGCTTTATATCAAATACTCTTGGAATTTTAAGCCCCTGACTAGATAGAGCAGGAAAAAAAAAAATGTTTAAGGGGAAAGAGAAATATGGCATTGAAGAATTAGTACCCAAGAAATTGAGGGTCAATGGTTCATTTTTTCTAGTTTATCACCCCATCAATTAAGCTTCTCTATATGCCAGGGACTGAACTAGGTGGTGGAAATACAGCCTTAGCAAAGTAATAATAATAATAAACCAAAAAACTATGATCTCTGTGTTCGTGGACCTCACATTCTAGTAGGAAGTAAACATGAATAATTAAGATCTATTTTTCTATTTCTCAGGTTTCCTTTTATTTTTTATTATAAAGTGTGGTAAATATGACAAAGGGAAAGTATAGAATGCCATTAGAGAACAGAGTGTTAAATAGATTAGTGGTTCAGAGAATGATTCTCTGGGTAAATGGCATTTTAGCTGAGGACTAAAATATGAAAAAGGGTTAATCATGTGATGAGTACATATGTGCTTGTTAGGTGAGAGCTGGGATGGTGAGCAGGCAGAAGGAACACAGCCTGCTAAATGTCCTGAGGTAGAAAAACACTTGGCACAAATCTCATGTCTGTGAAACAGAAACCATTTAGTGAAGGAGATAAGAAGCATGATTTTCCCTGCAAGTGAACCTGATACACATAGACCACCATCCTTTCACTATTGCTTTATTTTGTTACTTCTATTTCAACAGGTAGATTATAAATTCTGTTTAGTGATATCATGGATTTTCAATCTTTAACAGAATATTTATAAGTATTTTTGTTGACAGTTGGCAGAATTTGCAGCACAGCTTGCTAACCAGCTGGCATTTTAAGAAGACTCTATCAAGTGGTCAAACATTCCAAAAGCAGCATAATGGTGGTAACAGGCCACAGGTTGCCTTGTTACCCTACCATCGATTTGGCCAGTACAGAGTCAATGGCCCCAAATAGATTTAGACAGTTTACTACTTATGTCAAAGCAAAGTGAGACCAGCATGGTCCCAGCTCCCCAAATTCTCAGTTTCACATTATGAATCTAAACCAGAAATGTCAGATGACAGACAACACAGGTGATTGGTCACTCTGCCATTGGGGATCAGTTTCTAAACCACAGCCAAGCAGTTTTGTAAATTTACACAGAAGCCTGCAGCTATACTACAGAGGATGAGGTGCGGTGGAAAGTCCTGTGCTCAGCTGAAACTAGGGAGATGACCAGGAATTAGCTCTGTGTCAGTCTTTCACAAGATCAGGATGAAAAAATGCCTTGTGGCAATTTCTCACAAGGCTTACCTCTGGTTGCTCCAAAAGGAGTCACAGGACTCTGGATCAAAACTTGGGTTAGACTATGGTCACAGTTGGCCACATGGATTATGTGGAGGTAAAATCACTAGGGCACCATGGCGGAGCCATTTCCTTATAGAATCCCCAGTCTATTTTTAATGTTGCTTTGTGTCCTTGTGTCTTTATAATCATCAGAAAAAGTATATAGAAGTGACTTACAGAAAAATAGTGTAAACTAATATGATATCAGACTAAAATGCCAACTCTCTATCTAAATATCTGTGTATTTATCTATTTATATTTCTAAAGTAGAGGCATTGGCCCTAAGTATTTGTTGTTCAAGATGATTATATTGGATCTCTGTCCTCTTATTAGGGAGATATGAATAATGCCTAAATAATTTTAAGGCTACAGAGTAATATACAGGCAGTAAGTATAGAGGTTTGTACAATTATCTATAACCCAGAGAAGAGAAACCTTAGCCTTGTTTGAGGAACTCAGGAAAGCCTTCTGGAAAAACATGACAACTAGGCTAATACCTAAAGGAAGAGGATGAATCCAGCGTGTAGTTCCCAAACTTTATTCTTGGCATATGTTGTGGCTGGAAATGAAGTAAAAAATAAGTCAGTATATGGTCTTGCATAATAGTCTAACAATCTAAGTATTATAGATTTTATCTAGAGGGAGTGTAACTTTAGGAATTAAAATTGAAAGGGTGATATATTTGTGTGTCAGATAGCTCTGGCGGCAGGGACTATAGATTTAATACTGCACCCCCTCCCTCCCCAAACTAAATCAAACCAAAATAGAACAAATAAAGCAAATAGATTCATGGTTTTTCAAAATGGAAATTGACAACCTTATTCTAAAATTTATTTAGAAATACAAAAAACCAAGAATAATTGAGATAATCTTGAAGGCAAAGAAAGGGTAGAAAGGCTTGCTTTAATGGATATCGATGTTTGTTATAAAGGTAATACAGAGAGTGTGACTGAAGAATAGACAAATAAGCCAATGCAACAGATTAAATAACCCAGAAAGAAATCCACATTAGATATAGACATTTGATCTATGCAAAAGTTAGCACTTCCGAGAAATGGGAGAAAAATGGTCTATTTGATAAAGTGTTGAGTCAATTGGATAGCTATGTGGGGAGAAAAAATGACCTCTTCCTCATGCTTTACTGAAAAAATTATTTCCAGATAGATTTTAGATTTTAAAGATAGATGTGAAAGGAAAAACAAAGATAAAGATAACATAGGAAAGGGACTTCCCTTGTGGTCCAGTGGTTAAGATGTTGCACTTCCATTGCAGGGGGCGTGGGTTTGATCCCTGGTTGGGGAACTAAGGTCCCACAAGGCACATGGTGTGGCCAAAAATTAAAAACAAAACAAACAAAAAACAATAAGAATATCTTCATGATTATTGGTAGGAAATCGCTTTTTAAAATAAAACAAAAAAGCATTATTCATGCGTTTGTTAAACTAACTACTTCAAAATTAAGTAAATCTTATCAAAATATACCATTTGAGAGTGAAAAAGCAGATTATAGAGTAGGAGAAGTATTTACATCATCTATAACTGAATCCCAAAGTAATATAAAATATTCCTACCAATCAATAAGAAAAAGACAACTCAGCATGGAAAAAAGGCAGGAGGCTTGAACAAGCCCTTCACAAAAAACTCTCAAGGGCCAATACATATGCGAAAGGGTATTGATACCATCAGAGTTCTGGATAGGAAAACAGAAGCCACATTATGTATTTGGGGTATGAAGGGTTTTATTATCGTGAATTAGAAGCTTAAATAGACATTTAAAGAGTCTGAGGAGTAAAGCTCAGGAAGCTCCCACATCTCTTCCTCTGCATCAGTAAAGTGAGCTGTGCTCAAGAGCTCATCAGAAGCTGCTGAGATCTCATGTCTGTCTGTCAGTCTGACTACAACCTTCTCTGGAAAATATGACCTTTCCTTCCCTTCTTAAAATTCTCTCAATGTCAGACTTTAATCCAGAATCAAACAGACAGGAAGTTCTTGGAAATACAATCTCTGGCTTCTCCTCTGTAACAAAGGGAACATCTTGGTAGTGATGCCAAGTTGAGAACAGATAAATCAGAAAAATGTCCAACCTCACTGGTAATTGGAGATATAAGAGTAAGCCTGCAAATAGGTTTACTACACACCCACCAGGTGGCTAGAAATAAAAAGACTGGCAATTGGAATTTTTGGCAAATATGTGGAGTGAGAGCAATTCTCCTACATCATGGGTGAAAGTGTAAATTGGTAAAACCACACTGGAAAACCATTTGGCATTGTCAATGAAGTTGAGCATAGACATATCATATGACTCATTCTATTTCTAAGTATGTATCCAACAAAAAAGTGCGAAATGTGTAGCAAGGACCATGTCCAATAGTATCCACAGCTACCTGACATATTTGAGGAAGCCAGTGTGGCTGGAGTGAGGTTGTAGGAGATGAAGTGAAATGAGGAACAGGGTGAGATTGTGCAGGGCCATGTTGGCCATTGTTAAGACTTTGAAGAGTTTCCCTCAAAGGGTTGACGTAACTGTATTGTTTTTATAAAAGGATCATTTTGGCTCTGTGTTGAGAAGTGACTGAGGGGGCACAACGGCAAAGCGGGGAGACCTGGTAGGAGGCTGTTGCAAAGAACCAGGTGAGATTGATGGTGTCTTGTACCTGGGTGGTGGGGGTGAAAGTGCTGAGAAGATGGGCAGATTCTGAATATACTTAGAAGGTAGAGCCAGGCAGGATTTATTTACGGTCTGGATGTGGGGTGAGAAAGAAGGAGAGGCTCAAGAACGACTCCAGGTTTCATGTACTGAGCAACCAGAAGACTAGAGCTGCCGATAACCAAGATGGACAAGACTGTGGAAGAATAGGTTTTACGCTCCTGGCGAGCTGGGTGTTGGGCATAATAAAGTTTGAAAGGCTTATTAGGAGGCCGAATAGTCACAGAATAGAGTGTAAGTGATATAATACCTTCATAATGTAATAAAAAACAAAATACCATCTAAACAAACAAGAAACATAGACAGTTTAGCAAATGTTTAGCTATGTGGAAGAACAGGAGGTAGGTGGTAGCAGGAGGAATTCGAATGTTCATTTCTTCACCTTAATAATAGGCAGTCAGTTACTACTCCCTGAACCTGAGATATTTAGTTCAAAAAATGATATAACATCTTTAGGTTTTCATGAACATTTAAAATTGAATTTGGAAAGATATTTTAGGATATGCTATCTTTTTTCGTGAAGAAACAATTACCAAAACTTCAATAATTCATTTAGTTTCAATTCAGCTTTTCTCTTTTAAATTAAAATAAAATGACATTGATAATTTTTAAAATAAAAGAAGCAAGTACAGTTCCATTTTAATAACATTATTTTGGTCTCTCAATCTAGATATCTGTATCTCTATGTTTATGTAGGAATAGACAAATGTCTGGATTAAGGTCACTTAAATTTAACAATGATTATATACAGGTGATGGAATAGTTTGTTGGTTTTTTAGACTTTTTTTTTTACACTGAATGGCTTGGATATTTTTTAAACATGCAAATTTTATCTTCAAATAAACGTACAGGAGTTTCTATATTTAAGGGTAATAACAAAGTACAGATTATACAAGTGGTTTTCTTTTATTTCATATTTTTAAAATTTGCAAAATATTAAGCAAAATATCTGACAGTACTTCTGGGAAACCCATCTCCAAGCCAGACTCATGCCTAGGTGTGTCTATATTTACCACATCGATGGTGGTAAACTTATAAACAAACACCTCTGTTATCTAAGGTGATTAATGTATTATTTTGTTTGAGAAAGTAAGTGAATATAATCACTTTTGTTGACCAGTAGTTTATCACATTAAATAATGAGTCTTGATTATTCACTAGCAGAATGTTTGACACCAAACAACATCCAGAGGTAAGAGTAAAGCAGTCAATTGGTTTATCCATTTTGGGATGACTTAATCCATTGTCTATCCATTCCTGCCCAGAGGAGTTGAGTTGCTTCAATTAGTTTCACTGTTTCTCTTTTCTTATAATTAAAAATAATTATCATTCCTTTGGTTGAGTAGGTAGGCTACAGCCTATAGCTGCAATGTCCAACATAGTAGTCACTACTCATGAGGTTATTTAAATTTAAATTTGTTAAAATTAAATAAAACCTAAAATTCAGTTTCTCCTTATACTGGCACATTCCAAGTGGTCAATGGCTAGTGGGTACCATTTTGAACCTTGAAGATACAGAAAATTTTCATTATCTCAGAATGTTCTAAAGGACAGTGCTTTGTTCCATGAAGAAAGTTTTTTGAAATGCTTCTCTAAAATGTGTTATCTCTCTTTTATTTCTCTAGATCACTTTTTTAAAATTGCCTTTGCAAAAAAATCAAGGTATGTTATGCATTATCCAGTGATTTAACTATTGTAAGAATTTGGAACAAAATATGAAAAATAACTTCTTGTGAGTAGGCGTTAAAGTTGACTTTCAATTGATGATGTCACTGTAGAAAGAGCTCTGATCCCAGGGTTAACAAGGATGTGAAAAAAATCTTCAAATCTGAATATAAAAATATTGGCCATAGGGGCTTCCCTGGTGGTGCAGTGGTTGAGAATCTGCCTGCCAATGCAGGGGACACGGGTTCGAGCCCTGGTCTGGGAAGATCCCACATGCCACGGAGCAACTAGGCCTGTGAGCCACAACTACTGAGCCTGCGCGTCTGGAGCTTGTGCTCTGCAACAAGAGAAGCTGCAATAGTGAGAGGCCCACGCACCACGATGAAGAGTGGCCCCTGCTTGCCGCAACTAGAGAAAGCCCTTGCACAGAAACGAAGACCCAACACAGCCAAAAATAAATAAATTAATAAATAAATAAATAATAAAAATAAAGGAATTCCTTAAAAAAAAATATATATATATATATTGGCCATAGAGTTGCATATAGGGTTAATCTAACAACAAAGGATCATGAAAGTTATAATTCAGAATAAATGCAAAAAATTTTTCATTACTCTAGGTTTGTTTTTGAGGCGTTTTATAAAGCTTATAAAAATATTAATTGAACACATCGAAAGTTCATTCTTAGATGTATTGGCATAATTTTTCTATTTCTGGGAATTTAAATAGTGCCTGCATCAAGTACATTACTTTGGAAGATGACTTTTTTCTTTAACAACTCAGGATCTGAGCTAATAATGGCAGTCAGCCAACCAATTTCATAGATTAGTTTAAAATATCTCTTGCTTACTAAGCAAAATGTCAAGGCCTTAGATATTAGCATTTACTTAATTTCCTCTGCCTAAGAATAATCAACACCTCTCCCCATAACTTGGGAAAAGCATTTATATTAATGAGTTACTTTGTTGACACCCATTTAATACCAATAATTTATATTAATTGCTTTTCAAAAATAATAGTGTTTGTGGTTTCCAGTACCACATATATATCATTATTCATCAGCATTTAAAACGCATTTTTCTGTGAACTTGGAATTGCTTTCTGTAAATGTTCCAAGAACTTGTGATGAGATTGATGTTGCAAGCAGCTATGCTTTGCACATTTTAGTTCAGAATGATTCCCTCTTCTGCATTATTTCAGGTATTTGGTTTCACATTTTCCAAGTTTTAAAATATGTGCTTGCAAACAAATTCCCATCTTGTTGCATGAAAGTTGAAGACACAATTTAATTTTTATGTTGTATAATTGAAAATATAGTCTTCCTAGTTATATTTCAGGAGTTAAGAATTTTCTTATCTGTCTTAGTATTGTTTATAGAGTAAAACAAACAAACCAATTATAAAACACAAAAAATAAAATCAGGGTGTATTAAAAAAAATCTACTCAAAATATTTGGTTGATTGATTATTGGTCTTATTTTCTAACTTGCAAAATTTTATATACACATTTTCCATCTTGAGCATTTTTGAATACTCAATAATTACTACTTGGGGTAAATACTACATTTACATAATTATCACTTTACTGCTGATGTAGAAGTTTAGCCCAGACAGAAAAAATATCTTCATGTCTTAAAGGCTAAAGTTCCACATGCTTGTGGTCTTCTCTTTCCAAAGATGTCATGGAAATAGTGGAATAAAGTCAGTGTTGGACAAGGGTGTTTGGGAGTGCACATGGATTCTTTAACCTAATACAAGAGGCTTGGTAGGATTCACACATTCCTGGAATCTGGGGATCCTCAAGGATCAAGAGTGACCCAGTGAAAGATGTCTTCTGTGTATTGCTATTTACAACATGGCAGAAGGGAAGAAGGCGCTGAACACCAGTGACTTATGTGGGACCTACCTCTCTGTTGAAGCTCTGAGTGAAGTCCCCGACCCTTAGCTATTTTGGATTGCCCAATTAGTTATCTCCTCAGCATATTGGAGACTCTGCTTCCATTCTCTAGCTTCACTGAACCCAGTTATACTAACTGATTTCTGCCTTCTGAGCTTAATTGCCTTTGCTCTGTGAGTTAGGAGATCTATATGTTTGACAATATCAAAATAACAATTATCTATATGAAAAAGCACCATGTAAGCAAAGTTAAAATCATTGACTGAAAAAAGTATGCAACAACATATAAGAGAAAATAAATAGACAGAATATTCCATAATGTCTATAAGAAAAGACAAAAACACAGCAGAAAAATAGGCAAAATTTTGAACAAACCATCTGCAAAAGAGGAAATACAAATGAGTAAATACATATAAACGATGTTTGCCTTAAATAGGAAGCAAGGAAATGCAAATTAACGCAACTGTGAAAAATCTTATTCTCCCATCAGATTGAGAAAAAAAGTGGTATTATCAAGTGTTGATGAAGATTCTGGGATATTAATATTCTCGTATCTGTTGATTAATTTAAATTGCTTTAGTTTTTTTTAATCCTAGGAATATGCTAGTTATAAGTAATAATAATGAACATTTTTTACCCAATTGTCTTGATTATTCAATATCCATGCACCCTTTTTTTTTTTTGTAATAAAATTCTGATATTTCTTTGGGAAGTCAACTCATTTTCATTGGATTAAATCTTGTTGGAACTACCAATCACCCTCCCCAAGGACAAGGGATTATCATATGGTTTAAGTAAGGCTCCTCAGTGCCTTCTTTGGAATCTTAATCTAAATCAAAATTACAAGGACCTAAAAATATAGGAGTGCTAAATACATTTCAGATTTTCAGATTTCATCAGTTTAAGATGCCATACATGCGAGATGCACCATTATTGCATGTATCACCTAAAAAGGGGCACCAATTACACAGATAATGCTTTCCTTTCACTTAGAAATTTTTATATTTAGTAAACAAGCTCCTTTAGATACACTTACAAATTCATTTTTGTCATATTTCACTATTGAACATAAAAAGAAAAATATAAGTGAAATAAATTGACTAAGGAATACCTAAATCCTCTTCATTTTGTGAATCACTTTTTTTCTCAGACTTATCAGTATTCTTGATTCTCTGGGCTAATTGAGAGAGGGTAATTGATGGAGTACGTTTTAGTCTCAGATATACTTTTCCAAGCCACTGCTACCCATTCATCACATGTTGGTGCCTGTAGTCATTTCTTCAATGATGAATATTAAATTCACTAATAAAACATTTATGCACTGCTGTTGCTTTTATGTGTTTTTGCATACACAATCATTTAAAAATAAACATGAATTCATAGTATAATCAAGATATTTTAAATGTAATTAAACCAAATGTGTAGGGTGTCAATCAAACTCATTAATTAACTGTAGTGAGAACAATATTGACAACATGACCAAGTTCTCACATGCTCAGACAAGGTCATCTACTTTAAAGTGCCTCTGTCCAACCAGAATTGTGATACTTCATTTAAAATATATTAAATTATAGGGGCTTCCCTGGTGGCACAGTGGTTAAGAATCTGCCTGCCAATGCAGAGAACATGGGTTCGAGCCCTGGTCCGGGAAGATCCCACATACCGCAGAGCAACTAAGCCTGGGTGCCACAACTGCTGAGCCTGCACTCTAGAGCTCACGAGCCACAACTACTGAGGCCCACGTGCCTAGAGCCCGTGCTCTGCAACAAGAGAAGCCACCAGAGTGAGAAGCCCGCGCACCACAACGAAGAGTAGCCCCCGCTTGCCACAACTAGAGAAAGCCCACGCACAGCAACGAAGACCCAATGCAGCCAAAGATAAATAAATAAATAAATATTTAAAAAAATAAAAATTTCAAAGCTTGATTTGATAAAAAAAAAAAAGCTTGGAAATGATTAAATATGGCAATTTATTCAGGTATATCTGTATGCTGCCTAAAAGAGACTTTAGATTTAAAGACACACACAGACTGAAAGTAATAGGATGGAAAAAACTATTCCATGCAATTGAAAATGAAAAGAACGTGGGGATTGCAGTACTTGTATCAGATAAAATATTCACCCAACTTAGGAGTACCTAAATACATAGAGCAAATATTAACAGACATAAAGGGAGAAATTGACAGTAACACAATAATAGTAGGTATTGTTAACACCCCAGTTACATCAATGGACAGATCATCCAGACTAAGAACAAAACAAAACAAATAAAGAAACAAAAAAACAAAAAAACCATTAAGAAAACACTGGCCTTAAACAACACACAAGATCATTTGGACTTAACAGGTGTATACAGAACATTTCATCCAGAAGCAACAGAATACACATTCTTTTCAAAAGCACATGGAACATTCTCCAGGATAGAACACATGCTAGACCACAAAACAAGTCTCAATAAATTTGAGAAGATTGAAATAACAGCACTATGAGACTAGAAATCAACTGCAAGACAAAAACTGCAATAAAACTACAAACAAATGGAGGTTAAACAGTATGCTACTAAACAACAAATGGGTCATTGAGTAACAAAGAGAAAAAAATACCTGGACACAAATGAAAATGAAAACAATGATCAAAAATCTATGGGACAGCAAGACCAGTTCTAAGAGGGAAATTTATAGCAATACAAGCCTACCTCAGGAAAGAAGAAAAATTTGAAATAAACAACCTAACCTTATACCCAAAGGAGATAGAATAAGAACAAACAAAACCCAAAGTTAGTAGAAGGAAAGAAGTCATGAATATCAGAGCAGACATTAATGAAATAGAGACTAAAAAAGAAATAGAAAAGATTAACAAAGCTGAGAGCTGCTTCCTTGAGAAGATAAAAAAAATTAATAAACCTTTAGGGAGACTCATCAAGAAAAAAGAGAGACAGTTAAATAAATAGAATCAGAAATGAAAAAGGAAAAATTACCACTGACACAAGAGAAATACAAAGAATCATAAGAAGTTACTATGAACAGTTATACACAAATAAAATGGACAACCTAGAAAAAACTGGACAAATTTCTAGAGACATACAATCTCCCAAAGCTGAATCAGGAAGAAATATAAAATATGAAAAGACTGATTACCTGTAATGAAATGGAATAAGTAATGAAAAAAAATCCCAGCAAACAAAATTCCAGGACCAGATGGCTTCAGAGGTGAATTTTACCAAACATCTAACAAACAGTTAATGGCTATCCTTCTCAAAGTGTTCTAAAATCCTGAAGTTGAAAGAACACTTTTGAAATCATTCTATAAGGCCAGCATCACCCTGGCCAAAACCAGATAAAGACACCACACAAAAAGATAATTACATGTCAATATCACTGATGAATAGGAACGTAAAAATCCTCAACAAATATGAGAAAACCAAATCCAAGAATACATTAAAATGATCATACACCATTATCAAGCGGGATGCATTCCAGGGATGCAAAGATAGTTTAATATCTGCAAATCAATCAATGTGTTGTACCACATTAACAAACTGAAAAATAAAAATCATATGATAATCTCTATAGATGCTGAAAAATACTTTGACAAAATTCAACATCAACTTATGGACAAAAAACTCTCCAGAAAGTGGATATAGAGGGAACATACCTCAACATAATAAAGACCATATATGACAAACCCATAGGTAACATCATACTCAGTGGTGAAAAGCTGAAAGCATTTCCTATAAGATCAGGAAGAAGACAAGGTTGCCCACTTTCACCACTTTTATTTCACATAGTATCAGAAGTCCTAGCCATAGCAGTCAGACAAGAAAAAGAAATAAAAGGATTCCACACTGGAGAGGAAGATGTAAAACTGTCACTGTTTGCATATGACATGATACTATTGATATATAGAGAAAATCCTAAAGATGACACCAAAAACGATTAGAACTAGAGTGAAATTAGTAAAATTGTGGGATACAAAAATAATATAAAGAAATCTGCTGCATTTCTATATACAACAATGAACTATTAGAAAGAGAAATTAAGGAAGAAATTCTGTTAACCATTGCATTCAAAATAAACAAAAAATACCTAGGAATAAATCTAACCAAGATGGTAAAACACTTGTACTCAGAAACATATAAGATTCTGATGAAAAAAGTGTAAGACTACACAAGCAGATGGAAAGAAGTACCATGCTCATGGACTGGAAGAATTAATATTGTTAAAATGACAATACTATCCAAGGCAATCTACAGATTCAATGCAATCCCTATCAAAAATACCAATGGAATTTTTCAGAGAACTAGAACAAATAGTTCTAAAATCTGTATGGAAACACAAAAGACCTCAAACAGCCAAAATTATACTGAGAAAAAAAGAGCAAATCTGGAGGTATCTTGCTCTGATTTCAAACTATATTACAAAGTTACAGTAATCAAAGTGGTATGATACTGGCACAAAAGCACACATGTAGAATAGAGAGCCCAGAAATTAACTCACATTTATATGGTCAATTAATCTATGACAAAGGAGGGTAGAGTATACAGTGGGAAAAAGACAGCCTCTTCAATAATTGGTGTTGGAAAAACTGGACATGCAAAAAAATCAAACTGGAACTCTTTGTCATAACATATGCAAAAATAAACTCAAAATGGATCAAAGACTTAAAACGATAAAACTGCTAGGAAAAATAAAACAAGGCAATATGCTCTTTGATGTTGGTCTTAGCAATATTTTTTCCTTTTCAGGCAAAGGAAACTAAAGCAAAAATAAACAGTTGAGATCACGTCAAACTAAAAAGCTTTTGCACAGCCAAGGAAACTTATCGACAAATGAAAAAACTGCCTACTGAATGGGAGAAGATATTTGTAAACAATGTATCTGAAAAAGGGTTAATTTCCAGAATTTACAAAGACCTCATACAACTCAATATCAAAAACCAAACAACTTGATTAAAAAATGGACAGAGGACCTGAAGAGACATTTTTCCAAAGAAGACATACAGATGGCCAACAGGAACATGAAAAGATGCTCAGCACTGCTAATCATCAGGGAAATGCAAATCAAAACCACAATGAGATATCACCTCACACTTATCAGAATGACTATTATCAAAACAAAAACAAATAACAAGTGTTGGAAAGGATATGGTGAAAAGAACATTTGTACATTGTTAGTGGGAATGTAAATAGGCAAAGCCACTATGGAAAACAGATGGAGATTCCTCAAAAAAGTAAAATAGAACTACCATACGATCCAGCTATTCTACTTCTGGTTATTTTCCAAAGAAAACAAAAACACTAGAAAAGATATATACATCCCTATGTTCATTGCAGCATTATTTGCAATAACGAATACATGGAAGTAACTAATGTGTCCATCAATAAATGAATGAATAAAGAAGATATATATATATATATATATATATATACACACACACATACATATATATACACAATGGAAAATTAATCAGTTACACAAAGAATGAAATTTCATCATTTGCAAAAGTATACATGGACCTCGAGGGTATTATTGTAAGTGAAATAAGTCAGACAGAGGAAGACAAATACATACAATTTCATTTATATGTGGAATCTAAAGAAGAAAACAAATGGATAAACAAAACAAAATAGAAACAGACTCATAGATACATGAAAGAAACAGATGGTTGCCACAGGTGCAGGGGGTGGGGGAATGAGCGAAATAGGTGAGGGAGATTAAGAGGTACAAACTTCCAGTTACAAAATAAATGAGTTATGGGGATGAAATATACAGCATGGGGAATATTGTTAATAATATTGTCATAATTTTTATGGTGACACATGGTAACGAGACATTTTTATGATTATTTTGTAATGTATAGAAATTTTGAATCACTACAATTGGAACTAACAATGTGTTGTAGGTCAGTTATACTTCAATTTAAAAAAAGCAAAAACATGTAATCACAGTGTTCTAATAGGTTCTGCAGTGGACAACATTTACATCATCATAATGATGCAAATGCTAATTATTGATGTAATTAAAAGTATGATAAAATGGTTAGAGAATGAAGAAGGACAGGTGGAGATATTAAATCTTCATCTCTTATACATTTATAAATTTTAAAATAGCTTTTTTCTTTTTATTTTATCTATTTGCAATGATAGATGTTAAAGAAACCTATTATGGTAATCATTTCACAATATGTGTTATCCAAACCATCATGCTGTACATTTTAAACTTATACAGTGACATATGTCAATTATTTCTCAATAAAAATGGACAAAATAGCAATATGTTAAAATTATAATACATCACACCCAACTGGTATCATCCCAAGAATACAAGATTGGTTTAACTTTTACAAATCAACCAATATGATTTACAATATTAGTAGAATAAAGAAAAAACATGACAATTTACTAGTCAGTCCCTCTCATTTTATTGTATGCAAGAGCCCTCATTTCTTCTCTCATTTCTCCTTCCTTCCTCCCCCATTCCTCTCTCCTTCCCTCCCTCCCTCCCTCCTTCTTTCCCTTCTTCCTTCCTTCCTTCCTTCCTCTTTCCCTCCCTCCCTTCCCCCTTCCTCCTTTCCTCCCTTCCTTTGTCCCTTTCTTCCTCCCTTCCTTCTCTCCTTTACCACCCTCTCTCCTTCTCTCTCTCTCACTCTGTTCCTCTCTCTCTGTCTCTCTCTTTTCTCATTATGGGCTCCTGGATACCCATTTTTTAAGGATTTGTAATTCATTTAACTGTTCTTAATTGTCTTGTTCAAATTGTCCTGGATTTGACTACTGGTGCTGCCAAAAATCTTGGATCCCTGTGCACTGATGACGGATAGAAATATGGAGACAGAGATTTGGAGGATGAGAAATAGAGAGACTTTTTATTTTCTTTGCAGGCAAAGGGAAGACACAGCAGGCTAGCACCTCAAGAACTGTGCCCCCCTCTCCTGGGGAATTACAGGGATTCTTATAGCGGGAGTTCACAGTCCGAAGTGAGTGATAAGGATCAAAATGGTGAAGGTCTAGCCTTCTTCTTCTTCTTGCATTGTTTCAAAACAGTCACCGCTGGCATCAGGCAATCCAGTAATTGGGTCTGGCAGCCTGGTAATTGGGTCCGTTAGTTTCTGGATTATCTGCCTGTGACCTCCTTTCTGAAATGTAAACAGCTACAAGGAGTGATTTGCTACAAGAGATTACAGGGAGAGTAAATGACAGGTTCAGGATGTAAATTACACAGAATTAGGGGTGACAGGTTAGCTTTGTGAAGGACTAATCTAGTTAGAGACACTACAGATTAGTAACAGTTAAAATAAAACTAGGATTGATTAACCCTTTCAGGCCAGTTTATGTTTCTTCTCTAGCCTGTTCACTGTCTCCTTTACTTTCCTTGTTTTCAGGAGAGAAAAAAACTTCATTTCTATTTTTGTTGCAACAAATTCCACACTGCTAGTTCATTTCCTCCATATCAATGGAGGAAGGGAAACACTCATCGTTCTTGTCTGGTTGAGGACAAAATTTCAGTAGTGTAAGCATCTGCATTATCTATAGTTTGGGCTTGGTTCTTTAAATCATTCAGAAACAAAGATATACTTCCTGATTCATCTGGTAGGAAAGTGCAACACTCAGTATGTATGATAGCACATATTCCCCCTTGGGCTGCAGTTAGGATATCTAAGGCCATCCGGTTTTGTAAGACAGCTTTTCACATTAGTCTAACCTCAGTATTCAATAAAGACAGACTTTTTTGAGTACCATTGAGGGCCTGCTTGGTAAATTTAACTAATGCTTCTATATGTAATGGCACACTTTCTAGGCTGATATTTGGGACAAAGAAATTTAGGTTATCATACCATTTAAAAATGGATCTGGCCCATCTAGAGTGGATATACTGTAAATTAGCAATCTTGGTTTTTGGTAAGGACTCTTGTCGGTGTCCTTGGGCCCATGGAAATCCTAACGTACATTTGCCTATCCACCCTAGAGGGAGCCAGCGGGTTCCACAAAGCCAGCGGATCCCACTGGGGGCTCTCCAATAAATACCAGGTCTTAGATCCCAATGTGTGGCAAACCAGTCACTATTCCTTAATAGTATGATGTTTTGACAATGTTCTAGAGGCATCCAACCCAGATGTCTAGTGGAATTTATCCAGTGCTGGTATGAATGGTTTCTCTGTTCCCAGCACAACAGTGCCTGTCACTCAGGCGGCCATATTCAGGGGTTAGCCAAAATAGTCCATACCAAATTTGGGTGTGCCCTTCTATTATATGCTATAGGTTTTGTACTGACCCAGGCTTTTTTTTTTCTCTAGTTTTTTTGCGGTTGCCACATCTAAGTATATTGTGGCACCACGAGAGAAGGTGAAATTATGGCCTGGCTGATTGATTGTGTCTTTAATTGGCCATTCAGTGGGGAGGAAATTGGTGACTTCAGAAGTGACATCCCCAGCTTCCATTACTTCAAGAATGAATTCTGCCAAATGTTTCCAATCAGAGCCTTTAGGGGGAAAACCCACCAGGGCAATCTGGAGGACGCAGACACAGGTAGTTGGCAACATATCCAGCAATTAGAGTGCTTAAAAGAGACAGCATATGAATAAGCCCATTGCAGAAAGATACTTCTTAAACTAGGAGAGAACATAGTTACCAGTATAATGCAAAGCTCTAGCCATCATTTCTTTTGCTTAAAGTGATACTTAAGGTCTCCAGTGGGATGTGAAGTCCACTCTTGGGGCTTCCTTTCAGTGGTTGAAGTCAGCTCTGAAGTCCCGGGGTGTGGGCCCGTCTCTGGAGGTCTTTTCACCCGGGCGTGGTGGATCCACGGCTTCACCCCTTCAAGCTCGAGAGACGTATGAGTGGTTAGAAGAACGTCGTATGGTCCCTTCCACTTTTCTTCAAGTTGATGATTGGGCCCTTGTTCTTTTCACACTTTTAATAGCACTTTATTTCTGGCCTTGAAGGGATGTAGAGGAACTTCCAGGCGCAGAGGGGACCCGTAAAATATAAACTCATTCATAGAAGTTATAACATCATTGAGCTGTTGGACATAGTGTTTTACTTTGGACTCATGTAAGAGAGTAACATTTCCTAATTCCCTATGATGAGCAAAGAATGGTCTCCCATAAAGAATTTCATAGGGGCTTAAACCTAGCCTGCTTCTAGGGGCCACCCGTATGCGGAGGAGAGCAATAGGCAACCCTTTGTCCCATTTTAGCTGAGTCTCTTGGCATAGCTTGGCAAGGTTTTCTTTAATGTGTGGTTCATCTTTTTTGTTTTTCCTGTTGATTGGGGTCTCCAGGCTGAGTGAAGCTTCCACTTTATTCCTAGAATTCTACTTATGGTTTCAGTTATTTCTGCTATAAAGGCCAATCCGTTATCACTTCGTATGGATGAAAGAAGGCCATACCTGGGTATAATTTCTTTAAGTAAGACTTTTGTCACTTCTTGAGATTTCTCAGTCCTGGTTGGGAAGACCTCAACCCAACCTGTAAAGGTTTCAACAAACACAAGTAAGTATTTTATGCAGCCCCTAGTCTTTGGCATTTGGGTGAAATCTACCTGACAGTCAGCATCTGGGTGTTCTCCAACACGTTGGGTTCCTTCAGGTAATCCTAGCTTACCTGGCTTAGGATTGTTTTTTATACAAATGGGGCAGCTTTCACTTACCCTTTGTATAGTTTGGTGTAAGTTTGGTCCACATATATGAGGTTTGATATAATCCATTAGTGCCTCTTGGCCGTAGTGAGTGTTGTCATGTAGATGTTTTATTATTGGCCACACTAGGGCAGCAGGCAGCAAGATAAGACCATGTGGGTTAATTTTCCATTGTCCACTCAGGTTTGTGGAATCAAAACCTCACTCTTTTGCTCTCTGATTATCTTCCACAGTATACTGGGGATGGTACTGTGACCAGTCTATTTGGGGAAGCAAGGGTCCCACCATTACCCTTTTTAATGCAGCTCATTTTGCTGTGGCATCTGCATTTTGGTTCCCTCTGGCTATGAATGATGTAGGTTTTTGATGTCCTGGGCAGTGTGTTATAGCTGTAGCCTTTAGCTCAGTCACTGCTCTCAAGAGGGCTAGAATTTCTGGAGCATGTTTGCTGTCCTTATTGTTTGAATTCAGTAGCCCTCGTTACTTCCATATGGCTCCATGGGCATGCAAAACCATAAAGGCATATTTAGAGTTTGTATAGATGTTGGCCCTTTTCCCTTTTGATAAGGTTAGGGCTCAGGTTAGAGCAATCTGCTTTCTGTGCAGAGGTGCCGGGAGGACTGGGGCAGGGCCGACACCTCAATTACCTGTTATTCTGTAGCCACCATATATCCTGCATATCTTTGTCCCTCCTTCACAAAACTACTGCCATCAGTAAACAGGTCCCAATCAGCCTCGCTCAGAGGTTTATCAGATAAATCCAGTCAGCTAGAATAAGCAGTCTCTAATACCTTCAAATAGTCATGGAGGATGTCCTTTTCAGGGCGTGAGGGAAGCAGGGTAGCAGGATTTAAAGAGCTGCTCACTGGAACAGTGACATTGGGATCATCAAGGAGAATTGCCTGATATTTTCACATCCTCCCTGATGTCAACCTGTATCCACCCTTTTGTTCCAGGAGCACTAAGACTTGATGTGGGACATATACTGCTGTTGGCTGACCCAAAGTGAATTTTTCTGCCTATTTTAGCAGATCACAGGTGGCGGCTACTGAGCGTAAGCAAGGGGGCCAGCCGGCGGCTGTGGTATCCAGTTGTTTTGAAAGATAAGCCACTGGTCTGGGGATGTCTCCCACCGGTTGTATGAGTGCGCCCAGGGCCAACCCCTGTCTCTCATGTACATACAGTTTAAATTCTTTCTGAAGGTCGGGCAGGCCCAGGGCCGATGCAGTCATGAGTTTGAGTTCTAAAGTCTCATAAGCCTTTTGGCAGTCTTCTGTCCAAACCAAGGGTTCAGAATCTGCGCCTTTCAAAACATGATATAAAGGCTTTGCAATTAACCCGAAGTTGGTTATCTATATGCGACAAAATCCAGCCATCCCTAGGAAACCCCGGAGTTGTCGGCAGCTTTTTGGAATGTCTAAGTTACAGATAGTCTGTTTTCTGTTGGCTAACAAGCTCCGAGTTCCTTCTTGTAATTGGAACCCTAAGTAAGTGACCTGTCGTTGACAGATTTGAGCTTTCTTTTGCGAGACTTTGCAGCCACACCAGGCCAAGTGATTTAATACTGTGACAGTGTTAGATAAGCAGTGCTCTATATCTGAGCTTGCTATTAACAAATCATCCACATATTGTAGGAGGACTCCTTGGTTTAAATGTAGTCCCTGTAAATCTTTGGCCAGAATTTCACTGAAAATAGTTCTTAAATCCTTGGGGCAGTACTGTCCAGCAGTACTGACTGATTGCTTTTGTTCTCGGGTCTTACCATTCAAGTGCAAATAGCAACTGTGATTCCTCCTCTACCGGTATGCAAAAGAAGGCATCTTTCAAGTCAGGTACGGTGGAGTACTCATAGTCTCCTGGAATGTTAGTGAACAATGTATATGTGTTGGGGACCGTGGGATGAATATCCTCCAAGATCTCGTTAACGGCTCTTAGGTCCTGAACTAACCAGTATTCATTTGTGTGGGGTTTCTTTACCGGCAATATTGGCGTATTGCATGGGGATCTGCAGGGTCTGATGAGACCATGTTCCAAAAATCGTGTCAGCACTGGTTGGATTCCTTGAGTTGCGTCCCTTTTTAATGGATAATGTTTCTTTCTGGGGCATTTTACTCCATCCTGTAGGGTGATGGAAACTGGGGTGGCAAATCTGGCATGCCCGGGCACCCCATTGGCCCCAACAGCTGTACTCGCTTTTTCTTTGATTTGCTCCAGAATCGGTTCCGTTTTATCTTCTTCCTCTACCAGTGATTGGTGAAATCTCGGGGCACTTTCTGGCATTATCTCTAGGCACAAAAGCCACTTTTCAGGTGAGAAAGTTATTTGAGCATTCATTTTGCACAGCATATCCCTCCATAATAGAGGAATGGGACAATCAGGCATGTAGAGGCTTTTTGTCTCCAAACTGACATTCCAGTGGTTTCAGGAACAGACGGTTTTGCCCATTCCTGCCCTGAGACTCCTGCTACTGATATTGCATTTTTGCTCAGGGAAGTCAGTTTGCCATTGAGAACTGAGTGGGTGGCCCCAGTATTCACCAAAAATTCCATCATTTTGCTCCCCACTGCTAGTTGTACCCAAGGCTCCTCTTTTGCTATGTTAATGAGAGCTGTTAACATAGCTAGGAAACTGAGCTCCTTCATTCACAGTCACTGTACTCTCCCTCAGAGCTTTCTTTACTCTAGACCCCAATTGTTTTGTTTTCCCCAAGCTTCTGGGTCTCTCTGTATTGTCTGTTCAGCTTTGGGCATTCCTTTTTCCAATACCCTTTTTCTTTACAATATGCACATTGACCTCGGTCTAATTTGTCCCTATCCTCTTTATTCTCTTGCCTAGGCTCCCGTTTTTGTTCTTCGCCAGGAGTCTTTTCCCTTGTATTTAGAATTGTTTGATTTGTAAGCGCTTACTTTTTTTTTAAGCCAATTAAATAGAGCTCATTTACAAATTAACCTCGACAATATTACCCAAAGACAAAGACACATACTGAGACATACACATATATCCAGACAGACAGAGACCTCATAGTTTCCACTTGAGATTTAAAATGTCTCTTTGCCTCTTTTTTTTTTTTTTTCTCTCTTGGCTTGAAGTTCTACTAAATAACCCAAGGCTGAAGTCTCAGGCAAAGTGGGCTGTGTTTGTAGCTCAAGGACAGGATAAGCATTAACTTCAAGCTTTGTCCTAGGCATATTTTTGTTTTCTCAGGGCCAGAATTTTGAAAAGTATTTTAACAAGCTAACTTTTTCTAATCGCACATGCAAAAAGAACTGGTTTTGCAATTTTAAAAAAGTTTTATTTTAACCAATTTTCTCCGGAGTTTAAAGAATATTGTTGCCATACTGTCCAAAATCATCTTTCTCTTTCTGTGGTCACGGTTTCATAGCTAAAATGTAAACCAGATAGTGCTCAAATTGACTCTGATAACAGGGGCAGACTGGCTGATAAAATGTTGTCCCAGCAGGAATTTTCCCTCTAGGGAGGTGGGGTCTTAGTTTGGTCAGAAGAATCTGAAGGAGGAAGGGAACTTTCAGGAGTGGGGGAAGCTTTGTTCCCCGCCCCGGAGAGTTGGGAGAAGTTAGAAGGGGATCATTTAGAATGTGAGGAGAGTTTTTCTGATTGTTCAGGCTTTTGATTATAGGAGAAAGTCCTAGACATAAGGGAGCCTCAGTCCATTTTTCCAATCCTGTGGCAATAAAGATCTAATTGTAGGAGACCTATTTTCAGGCCATTTTTCTTTGTCGTTGGGTCATAGCTATAGGACGACCAGTCATTTAAAATTTTCCCCAAGGGTTCCCAGGTAGCGGTGGAACCTTAGAGGAAGCGCTTCCCATTTTAGCTGGAGTTAGTACCAGATGTCTGCGCGCTGAAACCAAAGTAACCAAACCAAACCAAAACCTCGCCAGCAGGAAGTCACAAAGTAAAACAAACAGCAAAGAAACGCCCAGAAATCAAAAGCCAAATGGCAGAAATGCCCCAAACGTGACTTCCAAGTCCTGCTAAACCTGTGACGTTTGTCCAAAGCGGCACCTTGCAAATGGAATTTCCTTTCACAGGGAGAGTTCCCCAGATTGTAACCGAAGTAACCAAAATGGACAAAGTCAAAAGATCTCGGGGTGCACCCCCAGGGACTTACCAAAATGCTGGCGGGTGAGTCGCGTTGTACCAAATGCCCTCTTTCTGATCCTCCAAGAATTAATGCCTTCTCGGAGTAGAAGTCCGGGCCGATGTGGGGAAGGGAAAAAGAAGGTGTCCTCCAAGCAGAGAAAGCCTCAGCAGCTGCTAGGGCAACCTCTCCACCGTTCCCCACCGCAGACTCGGAATTCCGCAGCCGAGTAGGCAGGTCGGGTGTGATCGAGGCAAGGTCCTGCCGCAGGGAGTCCCTGGCTATCTGGCTTCAGAGAAATCCCTCAACCCTGTGCTCTCCCAAAGGAGGCTGGTGTGGAGAGGAATCTCCAAGCATCTATTCAAGCCGAGGGGCCCTGTGGGGCCACCTGCCCGTGATCAGATCCCAGACAAGCCCCCCAAATTTTGTTGCCAAAAATCTTGGCTCCTGGTGCACGATGTTGAATAGAAATATGGAGACAGAGATTTGGAGGCCAAGAAATAGAGAGGCTTTTTATTTTCTTTGCCAGGCAAAGGGAAGACACAGCAGGCTAGCACTTCAAGAACTGTGCCCCCCTCTCCTGGGGAATTACAGGGATTCTTATGGGGGAGTTCGCAGTCCGAAGTGAGTGATAAGGATCAAAATGGTGAAGGTCTAGCCTTCTTCTTCTTTTTGCATTGTTTCAAAACAGTCACCACTGGCGTCAGGCAACCCAGTAATTGGGTCTGGCAGCCTGGTAATTGGGTCCGTTAGTTTCTGGATTATCTGCCTGTGACCTCCTTTCTGAAATGTAAACAGCTACAAGGAGTGATTTGCTACAAGAGATTACAGGGAGAGT
The DNA here is from genome assembly GCF_965194825.1 of Balaenoptera physalus. Taxonomy (NCBI): domain Eukaryota; kingdom Metazoa; phylum Chordata; class Mammalia; order Artiodactyla; family Balaenopteridae; genus Balaenoptera; species Balaenoptera physalus. Next base: position 72,782,750 of record NC_138892.1, read on the forward strand.
AAATGACAGGTTCAGGATGTAAATTACACAGAATTAGGGGTGACAGGTTAGCTTTGTGAAGAACTAATCTAGTTAGAGACACTACAGATTAGTAACAGTTAAAATAAAACTAGGATTGATTAACCCTTTCAGGCCAGTTTATGTTTCTTCTCTAGCCTGTTTACTGTCCCCTTTACTTCCTTTGTTTTCAGGAGAGGAAAAACTTCATTTCTATTTTTGTTGTAACACTGACAGTCTTAAAGCCAGTTCCCATTTCCTTGAGAAGCACACCATATCATTTATTGGGTATCTTCTTACTGTCCTGCATAACAAGTGTTCCAGGTTCATCTTTATCTACTCTGCCTTAGCCCTGGAATTAGCCATTAGTCGGAAGAGCTCTGGTCCCTTTTAAGTTTGAATGGTAGTAGAGACTAAAATCTGGGAGCTGAATATGATCCTTGCAGTCATTGCTATTGAGGTGTCTTTGTCCTTTCAGTAGAGAGGGCTAAAAATATGTGCATGCATATTCACATACATACACACTCACATACATCATATGTATGTTCATGTAGATAATCATACACGTAAAGACATATTCATATACACACATACACAGGTAGATAAACACATATACACATTCATACATATGTATATATGTATTTATACACACACACGTATATATACATTATACACGTATTTTGGAAATCATGAATTTACACTATTATATGCAATTCCAATCCATTCCCATGGGGTTCTTTCTTGCCTTGCCCCATATCATATTTATATGTCCATTCTTCTAGGTGGGAGGGCATTTTTGTGTTTTGGTTTCATTTTTGGTTTCTAGCTGTATTCATTAAGATCAAAGAGTGCTTCTGAATAGTTCTAATTCATGGAATTTACTGTTTTTCTATGTGTGTGTGTCCGAATAGCAGTCAATTTTTGTGACTATTCAAGTATAGTTGAGAAAAAGATATATTATCTTTTACTGAGGTATAGTATTTGATATATATCCAAAAAATCTATAGTACTACATTGTGTAGGACTCATATGTCTTTATTTATTTTTTGGCCACTTGATCTATCTTGTACAGAGGAGAATATGTTAAAGTCTCCTATAATTAGTATGTTTCTATTTACTTCTCATTGCATCTCTTGTAGTTTCTGTTATATATAGGTAATTGCTGTGTTACTTGTTGCAAAATATTCATAACTCACATCTTCATTGTAGAATATCCATGGCTTTAATACTAAAATGGGTCCTTTTAGTCATTTGGCTAATGTTGGGTCATTTGGCTAATGTTTTTGTCTTGAATTCTCCATTTTATGATTTCAAGATCTCCACTCCTGGAGGACCTTCAAGATGGCAGAGGAGTAAGACGTGGAGATCACCTTCCTCCTCACAAATACATCAAAAATACACCTACGTGTGGAACAACTCCTATAGAACACCTACTGAACACTGGCAGAAGACCTCAGACTTCCCAAAAGCTGTGTGGCTGACAGAGTCTTGGTGCTCCGGCCGGGTGTCAGGCCTGAACCTCTGAGGTGGGAGAGCCAAGTTCAGGACATTGGTCCACCAGAGACCTCCCGGCCCCACATATCAATCAGTGAGAGCTCTCCTAGAGATCTCTGTCTCAATGCTAAGAGCCAGCTCCACTCAATGACCAGCAAGCTACAGTGCTAGACACCCCATGCCAAATAACTACCAAGACAGGACACAACCCCACCCATTAGCAGAGAGGCTAAAATCATAATAAGTTCACAGACACCCCAAAACACACCACCGGAAGTGGTCCTGCCCACAAGAAAGACAAATCCAACCTCATCCACCAGAACACAGGCACCAGTCCCCTCCACCAGGAAGCCTACACAACCCACTGAACCAACCTTACCCACTGGGGGCAAACACCAAAAACAACGGGAACTATGAACCAGCAGCCTGTGAAAAGGAGACCCCAAACACACTAAGTTAAGCAAAATGAGAAGACAGAGAAATACACAGCAGATGAAGGAACAAGGTAAAAACCCACCAGACCAAATAAATGAAGAGGAAATAGGCAGTCTACCTGAAAAAGACTTCAGAGCAATGGTAGTAAAGATGATCCAAAATCTTGGAAATAGAATGGGAAAAAAACAAGAAATGTTTAACAATGAACTAGAAGAACTAAAGAGCAAACAAACAATGATGAACAGAACAATAAATGAAATTAAAAATTCTCTGGAAGGAATCAATAGCAGAATAACTGAGGCAGAAGAAAGGGTAAGTGATCTGGAAGATAAAATAGTGGAAATAACTACTGCAGAGCAGAATAAAGAAAAAAGAATGAAAAGTATTGAGGAGAGTCTCAGAGACTTCTGGGACATCATTAAACACACCAACATTCAAATTATAGGGGTCCCAGAAGAAGAAGAGAAAAAGAAAGGGTCTGAAAAAATATTTCAAGAGATTACAGTTGAAAACTTCCCTAATAAGGGAAAGGAAATAGTCAATCAAGTCCAGGAAAGGCAGAGAGTCCCATACAGGATAAATGCAAGGAGAAACATGCCAAGACACATATTAATCAAACTATCAAAAATTAAATGCAAAGAAAAAGTATTAAAAGCAGCAAGGGAAAATCAACAAATAACATACAAGGGAATCCCCATAACGTTAACAGCTGATCTTACGGCAGAAACCCTGCAAGCCATAAGGGAGTGGCAAGACATATTTAAAGTGATGAAAGGGAAAAACATACAACCAAGATTACTCTATACAGGAAGGATCTCATTCAGATTCAATGGAGAAATTAAAACCTTTACAGACAAGCAAAAGCTAAGAGAATTCAGCACCACCAAACCAGCTTTACAACAAATGCTAAAGGAACTTCTCTAGGCAGGAAACACAAGAGAAGGAAAAGACCTACAATAACAAACCCTAAACAATTAAGAAAATGGTAATAAGAACATGCATATCGATAATTACCTTAAATGTAAATGGATTAAATGCTCCAAGCAAAAGACACAGACTGGCTGAATGGATACAAAAACAAGACCTGTATATATGCTGTCTACAAGAGACCCACTTCAGACCTAGGAACACATACAGACTGAAAGTGAGGGGATGGAAAAAGATATTCCATGCAAACGGAAATCAAAAGAAAGCTGGAGTAGCAATTCTCATACCAGACAAAATGGACTTTAAAGTAAAGACGATTACAAGAGACAAAGAAGGACACTATATAATGATCAAAGCATCAATCCAAGAAGAAGATATAACAATTGTAAATAATTATGCACTCAACATAGGAGCACCTCAATACATAAGGCAAATGCTAGCAGCCATAAAAGGGTTAATCGACAGTAACACAGTAATACTAGGGGACTTTGATACTTCACTTTCACCAATGGACAGATCATCCAAAATGAAAATAAATAAGGAAACACAAGCTTTAAATGATACATTGAAGAAGATGGACTTAGTTGATATTTATAGGGCATTCCATCCAAAAACAATACAATACAGTTTCTTCTTAAGTGCTCATGGAACATTCTCCAGGATAGATCATATCTTGGGTCACAAATCAAGCCTTGGTAAATTTAAGAAAATTGAAACATATCAAATATTTTTTCCGACCACAACGCTTTGAGACTAGATATCAATTCCAGGAAAAAATCTGTAAAAAATACAACCACATGGAGGCTAAAGAATACACAACTTAATAACGAAGTGATCACTGAATAGATCAAAGAGGAAATCAAAAAACACCAAGAAACAAATGACAATGAAAACACGATGACCCAAAACCTATGGGATGCAGCAAAAGCAGTTCTAAGAAGGAAGTTTATAGCAATAAAATCCTAACTTAAGAAACAAGAAACATCTCAAATAAACCATCTAAACTTACACCTAAAGCAATTAGAGAAAGAAGAACAAAAAAACCCCAAAGTTAGCAGAAGGAAAGAAATCATAAAGATCAGATCAGAAATAAATGAAAAAGAAATGAAGGAAATGATAGAAAAGATCAATAAAACTAAAAGCTGGTTCTTTGAGAAGATCAACAAAATTGATAAACCATTAGCCAGACTCATCTCAAAAAAAAAGGAAGAACACTCAAATCAATAGAATTAGAAATGAGAAAGGAGAAGTAACAACTGACACTGCAGAAATACAAAGGATCATGATAGATGACTATAAGCAACTATATGCCAATAAAATGGACAACCTGGAGGAAATGGCCAAATTCTTAGAAAAGCACAACGTTCCGCAACTGAACAAGGAAGAAACAGAAAATATAAACAGATCAGTCACAAGCACTGAAATTGAAACTGTGATTAACTTCTTCCAACAAACAAAAGCCCAGGACCAGATGGCTTCACCGGCAAACTCTATCGAACATTTAGGGAAGACCTAACACCTATCCTTTGCAAACTCTTCCAAAATATAGCAGAGAGAGGAACATCCCCAAACTCATTCTACAAGGCCACCATCACCCTGATACTAAAACAAGACAAAGATGTCACATATAAAGAAAATTACAGACCAATACCACTGATGAACATAGATGCAAAAATCCTCAACAAAATACTAGGAAACAGAATCCAACAGCACATTAAATGGATCATATACCATGATCAAGTGGGGTTTATCCCAGAAATGCAAGGCTTCTTCAATATATGCAAATCAATCAATGTGATACACCATATTAACAAATTGAAGGATAAAAGCCATATGATAATCTCAATAGGTGCAAAAAAAGCTTTTGACAAAATTCAACACCCATTTATGATAAAAACCCTCCAGAAAGCAGGCAGAGAGGGAACTTACCTCAGCATAATAAAGACCATATATGACAAACCCACAGCCAACATAGCTCTCAATGAAAAAAGACTGAAACCATTTCCACTAAGATGAGGAACAAGAAAAGGTTGCCCACTCTCACCACTATCATTAAACATAGTTTTGGAATTTTTAGCCAGAACAATCAGAGAAGAAAAACAAATAAAAGGAATCCAAATTGGAAAAGAAGAAATAAAAATGTCACTGTTTGCATATCACATGACACTATACATAGAGAATCCTAATGATGCTACCGAAAACTACTCAAGCTAATCAATGAATTTAGTAAAGTAGCAGGATACAAAATTAATGCACAGAACTCTCTTGCATTCCTATACACTAATGATGAAAAATCTGAAAGAGAATTAAGGAAACACTCATTTACCATTGCAACAAAAAGAATAAAATACCTAGGAATAAACCTACCTAAGGGGACAAAAGACCTGTATGTAGAAAACTATGACACTGATGAAAGAGATTAAAGATGATACAAACAGATGGAGTGATATATTATGTTCCTGGATTGGAAGAATCAACATTGTGAAAATTACTATACTACCCAAAGCAATCTAAAAATTCAATGCAATCCCTATCAAATTACCAATGGCATTTTTCACAGAACTAGAACAAAAAATTGCACAATTTGTACGGCAACAGAAAAGACCTCAAATAGCCAAAGCAATTTTGAGAAAGAAAAACGGAACTGGAGGAATCAGGCTCCCAGACTTCAGACTATACTACAAAGCTACAGTAATCAAGACAATATGGTACTGGTACAAAAACAAATATAGATCAATGGAACAGGATAGAAAGCCCAGCGATAAACCCATGCACATATGGTCACCTTATCTTTGATAAAGGAGGCAGGAATATACAATGGAGAAAAGGCAGCCTCTTCAATAAGTGGTGCTGGGAAAACTGGACAGCTAACGTAAAAGAATGAAATTAGAACACTCCCTGACACCATACACAAAAATAAAGTCAAAATGGATTAAAGACCTAAATGTAAGGCCAGACACTATAAAACTCTTAGAGTAAAACATAGGCAGAACACTCTATGACATAAATCACAGCAACATCCTTTTTGACCCAGCTCCTAGAGAAATGGAAATAAAAACAAAAGTAAACAAATGGGGCCTAATGAAACTTAAAAGCTTTTGCACAGCAAAGGAAACCATAAACAAAATGAGAAGACAACCCTCAGAATGGGAGAAAATATTTGCAAATGAAGCAACTGACAAAGGATTAATCTCCAAAACATAAAAGCAGCTCATGCAGCTCAATATCTAAAAAACAAATAACCCAATCCAAAAATGGGCAGAAGACCTAAATAGACATTTCTCCAAAGAAGATATACAGATTGCCAACAAACACATGAAAGGATGCTCAACATCACTAATCATTAGAGAAATGAAAATCAAAACTACAATGAGGTATCACCTCATACCAGTCAGAATGGCCATCATCAAAAAACCTACAAACAATAAATGCTGGAGAGGGTGTGGAGAAAATGAACCTTCTTGCACTGTTGGTGGGAATGTAAATTGATACAGCCACTATGGAGAACAGTATGGAGGTTCCTTAAAAAACTAAAAATAGAACTACCATATGACCCAGCAATCCCACTACTGGGCATATACCCTGAGAAAACCATAATTCAAAAAGAGTCATACACCACAATGTTCATTGCAGCTCTATTTATAATAGCCAGGACATGGAATCAGCATAAGTGTCCATCAACAGTTGAATAGATAAAGAAGATGTGGCACATATATACAATGGAATATTACTCTGCCATAAAAAGAAATGAAACTGAGTTATTTGTAGTGAGGTGGGTGGACCTAGAGTCTGTCATACAAAGTGAAGTAAGTCAGAAAGAGAAAAACAAATGCCATATGCTAACACATATATATGGAATCTAAGAAAAAAAAAATGGTTCTGAAGAACCTAGGGGCAGGAGAGGAATAAAGACGCAGCTGTAGAGAAAGGACATGAGGACATGGGGAAGGGGATGGGTAAGTTGGGACCATGTGAGACAGTTACATATATAAACTACCAAATGGAGAATAGATAGCTAGTGGGAAGCAGCTGCATAGCACAGGGCGATCAGCTCGGTGCTTTGTGACCACCTAGAAGGGTGGGATAGGGAGGGTGGGAGAGAGATGCAAGAGGGAGTGTATATGGAGATATATGTATATGTATAACTGATTCACTTTGTTATACAGCAGAAACTAACACACCATTGTAAAGCAGTTATACTCCAATAAAGATGTTTAAAAAATTAACATAAATCATTAACTGTATAAGGCTCAAATTGCTTATGGGAATCTATTTATTGGAATTGTCACTCTTAGAAAAGAAGTATAAGTTGAAAGAACAGATGATTTTTCTTGTAGGCTGGTTAATGGCCCCCAAAGATGTTAGATCCTTATCCCAGTAATCCAAATTTATACTTGTAAATGCTAATTAATACAGCAAAGACTTTGCAGATGTGATTAAGGATACTGAGATGGGAAGACTATCCTGGATAATCAGAGTGGCCCTACATGCAATCCCTTACGAGAGGGAGGTAGAAGGGCATTTGACTACATATAGAAGAGGAAAAAATTTTTTTTTTAATTAATTAATTAATTTATTTATTTTTGGCTGTGTTGGGTCTTCGTTTCTGTACGAGGGCTTTCTCTAGTTGTGGCAAGTGGGGGCCACTCTTCATCGCGGTGTGCGGGCCTCTCACTGTCGCGGCCTCTCCCGTTGCAGAGCACAGACTCCAGACACGCAGGCTCAGTAGTTGTGGCTCATGGACTTAGTTGCTCCGCGGCATGTGGGATCTTCCCAGACCAGGGCTCGAACCCGTGTCCCCTGCATTGACAGGCAGATTCTCAACCACTGCACCACCAGGGAAGCCCCTAGAAGAGGAAAATTTGATGTGACTGTGGAGGCAGAGATTGGAATGATGTGGCTATAGGCCAAGAAATGCCACCAGCTACCCAAAACTGGGTAAGGAATGTACAGCAAGGAACGTACCCTCCACTAGGGCCTCCAGAGGGAGTATGGCCCTGACAACACCTTGATTTTAGTTCAGTGATATTGATTTAGGACCACGGGCCTCGATAATTGTGAGAGAATAAATTTATATTATTTTAAGCCCCCAAACTTGTGGTAATTTGTTATAGCAGCCACAAGAATCTAATACAGTTATCAAAGGAGATGGTAATTATTTTCTAAAGAAATATCAATTTTGCCACCTAAGACATTATACATTGGAAGTTATCTAATGAGCTATTACTATATGTCATCTACAATTGTATAATTCTTGGATGCCACTGGTTGTGGGAAAAAATAACAGAAATTCACTGTGAAAGTTTAAATAAGTCTATGTTTACCTTTGCACACCTTTTGGATCAGCTTCCCAGAGATAATAACTAAAAATCTAACCAAATCCTACCAAATCTGGTAGACTCTTTAAATAAATAAAGAGAAAATATATTTAATTGTTTTATAATAGTCTGCATTCAAGTGTGTCATGAGGTGCCCTTCAGCTCATGAGAAGCAAATGTTGTCTATTACTCACCTCTCCACCCTCCCTTGATTTTATGGGTCTGCTTCTTTAAAGCCAGAACAGTCCAACCTCCAATCTTTTAAAATTTCTTTTCCAAATAGCAATTGCCAGATTTTCTGTGGTTTAGTTTTTAAAGTGGCTGCATATTTAAATAAAATATTGACATCATATAAGCCCCATAGGAACTTTCTAGAACACTAGGTTCTTTAGAAGTATTATGAAATGACTCAGGTAAATGAAAGAATGAATGTTAAGATCTCCTTTTCGACAGCAGATTCTAAAGAATGCGCAGAAAACAGAAGCTGCTTAGGCACCCAATCTTAAGGCGAGCCTGTTTCAGTAGGCAGAGGCAGATGGGACAAGCTGGAGATCAAAGAGCTTCCTGAGACTATTCCAGGCCACTGAAATCTGAGGCAACGCTTTGCTTTTGGTGTTGCCTACCCACGTGGCATTTTATGCTTCTCTAGAATGGCCACCCAAACTAAGCTTTTCTGAGTGCCAGACAACAGATTATGTCATGGAAAAAAAACCGGAGATCTAACCATCTTGGTTTTGTTTGCCTTGGAGAGACTCCAATAGGAAAAACATTGTTACATTAATTAGAAATTTTAAAAAAAGGAGTTAGGGGGGAGAAAAGAAAGAAAAAAAAATCAAAATAAAAAGCCAAAACAGATTCTTAGCAAGGAAATATTTTAGGAAGTTGGAAAGGTCACATTCTTTATTTGATCATTAATGAATGAAGATTTTGTATAGTTCTTCAGTGGCCTTGAGGCACCATTCCTCTGGTGAAAGAGAAATGATTATGCTAAATAAACAGGAAAATAAATTCATTGTAGAGTCCTGGGGATAGGTTCTTTTCCTTGGGGTGGCAATAAAAAAGACCAAAATGATTTTTTTTCAAAGATTAAGACAATAAAAACAGCATTATTATATAGTGTATTTCTGCAATTGAAGCACAGAAGTAGCTTGTTTGTCAGTTAGGATTTAGCACACAGGCTCTTAGGAGCAAGCACATTTTTAGGGTGTGATGGAAATACTCTTTATATGATACGTGTGAGATCCAATGGAATAATTATAGGGAGAAATAATTTATTTCTCTTTTTGTTTAATATTAATTTTTGAGAGGTTTACTATGCAGATTAAAGGAAATTTCTTTAGCTGTAGGTTTAATGATACAGAGGAGTTGAGCCCGTGATTATTTTTGCCAACTTCCTCCTGCTACAGGGAACAACACTTAAACCCATAGGAATCGTGAAGCTAGCTCAATATCACTAGATCTGGGACTCAGATTTGTGCTTTAAGACTCTGGTAAATTATTTGTGTCAAAGAACTGTTGTATTTCCTAAGATTTTTCAAATGGTAAAATCCTTCCCAAACTGGACTGCTTGGACTATTCTATTTCATACCAAATTAACAATTTCTAAAGTATATAATCTGTCAGTTCTTAAGAGAGTTATTTAAAAAATAAACATTTCTGTTCAAATCAAAGAAAATCATGAACATGCAGGTTCAATGGCATTTCATATGCCAAAAATGCCAATCATTAAATCTTTTCTGAAAGCTTGTTTGCCTCAGTTAGCAACATAAAAAAATCTCTCTGAGGATTGAAACTGTTTATTTTAGAAGTCTACCTCTTTGCTTTTTTGAGTACTTTAATTCTATATCAGCATGGCTGAACTGAATAGAATAATATACTGCATCTATAATATTTACTAATGTCACAAATTTTTTTAAGTATCCATATTATGCTTTACATTCTTCCTCAGATCCTTTTTAATCATCTTCTTCTCTCTCCTGTATTATGGTCACTTTGGTCTCTGTTACCTAGTGCCTTCTAGTATCTTCCAAAAGTTTCATATCATCATTATAAATGCTTTACTTACAAATGCTTTAATTCCTAACCCCTTAACTCCAGCCAAAGAGGATTGTCTTTCCTTTTCTTGAAGGTCTTTCCCTTCTCTACTTTAATTGTTTAAGTCAGAGTGTGAAAAGATCTGGTGTGCTATTCTTTACAAATATTGAATAATATTTGCATTTTAGCTCTTGCCTATCAAGACTTAATCCAGTGTTCCTCAAGCTGGGTCTAGTCAGAGAAATTGCTTTCCACAAATTCTGAGAGTTCTCAAGGAGAATGTAAAAGTTTTGATCATCTTTGGATGATAGCTTTAAAAATAATGTAAGCATGTTCTGCATCCTCTGAATGACTGCTGGATAGCTTAATATTTCCTATAATTTTAGCCCTGGAATTTGTATTTACAAGTCCATTGGTGCCAAGTGGTACTATTTTATTGTCTCTGGATAATAAGAAATAAAGAGATATGCACTTAATGGTGTATGACGAGCTTGCACTAAGTGATGCCCAAATGTCAGCACTGCTTGCCAGAAATCTTTATTGTAATTAGCATTGAGAAATGGCCGAAGAAGTCAGTCATCTGGTACAGGGCTGCAAGCAGCAAATTAACTTTGGCAAAACAACATCAATGATCATATTAAATCAATTATTAATTTCAATATTGCTTGCCTTGTATCTTTGTTTATTTATTTATTTATTTATTTATTTATTTATTTATTTATTTATTTATTTATTTGTGGCTGTGTTGGGTCTTCATTGCGGCGCGCAGGCTTTCTCTAGTTGCGGCAAGCTGTTGCTACTCTCCGTTGCGGTGCGTGGGCTTCTCACCATAGTGGCTTCTTTTGTTGCGGAGCACCGGCTCTAGGTGTACAGGTTTCAGTAGTTGTAGCATGCAGGCTCAGTAGTTGTGGCACACAGGCTTAGTTGCTTCACAGCATGTGGGATCTTCCCAGACCAGGGATCAAACCCATGTCCCCTGCATTGGCAGGCGGATTCTTAACCACTGTGCCACCAGGGAAGTTCATTGTATAATTTTTAAATGTACTTTGGTGTGAGTTATAAGTACAATAAATTTATAACTAATTTTGTGCTGTATATATTTAGGTACCACTTTAATAATAATAATTTTAGTTTACATAGCTAGCTGTGGTTGTTTGATTTTAGCTGTGCTTTTCTCAAGTTTAAGGGCCACAAAGCCAAAAGAATAAATAATACAGAAGTCTAAGATTCATTAGACAGATGTCCTTCTGGCAGTTTTCAAATCACACAGTACTAGAAGCTGCCTTCCAATATTTAGCTTTGGAAATGGCCAACATGTAAGCTGTCGATGAATGTTTCTAAGGACGGCAGATTAAATGAGAGAGGGAATGTTAACTTACTCTCTTTTAAAGTATCTATATGACCATGCTCTCAAGAGAGATCTGAAAGCTCATCATGGACAAACCACAAAAAAATTAGAGAAACTTTGGGACAATCTGATTTATCTTTGCTCACGTAGGCAAGTCTTTTCAGTCTCATGAAGGTATTTCAGACTTTTACTTTACTTCAACAGATTATCATGCATTAAGTTGTCTTCCTCCAGATATTGTATTATTTTTTTCTAGTCATGGCCATGAACAGTATGAGCATAATATAAATGCTATAATTATAAAGATTCAGTGCAAATATTTAAAAGTATTCAAAATCATTTCTGAAGTCATTTGAAAGCATTGGTTATTTTTTAGGAAAAATAGCTAAACCTGAAACAAGTAAATAATTCTCAACATTTTTCATTTCTTCTACTTACCATATCCAATCAAATGATGAGTTCTCTTAATTTGGCTTATTAGACATCTCTAAAGTCTGTCTACTTTCTTTATTTTCCTCCACGACAAAAGGATTTCAGGCCACCATCCTTTCTACCTGGATTATTGCTACTACTGGTCTCTAACTGTTTCCCTCACTCCAGTACTGCTCATTTCCAAGCCACTGTCTACACTGTAGTCTGAACTAGGCTTAAAAGGCAAACCTTATTATTTCACCCTCCAATGTGGTAAATTAAAGCACAGTTTCATTACCAGGACTCACAGGGCCCTCATGATCCACGAAGATATCACTCCAGCCTGGGTCCTCATACATTTCAACTTCTAAATCTCACCAAGCCACTCTCAACTTGGTCCCTTCACAGTGACTTTCCCTTGCCAGGCACATTCTTCTCATCTCAGTGTAACACTCTCTCCCAGCCTCCCCCCGCTGCTAACCCACACACACCAGGTAGTACCTTAAACACTATCCTCTCTGAGAAGTTTTTCTTGATTCCTGGTCTGCATTGCCAAGCCCGCTCTACTCTGATAGCTTCTTGACTTCTCCCTATCATAGGACTTATCATACTTGATTATAATTTCTTCTTCAGTCATCTTTCTTGTTGATTAAGAATAACGTGTTATAACTCCTTTGTGGGAGATATATGTGATAGTCACATTTCCTAACAATGTTAATTTAAGACATAATTAGAAATGCAGACTTATGCACAATTAGGTTTATTGAATTTTTAACCAAATCTATTTTTTGAAACATACTATGCATATTGAAAAATGCATGAGTCCTAAGTGTAGAGATTAATTAATTTTCACACAGTACAATTACCACCAAATCAGGAAAAGCCATCACCCCAGAAGTCTCTTCATATTCCCTGCCAGTCACTACCTTTACCCATCTTCTCAAAGCTAACCAAATATCCTGACTTCTAATGAAACAGATCAGTTCTAAACACTTTAATCTTGAACTTTTAAAACAGTACAGCATGTATTCTTTTGTGTCTAGCTTGAAAAACATGTGCATGTAAAATTCACTCTTATTGTGTGTAGCAGTAGAATATTCATATTATTTACTGTATGATATTCCATTATATTAAAAATACCATAGTGAATTTATCTAAGCCACTATTGACGGGCATTTGGGTTGATTCCAAGTTTGAGTTATATGAACAATGCTAACATTGGTACTTGCTAACTTGGTACACCTATGCACACATTTTTCTATCACATATACCCATGAGTGAAATTGCTTAGTCACAGGATATGCATATCTTCATCTTCAAGGTTTCTATAGACTGTTAAGATTTTTTTATAGGCAATTCATAGGAGAAGAATATACGTATAATAATCATGCGAAGAGATGCTCAGGATATTTAGTCATCAGAGAAATATAAATTAAAGCACTTCACACCTGGTTAGACAAGCTAAACTTTGTATCTATATAACTTTAAATTCAGGTGAGAAAATGGAAGCCATCAGGTGCTGGAAGAAGAAAAATTGGAGCCACCATTTTAAACTGGTGTCACTTTCTTTTGTTTATTGCTATACCTTCAACCACAGGTATAAGACAATATAAGTTATACATATATACTATAACTTAATAAACTTCCACACTGAATATATACCCTAGGAAAGTTCTCCCAGAGGCACATAAAGAAGCATGTAAAAAGATGTTTGTTTTCAAATTGTTTTTAGTGAGGAGATTTTAAGAGAATGGCAATGAAGGAATGAAATGTAATAAAGGCAGCTAGAGGAATAAACTAAACCGACATAGAACATGGACAGATTAGAACAAATAATATTAATTGAAAGAACTGAGAAGCAGAATAAAATATGCAGTGAAGTATAATTTATGTAAATAAAACCAAATATAACAATACTACTTATTGTTCATACAACATGTGTAAACAAAACAAAAAAGATGAACTGAAGTGACAGTGAAGGCATGGCAGGATATGGAACTGGAGTTAAATGGAAAAAACATAATACAATATATAAATAAATACATAAATAAATAAATGATAAGTATGAGAGACATTGTGCTCAGACAGTACTTAGTGTGTGCCACAAATTGCAGAATATTATTGATCATATCAACCTGATCCTGTGCTCCTGAGGTGTGGACATTTAGAAATAAAGTGTTACAGAAATAATACTCAGAGAAGGAGGTACTGGCTATTCCCTGAAAGTACAAGTGTAGGTGAATTTCTTCCTCTTTGGTGATGACCTGTTCCCCACCCAGATGTTTTCACAAACTCAGACTTGTAAACACAACATTGTCAAAAGCTTATTATTCTCTTGTAATATTAGAATATTCAAATATTGCAATATTAGAATATATGTAATTATCATTATTATTATTATCAATCAAGCAATATGAAAATTATTTATAGAAACATGTACTGAAAACACTGAAAACTTAAAAATTTGTTTTTCATTCAATAATCCATTCAATATATATATATGTACTGAGTTCTTATTACATACAAGGTCTTATGCTGCTCTATGAAGATGAAAAGAAACACACTTCAGCCTGGTGGAACACTTTGAGCTGTAATCTTTATGGCAGATGTAAATGTAGAGAGGCTATTTCCCTTGGCAGCCATGCTCATCTCAGCTCACCACTGCGATTCCAGCCACCTAAGCTGGCGTCTTGCTTCCTCAGTGAACTAAACAAATAAAATTCAGCGTCCTAACCTAAACATAACTCTCATCTTCTTTAACTCAAATTTGGTCCAGAAGCTGTAAGTATTCATAAGGGTTGTTAAATACCATATTTTATCATTTCTAGTACATCCAGTGATTTTTACATGTTAATATCTCTGAAAATGGAATGCATCTTACAATTTATGGCATCTCTTAATTGCCGTCAGCCAGAAGACAATAATGACTTAGTTGTCACTGCCTGCGTGTATGTGACTTTGGTCATAGCTGTTTATATTGGCATTACTTCAGTTGAATTAGGAGTATTTTGGGGATAACACATGTTGAGTTTAATTGCTTTTTAAATGTCTTATGATTCATCATTAAAACCAAAAATTTTTTTATGTACAGAAATTTACGGAAATAGAGCATCTGGACATATAGGGATAACATTTTTTATTCCTGTTGGCCAGATCAGACAATTTCATTTGCTTAAAATTCTTGTCAGCAAGAGTCTTTATTTTATTCTATGTATAACATACTACCCCCAAAACTTAGTGGCCTGAAACATCAAATATTTGTTATCTCATGCAGTTCATGAGGGTCATGAACCTGGGAGCATTTTGGTTGGGTAGCTCTTGCTCAGTGTCTTTCGAAGACTGCAATTAAGCTTTTAGCCAAGGCTGCAGTCATGTGAAAGCTTGACTGGGACTGGGGTGTGCTTGCAAGATGGCTCACTCACATGGCTGTTGGTAGGGGTCTCAGTTTCTCACTATGTGGTCATCTTCATAGGGCTGCCTGAACGCTTCCTCAACATGGCAGTTAGCATTTCCCAGAACAATTGATCTGAGAAAGAGAGAGAGAGAGACAGACAGACAGACAGACCAAAATGGAAACCATGGAAACCACATGGGCTTTTTATGACCTAGTTTCCAAAGTCCTGCACTGTCACTTCTGCTTTATTCTATTCACTAGAAATGAGTCCTTAAATCCAGCACAACCTCAAGAGGAGGAGAATTAGTTTCTACCTCCTGAAGGGAGAACTATCAAAGAATTTATGGACATATTTTTTAAATGGACCTAATAACTGTCTATTAATGCCTGATAAGATTGAGAAAATACTGGCAGAATGAGCATCAGAAATTTGGAATAAATACTGGAGCATTCTTTTAAGAAATGATGCATATACCAATACCACCAAAGAATAGTATTTTGTGGCAAAACACAAATATCAATTACTCAGAGTTTAAGATTGATTTAGAAGAGTCATATTCTGAATGTGGAAATATTTAGGACTATATTACACAATTTATTTTGTACATAGTTTCCTTCTTGTCTATGCATAAGAATCACAAGTCATAAAAATTTTTGTGTAAATAACTATTTCCATAAATATAAAATAAAATTCTACATGATAAACAAACGTTGTGTTATAATTTAATTAGGAGTATTTTTTCTTTCTTAATGGTAAAATTAATGGCCTTTTAGATCCAATGGGATTCGGTAAATGTCTGTGGTAGACTGCATCGTTTGGCTCCAATTCGTCAGTATTCCCTATATCCACACCCTTTGCTTGTAACTATAAGGTACCCACCCACATACGTGAATGACCTGCCCTGCTCCTAGGCTCTGGGTTTTATAATATGACTTGATTTGGTTAATAGGATATTAGCAGTCATGAGGCAAGAGAAGGCTTGAAAATGTACATGCACGTTTCCATTTGCTTCCTTGCACCTCTGCCATTGTCATGACAACATGTCAGAATTAGCCTGCTGGAAGATGAGAGAAAAGTGGAGCAGATCCAAGTTGCCCTAAAGGCCCCAACTAAAGGCAGTCTCTAACATTTGACAGTCAGCCTGCTCTCCAGTGAGTGAGAAAGCCCAGTTCACATTAGCAAAGCCACATTTCTGATCTGCTGACCCTGATGTGTGAGCAATTAATGTTTATTGTTACATGTCACTGAGGTTTTGGGGTTGTGTTTCTGCAGCATTATTGTGGCGATAAATAACTAATATAGTTCACTTAAAATGGTGTATGTGTTTTCACCACTTTAATATGGTATGCCCCTTCCCATTGATTAATTGGCATGATGATCTATATGGATAAGATTTTCCACTGAAGTTCTAAAGTCCCTTGAAAACTTGTGCTATGTCTGGATATACACATCATTCTTTCTTAGAAATAATGAAAAAAGTGTAGAAAGGACCGCTTGACAGTGGTTTCTCCTCACACCTCATCATTGAAAATGTTATACATTTAAATGTAGTAAAAGGAAGATTTCAGAGCCAACAGACCCTTTTCCTTATTCTTTTAAATTCTGCTATTGCATTCGGTTCAACTAAATCAGCTCTACCTGACCAAGGATAGGTGACTTTGAGTTGACTGAATGCTAAGCTCTGTTCTAGATATAAACAGACAGCTATGCAATCACCTGAGTTAAGATTTTTAGAAGCCCTAAATGCTAATTTGCATATATCTGGTGAAAAGTCATGGTGGGAGAGGAAATTTAAGATTTTGGGGGAATATATTAATACTATATGCTAAGCATTTTAACTCTATCATCTTTTTAACTCATAGAATTTTAGGAAGAATAAGTGGAGTGGAGAATGTTTTTGTCTGTCCAATACCCTCCTTCTGTTAATAGCACCTGATATTTCTTTTAGGGGAATCATCCCTTTCCACTCCATGTGGCCCTGGTGGAATTTCCATTACAGTGCTCTTGTCACCTTCCAATTATTCAGAAGGACAGGCAGGAGGCCAGTGATGGCCCCTGATGGCCAACCTCCTGGGGATAATATGAGTCTTTAATGAGATTTGGTATCTGTATTAGGTCAGAAAAAGAGTCCCTATTTCTTTGGGGCCACTAGTCAGCAGAATGTAGGCTTGGAACGGTCAGCACCTGTGATTCCTGTCACAAGGAGATAGCCTGCCTAAAAATGAAATGTGTGCACAGAGACAACTAGAATCAGTGGATGGAGAGACAGGCTGCTGAGAACATTATTTAAGCCTTTAAATACTGCCTTTATATCTCGCAGATGCCATTATTTGAGCCAATAAATTCCTTGTTTTTCTTAAGCTTATTTGAGTTGAGTATCTGTCATTTGCAACTGAAACGATTCTGAATGATTGAAAAGTGTTATCCTCACTTTATGGGAAAGGAAACTATCTTCCAAATGTCACATTACTTGCCCAAGGTCTTACAAGGTATCTCACAAGGTAATAACAGAGTTAGAACATGATCACAGGTTTGTCCAATGCCCATGATCTTCACATAACTGCATTTTAAAAGTTTTTAAAATGTACATGTAGTAAAACTCACCCTTTTGTTGTACAGTTGTATGACTTTTGACCAATAGATTTGTGTCACTGCCACCAGTTTTGGCACCCCCAAGACTTCCCTCATGCTGTCCCTTTGTAGTCAAACCCCCCTCCTATTCTTAATGCTTGATAACCACTGACATGTTCTCTGTCCCTAGAGTTTTGCCTTTTCCAGAATGTCATATAAATGGAATCACACAGCCTTTTGAATCTGGCTTCTTTTCATTTAGCATAATGCATTTGAAATTCATCCATACTGTTGTATGTTATCAACATAAATGTTTTATGAAAGCACGCTTAGAGCAGCTTTTCAATCATATCCTCATTAGTGTGAGTGGGGCATATACAGGTTTTAAAAAGATGAAAAGAATGTATACTGGGTTGAATAATATTCTACCAAGATTTATATCCAGCTGGAATCTATGATATGAATCAAGATTTATATCCAGCTGGAATCTATTTGGAAATAAGGTCTTTGCAGATGTAATCAAGTTAAGATGATGTCAGACTGGATTAGGGTGGGCCCTAATCCGATGACTGGTGCTCTTATGAGAAGGGAGAAATTTAGACACAAAGATACAAAGGGAGAATGTCACATGACAATAGAAGCAGAGATTGGAGACATGCAGCTGCAAACCAAGAAACACCAAGAATTGCCTGCAACCACAAGAAGCTACAAGAGAGGCACGGAACAGACAGACTCTCCCTCAGAGAACCAACCTTGCTGACACCTTGATTTCTGACTTCCAGCTTCCAGAACTGTAAGAGATAGATTTCTGTTATTGGAAGCACTCAGTTTGTGGTCATTTGTGTGGCAGCCCTAGGAAACTAATACAAGAAGGTATGAAGGTATAGGGGATTGCTTTTAGGGCAGCTTCCATCAAGCAAAAGAGCCTGACTGAGGAGATAGGATAGATGAAGACCAAGTTCTTTCACTTTACAGTTTTGCCTTAGGATGAGCCTGACTGAATTCTAAAGCCGAACTGTAATAGCATCATGGGTACTGGTATATTTCCCCAAGCATCAAATCTATTACTGGTAACTGAAAAGTGAAACCTGTTTTTAAAATATGATAAACAATGTAGAAACCTAATTTTGGCCTCCCCATCAACTAATTTTAAAGTCAACTCATTCAAAACCGCCATGTTTCCCATTGTGAAGAAAAAAAAATGTTCACGTTGGGGAGGGGGCACCTTTCATCAATCTTTTTATTAAGCATCTCCAGAAGATTAGAGACTCAGGAAATTAGGTATTAAAATTTAATTAACTTTCCAAGTTACTTGAAGAAAAAAGAAAGAAAAAAGTAAAATCCACATTCCTCTAGAGAAAAAAATCTTCTGAAGTGCATTTCAGTCTGCTGCTTGGATTTTAGACACAAACAAATTAGGGGATATTTTTAATAGACAAAAAGTATATAGCCTTTTGATACTTAAGATGTAGAAGCAAAAGAGAGCAAATGAACAAATTAGCATTTTAGACAAACCAAGAGAATGGATTTTTTTCTTAAGAGATATTTAAATTATGTATCCATGATGTTAATATTGTTGATTCAGTTTAAAACATCAGTTAATCTACCTTGTAATAATGATGAAAATCTGTGATTCTCAAACCTGGCTCCTTTTCAGACACTCCTGAACAACCTAGAAAGATCCCTATGCCTCACTGCCCAGATTCTGATTTGGTAAGTCTGAACTAACAGCTAAGGAATCTATTTTATTTTTTCAAATTCTCCAGGTCATCCTGATGGACGACCAGGTTTGAGAACAGCTAACAGGGAAAATGCTCTCACAGAAAGAAGCTTTGATCTCCCAAAGCCTGGGGAATTAGAGATGGGGTCAATCCAAGGTCAAATACCAAAAGCTAAATATTAGAATGGAAGTAATATAATCCTTAAGGTCAAGAAACAGAGGCAGGGTCTAAAAGGGAAACCAGGATGCAGGGTGGAAGCAAGCTTCATGAAACAGGAAAGGAGGTCAGAATGCCAATGAGAAATCACAATCAGAACACAGGGGAGGATTGTAAGCCAGAAACACAGGAAGCTCTGGCATTCAGAATTTGGGGCTCAGTCTGGCTCAGGACTCAGAGAAAGCTTTACCTGAACCAGATTCCTGTCTGTAGAGTTATGCTTTTATGTAAATTCTTCTATTAAGAGTATCAGTTAATTCAGGGTTTATCTAGTCTCTTATTTTTTCAGCATCTAGCAGCTTGCTTTAGTGTCCAGCACGATTGAGTGAAATGCACTGACCTCTCCATAAACTGAAGTTATCTCCCAGGCGATAGTATTTCACTGTAATAATGCCTGTGTGTGTGTGTATGCGTGTAGCTCTATGTTTGTGTGTATATTTTTTGTAGAATGCTTCAAACATTGAACTGCTGTTTAACATGTAATGTTTTTTTCCCATGCTATTAAACCTTTAATGAAAACCCTCTAAAAATGAATTTTCAACTTCAGGTAAATTGAAAGGACAATTGTTGTTTCTTGGGTAACAGTAAGACATTTATTTCTTTATAATTTGTTTTCATTCATAAAAAGGACAAAGCACAGTCCTATACTACTCCATTGAAAAAATGATAAAAAATAACTAAAAAAATCAATTCAATATTTATCAGTATCAAATAAAACTACTATCACCTTTCCTTGAAATACAAAGAAACAACAGATGTATCTATATCTATATAAAGTTTAATTAAGAATCTTGCGTCTTAAAGCAGATGATACATTAGTTAGTTTGACAACAGTTTAAAACTGATGGTCCCAGTCAAATTTGTACACTTGTATGAGGAAATGAAAAGCTTGAGTTATCGGTGTATGAGAGATTTTAATCTACCTTATCTCTGCCACAAATTTAAAATTAAACAAACTACCTCCAAAGTCTGTTTTCTTCTTACCTTTCAGAACCATTTCATGCAAAACCAGTTTTGCTCTTTATTACCATACATTAGAAAATAAAAGGCAAGCATGCATTTGGCAAAAGATTTAGTTGTTGACTATATAAAAATGCCCAACATGGGTCACATTGCAAAAGGAAAACCCCAAAGTGTAACAATGAAAACACAAACATTTGTACAGAAGGCTCACAGAGTATTCGTTTCCCTAAAGTATGAAGAGATTTTGTTTTTCTTTCAAATAATTAAATATTTTATGAAATCTGGTAACGATCTCAAGACTGTTGACATACTTCCACTGGAGAATCATCCCTTTCACTTACTTTTAAAAAGTTTCATTTTATAACAAAGAGTTAAATGTAAACTAATGAAATATTTATTGGTATTTTCATAATGAAAACCCTAAACATTTATACATAGATATATAGTACAAAAATTATACAAATTAAAGAAAGGGGGGTAAAATAGTAATAGATCTATTTTGCTTCCTGTAAATATTTTTTTTATGAACCTATAAGGTATCCTTTCTAAAAAGATAAACTCTATCTCTAATTAGCTAGCAAGGTTGTGCTAATAAAATAGGATTATACCTCTTGAAGCATCAGACATTGCACTATTTCATAAGCCAGCTAATCCTTTATTACTCGATTTCTTTCACATCCACACTCAAACACATTTCCGTGCACACCATGGAGAATGAAGAAATGTGCATCTTCCTTTTCACAACTTATAAAAACCTAAAGCACCAACACTTGGGAGACCACTGGACAGACACGTTATTTGTCTCCTCCCGGCCTTCCAGTTTTGCATACTCTTCAAAGTACCATTAGCAACATCTTGATTTGGTATTCATAGCCAGTTTTCGGTATTGCATTGAAGCAGGAAATGAGTTTAAAACTAAATTAAAAAAAATAGGGAATACTGTAGTTTTTCCAAGCTACAGGTGATTTCTTGATTCCATACCTTTAATAAAGAGAGGCTTTACTTAGAATGAAGAACAAAAACAAAGTCACTAGAATATTATTTAATTCTGATATTCACTTAACTGTCATTTATTCCTAGCTGTGTAAAGACTGTCACATCTCAATTAAAAAATGGAAGCACTCTACTTCTCAAAATTCATCATTTCACATATGAATAAATACAGCAACATGATGATACTCTAACACAAGAGCTGTGATTTTTTGAGGTTTGAAATTGATGATAAGAAAAGCATAAAATAATGTCAGAGTAGAATACAAAAGTAAAAAAAAACTTCATGTAGTATATTAATTTTACTATTAAAAAACTAACTTAGAGTATTACTGATTCTGAAAAACAAATATTTAGAAAATTACTTACTTCCAAAATAAGAATACTGAAAATAAGTTCTAGAATTTGGTTTTCAATATTCAAAATCATCCAACTCATTCAGTAGAATGATTTGGTATTGGAAATTATGTTAAATGCTTTAGTTATACTTTTTTTTTAAAGAAAACTCAAAATGCCATGAATGATAGGGGCCATTCAAAAATATGCAGGACCCAAAACAGAGAGGATAGTACAAGAGACTGTATTACGCTTACATTTACCACATACAATCAACGTTTCAACCTCTATTATATTTCACAACTTGTTATTAAATTTAAAGCACCTGTGTATGGTGATTTTACTTTCACTCTACAGCCTATGGTATTGAATTGAACACTGTAAATTGTCCCATTGGATTAAATCATGCAACTGTCACAGAATTAGGTTAAGTGGTGTTTATAAGGCATATTGGAACGAGTTAAAAATCATTTTATACCCATTTAAAAGTTTATTCTTTTGGATGAAGGGGTTCCTGAATGCCTCAGTCATAACATATGTTGTAAATCAGTTGGATAGTTTGTTAAAGTATAATTTATTTGGCTTAGGATGGAGTTGCAGGAATTGGAAGGAATTGTAGTCATCACAGAGATGCAGGGTGTCCTCTGAACTGGGCTGGGAGCAGCAGTTGTCACGCCACATTCAGAATTCCAAGTAGACAAGGATGCCAAGGGCAGGCAGCAGGAAGCCAAGAAGACATGGTGATAGGATGGACGCACCTATAATGTAAACCAAAAAAGTGCATATTATTTCATTGATAACAGTCACTGTTGCTCATTTACCCTGCTATGGGTATTATGTAACCCTGAAACCCAAGTGGTTCCTTTAAAAAAATACTAGCTTCACTTAGTCTTAAGTGACTTAAGAAAAACAAAAATGTTTGATCAAGGATTTTGCATGTGAGACTGTGTGGACTGTTTATACCAAAAGCTCATATAAATCATTTACGATAATAAGATCGCAAATGTTTCTGTTTTTCCTGTGATCCAGCAGTCCCGAACTCCTACCAGAAGGCACTAGGTCAGGAAACATGTATAAATAAGTGAAAAATCGTAAGTAAGCTGTGAAAAAATAAGATAAAGAGATGCAGCAAAAATGTTAATAACGTTACATGGGGCAATGACATCATAGGTATACTGGAAGATCCTACATGATTTCATATCCTAATGGTTTTAAAACATTTAGGGGCTTATACACAATGATTTTAAAATGTATTTTTGATAATAATAAATAATCTATTCAAATTTTTATCCAAAGAACAATTGCCCTGAGGGATGTTATGTAAATGAAGAATAAAAATGATGTAATATTCTACAGACTTAAATTATGTCTTGAATGATGCCTAGAAGGGCTCTTCCTGTGGTCAGGTAAGTTTATGGGTCCAAGTCCGGCTTCACTGGAATTCTTGAGAAAGGGCTGAAAAGCGGGACCAAGAAGGTACACTCTTCCTTTCAACTCTCCACAATTATTAGGTGCTCTCTTCAACGAGCAAAAAATACAGCTTGTAAATATAATAGACTTGTGTCCATTTTTGGAAGTTTATTCTCTAAATTTGAAACTTTAAATCATTGTTATCTACTATATCAATAGTTGCCTAAATAGACCTTTCTTTGGAATATTCCTCTTACGTTTAGGAAGATTCAAGGCCATTTCTCTCGAATTTGGTCCTTGAAGGCACAGTCATACTCCCTGTAAGGTGGAAGATGATTGTGTCTACCTGCATTCCGCTATTGCCCTGTTAGCAGCATTCAGTGCTGCATGGAAAGTATAAGAGAGAAAACATTATCAGACACTGATAAAGGGGTTCTTAGAAATGAGCAGGACAGTGAAGGTAAAAGTGAGGGCAGAACCGCAAGCACAATATAAACATCCCTCGAGTAGCTGCTTATAGCCTCTTTATGATAATGCATAACGGCATTATCGGTAGCAATGATGACACAAATAATGACCATGATAGCTGCTATTCACTGTTCTACAGCCACAAGACAGACACCACACTGGCCATTTATATGTATTATGACATTTATACAATAGCTTATGATGGCAGATCTTATTTTCCTGACTTTATAGATTATGTAACTCAGATTCAGGTAAAATGACTTGTTCAAGGCCAGTGGCCAGTAGAAGGCAGAGCCAGGATTAGATCTCAGATTGGCCTGGCTCCAAAGTCCATGCTCTTTCTACCTCTCTGGCACTTTCTACAGATAGCTTTGGAAAGGTACCAGTTCTGGAAAAGCATTAGGACACTACATCTTGCACTTAAAGTGTCAAGGCAAGGGCACAGGGGGAAAATAAATGACATATGGGAAAGCAGAGCACCTAAGCTGTTTCAAAGTGTCTTTATTCTTGCAGTATTTTCCCTTCTATTTTTCTACACAGATATTTTAAAACTATGCCACAGCCCACGTATTATTTTATTCTGTAAGATGACCAATAATAAACCTTAATCACACAGAAAAACATTAGCTTTCAATGTTTGACCTAATTTAAAAGATCTTTCCTGAAGACCTTTGTCTGAGAATGACTACAGGGTCTCTGCAATGCTCTGTCTTTGACCACGAATTACATCAGTGATGGGTACACATTCATGTATTTGCCTGAATATGTGGGTTGGCTAAGTACAAACTGTGGCCACGGAAAGAAGGTTAGTCAATTGTGGATGCCATTTTGAAGTTTTGGTGTTAGTATGAAAACCAAACACAATTTCATAATTTGTGGCTTCAACATCAGGATATTTGATTTATTTAAAATAAAATCTTCATGTTTATGTGTGTTATATTTAATTTCTCTAATGGCTCAAGCTTATGTAATTGTGGTCTTCATCTTCAATTCTCTTCCACATTGCAAACACAAATTAGAGACCTGACTGAATTACTATTTAAAGTCATTTTAAATGTGGGATCCCTATATTCTTGAGGGGTTTAAAACATATATTTGTTTTCCATCCAACAAAATGTATATCAAGCATAATTTCAGTACTTAACATGGTATGTAGTAAATGTATATTTTGCTTTTCACATAGCTACTGAATATCAAACATGAAAAAATCATCAGTCTGGTTAATTACTTTTGCCTATAAGAACAAATGTAAGGCCAATTTAGAATACTATGTCTCTTCCATTGGATTTCTTGATTTTTTTTAACCTAAACTGCCCAGATTTATTTTTCCCTCAGGAAGGATTCCTGCTAGAGAGAGTTATATATTGAGAAGAGAAATTTAATTAAAAATTAAGCAGTGCTTAACAATCTCTTCAGGTTTTATACTAAATAGACAGCCCCTCTAGTCAGTTTTTAATACAAATCTCTTTTCTGATGCTTAAGTTTAGACACCATGGTCCAATCTAAATTGCTAATGTTTACTATTAATACTTGGAATTTTCTCCTTGTGGTGTCATGTTTATAATCACACCTGTTAATATCTCTAGATTGTGAACAACTTCAGGACAGGGAATATATCCAAATCATATTTTCAGGTGTGTTGTCTAATACCAAGCCCAGCATATAGTGAGTTCTTGTACCATAAAGTTATAATATGAATAATTCTTCCAATTAAAAGCCCTGAACCTTTTCTGATTGCAGAGCACAAAGTGGGAGAGAAAGTGAAGGGGTAGGACACGGGGATTTAAAGAAGACAAAGTCAACCACTGCGACCTGCATCTCTTATCAGAGAGATGATATTAAAAATCTGCAGTATCAGAAAGGCCTTATTTTACTGCTCAGTCCAAGGGGTTCTCCAACTTGTCTTGATAGGATGTTACTTTGGATTCCTTCAAAGCCTTATAACCCTGGGCTGAGGGAAGAAAGCGTTTTGATAAGATGATTGATCCCCATGCCTAGGTGTATGCTTCATATATATTAGGTGTGTTAGGTACACGTCAGTGGGTGTTTGCTGTTGAAATTTGTCGAATTCAATAAAACTCCTGCTGGGATAGCAGCAAGTTTAGAAAAATATAAGAGTAAAAGTCTGTTTGGGATTGAGAGTAAAAATCAGCTCAGAGGGAAAAAGAACAAAGTCACCTGCCTTTATTCAGGTTAGTAGTATGACAGACACAGATAATGCCAGCTTGAACTTAAATGGAGACACTGCCAAGGTCACGCAGCAGCTGGAACATGCACAAATGACCCCTTCATTGAGTGGCTAGTGCTGTGTTACCAGTGATACTCCACACCTGCTTTACTCTTCCCATCTTTCACTAGGAACACCCAATTGCTTAACTACTCTCCCCTTGAGACGGCTCCCAACCCTAGTTCATTCCTGATACTCCTGTCCTCATCTTAGAAACAGCAACTGATCCAGAACTGATTGCTTCTTCCCTTAGACCTTCCTCCGGATTCTTCAGTAAGAACTCAAATCTTACATAAGATGTTTCTCCTTCCCACTTGAGTGGTGTTCCACGACTGCTCTGGGGTACGTTTCCTTGTTACATCCAGTCAATTACAGGTAGTCCAACTATCTATCAGACTACAGCTTTGTAACTGGTCCTTGGTTGTTTAGATTTTAAGAACAAACAGGCAAATATGAGGGTCTGTAAGCAGGTCACTGTCCTAGCAGGAGATGTAAGGGAATACTGGGAATAGTGTAATGGGGCTCTAGAACCAGGCAAAGAAAGCGAGAGTCCAAATACTGCCTCTGCCTCTTACTGGCTAGGTCATCTTGAGCATGTTCTTTAATATTTTTATGCCCTAGTTCCTTCAAGTATAAAACAGGGGTAATATATCTCATGACTTTATTGTGAGTATGGAGAAGATGTGTATCAATGGTTGTTATATATATTTTAGCAGCATAACCTTTCTTCAGAAACAATCACATGTGGAAGCCCATTTACTGAACAAGCAGGGAGAGGGGATGCTTTATTTAAAGATGGGCCTGGGGCAGGAGACCACAGGTTTGTTGCCTCCTTTATGTTCATGCTTGTACCTGTACTCCCCCAAGCCCATCACTCCAGGCAATGTGTAGGGCTCTGCATATCACAGTTTGAAAACAGCTGCTTTATGTAGAGCACTTCAAAAAGTGCATAGCTGGTAGAAAACTTCTGTAAATGATAGTGATTCATACTACATTTGATGTTGTTCATCTCTTTATACAGTCCTACACTGTATGTTTTGAAAAGTAGTTGGATAAAAACAAATCAAAACAATAGATAAGGCAGGTGTCCCCTGCAGACAACTTACATTTGAGACATGTATGTCTACTTACTGTTCCCAAGTCACACATTGTGTCCTTTTAGATCACAAACATTCCTGAAATGTCCTTTCACCTATAAACATGGGGCATATTGGACTTTTCTGTAGTAGTCTAGCTCAAGTTGATCTCCTCTGTGACATGGTAGTCTGGGATCTCTGGTTTTAAGTAACTGGAACTCAACTGAAGAAAAAGCTGATTTTGCACTGCTTTTGGACAACTAGAGCTAGTTAACTGAATACCTGTGTCTGCCACGTTTCTGACTTTCATGTCTTCTTCCTTTGCAGATTGCCTCACATTCTCAGACTGACTTCTCAAGGCAGACAAGAGAGTCAAGTTCACAATCATACATTCTCAAGATCAAAGAGATGATATTTTTTTTTTACCCCAATTCCAGTGACAAAACTCTCAAGGAAAGATCCTTATTTGCAGAGTCTGAGTCATATACCTACTTTCAGACCAATACTGTGGCTGAATTAGTGCATTTGTGTGATTGAACTAGCTTGGAACAGGTTCCCATCCCTCAACCAATCACTGTGGCCAACGAGGAGGGTCGCTTAAGAAGACGTCAACACTTTCTGATCTCAGGTATTGATTACGAGCTTTGTTTTTGGAGTTAGCCTGACCCATTGGCAATTCTGGGTCTATCATTTACTGGCTGTGTACCCTTTGGAAAATTATTTGTGTCCGTTTACCCATTAGATTGTTGTGAGGTTTAAATGAGAAAATGGCACTTATTTTCTTAAATTTTGTGGAAGAAATGGGTGAAAACAAAGGTTAAAGGAGGAAGAGCTGCTTTTTACTTTCAGATATTGACACATAATTTAATGTATGAATGAATTTTCTGACCAAGAAAATTTTTAAAAAAATTCAGGACTTAACACTTGAAGGATGTGAAGCCATTGAGGCAAAAACAAGTACTTCAAAATTTGTCTTGACTACTGGGATTTTACAGAATGTCTGAGACAAAACAATTATAGATTCTTTATTGGTTAATTCATTTCTGGAATTTCTATCTTATATGTCTCTTCTCCCTTTCATATTTTCTTTTTCATGATTCCCCCCACCCTTTTCCTGATTCACACCTGATTTTTTACCCTTGCCTAGAAACTGGTATAGAATTTGGAATAAAACTCCTGTAACTCAGTGAGGTTAATGTTAAAATTTTCTTTGGGTCATATATCAGAATTTTTATTTTTATAAATTGTCTAATGCTTATTAAGAATTAAAAGACGTATCTTTTTAAAAAGTTAGTTGGCTCTGCTTCAAATAGGTCTCTTGGGGAAAATGCTGTTACAGTATTCAATTTTAAATCCATTATTATAAGCATAACTACCTGCCTTTGACAAAATGGAGTTATGGATATTTACCCCAATTGGTTTTAAGAGTTTCTGGAAATGAAAACAAAAGAGAAATCAGAAAATAAAATGGATTTTTTCTTTGAGATACAGCAGACTTTCTATATTTGATGTTTTTTTTGCCTTTGATATCTATTATATTATAGTGTCTATGTGTATCAGCTTGCTTATTCTGTGTTTGAGAATTTTATCTCCTTATGCTTCTTTGAGATAACAAAATACTAAGCTATGTGAAGAAGAAGAAAAAAAAAAGATAATTTAAGACCTATTTGCAGTTCTGTCAATAGCTAGTTGTGTAACTTTGGGCAAAAGAGAATATTTGGACTCAATATATGGCTCTGAGGCTGGTGTGATCTTTGGCCATTTTACTTGTCAAGGCTGTGGATTTTTCCTTCTGTAAAATGATAGGGTTCAATATTATAACTCCTTAGGTTCCTAGCATTGCCATCAGCCTATGATTCTATGCAAACCATAATGTGTTTAAGAATATCAAGCACTGAGCCTAAAATTTGCAAAGATATTTGTTATATTTCCCCTTATTTATGATAAAGTCGTTATTTGTTTATATATATACATTAAAAGCTTGATCATAGGGCTTCCCTGGTGGCGCAGTGGTTGGGAGTCTGCCTGCCAATGCAGGGGACACGGGCTCGAGCCCTGGTCCGGGAAGATCCCACATGCCACAGAGCAGCTGGGCCCGTGAGCCACAATTACTGAGCCTGCGCGTCTGGAGCCTGTGCTCCGCGGCAAGAGAGGCCGCGATAGTGAGAGGCCCGCGCACTGCGATGAAGAGTGGCCCCCACTTGCCACAACTGGAGAAAGCCCTCGCACAGAAACGAAGACCCAACACAGCCATAAATAAATAAATAAATAAAATTAAAAAAAAAAAAAAAGCTTGATCATATAAGTGATAGTGGTTATGATGGTTTTTTTCAAACTGGTGAAACCCACTAATCTTGCTGCTCCTACTTATTTGGCAATTATGAACACATATGTCAAACAAAATAGTTTTTTGGGTTTTTTTTTGGCAAGGGTGTATGGTTTGCTGACAGCTTATCCTGGCAGTCATATACTTTCCTTACTCTGGTCCTTTCCCTATCAGGAAATGTTAGATTGCAAGGATGCATTTCTTCTTTGAGAAAGGATCAAGCATCTCCAATAGAGTGATGACCAATTATTTGCTGGGAAATATAAAAGTAACTTCTAACAGTCCATTCGCTAACAAACACATTCTAAATAACCTAATTTTGATATAATTTTTGGGCAAGATGAGACTATAATTCTGAGGACTTTTAAAACTGGTTTACCTACTTTTTTAGAAATGCAAGGTAAGATTTTCACAAAAGCTTGAGACTTGGCATTAGAAAGAATTCTACTTGAATACTGTTGCCCTCACTTGAGTGTGTGACCTCCGCAAGGTACTTAATCTCTCAGAGCCTCCATTTCCCTATCTGTAAAATGAGGAGTACAATATTTCCACAGCAGGATATTTGTGATAATTAAACGAAAAAAAAGTTAAAAATACATAGTAAACGCCATCTGATAATTGTGACTTTGAAATATGAAATTTAGTGTGTTCATTTAAAAATTATTATCTAGTGAATATGAGAATACACTAAGCATGGGATGAGACATAAGAGACTCAGAACTCTCTCCTATTCTATAAAATGGTCAACATACATATAATGGATTTCATGGGTTTAATATTTTCCACAACTTATACAAAATCTTTAACAAATAACACTCAAGTTCTTTATTCACAAACAACCAGAGCCAGCTTATTAGATCATCTTCGCATTTGGTATTGGAAATAGCTGTTTGGCAGAATATTCTTACGTGGCTAGCCCTGGTTTTGCGGAATGCATCAAACTAGGACTGGAATCAGTTTTTCTCAACATCAATAAAATTTAGAGAGCCTGGGGACTTTCAGATGCTCATTCTATTTTGCAATATTCATAAAAACAAATATTAAATTATTCCCTCCACTGCCCCAGCCTTGCCTTTCCCCAATCAGTTTTTGAGGCAAAGCGATAACAAGTAGAGCCAGAGAAAAAGCTGAAAAATTTGTGTGTGCTCCATGCCAAGGCTAATGGTTCCTCTTTAGTGCTAGGCTTGAGGGCCCAGTTGAGCACATCTATGACTAAGACTTCCTAGACATCTTCAGGAGCTACAGACACATACCCTACCAGGTTTACTTAAGAAGAAGTACTGCTCCCTGCGCCTCTCCTACATCCGCCACAGACATACTTGCTTCTTCTATAGTTTTGCCACTTTACATTTTTAGGAGAACAACTGGTGTTTTGCGGTACTGACAATGAAGAGTAGGAGTAAAACTAGTTGGTCATGACAGTCAATTTTCCTTAAACTTATCAGTGTACGTAATCAAAAGAAAGCTAAACAAAGGGAAGCAGGCAGGTATGTCTTCTCACAAAGCCCACTGAAGTTTTCTTAGTTGTTCTTTTACATAAATTTGAGTAAAGGATCTTTTGCTGATTTTAATACTCATGCTCAAGGTCATGATGGGCACAACGTTTGCTTGTAGGTGAGACCATGGAACTAAAAAGGCTTAGTCTATCATGTTCCTGGACGTCATGACTATTTATTCATAGAGGGTCTATTTTGTTTAGGCATCCCTAAAATTATAGGAGAGATGACATATTTTTAGCAGACACATATTTGCATGCCTATTTCTAGTACCAATATTTGTGGGACAAATCATTCCCCAGTTCTAGGAAAGGATAGGCATTTTGCCTTTTAAATTTGCCTAGAACAGCAGGCTTTTCAAGAGATGAGAGGATGGGATGACACAGAAAAGCCCCTGTTAAGCTTTGGCATTGTGAGCCCCAAAGTGGCAACTATATCCAGTTTCATGTGACTCTTTTGTGGGACGGAACTAGAAGCCATCATTCACCCAGCTGGCCTTCCTGGGGGTGGTTTCCAATTCACATGTCAGGTTTTATCAAAGTATAGATGCAGATTAATTTCAATTTAAGTATTACCTCTGCTTTTCTTTTAAATCAAATCCTCATCTGTGAGGAAAACTCCAAAAATTTAAATGTACAGATAGCTATGATATAAGAATAATAAGAAGATTTCTTTAAATCATTTATTCATAAGTTTTCTGGACAGTCTGGTCTACAGCATGTCCTCAACAAATATTTGTTCAATGGATTATTATTATTTTTTAATTTATTAAGTGCCTATTCTGTCCAGGGAACTTTTGCAACATGTTATTTTGTTTAATTCTTATAATACAGTTGAAGTATGTCTCATTATCCTCATTTGCAGATTAAAGGTCTAAGAGTCAGATTTGCCCACCTAGCACAAGGCAAAATTTGTCATTGAACTAAAACCTGGTTCTAAGCCCAGTGCTATTTTCTCTACCCCACAGATGCTTCATGAATCCTTCTTAATATGGCCAGACAATGCAGTGGTCCAACTTTCCTCAATGTAATGAGTTGAGAGTTGGATTTTATTATCAGTATATAAACACCCCCATGTCACAACAGCCAAGGATCCTAGTCCCCCACTGGTTTCATGTGGTGGTTCAGAGGCACAAATACCTGGGAAGCTTTCCCAGGGCAAACCAGAGCAAAAGTCCCATTTGATTTTTCTTGATTCAGCTTTGCTTTGGGGCTATGACAAATGAATGACTCACCTGTTTGAGGTGGTATTTTGTTATTTAAGATTTTCATCCCTAATATAATCCTGAACTCATTTGTTTGTCAGACCTCGGGGCCTTACTGTAGGCCCCCTACTTACTGTAGGATTCAGTGTCATCCATCTATCAGCAAGGATTAATTGGTGCTTCTCTGTTTTTCCACATGCACATGAAGTTCTTATAAGAAACAGTCTGAATTCATTGAATCTTCACAACTATTAAGAGTATCAAAATCAACTGAATCTTCTTTTTGTACTTTCACAGAAGAAACAATTTCTCAGCTATTTTCACAATAGTCTGAAACATGTAAGGAGGTATTGGCTGAAATCAACACTAATTACTCCAAAGGATTTCTAAGAGTTTGTGCTTATTCAGTAGAAGATATAAAATAATTTCAATCACTTTGGATGGCATCTACATGGAATTTTTGTTCTTTTTATATATTTTTCAGAGTTTCCAGAAGGCTCATTCTTAGTCATGTTTTCATGGTGCTAAACCCTGAAATTTTAAGTTCTTTCCAAATTCTTTTTAGGTTAAAAAAAGTGGAAAAAAAGAAGGTTGACTTTCATTACGTCTGTAAGGAGTTTATTTTAAAAAACCAACAGAGTAGTTACTCCTTGCTAACCAACAGGAATTCTGGGGAATGCTTTAAGAAACCATTTTGTTTATACTGAACAAGTCAAATTCTCTCACTGTGAGTGGAAATTGAAATTCTTTTGTCAACATCTATACTTCTAACCAGTAATATCAGTTTTCTCCCAGTCATTTCATTATAAAATTTTGGGAGTCATTATTGACTATCTCTCCATAAGACTTGTGCCTTGTGTCTCTATGACTCGTGAGAGTGTGTTTTATACAGAGGGACTTTTGGATGTTGATTGATGATGATATACTAATATGCTTAAAATAACATAATTAATTTTCAAGATATTGAAAGAAATATAAAATCTAGAAAGAAGTTTGAGACCAATGATTTGCTTTGACATTTATTTCACCTGTACTGTCCTACCTCTTGTTTCCCTTCCCTGGCTTTTCCATATTAGGTTCTTCAGAGTTTGTCAGGGCACCACTTCTCTTGCCCTCTACACCATCTGTTCCTCCCTTATTCTTATAGCATTTTCCCATCCTTCTAAATTACTTAGCTCAGTTAATGATTGCCATGAAATCAGAATGTTAAACATAGAGTCATTTTCAAAGTGCTTTTTCCCCTCACTTGCAATACACTGTCTTGGTCACCAAGTACAATTGATTCCATCTCCAACATCGCTCTAGAATCTCTCTGCTCCACTTTCTCTCCTCTCTCTGCCATAGTGATCCAGGACCTCGTCAGCTCTTACTTAAACACAAGAAAAAATAAAAAGATGAAAAAACCAAAACCCACAAATCCAATCTGCTCCCTTTTCACAGTCTGTATATAACCTATACTCCAATTATACTACCTCCCTCTACTTTTTGAGTCCTGCATTAGAGACTCACTGAATGTGATGCCATTTTTACGTATTCTCAGAGTCAACACTTGTTTCCTCAAACTCATATGCCCTATTACCCCTGTTTATGCCTGGAAAATGCTCATTGATCTTAAAAGAGTCATCAAAGTATCATTCTTTTAGGTAACTGTGCATGAATTTAATGACTTCCTCCTCAGTGCTTGCTTGTACAACACTTAATACATTGTGCTGCCAATTATTTTTTCACCTGTCTTATTTATCTGTGACTTTATGGTTCCTTAAGAACAGGGACCATGTTCTTATTCATCTTCCAACCTCCAGGGACCAAGTCCTACCTAAGACACGTGGTGCTCAGTACATTTTTGTTGAATGAGTTGAATGAGTCCTGCTTCGGAACCCCCTCTGCTGTCATTCTAACCATGATCTCTCTTTCTCTAGGCATGTGTGAGAAGGACCATTCCTGAGAAAATGTGATGCAATGAATTGTTTTCCCTATCAAATCTCCACTTCTTTGTAGACTCAAAATCAAGCAATCATCCCATTTAACCAACGTCCAGTAGAGTGCTCAAGATGTAAATATGAACAAACAAGGCCTTTCACTGATAGTCCATATTCTGAGGATGGACTGTTAGCCAGAGGTTATTTTATAATTTGGATCAAAAAAGAAATAGAATTCACTGAGAGAAATTAGTTGCACACTAAAACTTTGCTATTTTTTCCTCTTGTGAGAGCTCTGCTAATAAACTTGTGAGCTTTTAAGTGTTATTTAACATCTTTCTTGCTTTCTGTAGTGTTTTGGCCAATTTTAAGTTGCAACTATGTTTAGAATATAATCTTGGACCAGGAAAACAAGACTGTTCCTTTAAAGGGACATATTTAGATAATATTTTAATTTGAATACATAATTTGTGCTTTAAGAATTTTAACTTTAAATCAGATGAATTTTCCACTTGTACAGATAGAGTCTAAATAATTAAAAGAAAGTAATCTGAGTTTATTTAACTTTTTCAATGACCATTTGGATGCTGCCTCATTAGATAATGGTAGAGGCTGTGACAGGTTCTGTCTACCTAGTTAACAAAATGTGGTTTGTGTTTGGCTGCTGGAAATCTCAGTTC
The DNA here is from genome assembly GCF_965194825.1 of Balaenoptera physalus. NCBI lineage: Eukaryota > Metazoa > Chordata > Mammalia > Artiodactyla > Balaenopteridae > Balaenoptera > Balaenoptera physalus. Next base: position 72,817,712 of record NC_138892.1, read on the forward strand.
TTCCTATCTGGCATTTATTACTTATTCTGCAATAATGAATTACTTATAGAAAGACCTTGGTATTTCTGGGTGTTTTCATTTATCCTCCATTGTGCCATGTCATTTCCCAGTATCAGGTTTTTGTTAAAAATTGCCACACAAAATTAATCTTCTCTGGACATAGTATAGAGATTAAGAGTACATGTATTAGAGCTATAAATCATTTGAATCCTGGCGTCTCACTTTAACAGCAATGTGATTCTGGGCAAGTTACTTAAACTCTGATGCTCAGTTACTTCATCAGTCAAATGAGGATAGTTTTACCTAATTGTGTCTTATAACAATAAAAGGTACAGAAAGTGCATTGCTATTATATAAAAATACTTCAGAGTTGGAAGCTCTTCCTATTGAAATTACTGGGAAGTTGTTTTTCTGATCTGTTCCATTTGTCAAGGAATAGATTGCCACTTATCTGTGGTAGCTGCAGGCCACATTCCAAAGAATTCTTTACTTGACTCAGGAAGGAAAAGGTACTGGGCCAAGCCCAAACTGAAGGGCATTTGCAAGGTAACAACTAAGATCTAGAAAACCATTCAAGACTAGCCATGAGGCATCACACTCTACTGACTACAATTTAACCACTCTGGATTTCCAAGGTTGTACGAACTTGAAAACCAACCTTAGGTACTGAAGTGAGGCCTCTGCTTCTTTTAAAGTAAGAGCAGACCCTAGGCTATAATGCCCCAACTAGAAGCTGAGAAGACAGAGAAGGAAGTCACTGATGAGAAAGGTACACAGACATGATCTACCTTGTAGTTAGAGTTACTGGATGTCTTAGCTAAGTAGGCAGTAACCATCTGGATGTGATTGAAATTTAATTCTGATCAACTCTGCTTCTATTTTTTTTTTTTCTTTTTAAGATAGCTTCTCTAAGTTTTCATAGAATAGAAAGAGCTTAACTGCCTAATATTTGTTCATGAATTCAATTTACACATAATGAGAGCCTACTACTATTCTGCCCAGTGCTAGGGCAGAAACAGCTTTTCTTCCCCCTGGAGATCACAGCTGAATCACAAGTCAACCACACTGCAGTGTTTTTTGTACTCAGAATGCCCAAGACACCACGGACACAAAACTGAAATGAGGGGCAGCTGCAGGTGGTGGCACAAATGGAGTTTTCTGGAGGAAAAGGGACCTGAGCTAAGAAAGAAGAGATGGGACAAAATATATGTATGTGTTTCACAAATGCCCTTCTATTGTGATAATAAAATATTTACCAAGAAATGCGTACTAAAAACAGAGAATCTAATGAAAAATAATCCTTGATATTCAAAAGGAAATAAACTCTTATTCTAAGCCACTGCTTTATAATAATCTAATTTAACTTAGTTATAGTTAATCGCCTCAGAGATATTAATTTCCATTTCATTAATCCATAGAACACTCCAAAATTATAAAAACATGAAAATCCTTTAAAATTTAAGAAGATATTTCATCATGATCTTCTTGAACATAAATTTAATAGAAGATGAATATATATTTTGTTAGACTGTATTTCAAATATAGTTGCTCAATGTCAGAGAAGTTATTAACCTGGGAAAATAGCCACAACAGAAACATCTGCTACTTGGAAAAATGCATAATCTTTCGTTTAAAACTGGCGATGTTGCATTTCATCTACTTTTTAAAAGCCTGAGGATAAGCCACAGGGGATATACTCTTCACTGACCATATAGCATATCGGTATAGAAAATATATTAAACATTAGAGACGTGGCATTTTAAAATTAACACAAATAAATAGGAATTTATCAAATTTGCACAAATGCATCCTATGACTTGACAATCTCTAAATATAAATCTAAATGTATATAAATACATTTAGTTCATCTTGTCACTAAAAAAATAATTCTCTAAATATGACATGGCAATTGATAATGTTGTATGAAGACATTATTCTGTGTAAAGTACATTATTCATGTACTGGCTTGTACTGTTCACTGTAACTGCTGAAGATTAAATAAAATTATTGAGTAATTTCTATGCACTGTGATAAGCATTCTTGCCTATGTTATTAATAGGTTAGTTTTAAAGACAAGAAATTTGCTCAAGTTTAAAGTAAGGAGAGAATACCATTTCATTTATTGCTAAAGCAAAAACTGTCTGATCATATTCTCACTGTGATTTTCCATCTTATACCTAGCTAACGTTGCCTCATACATCTGACATGACAGCAAAACATATAATCTAGAATACTAGGCATTGACAACAATCATTAATTTATAGGGAAATGATTACAATCAAATGTGCTCTAGGAAATACTTATAACACTGAATTTAATATTGCCTGTAAAATATATGCCTTATTTTTCTTCCCAATATCAATGCTGGAACTCCTAGCATAATTTATTACTAATTTTATTAATCTCAAATTTTAGTCAAATAAATATTCCTCCAGAAAGAATAACAAAGAGATTTTAAAATATGATATAATTTCAAATAATCACATAATAATAAAAAGTGTCCCTATTTTCACTTTAATTTCTTTGAGAACAATGTAAATTTCCCCCTCTCTGAATTAGGGAACTAGTTTATAAAATTTAGATATAGAATATTTGTATACTTCTTTTATCTGACCTAAAATATTGATTATTTAAATAAAATAACTCTCAATATAATTAATAGTTACAACTATATCTAATAGAAACTACTCCTTGAAGAATTAGAGAATAAGAAGACAATAGAGTAATTGGGGCTATTGATTTAGTGACAAATTATATTCAATTGATAAACAGCCAAAAAAAGAATTTAAAAAACCAGAGCAAGAAAACTCTATGTTAAATAATTCTTTTATTTTTTAACTGAACCTAAAGTTCTACAAAAGTGTAATAACTGAATAAGTATGAGATATCTTTTTTGTAATGTAATTTAAATATACCTTAGTTTAAATATATTAATAATCATTTAAAAATTTTTGATAAACAGTTTTTTAATCCTAAGAAAAACACAAAATAATATGTGGCTCCAAAGAGCTGCAAAAAGATGTGTTCAACTATCAAAATCATCCATATAAAGGGCAAAGTTATTAACAAAACCATAAAATAACCAGGGTTCCCCGAAATGAGCAATCTTCTAAAGGACCAACTCTGTGTTATCAGCAGAAAAATATATTCAGTGAAAACATAAAGGACAGAAGCTAAATAACTTATCCGTGTAGTACTTTATTCTCTACATCAAATTCACTTTGGATATTAGGTACCCATGACAATATATTTATATGTTTGGAGGGTTAGGCAGCCACTTATGGTGACAGTATAAAAAGAAAGAACATGTTTTCATTTATAAAAACCAAAGATTTCTCAAAAACCTTAGAATACATGAAGTTACTAAATTACTTGACGTACTTGGAAGAATATAAGAATTATGATGGCTATGTATTTCAAACGTGGTGGCATCATTTTTTTATGCTTCCAATCTTTTTTTCTTTTAAATTTGTTTGCTTTATGTTTTGGGTTGCTCCTTGGATTACAATATCTTTGTAATTTTAGAATCACATATGTCAGTTCTCCATTTGTCATGAAAATTATTATACTAAAAATATAAGCACTTTTAAATTGTGTCAATTTTTCTTCATTTTTTAGCATTTTTTCTTTAGATTTTATTGGCTCTTACATTTTACAATACATTCTTTATGACTTTATATGTTTTAAGAATTCTTTTTAACTTACATTTTAATCATAAAGCATATATTGGGAATCAAATACATGTGTCTTATAGTTCTAGAGGGCCGACACATGTTCTTAAAGCATTTATGATCTAAGTCTTTGAAGCATTTTAGTACATCAGTATTAATTTAGATCACTTATTTTTGCTAGTTTAATTGAAAAAATAAATATTGAGTCAAAATTCTTTGCCAGGTTCTTTGGAGAATAAAACATAAATAATTACTTATGAGTTATATGCTACCTCATTTTAAAAAGGCTTTAAGATAGTTTACAAAGATACATAAATTATGATAAAGAAAAAATATTAATTGAGGGGAAGGGAAATAAGTTTAGGAAAAATGAGACAAAGCTGAGATAATGATACATAAATAGCAACAACACACTAATGCTACTATTAAAAAACACTTTACCTATATTTACCTATATTCAGTTAAAATATACAATGCTCTATGTACTGATACTTTGCTGAAGGTATGTTGGAAATATGGCACTGAGTTTTGGCCAGGCAATTCAAATAGAAAAATAGATCAATCATAAAGTTGATTATCTGAAAGATAAAAACAAGTATTGTGCTCAAGAAAAGTGTTCTACTTCTGGTCCTCAGACCAGAGAAAGGATGCAGGTTAAGGGACAGTCTAGCTGGGCAGTACCTGAGATAAAGGATGCTACAGAATACTGGAAATGCATCTTCTCCCCCTCCCATCACCCCTAGATCTTCTAAAGGAGAGTACTGTATTGAAGGAAGATATTGATAACCTATTTAGAGTATGTATGTGTGGAGAATAAGGTTCCTATTAAATATGGTCCAGTAAGTAATCTAAGGTGCCTACAGAGGACAATGGATTTATTTAGCTGTATGAATTTTTCTTGTGTGTGTGTGTGTGTCTGTGTGTGAAGCATGGGGTGGTGTTGAGGAGATACATTTTTCTAGTATTCAGAAAGAAGCGGTCTTCCTTCATATACTTCCTCTAATAAGATCTCACCTTCTCCATTAAATTGTGTACAGGAATTTGAAAAATACTGATTTAATATTAAATATCAAACATTTTTAAAAATATTTATTTATTAGCCTGGCCCAGTGTGTTCACTTCTCTAGGTTCAGCCTCACCTGAGAAAATTTTCAATCATGTTTCCATAAAAGGAGGACACTGTAGTACAGCAAAACATATCCTCAACTATCAAGGAATAATATGGTAGCAGATTTCGTGTAATTGTTTTTTGCTTTTGTTGGTTTTTTCCTATAATGTTCCTCAATATAAGCCAATAGCACAATACCAAAGTACAATTCAATAAAAATCAATCCTATGAAGATGGAAAACACTGTCTTCTAAAGACACAGCTCACTGAAGTTTTGGATTGATCAGTTTATAAAATTGATTGGATCTCCTGGGAATGGATGGAAGGGGGTATCTCCATAGTCCATGCATTCTCTACAGGGACAATATGGCTTCCACGGAGGTGAAAATTGGTTCTTGTGAGGTGAAAAATATCTGGGTTATTACAATGGTTTTTGCATCTCCAAAGGGCTACAGTACATAAACAGATATGCAGTATTTCTGTGGTATTAAAATTCCACGGGTGGCAACAGCTGCTAAGAAAAAACATGTAAAAAGGCTTATTAGGGGGAAAAATAATGAAAAAAGATTGAGAAACTTTGGTACAGAGTATTATCTCTCCCAATCATTCTTCTGTTTGGAATTGGGTGGCAAAGATGTAAGGTACATGAAAATAGGTTTTAATTTATTTATTTATTATTTATTTATTATTATTTATTACTCACATAAAATACGGACACTATTGTTCCCATTCTACATGTAAAATATAGAACATACCTATGCTAAATAATCAAACCATATAAATAATAAAAATATATACAAATATATAAGAATATTGTAGGCCTCTTGATTAGAGGAGTTAAATTTGCAAATTTTCAAGATATTGGAAAACCAATTTAAAATCACACAGAAACAGATTTATGATTTATGAGCTAGAAAGTTAATGGCAATGACCAAGGTTGACAAAAATCAGACAGAATATAAGTATGAATATGATCTAGTCCCATTCTGAGAAGATGAAAGTCATTGGAGGTTTTTGCACATATAAGACCTGACATATTTTAAAATGATCACTGTGGTCGTTCTTCTGAGAATGAATTGTAGGGTTGTAGCTAAGCGCAAAGCAGAGAAAACAGTTGGATGGCTAATCAATAATCCTGGAGACAAAGCATGATGGCTGGATCATGATGGTGGCAGCAGAGGTGGAGGTTTCTAGATATATTTTAGTGGTAAAACGAATAGGATTTCTTGATGAAATGAAACTAGTATATAAGAGGAAAAAAGAAGTCAAAGATGACTTCCAGGAAGACTGGAGATGCATTGTTGAGACAGGTGAAAGTGTAGGAAAAGCATATATATAAAGAAAAAAGTTTAATTTAGATATCTAAGTGGAGATAGTGATTAGACAGTTGGATAAATCAGAGATTTATGTTTGAGAGTTTTTAGCATTTATAGTCTTGAAACAATAAGATTGCTTATGGACTAAGAAGGATAGAGTTATTGGAAGGATGATCAAGAACCAGCAAAAGAGACGTAGAACAGCATCCTATTAGGGAGGAGGAAAATCACAAGAGACTGGTGCCCAGAAAGACAAGAAGGAGAAAGTGATCAACTGTATTCAAGCTGCTAAGAAATGGAGTAGGAGGGAACTAACTCCTGCATTAAAAACATGAAGATCATTGGTGACCTTGACAAGGGCTATTTTGATAGAGTGTTAGGAGGATGCAAATTCAAAATATGATTTGAGAAGGGGAATTAGAAACACTGAAGAGGGACAAACTATTTTTTGCATTTTGCTCTATAGAAAATCATAGACCAATGCATTAGTTACAAGGGGAGATTTTCCTTTTTTCTTGTTGTTGTTGTTTGTTTGTTTTTGTTTTCCCTGAACAATGGGCAATATTGCAGAATGCTTGCATAGTGATGAGACAAATCAAACAGAAAAAAGAAAAATGATGCAGAAGAGAAAAGAAAGAATGGTGGAAGCAATATTCATGAATTAACAAGAGGTGATGGCATCTGGCTCACATGTGGATGGCTGACATTAGATAAGAATATGGAGCTCAGCCAGGGCATTATGAAGGAAGGCAGAACACATGGACACATATTTATGTGTTGGTTGCTTCCAATTCCTTCTATTTTCTCAGGGAAACAGGAAGCAAGTTATTGACTAAAAAGGGAAGATAGGAAAGATACTTTGGAAATTTAAGGAAGGGGAAGGATGTATGTAATTGTTGTCTAAGGGAGAGAAGAATAAAGGTACTAGGAAAACCTAGTGGAATGGACCAACAGCACTGTGGGTCCACTTGACATGGTCATGAGCTCAAGGTGTAACCAGTCTTAATTTGGGGTATTTTTCTCTAGCCACCATTAAATATGAGAGTGTAGGTTTTGAGTAAGTGGACAGTTAGATTTAATCCACAATTTTTCCAAGTGAGTATGATGAAGTGAGAGAAGTAAAAGGGTACCGGTATGTACACCAAGGAGTAACGATAATTTACGGCTGTACGATTTCAGTTAGATATGGAGAGATTGAGAAAGGTAGGGGACATAGGAAAAGTGGTGAGATAAAGGGTTTGTGGTTCCTGGCGTGTCAAAATATTTCAGGAATCTGAGTACTAAAAAAAATGAGAAGAAAGATAGGTGTCTTTCAGAGACGAGAATATTTGAGATTATGAAAACAGCAGTGATAAGGGTAAAAGTGGAGCCATGGCAAGGGCAACACAAATTGGAGTAAGTGTTTCAAAGAACTGAGAGGACAGTGTGATGTAAGGATCATCGACATGTATATGGAAATCAGCAAAAGGTAGGAGAGAAGAAGTGTTGGAGAGAGTGCCAGTGATCTGTGCACCAAAATCTTCAAGGAATGAGTAGGAAAGATCTCAGGTACTCATAGACAGCTTCAGGAAGGGGAAATAAGTGAGAGAAGCAGATGATATGAGGTTCTAAGCAGGGAACTTGGGGCAAGAAAGGAGGATACAATGGAAGCATCATCAGGAAGGAAGGAGAGCACCTATCTTGCCATGAGGCCCAGTGTTCAAGGTGTATGAATAGACTGCAGGAGGAGCAACATCATTGGGAGTGGCGAGGGGTGGGGGCAGAAGTAAGGTTTCTGATAAATTAAGAAGGTAAAGGAAACATTCAGTGAAGAGATGAATATTATAGGAGACTACTGATGACTGATAATGAATTCCAGAGGCAGAGTAGGAAGGTTTTAAGAATTAAGTTTGGACAGAAATGATGCCAGAAAATGGGGCACAGGGTAGTATTAATCTGTTAGACTTGAGGGTCTCCAGGCAATAGTGCTGGGGAAGTAGTGAATGTTGGGGATGGGGATTGAAGAGGAGATCTTGGTGGGAGCATGGAGTTCTGCTTGTATGCAGGCATAAAATATGAGGAAAGTTGTGTTTAATCAAAATTTGGATTCAACCATGTGAGGAGCATAAAGAGAGAATGAGGCAAGGTACAGTGGTTTTAATTATGAACTATGGAATCTGAGCTCTTTAAGGACTCAACTGAGGACATCAAGGAGAATGAGGTAAAGGAAAACAAGTGATAGGGTCAATGGCAGGTCTGGGTGGGGGAGGGTGAAAGAACTGTTGGAGATGGAAGGAGATTTGAAGGAATAAACTGGAAAGATAACAGTTAGTGGTCAGATAATAAAAGCTTAAATTTAAATTTTTAATTTTTTGTAGCTATTGGTAAAGCCAAGATTTGCGAGGATATTTGTGTCATAGACACCTTGGCATCCTGTGAATCTCTGAGAACACTGAAAATAATGCTTTTACATACATAAAATACAATACATAGAGTTAAAAGGAAACACATTATATTAAAATGCATTTTTAAAATATCAAGAAAACAAATATATGTTTGTTAACACACGAAATACTGTGCTTATTAGAACATTACATAATAAGAACTAGGATACAGTCTAATAAATATATTTTTTGAAGAAGCGATATTGCAACAGGTGAACTATTATATGAGAATATCTGGGATTGTTACTGGTGATACTGATTTGTAGCTTAAATTCATATTTGAAGAAATCATAAATTTTACTTAGAAATTAATAAAATTTTTAATTAATTCTTTCTCAGTCAAGTTTCAAGGACCACTCAAGTTCTAATTCACATTCAAGTCTGTGAAGCCCTGTCTAGACTGTAATCATGGGTGGGTGGCTGAGGCAGGCAGAGGGCAAGATCACCAAGAAACAGGAATTAAGAGGCCAGGACATTGGAAGGATCATCTCCACACATGTTGATATCCAAAGATTTCAGAAATTCCAGGTATATCTAGACTTTGAGGCAATGACTCTGGGCTAAGTGTCTTGTTGCACTACTCCTTTGTAATCTACAGTATCCTTGACTCTTCCTGAGTCCTCTGTAATGTACAACAAACACCCTTCCTTCTTTCTGCTTCTCACAGCCACGGGAGGAAGGCTGGCGATTTGCTTTAGAGATGAGAGGCAATTATTCAGGGTCTGCCTGGAGTGATAGGTTGTAGAAGAAAGACTACTGGATGGAGAAATTCATACTCTTGGATTATGTTCCAAATGATTTATTTTCTCTTTATCTGGCTCATTTTGCAGAAGGTGTCTGTAGAAAGTGCCCTTGGAATGTCATTTGCTTCATTACATTGTGTTTATACTGTGAATAACCTACCAAAGAATCTGGCTTTTAGCCGTACTCAACTATGAGAAGTACTTTGAGACCTAAACATTCCTTCATCAATCACTAAAGCTGGTCCCTAATGTAGTATCAAATGGACCATTTTAATATGTTGATATATCACTTTCCAGTTTAAGAGTTATATTCTCTCTTATTGGAGCATTAAAGGTTTCCTGTTCTACTTGCGAGAATTTTGTAGGATTTTATTTTTAAAAATAACAAACTCATTTTCTTTTCTAAATGGTTTTCAGATTTATGTTACAGTGAATAAGTGTCAAACCTCAGGAGAGAAAATTTAAAACCCAACTCTCTTTCTCAGCACAGACAATTGCCTCTATATTTTCCTAAGAAGATTACAAATTTCAAGAGAGCCTATAATTTTTCATAGGAAAATTAATTTTGAAATGGTGTTTTAATGGTTGATGTATATATCATTTTAAGATAATATCATTATTTTAATTCACTTATTTGTTGCTCTTCTTTCAGGAGAGAATATAAAGTAATATCTTATAATTTGAGGGGAGGTACATTTATCCTAATATTCCTCCCTTAGGATTATAGAATATTTCCAACCCATTTGAGTGTACAGAACAGATATCTTAATGTAATATTTTAAGCCACCAATATATAAACATTCATAAAATGCAAAATTGAGTTTACTAATAATTAAAACTATACATTTAAGATATACCATTGCACAAGATTACCCATCTTATGACTAATTTGTTGATGCATAATATTATGACCCATTATAATATTTGTTGAAACTTTATATTCCACAAAACTTGGTATTATGCAAACAAGGTAAAATAAACAGATTACTATTTAGTAAGACTGTAATTTTGTTGATACCCAAAATTCAGAAAAAGAAAGCCCATTTTGAATGCACCATTGGTTCATTTTCTGAAACTTCTTCAATGTACTTACATTCTTCAAAAATGTTAAATTCCTTAATTTACGACTCTGCTTTGGAAAGCACTTATTACATATGGAAATCCCTTCTCAAGCTAGGTTCCAATTTTAGTTACAGCAACAGTATTCTTTCCAGATTCCATCCTCCTAGTATAATTTCCTAAATGTAGAAAATACCACCAAATGCAGCTCTTGAGGGGAAGGGATTGTCTCACAGATTTAAGTATTGTGGAGTATATAATCTAAAATGCAAAACAAAGCAAAGACATGTAGAATTCTCCTGTGACAGTAATAACTTAAACTGTTCCTATGCCTATTTACCTACTTATATGTTCTTTAACAGTGGTAGTGACAAATATATAATTTTAAGGATAAACTTGTGTTTACTGACTTTGGATTAGAGTTCTCTCAACTTAGTTTATTGACATACTCTTTGGTTACTTGTTTGACATCATAAATCTTTGTTTTAGATTTGACATCATAAATCTTTGTTTTAGTCTCAGGATCCATGTTGGTGATCACTGCTTATTACCTAAATAAAAAATAACCCTGCCTAAATTTTCTGCTTTTGAAGCTAACTTTCTATCCTTCCTATAACTTTCCCCTCTCTTCTTCTGCATTTTTATGAAGTTGCTCTTTGACCTAGTTTCTTCTTCTTCCTTTTCCTATATCCACATTTATTTACCTGGCTATTTAACTTTTAATATTAAGCAGAAATCTTTTTCCCTTTGCTTCCTTGTAAATACAGTCTCCATTTTTTGTTCAGATGTTCATTCCTCAAGGAAGATTTTACCATCCTCAGATTTGTGGTAAATTTTATCACATTGAGCAATCATGGAAATGCCATATTATTTATTTAAGGGTAGACTTGTGACTCAGTTCTAGACAATATGGGAAATATTTTCTGAGGGCCTTCTGGGAAAGGTCCTTCATTTTAAGAATAGAGTTTCAAAAGAGAGAGACCCCTTCTTTCTTGGACATCATCAGGCCTCTTTGTAATAATTCCTAGCACTGCGGCAGCCATCTTGATACCACAGAGAGCCTTAGATGAGCCTTAGAATGAACCTGATTCTGAGACCTCCCAAGTAGAGAAAGCTGGGGAGGGGGTAAGGGGGAGGGGGAAACTGGTCTTTGATTATATGTTTGAGACACGGATTTCACGAAAGACATAAGGCCTACCTATCTCTCAAGCAATTTTGAGTTGAGAGTTTGTTACTGACAGCTGAAAATATTCTAATAGATACAAATTTTCTGTCCAGCTATTTAAATTTTTCTTAAACTAGAAATAATGAATCCTTTTTTCCCTTGATTTCCTATTATATTAACAATAACTTTGGGCAACACCAACAACAATCTGCTATCTCTATTTCTGTATCAGGCTGGTATGGGTTGTAGATACTTATACAATTATGCCAAGTGGTTCTCTGACAAATTTATTATCTGATCTCAGCTGGATTCTCAGTTTTGCTAGACAATTTTTTTTTTAATCTATATACACCTGGATGTCTAATAGACGTAGCATGAGCTAGCATGTCAAAATTTGAACTCCTAATTATTTTCTCCAGTTATCTATTTTCAGTAGATGATTCTGTTAAGTAGATATTCTGTTGGCCATTTAAGTAGATGATTCCATTGGTTAATCTAAATTCCTAAGAGTTATGCCAATTCCTTTTTCACACCCCTTATCATCAGAAAATATTGTTAGGTCTTCTTCCAAATAAATCCTGACTATAACTATTTCTCACTTCTTCTACGGTGACCACACTAGTCAGAGCTGACTTCATCTCTTACTTGGACTATCACCTTTTGGCTGCTATTTCCTGCCCTCCTTATTTTCTGATATTTACAGAGATTTTCCCCACAATTCACAGGATTTCTGCTTCCTTCCAAAGAATAGCAAACATACAACTTGTATAATATAAATCTGGTCATATCAGTCCACATTTTAAAATACTTCAATAGTTTCTTGTCACATTTAGAGTAAATTCCAAAGTCCTTAACCTTGTTATGATTCAGGTCCTATCTACCTCTCCAGACTCGCTGTGCCCACTCTCACCATGGCTTGCTCGGCCGCAGTCACACTGGTCTCCTTGCTGGAACATTGAACATTCAAACCTACTCCTTGCTTGGGGCTTTTTAATGTTCTTGTAGAAATACTTTTCTTTCCAGATTACTGCATGGACAATTTCCTCACTTCATTTGATTTTCTTTTCCACTGTTACCCCATCAGAGCAGGCTTTTCCTGCTACTCTTACTGAAAAACATGTTTTGAAAGGATACATGTACCCTAATGTCCATTGCAGCACTGTTTACAATAGCCAAGACATGGAAGCAACCTAAATGTCCATCAACAGATGAATGGGTAAAGAAGATGTGGTACATATATACCATGGAATATTACTCAACCATTAAAAAGAATGAAATAGTGCCATTTGCAGCAACCTGGATGGACCTGGAGATTATCATACTAAATGAAGTAAGTCAGACAGAGAAAGACAAATATCATATGATATCACTTATATGCAGAATCTTAAAAAAAATATGATACAAATGAGCTTATTTACAAAACAGGAACAAACTCACAAACTTAGAGAATGAATTTATGATTACCAGGCGGGAAGGGTGGAGGGGAGGGATAGACTGGGAGTTTGGGATTGACATGTACACACTGCTATGTTTAAAATAAAATGCCTTTCCATGGGAAAAAAAAGAAAAAGAAAACATAGGCTCTAGCCCTCTTCCATCCCTCCTTACCCACCTGCCTCTGCTTTATTTTCTTCATACATTATCTCTATCTGACAAAATGTTATATATCAATAGCTTGATTTTACCTCCTCCCTATAGTATGTAAGTTCTGTGTGGTTTGCTTAGAGAAATAAGACTTTCACCCACACTATTTTATGGAAGTTTTTCTCTTGAAATTACCAATGATTTTATTATGGGCTGAATTTTACCGCTGAAAATTCATATGTTGAAGCCCTAATACTTAGTACCTCATAATGTGACTGTATTGGGAGACAGAGTCTTTAAAGAGGTAATTAAGTTAAAATAGGTTATTGGGGCGGGCTCTAGTCCAATATGATTGGTGTTCTTATAAGAAGGGGAAATTAGGACACAGACCTACACAGAGGGAAGACCATGTGAGGACAGAGGGAGAAAATGGCCATCTACAAGCCAAAAAGAGAGGGCTCCAAAGAAGCCAAACCTGCCAACACCTTCATCTCAGACTTATAGTCTTCAGAATTGAAAGAAAATACATTTCTGTTGTTTAAACCAGTCTGTGATACTTTGTTATGGCAGGCCTAGCCAACCAATACAGACCTATAAAATACCAAATTCAATACTCTTTCTCCACTCTTCAATTTCGTCAAACCCCTTTTTAGTCTTACAACTTTGAAATAAATTATGTAAATTAGTATTTTTTAAAATACTATTTAAAAACAACAGAAAACACCTGTATACTTATCAGCAGGCAAACAAATATTGTTAACATTGTTACCATCCTATAAACCTCTTCCTGATTACCCCTCACAACACTGTGCTGAATTTTGTGTTAATCATTCTCTTTTGGGGGAAGTTTTACAGGTCATATATGTACCTCTTTAAAGGTTGCTTTATTATATTCTTTTTGAACTTCATATAAATAAACTTACATTGTATCTATTATTCTATTACTTCTTGTTTATGTACATTAAGTATTTGAGAATTTTTATAACTATTCATTATTTTGCTTAAAAATAAAACATATCAATCTAGTGTCAATAGCATTTAAATACAAGTTTGAAAAATATTTGCTACAAATATGGCATGAAAATGTTAAAAATCTTGCTGTATAAATTGGTCATAAAAATTTAAAGAAAGTTATTAATAGCAAACAAAAAAGAATATAAACAGAACTTCATAGAACTGAAACTAAATCGCTATTAAACGTTAACATATTCATCTCAATAGTGATTAAATAATAAAAATTATGAGATAATATCTTTGCTTAATTAATGAAAAATTTTTGAATAGCAAGATGCTAGTAAAAAAAAAGACTTGTTTAATGATAAAATGTGGGCATCGCTATTTGGATAGCAATTTGGCAGTTGTCAAGTGTTTGCCAAGTCTTTGAAAGGTCCTGCCCTTTAATCCTGTATTTCCACTTCTAGGAATCTTTTCTAAGAAAAACTTGGAAATTCAGAAAAAAGGTCTGTATACAATAATATCCATTATGATATTATCATAATACTGAGAAAGGAAATATGGGGAGTGACTAAATATAGTAGCCACGTTGTTATCTGTGAGTCCTAGTGATCAGGTGATATTAATAATTATTTTCCATATCTTGGGCAAATCTCCCTTTTAGATATTTTCATGATATAGCTTTAATATCTGCAGCTTCTCTTATCCTATAATTTTAATGGTGCTTCTAATAATATGAATTTCTATATCATGAAGTCAGTTTAGAAGTCAAAACATATTTATTTTCTCTCTTTTATTTAATTTAACTTTCCCTAAAAATCCATATTTAGGTTGGTTCTTCTTGTTGGTTTTGATGTAAACCTACTTATTTTTGGAGAAGGACGTATTTTTCTTGGAATTTCAGCACCATTCTTCTTGCTCCCTATGATCTCCTGACTATCTCTGGGGTAAAAATGTGAAAACAATATTTCCTAGATTCTCTTGCCACTGAGAGGCACTAAGGGGGTGAACTGGAAGGTCATAGAAAAGCAGAAGCCACTGCTGCTCTGGCTGTGGTAGGCAGGACTGTGGGCCTCAGCTGATATCAAAGGAAGGTGGTGCCACTGCCTTTGGGATTCATCTGTGGATCCCCTACTTTGGGACCGCAAGCAGATGGCACATCAGTGGGGGTTCCTTTCAACTATTTTGCTTTTCTTAAAGCCAGCAGACATTCATTCTCACAGTTCTTATAAAAGGTTTTCTTTTTTAAGACTCTAATACTTGATTAAATTATCCAGAGAGGTTTCATTTTTCCTGAAAGCTGCACCATCTTTCACTGACAGAAGAGAGAGAGGAAAGAATTTTATAGTATATGTGCGTTGATCCTGATTTTATTGGAAACTAGTTCAATCATTATAGAATTGATCAGAGATCTGTAATCTGTTGATTAAAGCTATTGATAGTCTAAGGGCTGCTTGTAAAATGGGTGAATTCCCTCCTTATCACCAACAGTGTTTAAGCTGATGTTGAGCGAGCATAAGTCATCAATGTCCTGCAGAGAATTCCAGCCCTTGGGAAGGAGTTGCACAAGATGGTCTAGACATTTTCCTCCAGCAAGCCTATGAATACTTTTATAATATTTTTATCTCTAACTTTTATATTCCACCTGAAAATTCTTACAAGAAACATTCTAAAATGTACATTTTTACCCTCTGAATAGTATATAATGTCTTCTTTAGTCATTTATCCTCAAAAAGATCTTGTAATTTGCTTTGCTTTGCAGAGCAAGAAAAAACTAAACTATCCTATATATCGATTCTTTCTGAAGAAGAATCTGCTTGTGCTGATTGGGTTTCAGACTTTCTCTTTTCTCACCAGCCCCACCAATTCCCCTTTTGTTCCACTCCAATTTATTTTCTGCACTATAGCAAAAATGATCTTAAATCAGATTGCATCACTCATCTCCTAAAGGCTCCTCAATGTTTTCCCATTGAACATAGAATAAGGTACAAATTTCTGACAAAAGCCTTTAAGGATGGGATGAGGGAGAGAGTTAAAATGAGAGGAGAAGGGTATGAGATGAGTCTGAGATGGAATCAAGGCCGTTCATGGCTTTGCCCCTCTCATCTCTCCAACTCATCCCACATCTCTACGTAATGGTCACACTGGTCTCCTTGAACATGTCAGGCTCCTTCCCTGTACCTGGGACTCTTAGCCCCACTTGAGTGGTCTGGCTAGTTCCTTTTCTTTAGGCTTCAGCCCAAACATTTCCTACTTAAGGGATGCTTGAACTGATCATCTCATTTAAATCAGTTTTACCTCTTTTATTCTCTATATTAGCCACTTATATTTTCCTTATAATCCTTAATAAAGCTAAATATAAATAAACTTTATTATTTGGTGTTAGTTCTTTATTTTCCAGATATCTACTAGTTTTCTTATTTTTTTAAATTGATTTACAATGTTGTGTTAGCTGCTGGTGTATGGCAAGGTCATTCAGTTTTATATATATATAGTTTTATATTTTTTTCCATTATAGTTTATTACAAGAGACTGAATATAGTTCCCTGTGCTATACAGTAGTTACTTGTTGTTTATCTATTTTATATAGAGTACTGTGTATCTGTTAATCCCAAACTTCTAGTTTATCCCTCCCTCACCCCCTTTCCCCTTTGGTAACCATAAGTTTGTTCTCTATGTCTGTGAGTCTTTTTCTGTTTTGTAAGTAAGTTCATTTGTATCATATTTTAGATTCCACATATAAGTGATATCATATGATACTTGTCTTTCTCTGTCTGACTTAGTTCACTTATATGATAATTTCTAGGTCTATCCATGTTGCTGCATGTAAGCTTCAGAAGGGCTTGCCAATTATTGTAACCAGTAACCTAGCAGAATGCCTGACATATTGTAGGTGTTCAGTAGATGTTTATTGAATGAATCAGTTTCCTGGAGAGCAAAAGTATTATACAAATATGGAATATTTTAAGAGTAAGGTTTATTTATCAGAGGAAAAAACTATTTGCACATTGTAACATTAAAGTATAGCTTCAGAGACTAAGACCAAATTTTATAAACCAAAATTATTTTGGTAGTAAGTAAATCTTGGAGGATTATTTTTAATTTTCCCTTCTATTTTTATAATGTATTCCCCTGATTAATTTTCCTATCAAATTATGTCTGAATCTAAGTAAATGAACAAATTATGTTGGGACTGTTGTGTGAATTTACTAGAAGCTAAAAAAAACATTGGGGAAGATTCAGGAGAACCCGAGTTAATTTAGACACAGAGATGCCATCCATGGCCTGACAAAGTGGCAAAATCCGCTTCCAGAACTACTGCTCAAAGCTTCTGAAGAGTAAGTAAATCTCTGAGAACTCCCTTTGCTGGGAGTTCCTAGCCCTGTCCATCAACTGCTGAAATAACCCTGAGTCATTTATAGAGCTACATTAACAAAAATCAAGGCAGTGAGTCACTGTCCTAAGTCAAATTTAGAAATGTGAAAAAATATTAGTTTGTTCAGATAACTTATCATCCTTTTTCATGCTTTTTGTAAAACGAGAAATGCCAAGTACTGCTTTACAGTTGGAAAGGTTTTAAGTGTGTAGTCAGGACTGAATGGTAATAAAAGGAATTTATATTTTAGAGGTAATTTTGAATGTAAGCTACTTATCAGCCTAGAAATACAGAGGTTGAATTCACCCTCTTAAACTCTTGAATCCCACACAACATGTAGCAAAGTAAAACAAAATATTTGATAATTTCAAAATAGTTATGGTGATAGCATTTCCTGAATGATAGTATCTGATTGTGTCATAATCACAAATACAAGACTTTAAAGTTATGATGGTGGACCTATAAGAATGGCATGCAACTGTAACATTATTGTCATATAATATACCATTCCAAAATTTTAGGTTAGTAGTTAATTTATTTATGGAAATCTATTTTTCCAAATGATACAGGACATTTGCAAAGTTACAGATTTGGGGATCACTTAATTATATAGCATCCTGTCATTAAAGAAGGCAGGATAAAGTAAACCTAAGACCACCATGCATATTACCCTCTCCTTCTATATACAGGTTATTGTACAAAATTAGATGCTCAAACTATTTTTGGTTTTTGAAAATGCTTACCAAGGATATATTTGCAAAATTGCTGACATTAATTCTTTATGAATTTTAATTTCATAAAGCATGAATTAAATCTAAACATTCCGACTATCCTCTTGTTCCTTTTATACCACACTACTTACACGGGTAATGGAGAAGGGAGCATGTGAGTAATGGAATCAAACATCTAAAGATTCCACCTAAAGACTGGTTTCCTAGCCCTTTGTCTTCTGCTACTGGGAAGAAAGGACAAAGTGAAAAAAAATGTGTTTTTCATCAGTGTTGAAGTCAGTGGCTTTGGTTATATATATAGTTTAATTTAATAGCTTGGAGTTACCAAAAATAGTAGGTTAAATGTTTAGATTACATCATCTATGGTGACATCAGGATAAATTACAGATTTATTCGAAGACATGAAGTCAACAAAATAAATATATAGTACCTTTAAATCAAGTGGAAAAGATGCC
The DNA here is from genome assembly GCF_965194825.1 of Balaenoptera physalus. Classification (NCBI taxonomy): domain Eukaryota; kingdom Metazoa; phylum Chordata; class Mammalia; order Artiodactyla; family Balaenopteridae; genus Balaenoptera; species Balaenoptera physalus. The sequence continues at coordinate 72,836,297 of NC_138892.1, forward strand.
TTGTTCTTTTAGAACCTACCCTAGACTTTACCACTACCCACTTTCCAGTCCAGACCATCATCATCTTAATCCTTCTATGACAATAACCTTGTAATTCATCTCCTTATATCTACTCCCCTACTATATATATTTTCCATAATCACAAAAGTGATTTTTCAAGTGCAAATATCTGATCATATTACTCCCACCTTAAAGATGTCAAATGACTACTTTTTGCCCTCAGGAAGAAGTCCAGACTCTAAAATGTCCTTGAAAGTCTTCATTTGACTAAGATAGCTATAGTGTGTTTAAAACTAAAAGAAAAATAAAAGCTCAAAATATGCACATTCACACATTAGTAATGAAATACACGCTTCTCTGTGGACATTTATTTATGACCAAAGATCCTTGTTAATCTATATTCTAACATTTGTAAGTGAATATGTCATAAGCTAAATTAATTTATTAAAATTTATATTTAAAATATTGTAGCTATTTCACCAGATTCTTAATTTAACTCACAATGATCTATAAAAACAAAAGATTCTTAAAAGACAATATAGAATGTATTAGACATAATATGTTTGTGACGAAACATTTACAGTATTATGTTTGCCTCACTGTGAACTATAAACATCTGATAGGGAACAATTTATTAAGACAGCAGATGACAGTGTTCAGGTCAGAGATAAGTGGAGTTACAGATTACCATGTCTAATAAGTTTTCTAGAATATCTCTAATACTGTCTTAATCTTTGTAAGAATCAAATTGTGGGTGAGTATGTCATAATGTAAATCATGTACCCAATGGGAAAGCATATCAACATTCTAGACATCTAAATTATAGTTTAATTTGCCAAATTATTCTTACTCTATACAGAAATCATGAATTCATTCAAGAATTATTTGTTAAAACCGTTATGTGCCAGATATGTACTCTGAGTGCTGGGGATTCAAGGGTTGAACAAGGCAGGCAAGAATTTGCTCCCTCAGAGCTTACATTCAAGTAAAGATAAAGATAGATAATAAGCAGTATAAACTAATAAGATAATTCTAAATAGCTATAAATATTATGAATAAATTTAAAAAGTGACACAATATGACAAAACATTGGAGTAGAGGGTTATCTTACATTGATGGCTGTATAATAATTCTTCATTGAGAAGGTGACATCTGAGCAGAAACAAAAATGACAAGAATGATCTGCTGTGCCAAGAGCCAGAGAATCCCAGGCAGCAGCAAGAAAAAGTACAGGTGGTTAAAGGTAATACGAATAATGTTGGTATGTTCAAGAAGCAAAAAGGGGTCAATGGACCAAGGGTGAAATCAATTAACTGAGGGGAGAGAGTTTGGCAGGGCCAGATTATAAAGGTAGGTGGTGAGGAATTTAGAATTCATTTTATAGGATATCTTTCTAAGAGGAGAGTTATATGATTTGACATGTTTGAAAGGATCAGTCTGGCTGCTGCATAGGGAATGGACTATAGGAAGTCAAAACTGGAAGCCTAAAAAATTTTTAGAATTGTAATAGAGCCAGCGAGGAATGATTGTGATGTGGACTCGAAGGCATCTGGAAATATACAAATGGTAGCACATTTTAAGTATGTAAACTATGCCTCACATATTTTAGGCATTTAATGTATATTTGTTGAATGAATGAATGACAGCAAAATGCATATAAATATGAAAATGTAGCAGTGTACTATATTCATGGCTACATATTTTAGGCATGAAAACTGAAACAAAGGAAAGTACTGGGAGTCTTTTAAACTTATGAGAAAGCCTAAAATTTTCATTTGTATTTAAATGCTTTTCTCACTAAAAATAATTTAAACAATTTGAAAATAAATCCAAACTTAAATGAGACAATTCTAGAATGGTGCTATTCATCAAACATCTGACATTTCCTAATGTTAATTCTACAGTTTTTTTTTTTTTTTTTGGTACAGTTATGGTCAGATTGAGATAAATAATAGAAATTCTGCATTAATAAGAATATTTTCCATTACTTAGCAAAAAAAGAGGAAACTATGATTGAGGTTTCTAAAAAATCATACTCTGTGTCTTCTGCACATGGGCTATTTACACTGGGCAATCAGACTATAAACTTGGTGTGCTGCAGCTGGTCCATACTACCTTCCAAAAGGCAACCATTACATTTTAAGGAAGTTTATGAGTGAGTTGTTGAAAACACTGTTATTAAAATTGAAATTATGTAAACTTATTAGTTAAATGAAAAAGTTTAAAACAAAGGTAGTAAGTATTCAGTCTCTTCACTTCCTAATTATTTACTACATTTTAATTATCATCAGTGCTCTTGAGGTTATGCCTATTGCGTCTGTATGGTGACAATCCTATCACAGTGTGCTCCTAACCACCTCTTTCCAACTCCACATTTAGTGACATCATGTGGGAAGCTTGAAATCGGACATGATGAAATATTTACATCACAAAAATTGGCAAACACTATAAACCAGGGCTTCCTCCTACCCAGGACAGTCAATTGTTTAACATTTACCAGCACACCACTAGTTATAACTGTACTAATGCTACTGTCACTGCTACAGCATCTGTCCCTGCTACGAACTTCTATAGTCTAAATTCCAGAAACTATGTCCTGCTTTGCATTAGGAATGAATCAAGGGTAAAAATGAAGAGAGCAACAGTGTGCCACAGTTGGCTTTTAGACAGGGAAGGTCAGTGTTCAAAAGTACTTTATTTAGTTCGTTTGTATTTTACCACCCTCAAAATAATATCCACATTTGCCTCTCATTTCCTTTTGTGAAACAGCCCTGCTAAGTGTGAAACTATTGAAGCTGTGTGTTATCAAAGTTCAAAATTTAGAAAAAGTTTCAAAAATAAAAAGATGCCATTTTCTTCTATTAAAATAGTGATGACTTAAAAGAAAGACTAATGTTGGAGTGGTGCAACATTAGTACTCATACACAATGATAATAGGAATATAAGTTGATAAATATTTTAAAATAAATTTTGAAATATAGAAGTAAAACTCTTTAACTTATTGTTTAAATTTAACCTGCAGAAAGATTATTTAAATTTAACCTGCAGAAACATTTATAAAAATGCACTCAAAATAGTGTTATTTATGATAGGAAAAACTGAAATGGGTAGATAACTTTTGTACATTTGTTTGAGAGAATATCATGTATAATTTTAAATAAAATACATAAAGTTTTCAATGACATGGGGGATGTTCATAAAACATAATTGATAAAATTTGGATATGACACGATATATTCAATAGAAGCCAACACATGAAATTATATATGTATATAGGGTAACTAAAAGTAAATTCCACTGAACATTAGTTAAGCAGTTAGAGTATTTGGAATATGACTATTTTCTTTTCCTTTCATATTTTAGCAATTTTCTAAAAAGACATAATAATGTCTAAACTAAAAGTGTTTTCAATGTGAATAATTTGAATTTATAAGAAAACCTAAAATTTCCATTTGTATTTACATGCTTTCTCACTACAAATAATTTAAATAATTTGCAAATAAATCCAAACATATTTTAAAAAGTCTAGAATGGTACTATTCACCTAACATCTGACATTTCCTAATGTTAATTCAACAGTTTCTTTAGATAACCATGATTGGACAAAAAACACTGCAATTGTTTTAAAGGATTTTTATTTTAGGTTCATATGTAACATATTCATCTATTTAGCTATAAATCACCAAATTTTCTTCTACATCAATTATTACCATCTTTGTTTTAGCATCTTCTAGCACTTCATAGTCTCATAAAATTCTCAAAATGACCTCAATTTTAATTCAGTATAATTAAACTATACCATGCATACAGGGTGAGAGAAAATATCAAAATTTTTAAAATTAGTAGAGTTTTACAGGAAGAAATAACTGCCTTAAATATTTATTTCAAATTAACCAATGCTGTGAGAAGTAATTAGAGTCTGCAGAAAAGGAATAGCTATACTGAGACAAATAGACATACTGGTAAAGGAAGGAACTATCATCTACTGTCTTTCTATCTTATTATATTAATATGTGTAAGATAAAGAAAAGGGGGTGAGAAGAATCCTGATAGTTGTCCAGTGAATTTCCTTTTGATATAAGAGAAGTTTGGATATTATTATCTAATGATCTAGTATTATGTACCATTTTAATGCATTATGGTATTTTAATTGTGCTTTGCTGTCCAGATAATAACCAATAGGTATCTGATATGTTGCAAATGTACTTTTGTGACTTATAAAGGGAGAAGTTTCAAGTTTCAGGGCATCCTTACCATTTCAAATCTACTTACAAGTGATACTGATATTAGTGTGAATATCAGTCCCACATTTACCCTTGAGAAGCCATATGGGCCTAGAACTTACGAGTACTTAATTAAAACGTGCCTTAAATGATTGGCTTACCTGAAATTTTGACTTGAGACACCACTCCATCTCCTCCGTCACTGTGTGCACGAACCTCTACAACATATTCTCCATCCCTGGGGATTGGGACTTCTATGGAGTGTTTATGAGTTGAATACAGCTTGCCATCATGCTGGCCATCAGGTCTATAGAGTACCTTTAAAAGTTTCAAAATATGTATATTTAATAAATTGGCAATAAGGAGCCAATGCTCTAACATTAAATAAAATAAAAATGATATACTTTTATTAATTAAAAAAAAATCTTAGGGAGCTGTGTGTAATACTAGCTGGAAAATTCATGTTATTTTTAATTCACAGAATTGATTTCATCTATTTTTAGGGTGATCCAAGAGGATGCATCTTAAGCATCTAAACTTTATTTTTTGAAATTACCAAAATAGAGATAAAGAATGTCTTTTATGAAAAAGGTAAAAAATGAGGGCTCTTTCAATATATTAAATTAGTCTAAAAATTGCCTAGCAATTAAAATTTTTTCACACTGTTTCTAAAAGTTAGTGTTGACTGAAAACTGTGATAGTGTGATATAGAGAATATATAGAAATAACCTTTTTTCCATTTTTGTTCATTTACAGAGGGTACCTCATACATCAAAGAATTCACTGTGTGCTTGGTGACACTATCTTAATCATTGTCAAACAAAAATGGATTCTTTCTTTCTCTCTTTTTTAAACACTAATTATTCTAACAACTCTATTCTTTAAAGTAGTTATTCTATCTATCTTGCTCATTTGACGTAGCATTTTTCTAGAATTCACTGAAGATCGTTTCTCATTTCAAAATTTATCATGTCATCTGATTCTGCTACACAGCTAGATTAAGAGAGAGCTGGATGGGTTTTGGCAAAACAAAAAACCAAACATCAGTCGCTCTTTGTAAGAATGAAGCTTGTGTGGGAAATAATCTAGTAATCTTTTATATACCTTATATCCTGTCACTGTGGATTCATTTGATAGTGCAACCACATGATCCCAGGTGATTATGTAGCGTGAACCAGACCTTATGGAACTGATGATCCTTGGAGGCTGGCTTGGAGCTGTGAAAGTAATAACATGCAACTGATAGTCACCATATCCAATTTTAATTCTGCAAGCTGTATCACATTGGGAATTATAATACTGATAATGATGTGACAACAACAATGGCTAATTCTGATGTTTGTACTGTATGCCTGGCACTATGGTACGCACTTTACATCCATGGGTTCATTTAATGCACTCTGTGACCCTGGGAGGTAGGTAATAAAATGATCTTTTATTCTCTTCTCATCAACCTTCATTTGGATGTCTCTCTCCACCAGTCTTTTGAAACTTCTGTTTTCAAGGTCATCAATCATCTCCACTTGGCCAAATCTAATGTCACTTTTTTACTCTTTTAAAACTTAACATCTTTGCAGTATTTCACAGAGTTGACCTTCCAATTCTTTCTTGAATATCTTTTCTTAAATTTCATAATCTCTTATAATCTTTCCTCCTATCTCTCAGGTTGTTCCTTCTCATTAATCATCCTTTGCTAGCTCCATGTCCTCTGCCCAGTTTCCAAATGGTGGAATGACTTAGGACTTGATCCTGAGCACGCTTCTCTCCTCTATATATGAATCTTCCCTAAACCTTATACCTGGGCCCATGATTTTAAGTACACACAATTTTATCTCAAGCTCATCTCTCTCTCAACCTCTAGACATATATGTGCAACTGCCTATCTCCTCCTAAATGTCTGAAAGGTTTCTCAAATGCAATATAATCAAGACAGAACATTTACTATGTACCCCCAAATCTGCCTTTCTTTGAAACTTTCCCATATTTACTAAACGGTACAACCAAACCCCCAATTTCTCAAGCCAAAATCGATTCAGTCTTCCATTCTATTTATTGCCAACATCCAAACTAGCTGCAAATTGTTAACTCTGCCTGCAGAAAATTTTCCACTTCTTTCTATCTCCATTATCACCTAGTGTTGGCCACCAACGTTTCTTCCTCAAATACTAGAAAAGGTCTCCTAATCTGCTATTCTGCCTCAAATACTAAAAAAGGTCTCCTAATTTGCTATTCTGCTTTCACTTTTATTCCATTGTCTACCCAGAACAATTAAAAAAAACATAAATTAGATATCACTCTCTGCCTTACTATCTTCCAATGATTTCTTATCACACTTAGAAAGAATTTTAACTCCTTACTATGATCTATAAGACCCTTCTTATTATGACTCCAGCACACTTCTTCCTCCTCAACTCAGAGCCTATGCTCTGGAACTATTGGCCTTTCTACAAGTAAAGCATACCGCACTCTTTTCATATAAAGGCTTTGTGCTACTTATTTTATCTGCCTGATAGAATCTCCTCTGCAAAGACCTCCTTCTTATTACTCATATCCTAGGTCAAATGGCATCTTCTCTAAGAGGATATTCCCAACCATCAGATTGGAATTTGGCTCCCACCCAGGCAGTTTTAAATTGTATTATCTGTTTATTTATTGTATTTTATTTATTACTTAATTCTAATTGAAGTGTAGTTGATTTACTATATTATATTAGTTTCAGGTGTACAACAGTGATTCAATATTTTTATTGATTCTACCACTTTAGAAGTTATAAAATATTGGCTATATTCCCTATGCTGTACAATATAGCCTTGTAGTTTATTTATTTTATATATAGCAGTCTGTACCTCTTAATCCTACCCCTATTTTACTCCACCCCCTTTCCCTCTCTGCACTGGCAACCACTGGTTTGTTCTCTATATCTGTGAGTCTGCTTCTATATTGTTATGTTCATTCATCTGTTTTATATTTTATTCCATATATAAATGGTAACATTAAGTATTTGACTTTCTTTGACTTACTTCACTAAGCACAATACCCTCCAGGTCCATCCACATTGTTGCAAATGGCAAAATTTCATTCCTTCTTTAATGGCTGAGTAATACTCCATTGTATATATATATACCACAACTACTTTGTCCCTTCATCTATTGATGGACATTTAGGTTGCTTCCATATCTTGGCTGTTATAAATAATGCTATGAATGCTAGAGTGCATGCATCTTTTCAAATTAGTGTTTTTATTTTCTTCAGATATATATAGAGGAGTGGAATTGCTGGATTTAAGTTTTTTGAGGACCTTCATATTGCTTACCATAGTGGCTGCATCAATTTACATTCCAACCAATGATATACTAGGGTTCCCTTTTCTTCACATCCTTGCCAACATTTGATATTTGCAGTATTTTTGATGACAGCCATTCTGACAACTGTGAGGTGATATCTCCTTGTGGTTTTGATTTGACTTTGTCAGTGATTGGTGATGTTGAGCATCTTTTCATGTGCCTATTGGCCATCTGTATGTCTTTTTGGAAAAATGGCTATTCAGATTTTCTGCCCATTTTTTTACTGGGTTGTTTGTTTTTTGTTGATATTGAGTTGAATGAACTGTTTACATATTTCTGATATTAATTGCTTATCTGTCATATAATTTGCACATATTTTCTCCCACTCACTAGGTTACCTTTTCATTTTTTCAATGATTTTCTTTGCTGTGCAAAAGCTTTTAGGTTTAATTTGGTTCCATTAGTTTATTTTTGCTTTTGTTTCCTTTGCCTGAGGAAACAGACTCAAAAAAATGTCAAATGGTGCTCAGCCTATCTTTTCTTACAGGAATTTTATGGTTTCTGGTCTTACATTTAGCTCTTTAATCCATTTTGAGCTTATTTTTGCATATGGTGTTAAGAAAATCTTCTAATTTCATTCTTTTGCATGTATCTATCCAGTTTTCCCAGTACCACTTTGTATACTCTTGTTTCCTTTATCATATATTAATTGACTATAAGAACATGAGTTTATTTCTGGGCTCTCTATTCTGTTCTATTGACCTATGTGTCTGTATTGTGCCACTACCATACTGTTTTGATTACTGTAGCTTTGTAGTATAGTCTGAAGTCAGCAAGCATGATACCTCCAGCTCTGGTTCCTCATTCTCAAAATTATTTTGGCCATTCAGGGTATTTGTGGTTCCATAAAATTTTAGAATTATTTCTCCTAGTTGTGTGAAAGTATCATGGATATTTTGATACGAATTGCATTAAATCTTCTCTATTGATTTGTTTTGTTCTGAATTTTATTTATTTCCTCTCTTATCTTTATTATTTCCTTCTTTCTGTTGATTTTAGGCTCTGTTTCCTCTTCTTTTTCTAATTCCTTTAGATGGTAGTTTAGGTTGTTTATTCAGATATTTCTTCTTTCTTCAGGTAGGCCTGTATGGCTATAAACTTCCCTCTTAGAACTACTTTTGCTGTGTCCCATAGATTTTGGAAAGCTGTGTTTTTATTTTCATTTGTCTCTAGGTATTTTCTGATTTTCTCTTTGATTTCCTTCATTGACCCATTGATTTTTTAGTAGTATGTGTTTTAGTTTCCCTAGGTTTATGTTTTTCCCATTTTTCTTCCTGTAATTGATTTCTAGTTTCATACCATTTTCACTATAAAAGATGATTGATATAATTTTTATCCTCTTAAGTTTTTTGAGATTTGTTTTGTGGCCTAGCATGTGATCTATCCTGGGAAGCATGCCATTTGAACTTGAAAGAAATGTGTACTCTGCTGTTTTTGGATGGAATGTTCTATAGATATCTATTAAGTCCAACTGGTCTAATGTGTCATTCAAGGCCACTGTTTCTTTTTTTTTTTTTAATTTTTTTTTAACATCGTTATTGGAGTATAATTGCTTTACAATGTTGTATTAGTTTCTGCTGTATAACAAAGTGAATTAGCTATATATATACACATATATCCCCATAGCCCCTCCTTCTTGCATCTCCCTCCCACCATCCCTACTCCACCCCTCTAGGTGGTCACAAAGCACAGAGCTGATCTCCCTGTGCTATGCAGCTGCTTCCCATTAGCTATCTATTTTATATTTGGTAGTGTATATATGTCAATGCCACTCTCACACTTCGTCCCAGCTTACCCTTGCCCCTCCCTGTGTCCTCAAGTCCATTCTCTATGTCTGCGTCTTTGTTCCTGTCCTGCCCCTAGGTTCTTCAGAATCATTTTTTTTTTTTTTTTTTTTTTAGATTCCATATATATGTGTTAGCATACGGTATTTGTTTTTCTCTTTCTGACTTACTTCACTCTGTATGACAGACTCTAGGTCCATCCACCTCACTACAAATAACTCAATTCCGTTTCTTTTTATGGCTGAGTAATATTCCATTGTATATATGTGCCACATCTTCTTTATCCATTCATCTGTTGATGGACACTTAGGTTGCTTCCATGTTCTGGCTATTGTAAATAGTGCTGCAATGAACATTGGGGTGCATGTGTTTTTTTGAATTATGGTTTTCTCAGGGTATATGCCCAGTAGTGGGATTTCTGGGTCATATGGTAGTTCTATTTTTAGTTTTTTAAGGAACCTCCATACTGTTCTCCATAGTGGTTGTATCAATTTACATTCCCACCAACAGTGCAAGAATCTTCCCTTTTCTCCACACCCTCTCAAGCATTTATTGTTTGTAGATTTTTTGATGATGAAGGCCACTGTTTCTTTATTGATAATCTGTCTGGATAATCTACCCATTGATGTAAGTGGGATGTTAAAGTTCCCTACTGTTATTGTATTAGTGTCAATTTCTCCCTTTTTGTCTGTTAATATTTGATTTATATGTTTAGGTGCATACATGATAACAAATGTTATACCCTCTTCTTGTATCACTTCCTTTACCATTTTATTATATTATGCACTTCTCTATCTTTTGTTATAGACTGTATCTGTTATGAGTATTGCTACCTCAGCATTCTTTTGGTTTCCATTTGCATGAATCTCTTTCCATCTCCTCACTTTCAGTCTCTGTGTGTCTTTAGCTCTGAAGCGAGTCTCTTGTGAGTAACAGATAGATGGGACTTTTTCCCTATTTAATCAACCACTCTATGTCTTTTAACTGGAGCATGTAGTGTATTGACATTTGAAGTGATTATTGACAGATATGTACTTATTGCCATTCTGTTACTTGTTTTCTGGTCGTTTTGTAGTTGTTTTTTAGTTTCTTCCCTTGTGGTTTGATGATTTTCTTTACTGGTGTGCTCATGTTCCTTTCTCTCTAGTTTTTGTGTATCTATAATTGTGGGTTTTGACTTGTAGTTACCATGGAGTCCATATATGTTGACCTACAACTATAACTACTTGTTTTAAACTGATAATCATTTAAATTCAAACACATTCTAAAAGACCTACTTTTTAAACTCCCTTCCACACATTTTCTGTTTTGATGTCATATTTTGCTTCTTCATGTTTATCCTTTAACAGTCTATTGTGGTTATAGTTGATTTTACAATTTTCGTTTTTTAATCTTCATAGTTGCTTATTTAAGTGGTGATCCACAGCCTTTACTATATATTTGCTCTTACTAGTAGGTTTTTTTCTTTCATATCAACTCTTACTACATGTTGTATCCTTTTCTTTTCCATTTAGAGAAGACTCTCTAAAATTTTTTGTAAGGTTGGCTTTGTACTGATAAACTCTTTTAGTTTTTGCTTCTCCTATCTCTCCTTCAATTCTGAATGATAACCTTGCTGAGTAGAGTATCCTAGTTTGTAGGTTTTTCCCTTTCAGCACTTTAAATATATTATGCCACTCCCTTCTGGCCTGCAAAGCTTCTGTAGAAATATCAGCTAATAGCCTTATGGGGGTTCCCTTGTAAGTGATTCTTTGTTTTTCTCTTGCTGCCTTTAGAATTCTTTCCTTATCTTTAACTTTTGACATTTCTTTATGATATGACTTGGGTCTCTTTGGGTTCATCTTGTTTGGGATCCTCTGTGCTTCCTGTATCTGGATATCTGTTTCCTTCTTCAGGTTTGGGAAGTTTTCAGCCATAATTTCATCAAATACACTTTTGACCCCCTTCTCTCTTCTTCTTCTGGGACCCCCATAATAAAAATGTTAGTATGGGGGCTTCCCTGGTGGTGCAGTGGTTGAGAATCTGCCTGCCAATGCAGGGGACACAGGTTCGAGCCCTGGTCTGGGAAGATCCCACATGCCGTGGAGCAACTAGGCCCGTGAGCCACAACTACTGAGCCTGTGCGTCTGGAGCTTGTGCTCCACAACAAGAGAGGCTGCGACAGTGAGAGGCTCATGCACCGCGATGAAGAGTGGCCCCCGCTTGCCGCAACTAGAGAAAGCCCTCACACAGAAACGAAGACCCAACACAGCCAAAAATAAATAAATAAATCAAAAAAAAAATGTTAGTATGCTTGATATTGTCACAGAGGTCACTTAAACTGTTCTCAATTTTTTTTAATCTGTTTTTCTTTTGCTGTTCTGATTGGATTACTTCCATTATTCTATCTTCCAGATTGCTTATGTGTTCTTCTGTATCATGTAGTCAGCTGCTAATTCCATCTAGTATTTTTCATTTCAGTTATTGCATTCTTCAGTTGTGACTTGTTCTTTTTTATATTTTCTAATTCCTAGTTAAGATTTTCACTGTCTTCATCTATTCTTTTCCCAAGTTCAGTTAGCATTCTTATTACTAATGCTTTAAACTCTTTATCTCTGCTTCATTAGTTGTTTTTTACGGAGGTTCTTTTCTTTTTCTTTTGTTTGAAACTAATTTCTCTGTCTTCATATTTAACTTTCTCAGTCTCTTTGAAATTAGGTGAAACATTTAACTATTCAGTTCTTGAAGGGGTGTTCTTGTGTTGTAGTGCCCCTATCAATCTCTGTGTGTCCAGCGGCTTTGGTGGGAGAGCAGGATCTGAAGTGAGCATGGGTCACATCTCTTATGGTGTGCTGGTAACTATCACTCTGCTGGAATGTGGGGCTGGAGACAGAAGGACTAGTTCCAGAGCCAGGTGTGTATTGGAGCTTCTCCTATGCTCAGTGGCCATCACCACCCTACTGGGAGCAGTTTTGAGTCCCAAGGTGCTGGAGCAGAAGCCCTGAGGGTCAGGTCTAAGCTGGTTCCATTCCCTCTAAATGTGTCCTCTCCCTCCCCACAGCAACAGAATCATTGCCTCAGAGGGGAGCAGTGCTAGAGCAAGGGGGCCAGAGTGGGGCTCAGTGCAGGCCAGAACATGTGATAAGACAGTCCTGGCAAGCCAGTCAGAGCTTGACACAGCTCCCAATTTGGAGCCTCTGTGAGCACAAGTAATGGCTGCCCTTGCCCCATTCAGATGCAGTGCTGGTTCTTTTCCAGTTCTTTCCCCCACAACTGCACACTCTCCTTGGCAATGTAGCCTTTGTCCTATCTGGGAACTTTTCTGAATAAGGCAACTTGTGCAGGTTGGGACACATGCTGGGAAAGTCCAAGGAAAGCCATCAGAGGATTTTCAATCTGATTCCTCTATCTTGTTCCCAGGAGTAAGCAACTGTGTGTGCACACTCTTCATGAGTGGAGTCTTGTTTTCTACAGCTCTCTTGTAAGTCCCACTGGTGGTTTAATCTGCTATGGGGACTCATCTTCCTGGTGTTGGACCCCAGGGTTGGGGTGTCTGATATGTGGCTCAAACCCCTCACCCCCCAGGAGATCTCTGAGTCTGTGATATCCCCCTCCTCTTTTATGTCCCGTACTAGGGGCATGAGTCCCAACCTGATTACTTCTGCTCCCTTCCTATTTGACTCCATGTGGATCTTACTTTACAGCCTTGGTTGTAGAAGAGTATTTCTGCCAATCTCCAGTTTGTTTTCAGTGAGAATTGCTCCATGTCTAGATGTATTTTTAATGTGTTCATGGTGGGGAGGTGAGCTCAGGTCCTCTACTCTGCCATCTTGGTCTCCTCCTCCCATATTATCTGTTTATTCACTTTATTGCTCCATCATCTGATGTTATACTTATTTATTTGTCATATTTCTCTCCCTCTCTCTCTCTTCCTCTCTTTCCATTAGTTTGTTAAACCCTGTGAGAAGAGGATCTGGGTCTTGCTTCATCATTTCTGTATTGTCAACACCTAGACCTGTTCTGGGCACATAGCATATTTTTGATGAATGAATAAATTGAAAAAAGAACAAAGGAATGAATGCTCTTTTTACAAATTAGAAAGCTGAGGTTTAAAGATTTGATGTAATATGTCTACTGTCACACATTGAGTAAGTGATAGAGAAAGATTTGAAACCCCTGTCTGATACCAAAGCCTGTATCTTACCACCATGTTCTATTATTTCATTAGAACTTTCTTTTTCCCCAAGTGAATTTCATAAATTCTCATACTCTAATGGTAATCATGTCTTCAAATTCTTGTGAAGTTTCCCTAAATTCTGAATATAAGTTCTCCTCTTCCATCTGTTCAACTTGGGTTCAAAAAAGAGCTATCATAGTGAAGCCAGGGAGATGGGTATGACCACAAATGTGAGCAGGGCAGGTGGTCTTGTTATATTAACAATGAGAACATACAGTACTAAGAGAGTGAACATAATGCTACAACATTTAACTTGCATTTGCATTGTGCAGTGACGAAGGTTTATAAATCAAAGCATAGAAAAATTATAGAATTTTCATTTTCTCATGTTGTTGATGCATTCCTATAAAACCAAGTTTAAAACAATAACAAATTAATTGTCTAATGATACAAAATTTTGTGGGCAGTCTTTACAAAGGGAGGTTCTGTAATGGAACATTAAATGTGTGAAGGTATTCTCCACATTTTTCATCATCTACAATAACTATCAATGTTTTTGTTTGTTTTTGTTTTTGTTTTTTTAAATCTTGTGTGATTTTAGAGGTTAAAATTGAAAACCAAAAGTGCTCAGACTGCTAGGTAGTAATTTTCTCTCAAATATACCTGCATCATCACTGAATCAATTGGGAGTTTTTGACAAGTATAAAATGCAAATATTGAGACTCACGTGCTTTCTTGGTGAAGGTCTCAATCATATCACTGGGAGGTCCACACCCTGCGCTATTGCAGGCCCTGACTTCCATAAAGTACTGGGTGTCAGGCAGAAGGTTCTCCAGCCTGGCAGAGTATTCTTGGCTAGTGACTTGCACTCTGTGTGCAGCTGCTTCTTTATCATGGACAGCCCAGTACCGAATCTGCAAACATACAAGTTGAGTAATATTTTTTCATGATTCAGACAGTTCAGTTTCAAATAATTCTTTTCAAGTTGTTCTGACAATTGATGTTGGCTGAGCATCATATTCTCAAATGTTACTTAATGTTACTTACATTTCTATCAGTCTTAGAAAATGGCAAGGCAAACAATGCAGATCTGATTAGAAGTGTCAAAAGCAAATTAAAGGCTCACCTCATTGCCTGAAATAGTCACACACAGACGAAAAAAGAGAAAAAGCCAAAAAAACGTGCATAAGATTTGCTCTCAAACTATAAAACTGGTTTCTGTTTGGAAGTATTTGCCACAATAATTTATATCATTTATTTCCAGCTTTATTTCTGTTTACATGATTGCAAATTTGTTAAGGGCCATTGATAAAAATAGTCATGTGGCCTAAAACATGCTAGCTTAATTACTTTCTGCCAGCTTATTTCAGAAGTATGTATAAAAAATTATTTCCTTTGAACTTATATAGAAGCCAGATATCAAAGAAATATTATACCTAATAACTTGATTAGTTGTAGAAATTATCTTTAAAATAAGTTTTAAAAAATTTCATTCATGTTGTGATTAGAAATGATTACTTTTACCAACCAGCATATCAATGACAGCCTTCCTTGTCTCTTAAAGTTTAAGTAAAAGCTATGAATTATAATATTCATTCTTCCAATAAGGCTGTTTTATTGGTTAAAAATCTATAATTACATCTCAGTTATAAATAAAAAGGAGAGGATTGCTTATAAGTATACTGCAATTTTATATTTTAGATGCCCTGTCTATAAAACAATGGTATTTTAATTTCACAATTAACCACACATACTAGAAGATAATATCTAATATTTATATAATCCTGAAATTTTTATTTACGTAAACACATAAAAAACATTATAAAATGGAACTGGATGGCTCAAATTCCCTTAGTAACAAAGTGAGGTTTATATGAAGAATGAGCACATTTCAGAACAAAGGCTAGTTACTAATTGCTTATTGGTTTCCTTTGCAATATTTTTATTTTGTTTACTAGGGCTCATTTTTTCTGATGCCAATAATATATTTCCTAATAGTTTTGATGGAATCTCTTTGACTTTTCTGTCCTCTGACCAGAAGGATGGCTTCAGAACCAAGGAAGTGGAATATTACAAGTGGCTCCAAAGGCAGATCTCAGTTGGCAGAGAAAAGACTTTATGAGGATGGGGACCCTCCTTGTGAAGGCATGAGTTTCCTGGTGCTGGAAACATCCAGGCAGTGTCTACATTCATCTGAGAAGGAGGAAGACGGCCTATATTTTAGTGGAAATTTGAACTGTGTGACATGTAAGGCCTCTTCCACTGCTTGACTGAAGGGAAATAAAATGAACATTTATATTCTAGTGATGAAATGCCAGGTACTAAATTAGGATCATCCACGTGTATTATTTTCTCAACAAACCAATAATGGTAGTATTTAGCCTGTTTTATAGCAATCAAAACTGACGTCCTCGAGGTTCAGACATTTTTATGTGGATGCTTGTTGACTGAGAGCACATTTTAAAATCTTCATTCATTATAACAACTTTTCTATCCCTTTAAAGAGGAGAAGATTTTTAATTAGATCATTTCTAAGACACTAAGTATTAAAATAAGGACTTTTAAAGTGACAAAATTTTTTGACATCTTACCCAAAATTCCGTGAGGCATTTTGGTGATACAAAAGGGAAGAACAAAATTTTCTTTAATTTACACTTTGCACCTATATCTTAAATGGCCAATTATTTTATTCATCTGATTTTGGCAGGGATCTATATAACACAGTCTCCATCGAAATTCACAATAAATTAAAGCAGTGCCTTAGTTACGCCCTGGTAACTAGGGAACAGAGAGAGTTATTGAGTGTATCAAATAATCTCTGACTTTCTTATTTTAGAATATGAGATTTTTTACAGACACTTTTACAGTATTTTAAACCTCTACTAATGAAAGCATCTGATAAAAAATTATTTTGGTTGAATAATCTGTCTCTCCTTAATTTAAAGCATACATTTAGATTTAACTTGCAATACTTTCAAAGAATTCTAAAATAAATAGTGGATATATGTGAAATGTAGCATTATTTATTTATTTATTTTTCATCTGAACTAGGCACTGGCCATGCACTTAGAAATAATTTCCAAATAGATAATTTGGACCACTGTGTTTGATCCCTTCAGTGAGTTGCCCATTGTGGTGAAGAACCAATATTAATCTGTGAGAAAATTGTTTGGAGTGAAGGGTTGAACCTGTAGTCATGGAGTAGAACAAATGCACTCCTTTTGATTAATCACTAGGGAGACCAAAAGGCAGGCTGGATGAACTTGTGAAAAAAAATAAATAAATGAAGCAGGTCCTGCTTTATGGACAGTAGACCATCAATTCATTTTCACATGCTAGAGCAACATATAGTGTATTTATTTCTATTTAACGCTGTGACATTATATAAATTTAACTCTATTTACATGTTCCTAAAATCTCCACAACACCTCATGTCTAGTGTTAACTTATCTTAGTGCTTATTAAACAATTATGGAATTACCTCATTACTGGTCTCCACTATTGTTAGGTTATAAACTCCTTGAGGACAGGTATTCATTATTTCGAATGCTGTGTACATAGGACTGCATTTGATGTATGGCACTCATTCATTCATTGAAAAAATATTTACTGGGTATCTACTTTGTACCAGCTATGTGCTAGATGCTAGGAATGTAGTAGTGAACCAAGCAAACATGTTTTTTCCTCCATAGATCTTATAAATAAAGTAAGAAATCAAAATGTTTAAGTTCACATAAAATTACTAATATATTTGATGGAATGATCTAAGTGTATAATTTTGTCCCAAGAAAATTTACTCTTTATAACAGTATTGGGAAGCTGAAAAGAAAAGCCTCAGAAAAAGGGCTAACTCATATAACAAAGAATAATTATAATTTCCATACATTTATGAACTACAATAACACCACTTTTGTACAAAGATAATAGTTATATCCCTTCCGAGGAAAATTTAAGAAATTTGTCTGAAAAGCAGCTCTTTAATCTCATTTTCTCCAAAGAAGCTTAGAATAAAACCTGGATGTTACAATTATGGAAGTATTTAAAGATACTTAGTACTTTTGAAAATTAGGCTTGCTCCATTTTATTATTTTCTACTTCAGTAAACTTTCGTATCAGATTTCCAAACTTTCTTCTTCAACTTCTGAATTTTCTGAAAAAACTATCTTCTGGAAGCTGAATATTCTTTTGTTATGGATTTAATACAGTTTTTAGGGAAAAAATCTAAATACGGTTATTTAAGTGAAAAAATATCTAAAAAGATATTATATAATAACTTTATATTATCCAGATCCCAGACTAATTCAAGTATTAGTACATTCTATGGGTTAGGAATAGTAATAATATATATCACTCAAAATCTGTATTCTCACACTTTTTGGAACCTATTCAAAGTTCTTTTTTATTCTAGCCATTGGTGCAGGAACCAAACAATTCTATGTAGGCTTCAACCAGCTTCCCATAAGTACTACCAGTTAGCATTTTTCCTCTGCTATTGCTGCTAACTTCTCACTCCCTGTCTTGGGTCATCCTTGATGCTGCAGTGTGAACCTTGCCCTGTGATCAATGCAGGGAGGGGAGGTGATGCCCCTGGGGCCACTCTTAACCAATGGGGAATAGCAGTGGATGAACGCTTCCCCTTTCATTCTATGTGGGGTAATTCTCAACCACATTTATGAAGCTCCTTAAAGATCACAAGGGATGGAGTACCAGTGCCCACAGTGGTTGCCAACAAGATAAAGCATTTTTCTAACCCTCTCCTGTTCATTCTGCTTTTTCCTCATATCTGCTCCCTGGGATCATATTTAAAACAAACAAACAACAATAACAACAAAAACACTAACTTTTTCTATACCTGTGTGTCAGACTTTGCTTTGGGGAGATCCAGATGAAGATAGATGCCTTCTCCAAAATAAGAAAATACAGCACTTCCTAAATATGAACTTATGCTCACCATAATAATTTAACTTTTAAAGACATTTGTGTAAACTACTCAGGATGGTTAATCTTTTAAGATAATTGTGAAATCAATCATCTGTATTAATCTCCAATTCAGCTGCTAAGAGGTTTTGTATTTATTATTCCCGATAGAATACTTTGCTTGTTTTCATTAAGTGAATTCTTTACCTGCTGGGTGAGTAAACTAAGTCTTTTGTGGATTCCTGGGCAGGAGCCCAAATTTCTAATAAGCGTTTGATAAGAAATACTTCTTGCATTCTTCTAGTTCACCTACACTGCAGGAAATTAAGAATAAAAGTGGGGAGCTCTTTAACTAGGTCCGGGGAGGGGGGGGAAGAATAAAACTTAAACTTTCTACAAGATACACTTTAAAACCACAAGGGATTTTTTTAAACCCAGTTGCCTGCAGTTCTCACTTGAAATGTCAGGAAATTAACCTTGAGATGGGGTCAATCACACAGGACTTGGGCTTTTCCAACTTTTTATTTATCTTATTTTATTAATGTCCTGCTTTTTTTCTGTTTCTTTATAACTTAGACCCATAATACATTTTCATGGGAAGTGCAGTAGGATATTAGTTTTCTTGATCGTCTATCTTGTTAAACCATCGGCTTCTTCCTTCATATTTAAAAATAGTAACAATAACGGCATTATAGTGAGTCAAGCGTTTCCCCCATAAAGGGGCATTTTCTTACAGGAGAATAAATGTTACAGATTTTCTCTTTTAAGCTTTCATGCTTGTCTCTTTGATATTCAAGGCTCTGTGTGAAAGACTTAAAAGCTTTTTAAAGAAAGAATAAATGGAAACAATAATTCTATGATTTATTTCCAACATTTTTAATTAACCATTCTCTGGAGAGGCAAGACCTAGGTTCAAGTCAGTTTATACCAATTATTACTCAGATAAATGTTTTTAACTTCAAGTTCTTCATCTTTAAAATGGAGAAAATAATAGTGTTTATCCCCTGGGATAGTGTGGATTCAATATGATGAGCTTAATTAAATGTTAACATCATAGGGCTCAACAAATATTATCATTCTTATCATTATTAACATTATCATCATTGTCATCGTCATCATCGTCATCATTGTCTTCAAATGTCCAATGATATAAAACAGGGAAAAGCGTTAAACACAGGTTATTTCATTTATTCCACACAACAGGATATGAGGCATTGATTACTCTCAGCTTTACAAGTGAGGAAACTAGGGCCCAAAAAGTTTGAATAAATTTTCCACAAAATTTCTAAGTGAGAGAGCTGAGAGATAAACCCATGTGTGTTCAGCAGCAGAGCTCATAATTTTCTAATATGGAGCTGCAAAACGTCAGAAATCTGTGAAACTAAACTTCTCCGTGGCATACGGTTTTTGATCATTTAAGAAAATCTTAGCTGTTAAGATTATTTTTTGCTATTTAATTGAGAATCCTCTACTTAGCTTATTCCACATCAAGAGCGTATATTCTGATTATTGTCTAAATTCACTGGTGCCAGTGCATTGTTTCACATCTCATATTTCCTTTTTACTCTGCATGTCAGGAGTTATAAAATAGTCAACATATAATTCTCAGACAAAGAAAATATCTATTTCTGTGGCATGTTTTTAGCAAAGTAATAATACATCTTTAGCACTTTGAGTTAATGCATGGGTTATATATTAAATAATCATTTTTTTTCTCTTTTTTATTGCTTACAAATGAATAATATTAAAAAAGAAGAAATCCTATGTCCAAAATATGGCTTGAAAGCTCTAAATATTGATGTGTTCTCCCAGGATACCTCAGACTTATTTATTACAGGGCTTTCTAACATCTAGTGAATTTCTCTCTCTTTTCCATTTCCATTCCTTTTCTACCAGCTGCAAAAATGTAATTTTAATAAGTTATGAATATTGGAACTTCACAGTCCACTCCTATAATGCCACTCTCTTGGTGACAACTTCAGCTGATCACTTGCAAAGATGATCTGAAAACACTTTGATGTCTACCCAAATCATAACCTATGATACCAAGATAAAAAGCTTCCTGTTAGCTTGTGAGTTTAAAACTTAAGACCTTGGGCTGCTTTTGTGGTTCTATCTCAGAAACATGGTCTTGAGAAAGCCAGGTTGCAGCACTTTATTTGAGCATACTTCATTATTTCTATCAGCACTCGGTGAATATTTCTTTAGTGACCACTCTTCTTGGCACTGAGAGCAAAACAGACAAAATCTTGCCCTCATGAAATGAATATTCCATGGACAGATGATGAAGCACAAGAACTGAGAGGGCAACCCACCATCCATGGCTCCAGGAGGCCACTCACCGTCCACTCACTGAATAAAAAAAAGGGAGTCTGTGATCTGGCAAAAAGCACTGAACTTTGAATCAGGACACCTGACGCTTTTACTTAGTGCTAACTAAGGCCAGTTGTTGAATCCCTTTGGCATCCATTTTCTCATCTGCAAAGGTAGGACGATGTCAGTTCCTCCTAATTTTCACACTTTGTGCTTAAAAATATGAGATGACTTCACTTTTCCTACAAAATCAAGTCTAAATTTCATATTAAAGATCCCAGCAGAACTAGCTTCAGTTCCCTAGGTCTTATTTCCGTTGACTAAGACAAGTCCTCCCCTATGCTTCTGGCTAAATCCTTCTACACTTTTAAGACTTATTTTGAAGGAAGTTTCCTTTAAGACATTTTGAATGTTGCCAATTTTCTGCCTTCATAGATAACATAATGGGATACATACTTAGTATATTTAGAAGTGTTTCCTTTGGAGGGCTTTTTGGAAGTGGAAATAATGAGTCAAATAGGGTAAAAAAAATTAAATTACCAAACTACCAAAATGATTTCCCAAAAAGTTGAGATTCACTAGCATTTTATGAGAATGTTTGTTTCAAAAGATTGTGCTTAAGCCCCAGTGTTATTACCTTAGTTTTTATTTTGGCCAATTGTTTACCTACACACAGGACTCTACATCTCTTATAGATAAGTCAGTTGGGAACCCCTGCTTTATGCATGTTAGTTAATAAATGTCCAACATATTAAATACAGAGAATATAGTGTTAGTTGTCACATAAATCAGAAGGACACAGAACGTTGAGAGATGCAACATATTTGAAAAGGTATGCTGATAATTATGAACAAGTGTATTTAGTTTGGTAAAAATTGAACTCACCTGATAGCTTTCCACTATTTTTTCTACAACATGCTCCCAATGAACAGATATCTCAGAAGATGATAAGACTTTTACACCTACTGCTGTTGGGGCTTCACTGGGAGCTGAAATTTGATGAGAACATTACATTCTTACATAAGATGCTTATTTCGTGGTCATCAGTAATACATGCACACACACATATTCATATACATGAATGTTAATACAGATACATATACATACACATGTACACACACACTTTTACAAAATATGGAAATCCATAAGGATTTCTCTGATATCTGTGAGCAAGAACCATACTAATATTTGTGTATTTCTTTTAACTAACCTGTTTATGAAAGCCTGTGGATGCAAATTAAAATTTATTATGTTTAGCTTATCAACTCTATATTATCAAAGATAGGAAGTTTGGTATTTATTATAGAAAATTAGTCATTACAATTAATTTTCAACTTTCTCACACTTCCTATTTAATATGAGCTAAAGATATACAGCAATACTTCCCTCTTTCTCTTTTATATTTAAACTAAGTTTTTTTTTTTGTTTTTTTTTTAAGATCCTTTGAAACAAGTTGTGACATCCACCGCTTCTTGTGCTCAGGAAAGCCTTTATAAGTCTAATTGTCCAACTGGGCATCTAGTCAAATATGTATCAAAAGGCTCTGTTCAGTGAAAAAAAAGTAATTTACATCCCTTACAAAAATTACACAAAGCAACTAAGGAAATCTTAAGCAGGAGTGATCAATTTTTATTGTCTTTTATTAATAAGCCATAATCCTCTTTTATGCTAAAATGTCCTGCACATGAACACTGTCGTCATTCCAAATCAAGGTAAATGTGTGGCACTGTGACTGATTTCTTAGCAGTAGCAGTGAAGATGAACACTTAAAGAAGTTTTGTCACATGCACGTTTTATGAGACTCATGAAACATTTAGGAAAGAAATGTAATTAAATACAGATGGCCATAACCAAAGAGATGGCAAGCATGGCCTTTGCCTGATCACTTTAGCATCGAATAAAACAGTAAAAAAAAAAATCATATTGGGTGAGAAGGTAACTTGTAAAATGCTTTACACTTTCATTTTCTCTGTGAGATGTACTTAAGTTGTTCAAACTATTCAGTCAAGTTATCATACTTCTGCCGAATCAGAATGAGTGTAGAAAATGTGGGATTAATTACTCAGGATTAAATAGTCCTGAATTGATTATTAACTTAGAAATTTCTACTTGTTATTCTTTCTATGTATTTAATTGAGCTAACTTTAGAAAAGTATGCACGTGTTTGTGTGTGTGTGTAAACATATATACGTATATATGATTGCCTTTCATGTTTGTATTGAAAGTAAAGATCATGGATGATTTGAATAGATATTAAATTTTTAACAAATATGAAAGCTAATAACTCTATGACTGAAGAGCATAAATTCTAAGGGAGAGCTAAATGTTTATTGTGGACTAAAATTAGTGTAAATTGGGTAAATTAATAGATAGTGTTTTTCCTCTAAGAGATCAGAAGAGTATTTCACATAGTTTTAAGTTTTAAAACCCTTCCATTTTCGTTTCTCACACATGTGCAAAGGGAAACTTGTCCAAGCACAAATGCGTTAGGTCAGAAGACAATGAAAATCTCTACTTGCCTTTCTAGCCACTAATTATTTACATAATGCACGTGAGTACAAAGGTATAATAAGGAAGTCTTACCTTTTTAAATAGGAAAATAAATAATAAAAAAAGTGTAGCAGCTTAAATAAGAAATCATAGAAGTCACTGTAATTAAGGTTAATATAAAAATATGTATAATTTAGCAGAGATATATAAAGTCCTCCAGAAGCATGCTCAGTTCAGTTAAAGTTTCTAGAAAAACAAAGAGCCAGTATCTGTATTTTTTTCCCCCTGAATAGCCTTTCAGATATCTTTTTTTTTTTCCAAGAAAAAAATTTCAACTGGCTTTCTGACTCCTTTTTCATAGAATTATGCCTAAGTTCCCTTTAATGAAATTCTAGCATGCTACTGTAATGACCAAAGAAGTTACATAAATGATACAATACACAATTTTGAATTAAAAGGAGAAATTGTATCCAAAAAAAGTGTATGTTAAGGCGTTTGTAAAGTAGTGAATTTTATGAATGCACAGACATACTGAGATTCCCATCGAGTCTGGAGAATTTCTGACTGCAAAATTATAATCAAGAGTCCAGGAACAGGGGTCTAAGCCAAGGAATTTAATGGAGATTTCCTAACTACCATAAACATGAGCTAAAGGATGAAAGAGATTTTGGCAACGTTCCTGTCATTTAAATAAAGAGATTGACACTTTAATTTGGCTCAAAATTTACTAACTCATTTACTAAATGCGTGGTATCTTAAAAAGATCTTAATAAGTAGGCCCGAAAGACAGCAAACAAAATGCCTACTGGAGAAACAGAATCCCTCATCAGGACAGTGGGGTCTTTCTTTCACCTACCGTCTTGCGCGGAGTGGATGACGGCTGTGAGGCTGTATGGTCCATCTCCTTTGTTGTTGAAAGCTTTGACTTTGACTTGAAATGCAGTGGAAGGGTGCATGGTCTCATCTTTATGAACGTAGCGGCCAGTATCTGGGTTAGTAACTGTCACTTTTTTCCATTCTTCCCCATCAAATGGCTTAAATGCCACTATGTAACCAAAATTGTTGCCGTAGTGGTATTCTCTTGACAAAGGCTGAATAGAAATTGAAATATTTAATAGGTTTAAGCAATACGGTTAACACGGGGAAAATCCTATGCAAACAATAAATATGCTACACATGGAATCATGCTTTCTGTAAAAACATTCTTAGTTCATAAGTGAGAGCTGCCTGAAAAGGCCAGGGCACAAATGTGCTCCAACATGTGGTGACTTTATTTACCAAATTCGTTATTTCTGGAACACCCCATGGGGGCTAAAACCTTGGGCTGCTTTTGTGGTTCTATCTCAGAAACATGGTCTTGAGAAAGCCAGGTTGCAGCACTTTATTTGAGCATACTTCATTATTTCTATCAGCACTCGGTGAATATTTCCTTAGTGACCACTCTTCTTGGCACTGAGAGCAAAACAGACAAAATCCTGCCCTCATGAAATGAATATTCCATGGACAGATAGCGGCCAGTACTCTGGGCTTTTTTACTTTCAGTTCCTTCCTTCTAGGATGTTTCACATTTGTCAGAAGGTCCCTCTCTCACTTTCTTGAGGTTAAAAAGCCACTGGTTGCTTTCCCTGGCCACAGGATCTGCCATTTCAAGACTCTTTCTGCAATAATCCATATAGAATCCCCCCACTTTATTTTTTTCTCTTTAATACAATAATAATGATCTACACTACATATTTTACTTATTGTCTACTTTACTGTCTCTCTCCACTAGTATAACATAAGTTTCATGAGGGCAGGGTTATTGTCAGTTTCATTTACCTAGACTCTAGAACAAAGCCTCAAGTAGTATTTATTCAATGGATAAGTAAATGAATTTCTTTAGAGTTGAAAGGCTATGGTAAGACAGTTAACAATGCTCTGGAATATCTGTATTGTAACCAAGCAATAGAAACTGGTCAGAGGAAAAAGAATGCAAAAGGAGGAAGGGATAACATCGCACTCATCTGTAGGAGGCTGGCTATGGGCCCCGTGTGACTCCAGTGCTGAAGTAAGAGCTCTGTTTTGCATTATTTTCTCAGAGTTAATATTACATAACAATTGCTCAATAAAGAAGTCTGTGTCAGCCCTAACAATCCATTATTTATAAATACCGACTCAAAGCAAGTTCTACTAAGTATCCATCATTTAGTCTTTTTTAGCCAATAAAGTAAATGTGCTCATTGTATATTGACTTTTTTCACCAGAATATCAAAGTTAAGGTGTCTTGAGGAAAAACCTTGAACTAAATACAACACAGTAGCTTGAATATCCATAGGTTAAACAGGAATGTCTGTAAATGTACAAAGTTCAAAGGGAAAAGAAGTTGTTCTTGGTTGCACGATATAGAAATCCTGAAGCATGATCACAAGGATGTACAAAATATGATTTTACATTATTAATAGAATAGCCTAACATTCCCACCATAATTTAAAATTCTTTCTTATTGATAGTTCTATACTTAATTTTTCCAATTTAGTAGATCAGAATTAGCTACGGAGTTTTCAAAAGTTAGTGATTCTCAGGCCCTAGTCTCAGAGAGTTGATTTCAAATTTTTGGAATAGGAATTTCCAATTCTGAATTCTTTGACCAGCTCCTCATCTTATTGTGAGGCAGATACCTACAGAGTTTAAGAAAATCAAGCCTAAAGAAAGGAGTAAGATGTTAAAATTTTTCCAATATCTTCACTTTTGTGTGATACACTGACACTAAAACTGACAAATCATTTGAGATTTGAATGAAGAAAAGACAATTTTTTTCTAAATCTTACTTAAAAATGTGATTTAAATGCCAAGTATAAAATATGACTACAGAGCACAGAGTGAAGTCAATTTCTGCTAAATATCCATTTATTATATAAATCAATTTAACTCATGTAGAGAATAAAACCTGTCATTTTTCCTGTAGTTCTCAATCCTTTGGAGCCTTAGTTGTGTTCTTTGACTTTCTGCAGTGATTAAATACTGAAAATATTTAACGGATACATAGAGCTATACAAAACTTGTTACCTAGATAAATGCCAGATATCTAATTCAGACAAATCTATGTTATCAAAGCCTTCCGCACCCCGAATATCTCTCTCACTTCAAAAATTCAGCTAAGATGCATTGTTTTCCAGACATTATAGTCTCTGAAAAAAAGCTCCCCTTTGGGTTGTAAAAATTTAATACAATGTTTTGGACACCTCAATAACAAGTCATTTGGGGGGACTTCTAAGACTGACTAATGATAGATTACACATGGTGATGAAAGTAAGTCTCAAGTGAGAAAGCAAGCTCCAATTTAAAAACAGATGCTGATACAAAAGATTTTTTAACTGAATCTTTGGAGTTTTGAAAGTCCAGAGCAAATGTTATGAATTTCAATTGGGTTACCAGGCCACAGTGAGTACATAATATCTCTGGAATGAGAGAGTTGAATGTTTGTTTAATCTTTAAACCTACAGATACTTTAGCATCAATAATCTGTTTTGGTATAAGAACTGCACTAAGCCATAGTAAGCCAGGTAAAATCTGGCATGCATTTAAGAAAAAAAAATCATTTTAGTAATTTATTCTTGTTTAGGTTTGGGGCATTGTCTTCTATTTCAATTTATTTCAGGAAGCAAAATGGGTTTGAGATTAAGTGTAGGTAAAGCAGCCTATTAACATATGTAACTTCTTAGCACTTACCGCCCATGTTATGGTCAGTTCTCTGTTGCTTCCACCCCCACCTCCTACATCTGAAGGAGCCACATTAGGTGCTGAAACAAATAAACAAATAAACAAAGCTACAAATGAGAGGCCCTGTAATTATTTTCTGACATTAGAGTTCTTATTCACTTAGAAACTGTACATTTTTCTTTCACCAGGAAAGACAAGTTGCACACATGATCCACTCAGATATACTAACAATGCCACATAGTTGCTGTAATAATGTTTTACTGCCAAGAAAAGAATTGATTCAGTGCCATAGGAAATGTACTAGTTTCCTTCAATAAAGTAGTGAAACAAATTTGTCTTCCCATCTTTTTTTTTCTGTGTCTTTTTATTTAATATGGTTTTGAAAGATTAGATGTATTTTATTGGGAAAATATTTCACAGCTCGTTTTGAACTCTATGAACTAACAACTCACTGTTGTTGTTAGTTTTATGCCTCAATCTACAAATAACTGTTAAGAAACGGTGCATGTGCATTAACATAGGATTATGCTTCCCTGAGATATTTGGAAACAGAAATCTAATGCTGTTCTTATGCTCTTATTTTCAATGCCTAAATCTCTTCTGGAACCCTGTCCCATCAGTGATTCCAGTTCTCCCCTACTCCCATCTTTTTACATCATCCTTCTAGTTTTCAGTCTCTACTGTAATGACTATCCTTTTCAGTCTCTCCAGCCTTAAAAGTTATCCTGTAATACTGTTTTCCTCTTAATCTCACCCTTTCCTGTCACTGAACTGCAAAGAATGATATATGACTATTTTTATACTTCACTCCATAATCACTTTTTAACAACCCAAATCTGTTTCCACTTCTTCATATTACTGAAATCACTCTCTCAAAAATCACAAAATTGCTTTTAACTACCAAGTGCAATGGCCTCTTTGCTTTTCTCTGAGTTATTCTCTCTCCTTGGAAGTCCTTCAAGGTGGGTGCTGTATCTTATCAGATTTGTATACTCTATCTTATTGTAGGCTTTACCTTATTGGATTTGCATCTAATTGGAGTTGTACAGATAATACTAAAGCATAGTTTGTTCCTGCACTCCAGGCAGTTGGAGACCAGCTACCCAGCTATGCAGATGAAGACCGTGTTTTTATTGAGAACATACATTTTCCCACACAACCGCTGTGGCTCAGTCTGAAATATCATTCCCGGCTCTCTTAACATTTTAAAGAACAGATGAAATGTCAGTTCTTCCATGACTCCCCAGATAGTCCTTCCCTAAAGGAAACAGTCACACCTTCTACAGAGTATTCATTTACTGAATTACAGATCCTAACAAGTAATTGTGATTCACAGATAAATACTTCAAAACTTCCTCTATGTTAGCCACATAAATTCTTTGCTGAACTATGTACATTAATTGCACAGAAACAAACAAAATACAGGCTTTTCTTTACATCTATAAAACTATATGGTTTCCTTTCCTGATTAAGAAACTAATGTGACGTTTGAGAGATTTTATTTTATTATTCTATTTTATTT
Source organism: Balaenoptera physalus (assembly GCF_965194825.1). NCBI lineage: Eukaryota > Metazoa > Chordata > Mammalia > Artiodactyla > Balaenopteridae > Balaenoptera > Balaenoptera physalus. Next base: position 72,864,745 of record NC_138892.1, read on the forward strand.
TATTATTTTATTATTTATTATTAACTGTCACCACTTGAGTGTTAGAAATTAAACTGAGTGCATGGGGGTGTTAAAAGGTAATTTACTTGTAGCACTTTAGATGAAATACATATTGAAGGCTGGGACATTAAAATACTGTTGGAAACCCTTTAAGCCCCATAACTCATATTCTGAGGTTAAAATTTTACATGCTATACAGAAACAAAGAACATGTTGTCTTATAATCAATGAATAAATCAAATTTTGTGTTTAAGTACAAATATTGTGGGCACAGGCAAATAATTTCAAAAATAACTCTAGAATAATTTAATTTATTATATTGCAATTTGTTGAATCAAATATTGCCTCCATCAGGACAAGTATTATTTGCCAAAGCATTTCACTATAATCCTTTTAATTATAATCAATATTAACCTTTGTTATTTAGAACAGAGCTAAAAATAGAGTATGTTTATGTTAGAGTGAATATTTTTCCCATTTCATCACTTTTAGTTTCAGGTCTAACACACTTCAAATAAGTAATTCAAGATTATTTTGCTCTTCAAAGATCATCCATTGAGTTCACGATGCTGAAAATAAGACAAAACAAAAGCACAGAAATAAAGGTAGCTATATCTCTTAATAGAGTGTTTTATATCTTACTTGGAATAATAGAGTGTTTTATATTTTAATTTCCTTCTTTAAGCTTTGAACGTTCATTTGTAGCTTTAGCAGCTAAGGGACATTTTTTCACAAGTGGAATTGGCATATAACCTACATATTTGACATGAATCTGAGGACCTAACTACTCTGTATTTGTATTCAGCCCTGCAGAAACAGGAGGACTTGGCCAAATACTGATTCCTTTCAGGGAAGTAAATCACCCTGAGCACAAAGAAGTTTACTTAACTTTAGGCTCCAGGGCATCTGACAGTGAGCAAAATAGACTTTCTCTTAACAAAAAATTATTAAAAAGAATTTAAACAAATATTTAGGAAAAATACAAAATTCTTGAATTAACAATGAATAAACAATTAAAAATAGTGAGGCTTTTAAACTTGTCTTTTTGCCATGATTTCAGTCTAATAATGATTCCTTAATGATGTTTATAGGAAGGCTTTCGTATTTCAGTTGTAGATCTAAAAAATATTTAAAAAGAAAATCAAGCCAATGTCATGATTATTCTTTCCTATGAAAAGAAACTGTTGCCAATTTTACTTGTAAATTTGAATGCTTAAATAATTTGCATATAAGTAACATTTGGGGCTTTGGCGTTTTGTTTAACAATGTACAAACTGCCTTGTGACAAATCCTAAATTATAAAAATCATGGAGTATAGGAAGAAAAGCCCTTGATTTAAAATATATGGACTACTCAGTTTTTGTTAATTATTGCTTTCCATTTTTACAGAAATAAAGTTACCATGAATGTAGCTTCTCATTTCAATTTGCATCAGAATTTCACTGTGATTTAAAACAAATTTTTTAGTAAGAGATTCAAAATGGTATGTAAGTAATGCTCTAGGGTCTAGATAAACAAAGGGATTAAAGCCTTACATCTGCTTTTATTCTATCTATAAATATATTTTCTTTCTGAAGAGTCATTAATAAAATCAAATGAACTGTATAATATTTGGATATGCAAATGAGTTCTTCATAATTCTTATGATCTCCTGCTCTGATGGTGGACCAGATTGCTAACATTCTTTATGCATCTACCATGTTAAAGTGATGCTCTTCCCAGGTAAAAATTATATAGGGTCTGAAATAGTTCACAAAAACATTAATGTCTTTAGATGTTATCAGGCCAAAATTGTAGTTTGCTTATTAATCTGGACTGTGTTCTCACACAGGAAAGTTAAATGGGCGTAGCAGAGTAAATCCGTTAACTGCCCAATAGAATGATAGTCTAAAGACAAGTCATCTGGGGGAATGTTTAGATGGGCAGAAAAGAATGCTACAAACTGAAATAAGCATAATGCATAGTAAATTTATTATAAAGAACCCAAACTGATTATGGATTTTTCACTTAAGTGAAAGAATGAACACTTCCTAGTTTATCTCAGTGTATTAAAAACAAAAGCATCTAATGCATATATTAACCTTGTTTCAAACGAAACAAATTATATTTGGTAATGTATTTTTCTAAATTTTAATATGCAAATATCACAGTAGCTTTGATCACTACTTTTCATTATCCTCTATTAACTTACAATTGCAAGAACCATCCTCTTTCCCTTCTTGTTCCTCTCTTTTCCTTCTATAAATAATTTTAAGCACCAATTATAGACACTGTGTTGTGTTAAACACTAAAGTTAACAATATGAATAAAATCTGATTCCGGTCCTGAAGATGCTAATGTAGTAAAATTAAATATGTACAACTGGTTTTAGTTCAATGTGTTAAATATCCCCAATGTGTTAAAAATCCCTAGTAAAAGTTTGCTGGATGAATGGATGAATGAATGAGTGAATAAAAAAGCTCAGCTTACTAAAAGACTCATCTAGAACTTAGAAATGATTTTTACATATCGTACCTAATTGGATACTCAGGTCAGCACTTTAAAATAAATATACAGAAAAGTAACATTATTCTCTTTTTACAAAAAAGGTGAATGAGTCCCAAAAGTAGTTAGTTAACTAGCCCAGGTCACACTACTCACATGTAGAGAAGCTGCAACTTTAACTCAGGCCTCCTGATGGCTTAAAAATCTACACTCTTTGCTTCTTTAAAAAAAAAAAAGAATTTTCTATTACATAACTAGTGACAGCTACTAACTTTAACATAGCACCTTACTAGCTATAAAACATGTTCTTAGCACCATCCGCCTCCTTTATCAAACATATCTAAAAAATAAAAAATAAAAATAAATGACAGAGCTGAATAGCTTCATTAGACATGAAATTAAAGCTCTCTACATAGTATGAAAGTGCTGATTACAGTGTTATGTTATTTTTTCTCTTTTCCTTCTTAGTTTGATCTGGCAAATAAATGGCAAAGTTGTCAAAACAAACGTGAATGTACCATTTTAGGGTATCGACTTACCAACTGCACGTGCAGAGCTATTAGCTATGGGGGTATATCTTACAATGACACATCACTTTGAAGGATGCTTCTGTTATCTCTTATTTACAGTCAAAATTAAATGGGTTACAATGATTACAAACACATCTTCTAATTCTTCATTTGGGGCCATCCATTTTATAATGCACTTGTCTGAAACCAAAGAGTATACCCAACTGTGCCTGGCAATCTTAAAATTAAGTAATTGGACAATTAAGGGCATATGCCTCACTAGATAATGTCCTGTCTTTCAATCAGTATAATGAGGCACAGGAGCAACATTTCCATCAAATGGAAACCAGCCTTTATCCCACATAACATATGCTGGCATCTCTTAGAGAGTTGTTATAATGGTACATGACGAGACAAACATGTCCCTGTTTCAGAAAGTATTTTTATTTTTTTGTAAGGATAAAAAATGTAAATGTCCAATTTTATGAATATTCAATTTTTCAAAAACAGGATGAAATGAAAAACAGAAATTAAAGAGAAAGTCTGTTGGATTGTATTGTATTAAATATATAAATTATTCCTTTAAGATGATTAAAATTACATGAAATTATATGATCCTCTTTTATGTTAATAAAAATGCAAATATATTGCCAAAAGAGGTGATCTATTAGACTAGACAATATTTTCTTATAAGCATATTAAAGCTTAAAATGAGCATTAATGGCATAATAAAAATTTTATTCAGCAAATATTATGCACTAGACAGCACTAACTTTGCTTTCCTTACATGTTTTTAATCATAAAAAAAATTCATAAGATAAATAATTTCCACTTAGAGGTGAGAAACCTGAGGCTCAGAGAGGTTAAGTAACATGCTTCTAATCACAGAGTTTTAAATGATGGAACCAGTATTCTACTAAAGGATCAGTGACCCAGAGCTTTAATACTGCATATTGCCCTCCTAGAAAATTATCTAGGAATGAAGCTTTTAGAATTGCAAAGCCCTGAATTTGAATCCTAGCTCTGCTTCACATTAACCAAGTGTAATCTTGACTTCTTTGTCTGTAAAATTAGGAACAATAATACCAGTTGCATAAAGTTATTGTGGGAATTAAGTGGAGCAATGCAAGTTGAGAGTTTAGCACTCTGTGATAACATACAGCAAGTGCATAAATGATAGTAGCCATAAAACTTGATTAATAAAGGATCCAAAAATATTTTCTTATGAAAGATTAACAAATGTATTAGAAGTTATAGGATTTATTTTTTCACAATTGAAAGGAGGGCATCATCTTATTATATCACGATTGGGCCAAATCTTGCATTGTGAATAAGACCGTTATCACTTCATATGTTTGTTTTGTGTCTGAAGGCTTTTAAGAGAAGTTATTTTCCAAGTACACTAGAGAGAGAATTAATTCCTTAACAAAATACCATTTGAGCAAACATGTTAGAGGTCATGCTTAATGAAGGTGACGCCAAAAGTTGTTAGTTGAAAGTAACAACCTTACCAAAATTTTAGGTTTGATATCACTAAAACAAATTTTTCCCAGCATTTCTAAAGATAAGAAGACATTAAGGTTGGAAAGTCTTCAGAGTTACCTACAAACTACAGGTAGCAAGCACATCAAAAAGTATTCTTATCTTCTAAATATGATACTAAATATAAATTATATTTATAGATTCACAGATGAAAGAATCAGATTGAATCTTTCTTTCTGAAACATGTTTTGCTGTTGTTGTTCTTAAAAACATATTTAATTTAATCAAATATACACTGAGATTAAAAAAAAAATCCAAGTTATTATAATTCTGTCCAAATGATCAACTGAAGTATACTAAAGCAATCATTTTTGAAATAAATAATACATAATTTTTTGGTAACAGAGTTCCTACAATTTTTTGGTAACAGAGGGGAGGGTCTACTCCTATCATCAATGCCAGAGAAAGTATCTTCCCTCCCCATGAACAATGTTGTTTTTGGATCAGAATTAATTCATATTGTACTAGTCAACAGATCACAGAAAATTAATCAAGCTCAATGAGATAAAAAAGGCCTATATCTGAGATAAGCATGTTATAATTTTTAACTGAAATAAGTTTGCTTAGACTAACTTAATCATTTAATATTTTTGCAATTTTATTTTGAAAATGAATACTTGTTATATCAAAGCAGTACATGATCTCTCAGCATGAATTATGTGGTTGAAACCACCAGTCAGATAATGTGCCAGTTCCTTTGTATTTTTGTTTTTCAAGAAAGGGCAACTGTGTTCAGTCCATCACACAGAAACTTCTATTACAAACATAGGAGGCTCTAAGGAATAATCAAAACCAAACAAACACAAGGATCCTGGTTATGTGGTATCTGTGTTCTCTAAAGCTGCAACATATATTACCTCCATATCCTAATGAGATTTCTATGAGGCAGAGAAAAAGGAACAATTGTTTTCGTTTCACAGGTGGATATACTAAAACAAAAAATGGTGTTTAAGTCATATCTAGCTCTGTAACTGAGAATGAAATACGAGCTTCTACTAGAACGTAAATAAATGTTCATATAAATGGCTGTGTGTTTAGGAGTCCTGCTTGGGAAAACACCTTTAAGAGAGAAAGTTGAAGGTATCAAGTCTGTGTTTGAATTCTGAATCTTGCAAGTAGTTATATTAACCTAGGTAAACTGTTTAGTGTTTCTGAGTCTACTGCCTATTAATGAGCATTAGATTGTAATACCTACCTCAAAATATTATTGTGAGGATTAACTGAAATGTATCTGAAAATGCTCAGCACAGATCAGTATTTTAGTGTTTCTGTTCTTCCTTTATTACAGAATCATCAGTTTTATCTGATAAATTACATGAAACTTTAAGAGATCGTTTATTGATGGCAGTCTCTCTGAATAACTTGGCTTTAAAAACTAAAGACAGTACAATTCATAATTCTATTTAGAAGTTAGGCCAAGGAATTGACTTAGCCAGAAATGTGGATAAGTGATATTAAGATATCACAGCAGAATTTTAATGGCATTCTGTCATCCATTTACAATATTTTCCCCCAAATAAAGCACTGAAGTTTGGCAAGGCACAGTAAAAATAAACTCAGAGAGTCTACAAAACATTTTCTTTTTCATAGACAGGGAATAATAAAGAAGAATTATTATTAGAATCAGAACAATATTTTTGCTTAGAAATTCAAGGGAGAAGGAAAACAGAGTCGGGTATTTCTTGTATAAAAGGCTATTAAAATGGAGTTGGTATTCAGCATAAAAATGTGAACCTAAATTGGAAGAATAGCCATGGCTGAGCTGTGATAAAAGAGCACATTTAGAGTGACATCTAATATTAAAAGAACACATTATAGCTATTTCTGAGATGCTCTGACTCCCCAGGTGGTATAGATCCAAGAGACCCCATCACATTCCCTCCTTGCCAGGCTCACCCTACTCTCCTGCCCATACCCTCCATCCACGTGGCTGTTCAGTTATCCATGTCTTTGAGAGATACAACAAACTGTGAGCCTTCTAAATCATGCAATCTGCTTAACCATGACTCTGCCCGGTTAAGATTCACAATTTACATTAAAGTTTATATTCTAAACACCAACTTCATTTAAGTGGTGTTCAGTGGATCATATAGTTGCCTCCATTTACCTCTTTTCCATTAATTATGTAAGAATATTCTAAAGCTTTATATTTTCTCTTTTGGTTTTTGACTGTCTTGACACAGAATGCACACACCTGTGTGAGATACATATACACACATTTTTTAGATAAATTACTTACCTCAGAGCATTATTTCCAAATACATTCAATTATATGCTAAAGTGTCACTGAATTTATAAACTTTTAAATTTTAAAAAGTTTCTTCTACATACCAGCACCATCTGTTTTAATTTTGCTTGATGGTATACTGGGCTCTCCTATACCCAATGTATTGGTTGCTAGCACACGAAATTCGTATTCCATCCACGGGATTAAATCCACTGCTCTTGCTGCCTCCATATTTCCTTCAATAATCGGGGGATCTAAATAAAATAAATATTAAATAGAGAATATTAGTTGAGTAGCATCATTCTTATAATTCTCTATTTTTATTTTACTGTTTTGAGAAAATGGCACATGTTCCACTGAGTTGAAATAAAAATAAAAAGTAGGAATGACAAAATGTTAAGTTCAAGGGAGTAAGAGGAGAGGCCCTTAATAGATAACACATTAGAAAGAGAGATATGCACATGTATCATTTATTTATTAAGTATAGGGTGGGAGCACTGAGATTCTGCATTTCTAACTGGCTCCCAGCTCTTGCTTCTGCTGCTAGTACACTGGCTACAACCTGAACAGCGAGGGGCTGAATTCTGAAGACAGAATCCAGAAAGATTTCTTGAGGCAAAGGTACAACTTGTGCAGTTAAAATTTTTATGGACTGCCACTGATGTAGTGTATGGGTAGTGAATGGTTTATTACTAAGGTACCTATATGTTTATACTCTTTTGTAGTTAGATTTTTAGATCTATACCCAAATCATTTGGGGCACTGATAATAAAGGTTATAATAATTCATTCAGATTTATTAAGTATTTCTCAGAATTTATGCTACTAGATACTAACAGGAAAATTATAACTTAGGGGTAAGATATGTTCAAGATTGCTTATTTAATTGAGGTATGATAAAACATACAACCAAGGCAGGACTATACATTATTTTAAGCTCTCCTAAAATATTCTCACATGTGTTTTTAATAATTAACCTACACATACATATGCATGTAAATACCTGTACATCACTTATTGGAAAATGTGTTCCCTTAGGCTTATATATGACTCATTATCTTATTACTTAAGGAATTTTTATCTGGCACTGCAGACCATGAATAAATAGCTTTTTAAGATGTTGTACCCATCGTCACAATAAATGTTAAGCATCCCAGTGTCCAGTTTCTACTTTTAGACAAATTCTTAATGGCTCAGACTATCCCATGCCTCACACTGTCATGTGTGGCACGTGTGGCATAACTCTCCTAGACACTAATTTTGCCATCCAGTCTCTTATTTTGTTAAGAATTTGTTTTATACATTTGACATATATTTTTGACTTTCTGATTAAAAGTTTGGCTTTCCTTCTCCTCTGTTTTAATTCTGCCTCTTTATCTCCTGTTTTCTCTACCCCTTCCTCACACCAAATTGGGATTTGTTTGTCTTACTTCGTATACATAGGAAGTTATTTTAGGTAATTGGAAGAGGGAAGATGAAGTTTTGATTTGCGAAGGACTCTTCACGGAGAAAAGGAAAACACAGAACTGGTTGTATGACACTGGGTAGAGTGGCCCCCTTCTTCATTAGATACCTTTTTATGATTTTGAGCCTCCTATAGAAGGAGCCATTGTAGTGGCTTGAATGGTGACTCCCCCCACAAAAGATATGTCTATGTCCAAATCACCAGAACCTATGAATGTGACCTTATTTGGAAAAAGGATCTTGTAGACCATTTTAATTTTAAGACAAATTAAGTTAAGAATCTTTGGATAAGGTATCCTGGATTATCTAGATAGGTCCTAAATCCAATGACAAGTGTCCTTATAAAAGAAACACAGCAAAGAGACATATAGGAGAGTGAAATGTGACCACAAAGGCAGAAATTGAAGTGATGCAGCCACAAGCCAAGGAGTATTTGGAGCCTCTGGAAGCTAGAAGAGGCAAGGAATGGGTTGTTCCCTGGGATCCTTGGAGAAGGTGCAGCCCTGTCAGCACCTTAGTTTTGTACTTCTGTTGTTTCAAATCATCAGATCTGTGGTAATGTGTTATGACAGACATAGGGAATTAATACACAGGTTTAGAGGCTGAAGCTGATGGAAATGTTTGTGAGTTTGTGAGTCTGGGGAGTCCAAGTAAAAAAGTATAATAAAAGGGTCAAGGAGGCAGACTGGTCCTCGCTCCTGCTTCTTATGCTGCAAAACCCTAGCACCATTTAAATGCATGAAGAATGGAAATGAGGGAACCATTCTAAAGGGTCCCTCTTGGCAAGGGCATGGTGTTCTCACGATGGTAAAGGCTACCCTGGCGCTTTTCCAAACAGCTGGGCAGTCAACAGGTAGGGGCAGGTGAAGGCTGGGTCAGAACAGGAAGAGCCAGATGGATGTGCAGTGAAAACTGCAGCTGATAGACTGATTCTGAGCATGTATGAGGATCCAGTATGAAAATATCTCCAAACAAATGGAAGATCAGGAATATGTTCAAAGAGTAGAAATTCATACTTTCCTACAGAAAACATTTGGAAGAATGGTGAGAGATAAAGAAAGAAAAGTCAACTGGAGTCATTTTAGGGTAGGTTTTAGATTCCAGATGTGGAGTAAGGCCTGTGACTAAATGAAGTCTGAGATGAAGAAAGGAAGAAGAATAAGCAGAAAGCCTTGGAGTTAGAACCATGAGAAGACAGACCTCATTGAGAAACCCTTGACCCAGTGACGCAAACAACTTTCAAAAGGGGAAGCTGGAAGTTGATGTTAGGAAGATGGACTTCCAGAATGTACCTTCTGAATGATTAAGGAAGGAATTTGATATCTATAAGTTTTTGTTTTTTTTTAAAAAATTATTTATTTATTTATTTATTTAATTTATGGCTATGTTGGGTCTTTGTTTCTGTGCGAGGGCTTTCTCTAGTTGTGGCAAGTGGGGGCCACTCCTCATCGCGGTGTGCGGGCCTCTCACTATCGCGGCATCTCCCACTGCGGAGCACAAGTTCCAGATGCGCAGGCCCAGCAATGGTAGCCCACGGGCCCAGCTAATCCATGGCATGCGGGATCCTCCCAGACCAGGGCTCGAACCCGTGTCCCCTGCATTGGCAGGCAGACTCTCAACCACTGCGCCACCAGGGAAGCCCCGATATCTATAAGTTAATAATATATTCTACAAGGATAGCTAACAGTTGTGAACACTTCTCTTTTTAGAACAAAACCAATTATGATCATTCTTGTTAATACACATTAACATCAGTACTTATGAGAAGATAAGTATCTAAAACAAATAAGTTTTTGGCATATCTTTATAATACCCCCTCTATAAAACCATTTATATAAGTAGTAGGGCTAACTTAGCAAAAAATGACTAATGTCAATCATTTTAGAAAAAAATATTTAGAATTAAAAATGGTTCTGTATCTGGCCTGCTTTCCTTCCCCAGAGGGGGACAGGACTTTGGACGCATACCACATCATAAGAACAGGGTTTAAAAGTTTGCTTTCTTACTTTTTTCCAGTCCAATCTTGAGCTCGGTAGACCATATCACCACTTTACAACTTGAACTTCAAGACCGGCTATGTCCATACCAGGACACACTTATAACATGTCTCTATGTCCCCCCTTGTTTGTTCCTGGTTATTATTTATGGACATACATATGTTTCTTTTACTTCTTATTCATGTTTGGGAACCACTCAGTGCCTGGTACACCTAGAATGATGTTTTGTAAGTAGAAGTACTTCTTCTTAAATTAAAAATAAACTACAAATACAAAAGTTATGCTTATTTAGAGTCGACAATGTCTTAATGCAAGAAGCACAACCGTGTGTATAACTTTATTGTCTCCTTCAACCCTGAATCAGGCAGGCAACTGGTAGAAGAAAAGAGGGCACTCTGTTACCTTGTCCCACCACAAAATATCCATGCTCTATGGCTCTTATGCCTGTATTTAGCTCATAAATCATCCTGCCTTGTCTAAAGCAGAGGGTAGACCTCGTCTCCATCCTCTTAAGCTCTCTCCCACCCTCTTTAACTCTGAGTTGATCCTTTTCAATTTCTCTCCTCCACTGCTACTGTGTTTTACCTCTAGTACACATTTTTATGTATTTTATTCTGAGCCCTAAATGTCCCTATAAAAGGATTTGTACCTTCTCCAACACCTTCAGTCCTGGTAGGAACTAGTGGATGTATTTCATTTTTCCAAAACCACCCACACCGATAGGTTGGAAGCAAAGGTCATCTTTGCTTTGGAGAGAGATTCTTGCCCCAAGCCAAATGCACAATAATTAGGAGCAGAGGGACTTTGTGTTCCCTCTCTTCAGCCAAGTTCCTTGCAACCTGTTTGCTATTCCTGGAGTCAGAAACAGAGGAGAGTACTTGGCAAAGTAGAGGCAAGTACCACGAATCAGGACTGTGGTCTCAAGTTCCTGAGTTTTAACTGGGTCATTTCTGAGTCAGGCCACTTTTTACAGACAATCTCAGTTTTGGAAATCAGATTTTAACTGTATAAAGGCTGTCAGAGGCTTCTTTCTATAAAAAACTAAAATGTTGTATATTAACCTGGTAGGTATTTAAATCTTGGTTTTACTTCTAAGTGTAAATTTCAAGCAAAGGGATACAGAATAAAAGACATACTTCTTACTTTAATATTCAGGTCAAAAGATCCCCTTTAGAAGGTTTTATTTTGATAACCAGCCATGAGCACTAATCTACAGATCTATTTTCAAATACCTTTAGTCCATAAGGCTCAGAATAAAAAATATTCTGAGTATTCTTTGGAGGAAAAGAGAAGTAAGCCTCATGGGTATCCCAAGGCCAATAGTCACAATTGCCTGGCAACCATGCTTTGGGGTGCTCTGCCTTCAGACCACAACAAGTAGTTCCCTGAGCAGCTTCAGAACTAGGCAGAATGACCTCCAGACTAAAAAGCAGATGTTTCAAAAATAACTCCAGGTAATATAATCACACCTGTTCTAGGTTCTTGGAAGTTGCCATAGTGAGTTCTGTTATTTCCTCTGGGTTTAAATACAGTTTGACTCCTTAGGATCCTCCATCTCAATCTAAAACCCAAGTATTTGAAACTACCCAGAAAGAATTATCCACTTGGGGATCTAGCTGAAAAAGCTGGTCCATTGTTTCAGAATGAAAATGGACAATTAAAGGCCTCTCTCTGGCTCTGACACAACTACTCAGTGTGATGTTACAGGCTCTAGACCCAACCTGTAGATCATTTGGCAGGACTCAGAGAAGAGCCAGAGTTATGACAATGTTCCTTGCAGAGAAAGAGAATCGGATTGTTCTCTGAATTCCCAGAAAGTGTGATTCATTGATTCTTCTCTATGGAAGGTCTGCATGCTGCCTCATAAAAACCCAGAAGTTTACCTTTGAAATAAGAGCAACAAAAGTGAAGCTATGGAAAGGCAAAAAATAAAACAGTAAATTCTAAAATGTAAATCTCCTACAAGGAGCCTAATGCTTTTTCATTTTTTTAACCTATCAATTTGACAAAGATTTAAAAAGAAAATACTAAGTAAAGGTATGGTGGAAGAGACGCTTATATACTGTTGATTGGAATAAAACTTATTCCACCTTTCTACGGTGTAATTTTGTAGTAAGCTCATGGGCTTAAGCATGCTTACACTCAATAATTTAACTCACAAATGTCTATTCTGAGGAAATAATCTAAAATTCAGAGGAACATTTATGTGTCATGACGATAATTGCAGAGGATTGGTAACAATTAATTCTAGTGTTCCACAAGACAGAATTTTAAATATAAAGACAATTTTCTTCTCCTTTTTCAAGAACATATCTGAGGTTCTCTCAATTGCTCCTCATAGCACAGTTTCCAGGCCATTTTATTTTCTGGCCAACATTCCTTTTCCACACAAACACACACACACACACACACACACACACACACACACACACCATCACCAACAATATTCTATAATTTTTCCTCTGAAAGTAGCAGCATAGAATCCAACACACATTCTAAATGTGACCTGAGCATCTTGTAGAACACCTGGAATGGTATCAGGTTTCTGTTGTCCATCCCCAAAAAAGTTCTAGAGAAGTAATACTTACAATAGATTGTTTTAAAGATCTACAGTCTATTATTTCATCTCATTATTCTAAACTTAATCATTGGAATGTTGAAAGTTGGTATCTTTGAAAAATATTTATTGGACACCTTAACTAATTACCTGCATGAAACTGAATTTAATCCTATACCTTCTTTTTTCAGTGGACACTACAGTAAATAAGAACCATGTGATTTTTATTTCTGCAGTGGTTGTAATTTTTTTTTTTCCATTTCCACTTAGAACACAGTCACAAGAACTTTACTGACCAACTAACAGGAAGAACATGCAAGATAATCTACAAAATAATAGTTTTTTCAGAGCCCAACGGAGAGCTGAGTTTGTGAAGAAATCTAATGAACTAAAGTCATCAGCAGCAGAGTCATGGGGAGAGGAGGATTTAGTCATAGACGTTCATAAGAAAAAGGCAGTTTAACTTTTCATAGATATTTAAAGATAAAGTGCAGGCTGGCATGGCTAATTTGAATCCCTGGGAGCCCCAAATCAAGGAGAGTCCTTACCTGTTGACTAACTCTTTCTGTGTAGGCTTTACCAGATGCATTCAAGAAAGTTTGGAAGCCAGACAAGAGTGCTGAGAGACCACCCTTAAAGGCACAGACACCTCAGATCTGCTCAAATCTAAGAGCAGAGAAGGAAAATTGAGACCCTGCATGCACTCTGAGGCTTACACTGGATATAAGTGAGTGCCCATGTGTGGCTGGGTGAGTGGTAAGAGGGTAACAGAGATTTGCCTCCCATCTGAGGAGCAGGTGCTTTGGATCTGTGAAGTCTGAGGGAAGGATAGGAGAACTGAGAAAATTCTCCCCCACCGCCCCAGCACTCTGTTCTTTAGACTGATTATCAGACAACAGCTGTCTGGGGCAGGAGCAGGGGAGGAGAAAGAGCCCTACCTGATGTCCAAGCTGGAGAAGAAAGCTGAAGTCTGATAGGAAGACTGGAAAACCTCCAGACATGCAATATGGTGGAAAGGTTGTGATCCTGTACTCAAAACACTTGAAGCCTGTATAGAACTGTATTTAACAGCAAAGCTCAGATCATCTCAATGACAGATTAGATTGACTCAACCCTTGAAAGAATGACATGAATTTTCCTGGGAAAAAAAAAATTTACTCAGCCTCTACTGTTCTTTTACACACAATGTTTGAAAATCAATCAACATACACACTCACACACAGTGTCCACAATCTGTGGAACACATCAAACAATCTAACATGTATTTCACTAGAGACCAAGAAGAGCGAGAGTGGGCAGAGGAATATCTAAAGAGTTAATGTCTGAGAATTTCCAAAGCTGAAGGAAGATATCACCTCAAAGGTCTAAGATGCCAGTAAACTGCATCTGGATAAATATATTCTCATCAAGCTGAAAAGCAAATACAAAAAGAAATCTTGAAAGCAGCTAGAGAATATGGACACACTAAATACAGGAATATAAGGTAAAAAGAATAGTTGACTTCTTGTCAGAAACAATGAAGGCAAAAAGACAAAGACACTTTATTAAGTGCTCAAAAAAAGCAGCTTAGAACATATATCCAAAAAAATCACTTAAATATTAAAAGAAAACTATTTGTTAGTGTAAAAAAAAGCTGAAGGTCTTTGACTCCAGCAACCTGAAGAGTTAGACATGTTAAAAGAAGTTCTTAGAAAAATTATAACAGATAGAAATCCAGTTCTACAGAAAGCAATGGAAAATCCAGAAATAGAAAATATATTGGTAAATATGAAGGACTTAGAAACAGCTGTCAACCAAGAAAATAAAACTACCTGTTAAAACTGAAAGCAAAATAAAGACATTCCCAGATAAACAGAAACAGAGAATTTGCTGGGAGCAGACCTGACTTACAAGAAATACTCCAAAAAGTTCTTCAGGATGAAAGCAGTTGACCATTGACAGTAATTTGAAAAAAAATCCAAAAAAATAAGGAGCACTGGTAAAGGTAATTATGTAATTAGAAAAGTATAAATACATATTTCTTCTTTCTTCTCTTATCTGATTTAAAGGCCATTGTAGAGAATATCTATCTATTTATCTATCTTTATCTATCTACTTATGCATCTACCCATACACATAGACATATGTATAAATGTATATATACGGTGTGTGTATGTAATAAAATTGTGTTGTTGGGCTTACAGCATAGAGAAATGTAATATATTTGACATAACTTAAAGGGACAGGTAGAAGCGAAGTTGTATTACAGTAAGAAAATAACATCAGATGATAATTCAAATTGACAGGAACAAATGAGGAGGATCAGAAATGTTAAATATTTAATATGTTACTTAATATAACAAACTATAAATATATACTTGTTTTCCTTTCTTCTCTTAGCTTCTTTAAAAGACATTAAAATTATAGAAAGCAATAATTTCAGCAGAAGTTTATTGAATTTGCAACATACATAGGTGTATAATATATACAATATAGATGTATGAATAATAATCCATAGCACAAAAAAGGGGCAGAATGGAATAGTGCTAAGAGTAACGTTTCTATATCTCACTGATATTGTTGGTAAAAATATGAAGTTTATTGTGATAAATTCCATTATACCAGGTAAGCTCTAGAGTAATCATTAAGTTTTTATATTTAGAGAATTTCATTAAATTAGTTGAATTTTTACACTAGAAAATATTCACTTAATGCAAAAGAAAGCAATAAAGAAGAAATAAAAGGACATAAACAAATGAAACATTTAGAAAGCAAAAATACAGTGGCAGATATAAATTCAGCTACATCAATGATAATATTAAATATCAATGGATTAAAGAATCTAATCAAAAGGCAGAGATTGTCAGACTGGATAAAAAATAAGATCCAAATATATGCTGTCAACAGAAAATATACTTTAGATTCAAATATACAAATAGGTTGGCAATTGTAAAAGATATAACGTGCAAACAGGAACCGTAACAAATTGGAGTGGCTATACTAATATTAGAAGCATCCTATTTAAATGCAACTCTTGCCTCCCCATCTCCCTTCTCTGTTGTTTTTCTGTATCACTAATCACCATGTGACTTATTATATATTTTAATTAGTTGTTTATTACCATCTCTCCTACTAGAATGTAAGCTCCTTGGAGGTAGGGTTGTGGCTTTTCTTTTGACTTTCTTTTTTCTCTCTGTTTTATTCACTGCTGGTCAACTATGTATCTAGGACAGGTTCAGGCACACAGTGGGAGCTCAATAAATATGTATGTAATGAATGAGCACTATGGGCTCTGATCTAGTTGCTAGGGATAGCACAGTGAATCAAACAAAAGTCTTCGCCCTCATGGAACTTAATTTATAGTGGAAAAAATTTTTTTAATGGGAAGCATATTTTAATTGAGCCATATGGTAAGCAAATGTGGTAAGCATGGTAAGCACTAATGGAGATGATTGCAATCATTATTCCTTTTTCAAAGCCAAACCAAATTTTAACCATATGCTTATTTATTTCATTTGCTCTCTAGTATCTATAATTAATGTAAATTTGGCTAGATATTTATTATTATCTATGGTTTTATCATTATCATCCATTTTCATTCTATTTAGAGAAGTAGAAACTGCTCATGCTTTATGTTTATCTAATATCTAAACGGTTTTTAAAATTGTTTTTCAAAAGGTCTGATTTTGCCAAGTATATTTACAGATAATTCTTACACTCACAAGCATAATGTAATAGAAATGTTTCACTTGTTTCTAATTCATTTGAACTTCATACACTTATGTGGAGAATTACTTAATGCTAAAATATATCCTAAACCCTTGTAACAGATTTCAAGTTTATATTTCATTTATTTCCCATGATAGGAAGAAATTATCAGAAAAAAAGGTGAATCTAAATTAAAACTTCTCAGGGAGCAATACAAATAAATTCTGTTATGTTAAGATTAAAGTGAGCAGGTTTAAGATATGCTGGGATTAATTCTTTTTCATTTTTTAAAAAAGAGGAACATTCTATTCACTTTTGTCTTTTTTTCTCCCCTCTGGTGACAACTGAGGACATATTTCTATGCCTCTTCTTTATGCATGTAAAAGAAATTCTGACAACTGCAAGTTTGGTTAAAAATACTGTCAACAATGACAAAGATAAACAGGTTATTTTATCAAAACAATCCTCTATCTTCTTTCATGTTCTATGAGAAAATACACTGATGTGTGATATTTGAAGACTAGTGATGACAAATGGCAATGGTAATAACTTATACACAGGGAAAAGTACCCACTTGCTCTTAATTAGTTTTTGTCTGTTAGAAAATCTTAATATGAGAGAAAATAAAAGGTTGAGGTACTAAACTTCTTTAAAAACCTGTTTTTGAGGAAATTCAAGCCAGATAAGAACATATTCAGAAAGTAAAAAGTTATGGTAGTAAGATTTAGGTGCTTAATCTTTATGATCAATTGTGTCTTTTTTTAGAATGCAGAACTATAGTGCCTATATAATTGGATAAAAAGGGTCATAAATAATGTTATAGATGCCATTTGCCAAATCCACCTTCCTTATAATTTTTTCCTAATACATCTTAGACTTAACACATAGCTCAAATAAGAAACCCAGGAGACCTCTCTTTACTTCCCCATTATAGATTAAGACATACTGCTTCTTCCCCTATAACTTTAAAACATTTAGTTTGCTGTGGTTTTCTTTACTACTAAAACATTGGGATTGTTTGTTTTAAGAAAATTTTCAGGGTCGATGATAAAATTCTTAAAACATCCAGGTTTTTTTGTTTGTTTGTTTTTGATGAAAGAATTCATCTCAAAATATGAACAGATTAATCAAACAAATAAAACTCACCCGTCTTTGCATCTTTCCAGTCATCTGAAAGAATAGTCTTGGTCTGGATAGTGTATTTAGATATAGGACTATGATTGTCTGAACCACGGCTCCAAGTAAGTCCCACAGAAGTGGCCCTAATGTCTTCTATTCGCAGACCACCTGGAGGGCCTGGAGGGCCTGGAAAGAAAATTTGAGTAATGAATCAATGAATTCCAGCTAGTGAATTAAGTGCACATTAGAATACAAAAATGCCCTCTTTGCAATTAATCTAAAGAACATTTACACGATGAAATCAGTGGTGTCACATTCCATCTAAACATAAACTATAAGAAGCAGTAATAATGGTATTTATGGTTTTTACTAAATGATTTCATGATGTCTCTTTTTATGAAAGGAGATAAATTCTGTCCTTTAAAAATGGCGTTATTATTATATCATACATACGATACTCTTTGACTCATAAAATGCAGTTGGCATCAAAGGAACTTGACATAACCGATTGTAGCATAGCGATAGTTAATGAATGTTTGCTGAATGCATGGATCAGAGCTGACAGCACAGTCCAGATACGAGGATAGTCAGTCGTATGTTTCATTCTGTCTACCCAAAAGGAGGCAGGACATATAACTCTAAATGTTATAGACAATTTATGTTACTTGGAGTAGAAATTTCTGAGAATGATTGTATGTACCATTTTGGATAATACATTTCATGTTAGTTAAACTAATAGAAATAAATGATATTAAAAGAAATATTTCTATTTATATAAAATGTAGAAAACAACTGTCAATTCAGGTATACGAGGAATGATCTGAAAACATCAAATGATATACTGAAGAGTCTTAGGCCAGAAGAATTATTACTGCAGAACATAAAACAATGTTAAAAATAGGCTTTCAGAGATGCTTCATAATTCAGTATTAATATTATTCTCTAAACTGAGAACACCGTTCTGGGTGGTAGAGATGACAAGATAAATGAGACATAACTTTCAGGTTTTGAACAGCACTTTGTCTTGAAAAGGGTGAATTGGCCCGGTAAATAAATAACAGTAATAGACAGTAGTGAATGCCAGGATTATGGCATATATGGTATACAAGATACTTATACTTTGCATTATGATTTCTTCTTTGTAAAAATGTAAAAAAAAGTCCTTTAGGTGGTAATGTGGCATCTATCACTTACAATGCTAAAGAAGGCTCTCAGTTGCCAGAGAACTCCTAGAATAGACATTTCAGACAATGACATCACTTGTTTTCTTTGCACCAGAAAGGAGGCCATCCCCAACTGAATTAGGCATAGTGAATATAATAATCAACAACTTTGTTAAGTGGCAACTTTTGTTGTTGAAAAAGTATTAAATAAAACAAAGTTTTAATCTTTTAGCTGAAAATAAGTGCCTTCCTATTTAAATGTCAGATCAGATGCTTTGTCTACTTGGCCTTTTTTCTCCACATGGGCTTTGGTCTTTGCAAAGGATAGACAACACCGCAAACCTTTACCAATTTCCTTGCGGTTGGTCCCAAGGAGGAAAACGTGCGTGTAGATCAACACAACTGCATTACTACTAATATTAAAATAACACAAGACACAGCCTATTGATGGTAGTAAATTTTATTTGGAATTATGTAACAAATTAATAAAGGTAAATAAATTTTTGTAAATGTATAATCTGTAATAGTATTCTTATACTTCCTGATGTTAATTAAAAGTAATAATAATACACCATCCACAATTAATGAAAATAGCCACATAAATTATATAAAGCACATTTGATATTCAGAAGGAACACATTGTATTTTTCGTATGTAAAAACCACATTGAAATACAATGCATATTCTTGATCAGAACCACGAAGTTCCTTATTTCACATGAAGTATCATTCCAAGTCAATTACTGAGTGGACTATTTCAGAATATTAAAATTAAAAATTAGAAATGAAATATAAAAAAGATAAATTTTAAAAGGAAGAGAAAGTCTTATAGTGAAGGCATTCAGACACTTTTTCTGAGCATAAAATTATGGCATTCAGAAAATGTTAAAGGGAATTTAAGACAAAATTGCCAAAGGTTAGTCTTTTACCATTAAAGTGAAAATCATTTCCCTGCTATTATTCTCTGAAGTTCTTTGGTGGCAAATGAATGACCTTCGCAAAGTCAGATTAAAGTCGCGTACAATTAGTGTATCTGTTGGGACATTATATGCATGATAATTTATCCAGTCACCCATTCACTGAGGAACAATATTGTTGAGCAAAAGATTGTAATTATACTTATGCATTTTTTTTCTCTGATATATGCCTGGCCTATAGTGAGTTCTTAGTAAATATTTGGTGAAGACATAAATAAATTTAACACATTGACCTTCAGACAGTTCTGTAAACATAACAGTCATCCACAATACAATCTGTATTGAAGTACTGTATCATCATAAGAAGGTGAAATTGAGAAAACAAATGGAAAGGAGTTGGTTGATATTCCCAAAACCACCGTGTGGCAATGTTATTTGGTAATGGTTCACTTTGATATAAAGTAGATTTTTCCATCTAGTAATTAACTACAAATATCCCCCAGAAAATACCTGAGAGAAAATATACTATTAAATAGCAGAGATTTTAGAGTTAGAAAAGGCTTGAGTTTAAATCCAGTGCCTTGATTTATCTTGGGCAAGTTTCTCAAATTTACTAAACTTTCATTTTCTCATCTATAAAATCAGAATAATAAAAATTGACCAGATAGGATTGTTGTTAGGATTGAAATAAAATCTTTAAAGAATGTAGTGTTAGGCCTGGTCCACAGGAAGTCCTTAGTAAATTTTAGCTATTAATGTTATTACTGTTACACCTGTAAGAGCTTTCTGGGCATCTGAGCGATAGGACAGGAGTAATACTTGTTAATAATTAACAGGGATTTGTTTACCAGATTGTTCATTTATCACTTGTTTCCACTCAAAAGTAAGATGTTTCTAGTAAATTTGATGGAGGTAAGGAATGGCTGGGGATGTGAAGGTCCTCTAATGTGTACTAAGGAATCAAGATGCAGCATAAATAGAGTGGTTCTATGGAGACAAACTGGGCCAGCCTTGCACTGTCTCCCAGAAGGAAGGTTTTCTAAGCAGTGTAGCTGATGTTACTTGTTCAGATTTTCTGTTCAGAATGGAGAAAAAAGTGTTGTGGTAGAAAATGAAATAATGCAGCCACTAGTTCCTCAGCACAAAGGCAGGCATTTAGGAGCCGGCAGTCCTTCTGATTCTTTCTTCAGTGACAAAAAAACAATACATAATCCTGACTCAGAGTTTGTTTCTTTTTTAAGCTCTCATCACTGTGCAAACACTTTCAAGAAATCTTTAAGGAAAGAATTGAAGCTAGGGAAAATGTAAGCGAATGGATAGCTAGATGCAGGTTATTTCACTATTACTCTATCGGTATACCTTTCCAGTTTCTTAGGTGTCCTCAGGCAGATAGCTAATGATCGCTAAGAACACTATTTATACCAAATTTAAATTATCATGAAACAGAGCAATTTGTCAGAGGGAAAGGACCTTTGGAATTTGACCTGTATTTTAAATGCCTAAGTATATTAGATGACAAATTATTTTATTCTTCCATTTATTTCTGTCTTTTGTTTTTATCATTAATGATCCATAGTGGGAATAAAAAAAGAAGGAACTGGAATATTTTTCTGACTAGCCCTGGCAAAGGCTTTTCATCAGTTCTTCTCACTATTAGTAAATACTAAGGGAGTTGGAAAGAGAAGAAAATGAGAAAAAGAGATAAGAAGGAGAGGATAAAAAGTTATTCCAAGTATGCTTTTTGTTTTTAGTTTTTATGAATATGGTTTTATCTATACCACTTGCTTGTCACTACATACCCCCCATGCTCTGGAGTTCTGAAATTCATTTTATTAAGCTTATATATCGTGTCCGTAAAACAGTGCTGCTATTTTTGTTTTCCAATTCTTCCAAATGCTGACAGATGTCATTAAGTGTGGACATCACTTACTGTGTTAGGCCCGTCCAGCTGACTAAATTCCTCCTTTATAAATTAACAGTACAGACTTCAATGTTGATTCTTTGCATCTTCTTTTCCTTTTCAATATCACAGTTTTCAACCACTGCCTTTCTGTACTTCTTCAGGTAGAGGCTGCCACTATGGACTGTTTTTCCTTTTTTATTTGCATTACCCTCTATCTTTCAATTCTTGTTTTTCCCCCATTATAACCTTTCTCTCTGGCTTTAAATATATCTCTCAGAGATTACTGACTGAGAAAGCTCCAAAAAACCTCACCTATGGGGGATAATTAGTAGTCTATCAAGATCCTTGTTAGTGTTATGTTTCTACATTGTGAGTTCTTCAAAATCAGGCAAAAGGAGTCTATAATTACTGAGGCTTTTTTCTGTCACTTTTTTTTACATAGTGGAGGACTTTGGAAATAGCCAGAATGGTCCTTTATCATCTGTGGTTCAATGCAGTTTCACTGGCCACATCCATATTCTCTTTTCCTAAATTTTTCTAGGTTCTCAATGTTTTTACTATTAAATCACTGACTACAGGCAAATATTGAAAACATTTGGCTATGTAATGTAGATCACACACACTTTAGAGATCACTGAAGCCAATACCTGTACATTTTACAAAAGGATGCTGAAGTTCAGAAAGGTTATTGCCAGAATCACACAGCTGGTCTGTGACAGAGTACAGAAAAAGACAAGAGACTGGCTTTCCTGGTACAACCCAGGCAAAGCAAGAAGAAGCCCGTTTGAAATTCAAATCATGCAGCCCAAACGTGTCTGTCCACAAAAAGCCTGCAGAGAACCACCTGATAACTGACACATTTATACTGTGGTTCTCTTGGATTTGTCTGCATTTTTTAAAAAGTATGAACTCATAAGAGCATAAAATGTTAGTGAATCCAAAAAAAGAAATTTATATTGTCTATTTTAATAAAAGTAATTTATTTTACTAAGTCCTTATTATATCTGAGTCATTGCTAAATCTTTTATAATTCTTACAAATAACCCTATGATGTAGGCACTATTATTTTCACTATTTTACAAATGAGGAAACCCAGACATGGACAGATTAAATAAAATAACCACAGTCATCCAGCTAGCAAACGGCAAAGCTAAGACTTGAGCTCAACTGATTTGCCAGGAGACTTTTCATTAACTATAGTAAAAACAATCATTTAAAAACAGCATTATCAGATTCAAATTCAAAAATTGTATTTACTGCTTTCCTTTAGAGACCTTTTTTGTTGGGGAGAATATGAATTACTTGGGCACTAGTGTATATTGTGGGAAAAATGACAAAAACTGTGATATATTGACTACAGCTCTTTAAATCTTTTTGTGATCTATTAATTCAGATAAGTGAAGGTAAAGATATCACCCATTTATAAATTCCTACTACATGCCCAGTTTTTTTATTATCATGAAGGGATTTGTTAAACTTTCCTGAATTTTACTAGTGTTTTTAGAAAAAAATACCTATGTGTGAACAAAATACAGATGTGATTTCCCCTCAGTTTTCTTTCATATGTAAAGTGATTAGAAGGAAAACTGAGATGACAGTTTTCTCCACATGCTGACCAATTTCACTTCCCAGTCCCAGGAATTGTTCCAAAAACCTTACAGAGCCATGGGCAGTCTTCAGTTGTTTATTGCTGCTTTTCATCTTTTCTTGCCAAAGAATATATATGGCACCAGGATACAAAAGGCCACTGGAATAATACCCCTTAGCTTACATCCTAATTAAGATGACTCATTAGTGAATTTGACAACAACAGTGTTCATTACCTGCTTGGGTAAATCAAACAGTCCATTCAGTGGCAACACTCCTGTATTATAATTCACCAGTTCTTCATTTTTTTTTTTCAGATAATGAGCTAATTTCTGAGATATGTAATTTCAAAGAAAAACAGGACATGAAAACACGAAAATTTTACTTGGCCATTATATGATGTACTGGGTTAGTTCAGTAGGCATTTTTCAGATATTAATGAAGCTATACAATTATATTTTTAAATATCATTCTGCTCAAAGTATGTTTAGATGTTCAAAAGGGAAAAAAATCCTCTAAGAACTAGATTTTGGCAGGGGAAACTGCAGAAGCTACAAGATTGAGTTAATTAGTAAAATCTAGTATAATATGTTAAAAAAAAAAAAAGGTTTTCCCACAAAGAGTGAGTGTCAACGATCACCAGGTTGGAGGCAGGCTTGCACAGACGGGGAGAAAAGGATCCGCCATGTTTTTCTCTCCATCTTTTCTGTATTTACCTGCAAGAGGAAAGATCAAGGCTGAAGGGCAAGTGTGGATGCCCATTTAGGAGCAGGAAGCCATATACTTCAGGAATTTGCCAAGTATCCTTAATGGGTAAGTTGAAATAACGAACAAAGAAAAACATCTTCTAAACACTGTAGATGGGAGTCCAAAAAGGAGAAGGCTGAAGTGACAAACTTTGGCCCAATCAAACCTGTTTCCCTCAGAAATAGTGACTGACTTTGTAAAGAACAAGAGCTGTAACTGGATCCCTTCCTCCCCTTTAAAAAAAACTCAAATTCCTAGAGCCTTTGTAATTCCACTCCACATAGTACAAGTCTACCTACCCAAACATATGCTCATGCCTTCAAGGCTTCTAAGTAAGAAAAAAATCCTGAGGATAAATTTAAGCAGAGATTTATGAAATTTAATCAGAGGTTGGGGCTGGAAGTCATGGGAACCTGTGTCTTGATTAATATTATATTTATTGTTTATGTCTATATAGACGTTTTAGCAAAAGGGAGGGAAGTACAAGAAAATGTTTATAGAAAGTCAACATGGGCAACGTGTGAAATGGAGTTGTTATTATTCTCTCTCATAAATATGGACTCTGAGGCTTATGATGATTAACTGACTGACCTAAGACCACAGGTTATTCAGCAGGTGAAGTGCGTTTCTAATCTATGTTTGCCTAATGCCAAAAGCCATACATTTTCCATTGTGCCATGTGGATCTTTTAATGACTATATGCATATATTAGCATAACTATATTATTATAGATAAGTATGGTATTAATAAGATGATCATCCTCTTATGTTCCCTAACCATAACTAGGGATAGTTTGATTATTATAATTAGACCACTTTATAACTACTAGCGCCCCCCCTGGTTATAGTTATTTAAGTAGGAGAAATAGTATCTAGGAAAACTGCTGACTGCTTATTGCAAATTTAGTCCTATGATAAATGGTAACAAAGGTCACAAAACGCATTTGTCTCTTACATTTGTCTTTCAAACGTAAGAGATTTCCAAGTCTTTTGATGAGAACTGAAATTGCTAATTTTAAATATATTCTTTTTTTCTCCCTTTTAAATGACTTTTGGTAGTTTTGCAGAGAGAGGGGGCTGTGAACAGTCACACAGGAAGCCTCTCCAAACTGTTGCACATTGGAGCGCCATTTCTTGAATTAGTAACAGAGGCTTCCAACCTCTGCAGGAACATATCAAACAGTGGTCCTCTAACTTGTTTAAACCACAAACATCAGAAGTACCTGGTGTGTTCCAAACAGGAACAGTCCCTTGCCCCACAGAAATTCTCAGGGATGTGCAGGGGGGCTCAAGTACTAGCTGTTGAGAGCCACTAAGACTGTAGTGAGACGATGCTCAGAAGTGTAGTCCTCAGTGTGACAGAGCCCAGACTATTCAGTGACACACCAGGGATCACTACCTTTTAGTGGGTCACAAGTTATTTGCTACTAATAATATTGAAAATTCATAAGTTTGTACATTATTTTTTTGTGTAAAAATGAAGTGGATTCAAGGTTATCCTTTTAATTATGTTAGCTCTTGTTCACTGTTCACTTTCATCCCAATGCACTTTCAGATAAGGGAGTTGGTATTCCAGCAGTGCCCTGGGAAATGCATGTGGGCCACAACCAAGTCCCTCACCTCATCCCATGTCAACAGAGTGACCATGACAAGCATTGGGCAATTAGAAATTAAAATGGTGTTTTAATCTTTTGGAGAAAAAAAAAACCTTTGCATTTATTCCAGAATCTGCATTCACTCATGAGTGTATTGGGCAGTTAAACATTATAATGGAAAGGTGCTGTGGCAGAGAGAAGATTGGGAGCTCCCCGCTGTGTTGATCTAACGAGATGTCCTAAGCCAAATTTAGATAACGGATGGGAGAGGGGGTTCTGTCACACAAGGACCGGATCCTGTAGTCACCTCTGAAGAGGAAATAGGGAAGGTGCAAACTATGAAATAGCTGGATTTGTAGGATACCAATGGAGATTACATAGTTGGTTGTATTATCCTTTTACATTTCTCCCTTTCCCTTTGAGCATGTCTCTGTTAATCCCAGTGATGATGGTAGTTTGAGGACCTATGTGATAGGAATTTAAAAGGACTAAAATCTCCTCTCTACAGCTTGTTAAACTGACCACAGGTTTAGAGGGTAAAAGTCTTCTCTGAGTTTCCTTCATTTTCATTTGCTTAGGTGTAAGAAATTCTGTGACCCAATCAAATTCCCAGGGCCTGGGCTGGTGAGGTTGGCTGGTGGGAAGGAGATAGATGGTGGTGGCAAGAAGCCAGTCTGCAAAAGGCACCATGAGGAAATAATTGCACATTCCTGAGACTTGAAATGGCAGACTTTACAAAAATCACACCAAAAAAATTGTTTTGCTTAAAAGAGATTTTATACCATTGAGTCTTCTGTTGGTTATTTTTTCAATAATGAAGCTAAGGCATTTTCTCTTCTTTTTTAAATAAAATGAACCAAAAAGAGAAGATATTATCAAATTCTAATTTCAAATAACTTAAAATTTTACTCTCTGAATTAACTTTGAATTATCAGTGCTTCAGAGTTTTTGGGTGGACAATTTAACAAACAAACCATATAACAATGTGAAACAGATGTACAATAAAATTATCTGATCTGATTTTTATATTTGGGCAGTTAAACACTAAAGAGAAGTGAGAAAAAGTAAGTTATGTAGTGAATTTGAAACACTGATAACTGGCCAAGTTCTGGCTTGATCATGTGAACTCTGAGGAATATTTTCATTTTCTTTTTCTTCTTCTGTTTTAAACTTCCTTTGCCTATGAATGGATTACCAGTCCTTGCACGACTACCACACAGCAGTTTTGTCAGGATGACATGATAAAATTTATATGAAAGTCCTGTAGACACATACATTCTAATCTAAAACACTTAAACATTTTGAATGTACTATTTTTAAGGCCAAAGAACACATTATAAAATCAAGCGTAAAACCATCTACTATGATTTATTGTTTTTGCTGTTGTAATTATAATTGTATGACATTGACTACATGAAAAGATTTTTTAATTATTATAGCTTTCCCTTTTTATTAGACCACTCATAAATATATTGTGGGCAAAAATAAAATTGCAAAATCTGCATCAGTAACTTTTCTATAGAATAAACATTTCTTACCAAGAAAGAAAAAGGCCTACATTTTAATTTTTCCACATTGATTATTTTATCTCATTGAATATATCTGAATTAGTGTTTGATTATATTATGTTACAGCAATGAACTGGATGTTATATGTGAAGCCAGACTGCCTATATTCAAATCTTGTCCTTTTACTTAGTAACTAAATGATCTTGGGCAAGTAACTTAGCCTCCCTGGTGCTCAATTTCCTTATATGTAAAATGGGGATAATGATAGTACCCATCTCTTAAAATAGTGCTGTTAAAATTAGCCTTTAGGGACTTCCCTTGTGGCGCAGTGGATAAGAATCTACCCACAAATGCAGGGGACACTGGTTGGATCCCTGGTCTGGGAGGATCCCACATGCTGCAGAGCAACTAAGTCTGTGCACCACAACTACTGAGCCTGCACTCTAGAGCCCACGAGCCACAACTACTGAGCCTGCATGCCACAGCTACTGAAGCCCGTGTGCCTAGAGGCCATGCTCTGCAACAAGAGAAGCCAATGCAGTGGGAAGCCTGAGCACCACGTGAAGAGTAGCCCCCGCTCACCGCAACTAGAGAAAGCCCATGCACAGCAACAAAGACCCAACGCAGCCAAAAAATAAATTTAAGAAAATAAGGCTTTAATAAATATTATGTATCCTAACATAATATAATAAATATATGCTACGTAATTTGTATTTTGTTATAAAATATACTATATAATTATGTCATATATTATACATTAACTTATATAATTACATACCTTTATTTTTTTATTTTATATTCATAATATATGTCTTTTCACAGGATAAAGATCAGAGTTGGAAACATAATATTTTGCCAGCATAATTTAAAATTATTTTTGAAAATATGAACTAATTGCCATTTATTCATGTCCGTAAAGACTTTTGAATATCACTGGTTATCTGTACTGCTTGTAATTTGATGTAATTGTCAGCTTAATTTGACACTACTGTCTGGTAAGTAGACACTGATGTATAAAGCCCATGATGGGCCAGTGAAGTGGAGTGTCTAAAAGCCTGCTATTAAGTTCTGTAAATCTTTCCTGCTTTCTCTCCTGGAATCAGAGTGAGGAGAAGCAAGTTTGCTGATTATTTTTTAAGGGAATCATGGATACAGACTGACTGTGTAGCAAAGAATAAATTCCAGTTTGCCAAAAGCTGACCAGTTTGATTATAAGACAGAGAGTCAGGAGCAATTAATTGAAGAAGATAAGAAATCCTACAAGGAAACTTCTCTCACTGTACTCCAGTGAGGAAAAAGAAAAGTAATCTAAATTTATATCAGTGCATCCTTCACAGTGTCATCTACCAGTTTATAATCCTCACACAGTTATGTTTCAATTTTTGAATTTGTAAAACGAAGGGTTAAACTAAATCACTTTCAAGATCCATCTTAAAGCTTAAGTATCATGACTCATTCTGAATGAACTACATACTTTGTTGATATATTTGAACACTTCCTTGAATTTATGTCAATTTACATTGAACTGACTTTGAAAAATACAATTTCAAATTATTGATGTACTTCATAACTTTAGTAGTAATTGGGAAAGCTGCTACTTTTACTAGAGCTTTTATCAAATAAAACTACTTGTAAGTTCTAGCTTTGAAACAATCAAGCTACCTTCTAAATTCTGTATTTATTATAAACAGATACGCCTTTCAGCTCATTATTTCAGCTTTAGCTTACAACAGTTATGGAGAACTGGCCCTTAGCAGCTTTTGAATTTGTTGATTCTCAACGGAAATGAGAAAGCTTAATTTCTGGGCAGGCTTCGTTATTAATAGATGTATGGCTGTGGTTTAGTGCCAAGTGGGGTCAGGATGCCTCCGAATGGCGCCCTGTCAGTCGTTGTTCCAGCCAATGTGGGCAGCGAGGGCCATTTTCCTGTCTCAGTCCTGCAAGGACTGACGAGATGGAATCTTGAGTCTGTCTCTGTGGCAAACTTTCTTGGCCAAAGCAAGTGGAAAGCAGAGGCAATTATCCAAGTATCTGAGGTAAATGTGTGTTTTTCTGACCCAAATACTTGAAAAACTACCTCAACTATTCTCTTTGATTTGACTCTGATGATCTGGACACATCTTTCTGCCTGTATAAGTGAATCTCTTTTCTGGATGTCTTCACATATGCATGTGTGTGTGAGGCGGGTGGAGGTAGTAAGCTGTGTGTGTACTCGTGCATCTGTCTGGTTTTATGTGCACACCACGTGCAACTATTTCATCTGTTCTTCCTAATTTTATAGTGATTAAATTAATTAATTTAAAAGTCCTTTTGAATTAATTTAGGCATGCCATGCTTAAATAATAATTTCGAACATAAATCCACATTTGGTTATTTAATAATAACTTGAATATAGGAATTCTTGAGCACTGGTAAATATTAATGCCAGATACCACAGAAATCTAAATCCTGATTTAGCACCAAGAGTTCCACTAACTTTTAACATGATGGCAGACTCACCGTCCTTTTGCTTTCACAAATAGCCAGGGTCCCTGAGTTAGCCATACAAATAGAATGCTAAATAATCCAACAGGTGGTAATTTAACCCTTTTAAATAAATGTCTTTGGCTTTATTTTTCCCACAATGTTTTAAAAACTCAACTACTATTTATTAGCATGTGCTGGACAATGGATGGGAAAGCGAGAAGAGCAGAACTGCAGTCAGTAACTTTCACTATTTAGTAGCAGCAATTCTAGAACAGACTTGGTAATCGTTTGGGTACTATACCAAATTAACTATTGAAAGTTTAGAGTATTAAAGTATTAAAATTTTAAAGCACTAACTACAGAAGTTTTAGAAATTAACTATAGATTTTATTTATTCCTACTGTCTGGAAGAAGCCTAGGTTCCAAAATGATTGTCACAAAATAGATAGGTAATACAAGACAAGTCTCTTGCTCTTGAAGTCTAAATTTTGTAGTATAAAGGGATGGAAATTTTCTAGATGACCTCCAGGATTAATTCTAGATTTAAAATTGTATATTCCAATTTTAACATAAATGCAGATATTTCATGTAGCTATTCTGAAGAAGTTGGAAGGAAAAAAGATGTAACTGGTGCATGATTTTCCAATAATAGGACCATTAGAACCCTTTTATCTGAGACAAAGAAAATGTTTACTTCATATTTTTTAAGAAAGAGTACTAATTAATCTGGAACAACATCTTCAAGTAAGTGGTTCAAAATTGTTTGCCTGGATAGCGAAGAGAGGTCTGTTCTGGATATGAACTCTGCTAACATAGATCATCTGGGAGTAACAAATACTCAAGAGCATGTTCTGTAGAAAAGACCATTGGCCAACCATTATGATTGTTTAAAATACAGCAGTATTATTCAGACTAAAAATATATTGACAGCTTCCAGCAGGTTATTTATTTGGCTATATTACCTTAACTTAGCCAACACAGAATTTAAAAGTGGGTTAGTCATCAACCAAAATGACCTCCTTAAGAAAGAATCTGGTAACCATGTCATTAGGCCAAGTAATAAAACTTCAGGGGATTACATCAAATAAAGATGACATCTAACATATCCATTTCCATTCTGCAACTGTATTTTGGCATTAGAAATACACTCACACACACATTTTGGCATTCATACATACACACATGCACACACACAATATTCTAATCTAAATAAAAAATCTACATAAAACTATGAATATAAGCTTCTAATATAAAAATATAAACAATACAAACTTAATTTGGGGGTGCAATGATTTACACAGTTTTGTATTATCCACTGGACCTTTAGTTACACTTTTTCCTGAATGTTTCCAAATTTCACATAGCACAGGTTAGTGTTGAGAATCAGACTAAAAGTTTCAGAGAGTGAAAGTCTTTTTTCTTTTGTTTGTTTTTAAATCTCAGCCTTGTATTAAGAAATTTTGTTTAATATGATATATAAGATGCAAAAGAGGGGGCAGAGGTGAAAAGTATAATCATGACTGCATTTTCTGTTTTGGCAATTTTAGTGACAAACATTATGTTCAGCCAGGTGTCAGGAAGGTCCTCCTAACAGTCGGTAGCATTGCCAAGGATATTTATAATACAGCAGAAATGCCATGGAAAGTAGTAAAACACAGATGTCAAAGCCTCATTTCTTGTTTTGTGGCCTAATTTTATGGTCCATTTTTGAATGTTGTCCAAAAGTGTACTCATAAAAGAGAATTTAGATTTGGCAAGCTACATAAATGTTCCCACAAGTGCTGTCAGATAAATCCTGAAACACCTTTCCTTCTAAATGACACTTTTGTTTTAACTGAAAAGCACTAAGTCCTCCAGAAACATCTTTTGCTAAAAACATTCATACAGGGCTGTTGATGTGCACCAAAACTTACTTGATGAAACAACCCAAAATACACTTTTGTGGAACCTATTAAGTACAACCTTTATTACAATAACAACAACAAAAAGGAAATTTGTATCAATCCTCTTGATTTGGATTTTATTTTATCTATCACTGTGGCTTTAAATGTGCATTTCCCTAATGGTTAATGACATTGAACATCTTTTATGTGTTTATCTACCATTTGTATATCATCTTCAATGAAATGTCTGTTCACGTATTTTGTCTTTTTTCATATTAGGTTATTTTAATTTTGAGTTTTGAGAGTTCTTTATATATTTTACGTATAAACCTTTCTTGGATACTTGGTTTGCAAATATTTTCTCCCAGTCTGTTGCTTGTCTTTTCATCAGCTTCACAGGGACTTTCACAAAGCAAAAGTTTTTAATTTTGATGAAGTTCAGTTTATCACTTTTTCATTTTATGCATTATGCTTTTGGTGTCAAGTCTAAGAACTCTTCATCTAGCCTTAAGAGCTGAAGATTTTCACCTATACGTTTTTTTTTTCTAAAAGTTTCATAGTTTAAAATTTACAAATAAGTCCATGATCCATTTCAAGTTAATTATGTATAAGGTCTGAGGTTTAGATCAAGGTCCTTTTTCTTTTTTTTATTTTGGACTATGAATCCTCATTTGTTCTAGCACCATTTATTGCAAAGGTTAATCTTCCTCCACTGAATTAACTTGCATTTTTGTTAAAAATCTGTTGAGCATATGTGTATGGGTCAATTTCTGTATCCAGTGTTGATGCACCATGGTTCACCAGGCCAATCTTTAATCTAGCTTTGCTAAACCCATCCCAGAGCTATTAATTTAGAAACTTCCAAGAGGGGCTTAGAATTGTGTATTTAAAATTAATTGTAGTAGTAAATCTGATGTACAGCCAAGTCTGGCACCTGCGCCCAGAGGTTACACAAAGATTTTTCATGAATCTTTGCTGAAAAGGTTGGTGGAGAGGAAGTAGGGGATAGCAGGTCACCCTGTTTAATTAAATTAAATATATTGAGAAATATTTAACATTTAGATAAAGCTGTATAAAATAAGAAATGACCACCTACAAACTCACCATTCAGCTTAAGAAATAAAACATTACTTATTCAGATGTAGCCTTTTGTGGGTCCCCTCCCTCCTTAACCACACTCACCTCCTCTCCTATCTCCAACCCAGAGGTAAACACTCTCCTATATTTCGTGATTATCATTTTCATTCATTCTCTATATTTGACCATATAAAATATGCACACATATTCTATACATACATACATACATACATATATATGTCAGATTTGTTGTTTTAATAGAAACTTGAAGTAAAAGCAACTATCAACTTGATCAGTGTGCAACTTATTCTTGCCAGTTCTCAAACCCAGACCACAGCATATTCTGAAGTCTAGTTTAGCTCTGTTTGCTTAGATTTGGATATGTTTACTGTTTTCTTTGTTCATCATGCTATTTGATGTCTCAGAACTTTACTCTGGCATTATTTTCCTTCTTCCTGAAATTTACCCATTAAATATTCCTTTAGACATAAGAGTCTCTTGGGAAATAAACTCTGTTTCTGTTGGTCGAAATATAACTATTTTTCCTCATTATGAAATGATAACTTGTCTGTATATATACTTCTTGGTGCAGAGTTATTTTTCTTTCAGCACATTCCATGGTAGTATTAGTTATCTACTGATGCATAACAAATTACCCCAGGCCTGAGTGGCTTAAAACAATAGTAAACAGTTATCTCTCTTTTTTTTTTTTTAAACATCTTTATTGGAGTATAATTGCTTTACAATTGTATGTTAGTTTCTGCTTTATAACAAAGTTAATCAGCTATACATATAAACAGTTATCTCTTACAGTTTCTGTGGATTAAGAATTCTTGAGTGGCTTAGCTGAATAGTTCTTGATCAGGGTCTGCCATGAAAGTTATAATCAAACTGTTGGCCAAGGCTACAGTCATCTGAAAGCTTGACTGGAATATCTGCTCTCTAGATGACTCATTCAAATGACTGGGAAGTTGGTGTTGGTTATTAATAGGAGGTCTCATTTCCTCTTCATGTGGGCTTCTCTACAAGATTGCTCAAATATCCTCATGACATGGCAGCTGGCTTCCTCCAGAATGAGAATTCCAAAAACCAAGGCAGAAGCAGCAATGTGATTTATGACAATGTTCAGCACTGTCACTTCTGCTGGCACATACACCAACCCTAAGTGTTAGAGAGATTACACAGGGGCTGGTTTCTCAGAAAGCAAGGATCACTGAGGGTCACCGAAGTCTGGATCCCCCAATTACCTTGTGACTTTTATTATTGCTGCTGAGTAGTTGGCCATCAGAATTGTTATGTCTTTGCAAAAAATATTTTTTACTCTTACTGTTCTTATAATCTTCTATTTGTCTTGAATGTTCTGTAGTTTTATTTATTTTTATTAATTTTCTTGTGTTTCATTGTGACCCTTGAAAATGAGAAGTCATAATTGTCACTAATCCTCCCAAATCAATAGTCATTATCTTTTTGAAAATTATTCTTTCTTACTTTCTCTAATATTTCTTCTGGTAATCCAATGGGACTAGCATTACTTTCTCATTGTGTCATTAATGTCATAATCTTTTTTTTTTCATAATTAGTCTTTGTTTTTCTGTGATGAAATATGATGATTTCCTCATATCTGTCATTCAGGTCCCTAATTTTTTCCTAATTGGTCTCTAATTGTTGTTTAACCCATCCATTGATTTCTTTTATTTTCAATGATTGTTTATTTTTTATAGTTCTTCCTTTTCCCCCCACACTGCCTCATTTTATAGTATCTTATTTCCAACTCATTTTTATCATTTCCTCTCTTATTTATCTAAATATTTAGGCATGATTATTTTTATTCTTATTCTGTTGATGAGAGTATCTGATGTACTCTAGACTCTATATTGTTTTGTTTTTAACCCTTCCTGATTCTCTGTTGTTATGGCTTGTCATTTTTTGCATAATTCCATATTTGATTTATCTAAATTTGTTAGAATCCTAAAGGGGCTATGTTGAATGCTCACTATTTCAGAGAGTGTAATCCTTTACTTTTGTCAGGGCTGTGATGAAGAATGTTTATTGATTTATCTAAAATCTTTGGTGCTTTTAGAGCAGTGAAGTTTTTAGAACAGTGAATGAACATTTTGCCATAAAAAACAGTTTTCACTTCTTTCAATCAGTGCAGTTTGAATTCTATATATTAGGCTTCCAGGGCAACTTTGTTTAAATAAAGGTTACTTTTACAAAAATAATGTCTATACTATAGAAATACTAGGAGAAATATTTCCAAACTGAAAGGATAGAACTAGTATAAAAGGCAGTTTTGGACATCAAAAGCGAAAATTACATGGCCAGTACTACCTCATGACTTGAAATTGTTTGCATAACTGGAGAAATAGGCAATGTATGTCAATTTTATGGTCTCTTTTCCTTGAGCACCTGTGGACTCAATTAGTAGGTAAATAAATGGAAGTACTATAGGTTTTTACAAGTAAACACTTAAGACTACTACAAAAAGACAATGGCTTATATTTGATTATTGGGCCAGTTTTCTATAAATTGTTTTTAGTTGACAACAATTGCTATTGTCTTCCTTGGTTCTCTGTTCTACCAAACATTAAACAGGTAAGTGGGGGAGTGAGTTTTCTCTGGGTAAAAAGCTCCATGAAATCAGATGCAATGTTACAGAAGCACTCATATTTAACTAATTCAATGCCTCCATCCTAAACTCAATTCAGTTCAATTTCAGGAGATCCATGAACCCCTTGTAATCTGTCCATGGACTCCAGGTTATGATTTCCTAGACTAAATGAAAAAACATAATTAAGTGGATAAATGGACCAATAATATTACATTAGGCATACTATGCCATTTTATATATTACTCATCATTATTATAAGAAATAAAGAAAACTTTATTTTTATATTCCATGATTTAAATATACAAATCATATTTGAAGGTCTACTTCATATACATTTTTGACACAAGCTATGCAGAAATGTATTTGACTATTTGAATTGCAAATTTCTCTTGATATAAAATGAATACCTTTTATATTATTAGAAATAATGTTTGGAGAATGATTACAACTTTCAGACTTTTATCAGTATTAAGCAATACTTTTTATCTACCTGTATAGTTTTTTCAACATCCTGCTATAGTGCAGGGACTTAAAATGCTATATCATATCATATTTCTACTAAGTGCACTTGCCAGGTTGCATTGCTTTAAGTTATATTTCCTAAGACTAAAGGGCTTTAGAACAAAAAACAACTTTATATTTTCACATAATACCTGCTATACCTTTTTTATATTGGTTTTACTGTAAAAAATACAGAGTATGATGATTATTAATTACCTAAGTATGAGTGGATAAGATTATTAATATTCTTTGACTACATCTGTAAAACTTCATCTTCCCTGTGAATACTGGGAGCTTACTGCAGTGTAGTTATATGAAGACACTGATGCATTGTAATATAACCCTTATTGTAACACTAATGATAATCTTTTAATATGCAAATAATTTCAATTAAATATAAGCATAGACTATTGCTGGAAGTGGCTTAACAGCTAGTGGTCTGACTAGAAAGAACAGTGAATAGTCCCTCTCCCTGATAACTCTCACAGACAATAGATGTCCCAGATAACAAAATATTCCTAATGGAAATACTGAACCTAAGTGAACTTCCTTTAATTTAGTATTTTGTAGCCTTGGAGTTTTATTAATTTTCAATAAGGGTTGTGTGTAATAAATGCCTAAGTTCATTTGGATAAAGAAATTTCAGCTAGACTTCCATTACTCTACTGAAGAATATATTCAACTGGAATAAGAGGGTTTTCAATATTTTCCAATGTGACTGACGGATTCCATATTACCATTGTTCTAGAGGAAAATGCAGGAGGTGTATGAGATTAAGTGAAATTATATTGATCTGGATCCAGAATGGGTATTAAGACAAACCATGAATATCATCTCATTTACTAATTGTTTATCTGATTGTGCAAAAGCTGACTGAAAAAAAAATGGTCAATAAATATTTCTAGTAGGTAAAATGTGAAAAAAATACAAATTTTAACATGTCACTGAGACAGAGGGGAAAAGAGAACAATGAAACTATGAGATAGAATTCTGCAACTCACTAAATATTAATAAAAATGCATATGTGAATTTCACAACTTAGTAGAGAAGGTAACTCATATGTACAGATTGCTATAAAACACATTAGAGAAAGTAGTAATTGTTATGAGAGTTTAGAAGAGAGGGCTCATATTTGGGACATCAAAAAAATGACTCATGAGTTTGTTACTTCTTGAGCCAAGTCTTGAAGGATGGATAAGATTTGGGCAACAATCAATGAAAACAGCATGTGTAAGGAATGCTGTGAACCAAGGAACAGAGGTAGAAATCTTAGGGTATTTCTGTGGCCCAGTTGGTCAGGAGGAATGGTGAGAAATTAAAGCTAAACAGGCCGAGGTCACCACACCTCATGGAACTTCTTGGGCGCTTAGCTAAAAGGAATGGTCTTCATTCTGTAGGCAGGGAGTAAAGAACCGATGAATGATTTTAAATAAAGTAAGGCATGTTCCGAGCTGGCCTCACAGCTATATAGTAGAGACCAGTAGCAAAGGCATTGTATTTTCAATAAGCATGTATCCAAGCACATTCTCAATCAT
The DNA here is from genome assembly GCF_965194825.1 of Balaenoptera physalus. Taxonomy (NCBI): domain Eukaryota; kingdom Metazoa; phylum Chordata; class Mammalia; order Artiodactyla; family Balaenopteridae; genus Balaenoptera; species Balaenoptera physalus. The sequence continues at coordinate 72,901,821 of NC_138892.1, forward strand.
TTATAAGAACAAAAGCACTAGTCTGAAAATCAGCAACAAATAGAAACATGATACATGTACAAATCATTTTTTATTCTAAGATGATACTGGTAAATGTATAACACTTGAGGTTATAATAAACAGTACCAGTATATTTTTTCCATAAAAAATAAAAAAGGAAACAAAACTCTACTCAACACATGAAAAGTGTTAGCAGGAACTGAGAACTTCTGGTAAGTACCAAGTTTAAAAGCACAAACATTTAGTAGGAGGTATGTGGTGTAAGTTGCTAAAAAATACGTAGTTAGTAAAACAAAATCAGTTCTGTTTACTACTTGGCTGGCATAAGTCAGTCTTAGGCATGGGTGAAGAACTGTTCTCAAGGATCGAGACTCTAAATATATAAGAATTCATACCAGAGTTACCAGAAGATTATACATATTTATGTAAATCAAATAGCTTTGGTTTTGTGATTCCAAAATGTTGAAACTCTTACCTCGCACAACAAGGTCAGCTGAGGCTGAAGAATTGTCCACAATTGTCTGAGCGGTACACGTGTACCTCCCAGCGTGTTTTAGCTGGGCATTTCGGATGAGCAGCTCCCCATTGGAATCCAGCTGTCGGCAAAAACAGCAGTCATTCGAATCAGTACGTTTTTTTCACCAGCTAAATGGTATTTAGGATATGAGAGGTACATTTTCCCCTAACAAAATGAACACCTGTTTTAGATGTGCTAACTGTCTGTGTGTTCTTAGGTTACTTAAACTCTGGGCTTTGGTATCTCAAGTGAAAAATAGAGTGAATTACCTAAGGTCCTTTTTAGCTTTAATGTCTTTAGTATTCTATTATTTATATAATCAGAGGGCATTCTGAGGGAAAACACAGGATGAAACTATTTCATTGATGTTTTTTAAAAAGAAATGTGAAGGTCCAAAAATCTTGATGCTGAATATCAATGAAGATACATAAATGCTGTATGGCTAGGAAGAATTATTAATTTGGTTAGGTAAAACCAATCTAAACAACTAATTTCAAGACGTGCCACGGTTCATTTTACAAAGATACTAAAAGTGTGCAGAAACTGTCAAAATGGACAATTCTACTAACACGTTCTGTTTTGGCCAAGTATAACCTCCTTGTGGGCAAGGATTTTTGTCTTGTTCACTGCTCTATTCCCAGTGCTTAGAATAGTGTTTAACATATGTTTTTTTTAAGGAGGCTTGAGGGAATTTTGCTTGTGAATGATAAGGCACCATCCCAATGCAATTTCTAAAAATAGCTAATATTTATCGAATGCCTCCTCTATACAGATCCTGGGATTCCCTTCTGAAAACAGTCCTATGAGATAGGTCCTATTTTGTCCATTTTACTAAAGATAAAAGTGAGACTTAGAGTAGCCAAGTAATTTAACTATGGTTACTCAGTTTGCTTGGTTGGAGGAGCGTAACATAGTCCATGCTCATTATCTCCAAAATACTCTCTTAAGATAAAAATTTGGAAAACTCGATTTTTAAATAGACACTTGGTTTTCCTGAGAAACAAAAATATTGATTTACTATTGCAATGATAGATATCCAGATAGATTAAAGGATGAAAAACTAATGACTAGGTTAATATTTCACGTAATAGATGAAGGTATTGTTTCTGTTACATGACAGACCTGCAAATTTTAAAATTTTGATTATTTAATGGCTATATGTGGAATAAATACTCTGCTCCACCATTGGTTCTGCTGGTGGCCCCTTCACATATTAAATTCCCTGCCGGCCTTGGAAAGTATTTGGGTTGCAATCCTTGCTTTATTAATAAGATTAATTAAAAATAATAGATAGTTATCTTCTGAGCAGATTGATTCAGTTGGTTGTAATAGAATACTACTATCTCCATATAAAGAACTGGTCAGTGGCCACACACCTTGTTCCTTGGTTTCAGTAATTAAAATCTCTGTAAAAATGAAACTAGAGGTCATACAATTTAATGTTAGTTGGGGTCTTCCTGTCCCTTGCGGTCTAAGATTGGGTAAAAATCCAGTTTCCAAAATTTCTTCAAATTCCTAAGGTAGGGGAATTCTTTCCTTCTGTTCTCTTGACCAAGGAGCTCCAGACCAGCCTTTTCTCTATTTTGCCATGAAACCTACTAGCACGAAGTATTCCCTAGTAAAGTAGGTGTACTAAAGAGTTAAAGGTCATGGAATTGGTTGTATCCCACAAAGTAGGGCAATTATCATCCACTGTATATTTCTATTTTTAAAAGTCCTGTTGGTCATACTTTTACTAAGGATTTCTCAGTGACCTTCACCTCTCTCTGTTCCCTATCATCTTGTTGGCACTCACTCCCACTCCCATATCTTACCTCTCTCTGCTCTTCTCTTCTTTCCCTTGGAAACAAAAAACTATTCTTCTTTCCTCATGTTAAGCTGCTTAATTGTTGGATGGTTGCTTGGATTCTGACAATACTTCTTCCTCAAACCCTTACTTTCTGTTTTTAGCTTTTGCCGTTTCTTTACCTCTTACCCCTCAGCCCATTTTAATCTGGTTCCCAACTCTTCAACTCATTTTACTTGACTTCTAATAGCATTTGACCTTTCTTCCCCAAACACCCAACTTTTCTAGTCATCTGTGATGGCACATTTTTCCAGAAAGTTTGAGAAAATTCTTAACCTCTCATCTTCTTCAACTTCCTTATAATTCCATCATAAATTATTGAATTTATCCCTTCCTTTTCTTCAACACTTCCTCTGTCCTTGTCCAAACTACCAACATCTCTCACTGAACTACTATGTCCCATTTGGTCATGACCCTCACCCCTGTCCCATCTATTCTTTTCTCCACTTAGCACTCAGGGTGATCTTTAAAAAATGCAAATTATGATCAAATCATCCCTTTCTATAAAAACAAACTAAAACCTTTAAAAATGTTTCACTTCTTGGAATAAAAGCCGTAAGTGTTATGATAGTCAACTTGGCTGCATTCTCTAAATTCTGTCCAATATTCCGGCTCAACTAGTGCCACCATTTCACTTACACTCCGCTCTCCAGAAGAACATTCCCTTTTTAAGACCTTAAATGTATCTTGTTATCTCCTATCTCTGGTCCTCCAAGGTGTTTCCTTTCCTGGAATTCGATCTCTTCATACCCCACCCTCTTACCACCTTCATCTAAATAACATTTACCCTCCCCCACCAATATGAGTTCAAATCATTTCCTTAAGCAAGTCTTTCTGTTTTCTGTTGTTACATTTTGCCATAACACATTTTACTTAATGTGATATTATATATCTCATTTACAATAAAATATTTTTGCAATTATATGATTAAAGTTGGTTTCCCTGAAGGACTGTAAGTTTTATGAGAGGAGGAAACATGCCTGATTTCTTCAGCATTGTATCCCTGTGTTACATGTGTACAGCTGTATGTGCTGTATCCCTAAGACCAGCACAGTCCCAGGGATATAATAACACCAAATATACATTGTTTGAATGCACTATTCAGCATGCTTATTAAGACATCTGGCATCTGCTCTTAAGATAATACATGTTTACTTCTTTTCAGGTACAAGCAGAGTTAGGATAGCAAGTTCATATAGCTCATCACAATGGCAGGATTTTGTAAGCACATAATGAGACACTTTGATGTCAGGACACACTCTTGCTACCTCTTTTCCCACTTCCTGTGCCCCATAAACTTACATTTTACCATGTGTTCTCTTTCCTGCAGACCTTTGTACATATCACTTGCATTGCCTGGATTCTCCCATCTCCCACTTCTATCACTTGGCTAACTTCAAGTCGTGGTTTAGATGCCCCTTTCTTCTCTAGAATCCAAAGTCCTGGTTAGGTGGTTGCCCCTTGCATATTTTCATTTTAACTATCCCTTTCTATTCTAATTATTTAGTTGTCCATTTCTTCTACTAGACTGTAATTCTTTGAGGAAGGGACTAGGTCTTATTTATTATTACATACAAATTATGTATTGTGATATCTGACATACAGGAGGAATTCAACAAATAAATATTGCATAAATGAATTAAAATACCTATTATCTAAAATGTTTTTATTAAATTCTTTTATTAATTTCATATGACTTTTCAGGTAAGATAATAATATTATAAGATGAAATAGCTGAATTGAGAACAACTATTGCTATCTATATACCTGAGATCAGCTATCAATTAATAATATATTTCAAATTATTTGTAAACTAATTTCATGAGTAAATATAAACGTTTTAGGAATAACGTGTAAATTTATAGAGAAAAGAATGCAGTTGACATATAAGAAAATGGACACTTCTAAATTTTTCAACCACCCATATTTGTTGTAAAGGATTAGGCCTTTACAAATTCAAAATTTGTAATACAAATCACAAATTTACAGAGAGATCTGCCCTTTCCCTCAGCTTCTGGAAGGTAACCTGTAGTATTCTTTCTTTGCCTGGGTGTCTTGGGTCATACTGAATAGTTCTAATCATGTGATTTAGGGTGGCAGTTAGCCACACCTGTATAGTTTTAGAGTAGGGACTGACCATGCCAGAAAGACTAACATTGTGACTTAGGGTAGGGGCTTTGGGTCATGTGTTATCAGTCAACCTAGATATTGAGATTAACCATTTGGGCAATCAATCAATCAATCAAGGCCTACATGATTAAGCTCTGGTTAAATCTCTAGATATCAAAGCTCAAGAAAGTGTCCCTGGTTGGCAATACTCTGTGCCTACTGCCACAGACCAAAGCTGATAGAGTAATGCATCCTGACTCCATGGGGAGAGAACAATGGAAGCTCTATGTTTGGTACGTCTCTTGGACTCTGTCCCATGCATTTCTTCCCTTCGCTGATTTTAATCTGCATGCTATTTGGGTAATAAATTGTAACCATGAGTTTAATAGCTTTCAGGGAATTCTGTGAGTTCCCTCTAGCACAAGGAAACTGAGGGTGGTTTTGGCAACTCCTGGAACTTGCAGTTGGTTTCAGAACTGAAGATGGTCTTGAGGACTCTGCCTGACTTTGTAGTTGGCCAATACCACATATCATACTAAATAGAATTCACCTAAGGGGGTGGTAAAGAAATATTATTTTATTACCTATAGCTCTCTTTTTTAAAATATTTAAAGTGAGAAGAGAGTAAAGTTGTGTATATGGGGAAGGTAATAATAAAAGAGTTTTTCTTGAGCCATTGTACGTGCTAACTGACAAATATTTCTGAGAAAATTTCTAGTGAGAAAAAATAAAATAATATAAAATAATTATAGTAAAATAAAATAATTTAAGCACTATATATTAATAAATCAGACTGCTTTAATGTGCTTTAACATCCTTAAAGTTCAATATATCATAGTACTGAACTTTGACATTAAATATTCATTAATGGAAAGATATTAAAAAATATTTTTAAACTATTATGACACAAGATAATAGCTATATTTGAGAAAGAATAATGTTTGCATAAAATGAAAAGCACTTAGCTCTATTGCATGCTTTTATTATGTGAACTCACTATGTAGGTTGTTTCATGTATCTAAATGAAAGATAATCCTGTTGCTAAACTTCCACTATTTCAATGAACCGTGGGATTAGATTGGAATTTAAAAAATAAAATACTTCAGAAATTAAAATTTAAAAAAAATTCAACCTTAAAAGAAAAAAAATTCAACCTTATAATAAAAAAATGAAAGCAGAAAAATAATATAAAAATAAACATTTGCAACACCATAATTACCCTTTGTAAAATATTTGAATGCTGTACACCTAATAATCTTCTTTAATGAGATTGCTATAATTTCCCCCCAAATCTCAGTTTGAAACACAGTGCCGTTTTCATATTCATTTATTTAATCCTGAGAGGAATAATGTGGTCATGCTTTTCATACTTTTCACATGTAATGAAAAACACAAACTATTTTGTCTTAAAATATCATATTAAAGTTATACTTATTGAATCTTCAGAATAAACTCCTTAAAAACTTTTAATTAAACTATTCTAAAAGTTTAATGCTAAACTCATTTTAAAAGTTAGCCTTGTTTTAAACATTAGGACTTAGGTAGGTAATGATAGGCCGATTTGCATAAAGCAGTAATAAGCGACTTTAGCATTTATTCTCATTCAATCTATATTTGGTGAAGGTGTGGCACTGAAACACCTCAAAAGGAAAGTAAAGAAAAAATATGCTATATCATTTCCAATAGAGTTGTGTATATATAAAAGCTTTGCTGAAGTTTTTATAAATGGCACTAGCACTTTCCATACCTCAGGAGAAGTTGAGGTTCTCAGTGGTCGACAGAACGCTTACAAAGCAAGTAAAGATCATGGCTCTCAGCACATTCTAGCCACAAATTAGATACGAATGCTCTCTATATTTTCATTAAAAACCACAGCTTGGCTGAATTACAAAATGCTTCCCTTCATATGAGGAGAGTTGAATCACATACTGGAAATTGTGATAGCACAGCTCAGGGATGTTCCAAAGTGTATATGTGGTTTACCACTTAGAAATTTCCCAAGTTTAAATCAAAAGACTTCCAAAATATAAATGCCTATTCCTTCCTTTCCACTCCCTCATGAACTAACTTTGAAAAATCAGTCCTGCAGTACAAATGAGTCTGAATTACTAAGTTGTATTAACAAATTCAGTTAATCATAATGAACAAAGAAATATGCCATAAGATATATACAAGGTCTAGATAAAGCTTAGAGGTCATAATGGCTCTATAAAAACATCTCTTTTGTTCCATTGAAGTTCAGAATGAAGAGACAAATATGGACGATTGAAGGAAAGCATAGCCTTTAAAGAGAATACTCTAGAAACCTGTAAGCAAAAATTATTAAATATGTATGATACATGCTATATCCATGAAAAATAAACATTTTTTCTTTTTTACTTTTGGCTTGCTAGGTTAAAGAAAGAATAACTGTAGCAAATTCATCAGATGTAACTGCAAACTTTAACACCACCATCACCAACACACGAGCAAAAAAAAAACAAAAGAAAAAATGTAAGGGTTTTATAGGTGCCAGGGACTATTATAAATATCTCACATGTGCAAATTCACTTATACCAATAACCCTGGGAAAGAGGTACTATTCTTAACTGTATTTTAGAGATGAGGACACAATAATACTGTAACTACAACCACTACTACTGCTACCACTGTTGCCGTTAATAGGATACTACTACTGCTGCAACTAGTATCAATATTAAGATTGCTACTACAACTTCTGCTATTGCTACTGCCATTGCTGTAGCTACTATGAACTCCTACTAATACCTGATCTAGCTTATTAAATGCCCTTAAGATGCCTTGCAATGTGCTGGCTACTTTACATATATGTTTCCTATTTAATTTTTATAAGACTCAGGGAGATATGTTTAATCTTTCCATTTTACAGATAAGGAATTTTAGATTTTAAGTTAAGCTACTGGTAGAAGGCTCAATAGTTAACCTGTTTTCCCCAAGTTAAGCTGTTGCCAAAGTAGTGCTTCATGGATCAAACAATTGAATTTAGATTCATAGTTTGGTAGGTAAAAGTGGATATTTTCTCATAACAGGAAAAATACAATATGTTATATTTTCTTTCTTTCTTTCTTTAATTTTTAACCTATTTAAATGTTCAAACATAAGAAAATAGAAGGAATAGTACAATGACCACCCATATACTAACCAGTTAGATTCAACAGTTGTAAACTTCTTGCCATATTCACTTTATCTAATTATCTAGCTGTCTATCTGTTGTTGAACCCTTAAAAAACAAATTACTGATACTATCATAATTCATTTGTCAAAACATTAAATTGAATCTCCAAGACCATTCTCTTAAATAATCACAGAACCATTTTCACACACAACATAATTAACATTAATTTCCTAATATGATCTAATATTCAAGTTAGTGTTATTTTAAGTAATGCATCAGCATTAAGTTTACCTGAATGTAAAAAAAATTAAAAAGATATAACTTACAAAATCTTATGAAAATGAGTATTATCATTACAAATATACACACTTAAATATATTAGGGAAATAGTTGAGGATAATTACTGAGAGATCACCCCGTACTTACACGATCAATGGAGATGTTGAATATCCCTAAATTTGGCAATTTTGATGGCTGAAGAGTTCAATTTTGATCAATCGGACCATTTTAAATGAAAACTCACAAGGAAGGAAATTTTCTTTTAGATGTCTACTAAGCATTTTAAATGATGGACAAAACCATCAAACCCTGGGTTTAGAACCCACATTTTTGAGTTGAAAGAAAACTTGAACACTGTTTAATTTATATGGTTTTTAAATTGGTTTCCATTAGCCTTAGGGTTCTGAAGACCTTCATGGATCACTTGGTAGAAAGAAAGGATCAGAATGGGATGTGTTTTGGGATAGGAAGATGTGAGAGGCCCTACAGTTAAGGCTTTGGTCTCCTACATATGCTCACAAATGTGGGTACAATTTCTTTAGTCAGACCAACTTTACCTTCATCTTTGAAATTTATTGAGGTTCTAATTTAAATTTTCTTTGCAGAAAGAATTCTGCTGCTAAAAACCTTCTGTTGCTGTTTTTCAAAACTTCTGCTGTGGCCCAACTTCCTCATATGACAGATAAGAAGCCTGAGGCACAGATTGACTGTTTTGCCAGATATCGTATAACTTGTCAAGGGCAAAGCAACAACAAAATTCCAGATCTTTAGATAATGTTCTGTTTTAAAAACTAGCTTTTAAAAAAAATAGTTAGGTTTTTGGGAATATGAGAGCTAATGACAAAATAGTATATTTCTAGTGTTATATAGTAAATAAAACATCAAAACTGACAACGTAAAATTATAAAATAAAATTCCTAAGACACCAAAAGTTTATATGTTTATTTCCCCTTCTTTTTATTTTATATACATACTGTATTTTGCAAGCATAAAGAGCCAGAATAATTATTCCAGTGATGATTAAGTATGCAAGGAGTTCTATGTAAAACAAATGGGACTTTAATTTTGAATGAATTTTTGGAAATTTCTCCAAACCGGTACATTTCTGAAGAAAAAAAGACTTGCTGCTATACGTGCTTAATTCCAATTATTTAACATTATCTTTGACAAATGCTTCCTAAAGCCTAGACTCTGGGAGTCTCTGCTAGAGAATAACTTTAGCTGGCATGATCTCTGCCCTGGAAGTGTGATGATCTAGAAGAAGCCAATCCAAGTATAGATACCTCTAGTGAGCATAGGTGCCTACCTCCCTCCATGTTTACTGGTGGAAAATAGCAAAATAAAATAGAATAGTTAGGTGTAAGTAAAGTTTTATTAGGGTAATGAAAGGGAGGTAGAGAAAGTTCAGACAGAATGAGGGATGATAGAATTCTCTCTTTTCCAATTAATTACTCTTAGTAGAGAAACAACTTGGGCACAGGTAGCCTGCCTTTGTGAGTTTTGTGTGGCCCGCAGATCTATGTCAGGGGACATTTCACATATTTCTTTCTTTCTCCCAAAATTTAAGAGTCTTGAATTCGCAAAACACATGCAATCTAACCTCTACTACTGATACTATTTTGAAAAATGCTTTATCTATCCTCTTATAATTTCTTTTTTTGTCTTCAGCACTCTCATTTGCTGAAAATAATACAACTTCTCTTTGTTTCCAACATACTATGCTTAAAACTTTTCAGTCCCTTTATTCTTAAGTCTTTTCTTTTTACATCTCCCTTGAGAACAGCATTTCTCAATATTGACCCTATGGATAATTTGGACCAGTTAATTCTCTGTTGTGGAGGATTGTCCTCGGCATTATGGGATATTTAGCAGCACCCGTGCTAGACAGGTGCCCATAATACACCACTTGCCTGCAGTTGTGATAACCAAAAATGTCTCCAAATGTGACCAAATTTCCCTAGGGAGAAAAATTGTTCCTGGTTTGGAACAACCATTTTAGGGCTTACATCGTCTCACTGTGCCTGCTTGGTTTTCTGTTGTTTCTTCAGCTCTAATTTGATTCTTGTCTTAGTCTGGATTATGGCCTAACACTCCTTTTCTGCTGTAACCTGTTGCCCCATAACTCTGGACAATCTTTACCTTCTTGTTCAATAATGACAGAGAGCCAAAATTGAAAAAAAAAAAAAAGACTTCTGTTTATTACTGCTTCTCTTTCTCTCTTTTTGCATGCACAGAAGCAAAACATCTATTCAAATTCATAACATCTTCTAGTATGAGATAATGTTTCATATTTAAACACACTTTTGTGACATGTCCAGTAGAATTAATATTTTCTTTCAGCCTTAGGGTAAGAAGTCTGTCTACTTTTGTTTTGAATGCTGTCTATACAGTCAGAACAAACGCATGTCCACACACCTGCAAACACACACACATAACCTATCTCTCTAAAGGAGATCACTAAGAACTGCCTAGAATTTTATAGTTAGACAATCTGAAACTCTGTAGACTTGACTTGCAATGTAATGCAAAGGTTGCTAATCGTGTAGGGAGAATAAAGTAATTTGGATAACTTTGAACATAAAAAGTTCATTAAACAAGATGATAGAATAAGTTAGGAGTTGAACTGCTGTTCAACTGCTGTCTTATCATGTTTCAAATAATGGGAGGGAGGTTATTTAAATAGATATAGACATGAGTACCAGTCAATGGATTAGAAACAAGTGGTGAAGACCACAGTGTCTACAATCAAACCACCTTGGTTTCAAATCCTCTCTCTGCCACCAGCAAGTTGTATGACTTTAGACAAGTTACTTAACGTTTCAAATCTTGTTTCCCCACCTCAGAAATTGAGACAAATCACAGTAATATGTGCTCCATAGAGGACTGCTATGAAGATCACCTGAGAAATACATGAAAAACATTTAATCCAATGCTGGCTAAACAGCAAGCACTCAGTAAAATGTTGACTATTATTACCTCTCCATTGCCCTCAGCAAAGAAATACCTAGAATCTTTTGTCTCAAACTAGGTATCCAGTAGAGCAAACAGTGCAAAATATAAATCATGAAAAATGAGATCTATAACCAGAAAAAAACTATCTGGCAAAAGCTTCTGGAATTTTCGATGTAGAATGTTTGCTCTATTATAAAAAGTATTAGTAATAACCACTTACAATCTGCCAGATCTTGTGCCAAGCACTTTATAGGCATTCTCTCATTGAATTCTCACAAAAATATTATGAAGTAACCAGTATTGCAAACCCAATGAAATAACCTGAATGAAATAAGTGAATTACTAATAAAATTTAGCAGAGGGGGAAATCTGAAACTTAGAGAGGCTTAATCACTGACTCTAGATTAAGCCTAATGGAGCCTAGAGCTCTGATTGTGGCAAAGTCTTTGAACAATTCATATGATATTTATGAATTCAAAGCAGGTATGTAAAATCTTCTAACTGAACTATAATTTTAACATTTATTTGTAATCAGAAAAAAAGCTATTATAGCAGCAATACCAGAATTAGAAAGTTTAAGAAACTCAACGTGGTTAACTAAAATAATGACTCTGACAGGGAGAACTGTCAAATAGTTGAAGGAAAATGACTCAAAATGGGTGTCAAAAGTTAGGTAGCTCTTGAAAAAAAATTTCTGCAGGTCAGGTACCACAATGAGAGAGGCATAAAATGATATATTACAAATACATATTCTTTGGTAGATAGTCTTACATCCTTTATAGAACAAAAGGGATTATAAATTAAATTGGTAAGTAAAATGACTCTGCTTTTGTATTTACTCTAAACGAGTAAGTAGCTATTGAACTGGAAAATCAAAATAGAAATCATTTTATATTTGGACTTGAAAAAGTAGGTATTTGCCATATAAATTTGACAGAATAAAAGAATGACAGATAAACTACTTATAAACTTATTGTATCAAAGCTCCAAAGTTATGAAATTTGTAATTCATATATATATGTATATATACATATATGTACTTAACATCAACACATAAATTCAAGTTCAAATGAAACATTTACTGACCCTAATTACATAACGATATAACACTCAGTGAACATTTATTGAATAGTGAAAGAATAAACAACATGACAGGTAAATTAGATATTTAACTTCTTAATATTTTTCTATAATCGTATTGTTTACTTACAACTTAAAAATTAATAGCTACATTTTAAAACTAATTAATTCAAAAGAGTTTTACATAAAACAGGATCATAAATGTAATAGAAATGTTATTTATATATTTAAATTTTATAGGTCACTATAAATTCTTAAAAGAAATGCACATCTTCAAACATATATAGTTACTTTTTTCCTGATAATTATATTAATATAACTGGAAAAAGTATAAAGAAAAAAATTTAAATCACACGTCTTAGATATAATTAATTTGATATAGATATATTAGATATACATTAGATATATTATAATTTTATATATATAATAGATATATTATAATTTGTTTAATTTCATAAAGCTTCAAGTTCCAAGTAGGTCAGGCTGTGAAATTTGAAACCTTATGCACGGTTGCCACATGGTGGTCAAGATCAAGAATAGCAAGCTAAACTCACAACATGCTTGATTATTGAATATAACGTATTATTGAAGCCAAACTTGAAAATAAAAACTTAGGTTCTTAAAATTAAAAGTTTAAATTTTTATGTCTATATTCTTCATGAATTAGAGTTTCTGATATTAATTTTTAGCAATTAAAATTATTAAAACATGATGGTGATAATGACATCAGTTTTGTTAACTGTGATAGCTACCAAGTCATTTATATTTAAATTTTAAACTCATAGGGTAGCTCTGATTTATTTTGGATCAGAGCCTGTGCTTGTCTTTTTTTCCTACAAAAAGTGTAATGGTTTTTTTTTATTATGTGTAACACAGGCAAAATTATTTAAGTCAATAAATTTTTAAGGAATTTCACATGTTCTGATTCCTTCCACTGCCAATCACCTTGATTTCTCCAATGTCTGATCCATAATTTTCAAGATAACGCTTTCAAAAAGAATTTTGTCACAATCCACAGTAGTCATGTCATCGGTCCACAATTCTTTTAGTTGGGTTTCTTTGATCTCAAGTGGAATATGGACACACTTCAAAATTCCCCACCTGTAATCTTTGGGACCCAATTTCCTCAAGCAATTTACTTTAGGACCATGTTTAGGGTCAAAGGAGATGGATCTGCCTGGTACTGAATTTTAGACACCTTCTAAACATGCATTAAGTTCAAACCATATTCACTCTTAAGCTATCACACCTTAGAACAGTACAGATCGTTGGGATATGCCAATACCCAACATAAAAAGTTTGACTGTTAGGTTTTTCATAGTTTATTAGCAGCTCTGTCTTGAAGTTCTTTCCCACAGATCTAACACGTAGTTCTCTCAGTAAAGGAAACCACACAGTTACTCTATGAGGCATTTCCAACAATGTAGGTCTGCAGAAAAAGTCCCATCGGGATAGACCTCAACAGTGCCTGTGTTTGTCTTATTCACTGTTTTATACACCCTAGTGCCTATCACTGTTCCTGCTGTGGTATGGGTTCAGTACTATATTTTTAAATGAACAAGCGATATTCAATAATTGAAATGTTGCCAGGATTAAATAAAATATAGAAACATGATTTAAAATACCAAAAAATTATATACTGATGTATTTGCTAGTGCAATTTGAATAACAGACAAATGCAGGCAGCAGCGTTCCTGCCTTCGAATTTGCTTTCCACAGTACCTGCCATCCTTGTTATGCTTTCATTCACTGAGCTTTAGGTTGGAAGAGCCCTTCCTTCTGAGTGTTCTATTAGTGACCCCAGAAGCAATTACTAGCCATTAGGACTGTCTTCCAAAAGGTGGTTCAGACACATACGGTGTTTTACTCAAATTTGTGTGGTACATTTAGCAGTGAAGTGTGACTGTGAAGTTTGCTTTAAAAGAGAAGGAGGATGCAAGGGAAAGCTTCATAGAACTTTCTTAGGTTCAAAAGGCAGAATTAAGTTTAATAATTTAAAATACATTTCTTATCTGGGTTTTTTAATTATTTACAGAGTTAAATCGACTTGTCCATCTACAAAGTGCTAAAAATGTGCCTTTGATACTTTTACACACTGAAGTTGCCTACTTAACCAGTGAGTATGTTTTATGCTGCTGCTTGTTATTATGCTCCTTATTTGGTGGAATGAAGCTGAAACTGAGCCCCTGAAGCCAGAGCATGGGCTCACAGTCAGGGTCTGCTCTGACTTCCCTGAGGGGCAACAACCTGAACCCCTGTGGCTAACATCCACAAAAGGAAGGAGTACAGTTAGTGATGACCAAAGTCTCTTACATTGTTATGACCTAATTTAATATTTATTTCTTAATTAGTCTTTCAGTGGTTTACTTTTCTCTTTTTCAAGCCATGGGTCTCTTTTATCTTATTTCTCTTTTTTTTTTTGTCTTTTTCTCTCTTTTTTGTCTTTTTCTCTCTCATTCTTTTTCCCTCTCCTCCTCCTCCCCCTGCACCTCTCTCTTTCTTTCTCTTCTTTCCATCCCTCCCTCCCTTCCTTCCTTCATTTCTTTTTTTGAAATGTTTATTTACGTCAATCAACATAAAGTAACTTATTTTAAAGAACATAAAGAGGCTCCACATATGAAGTTTCAGCTTCATTTAGAGTAATTTATACCTTCAAATCTATTTTCAGAGACTCTACTGCAGCTATAAGTAACTACTTGTATAAACTATGCTTGTTGCATTTTAGAAAATATTCAATATATAACACCAAGCAAATTCAAAAGTCTACTTTTTTAAAATAAAATCTCTGTTTAGTTCACTTTTTTTCTTCAAATGAGTAAAAACTGAGTGGTATTTGCTTTTCTTGCAAAACAAAACACAATTTGAAGAAATTATTAAGGACAATGGTGTCAAATTTATTAATGTTGGGCATTCTTATAATTAAGCACATCAAAATAGACATATAACGAAAAAATATCACATGGTATAATGTTAAAATCATTCTCTACAAATTCTCAGTTGTTTATTTTTAAAATATAAATTTGTTTCAGAAACTGAAAGACAGTAGATTCACTGTAGATGTACAGTTTTAGCTAGATCTGTTAGATTAAAAAGAAAGAAACTGGAATTACAGTTAACATATAGAAGGCACAAACATTGATACTGTATTGATAATTGTTCTATGAATCTATCTAATAAATATTTAAGAATAAATGTTTCCATCCAGTTAAAAACCATCTTAACCTGACTGAAAACTTGTTTTGGCTTTTTAAAGTGGAAAGTTCTAGAACAATTTTTTAAAAAGAGTTAGACAATTTGAAAACATAATATTATAATAGATACATATCAAACTTCAGAGTTCATAGGACTTAAAAATCTTAAATATTCTACTGAGTTAATTCAAACTTTTATTAATAATTGACTTCTAAAATTAGAATTAAAATTTTCTTACTAAGCATATGTTCTAAATAGGTCTTTAGGTTCCTGAATGATTGCCTTTCTAAAGAACAGACTGGCAGGAGCAGTGATCAATTTACCCTTTAAATACACTGTAATTTAGGCAGCCCTATTAGCGCAACAAGTGTGTTCCTATGCAAGTTGTTATACTTGTGTTACTTCCCAGTCTTTTTCCTCTATTTTCATTTCTATACAACGATACCACTATGCTTAATTATAGGACTTGTATCATGTAAGCTTTCTTATTCTTAAAATACAGCCGTTTAAGCCTTTTAAAAATTACATGGACTAGTTCTCCAAACACTCCCACATATATAGCTTGTCTATTTCTTACCCTCAAAGAATAAAATAAATGCCATAAAGTCATCACTATAACAAAGGATAAGTTCTGTGCTCTTACTTCGTTTAAAATGAATGTGAAGGCACTCAGAACCTATAGTACAGATATAATGAAGCAGAGTAGACATTAATATAAAAATTGTATTATAATAAAGAGGAAATGGACCTAAAGCACAACGAATATTTATTGATTAATATCGCTACCAAAATCCTCAGGGCTAGCCATTTTTAGAAAGGTTCAGGAATACTACAATTAATATAAGGAGACCCATGAAAAAATTTTGCCTGTTGTCCAGTCTCATGTACATGATTATGGTAATAGCAGTTGCAATGCAGACAAATGCGGGGGGGGGGACGTTGGGATGTTAATAAGATGAAAAATAAAACACATACCATAAAATTCCGCTGGTAATGAATGTTCTCTTTGTTAAAGTCGATCACATAGCCATTGAAGGACCAAACAAATGTGAGATCTAGTGCAGGATCGAAGGAAGCAGCACACTGCATGGTTGCATTTTCTCCAACAGTGATGTCGGCATTAATTGGAGCCAATATAATTCGTGTGGGATCTATACATTTTTAAATAAAGGAGTAAACCACAATTCAAAAAAATACGAGACACCATATTATCTGGTACATTAAAAAATAAAAATCAATATAGTTGAAATCTCTGTGCAAAAGAATAAGATGTTTACAAATTCAAATTCCAAGAATAGTTTCATCAAACAAGAGATCTGCCCAGAAGGCTTTTGAAATGGAAACATCAAAATGTGGATTGTCTTATAAGCTTAGTGCTGAATCACGTCTTATAGTACATTAGAAATTAAGCACTGCCACACTTAAAAAAAAAAAAAAAGTTAATCAAATGGTTTCTTACCTGTGATAACAAGAGTCCCAGTGCTATTAGCCTTCCCTTTATTATTTTCTACAAAGCATGTATAGACACCTCCATCATTCCTTGTAATGTTATTGATTTCCAAGCTGCCATCTTCCCAAATGACTATTCTATTGAAATGAAAGAAATACATATTTCACAAAATTAATTTAATGAAATACATTACTATTCTATGTCTTAGATTAAAAACACTAACATCTTAGCATCATTAAAGTTTTACATAAATTGCTTGACAGAGACTTTTTTCAAGATGAAACATTCTAGCCTTTGTTTAGAATATTCTTTCTCAGCATCAAGTTTTTTTTGAAAACCACCTTCATCTTTTTCTTGGACTTATCACAGTAATCTCGAACATGTCCTCCTGCTGCCAACCTTGCCTCTACACAATTTCTTTTCCCACATGTCAGCCAGACATGAAGACATACATCGCATAAGTAATACAATGTCACTCTTTGGCTCAGTGATGTCACTCTACAGCTCAGAAGCCTCCAGTGAGTTTTCCATCTCATGCATAGTAAAAGTCACAGCCCTTGGTTTGCCCTTTTAGGCCCTGGTCATTTTCACAATCTGTTTCTCACAACCTTCAGGGTTTTGCACAGTGACACCTTCAGTAAAGCTTTGTCTGATAATTTCTAGTTAGTATGGCATGCACCCACCCACCCATGGCACTGCTGCTGTCCTGGCATTCCCCATGCTATCCCTCTTCCCAGATTTTTCTTCCTAACACATTTTTTATCAGACATACTTCAGTTTTACTTATTAATCTATCCTTGCATTAGATGGTAACATCCTGATGTCAGGAATTTGTATCTGCTTTGTTTGTGGTCCCATCTCAAGGTAACATATTCATTAACGTATACAATCATTAGGAAAAAAACAAAAAACAAAAAACTATGTTCCAGGAACTCCTTAAGGAGTGAGACACAAAACAATGAGTAGGCACTCGATCAACCTGTTTTTGGACGTATGAACTACATGGAGTTTAACTGAAGCAGTGGCTCTCTACATGCCACCATAAAATGACTTTTAAACCACTGTGAGACAGACTTAGACCAGTCATAGGCCTGAAAGAAATGAGCCCAGATCTTCCAGGAACGTGACCCCAGGACTTCAGACTTGGTAGTTAGAACAGACTGTCATTTCCACAGCCACAGAGGAATACAAACATATTTTAATTTTAGGAACTTTCAAAGAATGATACTGTAAAACCTACCTTAGTAAAAGCTTCTGTAACAGATTACTTTTAGGAAATTCTTCTATGAACAGAAACTAAATGTTTCAGACTAATAGAACTTAAATGTATTCCCTCTGCCTGTCTGCCTCCTCCTTGGAGTCAGGAGACCCAAAACTTATTATTTGTAACCTTATTATACCTAACTCTTACATATAATTTATATTACATTAATATTACATATATTATGATATATTACATATAATTTATATATTTATTATATAACTTTACTATATAATGTCTTGCACTTACATTCAATATTGGATTGCCTGTCATTGGATTTTACTTTATTTTTAAATTTTTGATGTTCTTTTCCATTATGGTTTATTACAGGATATTGACTATCCCGTGCTTTACAGTAGGACCTTGTTGTGTATCCATCCTATATATATACTTTGCATCTGCTGATCCCAAACTCCCAATCCATCCCCCCCACATCTCCCTCCCCCCTGGCAACCAAAAGTCTGTTCTCTATGTCTGTGAATGTGTTTCTGTTCTGTAAATAAGTTCATTTGTGTCATATTTTAGATTTCACATACAAGTGACATTATATAGTATCTTTCTCTTTTTCACTTACTTCATTTAGTATGATAATCTCTAGGCCCATCCATATTACTGTAAATGGCATTATTTCATTCTTCTGTATGGCTGAGTAATATTCCACTGTATATATATACTACATCATTAGCCATTTATCTGTCGATGGACATTTAGGTTGCTTCCATGTCTTGGCTATTGTAAATAATGCTGTATGAACATTGGGGTGCATGTATCTTTTCAAATTATAGTTTTGTCTGGATATATGCTCAGGAGTGGGATTACTGCATCATATGGAAACTCTATTTTTAGTTTTTTGAGGAACCTCCACACTGTTTTCCAGAGTGGCTGCACCAATTTACCTTCCCACCAACAGTGTAGGAGGGTTGCCTTTTCTCCACACCCTCTCCAGCATTTACTATTTGTAGAGTTTTTAATGATGGCCATTCTGATCAGTGTAAGTGGTACCTCATTGTAGTTTTGATTTGCATTTCTCTAATAATTAGCGATGTTGAGCATCTTTTCATGTGCCTATTGGCCATCTGTATGTCTTCTTTGGAGAAATGTCTATTTAGATCTGATTTTTACTTTCCTTAAATATATAATTTCTAAAACCTTAATTTATCTCTGAAGCTTTGTATAAACACATGCCAACAGTTCTCCATATATTCCATTTTAAGAGCAGAGTTTGATAAAGGAAAATTACTACATACATACCTTATTAATAAAAATCTCCATATAAGAAAACACCAAAAATTTCACCAATAATATATTCCATAATTTCCTTGCTCATCTTTAACTCTCCAGTTCCAACTTAAGTTCATTTCAGAATACTTTTTACTTATTGAAGAAATAATGTAGTATCATAATATAAACATAAACATAAAATTAATTATTTGATTTTGTGGAAGCTATGCCAATGTCCCTCTATGTTCTCCAACTGTGAGGAGTGTAACTGATCCACAGCTCCAGCTGCTGCACTCAGAAATCCATCACTGTGTTTGAGCCAAGACAACACTTTCCACAGGTTGCTCTCAGCCAATGACTGAGTCCAGGAGGAATTTTAAGGCTGCATATTCCAGGTAGACATCAGGCTCCTCTGATGGGCATTTTTAGCTGGAACGCTTTCCAGTGGTCTTACCACACTCTCTTAGATCTGCACTGCAGTCCATTTCTACCCAGCCTTTCTTCCTTCCTTCCCTTTCCCCTTCATTCGGAAGCAGACCTGAATCTCAGATGGCTGTCCCAGCCTTCACCAAGAGTCTTCTCTGTTTTCCTTCCTAGGCATTGTCATTAATAAATCTCTTGCATGGTTAATCCCGCATTGTCATCTGCTTCTCACAGAACTCATATTAACACAGTACTAACATTAATGTGTCTCATTTTTTCTCACTAAGCTCTAGTGTAAGTCCTTAGCCAATTTTCCATCCCCGCCCATTTAATTATTTTGTAAGTAAAGCAATGAAAGTTATCATCAAGTTGCAATGGAAACAATAGCAACAATTAATCTTTCTAAAACCCACATTATATTCTTAGTTTTCTCACATATATTAGCTCTCAATTGATCATTGTCATCTTTAAAGGGTATACTTCCTTGTGTTGTTCAGCTCACCTACACTTTCAGGTACTTTGTCCATGACATTAAAATTAATTTCAGTAAGAGTATTTAGGGAACTTGATGTTTTTGAATAATGATCTATATTCTAAAGTCAATGTAGTTAAATTAGCAGAATCTTATCCTTATTTTCAGATTATATCATATAGATAAACAGTCAAACAAGCCAGGAACCATCTGGTCTTTAATAAAGTAGTCACTTATTGTTGCCAAAATTATTCCAGTATAGCCTCCATCTTATTTGTTAATGTTTAAAGCACACCAACTCTGGGGTAGAAAAGAATCTTGGAGAGACTCTCATATAAATGGCTCAGATAAAGACCATTTTAGAGTTGATAGCAGTCCATTGGATATAAATGAACAGCTACAAAGAAATTCTGTTGGAGAATGCATATCATTTTAACCTTAAATAAAATCATACAGTTGAGAACTTAATTACAACTTATCAAGATTTATGTTTCCTCTCTCCTGATTGCAAGTACTGCATATGCTATTTTATAAACCATTTACCAGGCACAGAGATAACTTAGTAATGTGGAACAGTTTTTAGGTAATTATATTAATCAGAATGAGATTATAGTTATGCTCAAAGACAGTTATTCAGTTACTCCTTGAATATTATTTTCAACAGAAATATTTCTCTAAAAGTAATTATTAGTTTAACTTTTCTTAATGCATACTATTTTATAACATTCAAACTTATTTTTACGTGAAATACCAAATCTATAATAAAGAGATACTTAAATAATCTGAGATACTAATGGGTTAACATAGTGAGCAAAAATTAGATTTATAGACTCTTTCATCAAAAGGTCATAGAATTTGATTCAAATACTTTAAAAATATTAAGACAGGACTAAAATAATAAGATTTTAGGAGCTAGACTTTTCTTTTTTTGAACACATGTTGGTGTTTAGGAAAAACAAATCCATGAAGCATGGTTCTGAGAAATTTGTGGTTGCAGAGGCTCATGGCATGAGTCCTCATTAGAATCAGAGCAAGATTCTTTTCATTAAGGAGAGAGAGCTAATAGTGCAGCCAACAGGGAATTCTATGCTTGAGGTTGTTGCAGTATGAATACCTAAAATTGGAACTACCTTCTGATCGTGGTCTGCATCACTCATTATCTGACTGCTAAAGCTTCAACCCCGTATTGCACAGATTGACTTTTCCTTTAACACTGATTCTTCTAGTATCATTTTGTTAAAGTGTTAGTAAATCTTAGTCAGACATATTACCTGTAGAATTTAATGTATTCAGGGAAGCAGCTGCTGTCCTTGCACACCCCTCCCCAACCACAGCTTTGTCTCATGCACAACCATACTTGTGATTATCCTAATAAGAGAACTGTGTTGCCATATGTTCATTCCATATCAGCATGGCACAAGTTCGAGTTCTGGCTTGGAGATTACTGATATATTTTCAGAAGGTCACTTTAAACCTTTCCAGGCTTTAGATACATCAAAACAGAGATAACACCCACCTTACATTCTTTATTGGATTACTGTAAAGATTTATCTTTTATACTTTTGCTAGAATATTTTTTTAAAGGCAAAAACTACTTTTTTCCTCCCTTATTTAAGCCTTTAGACAGATTTCTATTACTCTTAGATGAAGCCACAGAAAATGTTGTTACTGATGACCTGGCTTACTATGTGTCATCCCTTAAAACTGTTCTCCATTTTACTCTAAAGACAGCCATGTTGGTTTTAGTTCTTACATTCCTTATACATCCTCTGCTCTCTGCCTTAGGGCCTTTGCACATGCTGTGCTCCCTGCTTGAAATATTTGCTGCTCCCCAACCTTCACATCCCAATTCTCCTATTTCCCAACATTCCTTCTCCCCATAGATAGTTAGGAAGATTAGAAGTTCCTGTTCACTTCAGAAGAGGGAAGAGGTGATTTGTACTTTAAAATCACCTTTTATTTCCCTACTGAAATATTTAATAGGCTAATTGCATAAAATTAAACCAAATATGAATGGCTATAGAAGCCCTTATTAGGGGAAAAATTAGAAAGACCCTATTTTATTGCCCATTGTTAATTAGTTTTGTGGCCTTGGGTAATTTGTCACAAACCTCTGAGCTTCAATTTTAAAAATTCCTTATAAACTCTAGAAGTCTAAAAATTGAATTCTGTTTATAATAGATACTGACAGTGATGGGTATTTCTGTTTACCTTAGAACTGTGATATCTTCTGGGGAGAAAAGTTAGAACAAAAAATATTTATATTATGAATATGAAAACAAGTTCTCTACAAAGTAAACTTTCCCAAGTACTGAGTTGCAATTGGATTTCTAGTTTCTGGACTGACCTGCTGCTATTGACAAGCCGCTCTGTACCTTTACTCCATAAAAATTTTGGTTTGGGTGCAGCTTTAGGTTTGCATTCAATTATAACTCTTCCTCCTTTAGCAGCCAGGATCTTTTTCTTCATAGGATTCATTTCAAAAGTTGGAGCCAAAGCTAAAAGAAAGTAAACTATTATTTGTCTCTTTTGCTAAAATAGAAACAAAAGTTTCTTCTATACTATAGCATCTTTTATTCCCTTTTGATTAATAATCAACAGAAAAGATTAATCTCACCAAATGTTATCAGCAATGACCAACAGACATGCCATGCCTAATAATAATAACTGTTTTCTTTTATTTAAAACTTTATTGAGGTATATTTTACTTGTCAAAAACTTACCCATTTTAAATGTACAATTCTTGGTGATAACTGAATTAATTATTACACATTTAAGTTGTAATCAAATGCTGTATGCATATTTACCTTGAAGGTAATACCTAATTCGATTGTCTTGACTCAGTTGCTCAAGGGAAGTTAAGTGAAAGGATAGAGGAAGTTGAGCAATTATTAATATTGACACATATTCATAATCAATAATCGTAGCCACACTTTGAATGAACTGTACCCAGCTTATGGATGAAAGAACTGATATCTATTAAGATTATATAATTTGCCAAAGGTGCCACAGGCAGTAAGATATCAGATGGGATTTACATTTGAATCTAGATCCGTCTGATTTGCAAGCATGCTCTTTTCAGTAAACAATATGACTCCTCCTTCATTATACAAACATTTATTGAGCACCAACTGCGTGCAGACACTATGAGAGGCCTTAATAAACAGAGAGACCCCTGCCTTCAGGACCAACCTACAAACAGTTATGGGAATGATGTTTTCAATTAATTGAGAAGTACATTATGCACCTGTAGCTCATCCTTACCTCAAAGTACAGATCAATAATTATGAAAACAGGCTATAGAGTCTCATAAAATGTTACTCTCTTGATGATATGCTCTAATTTTCTTTAGTGTCCCCACATCTAACTCATTTCTCAATCTCTTTGTCATTTTGCAGACTCCAGGGGGATTCCATCTTTTTATTTCCACACATCCCAATCATCTATAAAACTGTCCTTTCTGGGGGCTTTTCTAGGCCTAAATATATCTTTATCCAGGTCTTGACCCTTCATCATCTAGTCCCATGATTCTCAAATTTTATTTGTGCATCATAATCATCTGAGGATCTTGGTAAAATGCTATTTAATAGATCTGGGGTGGACCTGAGATTCAGCACTTCCAACAAGCTCTGAGGAACACACTTTTTATAAAAATGATTTAGGTTATCCCATTGTTCTTTTAGTCTGAGTTTTTATAATTGGAAATAAATAAGTAAACAACCAACCTGTGTTGTACACCTAACACAGCATGTGGTATTTCGTATAGGCTCAATAAATATTGTGGGTGACATATTGCTTATAAAATATGAGAGGAATTTTAATCAGATTATATTTAGAAAGTCTAAATTTATCTAGAAAATAAGACATTTTTCTGAATCTGTTCAGTCTTAATAAAATCGTTGATTTGGTGCGGTCATTTAAATGACCCATGCTTATCTAATATTCGAATTTCTAGTGACAGAATCTAGAACATGTTCATGCATACATATATATACATATATATGTGTGTATATATATATATATATTTTTTTTTTTCTTTTGTTCTTTATTGAGCCTATTACAGACCAGTATCTGGTGCAGAGTAAGCACTCAATAATCATTTGGTGGATGAATATATGAATTAACTAAATAACTCAGGAAAGAAGAGAGAGAAACACTGTTCCTAAAGGTAATAAACAAAACTAGACTGAAACAAATATAAAGATGCTCAGGAATTAATCTCAGTCTCAAAATGATCAATTTGCTTAATTACTACCTTAATAGATTAATGATTGCAAGATTTAGGTTTGAAGACAGAGAGATCTTTCAGTCTGAGCTGTTAAGTTTTCATTTTCTCTTGTAATATATAACAATTAACAAGAAATTTTAACAGAAAACAAAAGCGTTTACATTTGGAAGGAATTGAAATTCACCTCATATCTTCTCTAAGAGTCAAAATGATTTTATTGCACTTCATACCAAAGCGATAGGGTATGAAGCTTAAGCCTAAACGTTTCCTTGATACCCAAAGAAACTAGATTAAATATATTAGCAAGGAATTTTGACTTTAGGGGGAAGAAATGGAATATGATACTCAGCATTATAAGAAGAGGCAGGAAAAGTTAAAATCAAGAAGGCCTCAACTCTTTTTAAAGATAGCTTTCTTTAATACTTTCTTGTAACTGTCTCACTGTCTTTCATGTTCTTTTAGTGTCACTCAATTTGTAGTGATACCAATGTTCTAAAAAATTTCCCTTTGGTGTCTCAAGAATAAAAGAGGCTGCGCTGAGTCATTGTTTTATCTTTTCAGTAATCATTTCTAGCAGAGAAATCCTGCCCACCTGGATTCATTACTTACAATGTGACTAAACTTGGTGACAGACACTTCAAATAGTATGAAAAGGACATGATAGTATGAAAAGGACATGGTACTTTTAATTAAAGTAGTTGTAATGAAAATAAGAAGAAAGTCAAAAATCTCAGAGAGATTTATGGGATAAAAATGAGAAATTTAATAGATGTAAAGTGGGGAAAGTATGTAGTGGATTGTGTCATTCTTTAGAACAGTAAATATTTCAGGAAGAGACAATGTGAATGAGTGAGAAATAATGAATTCGGTTTCAGACATGCTGAGTTTGGGATATCTGTGAAGTTACCCAGATGACCATTTCTACCAAGAAGCTTTTATAGTGAGCTTGAAGCTGAGGATAAAATTCTGGGCTAGAGGTATAAATTAAGGGGTCCTTTATAGTTAATGGGCAAAGAAGAAGATATCATCCACGTTTCTTAAAAAATTTAAAAATAATAATAATTGAGGAATAATATTATAAAATACGTGAAAGAATGAGTAAGAAAATGGAATGCAAGCAGAGGAATGGAACTCTGGAAGAGAGCAAGATTTCCAACTGAGCAGGGAAGGGGTAAAAAGGAAAATGAAGGCAATCAAGACAAAATAATCTGGGAGGTACCAGAGCATGGCGTCACCAAGGACAAAAGAGAGGAGAATTCAAGAGGAAATCATGACCAGAAACAGAGGCAGCTTGAGAGATATGCACACACACTCACATACACACACACACACACACACACACACACAGACAGACACGAAGAAGGGATGTCTGTTGAGGGCAGAGATAAAGGGATTATTTTGGGACAAGATACATCATCCTCTGGATAAAGAGTATCGAAAGGACAAGTGTAGTAAAGATTCAGATAGTTTTGAAGAGGGATGGGAAGTTGAAATATATTATTTCAGTGGTTTTCAATTTTCATGGAGAAGTAAGAAAGTAACATGAAAGTAGGAGTGAGGCGGGGGTAAGGGGGTTGAGGAATGTCTTGAAGGTTTTCAATAGCAATTTTAACCCAGGGATCCAGGGAGTGATAAAGCTACCAAGTGCTAAACACTCATCTGAGGCTGGCTCACAGGCCTTGCGGAAGCATCAATCTTCACTACGTGATGTCCTGGCAGCATTTAACTGCCCAAACATAGGAGAGAACAGACATATAAACTGGCACGTATAAAGTTTGCTTTACCATTCAAAAAATCTTAAAATCCTTTATACTCCATGTTGCCTCCAATTTATTTACTGTTCTTTAATGAAAGGAAAATAACAATATCATTCTATTCCAAACCACATTTTAGAAATGTTTAACTTTTAATTCAAGAAAGTAATGTGAAATTAAATATAATCTGTATATAATGCAGGATCATTTTAACGTGTTGCTTTCTTGCTGATTGTTAACAGAAACCAGAAATAATACTGACCCAAGATCTTCAACTCCGCGTTTGCATAAATGGTTCCATGTGTATTTTCAGCTATGCACTGATACATGCCAGCATTTTCAAAGGTCACATCATACAGTCTCAATTCCCCTCTATGATACTGGAAAGAACACAAAGTAAAACACATTTTCTTGATAGACTTTAATAGAAATGGTTTCATTTGGTTTTGGGCTTGGTTGTCTTTCCATTTAGGTACATTATTTTTGCCCCCACTGTTAACTAAGTCTAGTGGAGTGGGGTTTTCATGGTATGGGGAAGTAAAACCCACTTACCATGCCCAGTGGCTCTTGTTCTATTCATCCTACAGAGCAGAGAGTCCACCTTTTTCCCTCTTGGCCCAGCTGGGAGATTACAGTGGGAAGGTAGAGAAGGACCCCACTGCTGCTACTTGTCCCCAGGGCTAAAGGTAGGACCTTCATTCTTACCTCTGTTTCTGTGGGGTCAGGGAAACAGTGGCAAGAAAAAGAGGACAATATCAGGTAGTAGAGATGGATGCATAGGAAGAGGGTGAAAAGTGGAATAAAGGAAACAATAAGGAGAGAGAGAGAGAAGGTAGACATAAGATTACAGAAAATTGTTTAAGCTGAAAAAAGACACTTTATGTTCACTATCTGTTTTTTTCTTTTAAAGGAGACTTTTATATTTCAGGGGCTAGATGCCCTTAATCTATTGACACTCCTGCTAACTTTATCCCAGGATCACCCAGAAATATTACCTGAACATAGGCTCAAGAACTGCAAAGCACTTGAACATACATACCGAATATCCATTCTTCAGCCATCGGATGGTAGGGATGGGCTTCCCTGTGGCCACACAAGGCCAGTAGAGATCACTGCCTATATCCACCTCTGTGTCATTGATGTGTTCTACCCACTCAGGAAATGCTAAAAAGTACAGAACATTGTAAATTGTCAAATGCAAGTCAACATTCATCATCATCTCAAGAGGACAAATATTACACTTAGTTGATCTTCTTCTGGAAAATACATCAAATACTCTGTGTGTCTTAAAATCAATGATAGAGTCAGTGAAATTGAATTTCTACAGGTCAGCAGGTAAACTTTATCCTACATTATTACAGCACTAGGTAACTGTAATTCAATTCATAATTGTTTTTCTATTTGTGAACCATGTTTTGTTGGAAAGCTAATTCATGAATAGCACTAAAACAATTGATCTTTTTCTTATAATGTAAATCTTTCAAAATGACACATAAGGTTTTAAAGAATTATGTGTTAATTTATTATGTAAGAGGGGTAGAGTGTAGGGTACAAGTGGAGATGTTGACCTCAGAGAGCAGCTGAATCTAGAGTATAAAGAGATAAGGGTAGAGATGCAGGTGTCAGTAGATGTGGAGTGGGAGTTTGTGAAAGCTCCAATTTAATTACTACCATTTTCTCTGTGAAATAGGAAGCCAAGTTATTAGCTGAGAGGAAGATTGAAGGAGGAGGTACTGTGGGTTTGAAGGAAATCACGAAGGCATGAAATGGTCATCTAAGAGAGTGAGAGAGTAAGTGAATCTGGAGAAATGCAGTCTAGTTGCCAGGCAACATTAAGGATCCATTTAAAGTTAATGATGCTTAATTCAAAACGGGCTAATCAGCCTGGTAGTGCTGATCTCAAGTCATATTCAAGTTCCTTGGTTCTGGCACTAAGGCAGAGAGCTAGATTTTTCCAGGATTAGCCTTTGCCAAGGTAGTAAAGCAAAGTGGAGAGAGGAAAGTGAGCTGAGCAGGTGGGCAAGGGAACGATAATGAATGAACCCAGATTTAGGAAAGAGATGGGCAGGGTTAGGGGACATCAGAGAAAGTTAAAACAGAGTAAGATTAACTGATTATAGTTGCTGGTAGATTCAAAGGATTGTAGGAACCTGGGTATTGGAGTTTGAAGGTGGTGATCAGAGTGAAATGCTTGAACTTGAGATCGTAAAGGGATTGTAACTTGGTAAAAATAAGGTCTGAAGCATGGCAGTGGGAGTGAGTTGCTGAGGAAGGTTGTAGGACAAGATCATTGGAGGAAAGGAGTTCAAAGGAACTGAGAGGGCACACTATTGGAAAAGTTATTATAGTCTACATGATTTTATGTCACCAAGAATGAAGTCAGGAGTAGAGCTGTAGTTGGTGACAGTTGTCAATAGTGAAAATCTTAGTGCAATGGGGGCTGAGGAGGGGCGACCTGACATAATATTGTAAACTGGATGATTAAAGGAAAAGAAAGATAGTCTAGCAATGGCAGTGAAGAGCAGGGAGGGCAGGTACTGGCAGTACTTCCAGTCACTCCTGGGGATGAGGGCTGTGAAAGAAAAATCAGCCACTGCTTGAGTGGTCTACAGGGGAAAGTGTCTTTAAGGGAGAGCCAAGTTTCAGTTAGAGCAAGAGAATAAAGGGAATGTTCAAAGAAGAAGTTAAGAATATAGGGGAATCTGATAATGGACTATGTGCTCTAGAAGCATAGTATAAAGACTTCAGAAGTTGGGAATGAAGGGGAAATAGAGACTAAGTAGGACATGTGCAGAGCTCTGTGGGTATTAAAGTGTAGGCCATAAAGAGGCCCTGGGGTCCAAGGGCTTCTTAAGGCAAATGAAATGCACAAGGTGAAGGTAAAATGATCCTAATCTTAGTGGACTTTATGAGATGGTGGTTGTGAGGCTGCATATCTTGGGTCATCGGAGACACTTACTTTATTCTGATATAGACAGAGGCCTGGGGTCTGAGGGATGGGGGTAGGGGTTGGTCTTGACCCTGTCACAGTACCCTTTCAGCCTTCTGGTATTCCAGTTCAGCTGAGGCATCATCTCCAGTTTTTCCTATCATCCATCTTTTTGATGAGGCTAAGGTACCCCTTTGCCATATGTTTTATCAATATCATATGTAATTTTCCATATCGCACTCTCACTATTTTCTTTATAATTATATATATTGGGGGTATATATTTATTTGACTGTATATGCTTGTATAAATTTGGGGGTTTTGTATGATATGACTAGAGTATGAATTCCTCAATGACAGAATATTTCCTTTAACTTTCTTTGCTCCTATCATAGTGTTTGCCTCTGAGGACACACTCAGTATACACTTGTTGAAGCCTTAGATGTTTATTTAGATGTGACCTGCAAATTTCACATTGTGGAACATTGTAGGGATGATTTCAGTCTGAAAAATTTCAAGCATTGACTGAGAAACAACATTCTCTCCTCCCAAACATAAGCTTATTTTAATGTGTGAGAATCAAACACTTGTGCCAAGAAAATTGTATTAAAGAAAAATTTTCCTTAGACCAGTCGTTCTCTAAGTGTGGCTCCTGAGCCAGTAACATCAACATCTCCCAAGAATTTGTTAGAAATACAAATTCTTGGGTCCCAAATAGACCTTCTAATTCAGAAACTCTGAAGGTGGGAACCAGCAATTTGTGTTTTTAATAAGCCCCCCAAATGATTTTAAAACATGCTAAAGTTTGTGAACCACTGGGTTAAACTAAGTCATAATGCATAGGTTCTTGTACAAATAAAAAAAAGAGCTTGAAGAATGTCTACAAACTATATGAATTATATCTTCTGAAAATTATCAATAACACTACTGTTGATCCATTGGTGTTCCTATGATACCAGTGGCATAAATTCTTAACTTATATACTCATATTTGTGACTTAATTAGACATAAAGATGAATATTTTATCCTTTTGCATAATGTAATGCACATCACTATTTTTAAACTAATCATTTTATGCTAGTTTTTCAAGTATGAAAGTGGCTTTCAATAAGATATTGATTAAATGTATGGAAAATTAAAACAATATCTCTACCTTGAACATAAATTCTTGCCTGGTGTTTATCCTTTCCTCTAATGTTCTCAGCCTCACATTCATATGTGCCTTCATCTTCTAGCTGAATATTGAAGATCTTCAGGACAGCTCCAGAGGTGCTGATCTCAGCCGTGCTTGGCATTGGTTCTAGGACCTTCCGCCAACGGATATCAGGAACAGGACTTAAATAGGAGAAAGTAAGAGCTAATGGTCCACAATGCTTAAAAGACAATTTACTCTATGTTTATAGCTAAACATTTACAACATTTATTTCCTAACAATACAAAATTTAATGTATTTCTATATACGTTAATAAAAACTGTGAGTATACTTACTTGCCAAGTGCAAAACACTCTAAAGTCACATTTTGGCCCATCAATGCATATATGTCCTTGAACTGAACTACAATATCAGCAGGATATGGTTTTGTTGTTCCTAATTTAAGAAAAACAAAAATATCAACTAATTAGTAAGCAGAGTAGTGTTTGTTTAACATTGTGGTTTTTATAGGATTAGAATTGCTTCAGTATGGAAGACTTTTCTCTGTACAAGTACTGGAAAATATCTGATCATGTCACAATGTATAGATTTGTTTATTTATGCATAGTATGCATACAGTATGAATTTTATTAAGCATTTTCAATCATATTGGCTCATTCTGACAATGGTGTAACCAATTTGACTCAAATCACTAAAAAAATCAACAATTCTTTAGGAAGCATCAAATAGGTATAAAACAAGCATAAAATAGGTATAAAACGAGCATCCCAGGCGATTCTGATGAATTGGATTTTTGATCTGTACCTTGAGAAAACATTGATCCAAGGGGCATTCCTTTTGATTCTGCCTCTAAAATACAACTTGGATCTGCCAGTTACTCTATGGGAATCAGGAAAAAAGAGAAAAAAGAAAGGAAATGAGGGATAAGGGAAGAAAGAAGAGAGAAAAGTGCAAAAGAAAGAGACAAGGCAAGAAAGAGGAAGAAAAGAATAAAGGAGTGTCCATGGAGATGAAGGCAAAGAGAAAACAATTTTAAAAGAGGAAAGGAGAGAAGGAAAGAAGAAAATTGTTTATTTAAACATCACCGTGTTCATCAATAGCAATATTTATTTAGCATATCAGTATTGAAAGATGTAATTCCCTCTATCTTACAGTGGAAGAAATAAGCTCAGAAAGGCTAAATACACTGTTTAGGATCACAACATGAGTGTGTATTTTACACTGTATAACACTAGAAAGACAAATAGATACACAAAGACCTAAAATACCAGCCAAAACAAAAGTAAATGCTCTGAAAGAGTGGCAGCCAAGGAGGATTGTTGGAAGTATATAGGGGCCAAGGGTATTTCAAGCAAAGAGGGCATTTGAACCAGACCAGTTCAAGTTGAGGAAATACCATATTATGACACAACTTCAGGAGTGTGCAGGGAATTATAAAAGGTCTAAGAATCAAAATGATACTGAAGCATATGTAGTTGAAGGTGAGCTTGAACCTACAACATAGAAGACTTGAAACTGTGATATGAAAGATTTTGAAGCTAATTTCCTCAATGGGTAACTACTAATAGGTTATGATAAAAGAAGTAATATGGATCTTAATTTTGGTTTAAGTAGACGACCTTGTTGTCAGTTTTAAAGGAAGGAATATGGAGAAGAAAAATAGCAGAGAGTCAAAGATCTAAGGGAGTGTGTTTCATAAATTCAGAAAAATAGATGAGGGACTAAACGAGGGCACAGTTGCAGTGGGAACAGAAAGGAAAGGGCAGATCCAAGTTGTATTTTACAGGCAGAATCAAAAGGACTGCCCCTTGGATCAACATTTTCTCAAGGTACAGATCAAAAATCCAATTAATCAGAATCACCTGGGATGCTCAATGAACCTGCAGATAACATCCTAGGGGTCTAGGATGGGTCACATCCTCGGTCTGCTGAATCACTATCTTTGGGTTCCACATTTTCCTCAAACTTCCCAAGTGCTTATGTCCTAAATTGGAACCACTGTGTTCACTGTCCTGAGGATGGCAGTGGAGAGGAGTTGATGATTAAAAATGCTCTCCCGAGTTATTGCTAAATGAGACATATGACAGTATTGCTAAATGAGATGAACACCAGAAGAGGAGGTTTAGAGAGGAGATAAAAGATGTACTTGGAATATTTCAAACTTAACATCCTTGGGAACTTTCTGTGTGTCAAGCCCAGGATGTAGGTAGAATTCAGGATTAAATACAGGGAAAAGTTTTGGAGATGCAAATTTGGAGTCATCACATAGGGCTACTAGCAAAAAAGGTGTAAATGAGTGAGAATATCTGGGAAAAGATTAGAAAGAATTATTAGAAGGAGGAAAATCTGATGAAGGATACTGCAGAGAATTTGTCAGCTAGGCAGGTGGGAGATGAACGGAGGCAGAAGTAGTCAGAAAAAATAGGAAAAGAAGGGAGAGTTCAAGAGAGGCAGAGAGATCAACAAGTGTCAAAATTCATACAGTATCACGCCTGAAAATGTCCTTTGGATTTAGCAAATAAGAAGTGGTTTCGCTTATTCATTGAATACAAAATAATACGCAGAGGGAAAGGAATGGAGGAGAGTTTGAAGATTCAGAAAAGAAAGGAAAGGAGTGATGTAGTGATGTCCTTAAATGAATCAAATGGACTGTGAACCAGGGCAACTGGAGGAAGCAGCCTGAGCAGCAGGAGAAACACTTCTTCCACCGAGAAAGAAAGAAGCACTGAATTTCGAGGGAAGCATAGGGAAGAAAATTAGGGAAATTTTTACATGATGGCTCCTTTTCACTCTGTGAAGTAGTGGTGAGAGTATCTCCTAAGATTTGGGAGGGGAAAAAAAGCCAGAAAATCAGAAGATATTTATTGAATTCTAACCATGTGACTGCTATCTTGAGAAGAATAATAAAAATAGAATCTTTGTGGTATGATGGACTTTTCCCCATTGCTATACACAACTTAGGGGTAGAGGTAGGAACCAAACCTAAGTCTGCCAACAACAGTACCAGTATTTCCTCAGAAGCTTGAACTCAGTGATATGAGTGTAGCAGCAGGACTGAGATAAAAATAATGTGAAGTAAGAAAACATATTGTGATCTGATTTTCTCAGGAAGTGGTACATTAAAAAACGGAATGTAGTTCATTCAATTGAAGCCTGAGAAAAGGCCAGTCAAGAATGTTAGTGGTCATCAAATATGGCTCCACGGTAGTCATACCCTACACTACTTACAGTAGAAAGGTAATTTATATACTTATTTGCTTCATGTAAATAGTTCCTTAAAAATATCAAAATAATCCAATTGCCTTCTTCCCCCTGCCCCCCAATTCTGTAATCACTATAGTTTGTTTTGATCTAATCATTCATTCTCTTTCATGAATTTACTAAGAAGTAGGATTGGACATGAAACAAAAAGCAGTTGCTGGTGATTCCCATTGTAAATGATATACTGGTATTTTGCTAATGAATTGATTGGTTCTCTATGCATTCCCTGAGCTAGAGGCAACCAGTCCAAACTCAACCACCTTAGGACACTTTTATGATGTAAATCTTCTCTATGGGAAAAACTAAGGAAGGGCAAGGCTTACAAAGTACATATCCTCTGTTTGCGCCTACGGAGCAGTCAGCTGTTCTCCCCACTGGATATTTCTTTTCATTATTGTAAGTATGCCATAAGCAGACAACCTTGCAAAAACAGAGGAACAAATATGATACTTACGTTCAGGTAGTGGAATGAGAGGGATAAATTTGCTGAACACACTCTTTGTAATAGAGGGACTGGATACAAAGCAGGAATAATTCCCTTTGTCTGATGCCTCAACATTAGCAATGTAGAGATTGCCATTTGTCTGAGACACAAATCTTCGTTTATCCATTGTGATAAATACAGGAAATTCATTTAGAAGCCAGCGGTAGCTAAGATCATCTAGAAGAAAATATTGTTGACTAAGTGTTAAGCTCTTCTCCAAAAGCAAAGATTTTGTTTTCTAGTAATAAGCACATAATCTAATCTAGGCTTTTGTAGAGCCAAGAAGTTGGAAATAGGCCAAGATAAACTGCAAATTTTCTAAAAGCTACTGTAGTTTGAGTGAGTATAAAGTGATTCTAAGCAATTATATCTACCTCTCTCTCAATTATTTATGGATTACTAATATTTTTTTTATTTCATTGATGGGCAAAATGAAACTCAGAGAGGTTAAATGACTTGCTTAGAATTTCATGGCTAAGAAGAATTAGGATTCTGAATCCAGGTCTAATAATTCTAAATTCTATCTTCCCTACTGCATTTAAAAGATAAAATCAAGATTACTAACCATACTGTGGCTCTATATCGTTTTATTTTTATACTCCTATTTTAAATGATTGATTTAGGAATGAGTTTACATAGCCTATTCTGGCCACATTAAAAAGTGAAAACTACAGAAACAGAGGAAGGCATCTTACTTGTTTTCTTAAATATTAGGAAGCAGATCATATGGTAACTTTTAACTGTAGGAAATTCCTTTGGCTATACATACTGGCTGGCTAGGCCAAAAGTTGAATTTCCTCATTAAATTGCTGCTTTTCATGCAGTTTTCTATTCCTATCTCCCCTTCCAGCTTTGAGGAATGACCCCCCCAGTAGTCATGTGCAACAGTAATGTGCAAGAGGGAACTCTGTGCAATGCATATTTCTCAGTCACAAAATGCTGATTCCCTTTAAAACATCATAACCATGTGAAGACAACTGCCACTGGGAATATCACCTCAGAAAAAGAGGGGATCTCTTAGTTCAAGTTAGAAAGGATTTTAGATGTAAGATGGTGGAAAGTCACGATCTTTTAAAAATGAAATAATCATGACATAATACCCTTTTGCTTTAGGGAACTCAAGGTGATTGGTGAAGCTGCTAAAGGGAATGTGAAATTGAGCTGAATAAGAAAAACTATAAGAATTGCACACTATATACATCCAGCATGCTTGAGAATAATAATCCAGGGGATTCCATTTAGATTAGCTATGTAATTTTGTCCAGCAATATACAATATCATAAAAGCAAATGAAGATGATTATTCTGTTTTTTCATCTTAACTTTTTAATTATAGAAGTTTATTTTTATTAAAAAAATAGGAAATACAGATAAAGTTAAAAAGAGAAAGAAAATTAAACCACCATAATTCTCCAACTCAGAGTTATCATTGTTAGCATACATCTTTCTAGGCATTTATATCTGTGAATGATTCTGTTATCTTAATTGTTATTCTTATGCTGATTTAAGGTCAGGTAAAAACCACAGGAGAAACAAAATAAGAAGAAAATTGGGGGGCTGCTTAAATTGCTGAAATCAGGTTCTTGGAATTGGACAACAAATAATTCCATGTAATCTTTGATCCAAAATAATATTTATATGTTAAAACTGTAAACCTGTCTAATTTTGAAATAATTTTTTGTATTCTCACCTAAAAAGAAAATTAATAGTTTTGTAATGATTTCTGCACAAAATTAAATTCCAAAAAAGTCAGAAAGAGTCAGGAAAGTATAGATTTCCTTACAGAAGAAGGATTTTCTTAGTTATACAATGATTTCAAGATACCACACACAAAATGCATTCAGAATAGTCTGAGTACTCCATAGTTATGTGAATATGGAGAAGTGTATTTTAATTCTAGACTAAATATGACTTTGGTCAGTCTATTTTAATTACTATATTACTCAGTTTCTATAAATTTTAAGAAAGTTTTCTGTTTACCACTCATTAGAAAAGAGGAATGGGATAATGTTTTGCCATCTGAATCTTCAAGGGAAAAAAGCTAGGTCAGAGAAGTTATTGCCATGATGTTGATAGAAACATAAGTCTTGGACTACAGAACAAATGGTCTGGCTGATTTAATGCCCAATGTGGATTCTCCAGTTTACTGAGTTATCTTCTATGTGTCACTAAACAAGACAGATTTGGTCTTTGTCCTTATGGGACTTGTAATATTAATAATTAATCTAAATTTATTTAACGAATTTTTGCCTACTGATAAACCATCTACTTGGATGAAAGAATAATTGCAATATGTTGTAAGCTATCATTTCTCATTAAAACAAAGGTAGGAATTGCTATTGCCATTTTTAAACAGGGACACAGAGCTTTAGCTAGTTGACTTGCCCAGGGATATAGAGCAGTAGGGAGGCAGAACAGATCTTCTAACTTCCCTTTCCACCCCAGAACTACCAAAACGGTTCCACGACTGGTGTGGTAGTGGCCCTGCTGCTCGGACTTAAGAATGAGACTGAATTTAGGCAATCAAGAGCCAAACCCTGACCCAGTTCTCACAGGGACTCAATGGATTATCTGTCTTCCCCTGCCCCATGCAGATGGTAAAATTAACCATCTCTGAAAAAGCCAACACCTGCTTTCTTCATAGCCCTGCTGTTTGGCTTAAAAAATAAATTATTATAAAATTACTTTTTTAGAAAAAGTAGTAAGTACCAGCACCTGTTTCAAAAACATTACTTTTATTGATAGATGTCTGGGATGTTTTTTCCTTTGCCTCAAGAGAGTCTGGACCATATTACAGGGGGATTTGTTTTGGCCAATTATAGTGCATCTGACTAGTTTCATTGTATTACTTTGAAATACATCACTTATCTAACCTTGATAAATACTATATATTTCTCCTTGAAATAGATTTAAAGTACTTAAGAGTTCCCTGGATGAATAATTCACAAACTTTTTAGAAGATGTTTGTACTTTTTTTGTTAATTAACCTCAATAGAACAGAATTTACCTATACCAATAAAATCACTATAGCTTCTAATTTTTCTTTGATACTCACAGTAAACTATACATTAAACTCTTTCAGAAAGAAATTTATACCAAGTTATACCGTGCGCTCATATATTCCCTACCATGCTCTGGCATTCGTGTCTATTTTTGTGCTTACCTTTTTAGTCTATTGAGATACATTCAGTATCATAGTCAACATTTCATGAGTTATTTTTCTTAGGAGTATTCCCATTTTCTTATTCATTTAAAAATTCACACCATGTCTATTACTAGGTATTCCATATTTTGTCAATAGTATCCACCCTTTGGAGATGGATTTCATCTTTATTCTCTCACTTAATATACACATATATGATTTCTATTTTGTGAGATGTATAACTCAATTTCTGATGGTTCTGAAAATTGGCCAGAAACAAAGCATCATGTTTTCATTTTCTGAGGGTCTAAGGGTTTAGGAAGTCTTACACATTCATGAATTATTGATTGCTATTTAATAAAACAAAATCTTAACAGGAAAATTTATCTTTTCATGAAATTGTAATCACTACATATCCACCAATTTAATGAACACATTTATTTACTCTTTCACTCTCTCATTCCTCAAATATTTTTTGGACACTTATTCTGTGCTAGGCATTAGGCAATCCGTTGTATATCAAATGTTGTTGTAAAATTGAATCAACATCTGTACTGATATAGTTATGTATAAGTATTCTTGACAAATAAGTAAACTGGTTCAAATCAGAGCTCTCCTCTTTGCAAGAA
The DNA here is from genome assembly GCF_965194825.1 of Balaenoptera physalus. Classification (NCBI taxonomy): domain Eukaryota; kingdom Metazoa; phylum Chordata; class Mammalia; order Artiodactyla; family Balaenopteridae; genus Balaenoptera; species Balaenoptera physalus. The sequence continues at coordinate 72,939,334 of NC_138892.1, forward strand.
ACTGTAGAACACCGAAATCCATAGAAAAATGTAATGGATTGTAAACAATGAGACTTCTCTCCTAGATCTTTTTCCTGTGCATAAATGAGAAGGACAACATTGCTATTAATAGTGAATAAAAACTTCTTCGTAGAGTAAGAAGTACTTTATTTGCTTTAATAATAAGATTCAAAATACTAAATGTACTAAATGTATTTTATTTACTTTAATAATAATCCATTTTAATTATATATCCATTTTATAATTTTAAAATATATTATTAAATTTGAATCTCATAACAAGGTCTATGAAGTAGGTGGCACAGGAATTATTATTCCCAAATTTTAAACAAGGAAATTGAGATGTAGATATGTTTAAGTTGACTTGACTTAGTAAGGACTAAATCCTAGGTTATCAGATCACCAAGTAGAGCAACAGGGTTTGACAAATATAAATAGTTGCATATATAACATTCTTTGAGGCTCAGAATCCAAAGGCAGGTTCCTTTACACCTTCAACGCCATTAAGTTTTAAACTGCAAACACAAAACCTTAACTTAACTGCATATAGGAGGAAGATAGATTTATGGCATGGAGATGGTAAAATAGTACACATACATACACACATTATGGTTTTGAAGCATATGTCCATTCTTATGTTTGAAGATGGCATGTTTAATGTTCAAAGGGGTCATAATCTGCTAAGAACACAATTGGACAAAAGGAGATGAAGAGCTGCTCAGATTCTATTCTATGATTAATGATGTTTCTCCGACTTATTTAAAAGACCTACTTAGTTCCCTGTCCTGCCCCTGCCCATATAAACATATGTATCTTTATCAGGATGAAGAGGTAATTCAGTCATTTGGCTTAATGATTTGAAGCTTCTATCAACCTTGTTTTGGTCCATGAAATTCTTCATTCGGCACAGTAGTAAAGATGTCACAGAGACTTGAAAACAAGACTTATCTCAGAAAAATCTCAAAGCCTGTTCCCTGGACATTTTCCCCCTTTCTATCTATACTAATTCCCTAAGTTATCACATGCATTCCTATGGCTTTTAAAACTATATAATGATGTATCACAAACTGATATTCCTAGCTCAGATGTTGCCCCTGGGTTCCACATTCACAGAACTGCCAATTTGCCAGCTCCTTTTGAAAGTTTAAATCAGGCACCTCACTCTTCTGTCCATAGCTATTCCTCCAGGCAATCGCAGCTCCATCCTCTCAAGAGCTCATGACAAAAACTCTGATGTCATCCTTGACTCCTGTTTTTCTCTTATATCTCATAGAAAGTCTACCAGCCAGTCTTCTTGGCTTTTCCTTCAAAATATATCCTGAATTTAACCATTTCTTCCCACCTCCAGTGCCACTGCTCTGGTCCACCGTTCATTGCCTAGATGATTGCAATACCTTTTAACTGATCTCCTAGTTTCACCTTTACCCTCCCCTTAGTCTTTTCTTACAACAGTAGCCAGATTTAACTTTCTATAACTTAAGTGATGTCATATGACTCTTCTGCTTAAAGCCCTTCAATGTAAATCTCACTCAAAGTAAAAGCCAATGTAATTGCTATGGATTATAAGGTTCCACCCAATATATCGCTTGTATCCCTTTGAGTTCATTTCTTGCTACCCTGTATCTCATTCACCATTTCAGCAACCTGGCTCACTTTATCTTCCTCCATACTCCCATTTCAGACCTTTGTTCTTGCTGTGGCATATATCTGGCATGTCCTTCCTTCAAATATCTGCATTTTAGCTTCTTCATTTCCTTCAGGCTTTATTTCAAAGTTACCATTTCAGTGATGCCCTTTATAAAAGTTTAGCCATCCCTTCAACACTTCCTCTCCACATTTTCCTGGATTATTTTTTCTCCCTTTCACTTATCTATTAATATCTAACATGCTATGTCTGTTAACTATTTATCTTGTCTATTGTCTCTCTCCCTGTAGAAGGTCTCTGAGGGAGAGTGGCTTTTTCTATTTTGCTCACTGAGGTATTTCTGTGGTGTAAACAGTGCCTGATACATAACAAGTGCTCACAAGAGATTTGTTGAGTGAATGAGTGATTGAATGAAGCCCATCCAGTGTTGAATATGGTCAAATGTAGACACTGGTGACTTATGATCATTCGGTTTGTGGGAAACACTATGAACATGGTAGGATTTTTTTTTCATAGTTTTGTCAGTTCTTCAAAAAAAAGACTACTCCCTCTTTGAAATATTTCTACAACATTTTGGATTCATAAATTCCTCCTATGTTTATCAATTATCTTTTTCCCATAGTTATTAGAAAGAAAATGATCAATAAGCAATCTGAATTTATATATACATAATTGGAATAGTATATATATATATATATATATGTATATATATGCCATATTAATATATTCCATACAAAATGATTTATACTAGCCTGTTATGAATCATTCTCTATGGAGATATTTAAAGACAATTTTATGACATCATATTAAAACTATAAGAACCCAAAACATTTTTTTCTGTGAGAAAAGTGGTATTAATATATTGTTTGAAGAGGATATTTGATAAATAAAACAAGTGAAATGTAGACAGTGTTCATCTTTTAATTAACACTTTGGTGGCTTTTCTTTTAGCCATATCAAATTACTGAAAACATGTATTCAAAAGTTGAATCTTGTAATAGATGACACTTGATTTAGCCCCTTTCTTGTGGATTGGTACTCCTACAGAGATTAATAATTTATTATGTCTTTATTACTTTCTAGTGTTTAATTACAGTTCACAGTATACTGTAGATGCTAAATTGTTAATAAAATGATTGATTATATATTTTTCCTTGGTACTATTCTATTTCAGGTGTCATTTGTAGAAAATCTACCGTGTTTTCTCCTGTGTAACAGGAACTTTAATAGGGACATAATCCAACATATATATTGTTTGTAAACTGAAATGACCATAGATTTTTGGAGTTAAGGCCCAGTTATTAAGGACTTAAAAAAGCAAGCATCTATAAGCACTAGTAAGTCATGCATTATAAGGTTATGCAAATATTGAGTCTTATTTAATTATAAATGTTCCATTATTATTAAGAAAATTAAAAAAAAAAAGAAAATAGAAACTTCCCCATTTCATTTCCTAGGTGCTTATAATCACAGAAGAGATAAGTTTACCTGGGAAATGGTATGGAGGGTCACAGAGCAACACCATTCCTTTCCCTTCTTTCACTCTGACCTCGGGACGTTCCTCAGGTGGGAAAGGATCAAGATCTAATCATGAAAACAAAAAGGAAAACATTCACTCTCTGGGCAATAGAAAGATTGATACTCATTAAAGTTTATTTTTCAGCTACTAACTCACTTTTAGATACAATAGTTCTCTGTTGGTTTGGTGAAACCTATCAAAGTCAATTAATTCCCTTGTACACACACTACAGAAGAGTATGGACATTGGTAGCACCTGATAACTATTTGGACAACCCCGAAGACTGAGCATTTCCTAAACTTTGTTTCAGATTTAGGAAGAGTCTCCATAAGAGTATCTGGAAATAGTGTGTTCAGACAAACCCAGGGCTCTACCAGAGAAAGTCTGAGGGAGGACTCCAATGGAGAAAAGGAATAAAGATGAAGGGCAGGATCCTAGTTGAGGAATGTTAAGGTCAACAATCTATTGCTCTTTTTCAAATTCTGAGTTTTCCTGTTTTTATTTCCTCTACTCTCTCCTGTGTATTTGGAACTCATATTTTGCTTTGTTTTTTGATAGCCTACTATTTGATTCTTCATTTGTTTTACTGGTTCTCATTCTGTTTCAGTCTTGCCTCATCTTCTATTCCTTACATGTGATCAGTACTCAAATTATAAAATCTAATTTTTACTTCTCTCAGTATACTTATGTCCCTGAAAATTTATCATTCCAATAACTACCTTTTTGCAAAGAATGCTTCAAATCTACTTTTCTTGCCCTGATGCCTCACTGGAATGCCATCCCTGTCCTCAAAACTTAGCTGACATCTATCTCACTGTAGATAACTTAATGTCACCTCTGCATGTGAAGCGACAATTTAAATGCTTCCTCCCATCCTTGAAATTGGTTTTACTTGTGCCCATCCCATTTTAAAGAGAGCAGAATGTTTCTGCCTTTTGACTAGACTTTCCTTAAGAAAATATTGAAGGTCTTTTTCTTTCAACGCAATGCAATCTGTTGTGTATTTCTTCAAGGACTGAGTTTATTATTTACATTCCCACTGTCACCACACCAATTTAATCTGACTGCACTTCCTGACACTGTCTCACTCCCTCCTGGTAATCACTACCACTTGAGTCCTTTTAAAATGTCACTTTCATCCTATAATTCATTTTGCAGAATATTTAAATGCTGACATAAAATCACGCATGGAGAACACCCAGTCCAGCTCCTCTCCCAACACACATTCTTCTTTCAGAATAACCTCTAACTTTTAGTTTAGCACAACGTTTCTCAAAATATTTTTCATTATTATTGTCTCCAAAATGAGAAATTTAATTTAAACTTAAAATTAATTATTTAATTTATCAATTAAAATTTTTGTTTAGTTTATTCCTAACAAGAAAAATTAAATCCTAAGGAATAAGATTTTGTTGGGTGGGGCTGAGCTTTGGAGAGCCATAGACCATTATGTTGTAATATCTAAGATGGTTCCCCCCACTGCAAAATCCAATTTTCACTACCTTGGGGGGTGATATCACCCCCACTGAGAATGCATAACTTAGCATTTCCATTGATAGTAATCTTTAGAAACTCATTCAAGATCATTTTGAACATGGCCTTAGTTTATTTTCCAGTGTTATCTTTCACTACTTCAAGTACATTCATAATACCCCTCGTGACATTTTGCTCTCCTGAAATTTTTTCTTCTCCACACAATTAAGGCCCACTAATCTGGTAAGACCCACCTCATCTACGGAGTCCTTCACTTTCTTTTTTTCTTCTTGATTTCTCCTTTTGTTAAACTCTTATGATAACATCTAAGTTTTACTTCGCCTAAATGCATTTGCCCTCTTTAAAGTTACAATTACTTACATCCAAAGCTCAAGGTTGCTTCAGTGCTTCTGACCATTCCGTAGTTATTTGATGCTAAACAGTAATATACTCCAGCATCTTTCTGTTTGTCAGGATTGTTGATCACAAGATTTCCTCCTACCATACTGTACCGATCACTTGTCAGATCAATATCCCCATTATTCATTCTCCATCTATGACAAAAAGAAATAAATGTTATATCAAAGGCCAAGAAGACTGCAAACAGTGTACCGGGCTAACATTGTTCTAAAATAATATGAGTATAGCTCCATGTGAAGTCAGATGATTAAGTAGTTGACTCAGAGTAGTATTTCTTCACATCCTATAATTCTGTGCCTCTGGGCTCATGATTTATAATTCATCTCAGGCACAGAAAGGTAAATGTTCAAGTGTATGAATAATTTCCTTTTTTTTCATGAGGCATCCCAAGGGACAAATAGTTCATTGAATTTTGCTACATAAACTGGTTTCTTAGCAGATATACATGGATTATAAATGATAACCATTTATGCACTAGTTTAGATTCATGCATATAGATACATTGTATAACATATTAAAAACATTCTTATAGCAGAAATAAAAATATAAAAAATCAATATCTGATTCTAAATATGAGTCATTTTTGAAAAAAACATACTAATTGGAATCAGGATTCTTCTCAGTAAATGTCATATTCTGACCACTAGAGGTCAATCACACTATTTGAACATGATTAAAGTCAACTGGGTCTTCGTTTCCAAGCCACAAATACACTATTGCAGGTATATTTATATGGAGATGATGTTATGAATAAACCAACTAGAAACAGGAGTCTAACTTTCTTGGTGAGATGATGAGAAGATTGCATATATAAAATAGTTGTCAATTAAGTTGATCACCTGCATAATTTTATAATCATGTTCTATCAGGGTTAAGGTTCCATGTCTTCTGCAACGTTATAAGACAAGAGCCATGGTCAACCAGTGGGCTGTGGTCCCATCATTCATTGCCTGGCTGCACAATTCTGATTAGGGTCAGAATCTTGCCAAAAAGGTCTATTGATTTTAGAATATTTTTTAATAAATCAAATTACTGGAACATTTTTAGTTTTAATTTTTACTGTGTAGGAAGTAATTCAAAAGTGAACAACAGAAAACCGTGCTTTGCTTCTGAAAACCTACCAAATACCAACCCAATGAGTAAATCATCCCCCTCATCCTGGCTGATGGCAATATTGTCCCTGACTGAACCATCCAATGTCAAGTCACTTAGTACTTGCCAAGGCAATGGGTTTCCTTGTTAGGCAGTTCCAATTGTTAGGCTTTATGCCCCCTCATTATATTTACTTTAAATTTTTATTTCTTGCTTTAACTTCTTCCAAGTGGGTCTGATTCTGCCCTTGATGTCATATAATGATTAAATTTTGCTGTGTTTGGGTAAGTTCACCGGTCTATTTTATTTTTAGGAAGATTCACCTTTGTTGTAATTCCTTTTACACAGCTTTAAACACAATTTTTATTGGAGTTCTTGTTATTGTGGGAGACAAGGCAAGATAATGAAAGCCTCAAGGCTGATGAGTGAAAGGTAAAGTTCCCTGTTGTAACTTTCATGATGTTGCCACGAATAACAAATTATCACAGAACATGCCATAAATATAAAAGCACTATGTGAATGACAAATTGCATGATTACCAAGGTAAGTATGGCTTGCCCTGAATATTAAGTAAATGTTCATAACTGCAAGTGTTCTTCTGTCAGACAAGCTGCATCATGAGCTGAATATTTTTTATTTTGCTGTCAGATGCAGATCACCTTCCTAACAATTAAATGTCTACTTCTCCCCTTCAGCTCTCTAAATTAATGTGTAGATAATCAGGTCGTACTTGCCCTGGGGACTTAAGTGCCGATGCAACCTTTGGGAGGGAGTTGGTGATGTATTTGCCAAGCAAAGTTTTGCTTTTCATTGTTCTTTTTTATATTTTAATGAGAAGACTAAGTGGGACTAGCAGGAGGGAGCTAGAGAGAGGTGCTAATCAATATGTACAAAATTTTATTGATGTAAAACTTTGCTTCTTACTGCCTCTGCTGGATGGTGGTAGTGGTGGCAGCAAAGAGAAGTACATGTTCGTAGAACACTATCTGAGAACAACCTCTGCTGTTCTTTTCTCTCCCATTGGAGCCTGGAGGCTGATTTGCTTAGGTTCCATGTATGAATGTCAAGGACAGACTGTCACAGAATAATTATCACAGAATAACCGTCACTGAAATAGCTTTTGAAATGCTATTGACCCATCTAGATAGATAAATACTGAAAAAAATTATATGTTTCTTTGAAAGTCATAAAACTTGTATTTCAGTCCTAGATCTGTGATTTACTAGCTCTGGAGCAGAGCAAGTCAACTTACTTATTCAGGACTCAGCTTCCTCTCCTATAAAATTTTGTACTTGGACTAAATCTTCTCTAGGTCTCCCATTAGTTATACTATGCCATGTCCATGGTTACGTACATAAACTCCCATTATATATGACTTAAGGGTAGAAATAAATGAAGCCCATCAAATATTTTCAGAACAAATGTGTTATTTATAATTTATAAAATATCTACTTCTACTTTTATAAAATTATAAAAATGATTTTAAAGAGATGGTGATTTTATATATAAATTTATATTTATTTTAAGAAAATTTTTGTAATTATAGCCAGAGGCGAGAGAAAATGAGTTCAAGTATAATGAAATGGGGGGAAGGGGTATTCTCCATGACAACAACTTTTTAAAACAATGGGAAGTTATCTTTCTATCCATGGAAAGAAAAATCTAGTACTAAAATCAACTTTGTTGAATGACAACCTTCAATTAACTCAGGTGACATTAACACACTAGAGCCCCAATTTCCCCATCAATCACTTGCTTTGTTTTCCTGGAACCAAAATCCATTGGCATTTGCTTAATTTTTAAATCTTATTCTTTGCATCAGGCTAGAAACTGTTAGTATACTTTTCTGAACACTCTGAAGCAAGAGAACCAAATGTTACTTTTATAAAGTTATTTTTGATAGCATAAATATGTACTCCAGAAAAACATAAAGAGGTATGTTATATAGATTGTCCGATATGTAGAGACATTTAAGGAATTTGCTTTGTTGTCTGGAATATAGATTTGAGACTACTGAAAAAATGGTGCTTTCTAGAGTTATCTATGTAAGAAGATCTTTAAATGTAGTTAATATAGAAATACTATCCATCATCTGTAGGTATGAGTTATCCAGGCCAATACATACAAAACCAGTTTATCCTCAAATGCATATATTTAAATTGTGCATATTATTCATATAACCATTTTCTTAATAGCATGATCTCCATTAGCCAGTTTTTAAGTGGATAATGTCAAATGACACTGGCATTATCTGTGCAGGAAATAGGAAGTGAATTATTTGCATATATTTGAGAAAACTGCTTATTTGGGTATTAACAACTTTAAAAATATAACCTGTATGACAATATTTTTGTTAATGTTCCTGGACTCCGTAGAAAGCTTTATGCCATAGCTTTCTCTATAGATACAGGGTCATAGATGCTGATCTGTAATCTTTAGTCCAACACTTCATTCTGAAAAGAGTAACGAGGTACATTACTTGTAAACTGGGAAAGGGCTGGCTCGTGCCCTACAGTTTAGTGAAACTTTTCCTTCCGGTGACTCCTCTGGATAAATGGTATTGATTGGTTGTTCTTCAAAAATTGGTCCAAATCCTTTGTCTTCCTCAGAAACTATAAGAAAAATACAATTATTTTACATTGTTCTATTTTACAAATCAAAGATAATTTAGGTGCATTAAAAAGTTTTTTGAAAAAAAGGTCAGAAACATGGAATCTCCATTTTCATTCAAACCAAAGATATTTGCCACTATAATCCTGAGGAAAACGTTTAGGTTCTTTATTCAAAATTCTTTTCTGCCCATCTCTCATCATTTCTCCAAAAGCACTCTGAACTGCCATGCTTTGGCAACTATTTACGGCTCCTCATACAAGTCATGCTGTCATGCCGACACTTTGCACATACTTTTCCTCTTTCTGGAATCACCATCTGACTTTTCCCCTCTTATCAAAATTTGTACACTCCTTTATGATTTAGTCATAGAGTTAGTTCCTTCATGAAACCACCTCTCCAACCCCTCCTAGCTTTAGTTGGTCCTCATTTATGTTCTCATAACTCCCTATCAGGCTTATGACACTTAACACACCTGCTGTGATTCTTGATACAACTTTCTGTTTCACTAGATTGCAGATGCTTGGGGACAGGTCTGGAACATACTAGGTGCTTAACAACTTTTGAACAATATAATGAATGAATTTCTAGATGCTCTGGGGAAATGAGTCCTTTTTTGGGGTCAGTTCTTGTTTTGTTTTTGTTTTTATCTTGAAACATGTGACCAGCACTAGTACTTAGCAACATCTAGAACAATCAGTAAACTAATTACATGATATGGGATCTGGCCAACTCGTTTAAAATCTACCACAAAAATACCAGTGTTGAGAAGCAGTTGTTCCTGACTGTGTATCCTCTCTGGAGGGCAGGTGTGACACCTCATAGCAGGATGAGGAGAAGAGAATCACTCCCATGTAATCAATGTGGCACCATTTACAGAACACAGCTAACAGCCATATGCCCCAAATGAATTAATACTGATGTATATGACTAGAAATGAGGAATAGTCTTACATGGGATCATTGTAATGTCTCTGCTTGATCAAAAGCTATGGTTCACGCCTCCAATTTATTTTTTTAAGAGAGAGTGTAAGGCAAATGCTACACTGAAAGTTTGGTTGTTCTAACATTAAACTTAAGGATAAAAGCTTTCTCCCAGTTTCTCTTAACAAGCAGTTTAATTACATCTTTAAAATCTTGCTTTAGTACTGTTTAGCAGTGCTTTTGGAAAAATTATTTAATGTCTCCAAGACTCAATATCATGCTTTATAAAATGTGGATAATAATAAAATCTATCTCATTGGACTATTGTGAGAATTACATTGAGACAACCCATGTAGTCAGTAATCAATAACTACTGATTTTACCAATGTTCTCATGAATTTGCCAATCCTTTCAAAATTTAATTTAAATATCTTATGTATATCAGCTCTTAGACTAATTCCAAAAGCTTCAGGAGCCAAATTTTATTCATTCTTGTAGCTCTGGTTCCATAAGCATTATGTCAATACATATTTCTGTGTATATAGATGACTAACAAAAACCTTCAGTTAGTTTCTCCCAGTATGAAGCATTAATTTTTCTAAACTGACCTGAAATATTTCAAAGGGAGAAGCCTCATTTTTAGTTGGAATGTGCTGAAATTGCCATTCAAGAATTTATAGACCTTAGTTACATTCCAAAACCACCATTCTATTTCAGACAGCAGATAAATTTCTGGATCAGAATTGGAAGAACCAGAGAAACTGGGATTTAGCTCTGGCTGTGCAGTGTTCTAGCCGTTGTTTTATACAAGTTGTTTGTTCTACATGGTATCTACAATTTAAAAAAAAGAAAGGAATAGGGGCACGTGCCCTAAGGACTTCACAGGCCTACTGCAACCATAAGTAAGACAATGAGTGCAAGGTGTTCACAGAAGTCCTCTGCTAATGCTTTTGAAGTCCTGCTCTAAGCTGTGTCTAGTTCCATATCCCTGAGGTTGTAAAAACTAGAAATGCATATAATGTTTTCTGCTTTGCTTCTATAATTTTCCTGATGATGTCCAATGTTTTCTGGCCTTTCAGGATGTAATAGCACATCAGGGAAAAATGAGGAATGAGACCCAAATCCCTGATAACTAGACCTTCGTTTGGATGTAGGGTCTAGATTTTCTAATCTCTGAAAGAAATGACCTTGTGCTTATCTATGGTAAAAATCATGTGCTATTTTTTCTTCCCACTTGGACAATCTCATAAGCTCTTCCTTGAGTCTCTCCCATTTGCACAGCTTTTCTGACTGGAGCAATTTAGTAACACTGCTGCCCTGGAGAGTCTCTTGTTTCTTCCCAACTACCAAAAAAAAAAAAAAAGCTTACAAAGACAAGCAGAGGAGTTCAATTTTATTAATATATTTTGATTCTCTTCTGGAAGGTAAGATGATTTCTATTCTCACTTTACCCCATGATAAATTATGAGCTTAGTATGAAATTTTTGAACAATTAAAAAAAAAAAACCTAAATAGACTAAATATTTAGAATACTAAAAATAAATAGTGTTTAGGGGAGTTTAAAGCTCATGAATATCTTCTAAGTACATTGTATTTATATACAAGCCTGATGATTATGGTATTACTATCATTACCAATAGAAAAGATCATCAAATTTTAAGAGGAATGGATGTTTGGTGCAATTATGCATATTATTTAAACAGAAGCCCACTGATCTGCACTGGTTTAGATCTTGAGTTTCCATTTGTTACATCAGTGGCAGCATAAGAATTTTAGATGGTCATCTGCGAGGCTACAGTTTGGTGAACTAGAGGTGTTGGTTGTCCTTAATTCAGTCAATGACTTGATTCTGACTTTGCATATGGTGAAGTTTTGAGATAAAATGCCAAAAGCATGATCCATGAAAGAAAAAAATTTGATAAGTTGGACTTTATTAAAATTTAAAAGTTATGCTCTGTGAAAGACACTGTTTTAAAAAATTTATTTTTTAAATTAGCTAATTAATTTATTTATTTTTGGCTGCCTTGGGTCTTCGTTGCTGAGTGTGGGCTTTCTCTAGCTGCAGTGAGCGGGGGCTATTCTTTGTTGCGGTGAGCAGGCTTCTCATTGCGGTGGCTTCTCTTCTTGCAGAGCAGGGGCTCTAGGAGCATGGGCTTCAGTAGTTGTGTCCCATGGGCTCAGTAGTTGTGGCACATGTTAGTTGCCCCGTGGCATGTGGGATCCTCCAGGACCAGGGCTCGAACCCCTGTCCCTTGCATTGGCAGGTGAATTCTTAACCACTGTGCCACCAGCGATGTCCCCTATGAAAGACACTTTTAAGGGAATTTCAGGTCTTTAAGGTTAAGGGTTTTTCTTTAGGTCGACTCCAACTTGCATTGGAGAATTTTGCTTGAAGCAGCAAATTGAAAAGACTGTCAACTAATTAAGTATCTACTTCATTTAATAATGGTGATTACACACTATTTCACAAAATTTGAACTCATCTCAATAGGTACAGGGTTTCATTACCTAAAGATTCTTCAACAGTATTGTATTTCCAATGTAGAAATAGTTAATCCTGGCCTGCTAGCACCTGCTTCTAGAGTGCCCTCTGGTAGTGCCAGTATAGGGTTTGTAATAATCCTGAATTCTCAATTTAATTTATAATTTTATTAGCCTTCTTGAAATAACTACTTTTATCACTTTGAAATAAAGTGAGTTTTGTTCATTCCAAGTTGTCTTGATTATTTAAAGTACTGTAGAGTGCTTTGAAATCCAACAAAGACAGCTGCACACAAACACACATCAATATGGAGGTAGAGATTAGTAGATTTGCCTATTTTCATAAAATGCATGGTTTTAATGTTTCTTTTGATAGTGTATCTTTTTTTCATTTTTACTTTATTTTATTTCTTAATTTTTTTTATTGTGGTAAGTCTCATAGTATAAAACATACTATTTTAACCATATTTAACTGTACAGTTCAGTGGCACTAAGTACATTCACACTGTTGTGCAACTCTCACAATCATCCATCTCCTGAATTTTTCACATTCCTAAGCTGAAACTTTGTCCCCATTAAACACTAACAATTCCCCATTCGCCTTCCCCACCCCCCCACCACCCGGCCCCTGGAATCTACCAATGTACTTTCTGACTCTATGATTTTAAGGTATATTCCTTTGAGATAAAAATCGGTCATCTTTTAGTAAACTGAAAATATGTTTATAGTTTCTTCATCATGATCATAATGCTTAGTTTTTTTTTTTTTCTGGAAAAGTTACCAGCAATGAATATTTCCATTGAAAATAATGGAATGCCACATGTTAATAATGATGGGACTATATCTATTGATAGGCAATCCCTCAAAGGATAGATGTAAAGATAAAACACTTTTGGGATGAGCTGGGTTGAAGTTTATAGGCCAAACTGGATATTATCAGTGCCCCATGCTATTTTTTCTCAATGACAAGTGCTTTTCCAAAATTATATGCAGATATTTCCTAGTACTCCACTTCTATCTTCCCTTTATAGGAAGAGACAACAAAACATTTAAGGGATAAAAATATGAAGCTAATTTCCGATAAAATATTTATTTTTCACTTTGAGAAAATATTACATTTAAGATATTTCCCTTTGCCCACTTTCTAGATCAAAACGAAGAATGTGACACACCACATCACATTAGTGTTTCTACTCAGTATATTTTATAAATGTACATTTCTAGCTTTTGTAAAATTTTCGAGCCTGATTAAAATAATGCATAATATTCCATTAGGTGGTTTACTAATTACTCTATACATTTTATTTTGAGAACATATTTGGGCTCTGGGAAGATAAATTACTCAACACAAGGTTTTGAATTGTTGTGGCATGCTCAGTGTGAACTTCTGAATGTGAACTTCATAACCCCCTTGAAGACTATCTGAGCTCATTGCTCTCTTAGCTCAGCTAGGGAGCCCAGATCAAGGAAAAAGAACTTTCAGGGGGAATACAACACAAGGTTCAGCAAAGGATCCATTAATATAAGCATTATAATCTCCATCAACAAAAATTAAGCCATCCCTTGCTTTTCTTCTAGGGCCATGGAAATAATTAGATGACAAATTACCATGCTTAGGAAGTATTATGGGGTTAAAGGGTACAGAAACACATGACATGGATAATATGTTAAAAAAAAAATAAAATTATTTTTAAAACACGTGCTCTTTTTTGTACTGGATATATTCTTCTAAAAAGGAGCACACAATTATAAAGATGACTTCTCAAGCTAATTGAAGACAGCACTTCACTCTTTTTTTGATCTACTCTTAATGAAAATTTGTGTATTTTCTACCATATAGTGGTAATATATTGCAGAAGTAAGTTCATTTCTTAAATCTGATCAAGAAGATTAACAGAAAAAAAGAAATCATGTATGAATATTTGTTGTCACATTCACAGATGTGAGCAACAGGCAAAAACTGCTGCTTTTTTCAGTAGCATTCTCAGTTTCATGGTTAATGTAATCAGTTAGTTGTATGATATTAAATGGTATTACTTCACCTCTCACTATATAGAGATGGTCCACTGTAACCTTGCTATCCTATTTTATCTCTGGAAATTGAAAGTATAATAACTATCTGTGCTTGAGAGTTATTTTTTATTCATTTTATATTCATTATGAATCAAATCCTATTTCTCACTCTGTAATATGTCATCTCAGTCTGTTAGTTTTCAAACATAATTTTATATAAGTATGCTGTAATAAGATTCTCAGGAAAAAATCTATTAGGAAAAAGCAATGAAAACAAAATTTTAATGCAGTCTAATCTTAGAATTTTTACAATATTTACAATGCTACAGTGGTTATGGGATAGGGAGTGTTGTAGGCTCTCTTGTAATACAATAAACTCTCCAAATGAAACAATATTTAAATTGGCTCAAAGCATGCTTCTTGTCTTCATTGTCAATCGTCCCCCACTGATAAGAGAACAAGGACATTTAGGGCTTAGGCTTTGAATACTCTGGTGCCCTAATTCTTTAGTCTCATGGGTAACAGGTAACATTGCCGTAATTTATCATAACTAAAATATAAGGAGTTGACCTTGAGAATGTGCAGAAATCCAATAATTAGAAGGAAGATTAGGATCTGGTTAGCAGAATGGTTAAGTTGACTAAATTTTCCTTAGCATGGCATTACCTGCCTAAGAAGAGCCTATCACATTTCTTGATGGCAACCATTTCCTTGACCTATGGTCCAACCCTGAAGCTCTAGACACTGTGTTTTGCATAACTATCTGGGCATCTGTCCACACTTACCTTATGTCTACCTATGTATGCTGCCACAAGCCAAGGAATGATGGGGGTACCAGAAGCTGAAAGAGGCAAGGAAGGAGCTTTCCCCTACAGGTTTTAGCAGAAGCATGACCCTGATATCTCTTTGGTTTGGGACTTTTAGAACTGTGAGACAATAAATTTCTGTTGTTCTAAGCCACCCAGTTGGTGGCACTTTATTATAGCTATAGCTGTCCTAGGAAACTAATACATGTATTACACTTAATAATAAACTGTCGAACTTCAATGAACTAGCCTTTCTCAACTTTATTTGACAATGAAGTCTTACTAACATCCTGCAAAACAACAGTTCTTTGAATTAGTGATCTAACACAGCCCACATTTGCCCACATCTGTACTTCATTTGTGCCACTGCCTCTAAGAATTAGCTCCATTTCTAATAATTGAAATACTTCAAGTTTCCCTTACCCACTAGCTCCATCATTAAATACTCATTTATTCCTCAAAGTAATTGTTTTAAAATGCTTATTTCTCTTATAAATCTGTTAATCTACTTACTTTTATTATTCCCTATTATATGTAAGGTTCTTGAAGTCAAGAAACATATCTCACTGATCTTTATATAGCCTAAATGTAGTTATTCCTAACTCACAAGGAGGAAACAGAAATAGCTTTGATGTGCTTCATGCTAGGACTGTCCTTTTTCTTAATCCCCTACAGATGGAAATTCAGACTCACTCTGGCATGAATATCTTGCTTTGGCATGGAAGTTGTTGCATTGGTTGCCCAGTTATTCTTCCTAATTATTCATTCTCCTACCACTATGCTGTGGCTTTTATCAGTTACCAGTTTTACTATGTTTACTGAGCACCTACTATGTAGGTCACTGTGCTGGAAGCTATTGTAACATTATTTTTTTAGTTCTCAAAAGAATCCTGTGATTTTTACATATTGGAAACTTGAGTCTCATAGAAGTTGAATAATTTGCACAAGATCACATAACTAGTGAATACCAGGTTGACTATATAAATCCAGGCTGGCCTTACTCTAGATTCTTTTTTTTGCAGTCTACTATATTGCCTATATTTCTGGCAAGAACTGTTCAGTGGTTGAAATAGAATCTAAACTAGCAGGATTGCTAATTATATTCAATAAAAAGTAAACAATAAATTTTGCAAGGTCTTTGGATTTCTAATTAAACTGAATCTTAAGGTTCCAAGTTCATTAACTTTAGTTAAAGTGATGTGTGCAGCAAAGCAGGAGGCTTTCAAAATAAGCTAGATTTTTACAATATTGAAAATATTGCATCAAAATTTAGTAGCATAGGATTGTTACAAAGCATGCAGGAAAAAATACAGGTTGCACTGAATATATTCCATCTGCTACAATCTTCTAGTTGGATATTTGTTTGTGGTGTATCCATTCATTCATTCTGGCAATCAAACAAGTTGCCTGAAGACCCTAGATAAATCATCTTACAAAATTTCCAAGTACTCTAACATTAATCACTTGCTTTAAGTTTGGAGAATTAATAGCTTAAAGCAGGATGAAATATGATTTATTTGAGGAAAGCTATTTAAAAATTAACCCTTTCATCAACTTACCTCCATGACCATACCTTCTGTGCCATGTAAACTCTAAAAAGAAAAAAAAGAAAATGAAAATGAAAAAAAATTAATCCCCAAAGCAGCTCTTCAGGTTGTGGTTTCAAACATTACTCAGATAACTGAGATATTAGTTAATGAAATAAGATTACTGGCCTTTCATTTTAAGGCTGAAGTATCACCATATCTTTGCAAATATTTATTTCTCGTCTTTGCAATTTTATAGTTGTAGCACTAAAATTTATGGTCAACAGAATTAGTATGGATTTTCAGTACTAATAAGATTATTTTTGTTTTATCTTATTCATAAAGGTAATACAGCAATAGTAACCTTACCACAAAATTTTTCTTTCTTACATTTATATAATATATAAGCATATAGTTATATATGTGTGTGTATGTGTGTATAATTATGTGGTTATATCAACGTCATTAAAATTCTTAAGTACTGATAAAATTATTATATTTTTCTTGATTTTGAAGTCATCATAATAAAAATTACTCCCTAAATTAAAATAGCATTTTTATTTCCTTAATAAAAAATAAGAAATACAATAAGATGCCTATCAAGTTCATCATTAAAGCAATCAAGGGGGACTGATAAATGAAAAGATGATATCCAGCTAAGTCTTGAACTTAATAGCAACTCAACAAGCACTGACCTAAGGTAATTGAGACAGAGGTATCCGAAAAAACTGATTGTTAGAAAACATGCTGCTTCAAATAAAAATACAACGTACCTCTCCTTGTAGAAAATATTTCTGAATCTTTCACACTTGCCTTTGAAAGATAGAAATATAGTATTTGTTTGTCCTAAAACTACAGCATTCTTAAAACTGCTTTGTTATTCTTAAGTCCCTGAATACACTGTAGATTATTTCTGAATTGTTTTTCATAAGATTGACCAGCCAATAATAAAAATTAAATTATATTAACTTATAAATAAAAAAGAACAAAGGTAACAAAAGCTTAAAATCCTTTATTTTCTAATAATTTTACTATATTTTACTTTTATGTATGCTAATGAGGTTGTCTATTATAACTATATAGTGAACATACTGTATAATGGTGAGCTGTTACATATCTTTTCTGCCGCCACATTAAATGATTTCAAGTTGAAATTGAGAATAGTAGGATGATTTACTCTCTAGGAATTGGCAAATGCTACACAACAGGGATTTTTCTTTTCCTCCCAGAGATCCAGATTTTAAACATCTACCAGCACATCACTATATAAGACTGATTGACTAAATCTTGTGAATAATTGAAACTAAAAAAAAAAAAAAGAAAAGAAAACAAGGGCCAACCTTAATATATATGAATTTACTTGTCTGACCCAGGTGTCAAAAGAAAATTCTAACTTTATACACCAGATTCAATGAAGTGAACAGCATATTGTTTACATTGACATAATTTATGGAGATTGTACAAAGGATATTTCTTACCTGATAGACAGGTTGTAAAAGATACAATCACAAGGTGATTGACCAGCAACCACATTTTCATCTTGTGTTCAGTAGAGGTTAGGTTCAATTTTCAAAAAAAAGCTTTAACTTTATGGCAATTGGAGAATATTAAACACCTGCATAAAAAAGAAGAGAAGAGAAGAGAAGAGAAGGAAAAGGGAAGAAAAGGAAGGGAAAATGTTCATCATTTGGGGTCAACAGCATTATCAATTCTATTTTATTTTATATTTCTTATTTGTAGAATGTTTTAGTTTATTTATGTACATTTGTAAACCCCATGTTGTAATGAAAAGAGTAGATTCTGCATCAGGGCTTCAGCTGCCTCCCAGTATTGGATTGGTAAGAAACATGAGCAAGTCACTCAACTGATATGTTTTAGTTTTTAACTTTTTAATAATTGAGCATAGTAATATCTTTTTTACAAATAGCACAGTTGTGAACATTTCAATGTCAATTATTTTAATTGAAGTTTAAATTTACTTGAAGGGCTGGTAGATTTAATAAAATATATATTTGTATAAGGGCTTTGTAAATGCATAGACACTGTACAAGAGTTATATGTTAGCATTGCCTGTTGGTGGCTTATGCAAAATTTTTGCCAGAAATGCTAATTTTTAGACATTAAAATATATTGATTAATAATATATTCATTCCCTTTCCCCTTCTTCATTTCTTTCTTTTATTCATTTAACAGAAAGCAAATAATTACTCCTTATAAGGAAGAATCTAGGTTTTGTGTGGCCAAATCTTTAAAATTTGGAGAACCATCTTTAAAGATAAGAAGACAAAATTACTAATATAAACTAAGCTATGAAACTATGCAGCAGTCTAAATAAAATATCTTGCTTTTATAAATTCTGCAAAAACTTATGACCACATGATTATACTGGTGAGGTATCAGGGCGCTGAAATAGCCCCATGTAAGTGAGGGGTCCCGTGACTTAAGCTTCGTCATCTTCTTTGTAAATCCATCTGCAACCAACCATACAGATAAAGGAATCTATAAGAAAGACATAGTCTGCTTACCCTTAAGAAGTTCACAGATCAATAGGAACACTTATGTGTACACAAGTCAGTGCAATGAAACTTTTTTGGATCTACATGCTATTAAACTTGAAAGCATGTTCACCATTTTAATTAAAAGCATTGCAAAATACATCACAGTGGGAATGGGCCTGGTGGTGAAAGCAGGGCATTATGGTGGAGGTATAACAAATTTTCTAATGTTCCAGGGCATTAGAAAGAGACTTCTTCAATTGGGACACAGTAGGCCCTTCAATTTGAAAGGATATTAAATTAAGTTTTCAAAGAATATATAAGAAATAGGATAGAAAAACCTCATGACATAAAATTGAATGTAAAATATTAAGACAGAGCATAAAGGCAATTCTGAAAAGAAAATATGTAATGTTATGATGATCATTATATAAATATATTTAAATATTATCCAAAACAGCAAAAATAAAACGGTACTGATTTGTTGCATCATAATGACATGTAAAGGTACTACTTATTTTTTTTAATATGATGGATTTAAAGACTATATTTACCCCCCCTAATTTGCCAGAATCTTAGCATTTGCAGAGACTGGTAAAAATATTTAGTTGGTACTACATGGACCAGGAAAAACATATTTGTCCCTTTTGGTGTATAGGTTATTTTAAAGTGAAAAATCATTTATTTCTAGAAAAATTTGAGTTGAATTCTTAGAGAAAACATAGCAGAAATGGGTCAGCTTAACAACAGGAGATATTTAAAATATCTTTGCAAGAGGAAAAATATTCAACAGATAATTTTTAAATGCCAGGATTGATTTATGACCAATTTATTTCTCTTGGACATATGTAAGAAGGTGAGAACTACACATCTGTATAAACTGTATTAAGTCTACACTTCTAAATTTAAATTTTATTTTATTTCTTTTACTAAGCAGAACCTATCAGAGAGAAAAAGAAACAGACAAATAAAGGTGAAGAATGAAAAAAAATTCCTTCAGGAGGCAGGGAAATCAATGAAATGATCTATGGAAGGATATTAGCTTTTTATTTTGTTATCATTAATATTTAAATATAACCTAAATTAAAATTATTGAAACCTGTGCACATTGTTTATGTCTCCTAAAGTTTGTCTCAAAAAATGTACATTTCAGCATTTTCTTGACCTATTGGTTTCTAATTCCTTTCATTGAGTTATGCACACTAATTAGGACAAGTTCCTTTAATGAGGAGGAAGGTAGAAAGGCAAACATAAATTGTGCCAAAACTGCTGTGTCAATCAAACAGTTCTTTCTGTAAAGATTAATTTAGATAATATATTTGCAAACATTTTGCAAATTACAAAGCATGTTCAGTTTCATGTGGCAGTAATTATTGGATTTTAAATAGTTCAAATTTATCAATTAATAAACTGTTATAAATTGATAATTCTAAAGTAATTCTAAACAGTAACTCTACATACTAATAATATTCAACGTAAGAGCAAGGAATTCTGCTGCCATTTTTGTATTGTGTGTAGAGGAAACAGTACTGACCAGAAAGAAAAAGAATCAGGTAAAAATGAAGGACAATTACAGTGAGAGTATCCTTCAGATGATTAGTTTTGACGAATTGTGTGAGTGAGATTTTGGTCTGTTTACCTCATTGAGTCTACAGGGAATCTGGGAAAGAAAGAGGGCAGGTCTAAAGGAAGGTTGGCTGTGTCTACACAGAGCAAGTGATTTCAGGAAATTGTAAATAAGGTACAGAAGGAGTTTCTAGGTCAAGGATGTTATTTTACATTTCCTTCTTAGACAACACCCACAGTAGATGGGAAAGTGAGGTAAGGCATAGTAAAAAGAGATCAGGGGAAGTCAGCCAGATCTTGTCTGAAGTTTGGCTCAACCATTATTTAGCTTGTAACTTTGGGCAAATCACTCAAGCTCTGACTCTAATTTTCCTCATGCACAAAGTATGAAAAAATGTCTATTTCATAGGACTATTACAAGCATTGCATAAGATTGTGCAATGTGAAATGCTTACTGTGAAAATATTCAATAAATATTAACTATTGTTCTACAAGATCTTAGGCCCATCAGGCTACAGGAGAAAACAACATGTCATTGTTTATTGTTATGCCTCTAATGCCTGGCACATAGAAGCCATTTGATATATATTTATTGAATAAATGAAGAAATGACTGGACCATTCCATAACTGTATTCCAAAACACTTGCCACAAACAAAATTAAACTTTAGTTCCTTAGAATAAGGATAGGATGCTGACAATAGGTAATAAGGAGTATCTCTTACTGGGGCTCTGGTCTTTGATAGGGATTATTGCTGCATATAAATACACTCTAGAAGAGGAATATTCTAAGTAAAAATATTTTAAAGCATTTTTAATATGCACTTTATTGAGTGTTGTTGGAAGTCTCTGTCTTCTGATTTGAATATGCTCACTCTAGTCAGAAGGAAACGTTTTTCATTATTTTGAGCCACACTATCTTTTCCTTCACTCCAAAATATTGCATATTTCAATAGGATAGTGAGTCCTCATTCTGACAGCACGTATTTTATTTTATTTTATGGGTTTCTTGCTGTTTCAGTATAAAAGCATCTCTCGCATGTTGTGCACCCATTTGTTTTCTGCTGCTAATTTGTTTTCTTGTGTCACCAGTTATCCCATCACTGTGACTCCTGATCCTATCCTCTCAGCAGTGCAGTAGAGGAGAGAGGCAGCAAGGCTGTGCCCATGCTTGCTAGTGTGGAAGAAATGGCTCTTCTTAATTGTCCCTTTAGGACCTGCCACTCAGTAATCCACAGACAGATCCCAGACCCCATGGGCCTGAAAGTGTTGCAGCAAGTGAAGTGGCATAGGAAGAAAACAAGTCGGACAAAGATGTGCCAGTTAAAGGAGTAAACATTTTCCTTCTCAATAACCAGAAGAACAGAATGACCAGCTCCTGGAACCCGGGGATGCTTTCCTGTCCCCAGGCCATGCTGTGCTGGCTAGTTTCTCCTACTCTCAGCCTAGGCCTTACACCAGGCAGTGCAGATGCTTCCCCCCAAAACCCATCACATCTCTATAGGTGCCCAGTGACTGGTGTTTGTCTAACATGTATTGCAACTATAGTAATTTCCAAAGAACTTAACTTATTTTCTCCAACATCGTTTACTAAATCTCTTACTCATGTATTTAAACAACTACAACAACAAAAATATAATAAGGCAACACAGGGTGACAATCTTTATTCCCTTCCTGCATTCTCCCTTCTGTCTTTCCATGCTTTTCTTTCTCCAACTTTTCTCTCTTTACTTTAGATGATGTTATGGTTCTCCTTTGAGAAATTTGGTCCATATCTATGTATACATTTTTCTCCTGGACAGACATCATCTAGCTCTTGCCCTGTTTTGTTCTGTCATGAGATAGCCATATAATTATTCAAAAAAGCTTCAACAGTACATTAGCAAACATTTAGCCACTAACAATTATTCACAAAGTATTTAGTGCTGCTGTATAATCAAAGTTTGTTCCATCAATATCAATAAATCTAATAATACTAATATGTATTAGCAAATTGTCACATCTCTTTCAGAAAGAAAAATGATTTGGGGGGATATCAGGAATCTCTTCTGATTTATCCTCAACACAGCTCATGAAAGGCCATGTCAAAAAATATTTAACCTAAAATTTTATTTATGATACTCATCACTCTGCTCTGGTTCTAAAGAACATTTGCTATAGAGTTCAGTTTCCAGAAAATAGAGGAAGTTTTCTGGTGTTGAGCACAGATGATCCTAGGTGAAAAGACATCAATAGCTCTTACTCTACAAAACCAGGGGACATTTTATCCTCGACTCAATCTGAAATTCTGCCTTTGCGGCACACATCACTTCATTTTCCTGAGGTGTCAGTCACCCAGTCTGTAGAATGGAAATCCAAGTCCATTCTTCAGAAGATTTTTGTGAGGAGTAAATTATGTATGCATATGGATACATGTGTGTAAGTAAAAGCCCTTTGACATCTGTACATAACAGAAGTCAAAACATTAAAGTGAAATTAACTAAAATTTTCCAGAAATAAAATTAGTTTTTTTTTTTTTTTTTTTGGCTGCGCCACGCAGCATACAAAATATCTTAGTTCCCTGACCAGGGACTGAACCCATGCCCCCTGCAGTAGAAGCACGGAGTCAACCACTGGACCACCAGGGAAGTCCCAAAATCAGTTTTGAATTTAAAAAATGGGAATCTTTTAAAAAAGGAATATTATATATTTAAAAATTCTTATCCTTTAGAAAGGAGGTACTGTATATACTACACATTAAGCATTTGTATATCAATATTTTACAGCTCCAGTTAATTTTCAGATTATTAAAAACAATTTAAACATAGCTATATAATTGCATACTTTAGATGGTCTTCTCCAGCCTCATATTGACTTCTTTAAACTCTATTATCAAATTATTATTGTCTCAGTCTAATAGTTTTTAACAGTGTTTTAGCAGCTTACAGACGTAAAAAAATTTGAAGAACATGCTGTTCTAAGCCAAGGAATAACAGTACACAGCCAAGAAAAACACCACATTTTCTGAAAATGATTATAAACATTATCCTTCTTTTCCAGAATAGAGTCATACACTGCTCATCTAACAGGTAGAATGTGATGGTTTTCAGATTGCAACTGCCTTAGCTGCTGAAGCAGCCTGCCACTTGATTATGTGTGAAGTATACGTAAAAAGAAAAGCAATATAATAAATACATTTGAAAACATTTCAATAAATATAAAATTATCAGACTGTGAAATTAATGACTTGGAGGCTGCTGAGGGAAAAATATCTGAAGGCTTTCTGAAGATATGGGTATTTATTGCGTGCTGACAGCACACCTTGTATTTTATAGAAAACTGAATGCTCATATGTTTAGATAATTGGATTTATGATTAAATTAATTACTTGCTTATTTCTAAAATGATGTAATGCCTGCAGAAGGACTAAAAAATAATGGAACCCTGTTTGTGATATTTATAGCACATATTTCTTGCCAGCCCATGATGTCATGCACGATTATAACTGATGTAGTCATGCTTTTTGTTGGGATAGTTTCAGGAAACCATCATTTTTATATGATAAATAAACAGAGAGTCCTACAGATATTTTGTCCCACATTTCAGGAGTATGTGTATGTGTGGTTAGATATCTCTTGAAATTCAAGAAAATGCAGAAAGTTCCTGCTGATTCTAAACTATCTCCCCAATGGAACTGACATGGTACCAATACTACATAATTAATTTGCTTGAAATTACAAAATTGAGATGCTAATGGAAAATAGAAATAGTAATAATAAGCAAATAACGCAATATGATTTCTCCATTATTTGCAATTCCAAAAATCATTGATTCAGTCAATGAATAAGGGAGGGGCTGCTTTGTCAAGCAAGATTTAAAACTCAAACATATACATGTGGGATTCTGCTCAACCTCTTTCTCATCAGTGTACTAATAAGAATCAGTTTATGAGGGAGATCAAGATGACAGGGCAGGAGGATGCTGGGCTGACCTTCCACCACGAACACTTCAAAATACATCTACACATGGAGCAACTCTTGCTGAAAACAACCTGGAGACTGGCAAGAAAGGCTCTTCTACAACCAAAACTTTAAAGAAAGATCCACATGCAATCAGGTAGGAAGGGAAAAGAAGTGATTGGGTCAGGGTCCAAGCCCCTAGCAGGGGACACAGAAGAGGGATGAGGATATCACAGGCTTGAGGGTCCTCCCTGGGGATCAAGTCACATATGAGGCACCCCAGCCCTGGAGTCAGACCCTGGTAAGATGAGTCCCCTTAGCTGGTTTGAAAACCTGTGAGACTTACCAGAGGGCTATGAGAAACCAAGACTTTTCTTGTGAAGAGTGCATGCAGATGTTTGCTTACTCCCAGGAGTGGTGCAGAGGCTGTAGATTGAAAATTGCCTGGGATTCTGACCAGTTTCCTGGGATCATCCCAGCACGCACCTCAGCCCATACCAGGCACTGGATCCAGCCTCTCTTGCACTGGTGCTGCTCTCCATTAGGGTGAAAGCTGCCATTGCCAAGGAGACTTTACACAATTAGAACAAAACCAGCTCAGATACAAATTTTAGGGCTTCTGCTCCAGCACCTTGGGCACCATCCCTGCCCTTGATAGGGGGCTGATTGCCACTGAGCACAGGAGAAGCCCTGGCTTAAACCTGGCTCTGGTCCTAGCCACTCCATCTTCAGTCCTACCTCCCTCCAAGGTGGTAGTTGCCAGCACACTCCAAGGGAAGATATGACCCATGCTCACTTCAGATCTAGCTCTCCCACCAAAGTCACTGGATACATGCAGACTGCATAGGAATGCTCCCACACTAGGATAACCCTTCAAGACTGGGGAAGGTAACTGTTATACCTAATATCGTAGAGACAGAGAAAGTTAAACAAAATGAGAAGACTGTTTCAAATGAAAGAACAAAAAAAGAAAAAAAAAACCCTAATGAAATAGAAATAAATAATTTACCAGATACAGAGTTCAAACAAGTAGTAATAAGAATGCTAACTGAACTTGGGGAAAGAATAGCTGAACACAGTGAGAATTTTAATAAGAACTAGAAAATATAAAAACCAAATAGATCAGAAAAATATAACAGAACTGAAAAATACACTAGAAGGAACTAACAGCAGAATAAGTGATACAGAAGAATGCATAAGTGATCTGAAAAATAGGATTATGGAAATCACCTAATCAGAAGAGCAAAAGAAAAACAAACTTTAAAAAAATGAGGACAGCTTAAAGGACCTTGGGGACAACATCAAGTGCACTAACATGTGTTATAGGGATCCCAGGAGGAGAAGAGAGAAAGGGGTAGAAAATGTATTGGATAAAATTATGACTGAAAATTTCCTGAAGCTGAAGAAAGAAACAGATTTCTAGGTGCAGGAATCACAGAGAGTCCCAAACAAGATGAACCCAAAAAGACTCATACTTAAAATGGCAAAAGTTAAAGATAAAGAGAGAATTTTAAAGGCAGCAAGAGAAAAACAAAGAGTCACTTACAAGTAAATTCCCATAAAGCTTCAGCTGATTTTTTCTGCAGAAATTTTGCAAGCCAGAAGGGAGTGTCATGATATATTTAAAGTGCTGAAATGAAAAACCTAAAACCTAGGATTCTCTAACCCGTAAGGTTATCATTCAGAATTAAAGGTGAGAAAGATAACTTCTCAGACAAGCAAAAACTAAAAGAGTTCATCAACACTAAACTGATCTTACAAGAAGTGATAAAAGGTCACCTTTAGTTGGAAAAGAAAAGGCTACAACAAGAAGAATTTAGAGGAAAGGGAAAATACCACTAGTAAAGGCAAATATATAATAAAGGCTGTGGATCAACAATTTAAATAAATTAGTATGAAGATTAAAAGACAATAAATGTAAAATCAATATAACCACAATAAACACTTAAGGGATAGACATGATAATGTAAAATATAACATCGAAAACATAAAGCATGGGGGAGGAGAGTAAAAACTGTACCTCTTTCAGAATGTGTTTGAACTTAAATGACTACCAGTTTAAAACAAGTAGATATAGTTACAGGTCAACATATGTGAACTCCATGGTAACCTCAAATCAAAAACATACAATAGATAAACAAAAAACAGAGAGAAAGGAACCAAAGTATAACACTAAAGATAGTCATCAAACCACAGAGGAAGAAACTATAAAAAGAACAGAGAATAACTACAAGGACAAACTGAAACCAAATAAGCAAAGGCAATAAGTACACACTCAGCGATAATCACACTGAATGTCAACAAACTAAACGCTCCACTCAAAAGGCATAGGGTGGCTGATTGGATAAAAAAACAAAACAATGTCCTGCCTGCTGCCTGCTGTACACTGTCGGGTGTTGCTCCAGAACCCTTTGTTTTAGACTTGTAAGATCCCTCTCTCCAAAAAAATCATTGATGTCTCTGTCAAAACAAAAAACAACAAAAAAATGCTGCCTACAAAAGATTTACTTCAGAGCTAAAGACACACACGGACTGAAAGTAAGGGGATGGAAAAAGATATTCTATGAAAATGGAAATGAAAAAAAGTTGGGTTAGCAGTACTCATATCAAACAAAGTAGACTTTAAACCAAAGTTACAAAACACAAAAGGCAAAGAAGGGCATTATGTAATGATAAAGGGATCATACAAAAACAGGGTATAACATTTGTTAACATGTATGTACCTAATACAGGAGCACTTAAATATATGAATCAAATATTAATAGATAAAGGGAGAAATTGACAATAATACAAAAATAATAGGGTACTCTAATACCTCACTTACATCAAAGGACATATTATCCAGACAGAAAAACAATAAGGAAACAGTTGTTTTAATAGACACATCAGACCAGTTGGAATTAATAGATATCTATAGGACATTCCATCCAAAACCAGCAGAATACACATTCTTTTCAACTGCAGATGAAACGCTCTCCAGGATAGATCACATTCTAGACCACAACACAAGTCTCAAGAAATTTAGGAGGATAGGAATTATATCAAGCATCTTTTCCAACCACAATGGTATGAAACTAGAAATCAATTACAGGAGGAAAAATGTGAAAAACACAAACGTGTGAAGCCTAAACAACATGTTACTAAAAATCCAATGGTTCAATGAAGAAATCAAAGAAGAAATCAGAAAACACCTTGAGTCAAATAAAAACGAAAACACAACTTTCCAAAATGTATGGGATGCAGCAAAAGCAGTTCTAAGAGGGAAGTTTGTAGCAACACAGGCCTACCTCAAGAAACAAGAAAAATCTACAATAAACAACCTAACCTATCATCTAAAGGAATTAGAAAAAGAACAAGCAGAGCCCAAAGTTGGTAGAAGGAAGGATATAATACACATCAGAAAGGAGATAAATAAAATTTAGACCAAAAAAAAAAATAGAAATGATCAAAGAAACTAAGAGCTAATTTTTGAAAAGAAAATAAAATTGATAAACCTTTAGCCAGGCTTATTATGAAAAAAAAGAAAGGACACAAATAAGCAGAATAAGAAATGAAAGATGAAATATTACAACTGTTATCACAGAGATACCAAAAATAATAAGGAATACTGTGGCAAAAAATGGACATCCTAGAAAAAAGGATAAATTCCTAGAAACATACAATCTTCCAAGACCGAATTAGGAAGAAATAGATAATCTGAATAGATCAATCACAATAGTGAAATTGAATCAGTATACAAAAATCTCCCAGCAAGCAAAAGTCCAGGACTAAATGGCTTCATAGAGGAATTCTACAAAATGTACAATGAAGACTTAATACCTATCCTTCTCAAACTATTCCAAATAATTGAAGAGTAGGGAACACCCCAAATTCACTCTATGAAGCCACAATTATTTTGATACCAAAACCAGACACAGGCACTACAGAAAAAAAAGAAAATTATAGGCCAATATCTCTGATGAATATAGATGCAAAAATCCTCAACAAAATATTAGCAAATCAAATTCAACAACATATAAAAGGGATCATACATCATGATCAAGTGGAATTAATTCCAGGGATGTAGGGATGGTTCAATATCTACAAAACAATCAATATGACATACCATATTAACGAAACAATGGATAAAAATCACATGATCCTCTTGATAACTCTGAAAAAGCATTTGACAAAATTCAACATCCATTTGTGATAAAAGCTTTCATCAAAGTTGGTGCAGAGGGAACATATCTCAACATAATAAAGGCCATTTATGACAAAGCCACAGCTAACATCATACTCAATGGTGAAAAACTAAAGGTTTTCCTCTAAAATCAGGAAGAAGACAGGGATTTTCACTTTCACCATTTCTATTTAACATAGTTTTGGAAGTCCTATCCAGAGCAATCAGACAAGAAAAATAAAAGGCATCCAAATTGGAAAGGAAGAGTAATACTGTCACTATTAGCAGATGACCTGATACCCTATATATAAAACCCTAAAGTCTCCACCAAAAAACTATTAGAACTAATAAATGAATTCAGTAAAATTGAAGGATACAAAATTAACATACAAAAATCTGTTGCTTTTCTGTACACCAATAATGAACTTTCAGAAAGAGAAAGCAGGAAGACAGTCTTGTTTAAAATCACATCAAAAAGAATAAAATACCTTGGAATATACTTAACCAAGGAGGTGAAAGACCTATACTCTGAAAACTATAAAACATTGTTGAAGGAAATTGAAGATGATACAAAGAAATGGAAATATATCCCATGTTTATGGATTGGAAGAATTAACATTGTTAAAATGTCCACACTACCCAAAGCAATCAACAGGTTTAATGCAATCCTATCAAAATACCCAGGACATTTTTCACAGATGTAGAAAATATAATCCTAAAATTGATATGGAATCACAAAAGACTGTGAAAGCAATCTTGATTAATAAAAACAGAATAAAGCTGGAGGTTTCACATTCCCTGTATTCAGACTATATGGCAATGCTGCAATAATCAAAACTGTGTGGTACTGGAACAAAAACAGGCACATAGATTAATGGAACAGAATAGAGAGTCCAGAAATAAGGCCACACATTTATGTTCAATTAATCTACTACAAAGGAGGCAAGAATAAACAATGAAGAAAAGACAGTCTTTTCAACAAGTGGTGCTGGGAAAATGGAACAGTCACATTTAAAACAATGAAATTAGAACATTCCCTCACACTATATGCAGAAATAAACTCGAAATGGTTTAAAGACCTAAAGTAGGACCTGAAACCATAAAATTCCTAGAAGATCAGAGGTGAAATACTCTTTAACATAAATTGTAGCAGTGTTTTCTTGGATAAGTCTCTCAAGGCAAAAGAAATAAAAGCAAAAATAAACAAATTGGGCCTAATTAAACTTAAAAGCTTTTTCACTGCAGAGGAAAACTTCAACAAAAGAAAAGATTTCCTACAAAATGGGAGAAAATATTTGCAAATGATATGATATTATATACATATCATATACATGTATAATATAGTATAATATAATTATATATAATATAATATATATATTATATAATACATATTACTCAGCCATTAAAAAAATGAAATTTTGCCATTTGGAAAAACACTGATGGACCTGGAGGGTATTATGCTTAGTGAAATAAGTCAGAGAAAAATAAATACTCTATGTTATCATTTACGTGTAGAATCTAAAAGATAAACAAGTGAATATAACCATACAGAAACAGACCCACAAATATAGAGGACAAACCGATGGTTACCATTGAGAAGACAGATGGGGTAGGGAATAAGAGGTACACACTGTTATGTATAAAATAAGATACAAGAGTATTGTACAGCACAGGGAATATAGCCAATACTTTATAATAACTTTAAATGGAATGTAATTTATAAAAATATTGAATCATTATGTTGTACACCTGAAACTAATATAATATTTTAAATCAATGATACTAAGTAAAAAAAGAATCAGTTTATTATTCAACTCCATAATTTATTCTACTTTGAGTCCTCAGAATCTAGCGCTAGTTGTGGCAAAGAATTGCTGCACAAACTATCAGATGAATATTAAATGAAAAGTAAAACATAGCTGGTGAGTTTTAGTAAGACTTAGGGAAGGACAGTGGGGAGTGGAACTAATAATCCCTCTGTTGTCAATGATTTACATTATGGTACATGTTGGAAGGAACTGAACAGAGCCAGGCGGATGAATAAGAAAACTGAAGGTAACAAGGTAACTTCAGACACATGGGAACAATTAAGGAGCAATAACATGTAAATGTGCTAAAAACTTCACAAATTCCCAATCTACATATTATCTCATTAGAGCTTGCCAAATAGAACGAGTTCTGAGGATCATGGCGATTGCCCAAAGACACACAGCTGGTAACAGAGCCGGGTCTGAATTCTATTCCAGGCAGATTTAAATCCTTTATTTTCTACTGTTTAATTTTTTTAAAAGATACTTAGAATCTGTTCTTGCTCTAAATCATAAGAAATGATATTTTGTACACTCAGTGATTAACATATCTTTCAAAACACTGTCAGTGTTTTCCAAAATATGGTCTAGGGACCACCTACATTAACAGTATTTGGTGTGCTTGTTAATAAAGCAGATTTCTGACAACTCGCAAGAATAATTAGAGTCTCTAAGGGAATAGTCCAGGTATCTGCATTTTAATCAAGCTTCCTAGGTAATTTGTAGGCATACTAAAGTTCAAGAACTATTGCAGTTAATGTGTTAAGTGAAGGTTGGAATATTTCCACTACTGGCAGAGAACATGCAAATGTGTTCTGAATTCATTAGGCCACATCTTTAGCCAGTGCACTCTCCAAATCAAAAGATATGCAACACTTAATAACCTACCTCTTAAAATTATGTCTGCACTATACCTTGTTGTGGCATTTGGTCTGGGTGAGAATTGAATATCCTCTCTGTCTACATCTGATTTACTTTACTTCTGATTTATCATAATGAACAAGGCATCTTGATATACTGCTTTGACAAATACCTGGAAGTTTTCCTATTTTTAAATGAGATTCTCTTGTTGGACTATAATGACATGATTGAACGTTCTATTAACCTCTCCTGTTGCCTAACTGAAGTCAAACTGATCTGAGATAGCTGGACTACTACAAAGAAACATGCTCTGTGATACCTTCCCTGTGAATCATATCTAAAAATCCAAAGTAGGATTTAGTAAGTCTTTGACAGCAGAAAAAATTCCCATGCCAGCAAGATAGAACTTTTGTTTCCCCACACATGCACCAAAGGACAAGATCTGTGAAGAAAAGGTGGCAGGTTGAAACCACTCACTCAATTTACACTGGGAGTTTTATTAAAGACTTCCTGGACCCTAATCTCCCCTTTGTGTGGCTTTATTCCTCTGTGGAAATGGCCATGTCTAATAACAAGGCTTCATTGCTGCTGCCACTCTGCTATTGAGGCTCCACTCTAAGTCCTTCTCCCTAAAGCAACTGCAAAGGCCCATGATGTGAGTGACTGCTCCTTACTGCACAGATCTTTCTGTATGTCCTGCATATAAAAGAGCAGACCTTTGTTCTACCTCACCAATCTAAAGGTACATAGAATTTCATACTGTTTTCTGACAAGTGACCCATCCATGATTGCAGAATGAGGCTGATGATCTTGTAACTCCTATTAGCTGCCGTTCGAGGTTAAGAGAGATACCACACGGAAGGCACAGACCTTCTGAAATAACAAGATGTAACCGTTGACATTTTATTTTAAATAACAAGGAAGAGTCATTGACTCTTGTCATTTCATGAGTACTTAAACTCACGACTGATTTCTACCCAGATAATTTAGGCCCTTATTTCTAGAAACAGCATAAGAGAATCATTTTTTAATGTGCTTCAATTCAAACAATTCAATAAGTATTTATTTTTGAAACACATGTAAGAGGATGTCTTTGAATGTTTGTGCAATTTAATAGACCTTGTTTTTTATTGAATGCTGTTCAAAGACCGAGAAGTTTGTTTCATTTTCTTTTGAAGAGTATAAAATAAAATAATCATATAAAGGTAGCTGGATGGTAATTTTTAATTATTCATTCATTAATTCCATACATATTTGTGAAGTAGCTACCAAATTGAGACATTTCGCAGCAGCAACATAAGTACTGTTAAATCAAAGATGTATATTCAGTGAGGGAATTTCTAGGTTATAAATACCTCAGTAGAAGATTGTATTTTTCAATGCCCCATATTACCTGATGTGATGTCTTACACATCGAAGATGCTCAATTTAACAGCTGTTGAATAAATTTATTGAGCTATTACTAAAAGTAAATCACTGGTGTACATTTGGCTCACAGAGCCAAGCAAGCAGGAGGATGTAGCAATAGTAAAAGCATAAAGTAGGAAAGTATATGTCAAATTCAGGGAACTCAGGTATTTAATATGGCCAGGGCCTATGCTCATGGGAGCATTTAAGAAAGATAAGTGGGGAGAAAATATCGTCAAATTATAGGACCTTAAATGTCGTGTGTTGAACTTTTGGTTTCTTCCACAGGCAGTGAGTAAGTTTCCATTGCTGAATTGTTCTGAAAGAAAATGTCATCATAATGTTTAATCCTAAGTGCTTTCTCTGGTTGAAGAACACTGTTCTTCAGGCTCCTTTTCAGTGTTCCATGACCAGAACAGTTATTAGTGAAACTCCCTAACTCCTGCATCCTTATGTCCTCACAGCATCAAGGTTTCAGATTTATAGTGACAACAAGGTCTTGGGCTATACCCTTTTTATTCAAATTTTTATCAAAGATAAATTAAATTGCCAGTAAGGCAAGAGTGAATATCTCTCCATTTATATGAAATTACAGAACAAAGATGTAGATTATTAAAAAACTGAAATATAAAAGAGGGATCTATAACTTCTGAAAATAATTTTATGCTCTCTTAATGTAAGTAATGACTTCTTTGTATCAAACCCAAGTCTTATCAATCAGCAAATACTGATTGGGTACCTAATATGGGAAAGTCCCTATACAAGGCCCAGATGCAAATAGAAGTAGAGGCAAGTTTTCAAACTTCAGAAGCTTTGAGTCTAATTAAGCACAAGAATCAGTGCAATCTCAATGGATCTGCCTTTGATCCCTGCTACCAAGAGGAACTCTTGCCTGTGCGCTTGTTATTTTAATGAACATGTATCCAAATATCTGAAACCTAGTGAATAATGTAAAATTAAATTTATCTTTAGAAAATTTAACTTACTTGTACTCTCTGCTTCAAAATTTATCAGTGATACACCATCACTTCAACAAATATCTATTGAGTATCTATTGTATGTGGTACACATTATACTATGTTACAGAAATAAAAAAAACTCAATTATAAGTTTTTAGCTTAGTAGTTAAGATATCCACACTCTATTACCTCTCATTTTGTAAGCCAGGCTTTGTTCTAGAAGCTTAAGCATTAACTCAAGTAATCTTCACATGAACCAATAATGTAGCTACTACTACTAACCTCAGTTTATGGATGAGAAAACTAAAACCTCTCCTATTATCAAGACCTAGATCAAGATCATCTTTGTAAGAAAAACTGTCCTCTGACAATATCCTTCTGTGAGGTCCTATCCCTTGTCTAAAGTCTTGGAGCAGCTGTTTGACTCACTGATACCTTATTATTATGTTCTTGCTTGTCTTCCAAATGCAAGGCCACTTCCAAATGAATATAGGGACATTTGATTATTAAACATTTGAAGACAATTTAAGAGGTTGAGAAAAAAAGTATTTTGGAGAAGTGGTTTCTTTGCCAAAATCTGCTATTTCTTTCTTTCTTTCCTTTCTTCCTTTCTTTCTTTTTGGCTACGTTGGGTTTTTGTTGCTGTGCACGGGCTTTCTCTAGTTGCAGCGAGCGAGGGCTACTCTTCGTTGCACTGCGCGGGCTTCTCGTTGTGGTGGCTTCTCTTGTTGCGGAGCACGGGGTCTAGGCACACGGGCTTCAGTAGTCGTAGCACATGGGCTCAGTAGTTGTGCCTCATGGGCTCTAGAGCGCAGGCTCAGTAGTTGTGGTGCACGGGCTTAGTTGCTCTGTGGCATGTGGGATCTTCCCAGACCAGTGGTCAAACCCGTGTCCCCTGCATTGGCAGTCAGATTCTTAATCACTGTGCCACCAGGGAAGCCCCAAATCAGCTATTTCTGATAGGTCTTGATGGCTTATGAAGATAATAAGTAGAGCAAAATATCTGACTATGAAACTATCCTGGGAAATCTATACATATGGTCACAGTATTTTAGATTTTTGTATTATCAAAAGGCAATGAGATTGAGAGACAAAAGTGTGGATAAAGTCAGAACTCACTCATATAGCTAGTCCATTTTGGGCAAGTTATTCCAGCATATGTCAATTGTGAGAATTATTTGAAAAATGTACACAAGACATCTGTGTTAATTTCTAATTACCCCGAACTAGATTAGAAGTTAGGGAACAGAACATACCTTATACATATATTTGTATTCTTATTAAGGATTAAATACTTTGCATGGAAGGTGTGATTAATAAATATATGTGTGTGCACTTGTGTGTGAGTATGTGTGTGTATGTGTAATGCCACAGAAGGTTAACATGTCGCAGAAGAAAGCTGATAACTAAAGAAAAATCACCACAGTTGTGAATGGCTATGAAGCTGCCATCATTTAGAACACTTAAAGCACAAGAATCACTGTTAAACAGTTAACCCTGACTTGAGGATAATTCCATGCATTTATCCAATTGGGAGGAACAAAATGATACCATTTCTCTTCCAAGACCTAATGACTTCTCTAATGCAGTGCAGCTGCCAATACAATTTGCAATATAGGTAGGTAAAATCAGCAATTTACTTAGCAGTAGTAGTAGTAGAAGCAGTTATATGGGCAACTTTGTTTTAAAATATTTGTGTCTATCATGTACACTGGGCTAGATCCTAGAGATTTAATAGAGCCAAAATATGTGGTCCTTGGCTTCAAGTATGGACCAGTGAGAAATTAACACTGATTAGAAGTAGGAGGTGAGCAAAAGGAAAGAGTTCAGAGATGAGTCCTTATCTTTTGGCTTGCCCATGGGAGTGGAAGATGCTTCCATTTGGCAAAGGGTAGGTAGCGTTTTGGTGGGAAAGTGAGTTGACGAAGAATTTACTTTTGAATGTGCTAGGTTTTAGTTTCCCATTAGACATCCGGGTTGTGATACCTAGTGACACTTGAGTAAATGAGACCAGAATTTGGAGACAAGCTGGGGGAGGGAACAGGTATTTGAAAGGGATCCGCATAGAGATAATATTTTTGAGGTTCAGTAATTGGTAGAACCTCCTTACCAATTTGTTTTATACAGTGGAGAAATGAAAAGAAGATAAATTAAACAGCAGAAATATAAACCTGAGATTAATTTTTCACCCATCATGGCCTGCTCACTGACTTAAAAATAAAATAAAAGAACAAAGCAGCTACAGCTGTATATTGGCAGGAATCTTGCAGCTCTTTGCACTCGTGCCAGAATTATTTACTTTCTTTATGAGGTTAAAAGAAATATTTTGGCTTTTGTTCAAAATTTCTTGCTGAAAGCTCTATTTACAATAGCCAGGACATGGAAGCAACCTAAGTGTCCATCAACAGATGAATGGATAAAGAAGATGTGACACATATATACAATGGAATATTACTCAGCCATAAAAAGAAATGAAATGGAGTTATTTGTAGTGAGGTGGATGGACCTAGAGTCTGTCATACAGAGTCAAGTAAGTCAGAAAGAGAAAAACAAATACCGTATACTAACACATATATATAGAATCTAAAAAAAAAAGAAAAAAAAATGGTCATGAAGAACCTAGGGGCAAGATGGGAATAAAGACACAGACCTACTAGAAAATTGACTTGAGGATATGGGGAGGGGCAAGGGTAAGCTGGGAAAAAGTGAGAGAGTGGCATGGACATATATACACTACCAAACGTAAAATAGATAGCTAGTGGGAAGCAGCCGCATAGCACAGGGAGATCAGCTCGGTGCTTTGTGACCACCTAGAGGGGTGGGATAGGGAGGGTGGGAAGGAGGGAGATGCAAGAAGGAAGAGATATGGGGACATATGTATATGTATAACTGATTCACTTTGTTATAAAGCAGAAACTAACACACCATTGTAAAGCAATTATACTCCAATAAAGATGTTTAAAAAAAAATTTTTTGCTGAAGATTTTTAAAAAAGATTTACAAAACAGTTTCTTGGGTGTTTTGAAGATTTAATAAATAACACTAGTGTCGTTTCAGTTTCTTAGAATAAAGATCTCACAAGTTTTAGAATGCAGAAATGCATCTGCTGTTTTATGAACTAATTTTGAATGCATAATATAAGGTTTATCATGGCTAATCAAGCACTTTTAGTCTTAATTAACTATCAGTGTTGAATTCAATATGTCCATATTTCTGTCCAAAATCTTGAATTATCTTGACATTTAAGGGATTTTTGATTTCACTTGAAAATTAAATTCCTTACATGACTAGCATATAACGATCTCTACAGTTAAGGTGAAAAGGAAGGTTTTGTAATTAATCAGGAAACTTCAGGCAAAAGGCAATACTTTTACTTGAATTATCTAAGTGACCACTCATTCTTTATTT
The DNA here is from genome assembly GCF_965194825.1 of Balaenoptera physalus. Lineage (NCBI taxonomy): Eukaryota > Metazoa > Chordata > Mammalia > Artiodactyla > Balaenopteridae > Balaenoptera > Balaenoptera physalus. Next base: position 72,976,444 of record NC_138892.1, read on the forward strand.
GTATTTGAACAATATCTGAAATCTTTAATAATAATAATAACCAGAATCTTTATGCTTAATTTTTTTGTATCTTAATAAGTATTTTTTTCCAATCAATAAATGCATTATGTTTTCAACTCCATCATATTTTTCTTTATTCACCCTCCAGTTGTTTTCATTTTTGTTACATTTGTTTTGATTGATGTCTTGAATTTCTGGGAAAGGGTATTTGTAATGATTTGTATTCTGCTGAACCAAACCTCTCAGCATTCTAGCAGAAACAAAAAGTACCATATAAAGTACCTTTATATTTCTTTAAAAATACATTATATAATGAGATGTTGGCAAGTTGCCTCACAGACAGCTCAGCTAAAAATTTACAAAATATCAGATTGCAAATCTCTTGCCCTTGGAGAAGTGAACTTCCACTTAAGAAACTATAAGTATGCAGTTGTTGAATAAGTTATGTCACAAAAATGATTAGCATTTCCATCAAAGGACAGTCAATATCTCAACTAAATCAGGTGTTATTCCTGACATACACAAGAAGGTTGGTCAGTTATTATAGGCATTCATCCTCAGGGCTTCCTTAAAAATGACAATAGTAACGATTATTTAGTTATGGTTCTATTATCTCTTCTGTTGGTGTGTTTCCTTTTATGGGAGGATGCCATTTTGTTTTCTGCAATTAATATTTTTATTTGAGTAGGAGTCAATAATATAGCCTTTCACAGAAAAAATTCTTAGTTGGTAAACAATGTTTTGTTGAGAATGAGAAGCTCCCCTGACTCTTCTGGAGTGTATGTAATCATATAGATTTTGAACCTGAGGTAAGTTCAGCTACACTGTAATTATGCTCTTTCTCTCACTTTCTACTAAATACTTCTAATCTATACATCCTTCACCTTCAGACAGGCCTGATGCAAAGATGCAGCCTCTCAGTGGTAGAACTTTGTTTAACCTCATTAGCCAGCTGGTTATTTGGCCAGTGTTAAACTGTGGAAGGAAGATAAACTTTTGAGATATGGCTGTGGTATGGAGGAGTTCAATTTATTCTTTTATTGAAGAAATATTTTAGCAAATTTTCATGCAAAGATGAAAAGATAGGGAAGAAGATTCAGTAGTATCAAGATGTCAGTTCTTCCCAACTTGATCTATAGATTCAATATAATCCCAATCCCAATCCCAGCAAGTTATTTTATGTTATTTTGTGTGTTGACAAACTGGTTCTGAAGTTGATATGGAGAAGCAAAAGACCCAGAATAACCAACACAATACTGAAGAAGAAAAACAAAGTCAGAGGACTGACACTACCCCACTTCAAGACTTAGTATATATCTGTAGTAACCAAGACACTGATATTGGTGAGAAAAGAGACAGATGAATGGAACAGAATACAGAGCCCAGAAATAGACCAATATAAATATAGGCAACTTTGACCAAGGAGTAAAGGCATTACAGTGCAGCAATGATAATCTTTTCAACAAATGGTACTAGAACAATGAGGTATCCACATGCAAAAAAATGAATCTAGACACAGACTTTACATTCTTCATAAAAAATAAACTCAAAATGGATCGCAGACCTAAATATAAAATGCAAACTATAAAACTCCTGGAAGCTACCATAATGCCTAATTACAGAAGAAGTGCTTAATAAACATTAAAATAATCTCTGAATGTATAAATTAACAAATGCCTTAAAAGTCATAATTAATCTATTGACCTAAAAACAAGCATAATTAGCTAATATTTGCACAATACCTGAAGGGATAAAATGAAGACTGAAAAGTAATGACATACCAAGTGCCCTTTTCCTTTCTTCAATCACATTCTAACTGTACCACCATGTTAAACTGTCTTAGTAATTTTGTTTTGTTTTAAACCACTCATAATATCCAAAATTTTTGTTTTTTCTGCTTCACATTATGGTCTAAAATTCAGTTAATGATGCCAGTGATTCTTATTGTAGGCCTAGTTACTTCTCACCAACATTTTATTGAATCTCTCTCCTACATTAAGTGGATAGGAAGTGAATTTCCTAAGACAAGGTTGAACCCTTACAGAGAATAACCTGAGAAAGAATTTTTAAATGCTTTAATTTTTTACAGCTCTAGTCAGAATACTTAAGAAATTTCAAATGACCTGCCCCATGAAGCGAATATCTGCAGGCCCAAACCTGTGCCCTCACTGGAATATTGTGGAGTGAACTGAGAGGCAGTCAGGGAAGGAAGACTTGTTCTTTGTCCTGATGCATTCCCTTCCTGTGAAGGTTTTCTCCTAGCTGCTAAATCAAGAAAGGTGATCTCTTCCCTCTGATGCATCTCTCACAGGGCTCGATCTTGTTTGTTGAGAGCCACTTGGCTTATTCACCCCTTACTCTGATAAAGTGTTCCCATAGTCTCTCCAGCACAACCTGAGAAAGCCCTCTGCCTTCCCTATGAATCAGGCAATTTTATTAGAGAAAATACTTTCTATCTTTTCTCTGTTTCAGCAATAGAAATGTGAAAAAGAACAAACACACACAAGGCCATTTGTTTGCTTTTTATTTTATCAAATACATTTCTTTACAATTCTATTGTCTAGAGCCACAAGTTATGATTGAAAGTCATACCCCAACTTATTCCTCTGTTTCTTAGGAAGCTTAACTGATCAATCGGTGATTATGCACTTGAATTATGTTTTCAGTATTGTCTTTTAACATTCAAATATTATTTTTTTTACATTTAAACTAATGTATCTATAAAGAGTCCTTTTTAGGTTATTTTGGAGTTCTGCATAGGTTACTTTACCATATTTCTATGGAAAATCAGTAACTGATTTTTGAGAATGTGGATTATTTTTAATATACATACCTATAAGGAAACTAGTAGCACTATACAGGTTCTTTCACATTTAAAAAGTCTATAATAGAGAATAAGAACATTTAAATCATCATGAAGTAAAATTAATCAGGATATAACTAAGGCTACAACTTATTGCTATACATTAAGGTTAATGGTTCTTAACTTCTTATGGCCATTAACTCTTTTGTTTATCTAATGGAAGCTATGTAACATTTTCTCTAAATAATGTAAACCCACATAAAACATTTGATAGATTGATACCATGTTAAGACCACAGGATTAGATTTAAAGCTTTATGAGGACAAGCCCTTTGGCTTTGCTGTCTGTTACTGCTATCCACAGTATCTGAAACATGGAAAACACCCAATGAATATTTGTTCAATGAATTTAGCACTATTCTGGAAGCTTAAGCATATACAGTTTAAAATGAAGTAAAAATCGGATTTCAACAATTAGAAAAGAAATAGGCAAAACTATTATTTGCATACAGTATGATTATATACCAGAATAGCAAAGAAAATGGATTTAAATGAAATACTAGAATTAAGAGAGTTCAGCAAAATGGTTAAGCAGAAGATAAATATAAACCAAACAATGGTTTTCTTGTGTACCAACAATTAACTACTTAGAAATAAGAAAAATAGATGCTATTTACAATATTAAGAACACATAATTAATTACCTAGTAATGCTCTTAATTAGTGTGAAAAATAATAACAAGCTATAAATACCTATTAATAGATCTATATGAATCACTGAAAAACTCAAGAAATATACCATTTCCCCTGATAAGAAGACTCAGTATTATTAAAATTTTCCAGAATACTGTACAGTTCAATCAAAAAAAAAAAAAAATCTCTCTGAACTTGACAGAATATCTCAATTTCATTAGAGAATATAAATGGATGAAAAGGTCACTAAGAACATCTTGAAACAAATAATAGCTAATGCTACCATCACACTTACCACTAACAACTTTAAATATATTTAATTCTCATTTAATCCCCACAGTAAATCTCTGAAATAAATGCCATAAATATCTCAGTTTTACAAATAGAGAAATTAAAACACAAAGATGTGAAGTAGTTTACCTAAGGTCACACAGTTAATTAGTTTGGATATTGAGATTCACACTGGGGTAGTTTAGCTCTAGAATGCATGTGCTTAAATACTGTACCAAATTGTTTCCCAAGGCTAATAAAATGAGAAAAATATCAACAGATAGAAAATTAGAATAAAGCTCCATTAATAAAAGTGTGATGATATTCTAATATAAACAGATTCAATAATAGATAGCATTTTTCTGAGCATTTACTATGTACCAATACTTTAGATACGTTACATCACTTACACCTCACAATATCTCTGTGATTTATACTTTTTCTTTGTGTTTATTTTCAGGATGACACAACAGAGACACATAGATTAAGCAAATTGCCCAAAATGATGGTGTTAGCAAGTAGTGAAGTGAGTTTGAAACCATGCTTACATTTCATACTGCTATATTCTCCATTTGTAAAAGCACTAACAGATAAAGATATGAAATATGATTTAATAAAAGGCACTAGGTAAACAGATAGCTAGCTGGAAAAATCAGTAAATGTTCTAATCTTGCTTCATACATCAACATGAACTCAGATGAATTAAACATTGAAATATAAAAATCGAACCCACTTTAAAAAGCTAATAGAAAAAGGAAATAAATGTATTAGTCCCTGACTAGAAGAAAACACAAAGAAGAATTTTTAAATTGCATATACAAAAAGGGATGAAGACATTTAAAAGTTAAAATACAAACGGGAAAAGCTTCAAAAAAATTATAGGCTCAGCTATAAGGCACCCACAGTAACAGACATGAAAAAATATTGTCACAATAGATAAATTGATAAAGGACATGTTTACAAACTTATAGGAAAGACTAAATATGAATGACTAATAAATTAATCAAAAATACAAATTCTTAAAAATGCTATGTATATTTTATTTGATCAAATTTTCACAGCATTAATAATAATAGTACTCAATGTTGGAATAGATACAATGATTGATATTTTCCTGTATTGATTCAAGAAGTAGTAACTAAGAAAATCTTTTGAGAAAATAATTTTGTACTATACATTAAAGGTTTTAAAATAGTTCAGATATTTTGATACAGTGATTCTCTACAGAGAAATCTACTATAATTAAATAATTTGAGTTATTTACATTATGATAAGGTGATATGATGAAATATTAGGGAGGCCTTAAAATTATGCTTGTAAGTGCTTTATAATAATAAGAATCAGAATCAGAGAAAGTTTATTCTATTATATTATGTGAAAAAGCAGAACTAAATATTATAGAGTATGACCTCAAAAATACAAGGTATAAAAAGACTTTCAATCAAATAGAAGACAGGAAAGGAGAAAAAAGAGAAAAGAAACAGTATGGGAAGTAAAAAAATAAATAAATAGATAAGAATGTAGAAGTACATCAAGGTACATAAGAAACTGCAATACATGTAAATGGATTAAATTAATTTATCTGATAAAAGGCAGGGAACATTATTTTTTTGTTATTTTTGAATTTTATTTTATTAATTTTTTTATACAGCAGGTTCTTATTAGTTATCTATTTTATACATATTAGTGTATATATGTCAATCCAAATCTCCCAAATCATCCCACCACCACCACCACCCCCACCACTTCACCCCCTTGGTGTCCATACATTTGTTCTCTACATCTGTGTCTCTATTTCTGCCCTGCAAACTGGTTCATCTGTACCATTTTTCTAGGTTATATGCGTTAATATACGATATTTGTTTTTCTCTTGGGGACATACTTTAAAAAAAAAAAAAATCTTTAAAAACCCTAGCTAAGATGTACTGAGTATTTAGAGGAAATAAAGTATGAAGAAGTAATCCCAAAATATGGTTATTTCTGTGTGGTAGCATTATGGATGATCTTTATCTTCTTTATATTTTCCATATATCCAAATTTTCCTGTGATAAATTGTCAGAAAATTATTATTAAAGCAAAAATTAAGATGAGTTTATTTTTCATTTATGTGTATTTCTTTTAAAAGTGATTATTTTGACAAAATATTATTATATGCTTACATTTTTATCCTTACACACACACACACACACAAACAGAATATCTGGAAGTTTCAGTGTAACATAAATAAACCAAAACTATTTCCTAAATGGAACTATAACAGATTCCCTTTGGTTACACTTTAACAGATTATTTTTCTACTTTTTAAATCAGGACATGCTACCACTTTACTTTCTTGTTATGGGATGATAGACAGCTCTGTAGGACATTTCATCTGCAAACTGTGTTTCTTAGCAACACTCTTTAAGCCAGAGTGTCTTTTTCATATCTCTCACTTCCTTCTGTGGAGAATGCCTAAAAACATTTCTTTCATCCTGTGAATAAACAATGCGAATTAGGCTAGTAGGCAGCTGCAAAGGGAGAAAAGGAATATCAATTCTGTAATCACTAGCATTCTCTTATTCACTTTGGTATACTATAATGCTTTAAGTTTGGGGGAATATATTTGAATTTTTCATTCACAGTTAGATAATTTCAGTAACACTTTTCTTTGTCAAGGATTTGGACTGAAAAAGAACAGAATCCATAACTATGTCATTGCTTTTCTCTCAAGACCTGAAATAGCCACTGATCCTAAAAAATCAACCTTCTCATTAGATCACTCACTCTCTACCTTAAATACAAGGTAGAATCACCTAGAAATCTTTTAAAACATACCAATGCCCTGGTTCAAAACCCAACTTATTATTTCTGGAGTGAGGCTTGACTAAAATCTCCCCAGGTGATAGTAATGTAGTAGAGCCTGGATTGAAAACCACTGCATTATTACAGTGTTCACAGTACCAGTGTTTGTTTCCCTAACAATGTGCAAGGCATTTAGTAAGTGATGAATAAAGTTTCTTAAAAAATGAGTGAAAGATGATACCTGGGCATATCTCAAGTATATTAATTTAAACACAGATTTGCTACAATTACTCAAATGTAAAGTTCAAATAATAAAACAATAAAGAACCCCAAATAAAAAAATCAATGCCTCATATGTTAAAAGCAAGTAAGAAATGAAGAAATAGTTTTAAAATGTCTTCATTTTACTATAAACTATTTTACTTATACTAAATATGGAGTATGTTAAATTCAAAGCATTTTAAAAGGAGATTATGTGTGCAATTGTGTGTTAATATTTATATTGGCTATAGAAAGGTGCCCATACCACATGGGTTTATTGAAGATGGAATATTATTTTGAGCTCTAACATACAATTAAATGTGGCACAGATCCTAAAGGGTGAGCAATAGGAGAAAGAGGTCCAGATGACATTGTTTCCTCTGATAGGGTTAGATCCAGTGGTCTTAGAAGAGAGAAGATCTAGAATAGTGTCCATATTACTCAGTTTTCTGGGTTGCACATTCCAGCCAGTCTGTTAGAGAACTCTTTAGGAAAATGAATTGAAAACAAAAATCATCTGGGACACTACACCATTTATTTTCACTCTACAGTGCTTTAGAGTTGTCTACTTTTATTGTTGTTAATGACGTTTCTTCTCATATGTAATAGTCTTTGAATCAAATTAAGAAGGGACACAAATAAACTGATGAGGTTTATTTAACTCATGTGTTTAAATAATCAAAAGGAATCACTAAGAGAATTTAAAGGATTTAAAAATGCTTGTTAGTTCAACTTTTTCTATATATATCATTCTGTATGCCTCTTTTCCTGAAACTTACTTGGCTCTTTTCTTGCCTTATCCAACCATAATCAAGGTTAACTCTTAGAAAACTAAGAAGTGACCCAGGTTACTCATAAGTTATTCTTACTCTACTTATGTGTATCTTTCCTGTCCCTGTGCCCCTTTATCTCACCACCTATTGCCCATTGTAATGAGCCTTCATCCTCCTATCCTTTGTTTCTCTATTCCCAACAAAAAACTGTTTTCTGATAATTTACAGTAAGTTATAAATGGCATAAAAATAACTTCACATGTCCAAAAACAAATCACAATTTGCAAAGGGGGGCAAAATGGTCTAGACTAAATATATAGAAAGGAAATCAATTTCTTCTCCAACTACAAATGCCTTACTTGTAAAATTAGTTTTATTAACTTTTACTTTCTAATCAGACTTCATTAACCAGAACTTAAACTGGGAAAAATTGGACAAAATGGTATATACCAATTACCTACTTAAGATCTGCATAAGTGAGTTTGATACTCTTTTATACACAGTGTTACTGAACTAGTATCTGTGAAACTCTTGTACTATCTAATTTTGATTTCCTGATTACTCTTAAGAAGTAATGAAACACTTTTGTAAGTCAATAACTATAGCTGTGGTTCAAAAAAGATGGGTCCCATGGGGCATTTAAAATTTTTGGAGTGAAACCCAACCATATTATTTCTCAGACCTAAATACTTATTAAACAGATCTCTTAGGTATTTATTTTGGTGTAGGGATAACATACAAAAAATGACTCAGATACTAAGGCTGCTGTAATTTGAAAAGGTTTGGGAGCCTCTGGGCCATAGTATAACTCTAAATCATGTATAACTATGAAAATACCTACTATTGGAATAGCTAATGGATCAACAAGCTAACCATCATCATCATCATCATCACCATCACCACCACCACCTTCATTACCACCGGTAGCTAATCAATTAACAAGTTATACCAAGTCATCCTTGAAAAATTTTGCATATCGATATTACCCTTTCCATTCCAATTTATATAGATTGGATTCATACAATTTATGTCAATGGTATTTGGTCTTCCTGTTTTGGGGCTTTCTTTTTTCCAATCCACTCTACAACAACATCCTGGAGTGGTATTTTGGCACCAAAATTCACATTCCATTCTCTCTCTCTCTCTCAAGAAGAAATTTGCTCTGAGAAACAAGCCTTCCTTGATTCTTATTCATGTGGAAGTGGGGAGGGTACACAGGCTCTATGCCCAATCACTCATAATAATGAATTATTGAATTATTTTATTCACAGGAGGTATGGTTCAAGAATAGGTCTGTGATCCACACCTGGTAAATCTATATAATTCTGTCCTTTTAGCCATGATGATTGGCTCAGAGATAAGTTTGTGACTCTAGAAGTTTCAAGCATAAAATACAGTAACATTATTCAGGAGTTAGATATTTCTCTCTCTTTTCTACTGGACTTAATCCTGGGAGGATGTGAGCCTAAAACTGAAGGAAATTACGATATGGATCCTGAGAATGAAAACAATGTCAAGAAAAGGATAAAAACTAATTCCTAATTAAATCACTCCCAGGATATTCCTGAAGCCCTGTTTACCTTTTAATTTTTCCGTGATATGTACCAGACAAACCCCTTCTTCAGTCAACAGTAGTTGGGTTTTCTGTTCTAAGTGATGCACACTCTTTCACGATGCCGTTTACTTGCTTAAGAGTAGATTCATTTTTGCCCATAACACCAATTGCAAATATCCTGGCTAGTGATTAAAATTTGTCTTTTCTAGAACTTTCACTTCTATATTATTTTAACACAAATCTATTTGTACCCTGCATTCTAGCCAAAGTAATTTACTGCTACTAAACCCTGAGAACGCAATGAATTTGCTTTACTCAGTAAATGTACACATACTCAGAAAGAATGCTCTCCCACTTCTTCCTCTAACCAACCTACCCATAAGAACTCAGCAAAAGAGAATCCTTCTCCTAAAAGGCTTCCTAAATCGTATAACTCACAATGACCTTTCAACCTCTAAAATCTAGTTGATTCTGGATTTTTTGATACTCAACAACAAATAGTTGTTGAATTAATGACTATACTCAGTATGTATTATCTAAATAATTTGCCTTTTCTTTATTGCTATTCTGTCTCATCTCTGTATTGCATAAATTTTACTTTATCTATGAATATTTATCACCCCAAGTAAATTTGCTCCTAAGGAGAACACTCTGTATTACACTGTGTTCCTTACATATATTAGCTCCCCAGAGCACAGGTATAATTACAGGTATTTTTACAATTATCACTAAGAATTTCTTGCTTCTACAGAATTAACTGTTTTTTTATTCTTTCTCTTGTTACAAAATTGAAGATTCCCAACAGATGGACAAACTATGAAGTAAAGTTGTATTCAAGGTAAAAGTCACAATATATGTAGAATTAATTGTAACAAAAAATTATGTATCTCTATGACCCTCTTATTCTCTCTTATTATAGGAGACTGTACTTTCCTCCTATACATGGGAAATCAAGAACAAGACTGAGAGGATTCTCTTATTCCATCCTTCAGCTAGTTTCTCTATATCCCTTCCTGCTTCCTGGAACATATGTCTTGTTATTTTGGAGTGGTAACACTAGTCGCTTCCTCAATTCTAAACTTCTCACTTCTTTCCTGATTTTCTTCTCTTGTTTCTAATCTCCAACTCTTGGATTTATTTTGCATAAATGTAAAGAAAGGAGAAGAGAACCACTCTGGGGGCGACATAAAATATTTCTCTTCTTGGGAATCCCGTATCTGTTATTTCTTCTAGCAGCAGGATCTTTGTTGTTTTCTCAGAATGTTTTAATAAGCTAAGAGATTCCAAAGAACATATGCCAGAGAAATGGAACTTTCTTTATTGTAGGGGGAATATAAGAAAATCTTTTAGAGAAATAGTAAATAAAATACTAATTAGGTGAAGAAAAGAGCAAAATGTGCTGTGTATAATATTTGATAAATGATTTAATACATGTAATTAAGGTCATCTTGGTACTTTAAAATCTCAACTTGAAAAACCATTACATTGATTTAATTCCTGCACATGAGCCAACTCCAAGGCACAGTTAGTTATTAATCAATCTCTGAATAAACCAAGGCTGAGAGTTCTGACCTTAGCAACCTTCAGAATCCCCGGTCATGTTGATTTTTTTTTTCATAATACTATTAATTTTAGATGGAGTACAAAAGAATTAACCTAAGAAATCTCATAGGAAGCTAAATAGTGTGAACAAATCTCATTAACTGATAGAAAGTGCATTAAGCATGTCAACCTCATAAAGATTAAGATGATTTCTTCCTTTGAATGGAAAGACTTAAAAACATGTTTAGGTTTCTCACTTTCATTCTTTCACAAAAAGAAATTCTAGGTTGAAAAACCAGTGTTCGATTAAAATTAAAATTTTAAAGAATTATAGCAAGATGGTGTGGTTGTATTTGCTAATCATTCATAAGTCTATTTAATTGAACACACCATTTTACCTGTTAACCTGGAATAGTTACTAAAGGCACAGCAGCAACTGCAAGGAAACTCAAGGTATAAAATTTCAACTTTCACATGGAAAATTCTGATTAAATATCCCTGACCTTCACTGATCCCAAAGCAGGAGAATTAAACTTCTTAAATATTAGGCTAGTTATCATGGCACATTGGCAGATGATGAGGGCTGATGAAGGGGAAACAAGCGAAGATGTCATGATAAGAAGGTCACAAAACAAGAGAATTCACATTCACAACTATATTGGTGAAATTCAGTTCTTAGAGCAACTCAAAACCAGGTGATTAAATTTCAATAGATTAAGATACACTTGAAACTTTAGGCTTCAAAACATTATATATAGGTAAATAGTTCATAATTATCTAGGCTAAATTTTAAAGAAAAATAATGCACAGAGACAAACACATTGGATTTATCAGTTCCTTTATAAATATGCTAAACTCATGAAAATGATAGCATCACAAAGCTCTTCTATTAAAGTTTTGTTAAAAGAGGAAAATAATATGTTTCCTATAGAGGAAGATAATACAATTATGTTTCTGTCTTGACAAAGCAGAGAAATCTCTGTTTGCAGCAAGTAGGAAAAGAAAAGCTAACAGCTAATATATGTTCATATATTTAGTAGGAAATGTTTTGGTATAGGAATAGACATATTAAAATATTTAAATAACTGTAATAAATTTTAAAAATTTCTGTGATAATTTAATTATATTTCCCATACTATGGCATTATGCTTTATTTTTGTTGGCTCTAGTGTTATAAAAAAAACCAACTTTGATAATAAAGGTGGCTTTATTGATGGATTAGTCAAATTTAGCAGAAGATACTACATGTTTCTAGGATGTGAATATCATTCAATGCTATTCAAGTTTTCCATGAGATTCTATAAAGTTTAAATGTCATTTTATATCCAGTTTACTCTAAAAAGTGTTTTTTCTTCTTCAAAGCATCCCTATTATTTTGATTTCAAGTCAATGAACATATTATTAGAAAAATACACTTCCTTTAATTTGGTTGTAGGAGAGTGAACACTGCTTAAGCATTTAGATTGTTTTTTCTCTCATCTGCTATATCTAGAAAACAAAGGTAGGAAAATGAATGCATAATGATATTAATTTTCTAGTAAACTAGTAGTATGCATCATAGATTAGAAAACCTTAAACAATAAATTCTGTTTTTTCATTAACTAATGCTAACAGTATTTAACCTGTGGCTATTTCATGTTTTCCAAGATCTTAGAAATAACATTTATACTCAAAATTAAAAATAAAAGGTTGGTGATAAAAAAAAAAATCCTCAGAGTAAAAAAACTTAATTTTACCTTGAGTTAGACACTGAATTTTACCTTCAAGTGTGATCAAAGAAAGATGTTGGCGAGCTAACATAATTTTTTTAATGTCAAGAATAAGTCAGGATGTCTGCTTCTATTCCTTCTATACAACTTTATATTTGAGACTTGAGCCATTAGCTCAGAAAAAAATAAAAGATAGAAGAACTAGAAAGGAGGAAAGAGTGTCATCATTATTCAAAGAGTATGACTGTCTACACAAAAATATCTAAAACAAAAATTACTAACTATAGCTAATAATAGTAATAGTACAGCAATTTTTCTATAAGATCAATTATATAAATTAGTTGCAATCCTATAGACAAGCAGCAAGCAGTTAAAACGTCATAAAAATAATATTTATGTTAATAACAAAACTATTATACATCTAGGATAATATTTTACAAAAGTAGTGTGAAACCTTTCTGGAGAAAATTGCAAACTTTTCTAAAAGATTTTGGAGAAGAGCTAATTTAAATTTAGAGTTAGTATTAAATGTCCTTGGATAGGAAAACTCAATATATTAAGGATTTCAATTTTCTCCCAAATTAGTCTGTAAATGCAGTACAATTCCAGTCAAAATATCAACACTATTTAGTAGAGAATGTAGTAAGATGATTTAAAAACTTACGTTGAAGATCAAATGACTAAGAATAGTCAAGACAATTTTGAAAAAGAAATTAGTATTGTAAATAGTACTGCAGTGAACATTGGGGTACATGTGTCTTTTTGAATTATGGTTTTCTCAGGGTATATGCCCAGTAGTGGGATTGCTGGGTCATATGGTAGTTCTATTTTTAGTTTTTTAAGGAACCTCCATAAATGCCCATCAACAGACGAATGGATAAAGAAGATATGGTACATATATATAATGGAATATTACTCAGCCATAAAAAGAAATGAAATTGGGTCATTTGTAGAGATGTGGATGGACCTAGAGTCTGTCATACAGAGTGAAGTAAGTCAGAAAGAGAAAAGCAAATATCATATATTAACACATATATGTGGAATCTAGAAAAATGGTACAGATATACCTATTTGCAGGGCACGAATAGAAAGGCAGGTGTAGAGAACGGACATGTGGACACGGTGGGGGAATGGGAGGGTGGGATGAACTGGGAGATTAGGTTTGACATAAATACACTATTATGTGTAAAATAGATAGCTAGTGGGAACCTGTTGTATAGCACAGGGAGCTCAGCTCCATGCTCTGTGATGGCCTAGTTGCATGGGATGGGGGGAGGGAGCTCCAAGAGGGAGGGGATGTGTGTATGCATATGGCTGATTCACTTCGCTGTGCAGCAGATACTAACACAACATTGTAGAGCAATTATACTCTAATAAAAAAAAAAAGAAATAAGTGGAGTCCTTACCTCAGCAGATCCACAATTTATTATAATATTATAAGAATTAAGTCAACATAGTAACAGTGCCAGGGTGGAATAATAAGCCAACAGAACCAAATAGAAAGTCCGTAAACAGACCCACCATACAAGGAGAGCTGATCAATGATAGAAATATTCCTGCAACTAGTAGGGAAAAGAAGGATCATTTAATAGTTGGGAGCTGGGACAACTGATGATCCAAGCAATGGATGATTACCCTAACCTCACATTAATTCCAAGTTTAGTTTTCTTTTAATTTATCTTTAAAAACATTTGAAGCATAAAACTTCTAGAAAAATATAGAAACATACTTATGACCTCATAAGGGGAAATAATTTTTTTAAAGAAATAAAAGCACAAATCACAATGAAAAGAGATTATAAATTTGGCTATGTTAAAAAAAAAAAAAACCCACAAACTTCTATTCATCAAAAGACACCATGAACAAAATAGAAAAATAAAAACAAGCCACAGCTCAGAGGAACCTATTTGCAATTCATATAACTAATTAAAGTTTCATGTCCAGAACATGTTGAAAAAAGTCACACTAATTAGTATAGAAAAAGACAAAAGAGAAAAGAAGTAGACAATTGGGCAGAGACTTTGACCAGGAAGCTTAGAAAAAGCTGCAAAGTTGATAAATGTATAGAAAGATGTTTAATCTCACTAGTAGATTGATGCAAAACAAAACCATAGTAAAATGTCATTAAACACTCATCAATCTGCAAACATTTTAAGGTTTTGAAAATACCAAGTGATGGTGAGGAGTGAGCAACAGACTCACACACAGGAGTGTAAAAGGTCACTTTCATTTTGGAAGCAAATTTGTCAAATTCTAGTAAAGTTGAAAATGTATATGCCCTATGCCCTAGAAATGTCACTCCTAGGTATAAACCCTAGCACAATGATACCCAAATTATGAGAAGCTATGAAAATACTCACATCAGGGCTATTTAGAAGTTAAAAAATTAAACACATAACTACTATATGACCCAGCAATTGTATTCCTGGGCATTTATCCCAGAGAAATGCAAATATATGCTCAAGCAAAATTTATAAATGAATATTCATAACAGTTTTATATGTAACAGCCAAAAAACTAGAAATGATGGAGATGTCCTTCAACAGGTGAATGGTTAAACAAAACAAACCGCAGCACATCCATACCATGGAAAACCACTAGCAATAAAGAGGAACAAGCTATTTTGATACATGCAACAACCTGGATGAATTTTCAGACAATTATGCTAAGTGAAAAAAACTCAATTCCAAGTGGTTTTATATTGTATAATTCATTTACATAATATTCTTGAAATGACCGAATTATAGAAATGGAGAACAGAGTTGCCCAGGCTTAAGAGGGGAGTCAGTGGGAGGGAAATGGGTGTGGCTATAGGTGAGCAATAGGAGGGATCTTCGTTGTGATGGAAATGTTTTGTGTCTTGACACTATTAATGTCAATCCTGGTTGTGATATTGTACTATAGTTTTGCAAGATTTTATCATTGGGGGAAACTGGGTAAATGGTCCATGGGATTGCTGTGTATTATTTTCTTACAACTGCATGTAAATTTACAATTACCTCAAAATAAAAATTTAATTTAAATTAAGATTAAACAATATTTATCTACAGATCCTATCCCTAGAGATTTTGAGTCAACTTATCCAGAGAGAGGATTGGGCACATGTCCTTTTTAATTAAGCACCTAGATGATTCTAACTTGCAGACAGGACTGACAGCCAGTCTTAGACCTGCTCTCACTTGTGTGCCTAAAGAGATATATGGTTAAGAGAACTGACTCTTGAGCCAAATTTTCTCATTTGATTTCTAGCAACATCATATACTAGCTCTGTGATGTTGACTCAGTTTCCTCATATGTATGTGGTATAAAATATTAATACTTATAAAACTGCTGTGGAACTAAATGATTTAATATATGTAAATTACTTAGTGCCTAAAACATAGTAAGTATGAGAAAAGTGTTTTATATTACTTTCATCATTTTATTATTTCTGTAGCAGTTTATGAAAGAGTAAAATTTTGAAAACAAATATAAATATACATCAGTAAGAGAATAGATGAAGACATTTGTTTCATTCATGAAATAGAACACTAGATAGTAGTGAAATTAAAGGAGCCAGAACTTCATATAATAATTCTGATGACTTACACAAACATAATATTTATCATTAAAATCTGGGGTACTGAATATAGTTGGTCTTAGTCATTATAAAATTTGAAACCATTTCCATATATTGTTTAATAATTTATACCCCTGTAGCAAATGAATACAAGCATGCATTAGAAGGATAAATATTGAAATTTTAAAAATAGCTATATCTGCAGAAGATAAGAGGTGAATGTAGTTAGGGATGAGTACATTTATGTTTCAAATGATTTATAATGCTCTATCTTTTCAGTTTCACTGTGACTACTTTGATATGTATTATATTATCTTTATAGCTTTTGTATACCTGAAGTAGTTCACATAATTAACTTATTTAATCCTTACAGCAAATGAACAAGAAAGTAGGTATCCTTTAGAAGATATTAATGCTGAAGATGAATGGGGTAACAAACAAACAAATAATACAAACCAGAGAAAAATCTAAAATTCTTACCAGTAAAAATACATGAAATATTTATCATTTCATTGACACTTGATAGATTAAAAAAAATCCTGCGTAAAATAACTACACATCCCTTGTAGTTGGTTACACAATCCTCAGATTCTCTAGTTTTCACTTACACAGCATTCACATTCTCTCTGAATTATACCCTGACTTATTTTAGAAATTAGGTTTAAACTACTATTTTTTTTAATATAAATCTTTTAATTGAAGTATAGTTGATTTATAATGTTGTGCCAATCTCTGCTGTACAGCACAGTGACTCAGTTATACACATATAGACATTATTTATATATATATATATATATATATATTCTTTTCCATTATGGTTTATCACATGATATTGAATATAGTTCCCTGTGCTACACAGTAGGACCTTGTTGTTTCCAATTTTTATTTTAATGCAGACCAATCTGGTTACTTGAACACTCTCTGGTCTATTAATTGGATGAATTAAAGTGATAGATTTCTCAATATTGATTTACCTTTCCTAATTTAAAAAATGAATTTGAGTTAGATGTGGTTAGAAATGTTCCACATATTTTGTTTTGATTGACTGATTTGTGGAAATATCTCTATGTGTATTGGCATATTTAAATAAGGCAAGCATAGAAAATATTGGAATCATTGAATTATTTGAAGATATTTGGAGATGAATGATGTCTTAGTCCATTTGGACTACTATAACATAGACTGGGTGGCTTATAAACAACAGAAATTTATTTCTCACAATTCTGGAGGCTAGGAAGTCCAAGATCAAGGCACTGGCAGATTTGGTGTCTGGTAAATCTCACTTCCTGGCTCATAGATGGTGGTCTTTTTGTTGAGTCCTCACATGGTGGAAAGAGAAAGAGAGCTTCCTAGTGCCTCTTCTATAAGGGCACTAATCACATTTGTGAGGGCTTTTTGATCATTGACCTAATCATTTCTCAAAGGCCCAATTTTTTTAAAAAAAATCTTAAATTCTCCATTTATAACTTACACACCTTACACAAAGGAAATACAGTTTTCCAATTGATCTCTTCACAGTTCAGCATGTCAATGATAGCTGCTGAAGCCTGTGACCTCACGATAAGAGGGCTTAAAAATATTTACGTCACTAAGTACCTTGGCATAATCAGCGGGCTCTATGTAAGATATTACTTTGAAAGGAAGGTGGGGTAGATAACTTTCAAAGTTCCTTCAAATGGCAATAATATAAATGGATACACTCTGTAATCCTGTTTAAAAAATTAGATCATAGGCTTTGCTTTGAAATTTTACTTACGAATTACAAATATCTGTCCCAATTAAAATCTTAATGCAAGAGGGAGGAGATATGGGGATATATGTATATGTATACCTGATTCACTTTGTTGTAAAGCAGAAACTAACACACCATTGTAAAGCAATTATACTCCAATAAAGATGTTAAAAAAAAAACAAAACATAAAATCTTAATGGCTTCTGTATAAAGAAAAGTTAGCATTCAAATGAACACCTACTAATTAATATAAAATTTCCATGGGGACAATTATTTTGGTTTATGGAGATAAAGATCTTATCTACTGGAAGAAAGGAATTACATTATAAATAAAAACTAACAAAGGAAACAGGAGCCATCATCTCAAGAAAGAATGGAATGTAAAAAATCTTAGTAAATTGTGACTTTTGCTTAATGAAACTTTTAATTCCTCAAAGCAGGTAATTTTTCAAGTAGTTATTAATAAAGGCAAAGCTATAAATTACGAGTCCATAATGTTTGAAGTTAAGAAATAATCCAAAGGTGTTTCTATTCATACTAAAGTGAACATAAAAGTACCACCAATGATATCACCAAGAAAAATTAATTATAATAAATAAATAAATAAATCCAGAAAGGTCACCTCTATTCTTCTCTCCCTTTACATAAAGGAGCCAGCATTGATCCTTTATATATTATTAAATATTTAACAAAGAGCAAAATACAAATTTGAAGAAAATAAATTTTGAGTATGTTGATCTTCAGTACTAGGCTTCTACAAACTACTAACATTTTTAAAGCACTCACATATTTCTATATGCTCTAATCAAGATGACTGGGGAAATTCATTTAAGGTTTATAGGATAATTATAATTAGATGCATGGAGCTGCTATTAAGTATATACAAGTGATTCATAACTGCACAATCAAGAACATGATCCATTCAGGAGCAACTAAAATTTAACTTGATTTGTTTTAAAATCTGACTAGGCCACAATTATTTTCAGCCTGGAAGGCCATTATCCTTTCTCTATCCAGAAAGACAGGATTCATGTGTCACTTCCTTTGACTCTGAGAATTAAAACCTGAACTTCTCCAATAGCCCAAGGCAAAGTTAAACACTGTCTCTTCTTGTATCCGTCTAGCATTTTGGATAATGATGTACATATTATATTACCTTCTGATTATTTATATGTCTGTCCCCAGTACTCCTTATCTTTGTTTTCTAAGTGCTTCTATTGTTCTAAGCATATTGTGTGTGCTAAATAAATATTTTTTTAATAAAAGCATTAATTAATGAATAGATTAGAAAGTCAGTACTGTGCTTGACAGTACTGTGCTTGAAAGAAGGCTTTGGTAAAATAGTAGGTTCATATTGATTTTATGATGATAAAATGTTTTAATAATTGGCAGAGACTACAAACACTATCTTTTTGCTCTTCTCTTCTGCATTTATAAGTTTAGAGCCTTATGACTGCTTCTGGCCAATGAAATGTAGATAGCAATGACATAAGGCCTTTTTATAAGCCTGGCCCTTAAAATTCTCTAGCCATCTCTCTCCCTAACACAGTGGCCTTGGAGGCCACATATTCCAAATGGCAAAGTAACAGATGTGATGTGAGTAAATAAGCCTTTTAAGTTGAAACAGCTATTTAGATTGTTTATAGCTACAGCATAGTTTAACATGTCTGACTAATAAAGAAATTGGTACCTTAAAGAGGGATGCTGCTGCAAATTCAAAACTCATCCTAAAGTGTGAGACAAGAGTATAATGGTCAGATTGTGAGCAGTGGGGAAGCTAATACTGGATGCTAGAAAGACCTTGATTAAGCAATGGCAAATTTTGGTAAAGATGTTTCTTATAGAATCCTGGGAAGCAGATCACATGAGTACTGGCTTAGCATATAAAGTGTTGTAGTGAGTGTTGATTATTGCTGGTTGTGTTTGGCTAAGTATTATCAAAAATAAATTAGCTCAGGAAACAACTGGCCAATTTGCAAGAGGAATATAAAGGAATAGAGTAAGTCCAGAAATGCATAGTCTTTCAGGGTTGAAAAAGACAAATGCTTGTAGATACCAAATGATAAGATAAAATAATAAAACAGGTTTTAAATGGCAAAGGCCCAGGAAAACTTCTCATTTAAATAGAGTAGAGAAAAGCTTGATTAAGGGTGTGGCCTTCTCATCAATTGTTCCAGATACCCTTGGTAGCTGCCATAGAGTTGATAGGCAGATGAAGGAAGTGTCATGATAAAGGGAAAAAAATAAATCAGATTTCAGAACAATGCTTAGAAAATATTTTGAGGTGTGTTTACTAGAACATGGTCAAACCAGAAGTAAAACATCAGGTCTTACTAAAATTGTGGAGAGAATTTTGTTCCAAAGATTCTAAGAACTCATGCCAACAAAGTTTCTGAATTTGAAAACCTAAACCAAACTATGAAAGTTTTGTAGATTCCCCAACGGTATGACTCCAAAACGTGCACTCAGTGAGAAAGAGGAAGAGGGCAGAGCAAGGGTCCAGAAAGGAAAACAGACAAGAAATTTTCTTCTGGACAGCAGAGCATGAGTCTTATCAGGGGACTCTCCCCACTTCCAGGGCAGAGAGACTGCACAAATTGTCAAGTCGCCACATTTCTGTAGGCAAGTCATCTTTGTATGTTATCCAGGCTTCCATTTTCTGAATGGTACATGTGGTTATACTTTTTCTGCCCCCACCCCACTGTTTATGCTAGGTGAATTTATGAATGCAGAGGAGGGGAGAAAGACCTTGCCTTTTTATTTTTCAGATCAGTAGACCAAGCAGATGCATATGCTAACCTGAGAGTTCCTGGAGTTTGAACTGGATGCAGTAATTTTGGGTGGACCCCCCCTAGAGAAGAGGGTGGTGGGCACACGTGTGTGGAAAAGGATGACTGGAAGATTGGACTGTGGCAGAGATTGTTGGCATTCACCAAATAACACTAATTCTCTACCTTTCCCAGCCCCTCTGGCACTTAGGTTTGGGTCACGCATGTGAATTCTGGCATTTGGGATTGGGGCAGATGTGTATATATACCTTTTAAGTTTGGCCTTTTAAACAATTCTGCACAGAAGTAGATTTCACAGAATATTTCAACCAAGTCATTAAAAAAATAAACAAATGTCCCCCCAAATCCAAACAACAACAGTAACAACCTCCTGATAGGGGAGATTGGTATCCAGAGTTGCTATAATATTATTACCTAAAATATCCAGTTACCAACAAAAGTTTATGAGATGTGAAAAGAAACAATGTGACCCTTAAATGTAAAAACTATCAACAAAATACTAATAAAATGAATCCAGCAATATATAAAAAGGATTATACATCATAACTAAGTGGGATTTTTCCCAGGAATGCAGGTTGGTTTAAAATCCAAATATCAATAGAAACAATACACCCTATTAATATACTAAAGAACAAAACCACGTGATCAATTCAAAAGGCACAGAAAAATACATTTGAGAAAACCCAACACCTTTTACAATAATAATATTCAATTAACTGGGAATAGCCAGGAACTTTTCAATTTGTAAAGGGCAGCTATGAATCATATTACTGCTTATATATTACTGTAATGATTAATATTACATTTTAACACTGCTAACATCATATTAATGATGAAGGATTGAAATGCTTTCCCTTTGAGATCAGGGACAAGACAAGGATGTCCGCTCTTGTCACTTCTGTTGAATATTTTGGTCAAGATTCTAGCCAGGTCAATTAGGCAAAAAAAAAAAAAAAAAGATTGTAAAGGAAGAAGTAAAACTAGCGGTATTTCTCTGTTTGCAAATGACTGATCTTATACACAGAAAATCTCAAGGAACCCAACTAAAAAAAGCTATAGAATTAATAGATGAGTTCAGCAAGGGTGCAGAATACAAGATCAACATATAAAAATCAATCACCACTGAAAATGAAATTTGAACAGTTACATTTATAATAACATCAAGAAGAATAATATATTTAGGTATAAATTAACAGAAGTGTAAAAATTTTCCATTGAAAATTACAAAACATTGTTCAAGAAACTAAAAAAGACCTAAAATAATGGACACCCATCTTGTTTTTGTGGATCAGAAGTCTTAACATCTTTAAGACGTCGATATTCCCCAAAGTGTTCTACAGATTGAATGTGATCCCTTTCAAGATCCTATCTGGCTTTTTTGCAGAATTTGACAAGTCAATCCTAAAATTAATATGGAAATCCAAAGGACCCAGAATAGTCAAAGGAACCGTGAAAATAAGCACAAAGTTGGTGAATTCATAGTTCCAAATTTCAAATTTACTATAAAGCAACAGTAATCAAACAGTGTAGTCTGGTATAATGATAGACACATAAATCAATAGAATAGAATTCAGAGTATGGGAATAAACCTTTACCTTTATGTCCACTTGATTTTGAAAAGAGTGTTACGGAATCGTGATTTGTAAGTAATATACATGTGGTCATTCAGATGGCCAAAATATATTTTTCATTTTTATTTGGTCTTTGCCCACAGTTCCAGGCTCATAGCTCCCCAAACAACTGATATTTCCAAAGTGTTGAAAATGATACAGGTGTCTTTTGCTACATTAATAAGGTGACTTTTGGAAAGCACCTGAGAATGGGGGCTGGTTGCCAAAGGAGCCAACAATGTGATTAAAGGGTTAGAATTCGATGCTATCTCCAGGGTGATGATAGTGTCAAAATTGAGTTGAATTCTTGGATACCCAGCTAGTATCTGGAGAATTGCTTGTTTTACAAGAGCTATTTCAAATATTTTTAAATGGATAATGATGAGCATGGACTCTCAATACTCTTCAGACTCTTAACGGATATATTTAGGAGTGAAACAACAGATTTATTTTAAAATGTCAAAATTTACAATATGCTGAAACTTACATCTTTTGCAACTGTTTAAACTTATGATGAGTTTGTAAGTCAGTTCATAAGTATATGAGAGAATATTTAACTTTAAAAAATTCTTTAGGGGGTGTTTAAGGAAAAAAGTTTGAAAACCACTAGTCTAAGCCATTATTATCTCTCACCAAGGTTACTGCAATATCTTCTAGTATTCTTCCTGCTTGGCAGCCATTCCCCACTCAAAAATGTCTTCAAAACTGCAGCAAGAGTGATCATGCTTAAATGCAAAAATTCAATCAAGTCACTACTTAATACAATACATGGTTTCTCAGTGTCTTTCCTTGTGTACCTTTCCAGTTACTGTTGCCACTGCTGCCCTTTACCACCGCCCCATGGAAACTGAACTACAAGACATCCCAGCATCCTGTCTCTGGGCCCTTTCTCAAGTTCTTCTCCCTTTCTGATTCATTCTCACTCCCTTCCTCCTCTTCCCCTGCTTCCACCATCTGCCCTTCTCCTAATTCGCTCCTAATCATCACTCTGGTCTCAATTCTGAAATCACTTGTTTTAGAAAATATTCCTTGGCCCTCCAATTATGAGTTAGAAATCCCCTTAATGTGTTGGCATAGCACATGACTTCAGATTAAGAAACAGAAATTATAATGGAAGCGTAACACTTTCACTTGCTCATCTTGCTTTGGCTCCTTGAATCCTCATATTTTAAATGGTTAGATGTTTACACGGTGGTGGTTTTTGTTTTCTTATTTTTCCAGATGATTTCTGATCCAGGTTTATAGACATGTAAACTTAAGTTAATTCATATCTTCATAAAACAAGACCAAATTTGTAAATCTAGAAGTATGAGAAGAGGGACTGAGGCTAACTCCTAATTATTCCCCCATGTTCTGGCTTGGAAAAAAATCCTTACCCTTCCGTATTCAAAATAATTGAATTCACACTTCCACCAAGACTCTTTCTACCTTCATCTAAATTAGGTGACAATCTATAGAGAAAAAGGACAGTATATCTATTGCTTAGCACTGAGATTCCAATGCCTAGCATAAAATCTCACATATAGTGGGTGTTCAATAAATAGATGTTGAATGAATCAATGAAATCATACCAAGACAATAAACACATGAATGATTTCTGTTTTGTTAATGGTTGAAAATAGTTTTGACTTCATATGTGTCTTGGATTGAGCCCTCAGTTGAGTTTTTCACTAACATTTACCCTATGGGTAGGTCCATTCAACAAGGACTCATCCTCAGTTTCCTATGCTACGCTTTAATTTGCTACCCAAAATACAGCCATTCTTTGAGTTTGAATGAGTGCAATCATTTGGAATCTTATCTACGTCTGCTTTTCCCCTAATTCTTAGGGTCATTTGTTTGGACACTTTAATTTTTTTCAACTCTGACTTTCACTCTGCTCAGGTCCTGTTATCCCTGCTAACAAAACCTACAAAAGTTAAGGCAAAGATAGAAAAGTTCAGCAAGAAATTCTAAAACTCAGTTTTTTTACCTATATTTTCCCCATTAATTTGAAAATGTACTGGGGAGATATCATGAAATACAGGTAAGTTTCAAGATAGGTAATGTTTACAATAACACAATGGAGGAGACTGGTTCAAGATGGTGGAGTAGAAGGAGGTTCTCTCACTCCCTCTTGTGAGAACACCGGAATCACAACTAACTGCTGAGCAATAATCAACAGGAAGACACTGGAACTCACCAAAAAAGATACCCCACATCCAAAGACAAAGGAGAAGCCACAATGAGACAGTACAAGGGGTGCAAACACAATAAAATCAAATCCCATAACTGCTGGGTGGGTGACTCAAACTGGAGAACACTTATACCACAAAAGTACACCCACTGGAGTGAAGGTTCTGAGCCCCACGTCAGGCTTCCCAACCTGGGGGTCCAACAACGGGAGGAGGAATTCCTAGAGAATCAGACTTTGAAGGCTAGCGAGATTTGATTGCAGGACTCTGACAGGACTGGGGGAAACAGAGACTCCACTCTTGGAGGGCACACACAAAGTAGTGTGCACATAGGGACCCAGGGGAAGGAGCAGTGAGGCCAGGGGAGACTGAAACAGACCTACCTGCTAGTTTTGGAGGGTCTCCTGCAGAGGGAGCGGGTGGCTCTGTCTCACCGTGAGGAAAAGAACACTGACAGCAGAAGTTCTGGGAAGTACTCCTTGGCGTGGGCCCACCCAGAGTCTGCCAATAGCCCCACCAAGGAGCCAAGGTAGGCTCCAGTGTTGGGTCGCCTCAGGCCAAAAAACCAAAAGGGAGGGGACTCAGCCCAACCCATCAGCAGACAAGCAGATTAAAGTTTTACTGAGCTGGGCCCACCAGAGCAACAGTAAGCTCTATCCACCACCAGTCCCTCCCATCAGGAAACTTGCACAAACCCCTTGGATAACTTCATCCACCAGAGGGCAGACAGCAGAAGCAGAAAAACTACAATCCTGCATCCTGTGGAACAAAAACCACATTCACAGAAAAATAGACAAGATGAAAAGGCAGAGGGCTATGTACCAGATGAAGGAACAAGATAAAACCACAGAAAAACAACTACATGAAGTGGAGATAGGCAACTTTCCAGAAAAGGAATTCAGAATAATGATAATGAAGATGATTCAGGACCTCGGGAAAAGAATGGAGGCAAAGATGGAGAAGATGGAAGACATGTTTAGCAAAGACCTAGAAGAATTAAAGAAAAAACACCTAGAAGAATTAAAGAACAAACAAACAGGGATGAACAATACAATAACTGAAATGAAAAATACACTAGAAGGAATCAATAGCAGAATAACTGAGGCAGAAGAACAGATAAGTGACCTGGAAGACAGAATGGTGGAATTCACTGCTGCAGAACACACTAAAGAAAACAGAATGAAAAGAAATGAAGACAGCCTAAGAGACCTCTGGGACAACATTAAACACAGCAACATTTGAATTATAGAGGTCCCAGAAAGAGAAGAGAGAGAGAAAGGACCTGAAAATATTTGAAGAGATTATAGTTGAAAACTTCCCTAACATGGGAAAGGAATTAGCTACCCAAGTCCAGGAAGGGCAGAGTCCCAGGCAGGATAAACCCAAGGAGAAACACGCCGGGACACATAGTAATCAAATTGGCAAAAATTAAAGACAAAGAAAAATAATTGAAAGAAGCAAGGGAAAAAATGACAAATAAAATACAAGGGAACTCCCATAAGGTTAACAGCTGATTTCGCAGCAGAAACTCTACAAGCCAGAAGGGAGTGGCATGACATAATTAAAGTGATGAAACGGAAGAACCTACAACCAAGATTATGCTACCCAGCAAGGATCTCATTCAGATTCGATGGAGAAATCAAAAGCTTTACAGACAAGCAAAAGCTAAATGAACTAAGCACCACCAACCCAGATCTACAACAAATGCTAAAGGACCTTCTCTAGGTGGGAAACACAAGAGAAGAAAAGGACCTACAAAAACAAACCCAAAACAGTTAAGAAAATGGTAATAAGAACATACATATTGATAATTACCTTAAACATGAATGGATTAAATGCTCCAACCAAAAGACACAGGTTTGCTGAATGGATACAAAAACAAGACCCATATATATGCTGTCTACAAGAGACCCACTTCAGACCTTGGGACACATACAGACTGAAAGTGAGGGGATGGAAAGAGATATTCCATGCAAATGGAAATGGAAAGAAAGCTGGAGTAGCAACACTCATATAAGATATAATAAGCTTTAAAATAAAGAATGTTACAAGAGACAAGGAAGGGCACTACATAATGATCAAGGAATCAATCCAAAAAGAAGAAATAACAATTATAAATATATATGCACCCAACATAGGAGCACCTCAATACATAAGGCAACTGCTAACAGCTGTAAAAGAGGAAATCGACAGTAGCACAATAATAGTGGGGGACTTTAACACCTCACTTACACCAATGGACAGATCATCCAAAATGAAAATAAATAAGGAAACAGAAGCTTTAAATGACACAATAGACCAGAGAGATTTAATTGATATTCATAGGACATTCCATCCAAAAACAGCAGATTACACTTTCTTCTCAAGTGCACACAGAACATTCTCCAGGATAGACCACATCTTGGGTCACAAATCAAGCCTCAGTAAATTTAAGAAAATTGAAATCATAGCAAGCATCTTTTCTGACCACAACGTTATGAGATTAGAAGTGAATTACAGGGAAAAAAACCTAAAAAACACAAACACATGGAGACTAAACAATACCTTACTAAATAACCAAGAGATCACTGAAGAAATCAAAGAGGAAAATAAAATATACCTGCACACAAATTACAATGAAAACACGATGATCCAAAACCTATGGGATGCAGCAAAAGTAGTTCTAAGAGGGAAGTTTATAGCAATACAATCCTACCTCAAGAAACAACAAACATCTCAAATAAACAATCTAACCTTACACCTAAAGAAAGTAGAGAAAGAAGAACAAACAAAACCCAAAGTTAATAGAAAGAAAGAAATCATAAAGATCAGAGCAGAAATAAATGAAATAGAAACAAAGAAAACAATAGCAGAGATCAATAAAACTAAAAGCTGGTTCTTTGAGAAGATAAACAAAATTGATAAACCATTAGCCAGACTAATCAACAAAAAGAGGGAGAGGACTCAAATAAATAAACTTAGAAATGAAAAAGGAGAAGTTACAACAGACACCACAGAAATACAAAGCATCCTAAGAGACTACTACAAGCAACTCTATGCCAATAAAATGGACAACCTGGAAGAAATGGACAAATTCTTAGAAAAGTATAACCTGCCAAGACTGAGCCAGAAAGAAATAGAAAATATGAACAGACCAATCACAAGTAATGAAATTGAAACTGTGATTAAAAATCTTCCAACGAACAAAAGTCCAGGACCAAATGGCTTGACAGATGAATTCTTTCAAACATTTAGAGAAGAGCTAACACCCATCCTTCTCAAACTCTTCCAAAAAATTGCAGAGGAAGGAACACTCCCAAACTCATTCTATGAGGCCACCATCACCCTGATACCAAAACCAGGCAAAGATACTACAAAAAAATAAAATTACAGACCAATATCACTGATGAATATAAGATGCAAAAATCCTCAACAAAATACTAGCAAACAGAATCCAACAGCACATTAAGAGGATCATACACCATGATCAAGTGGGATTTATCCCAGTGATGCAAGGATTCTTCAATACACGCAAATCAATCAATGTGATACACCATATTAACAAATTGAAGAAGAAAAACCTATGATCATCTCAATAGATGCAGAAAAAGGTTTCGACAAAATTCAACACTGATTTATGATAAAATCTCTCCAGAGAGTGAGCATAGAGGGAACCAACCTCAACATAATAAAGGCCGTATATAACAAACACACAGCAAACTTCATTCTCAATGGTGAAATATTGAAAGCATTTCCTTTAAGATCAGGAACAAGACCAGGATGTCCACTCTCACCACTAATATTCAACATAGTTTAGGAAGTCTTAGTCACGGCAATCAGAGAAAAAAAGAAATAAAAGGAATACAAATTGGAAAAGAAGTAAAACTGTCACTCTTTGCAGATGACATGATAGTGTACATAGAGAGTCCTAAAAATGCCACCAGAAAACTACGAGAGCTAATCAATGAATTTGGTAAAGTTGCAGGATACAAAAATAATGCACAGAAATCTCTTGTATTCCTTTACACTAATGATGAAGAATCTGAAAGAGAAATTAAGGAAAGAGTCCCACTTACCATTGCAACAAAAAGAATAAAATACCTAGCAATAAACCTACCTAGGGAGAAAAAAGACCTGTATGCAGAAAACTATAAGACACTGATGAAAGAAACTAAAGATGATACAAACAGATGGAGAGATATACCATGTTCTTGGATTGGAAGAATCAATATTGTGAAAATGACTATACTACCTAAAGCAATCTACAGATTCAGTGCAATCCCTATCAAATTACCAATGGCGTTTTTTACAGGACTAAAACAAAAAATCTTAAAATTTGTGTGGAGACACAAAAGACCCTGAATAGCTAAAGCGGTCTTGAGGGAAAAAAACAGAGCTGGAGGAATCAGACTCCCTGACTTCAGACTATACTATAAAGCTACAGTAATCAAGGCAATATGGTATACTGGCACAAAAACAGATATATAGATCAATGGAACAGGATAGAAAGCCCAGAGATAAACACACCCACCTATGGTCAACTAATCTATGACAAAGTAGGCAAGGATATACAATGGAGAAAAGACAGTCTCTTCAATAAGTGGTGCTGGGAAAACTGGACGGCTACATGTAAAAGAATGAAATTAGAACACTCCTTAACACCAGACACAAAAATAAACTCAAAATGGATTAGAGACGTAAATGTAAGACCGGACACTATAAAATTCTTAGAACAAAACATAGGAAGAACACCCTTGGACATGAATCACAGCAAGATCTTTTTTGATCCACCTCCTAGAGTAATGGAAATAAAAACAAAAATAAACAAATGGGACCTAACGAAACTTAAAAGCTTTTGCACAGCAAAGGAAACCATAAACAAGATGAAAAGACAACCCTCAGAATGGGAGAAAATATTTGCAAATGAATCATTGGACAAAGGATTAATCTCCAAAATATATAAACATCTCATGCAGCTCAATATTAAAAGAGCAAACAACCCAATCCAAAAATGGGCAGAAGACCTAAATAGACATGTCTCCAAAGAAGACATCCAGATGGCCAAGAGGCACATGAAAAGCCTCTCAACATCACTAATTAATAGAGAAATGCCAATCAAAACTACAATGAGGTATCACCTCACACCAGTTAGAATGGGCATCATCAGAAAATCTACAAACATTAAGTGCTGGAGAGGGTGTGGAGAATAGGGAACCTTCTTGCCCTGTTAGTGGGAATGTAAATTGATAGAGCCACTATGGAGAACAGTATGGAGGTTCCTTAAAAAACTAAAAATAGAATTACCATATGACCCAGCAATCCCACTACTGGGCATATACCCTGAGAAAACCATAATTCAAAAAGACACATGCACCCCAATGTTCACTGCAGCACTTTTTACAATAACCAGGTCATGGAAGCAACCTAAATGCCCATCGACAGACAAATGGATAAAGAAGATGCGGTACATGTATACAATGGATTATTACTCAGCCATTAAAAGGAACAAAACTGGGTCATTTGTAGAGACATGGATGGATCTAGAGACTGTCATACAGAGTGAATTAAGTCAGAAAGAGAAAAACAAATATTGTATATTAACATATATATGTGGAACATGGAAAAATGGTACAGATGAACCGGATTTGAAGGGCAGAAATTGAGACACAGATGTAGAGAACAAATGTATGGACACCAATGGGGGAAAGTGGGGGGGAGTGATGGTGTGATGAGTTGGGAGATTGGGATTGACATATATACACTAATATTTATAACATGGATAACTAATAAGAACCTGTTGTATAAAAAAATAAATAAAATAAAATTCAAAACAAAACAAAATAACACAATGGAGAAAAGAGACTCCAATAAATCAAGCTGTTATTGAAAAACTTCAGTAACTATTCAGTGAAATCATTGAAAAACTGAGATATTAGATCAAATTCTCTCAGAAAAGAAAACTATACAATGAGAATTACCTTCTCAGGAGGAAATCAAGTAACTTAGAAAAACAAGTTTAGAAGATTATGAAAATTAATAAAGTAAGATTTGACAGTGGTTTGGGGGAATTATAAGAACAGAAATAATGAAATAGTATTTGAATCTTCATATAAAGATTTTATGCAAAAGCAGGGAGAGGAGAATCAAAGACATTTTATGTATGTTCCTAAGCATAGGGACACAAAAAACTGCCTTCTCAGATCTTTCACATCATTTGTTTTAGCAATTTAATTTCAGATTCTGTAAAAATGTCATTGTGACATTAATTTTTGTGACATCTTAATTTTAATAGCATTAAAATGGGGGAAACATGCCATTAAGAATTGAAGAAAACATCATGCTAAAAAAAACACATGTGCTTCATAAATATTAATAAACATTTTTGGATAAATAAAGTGAAATCTAATAAATCTGATAAAAAGTTTGGAAGCCAAGCCACAATCATACCATGTACAGAAAGAGCAGTGATCCCAGGCAGAACTGGCCTAGATTAAAAATAATTATTGCTGCTCGGTCTCATGACGTTTATGAAGCCAACTTCTCTGAATCTGTTTCCTCATCTATGAAATGGTAATAAAAATATCTTTCACACCAATCTTAGGAATAGTTGAGGAATTATTATGAGAGGATAAGATATATATATAACAACTTTACAAACTAAAGCTTGATTTAACAAAAATGAGCATGTAGCTCTGTAGCGAGATTAAGCCCAGAGAGCCTAAGATGTGAAAGGTTAAAAGTCAGATGTCCCAGGGGGCTCCCAACATGTTGATGGCACTTCCTTTTTGACTGGTTATTTCACATGAGTATCTACTCTTTTGTGAAATATGATTTAAAGCATACACACGTGCATGCAAATGCATGCACACAGGCACTGCACGTGTGTGTGTGTGTGTGTGTATATATATATATATATATATATATATATATATATATAAAAGATGTTTTTTAGTTAGGGCTTTCATCACTAATGCACTGGAAAAGCAAAGAGCATAAGAAGGAAAGAGAAAAGTGAAAAGAATACTGCAAATTAAAGACCGAGTCATCTCTATTTCTAAGCCTTGTTTTTGCATAAGTATTCATTGATACTCCAGGTACATGGGAGCTCTGTCAAAACCTTTCACTAAGAGCTTGATCTGAAGAGCTCCAGTTTCCACCAGTACTAGAATTCTATTTTTTTATTGAAGTATAGTTGATTTGCAATATTATATTATTTCCAGGTGTTACAGCATAGTGATTCAGAATTTTACAGATTACACTCCATTGAAAGTTATTACAAAATAATGGCTATGATTCCCTGTGCTTGTATACATACATCCTTCTTGCTTATCTATTTTATACATAATAGTTTGTATCTCTTAATCCCATACACGTATCTTGCTCCTCCCTCCTTTGCTTTCCCCACTAGTAAAAACTACTTTGATTTTTATAGCTGTGAGTCTGTTTTGCTATATACATTCATTTGGTTTATTTTTTAGATTCCACATATGAGTGATATCATACAGTATTTGTCTTTCTCTGACTTATTTCACTAAGCATAATATTCTCTAGGTTCATCCACATTGCTGCAAATGGCAGAATTTCACTCTTTTTAAGGCTGAGTAATATTCCATTTTATGTATATATGTGTGTGTGTATGTATGTATATATATATATATATATACACCACATCTTTATCCATCCATCTGTTGATGGACACTTGGGTTGCTTCCGTATCTTGGCTGTTGTAAATAGTGCTGCTATGAACATTGGGGTGCACTATCATTTCAAATTAGTGTTTTTTATTTTTTCTAGATATATACACAGGAGTGGAATTGCCGGACGACATAGTAGTTCTGTTTTTAGTTTTTTGAGGAGCAGTCTATGCAAAGCCTTTGGAAATGACTTTGTAGAAAATCAAAATTTCACTGTATGATAAATACAATCCCAAACAGAATCCCAATTGGAATATTTCCCTTTTATGTCCTACAGTCTGAAAGTGATCTAGATGAATGATGTCTAGATGAACGGTCTAGATGTCCTTGTTGAAGGCAACTAAATGGACATAACCATTAACACTGAGTTCGATTTATCATCCTTATGCCAAAAAGGGGGGTATTTTGAAGCTAAAAATGAAAAATAATAAAATAGGAGACTGGATAATTTGTAATCAGTTTTAGTTTAGTGCAGTAATAATGCAAAGATGAATAAATAGCCTCATCCACAGCTCCCATTAACAAATACTTTACTCCTATAAAAAAATACTTTCAAGTCAATTGGTGTATATCTGAACCAAGTATAATCTCATAGACAGCTGAAGAATACAAAAACTATCTATCTTATTTATCTAGACAAGCAACTTAC
Organism: Balaenoptera physalus; assembly: GCF_965194825.1. Lineage (NCBI taxonomy): Eukaryota > Metazoa > Chordata > Mammalia > Artiodactyla > Balaenopteridae > Balaenoptera > Balaenoptera physalus. The sequence goes on from NC_138892.1 coordinate 73,009,015, forward strand.
TCCAGACAAGCTCATATTTTGATATCATCACTTTGGATAACTTTGATTATGTCAGCTGAAAAGGAACAATAATAGATTCAGACTGTGTGTCTGCATTTGTGAAAGCTTCTTCTAAAATACAATGCATAATCAAGGAATAGATTGGAGGCTTTAACAATTCCATTCTGTTTTATGACACATAAAAAAGCAGAGCTTTTAGTTACTATTCACTCCTTTTGCCACACTCCTTCTGGGGAGCCCTGCAGGACTTTGGATTGCAGCTAATGCAACATTTGAAAAGTATTGAATCAATTCAGACTCTTATCTGAAAAATCAAGAGAAAAAATAATTCTGGCCAAGTTCTCAAAAACTTTAAACTGACAGTCTTTTAAAAATATGAAATGAACAATTAGATTTGTTGTGAGTTGATTTCATAATGAACAGTATAGTATCCATAGTAAGGAATATCCATAGTAAGAATGTTAAGAAAAAAATGTGCAAATTGTGAGGTGCCTTTGTATAAAACACAATTTAATTTAAATAGAAATCAACAAGCAGCACTTATAATGCTAAAGTTGTAAGCATCAACAAATAGACAACTTTAATATCCTCTAAAGAGTTGATTGGTTGATTGATTGATTCTTTACTAATTCATCTATACATTTCCCACTAGGATAGTACTCTATGTCTCACAGCAGAAAAAATAGAGAGGGTCTTCCTAATTTGAGTTTGTTTTGCTTTGGTTGTACCTGACATGGCTGAGAAATTGTTTGAAAATCTTTATTTTAATAATACAAATCACTATTAGGTATTAATAATTATTACAAAAATATTTACAAAGGTGTTATCTCTGTTTCCCCTTGTAAATCCCAACCAAGCGCTCTTATTAGTATTTGTGAGGATAAGGAGGACAAGAGGATAGATGGATAGACTGGATTGGAGCATAACTGTGAGTCAGTTTTGCCGGAAATGGTTCAAAAATTGACTATGATTTCCAACCTACAATACACTTGTTTTGGGGGTCAATTATTAATGTAAATTTTGCATTTCTTCATGTTTTACTTTCCCTGAATGAGACTATCTATCTATCTATCTATCTATCTATCTATCTATATATATATGAACATATAAATATATGTAATGATGATATTAAATTATCCTTCTTTACCAAGAGTATAAGTTTTATTGCTGCTATTAATGTTAAGTTTACTTTTTTTGTTTTTATACCTTTTCTTTTAGAGGTGTACAAATTATTAACAATTCCATGAAATTTTTATGTGTACTTCACAAGCAGTCTGAGAATTGGTGAGGCCAATATTACTAATTCACATTTTAAGATTAGTAACCTGAAGCTTAGAGGGATTAAGTTATTTGTCTAAAATTTCAAAGGGAATACATTCAGGTTTTCTGGTTCTTAATCAGTCCAGTAGTTTGATGATACTACCACATTCGTATTTATTGATACTTTTAACCGCACAGAGATGTTTTCTTTTGATACTTCATTATCTATTGCTTAGTTATATGGATCTATCACAAATGTTATCATATTATAGTCTTATATTACATTTGATTATTTTGTCTGAGAGGTCAATTCATAGAGAAAGAAGTGATTTTTCTCCTTTATAACCAGTCCCTACTGCCTTTTTTTCTTTTCCAGATGCTCTAGATTCTGTCTGTACTACAAAGCCATGATATATAATTCAGTACTGTACAACTTAAGTAGGAGTTTCATCTTTGAGAAGCCCTAAAGACTATACTGGCTGCCAGACATATGAAACACATCCAGCAAAAGCCCTGAAAAAAAGTTATAATTAATCAGAAAAGCATCTTTGAAGTATTCTTTCTTCATTTTATTACATTTTATCTCTTTTAAAGAGAACTATATGTGGTCAGATTAGTGTTGTTCATAAATTCCAAAGTAACACTTTAATCTCTTGACTCAATCAAAACCAGTGAGGTCTAGATGCTAACTCTCATAAATTGTTCACATATTTATTTGTTCATTATATATTCACTAATGCTTCCAAAAGGAATCTGTTACAGCTTACATAGTAAATGAAGCTTCTAACACAGTGATAGAAGAATGAGATCCCAGTATGAAGGAAATCATGTAATCTAGCTTAGGGCACATTACGTATTAATTGAATGGAATATTTAGCTAAAATCTGCCTAGCTGACAATGCAAAAAAAAAAAAAAATTCCTAACATTGAACACTAAGAAAAATTTTGATGTTATAGAAATGTCATTGGGAAAAAAAATAATTTAAAAGAAAAAATCAGATACATTCTTCATATACATATTCTTATCTTAATTCTGGTGTCAAATTGCAGCTGTGAGAGTTCATTCTATGCAGGCATAAAGCTTTCTTCTCCTATGACAATATATGTGTATAGTTTAGAAGTTTAGAAGCTCTGGAGGAACAACTCACTCCTTCAAGCTTTAACTCTACTGCTCCCTATTTAGGAATGTGTCTGTGGCATAAATAGTAAGATATAATTCTAGTTGTTAGTCACATTATTAACTCACTATTTTTCAAGCTTTTCCTAAGATCTTTGCAAACAATAAAATTCAAATAATTTTTAGTTCACATTTTTAGTTAGCATAAGTAGGTCGCACAATGTTTGAAAGTGACACAGATTGAAAGAAGGAGCAACCACTAGTAAATTCAATTTTCATTCTGAAATATGCAAGTAGAAAACAAAAAAGAAAGCTTCGGCTGATTTGAATTATTTTGTTAGAAATATTGAAAATGAAAAACTGCTCTATGGGATGATGATCCATAGGAAGAAAGGAAGTGGATACTTAAGTCTTTAAGGAAACTTAATGGAAGCATTTGAGTTGTTAACACTCTCACCCCCAATCCTTTCCATCTTCTTTTTTTTTTTTTCCAACTACTGGTAGATTTGCTCTCTTCTTTTTATATCAATTATCAAATCTCAATATGTTTTTCTAACTTCCACTACAGTGCATTGCTAAAGTAATTTCTTCTATCATCAATAAACTGGATCTTTTCCATTGATTTGTCTGCTGAATTCATTTTATTTAGACCAGGCTCTAAAATTAACACATGATTTAAGTTCCCCAATTAACTCAATCTGTGTATAATTATTTTTACTGCCTATGTGGAATATTTGATTTCCACTCTACTCAAATGCATTTTGATATGTTTCTTTAGAGCTCAAACTTAATCACTCTATTCTTACCAAAATAATAAATAAATAGGAGGCTATACTTCTTTGTAATTTGTCTCATATGCAGTTATGTATTGTGTAAATAAAGACTTAATACTAAATTATTTTTAAATAACTAATCACCTATATTTGACACATATATGACAAAAATATCATTTCTTATACAAAATTAAAATATTGGGTTTTATTAACACATTTTAAATATTTATTGTTACTCCAGTGATAACATTTTAATAAATATGCAAAACACTTATCACAATGCCTAGCACAAAGTGAAAAATGAATAAATGTTGGTGTACCAATTTCCCTCTTTAAACTATGCTTTATTCTGTCAACAAAACACAATAAACAGTAATTCTGCTGTGAAACAGTAACATCTACAGGCAATTAACAAATGTGTGTTCTTCATTCTCCCTATTTTAGCAGTTGCTAGGCACTATGATCATCGTTTTTCTGCATTTAGTATCTATTGCATATCTACACTTTGCTGGGCCAATTTAATCCTAATCAATCTTCCATATGAGCAATAGAAATTCATATGACCTCCATTTTAGCTTTAACACATTTACTCCTGTTTCTTCCTAAGTTATAAGCTACCGAAAATTCTGTTTTTAAGTCATATAACCAAAGCATTTATTTTCAGCACATCGATTGACACATGACCAGCTCTTTTAAGAAGAATTAAGTTTATATTGATACTGAACATGTCTCAAGGGGTGCCCATTTCCTAATCAATGTTCATGAGTGAGCATTATAGTTCTGTGGTTAAGATCTAAGAATTATACATGTTCTGAATCACAGAGAAATAATTTTCTTTCATTTAAAATTTCTTTTCTTAAGAATGATTCTTGAGATAGATAATTTAGAGAAGCAAAAGCAATTCATTAAAAATATTTTTCAGATGAACCTGGAGACTGTCATACAGAATGAAGTGAGTCATAAAGAGAAAAACAAATATCGTATGTTAACACATATATGTGGAATCTAGAAAAATGGTACAGATGAACCAGTTTGCAAGGCAGAAATAGAGACACAGATGTAGAGAACAAACGTATGGACACCAAGGTGGGAAAGCAGTGGGGGGTGGGGGGGATGAATTGGGAGATTGGGATTGACATGTATACACTAATATGTATAAAAGAGATAACTAATAAGAACCTGCTGTATAAAAATAAATAAAATAAAATTCAAAAATTCAAAATAAATAAATTCAAAAAATAAAAAAAACAAAAAAACATTTTTCATTAAGCTAAGAAATTAATTACATGAAGAACATTACATCTGAACAAGAATTCTACAGTTAAGGGAAAAAATTACTGCAATTTTTATGTTATTATTGACTTTTTAACCATGTATGCTTTGAAACTTGTTTTTCTATATGTAGGTATGTCTAAATAGAAGGTCTTAAATTGTAACTCTCAATCATTAGAAACTTAGTTTCCACATGTAAAAATTAAGGATTAGTCACAATTTCATTTGACACATTCTAACTCTAAAATTTCATTTTATCCTTGATGAGGGACTAGACAGACAAATTCTAAATAATCTTCATCTTGGATTACCAAAAATATTTTCTTCATTACTGCATGAAGCATCTATTTAAGTTCCATTTAAATAAAAGGAGGGCTTCACCTAAAAGCATTAACATTTGCATAGGTGAGGGCTATATCCTACTGCAATAAAAAAGAGACAGAAAATTATTAGATTAGATTTTTTTTTTGCATTTAATAACTTCAAAATAACCACTGTGCCAAAGAATTTTCTTTTTTGCTACAAAAATGATTAAAGTATATCATTTATTAAAAAAAGCAACAGTATTTGGTATTCATCCTCTTCTGTAAAGGTCTTATCCAAATATATCTATGTAAACAATTGGCCATGTTTTCTCTCTTCTAGCTGAGTATTCTGGCACAAATAACCACTTCTCTCAGTATCTTTATTATTATTTCTGCTTAGTTCTACTCCCCTCAAGAATTTTCTATGTATTTAACATCTTGAGTAAGTTCCAAAGAACCAATGTACAATTTCAAGTCATCTTTAATAAATGATACAAATCCAGACTCAACAAGACACATTCTTTTTGGCTTGGATCTCTACTTATCTTGCAGGTCACTTACATCTAAATATTTGTTTTATATAATTTGTCATTTAGCTGTGAATAGGTCACAACATGGAATACACACACTGATACTTTAAATACTTTCTTAACATTCCTACTGCCTCAGTGTAGTCCATTTCACTATTACTATTATGAATTAATTATGTGAATGAAGAAGACCTTATTATCAATATATTAGTGACAAATATTTACCAGCTGTTTACAATATATCAGACAATGTGCTAAATGCTGGAGATATGGACATAAACAGAACAATTGTTCCCATGGTGTCTGAAAATATGTTGAACATCATTAAAAATAATTTAAAACATTTTTTATTACTTTCATCTCTGCTATTGACATAACTTCTGCATAAGCCATAATTTATCTTTAATTAAAATAGCCACAGCACTTTTGATGGACAGAATATTTGTTCAAGTTTTAAAGCACCAAATATTTTTGCATTAATATTCTAATCAATAATGTAAAAAAAAAAAAAAAACACTTTGTTCATTCTAATCACCTGAACTTGCCAATTTCAACATAGTCTTTGTAAAAACTATCACAAAATACACTCACCTATTGGTGGGTGTGGTGGTGGAGGTGGGAAAGAAGGGGCTACAAGATAGAGAGATATCTAAATCTTGGTAGCCAGGCATGTTCCCTAAGGCATATATCAAAGTTGATCTTCACTGAGCTTGAAAACCACACTCATAGAGAAGTTGACACTTTTGACATGACAATCAGATATCCAGGTACAGGTATACTTTAGGTCCAGCTACATCACAACCCATCCTTCCCAACATTTGCTTGTACAGCCTTGAGTCACATGACACCATATCCTTCCAATAAATCTCCCCTTTTGCTTAAGCTAGTTCAAGATAGATTTTTGCCATTATTTTATAATAACTTTTTTTTTTTAATTTTATTTATTTATTTATTTATTTATGGCTGTGTTGGGTCTTCGTTTCTGTGCAAGGGTTTCCTACAGTTGCAGCAAGTGGGGGCCACTCTTCATCGCGGTGCGCGGGCCTCTCACTATCGCGGCCTTTCTTGTTGTGGAGCACAGGCTCCAGATGCGCAGGCTCAGTAATTGTGGCTCACGGGCCTAGTTGCTCCGCAGCATGTGGGATCTTCCCAGACCAGGGCTTGAACCCGTGTCCCCTGCATTGGCAGGCAGATTCTCAACCACTGCGCCACCAGGGAAGCCCTATAATAACTTTAAATGGAGTATAATCTATAAAAATATCACTATGTAGTACAACTGAAACTCGTGTAATATTGTAAATCAACTATACTTCAATAAAAAAAAAAGAAAAAAGAGAAAAAGATCTTCTACTACAGGATTCATCTTGCATTTGATATGTATAATTAACATAAAGAATATTATCCCCAAGGTCTATTCATTTGATAGTGTGACTTAAACAGTAGTGTCTTATAATTAATAAAATGTGATAACATTAATTCATGTGAACATTCATTCAACACAGATTTATTGAACATCTACTATGTTCATGGCACTGTGCTAGACACTGGGAATGCAGGCACCCTTTCTATTCTTCAATCAAATACAGAAGACTCCCCTGGTTAATATCATTTTTTCTCCTGAAGGAGTTAAGAAGAAGAAAAGGGTTCTAAAAGCATTTCCCCCAACAAAAGAATTTTAAAATTACTCATCATTAATTCATATTTTAGAGGAACTAATAATGAACTAATTAATATAAATTTATTAAAAATATTATTCATCAGACTACTCTGCAATAAGCTGGGTACATGTATTGGACATCTTGTAAAATTTATGTATTTCTTCAAGTGTGATTTTGTTCCTTATCCACTAGTCAGATTTTCCATACTTGAGCAAAGTGACCATTTTTGAACTTAGATTATGCTTATGGATAGTTTCTTTTTCAAATTAAACTTGACTTTCTTCTAGTAAATATTAATAAAAATTAATTTTCAATTTTGCACTGCCTCCATTATGCCCATTTTAGTTAAAATGAAAGGAAGATGAACAAACTTATGAACATAGGGGTTCAAAATGTCATTGATTATATACATGCATTGACATTTGAAGATTCCTGCAGAGTGCCAAGAAAATTTAGTAAAATTATGGGGATATAGAAAAGAAACTTTAATCTCCTAATCCTGAACCTAGAGTTTTAGTAACAGTATAACCTTTATCTCTCAATTTTCCCATCTTTAAAGCGAGGATCTCATAGTCTCCTAGAGGGGATTAAATGAGATTATTCATTTAAGCATGATCTCAGCAAAACCTTTTTTCCTTTCAAGTTGTACTTTAACTACCTATCTCTTTTTAGTGTGAACCTCTGAAATTTACAGTCAACACCATTTATTTCATAATACACTGACTAAATCATTATACCAATATTTCTAAACTATTTTAAGTATCCTTTTACTACCTCATTCAGGAAGTTATTTTTGATGCCCTCCCTTAATTTTAGCTAGAGCCCAATTAATATGCACTTACTGTACCTGCTTCTATCTTTACAAGTGTTAGCTTTGTCCAGTGAGCTTTCAGTTATTTTCTCTCCTTCTTTTAACAGACTATTCTGTCCATGGAAACAGGGAATATAATTCCCTTTGCATAGCCAATGCACATAAAAGGAGCTTAATAAAAATTTGCTGAAGTAATAAATTAGTGTGTTCCCTGACCTCAACAGATTCACAATCATGTAGGGTAATATACATATCTATTACATATGAATATAACAGCATTCCATCAATTAGATTGTACCGTAGTATCTGGTATATATAAATCTATTTATTCCATCTGAATATAAACTCTTTAATGGAAAGGTTCATGTTGTACTCATTTTTGTATCCCCAAAGTCTGGCATAGTAGCTAGCATATGTGCAAGATTTGCCAAATATGGTTCTTCAGTTCAGGAGAGTTGTGTGTGTATACACACACACACACACACACACACACACATATATACACACACATATACACACACACATAAAGTGGGCACTTGGAACTTGGGAAGATACTGCTACTAGCTTTGTGCTCAAAAGTTTAATTCAAGGGATTGAAGTTGCAACTAAATGCATCACTCAAAAAGAATAGTCATACAGTCTAGACAACTGTTGATAAATGATCTTTGCTTCTGTGTGTGGGATTAATTGGAATGCAGATATTTTAGAAATAATTATGCTGGCAATAAACATAAGCATTTTAGGCACAGTGGTATAAGTGCTTTGGCTAGTAAAATAGATAGCAATAAATTGGCCTGAGAAATATAGTTGATGTATCAGAAAAATAAGTTTATAGGTTAGATTGGAGAAAAAAGGAAAGAGTGGAGTTAACTCTAAATTTATAAACGTGGCAAATGACAGTGTCTCTTTCACTTAGAACCCATGTATCTATCTGAAGATCAATCAAGATAGCCATAATGCCAAGATTCTCATACAAATGTTACTGTATACGGCACTTTTATGTTAGTCTATAATGACAAATAAAATTTTAAAGTACTTAACTATGTTATATAATTTTACCAAGTGTTTGTAAGCATGGATAATTGTCCATGAATATACTGATTTAAGGATAGATAAGTCCGAAGACAAAAATGAGGCAAAATGACTTGTAATCATCTTCTTAATGTTCACTGAGACAGAGCTACTATCACTTTTAACAGGCAAGGACAACATAAGAAATTTTTTCTAAGGATAATATTATGTTCAGATTTTCCACAGCCTGATAAATCCTCTTTTGGTAAGGATTAAGCTTCTTATTCTCTACAGGTATAACCTCTCAGTATTATTTTCCAGCCAAATCCTCCAAGCCAGGGCCAGAACTCAAATTATGAGAAACACAAAACTAGTAAATAATAAATAAATTTTATGTTCATGATAATTTCACAGAATACATTTCCTCAGTAGTAAGCATCTCAGAATTTTCTACTAAAACTGTTCCTCTCTAGAAGATCAGTGTTCATCATGATTTCAAAGCACTTTAAAAATTATAATAAAAGTCATTTCCTAGGTTCAAGTAAAGGGAAAAATTGCAGTTTTCCATTATTCTTACCTATTTATTCTGGAACTTGGGTGCCCTCATGCTGACCTACTTAGTTTATCACTAGTCTGCCTAATTCACCTCTTGGTTTCCTGCTCACTCAGTTCTTCAACAGATTTCTTCTGTTTGTCACCCAGCTTCTCGTGTTGCCAACTTTATATCATCTTCCATCTGTTTAAATTCCTATGTTCTTTCTGGCACAGCTCCTCCTCCAGATTCTCTCCCAGCCACCTACCTTGCTGCCCTTCCATCTGCTAGCATGACTAGTGTCTTTTCTAACCTGTTCCCAATCTAAATTGTCTCCAATTATCTACTTGAATTTCTTTATCAAAAGTTTACCTCTTAAAGGACTATTGTGATTGCAGTAGTTACTTATAATCACACAATCTTGGAGTAGATAGGGAAGTTAAAAGCCAAAACGCTCAAACATGCATTTAATGTTTTAATTCTTCTACCCTTTAAAGTCATTTACTTTTCTCCGCTTCTTTTAATGATAATGTTTTGAAGGAATAGCATGCACTACTGAAAGATACCACTAATGTCTTTTCATATACATTTCTTCTGCACACTAATACTGTCTGGCTCAACTCTTCTTAGTCCTGTGGTTAAGTGCATTTGTCATTGTTCCAAAGTTCTGCATTCACTGATTACCAACAACCTTTTCTTGAACACCACATTCTCAAGACAGTTCAATTCAAATTTTTAGGCTTAATGTAGCAGAAATATTTTTTATTTAGGATGTGTGTTATAGTTGCCTACTGGATGCCAAAGAGGTTATATAAACAACACTAGCATTTGATTATTACAGTTTCAGAATTTGATATTTAAGGAGCATAAGGTGGCATTTTCCCTTGACATTGATTTAGTTGTTTGATGAGGTAGATGCTTATTTTCATGTAGCAGATGTAACATACTACAAGTTAAAGTGGACTCTGGAAAATATTTAAAACTTTAGACCTATGTACCCTGTCATGAGACTAAAAACTAATTGTCCACTCACATTTCTGGAGTAATACCCTTCCTCTATCAACAACAACTTAGAAAAGAATTAAGTTTGTGTTTACAGGAGGTTCACTCAGAAATTACCTTTATATTCAAAATAATATTGTAACGGAGCAGGACCCTTATGGGGTCTTCCAGGACAGGCCTTCCCCTTGTATCCTCTGCTTTAGCTACTCTCTGGAGTATGTAGATTACAGTATCTGATGCACATTTCCTGAGTTGTGTTACAGATGTGAAAACCCCTACCAAATGGAAAATATTAACTGTTTGAAGACCACAAGCACATAGCCCCCAAGCCTACTGGAGCCTGAGGATTGATAATGTTAGCGCCTGTGATACAGCCGTTACCTCATTCATCAGCCAAACAAAAGAATTGTGCACTAGCTGATCACACACCTTGCAATCCCCTTCCCTCACCTGGCTTTTAAAAATGCTTTGCTAAAACCCTTTGGGGAGTTCGAGGTTTTGGGGGCATGGTCCTGCAATTAACCTTTCTCTTCTCCAAACTCCGATGTTTCGGTTTGTTTGGCCTCACTGTGCTTCAGGCATATGAACTTGTGCTAACAATATAGCAGTTTAATAAAAAGGTAATGATTTCAGAAAGACTTGACTGATTTATTTTAAATACTAGGAATGTAATACTTCTATTGATGTTAATTAACATTAAAGAAGATGTTGATAAGTTTTTCATGTTTATTTTAATATGTTTTATTGTTATCTAGGTATGGTAAGGCCAATAGATCTGGTGATGACTGTCATTGAAAAAAATAGCTTGTTATATTCACAGATCCCGAGAAGGCGGGACATGCATGGGGACACACAAGGAAGCATGAGGGTGCAGGTTTTGTCAAGAGGCAGAGGGAAAAGGGCAACTGTGGGCAAGAGCCTTTATTATGGTTTTCTCAGGAAGGAGGCAAGATAAAAGTGGATTTAGGATTGGCCAGTTTGAATTATTTTAAGGAGCTCTGGGGCATTGGGGCTGTACCTAGTTGTCTTGATGTGAGAATTCTAATAAGAAGGTTGAAGGCAGGGCTTTGGATTGGTTGGTTTGCATTTGAAAAGGGAACTTGAGGGCCAGTGGTTTACTAACTCCCATGATTGGCTCACCCTGGGAGGTGCAGTCCCTCCAGGGTTAGCAAGGCAAAGCATTAGAATACAGAAAAAAATATATAGTTAATACAATATTCAATTCAGGATTAACAATCATTAACAAGAAATGTTGAGAATTCATCTGATTCAGAGATTAGAAATATCTTTAGCATTAAATGCCTCCAGTGTGATTAAATAATGTCTGTGAGTACCCAATAACTATAAGACCCACGTCTAAACAAGTTATTCTGGTGGTTAAGTTCTTAACAACCTGCTCCCACCTTGTTTATTCTCATCTAAACCTATACAATTCCTCTATTTCAGTCCTGACGCCAGAATATATAATATTGATTTTTGTTTCCACCCCTCTATGAACATTCTTCTCCTGGACTCCATTTAACATTTCTGAGTTTGGTTCCTCCTTTCTCCTGTGACACTAAAACTTTTAACCAAGTATTTGACCTGATGCTATGCTCTAATTTTTTTCCTGCATTTGAACTATTTGTTCTATTGAAAGCATAGCCCTTCATCTTTTTCTTGCATCTACAGTGAGTACCTAGAAAAAGCACACAAGAAGACCTTAATAAATGCTTCTTCATTGCACTGAGTTGTCTTGTAATATTAAAGTTATTAGGAAACAATAAATAATTGGGTAAAATGTATACTTATAATCAGAGGGAATAAATTGGTGAAACATGCATGAAGCTTTATTAAAATGACACACTCAACAGTGTCAACTTCTAAGAGCATATATAAAGGGAAAATGTTTCATAAACTGTAATTTCTTAGGGAAAATATTTTGAGGAACTAATTTTATCATTTTCTCCAATGTAAGAGAGAAGAATACAAAATCTCTTGGTATCACTCTTTGTTATAAATTCATACTTGAAAAAGTTTTCTGTGTATTTTACAAAGCTTGTAGCACATCAGGACTATTTACTAAAGAACCCTATAGGGGATTACCTTGTCATATAAATGTAAATTCAGATTTAATCAATTCGTATGTGTGTTTTAGGTTTGGAAAATGGGCATATCATCTCTCATCTTTTACTCTTCCAATCTTCCATAAATGATTCATAACTTTTCTATAATCTTATTTAATGCTGAATATAGTATAGATAGATGGAGATACAGTTTTCTTCTTAGATTTATTATAATGTAGGTGAAAACATCCCTTATTAATATACATATTTATTCTCTATAAGCAAATTGCTTGTTTACCAGTTTAAAATATTCTTCTCAACTGATTTATCACTCTGTCACCTTTACAATTCATTTTTAAGATAAATTACAAAACCATATATTAGTGAATCATAATATTTCAGAATTCTTATAAATTAATTTTAGAGGCATTAATAATATATATCAACTATGAATTAAATTCACTTTTCTTTCAAAAATTTTACATTTGATATTTCACTACTATATAGGTTTCTCATTCCATTTTCCTTCTTTCCATTATACCCTTTTTATATCTTCAGTTTCCTTTCCAACTGAATTTAATACTATTATACTTTGCCATAATAATCATTATCTAAACTCATTTTGGTGTTTCACTTCATATATTGTGGTTGATTTTCAAATATTCTCATTAATCTCTTGTTATTTTCTCCCAATTGATAACCTATAAAAAATTAATTGCAACTAATGGGGGAATTGGGAACTGAGCACATCTCATTCCAGATTCCCCTCACATGACCTGGGAAATATTCTTTATCAAAACCATTAGGTAATTTCAGTGAGATTGATTAATGGCCAGGGTTGAGACTAGAACAAAGACAAAGAGGCTTAGGTAAGTACAAGTGCAATGTTACATAGACCCCTTTGTCTATACAATCTCCCCAAGTTGTTCCATTAATTTTACTGCTATGATCTTGTCACCCACCATGGGGGCTTTTCTTCTACTGTCACCTCAGCCAGCTCCAACAAGTAGCACTGCCATTATACTCATTATTCAGAATTTAGTATGTCATTAGGTAGTAAATACCTTTAAGTTTCTGTTCCCTCCATTCTTTCTCATTGTCTTTTAGATTCCATTTTAGTAGCCGTTAAGAGGCCACCTCATCCAGGAGGCATTTAAGCAGAACTGAACACCATGACTCAGCAACGGGAGACCTCTAAGATGTATAGGCAGTTACCTACCCTCCCTTTCTTCCCCTTCCTAAGTAAAAACTCCACTCCACGTGTGAGTGTCCTCATAAAACACATTCTACAGTGCTGGGAGCGCAGTGCCACACCACCACCAGACAGTTGACAGGAAAGCCAAGTAACAGAGTAACACTGTAGCAGAACTGAAATGCACTGTGAAATGCTTGAAGGGTATTTTTCCTGTGGTCTTACTATCATTACTCTATTTCCTTTTTTAATTTTTATTTTTTAATAATAATCCTTATATATTATGTTTTATAAATTATATATTATAGTGTATATATGTATGTATGCATATGTGTACATATATGCATATGTGTATACATATATATACTAGTATACATATATATACTAATAGTATAAATGTACTGTTGAAAAGCATCCTTAAAAAATTTTACTATATCTAGAGTTTCTTGCTGAATGTTTATTGAATGCTATTTTTCCACCCTAAAGAAAGGTTTAGGAATTTATATCATACTGCACATTATTTGCATATTTATTAATTATTTGTCATGATATTTAAGCAAGCAGCTTTAATTCACAAAGATTGGCAAATATAGTAGTAGATAGAACTACATTTTTCAGTTTTGCAGAGTTTTTGTAAATTTTATTTGGCTTTTATACAGTGGGTTCTGCAATTGTATAAGCTTAATTTTTAAAAGACCAAGGAAGAAAGAAAACTTTTTGGGGGGGGGCATAAATTTCAAAATATTACATCTATGCATTCTTTTTGGAGTAAGGCATTCTGGACAAGAGAGAAAAAAAAACCAAAACACTACAGGTAGAAGTCAAACTGTTTTGTTTCTGACAACAAGGTCTTCCTTCAAGGACAAGCTAGTCCAAATTATTTTAATTCCATCTGTTCCATTTGTATGCAACACAGTATTTGAGTTTGAGTACCTCAGTGCTTTCCTCTGCTTCTGGGGAAAGGATTGAGCATTTTTGGTGTTTACCAACATTTTTTTACCATAATTTGAAATTATTGACATTAAGGAAATAATACGAGTCAAAGGAATACCACAGCCCTGCTAAAACTTCTCCACGGGAGGTAATTTTTGATTCAGCTCATACTTTCAGCGCTGCCCCTCCCCAATTTGCAGGTTTCTGTCTATCAGACACACACATCTGAGCTCTGGTACATTCTTGAAAAGCTTTTGCGTGCAAAATAAAATACCTTACGGCAACTTGTCAAAAATATAAAATAAAATCAGCTTTCAATTAAGACAAAAATTGAGAACCCTGACACTGCATAGCAATACTGAGGTGTGAGTCAATCCTACTAATACTGCATCACCCTTATCCTAACTCGCCACATTCTCCCTTGGAATTTACTAACCTAGAGAAAAATCTCGGACTTACCTCATATGTTGAATTATCTGACGTTCTGGGTATAGTATTTATTGCAAACTGTCCATTTGAATGAATGCCGCGACAGTTACACTACAGTACGTCTCTCTCCTGCAGCAGAAAGCAAGTTAAAAGGACTTCAAGCTGTGACCTCAGAGGCAGGCACAGCCGCTCCCATCCTTCAGCCAACCTTCTGGGGAGAGCAGGTTAGATGACAGTAAAGCTGGCTCTCTACATAGCAATACTTTCAAATAAAGCATTCTGTGCTGGGAGCTGTGGGATTTACATCCAAATTCAGCTGGCTAGAGTCAATGCTGCTTCTATGCCTGAAAATATTAAGCATTTCACTGCAGTCACTTAATGCAAGAAACTATCTGAGGCGACTTCACAAACCCTGTCATTCTGTTCGGAGACTAAAGAATGAGCACCGCATGCATAATTCATGTATTAAAATCTTCAATGCACTTCCTGTAGCCTCTGTTCTATCCAGTAATGGGCTATTGATCACCTCATCGCTAAGACAATTGGAGGTACACGATTGGTTTATTTCCACAAATAAAATTACAACCTAAATCACAGGCAGAAGCCTCCAACCCTGCAGCATCCACTCGAGTAAAACATTCACATAAACGAGATGGCATTTGCATACTGCAGAATGTTTAAACTGGACTCTTCCGCAGAAATGCTATAGCATCTATTTTCTTTTATTCAAAATACATACTTTCTGTGGGTTTAGGCTGAATATTTTATATTGGAAGTGAAGTATACAGAGTTGATCTTTTCCTACCCTTTCGGGAAAATCAACAGGGCTAAACGGAAAATTAAGAAAAAAATAAAACACAAAGAATGGTGTATTGGTGTAAATCATAGAAGTTTTTCTGTGGTTTCATTTGAATAACATTTCTTAGAAGACTTTAACTTAAAAACAATTAATTTTTATTTCAATAATGTGGAGGAGGATTTCTTTTTTTTTTAATCATCATAGTGGGTACATCATTGTTCCTCACTGTTAACTATTTTGGATCATGAGCACCTGTGCTCTGGGTGTGTCAGTAGTTCTGAGAGCCCTTTCTCTCAGAATTTAAGCTCCTAAGAACACGCCTTGATTTCTACTAGTCTTTTTTCACTGCCTCAAAAAAGTAAGCTTTAAAACAAATTGTGCTTTTTATTATGCTAATATTCATCAGGAGAAAACATAGGTAGCATTTTAAAATATCACAGTAGTATAATATTTTTTAAAATTACCATAATGGGAGATCCATGTAAAATAGCAAATGCATTTATGTACAAGAAATGTTTGTCTATTTCCCAAAGTATCTTAATTGTAAAAACAAATTAAGCTTTATACACCAAAGAGGACTGATGTTATTGAGATCATTTAGAAGCCTAATGCCATGTCTTTCCAAAGGCTCTTCAATGGTGATTTGCAGTCAATAAGCCAGTAACAACTGATACCAGCATGAGAGGGTAGTAGGAGCCCTGATGACAATAGCAATGGAGTTCAGGGATGTTCAGGGAGACGGCTCTTCCTTCCAAGTACAGTAAGAGCATAATCCCTGCTAGGCCATTGAGAAAATAGGTGCACCTAGCTGATAAAGATTATGCTGAAATATTCTAAAGGTGTCTGAGAAATTAACTAACCAATTACTAGGTACATTATATATTCCATATTCTGCAATGTTTTGTTTTGCCCAAGCCAGATTCTTTTTGTGTGTTTACATATATACATAATAAAATTTACATAATAAAATTCAAGTAAACTACAAGACCTTATTTTATAACATTTATCAGAGTAATATTCTTTATACAGAAGATCTCAAACACTTAAAAATTACAGAAGGTATAGTTAAGGATTAATTTCCTGCCAAGAGTTGTATCAATTTAATCATTTAGAGAAGCAATTTTATATGAAGATAACATCTCTTTTAAAAATAGTAGAAAATTGAAAACTTTGAAATTTAAGTTATCATGTGTAAGGATATAGAGTACATTCATTTAAGAGATATAGATGGCTGAAAAAACCAAAAATAATTACAAACGTAAGCATTGGAAATTTAAGTTCTCTGAAATGACATAATTCAATAGTGCATAACCGGGTGGATAGGAAAAGCATTAGCTTTGTCCTTCTCTTCTTCTGCAGTGAGTGAGAGGAAGGAAAATATCTTTTCTCACATACAAATATCCAAGACCCAAGTCTAAAATGGTGATGGCAACTTTTCATCTACTTCGTGAATTTTCAGATTCAATTGTTTTAAAGTTGAGGAGAGAGATGAAACACACACACACACACACACGCACACACACACATCATCAACCGAGAAAAGACCAAGATTAGAGTCAGCAAAGAAGAGAAGAGTATGGCATGAGAAAGGCTATGGAGATAGTAAGTCCTTAAGAAATCAGAGTTGGGGCAGCAAGTAAACCTTGAAGGGAAACACCTGAGTAAAAATAATCAGTTGTACTCCCAGATAAGATGAAGCCTGAGAATGTAATAAGAACCAATTTCCACTTTCCAGAAGTCTGGCTATGCCTGAGAAACACACTTAACCAATCTTTTCAAATGGATGGAAAACAGAGATGGCTGTTTTAGATGAATTTGATCTCTTTGCAGATCTAGAGGATTTCCAAAATTTTAAATTTATAATGCATGTAAAATATGGAGTGAACTCTGTAATGTACAATAGGGTCAATAAAATGAATCAAAATTTGTGAATAAATCAAAACATATTTAGTTGCTAATTTTGCAATATCTATATATAATAAGATATATACCTAGCCTGCCTGTCATTTGGAAAAAATTCATAATTTATATCCACTATAAGAATACATAATGCCATGTAGAAGTAGGAAAATAATTTAGCCTGCCAAAGTTTCTACATTTCTGAACTCAAGGGTTGTGGGAGCAGACTGCATTTATTCTCTGAGATTTAAGACATTCTTTCCTATTTTCTCAAGCTGTCCTACCCATAACATAGTCGTCCCCTAATCATAACACATTCATTCAATCAAAAAATATTTCTTATGTACTTTCTGTATGAAACAAATTGTACTATATGCTAGGAAGACAAATATAGTGGTTGCCCCCAAGGTATTCATTCTTTAGTGAGGAAAACAAGGAAAGACATAGATACAGAATGATGAATACAATTACCTCTGTTACATGTTAAGGTATGCAAATGAGGTAATTACTAAAGTATGCTGTGCCTGTATGCTAAGTAATTGATAGATAAGTGTTATATATGAGGCATAGAAGCAGAAGGAATATTGGCATCACCAACTGCTCATAGGGCATTAGGAAATGATTCATGGAGGGGGTGCTATTTAAAGAAACTGTGTGGTAAATAGAACTAACATGGGCTTTAATGTTTGACAAATTTGAAATTAAGTTCAAGCTTCCTCAGTTTGCTGCCCAACCAAACTTGGGTCCGTTTGCCCTGCACAGTAAAGCCAAGGTTGACACTGGGTTATAGTGAAGGAAAGTGCAGCATTTATTGTAAGGCACCAGACAAGGAGTCTGGGGCAGCTAATGCTCAAAAAACTCAAACTCCCAGATGAGTTTCAGGGAACATTTTTAAAGGCAAGGTGAGGGAGGGGAGTCCTGGTGTATGTGATCAGCTTGTGCACAATTCTCTGATTGGTTGATGGTGAGTTAAAAGGGCAGCGTCACAAGGGTTAACATTATCAATCCTCAGGCTCCAGTAGATCAAGGTCATCAAGTAGTTAACTTCTTCCATTTGGTGGGGGTGTTAGCGTCTGTTACAAAACTCATGAAGTATGTTTCAGATACCGTTATCTAGGTATTTCAGGGAGGAACTAAAGATTCTGTGAATGCCACATGGCTGATTTACTGTTAAAATTGTTACCAGTTCTCCTGGTTCAACTGCTACTTTTGTCACTACCTGTTCACATCTTTTTGATCATTAATTCTTTTTTTTATTGGAGTATAATTGCTTTACAATGTTGTGTTAGTTTCTGCTGTACAATGCAATGAATCAGCTATATGTATACATGTATCCCCTCCCTTTTGGACCTCCCTTCCACCCACCCCCCGCATCCCACCCATCTAGGTTATCACAGAGCACCAAGCTGAGCTCCCTGTGCTATACAGCAGGGTCCCACTGGCTATATCTTTCACACATGATACTGTATATATGTCAATCCTAATCTCCCAATTCATCCCACCTTCCACTTCTCCCACTGTGTCCACCCTTCTGTTCTCTACACCTGTGTCTCTATTCCTGCCCTGCAAATAGGTTCATGTGTACCATTTTTCTAGATTCCACATATATGTGTTAATATATTGTATTTGTTTTTTTCTATTTCTGACTTACTTCACTCTGTATGACAGACTCTAGGTCCATCCACATCTCTAAAATGATTCAATTTCATTCCTTTTTTTTTTTTTTTTTTTCACACACACACACACTGTATTTTATTTTTACAAGAGATAGACTGACACCAAGCATTGTACATGGATGACCACAACAAAAGCAACAATGATTGCAATTACCAAACATGAAACACACTCATACTATGCCATAATAATGACATTCAGTCCAGTAATCCTCCACTGTAACAGCTCCTTTACTTTGCAGTGAAAATTGATTTGTATATTCTTTGCCTCTGAGTCCTTGTGGGATTTTTTTTTTTTTTTTAAATTCAGACAGAAAGTCACAAAAATTATACTCATCCTCATCAGTTCACTCAGTCCCATGTAATTAATTGTTTTTTTTCATCTTGATCTTTTGTTAGCACTTTTATGAGTTCCTCAGTTTTTCATCAGAGTTCTGAAAATGCTTATTCATTCAGTTCAGCAGTACAGTCAGTTACCAGAAACCTGTACTTGTCAGAGTCTTTTCCATGAATTTCTTGAAGATGAAACCCTTTTATAGGAACATATTTGCAAAATCATCAGAGTACACCCAGAACTGTCTGTAAATGACAAAAGACTTAAAAATGACCACGGTAAAACATTTGATGAAAGTTCATAATAATGCAGTTGACAAGAAAATTAGTTATTTCTGAGATATACATTTTAAAGTAATAACTAGGATTATTACTTATAACATTATACCAGAACATATAAGATTTTTAGAAATTTCATGTAATGTCTGAAACATTTATATTAACATATTTCCATACAAATAACCCAATGAAAGTTTAGTATTAGTTGTTTTGTTTGTTTTTTTATACTGCAGGTTCTTATTAGGCATCAATTTTATACATATCAGTGTATACATGTCAATCCCAATCGCCCAATTCATCACACCACCATCCCCACCTCACCGCAGTTTTCCCCCCTTGGTGTCCATATGTCCATTTTCTACATCTGTGTCTCAACTTCTGCTCTGCAAACTGGCTCATCTGTACCATTTTTCTAGGTTCCACATACATGCATTAATATATGATATTTGTTTTTCTCTTTCTGACTTACTTCACTCTGTATGACAGTCTCTACATCCATCCACGTCTCAACAAATGACTCAATTTCGTTCCTTTTTATGGCTGAGTAATATTCCATTGTATATATGTACCACAACTTCTTTATCCATTCGTCTGTTGATGGGCATTTAGGTTGCTTCCATGACCTGCCTATTGTAAATAGTGCTGCAATGAACATTCGGGTCCATGTGTCTTTTTGAATTACGGTTTTCTCTGGGTATATGCCCAGTAGTGGGATTGCTGGGTCATATGGTAATTCTATTTTTAGTTTTTTAAGGAACCTCCATATTGTTCTCCATAGTGGCTGTATCAATTTACATTCCCACCAACAGTGCAAGAGGGTTCGCTTTTCTCCACACCCTCTCCAGCATTTGTTGTTTGTAGATTTTCTGATGATGCCCATTCTAACTGGTGTGAGGTGATACCTCATTGTAGTTTTGATTTGCATTTCTCTAATAATTAGTGATGTTGAGCAGCTTTTCATGTGCTTCGTGGCCGTCTGTATGTCTTCTTTGGAGAAATGTCTATTTAGGTTTTCTGCCCATTTTTGGATTGCGGTGTTTGTTTCTTTGATATTGAGCTGAATGAGCTGTTTATATATTTTGGAGATTAATCCTTTGTCCGTTGATTCGTTTGCAAATATTTTCTCCCATTCTGAGGGTTGTCTTTTCGTCTTGTTTATGGTTTCCTTTGCTGTGCAAAAGCTTTGAAGTTTCATTAGGTCCCACTTGTTTATTTTTGTTTTTATTTCCATTACTCTAGGAGGTGGATCAAAAAAGATCTTGCTGTGATTTGTGTCAAAGAGTGTTCTTCCTATGTTTTCCTCTAAGAGTTTTATAGTGTCCAGTCTTATATTTAGGTCTCTAATCCATTTTGAGTTTATTTTTGTGTATGGTGTTAGGGAATATTCTAATTTCATTCTTTTACATGTAGCTGTCCAGTTTTCCCAGCACCACTTATTGAAGAGACTGTCTTTTCTCCATTGTATATCTTTGCCTCCTTTGTCATAGATTAGTTGACCATAGGTGCGTGGGTTAATCTCTGGGCTTTCTATCTTGTTCCATTGATCTATGTTTCTGTTTTTGTGCCAGTACCATATTGTCTTGATTACTGTAGCTTTGTAGTATAGTCTGAAGTCAGGGAGTCTGATTCCTCCAGCTCCATTTTTTTGCCTCAAGACTGCTTTGGCTATTCGGGGTCTTTTGTGTCTCCATACAAATTTTAAGATGATTTGTTCTAGCTCCGTAAAAAATGCCATTGGTAATTTGATAGGGATTGCATTGAATCTGTAGATTGCTTTGGGTAGTATACTCATTTTCACAATGTTGATTCTTCCAATCCAAGAACATGGTATATCTCTCCATCTGTTGGTATCATCTTTAATTTCTTTCATCAGTGTCTTATAGTTTTCTGCATACAGGTCTTTTGTCTCCCTAGGTAGGTTTATTCCTAGGTATTTTATTCTTTTTGTTGCAATGGTAAATGGGAGTGTTTCCATAATTTCTCTTTCAGATTTTTCATCATTAGTGTATAGGAATGCAAGAGATTTCTGTGCATTAATTTTGTATCCTGCAACTTTACCATATTCATTAATTAGCTCTAGCAGTTTTCTGGTGGCAGTTTTAGGATTCTCTATGTATAGTATCATGTCATCCGCAAACAGTGACAGTTTTACTTCCTCTTTTCCAATTTGTATTCCTTTTATTTCTTTTTCTTCTCTAATTGCCGTGGCTAGGACTTCCAGAACTATGTTGAATAATAGTGGTGAGAGTGGGCAACCTTGTCTCGTTCCTGATCTTAGAGGAAATGCTTTCAGTTTTTCACCATTGAGAATGATGTTTGCTGTGGGTTTGTCATATATGGCCTTTATTATGTTGAGGTAGGTTCCCTCTATGCCCACTTTCTGGAGAGTTTTTATCATAAATGGGTGTTGAATTTTGTCAAAAGCTTTTTCTGCATCTATTGAGATGATCATATGGTTTTTATTCTTCAGTTTGTTAATATGGTGTATCACATTGATTGATTTGCGTATATTGAAGAATCCTTGCATCCCTGGGATAAATCCCACTTGATCGTGGTGTATGATCCTTTTAATGTGTTGTTGGATTCTGTTTGCTAGTATTTTGTTGAGGATTTTTGCATCTATATTCATCAGTGATATTGGTCTGTAATTTTCTTTTTTTGTAGTGTCTTTGTCTGGTTTTGGTATCAGGGTGATGGTGGCCTCATAGAATGAGTTTGGGAGTGTTCCTTCCTCTGCAATTTTTTGGAAGAGTTTGAGAAGGATGGGTGTTAGCTCTTCTCTAAATGTTTGACAGAATTCACCTGTGAAGCCATCTGGTCCTGGACTTTTGTTTGTTGGAAGATTTTTAATCACAGTTTCAATTTCATTACTTGTGATTGGTCTGTTCATATTTTCTGTTTCTTCCTGGTTCAGTCTTGGAAGGTTATACCTTTCTAAGAATTTGTCCATTTCTTCCAGGTTGTCCATTTTATTGGCATAAAGTTGCTTATAGTAGTCTCTTAGGATGTTTTGTATTTCTGCAGTGTCTGTTGTAACTTCTCCTTTTTCATTTCTGATTTTATTGATTTGAGTCCTCTCCCTCTTTTTCTTGATGAGTCTGGCTAATGGCTTATCAATTTTGTTTATCTTCTCAAAGAACCAACTTTTAGTTTTATTGATCTTTGCTATTGTTTTCTTTGTTTCTATCTCATTTATTTCTGCTCTGATCTTTATGATTTCTTTCCTTCTGCTAACTTTGGGTTTTGTTTGCTCTTCTTTCTCTAGTTTCTTTAGTTGTAAGGTTAGATTGTTTACTTGAGATTTTTCTTGTTTCTTTAGGTAGGCTTGTATAGCTATAAACTTCCCTCTTAGAACCGCTTTTGCTGCATCCCATAGGTTTTGGGTCGTCGTGTTTTCATTGTCATTTGTCTCTAGGTATTTTTTTATTTCCTCTTTGATTTCTTCAGTGACCTTTTGGTTATTTAGTAATGTATTGTTTAGCCTCCATGTGTTTGTCTTTTTTACGTTTTTTTCCCTGTAATTCATTTCTAATCTCATAGCATTGTGGTCAGAAAAGATGCTTGGTATGATTTCAATTTTCTTAAATTTACTGAGGCTTGATTTGTGACCCAAGATGTGATCTATCCTGGAGAATGTTCCGTGCGCACTTGAGAAGAACGTGTAATCTGCTGTTTTTGGATGGAATGTCCTATATATATCAATTAAATCTATCTGGTCTATTGTGTCATTTAAAGCTTCTGTTTCCTTATTTATTTTCATTTTGGATGATCTGTCCATTGGTGTAAGTGAAGTGTTAAAGTCCCCCACTATTATTGTGTTACTGTCAATTTCCTCTTTTATAGCTGTTAGCAGTTGCCTTATGTATTGAGGTGCTCCTATGTTGGGTGCATATATATTTATAATTGTTATATCTTCTTCTTGGATTGATCCCTGGATCATTATGTAGTGTCCTTCCTTGTCTCTTGTAACATTCTTTATTTTAAAGTCTATTTTATCTGATATGAGTATAGCTACTCCAGCTTTCTTTTGATTTCCATTTGCATGGAATATCTTTTTCCATCCCCTAACTTTCAGTCTGTATGTGTCCCTAGGTCTAAAGTGGGTCTCTTGTAGACAGCATATATATGGGTCCTGTTTTTGTATCCATTCAGCCAGTCTATGTCTTTTGGTTGGGGCGTTTAATCCATTCACGTTTAAGGTAATTATCGATATGTATGTTCCTATGACCATTTTCTTAATTGTTTTGGGTTTGTTTTTGTAGGTCCTTTTCTTCTCTTGTGTTTCCCACTTAGAGAAGTTCCTTTAGCATTTGTTGTAGAGCTGGTTTGGTGGTGCTGAATTCTCTTAGCTTTTGCTTGTCTGTAAAGCTTTTGATTTCTCCATCAAATCTAAATGAGATCCTTGCCGGGTAGAGTAATCTTGGTTGTAGGTTCTTCCCTTTCATCACTTTAAGTATATCATGCCACTCCCTTCTGGCTTGCAGAGTTTCTGCTGAGAAATCAGCTGTTAACCTTATGGGAGTTCCCTTGTATGTTATTTGTCGTTTTTCCCTTGCTGCTTTCAATAATTTTTCTTTGTCTTTAATTTTTGCCACTTTTATTACTATGTGTCTCGGCGTGTTTCTCCTTGGGTTTATTCTGTATGGGACTCTCTGCGCTTCCTGGACTTGGGTGGCTATCTCCTTTCCCATGTTAGGGAAGTTTTCGACTATAATCTCTTCAAATATTTTCTCTGGTCCTTTCTCTCTCTCCTCTCCTTCTGGGACCCCTATAATGCGAATGTTGTTGCGTTTAATGTTGTCCCAGAGGTCTCTTAGGCTGTCTTCATTTCTTTTCATTCTTTTTTCTTTAGTCTGTTCCGAAGAAGTGAATTCCACCATTCTGTCTTCCAGGTCACTTATCCGTTCTTCTCCCTCAGTTATTCTGCTATTGATTCCTTCTAGTGTAGTTTTCATTTCAGTTATTGTATTGGTCATCTCTGTTTGTTTGTTCTTTAATTCTTCTAGGTCTTTGTTAATCATTTCTTGCATCTTCTCAATCTTTGCCTCCATTCTTATTCCGAGGTCCTGGATCATCTTCACTATCATTATTCTGAATTCTTTCTCTGGAAGGTTGCCTATCTCCACTTCATTTAGTTGTTTTTCTGGGGTTTTTTCTTGTTCCTTCATCTGGTATATAGCCCTCTGCCTTTTCATCTTGTCTATCTTTCTGTAACTGTGGTTTTTTCAATTTCATTCCTTTTTATGGCTGAGTAATATTCCATTGTATATATGTACCATGTCTTCTTTATCCATTCATCTGTCAATGGACATTTAGGTTGCTTCCATGTCCTGGCTATTGTAAATAGTGCATAGACATTTCTCCAAAGAAGACAGACCAAGAAGCACATGAAAAAATGTCCAACATCACTAATTATTAGAGAAATGCAAATCAAAACTACAATGAGGTATCACCTCACACCGGTCAGAATGGCCATCATCAAAAAATCTACAAACAATAAATGATGGAGAGGGTGTGGACAAAAGGGAACACTCTTGCACTGTTGGTGGGAATGTAAATTGGTACAGCCACTATGGAGAACAGTATGGATGTTCATTGAAAAACTGAAAATAGAACTACCATATGACCAAGCAATCTCACTACTGGGCATATACTCTGAGAAAACCATAATTCAAAAAGACACATGTACCCCAATGTTCATCAATCATTAATTCTTGAGCCAGGTCTTTGTGACTCAGGGGATGCCTGGAAGACTACAGCTTTTCAACAAACAAAAGGCAGGGAGAAAATATGGGCGGAGGGATCTGTTGCAGGGAAGCACAATAAGGTCTTGTTCATGTGACCTTGGACGTGCTACCCATACTCCATGAGCATGAGTTTTATCATGTAGAAATCTAGTTAAATATCTATCTCTTTATCTTTTTATAAGAATTAAATAAATGGCTTACAGAACAATAATTAAAAATACAGTTTTTGTAGTCATCCAGATGAGAGTTTAAATCTTGCCTTAATTTCCTCATCTCTAAATGGAAATTTCATTGCCATCACAGAGTTATTAGAAAATTCAAATAATACAATGTCTTTGTGTCACTTAACACAGTTTCTGACACAGTGAGGACTTTAGAAACATTAATTTATTTTCTCCAAAATCTTAGTCTTGAAGAAAAGGCTTGAAGGGAAAGCCATTTTTAGTAAAGAGAAAAGTATGCATTTGTAGAGACAGGACATCACATGATATGCTTGAGAAACTGAAGTATCTATATTATGATAATTTTGGATACAATAAACATTTTGTCAGGTGATGAGGCAAAATTATACAAAATCCGATAGTATAGGACTCTTTTTAAAAACTGTTAAAATCATGATTATATACCACATTTTTAATCTGGGAAGGAGTTTGAAGCTATTCTACACAGAAAGAGATATTTAAAGATTTCACCAAGAGAGTAAAATGACTAGATTTTGTGGCTAGAGGATAGATTGGATGCAGTAACCAGATTAAAAAATGTGTTTAATAAGATATGATTTTAGTCTACCAGAAGTGATGAGGGCCTGCACAAAGCAGAGATAGGGATATTCTAGAGATATTTAAACATTAGAGCATAGGACTAAGTAGGATTAAGAGAGAGGGAGAAATCATGGAAGACTTTAGGACTTTAGGACTTGAGTCACTCAGTGTCCTTCGCTCATCCCTATCCAAGAAAAAAAAAAAAAAAAGAAGAAGAAAAGAAGAACCACCGATATTATGAGAAAATGGTGAGGTAATGAGATTATAATATTAAATGAAACAAAGGAGAGGCAAACCAGAAGAAAGATGAAGAGTTGGTAAAGAATTGGACACTTATAGAGCTTCCAGTAGACACTTGGATAACGAAGCTATAGCTCACTAAATAGGTTTGGAAGTGGCCAGAGTTGTTTAAGTTATGGAAGTGGAGGAAACAACTCAGGGTTGAAGGTGTACAGAGAAAGGAAGGTGGAGGATGAAACCCTGAGATGTAGATAAGAAAATGTACATAAAAGCCTTAAATTAAATAAATATCTTGACATAATTAATAAGTTGACTACAAAAGGGAAACCTGCTAATATGTGTTAAACATATACTATAAGGCTAGAACATGCTTAGTACTTTAATAAATTTATTTGATTTGATCATCACAAAGCTCTCATGAGATAAGTAACATTTACCTCCACTTATCAATGAAGACTCTGGCTCAAAGAAAGGCTAAGAAATTTGGCCAAGTCACATGACCAATGAACAGGTAAGCCTGAAGTCACATCTAGATTTTCCAAGTTCACAATTCACACCTTAAACCACATCAAGCTGCTGAACCACTTCTAAGAACCACAGTCCTAACGGAATGCATTCTCTCCATCTCTGCTTTTATACATCCCAGAAGATCAACAAAAAGTAAGTTTTGTATTAAAAGTATACAAAACAAGTATGTCTGGTAATCACTACTTGTTTTAAAAATAAGAGAAAAAAATTAAAATATGGAAAAGAAAAATCATTTATTATTGTTCCAAATACATAATATTTTATATATATTTATCTCCAAATGCACAGTATGTAATTATGTCTAAACTAGTTTATAAAGAAGACATTACCATTGCTTTCAATAGGTAAGAAAACAGGCTGAAATAGTTTTCAGTAACTTTCTTAAGGGTACATAGATTAAAGAATAAGACAAATTTCCACATGACCAAAGCTCAGGGTTATTACACTGTAATATCCTTTAACAACATTGTTTTCTAATTCACCAAGAAATGAACAAAATAGAGCTACAACCATCAACATAGATGGAGCTTGCATGCTTAATGCTGAAGAAAAAAAGTGCAGAACTCATATATCATAATTCCAATTACATAAAATTTAAAAATAAGCAAATGGTATGATATTATATTTTGCCTAAAGGTATATGTAAATAAGATACATGAAAATTAAGGTCTGGATATAAATTCCAAATTCTGGATTGTACTTACTTCTGGGAAGAGGAGGAAGGATATTATTGGGGGGGAGGATATAGAGAATTTTATTTGCATAAAATACTTTTATATATTAAGCTGGTAGTGGGCACACATCTTTCAGTTAAATAAAGAAGAAAATAGCTATAGGGAACAGGTATCCAAACATGTCCCAAAATTTGAGATACTTGTACATTGTCCATACAACATTAAAGAATTCTTAGTTCCATTAATATACCCAACATTTTCTCAATATTTCAGTTAGCATACAGCGCTTAATATACCCAAATGATTTCCAAGGTCTCATACAAATCACCCAACTGTAGTTCAACTTGCATATAAAATGAACCTAATAAGATTTCTGCTAATGTTTACAAGTATAATTGAAAAATATAACTTGAAGTTTTTTCAGTCTATGAAGTTTTTTAAGTCTAAATAATTATAATAATCCCTATTTAATTATATTTACTTTTAGTTACTTTTAGAGAAGCAGTTTTCCTTTTTAAGGTACTAAATACCCTTGGAAGAAGACATAATTAACTTCAGGTCAGAGATACCAGCAACCAGTTCCATCCCATGAGATTCACTGAACACCTCAGTGAACATGCCAGTATGTATCTCTAGATACACATTAAAAAATAATTTTACAAGTTTAATCCTGCTTCTTTTTTCTAGTAACAAATTTAAATATTTGCAAAATAGTCTGGTCTAAATAAATATCTAGTCTCAAGACAATTTAGATTTACTTCATTATGTCTCAATTTCTTTTATACAAGAAAAGTGTGTACTCTCTTAGGTCTTTAAGATTTTGAGCTTTTGAAAAGAATGACTTGACTCGTAAGTAACTCCTTTAAGAAGGTTTAGAAAAATAAGGTTTATTGTATGAATTCACAAATGAATAAATGTCAACAACAAAATAAATGACACATTCACTACAATAGTTGATTAACCCATTAAAAACACAAACTCCTTTTATGGACTTTATACAAGTTTTAGCCTCACTATCACTAAAAAGTACTTAATTAAAAACTTCTAAATAGATGTATTTTAAAAATTACCACATCATGATTATACTGCAGAAGTTTACATTGTGTGCGTATATGTGGATGTGCATATGTATACAAATATTAAAAAAATTTAATGGCAGTATACTATATTTCACATTAGTGTACATGTAACATCATACAACTTGTTGAATTGTCACAAACCAGCACAGCTATGTCACCGACACTCAGATCAACACACAATACATTACTAGGAGCCCAGAGGCCCTGTGTTCTCCCTTCCATACTCCACCACCCACAAAGATAGCTATTGTCCTGAAGGCTAACATCCTAGATTAGTTTCACCTGAATTTTTACACAACCTTTAAAAACCAATGTCTAGTGCTGTAGAATTCTCTAGATATAAAATCATTTCAGAAATAAGTTTGGACAGAAGTTTTTATTCACACTCTTTCTATTCTTTTTTGACCACAGGTTCAATGTAAAATGTAAATGTTATACTTTCATTTAATAAGGCAATTTTGTATAAGTTCTTTTTTATATGAATATTTTGCAATGCATTTTATTTTTCTACCAAAACTAGGTCTCATAGCAGGATATTAATATTCCAGTAAGTCCTTTTGTAAAATATTGGTTTTCATAGAGTCATTGAATAAGGCAATCAACTTTGCTTCTTCATAAGGAGTTTTATCTTTAAACTTGCAACTGTAATTTCCTGGAAAATATTTCATCATAGACATTTGTCCTGTTAAATTGAAGAGGTACTCATAAAGTATCTTTAAAATATAACTAATATTTTATTTGTAGGGAGTTGGTATGGGGATCTTTCTGAACAAAGTGACACTTAACTGAAATAAACAAGAGTTTAAATTAAAAATAGTTGATTGATTGAACATAGGGATTGAAAGTCTTATTTTAAATATAAGAATAACATATGATCTAGACTGACCCTTGGTGCAAAATTGTCAGATGCAAAACTCTTATCTAACATATGACCTAGTAAAAATTATGTTTGAAAAATAATCCAAATAAACAATACAAAGAAAAACAGGTATATGAAATAGAAGGAAAAAAACTGGCTTGGGGCATGCAAGTATTAATGCAAAAACACCTTTCTTCCAGTCCAGTTAACATAGACTTGAGCACTTTTTTTTTCTAAAAATATTCATTGACGTGGGAAATATTCACTGACATGGGCTATAGGTCAAAATCTAACTTAGAATCAGTGGTCTGTTGCAGCCAGCCCATTGTTAGATACCATTTTAAATTTCAGGATTTTGCAAGACAGTTGTTAAAGACAGTCATCATTAATAATTAAATGATATAAACTTTACCTTATGTACTTGCATAACTTGACAGATAATGTATACTGAATTTAAACTTATATCTCCATCCAAAATTTCTTTTCTGAACTCCAGACCCATCAGCCTACTTTTGTACTTGATGTTTTATACTTGTATATCTCAGGCAGTTCACAAATGAACTCGACTTCCTTTCTCTAAATTTAGTTTTCCTTTTTCTCTTCTGTGCTAGGAAATGGTACCATCATCTACTAATCTACTCATTCCAGAAACTGAGATATCACCTTTTTTACTTGAAATATCATCTATATGCTGATAAACTCAAATTTTGTCTGTAGGCAAGAGATCTTTTCTGAAGTTCAACACATCAACTTCATAGTTCTACTTGGTTATATCTCACTCTTAGATAACTGAATTCCCAATATTTCCCCCAAATCTGATCATCTCCAGTCCTTCCTATCCTAGTAAATGACATCACCCTACACCATCCTATTTATGCTTAAAGCCTACAGCTTCAACCCTCTTTTCTACCACCTAATTATATACTGCATCCATCTACTTTTTCCTGTCTTTATTGTCAATAGCAAAGTTCAAGCTATCATCATCTCTCACTTAGACTATTGAACCAGTCTTATAAATGAGCTCCCCATATCTACTCTGCTGCTGTCTAATCCATACCAAATACATAGTGAGATCACCTAAAAGGATATGTTAAAAATGCCAATGTCATCATATTGTTTACTGGTATAAAAATATTCAGTATTTTCCTGAGCTACAATTAAGATAATATTCGAAATCTTCAATATAGCATATAATGTCCTGTTGGTCTCTAGCCAACCCTATAGCTTCATCGTGTTCTCTTTTCCCCTTCCTTCACTGTATTCTAGCAACTCTGGCCATCTTCCTGTTTTTCCTAACTTTAAGACTTTATTCTTCCTCTGTCAGGAATTTTTTTTCCAAATATTTGCTTGGCTAACTGACTTATCTTTCAGGCTGTATATTCTACTTTACCAATTTGCAAACTTGGATACTTCCTTCTGTAATTCACTCTTGCAATACTCACTAACTTTCCTTTATAGCTGATCAAAATTATAATTAAAACCACACTTTTATAATTGTTTAGTTAATGTCTAACTCTTCCACTATAATATAATTTTCACTACAGCAAAGATCATATTTGTTTCATTTGCCTTTCATTTATCACAGGTATGATGTGCATCACTGTGATTACTACACAGGGTACCAAATATGTGCTGAATGCATGGAAGAATGAATCAATCACAGTGTGTGCTTATATTAGAGGGTCTGATTCTTTAAGTTTGAATTATCAGGCACTATGATAGAGTTGAACAGATAGAACTGAGCTGCTTGCCTTTGAATAAATGTTTCATTTATTTCAGATCTTTGGCTAAGAATTCTTGTGTATTAAACTGCTTTCTAAAATTCTGCACCACTTATCTCTGTCCCAGGATTTTGACTCCCTAGCTTGTCAAACCTGTACCAGTCAGTAGACTTTGACCTGTTGTTACTCATGCTGGACGTTCTGCTCTGAGTTTGTGTCCAAACTCATTTATCCTTAAGTGGAGAAGTTTTATTATCTCCACAACCTCACCTATGTCCTGACCTACTTGAATTCTCTGTTGTCTTATATACCCACTTCGGTGCAGCCTAAAACAGAACACTGATTAACTTCTATTAATTCTAACAACTTTAGCTGTTGTTTTAACTTTACTTTCTCTAGGGAGATTCTCCTCAGCCTTTTGATAATTTTCTTAGCTGGCTCTTAAATTTCTAGTAGTTTAAAGCTGATGTGTTCAAATTTGGTGTGGCGATAACTGCCAGAGATGTTGAAAGAGCCTTGATGGCTTGAATGTATCTAACTTATGGTTTTCAGGGTGTGATCTATTTCTGTACTCTCACTGATTAAGCTGTCTGTTTCCTTCTTCATTAAAACTGGGAAAGCCCTAGTTGCTGAAGATGCTTATTAATAATATTTTTCAATTTAATAAGTTCACAAGTATTGCTTAACAGTAGAGAATGTTGCCTAAACAAAGAAAAATAATAGAGTATTTTTTCTCCTAACTTGCATTGTTCATTGTTTTCAAATATATTTTTCTTGCCTTCCCAATGTGTTGTAAAGAGAGAGGTGGTGGATCTAATAGTTGAAAGCATAAGCTTTAATTTCTTACACCCTGGAGTTTAGTATCATGTTTTACATTTACTTGCTGTTTGTCCATAGCCAAGTTACTTAAGCCCTTTAAATCTTAATATTTTTATTTGTTAAATGAAATAACAATAATAATGCCTCCATAATAGGAATGCTGTGAGATTTAATTAAATGAAAGAACATGAAAAAAACTTACCTCATATAGCACTTCAACATAGTGAGTGTTAACATTTGTTAGTTACTTTTATCGCATAAACTCCTTGCAATCTAGCATCATGCTTTATACTGCTGATAATAGGCATCTAACACAGAGCTTACATAAAATAGGTTTATGACAAATGCTTATTGATTGATTGATAAATTCAACCAGATTTTCTTTCTGAGTCTTTTTGTTTTATCAGATTTTAATGACACAGAAGATGCTATCTCAGGAAAAGGCCATCACTCAGATTTGAAAGAGAGATTAAAAGCTAGTTTACAGGAAACAAAAGCTAAAAGTGTTCAGCACCACTAAATAGGCCTTACAAGAAATGTTAAAGGGACTTCCTTAAGTGGAAAAGACAAGACTACAACTAGATATATAAAATTTTTGAAAGGAAAAATCTTATTGGTAAAGGCAAATATACAGTAAATGTAGTAAGTAAACACCTTTAAAGCTAGTAGGAAACTTAAAAGACAAAAATAGTAAAATCAACTATAGCAACAATAAGTAAAGGGATATACAAAACAAAAAGATGTAGAATATGATGTCAAAAACATTAAATATGGAATGGGTAGTAGAAATGCAGGGTTATTAGATGCATTTGAACTTTAGGGATCATCAACTTAAAATAATCATGTATACACATATATAGGTTAGTATATGTAAATCTCATGGTAACCAAAACCCAAAAATCTGCAATAAATACACACACAAAAAAGAGAAAGAAATCCAAATGTAACACTAGAACAATCATCAGATCACAGGGGAAGAAAGAAAAAAAAAGAACTACGAAAATAAGCCCAAAACAATTAACAAGTGGCAATAAGTACATACCTATCAATAATTACATTAAGTGTAAATGGACTAAATCCTCCAGTCAAAAGACATAAACTGGCTGAATGGATAAAAAAACAAGATCTATATATATGCTGCCTATAAGAAACTCACTTCAGATCTAAAGACACAGAGACTGAAAAGGAGAGAATGGAAAAAGGAATTCCATGCAAATGGAAACGAAAATAAGCTGGAGTAGCAATACTCATATCAGACAAAGTAGGCTTTAAAACATAGAATGTAACAAGAGGCAAAGAAGGTTATTATATAATGTTAAAGGGATCGATCAAAAGAAGATAAAATAATTGTAAATATATATGCACCCAACATCGAAGCACCTAAATACATAAAGTAAATATTAGAAACCATAAAGAAAGAAACTGACAGTAATAAAATAGGGGACTTTAACACCCCACTTCCATCCTTGGGGAGATCATTCAGAAAGAAAATCAATAAGGAAACAGTGGCCTTAAAAGACACATTAGGTTATACGGCCTTAATAGATATATAAAGAACACTCTATCCCATAGCAGCAGAATACACATTCTTTTCAAGGGCACATGAAATATTCCCCAGGAGAGATCACATGCTAGGCCATGAAACAAGCCTCAATAAATTTAGGAAGACTGAAATCATATCAAGCACCTTTTCCAACCATAAAATGCTATCAGACCAGAAATCAGCTACAGGAAAAAACTTACAAAAAACACAAAAACGGGGAGGGTAAACAATATGCTACTAAACAACTGAAGAAATCAAAGAGAAAGTCAAAAGATACCTGGAGACCAATGAAAATGAAAAAACAATGATCCAAAATCTATGGGATGCAGTAAAAGTAGCTCAAAGAGGAAAGTTTATAGTGATATAAACCCACCTCTTGAAACAAGAAAAATTTCAAGTAAACAGCATAACATTACAGCTAAAGGAGCCAGAAAAAGAAGAACAAACAAAACCCAAAGTTAGTAGAAGAAAAGAAATAATAAAGATCAGAACAGAAATAAAGAAATAGAGACCAAAAAATAGTAAATATTAATGAAAGAGCTATTTCTTTGAAAAGATAAACAAAAGTGATAAACCTTTAGCCAGACACATCAAAGAGAGAGAGAGAGAAAAGAGATGTAAATAAAATCAGAAGTGAAAAATGAGAAATTATAGCCAACATCACAGAAATACAAGAGACCATGAGATATTACTACAAACAATTATACACCAATAAAATGGACAACCAAGAAAAAATGAAAAAAATACCTGGAAATCAGATCATTTACCAGTAATGAAACTGAATCAGTAGTTAAAAAAAAAAACAACTCCCAACAAACAAAAGTCCAGGACCAGACAGCTTCACAGTTGAATTCTACTAAACATTTAAAAAAGAACTAATGCCTGTCCTTCTCAAACTATTCTAATATATTGAAGGAGGGATGCTTCCAAACTCATTCTGAGGCCAGAATCATCCTGGTACCAAAACCAGACAAAAACACTACAAAAATAGAAAATTAAAGGCCAATATCACTGATGAACATAGATACAAAAATCCTCAATGAAATATTAGCAAACTGAATGCAACAATATATTAAAAGGATCATACACCATGATCAAGTGGGATTTATCCCAGAATGCAAGAATGGTTCAATATCCATAAATTAGTCAATGTGATACACAAAGGATAAATGAAGGACAAAAATCATATGGTTATCTCAATAGATGCAGAAAAATCTTTTGACAAAATTCAACATCTATTTATGATGAAAAACTCTCAACAAATTGGGTGTGGAGGGGACATACCATATAATAAAGGCCATATATGGCAAACCTAAAGCCAGCATCATATTCAATGATGAAAAGCTGAAAGCCTTTCCTCTAAGATCAAGAACAAGACAGGGATACTCACTCTCACCACTTTTATTCAAAATAGTATTAAAATCCTAGCCACACAATCAGACAAAAAATATAAATAAAAGGAATTCAAGTTGAAAAGGAAGAAGTAAAACTGTCACTGTTTGCAGATGACATGATATATATATAGAGAGAAAATCCTAATGATGCCACCCTAAAACTATTAGAACTAATAAATAAATTAATTAAAGTTGCAGGATAAAAAATTAACGTACAGAACTCTGTTGTGTTTCTATACACTGACAACAAACTATCAGAGAAATTTAAAAACAATCCCATTTACCATCACATCAAAAACAATAAAACACCCAGGTGTACATCTTAAGAGGTAAAAGACCTGTACTCAGAAAACTATAAGAGGGTGATGAAAGAAACTGAAGGTGACACAAATGACTGGATAGATATATCATGCTCATTGGAAGAGTTAATATTTTAAAAATGACCATACTACTCAAGGCAATCTAAGATCCAGTGAAATCCTTATCAAAATACTAATGGCATTTTTCATAGACTAGTGCAGATCATTCTAAAATTTGCATGGAAGTACAAATGACCCCAAATAGCCAAAACAATCTGGCAAAAGAAGAACAAAATTGAAGACATCACATGCCTTGATTTCAACCTATACTAGACACATAGATCAGTGGAACAAAATAGAGAGCGCAGAAATCAACCCACACTCATATGGTCAATTAATCTACCAAAAAGGAGGCAAGAATATACACTGGGGAAAAGACAGGCTGTTCAATAAATGGTGTTGGGACAACTGAACAACTACATGCAAAACAATTAAACTGGGCTACTTTCTCACACCATATAAAAAAATAAGATTAAAATGGATTAGAGTTAAATCCATTCAGTGAGACCTGAAACCATAAAACTCCTAGAAGAAAACATAGGCAGTGTGTTCTTTGACATTGCTCTTAGCAATAGTTTTTTGGATATGTCTCCTCAGCCAAGGGAAACAAAAGCAAAAATAAACAAACAGGACCTAATCAAACTAAAATGCTTTTGCATAGCAAAGGAAACTGTCAACAAAATGAAAAGGCTGCATATTGAATGCGAGAAAATATTTGTAAATGAAATATCTAATAAGTAGTTAATATCCAACACATACAACTAAATATGAAAAAAACAAACAACCCTATTAAAAGATGAGCAGAAGACATGAATAGATATTTTTCTAAAGAAGACATGCAGATGGCCAAAAGACAAATTAAAAGATGCTCAACATCACAAATCATTAGGGAACTGCACATCAAAACCACAATGAGATATCACTTCACACTTCCCAGAATGGTTTTTACCAAAAAGACAGCAAATAACAACTGTTAGCAAGGATGTGGAGAAAAGGGAACCCTTGTGTACTGTAGGTGGGAAGGTAAATTGGTGAAGCCACTTTGTAAAACAGTATGGAGATTATTCAAAAAATTAAAAACAGAACTACCATACAACCTAGCAATTCCACTTCTGGATTTTTTTTTTTTCAAAGAAAAATACTAATTCGACCAGAGGGCACAGAGCAGAAGTAAGAGAACTACAATTCTGCAGCCTGTGGAAGGAAAACCACATTCACAGAAAGATACATAAAATGAAAAGGCAGAGGACTTTGTACCAGATGAGGGAACAATATAAAACCCCAGAAAAGGAGGTCTGGGCAAGATGGCGGAAGAGTAAGACGTGGAGATCACCTTCCTTCCCACAGATACATTAGAAATACATCTACACGTGGAACTGCTCCTACAGAACACCCACTGAACGCTGGCAGAAGATGTCAGACCTCCCAAAAGGCAAGAAACTCCCCACGTACTTGAGTAGGGCAAAAGAAAAAAGAAATAACAGGGACAAAAGAATAGGGATGGGACCTGCACCAGTGGGAGGGAGCTGTGAAGGAGGAAAGGTTTCCACACACTAGGAATCCCCTTCGCAGGTGGAGACTGCGGGTGGCAGAGGGGGGAAGCTTCGGAGCCACGGAGTAGAGCGCAGCCAAAGGGGTGTGGAGGGCAAAGCGGAGAGATTCCCGCACAGAGGATTGGTGCCAAGCAGCACTCACCAGCCTGAGAGGCTTGTCTGCTCACCAGCCGGGGTGGGCAGGGGCTGGGAGCTGAGGCTCCGGCTTTGGTCAGATCGCAGGGACAGGACTGGGGTTGGCGGCGTGAACACAGCCTGAAGGGGTTAGTGCACCACAGCTAGCCGGAAGGGAGTCCGGGAAAAAGTCTGCAGCTGCCGAAGAGGCAAGAGACTTTTTCTTGCCTCTTTGTTGTGCGGTGCGCAAGGAGAGGGGATTCAGAGCGCCGCCTAAACGAGCTCCAGAGATGGGCGCGAGCTGCGGCTATCAGCGCGGACCCCAGAGATGGGCATGAGACGCTAAGGTTGCTGCTGCCACCACTAAAAAGCCTGTGTGCGAGCACAGGTCACTCTCCACACAGCCCCTCCCGGGAGCCTGTGCAGCCCGCCACGGCCAGGCTCCCGTGATCCAGGGACAACTTCCCCAGGGGAACGCACGGCGTGCCTCGGGCTGGTGCAACATCACGCTGGCCTCTGCCGCCGCAGGCTCGCCCCGCATCCATACCCCTCCCTTCCCCTATCCTGAGTGAGCCAGAGCCCCTGAATCAGCTGCTTCTTTATCCCCGTCCTGTGTGAGCGAAGAACAGACGCCCTCAGGCGGCCTACACGCAGAGGCGGGTCCAAATCTAAAGCTGAACCCCGGGAGCTATGCAAACAAAGAAGAGAAAGGGAAATTTCTCCCAGCAGCCTCAGAAGCAGCAGATTAAAGCTCCACAAACAACTTGATGTACCTGCATCTGTTGAACACCTGAATAGACAACGAATCATCCCAAATTCAGGAGGTGGACTTTGGGAGCAGGATATATTAATTTTTTCCCTTTTCCTCTTTCTGTGAGTGTGTATTTGTATGCTTCTGGGTGAGATTTTGTCTGTATAGCTTTGCTTTCACCATTTGTCCTAGGGTTCGGTCCGTCCGTTTTGTTTTTTTTTTTTTAACTTAAAATTCATTTTTTCTTAATAAATTTTTTCTTAGTAATTTTTTCCTTTTTTTTATTTTAAAAAATTAAAAATTTTTTTCTTAATAATTTTTTATTTTTTATTTTAAAAAATTAAAAATATTTTTTTCTCTTGAATTTTTTCTTAATAATTTTTCTTATTTTTTATTTTAAAAAATTTAAAAAAATTTTTTCTTAATAATTTTTTTATTTTTTATTATAAAAATTAATAATTAAAAAAAATTTTTTTTTAGATTTTCTTAATAATTTTTTCCTTATTTTTATTTTAAAAATTAAAAAAAATTTTCTTAATTTTTTTTATTTTAAAAAATTAAAAAATATTTTTTTCTTAATAATTTTTTTCTTATTTTTTATTTAGCTGGAAGTAAAACAAAGCGAAAGGACATTTTAGCAAGTGGGAAATCTACCTGCTGCGTTATAGTCTGCTTCTGAGTGGACTTGACTGCTCTGTGGGGCCCAAGTGAACCTGTAGGTTTGTTTCTGTTTTCGTTTTTTTAAGCTGCGCCGCACAGCTTGTGGGATCTTAGTTCCTCAACCAGGGCTTGAACCCTGGCCCTTGGCAGGGAGAGTGATGAGTCCTAACCACTGGACCACCAGGGAATTCCCGAACCTGTAGGTTTGACTCCAGAGGGGGATTGAATATAAATGTTGCCAGCACTTCATGGCTGCTCTTCACTGGTACTGGCCACTTGCCAGATTCTGCTCCCTCAGATCACAGTCTCCCAAAAAGGAGAGTCATCTGGGACCTACCAGGGTGCACTGAATTGATCTGGTTGTGCCTTCCACACACATACACACACACACACACACACACACACACACACACATAATGATTGATTGCTTAGAATGAGTTCCTCTAGGATTACCGTTTTTTAAATTAGTTTTTTCTTTAAATTTAACCTTCAGTTTTGAGTCTCTTAGTTGGCTGCTGCGTCAAATGATTCTTTGGTTTTATAGGTTGCCACCCAGTGATGCCACCTGGGACCAGTACAGCTCCAGGTGCTAGTTGCTAATTCCTATAAAATACCACCCTCTCCCACCAAAGCAGAATCATTTAAGAGTTCTTTGGACTTCATCTTCAAAAGTAGCCAGAGAATTCAAGTGACAGGGTATCCCAGAAGATCTTTTGCAGTTAGTGAAATTAGGGTATAACTAAGAACATTCAGAATACTACACACACAGTTTAGGTGATCTTGGTATAGTGGTGGGAGAGCAGTGATTATAAAATTTAAGTAAATAACATGTGCATGCTCTGTTGGGGGACACTAAAGGGAAAGAGGTGTTCAGCCTAGAATAACATTTCTCAGTGGATTTCCTATGAAGCCAATGTGTCTTGTGTTTAACTTTGAAACAAATTAAAAAATTTAAAAACTGGAAAAAAAAATTAAAAAAATTTTTTTCTCTTAATAAATTTTTTCTTAATAATTTTTTCTTATTTTTTATTTTAAAAAATTAAAATTTTTTATCTTAATAAATTTTTTTCTTATTTTTTATTATAATAGCTTTATTTTATTTTATTTTATTTTATCCTCTTTCTTTCTTTCTATTTTTTCTCCCTTTTATTCCAAGCCGTGTGGATGAAACACTCTTGGTGCTCCAGCCAGGCATCAGGGCTGTGCCTCTGAGGTGGGAGAGCCAACTTCAGGACACTGGTCCACAAGAGACCTCCCAGCTCCACGTAATACCAAACGGTGAAAATCTCTCAGAGATCTCCATCTCAACATCAAGACCCAGCTTCACTCAATGACGAGCAAGCTAAAGTGCTGGACACCCTATGCCAAACAACTAGCAAGAGAGGAACACAGCCCCATCCATAAGCAGAGAGGCTGCCTAAAATCATAATAAGGCCAGACACCCCAAAACACATCACCAGACGTGGACGTGCCCACCAGAAAGACAAGATCCAGCCTCATCCACCAGAACACAGGCACTAGTCCCCTCCACCAGGAAGCCTACACAACCCACTGAAGAAACTTAGTCACTGGGGACAGATACCAAAAACAATGGGAACTACGAACCTGCAGCCTGTGAAAAGGAGACCCCAAACACAGTAAGATAAGCAAAATGAGAAGACAGAAAAACACACAGCAGATGAAGGAGCAGGGTCAAAACACACTAGACCTAACAAATGAAGAGGAAATAGGCAGTCTACCTGAAAAAGAATTCAGAATAATGACAGTAAGGATGATCCAAAATCTTGGAAATAGAATAGACAAAATGCAAGAAACATTTAACAAGGACCTATAAGAACTAAAGAGGAAACAAGCAACGATGAAAAACACAATAAATGAAATTAAAAATACTCTAGAAGGTATCAATAACAGAATAACTGAGGCAGAAGAATGGATAAGTGACCTGGAAGATAAAATGGTGGAAATAACTACTGCAGAGCAGAATAAAGAAAAAAGAATGAAAAGAACTGAGGACAGTCTCAGAGACCTCTGGGACAACATTAAACGCACCAACATTTGAATTATAGGGGTCCCAGAAGAAGAAGAGAAAAAGAAAGGGACTGAGAAAATATTTGAAGAGATTAT
Source organism: Balaenoptera physalus (assembly GCF_965194825.1). Classification (NCBI taxonomy): domain Eukaryota; kingdom Metazoa; phylum Chordata; class Mammalia; order Artiodactyla; family Balaenopteridae; genus Balaenoptera; species Balaenoptera physalus. The sequence continues at coordinate 73,049,794 of NC_138892.1, forward strand.
AGTTGAAAACTTCCCTAATATGGGAAAGGAAATAGTTAATCAAGTCCTGGAAGCACAGAGAGTCCCATACAGGATAAATCCAAGGAGAAACACGCCAAGACACATATTAATCAAACTATCAAAAATTAAATATAAAGAAAACATATTAAAAGCAGCAAGGGAAAAACAACAAATAACACACAAGGGAATCCCCATAAAGTTAACAACTGATCTTTCAGCAGAAACTCTGCAAGACAGAAAGGAGTGGCAGGATATACTTAAAGTGATGAAGGAGAAAAACCTACAACCAAGATTACTCTACCCAGCAAGGATCTCATTCAGATTTGATGGAGGAATCAAAACCTTTACAGACAAGCAAAAGCTGAGAGAGTTCAGCACCACCAAACCAGCTTTACAACAAATGCTAAAGGAACTTCTCTAGGCAAGAAACACAAGAGAAGGAAAACACCTACAATAACAAACCCAAAACATTTAAGAAAATGGACATACGGACATACATATCGATAATTACCTTAAATGTAAATGGATTAAATGCTCCCACCAAAAGACACAGACTGGCTGAATGGATACAAAAACAAGACCCATATATATGCTGTCTACAAGAGACCCACTTCAGACCTAGGGACACATACAGACTGAAAGTGAGGGGATAGAAAAAGATATTCCATGCAAATGGAAGTCAAAAGAAAGCTGGAGTAGCAATTCTCATATCAGACAAAATAGACTTTAAAATAAAGACTATTACAAGAGACAAAGAAGGACACTATATAATGATCAAGGGATTGATACAAGAAGAAGGTATAACAATTGTAAATATTTATGCACCCAACATAAGAGCACCTCAATACATAAGGCAAATACTAACAGCCATAAAAGGGGAAATCGACAGTAACACAATCATAGCAGGGGACTTTAACACCCCACTTTCCCCAATGGACAGATCATCCAAAATGAAAATAAATAAGGAAACACAAGCTTTAAATGATACATTAAACAAGATGGACTTAATTGATATTTATAGGACATTCCACCCCAAAAAAACAGAATACACATTTTTTCTCAAGTGCTCATGGAACATTCTCCAGGATAGATCATATCTTGGGTCACAAATCAAGCCTTGGTAAATTTAAGAAAATTGAAATCATATGAAGTATCTTTTCCGACCACAACGCTATGAGACTAGATATCAATTACAGGAAAAGATCTGTAAAAAATACAAACACATGGAGGCTACATAATATACTACTTAATAACGAAGTGATCACTGAAGAAATCAAAGGGGAAATAAAAAAATACCTAGAAACAAATGACAATGGAGACACGATGATCCAAATCCTATGGGATGCAGCAAAAGCAGTTCTAAGAAGGAAGTTTATAGCAATACAAGCCTACCTCAAGAAACAGGAAACATCTCGAATAAACAACCTAACCTTGCACCTAATGCAATTAGAGAAAGAAGAACAAAAAAACCCCAAAGCTAGCAGAAGGAAAGAAATCATAATGATCAGATCAGAAATAAATGAAAAAGAAATGAAGGAAACAATAGCAAAGATCAATAATAATAAAAGCTGCTTCTTTGAGAAGATAAACAAAATTGATAAAGCATTAACCAGACTCATCAAGAGAAAAAGGGAGAAGACTCAAATCAATAGAATTAGAAATGAAAAAGGAGAAGTAACAACTGACACTGCAGAAGTACAAACAATCATGAGAGATTATTACAAGCAACTGTATAGCAATAAAATGGACAACCTGGAAGAACTGGACAAATTCTTAGAAATGCACAACGTGCTGAGACTGAACCTGGAAGAAATAGAAAATATGAACAGACCAATCACAAGCACTGAAATTGAAACTGTGATTAAAAATCTTCCAACAAACAAAAGCCCAGGACCAGATGGCTTCACAGGCGAATTCTATCAAACATTTAGAGAAGAGCTAACACCTATCCTTCTCAAACTCTTCCACAATATTGCAGAGGGAGGAACACTCCCTAACTCATTCTACGAGGCCACCATCACCCTGATACCAAAACCAGACAAAGATGTCACAAAGAAAGAAAACTACAGGCCAATATCACTGATGAACATAGATGCAAAAATTCTCAACAAAATACTAGCAAACAGAATCCAACAGCACATTAAAAGGATCATACACCGTGATCAAGTGGGATTTATTCCAGGAATGCAAGGATTCTTCAATATATGCAAATCAATCAACGTGATACACCATATTAACAAATTGAAGGAGGAAAACCATATGATCATCTCAATAGATGCAGAGAAAGCTTTCAACAAAATTCAACACCCATTTATGATAAAAGCCCTGCAGAAAGTAGGCATAGAGGGAACTTTCCTCAACATAATAAAGGCCATATATGACAAACCCACAGACAACATTGTCCTCAATGGTGAAAAACTGAAACCATTTCCACTAAGATCAGGAACAAGACAAGGTTGCCCACTCTCACCACTATTATTCAACATAGTTTTGGAAGTGTTAGCCACAGCAATCAGAGAAGAAAAAGAAATAAAAGGAATCCAAATCAGAAAAGAAGAAGTAAAGCTGTCACTGTTTGCAGATGACATGATACTATACATAGAGAATCCCAAAGATGCTACCAGAAAACTACTAGAGCTAATCAATGAATTTGGTAAAGTAGCAGGATACAAAATTAATGCACAGAAATCTCTTGCATTCCTATACACTAATGATGAAAAATCTGAAAGTGAAATTAAGAAAACACTCCCATTTACCATTGCAACAAAAAGAATATAATACCTAGGAATAAACCTACCTAAGGAGGTAAAAAAACCTCTACTCAGGAAACTACAAACACTGATGAAAGAAATCAAAGATGACACAAACAGATGGAGAGATATACCATGTTCTTGGATTGGAAGAATCAACATTGTGAAAATGAGTATACTACCTAAAACAATCTACAGATTCAATGCAATCCCTATCAAACTACCAATGACATTTTTCACAGAAGTAGAACAAAAAAATTCACAATTTGTATGGAAACACAAAAGACCCTGAATAGCCAAAGCAAGCTTGAGAAAGAAAGATGGAGCTGGAGGAATCAGTCTTCCAGACTTCAGACTATACTACAAAGCTACAGTAATCAAGACAATATGGTACTGGCACAAAAACAGAAATATAGATCGGTGGAACAGGATAGTAAGCCCAGAGATAAACCCACACACATAGCGTCAACTAATCTATGACAAAGGAGGCAAGGATATACAATGGAGAAAAGATAGTCTCTCCAGTAAGTGGTGCTGGGAAAACTGGACAGCTACATGGAAAAGAGTGAAATTAAAACACTCCTTAACACCATACACAAACATAAATTCAAAATGGATTAGAGACCTAAATGTAAGAATGGACACTATAAAACTCTTAGAGGAAAATATAGGAAGAACAATCTTTGACATAAATCACAGCAAGATCTTTTTTCATCCACCTCTTAGAATAATGGAAATAAAAACAAAAATGAACAAATGGGACCTAATGAAACTTAAAAGCTTTTGCAAAACAAAGGAAACTATAAACAAGGCAAAAAGACAACCCTCAGAATGGGAGAAAATATTTGCAAATGAATCAATGGACAAAGGATTAATCTCCAAAATATATAAACAGCTCATGCAGCTCAATATCAAAAAAACAAACAACCCATTCCAAAAATGGTCAGAAGACCTAAATAGACGTTTCTCCAAAGAAGCCATACAGATGGCCAAGTAGCATATGAAAAGCTGCTCCACATCACTAATTATTAGAGAAATGCCAATCAAAACTATAATGAGGTATCACCTCACACTAGTTAGAATGGGCATCATCACAAAATCTACAAACAACAAATGGTGGAGAGGGTGTGGAGAAAAGGGAACCCTCTTGCACTGTTGGTGGGAATGTCAATTGATACAGCTACTATGGAGAACAGTATGGAGGCTCCTTAAAAAACTAAAAATAGAATTACCATATGACCCAGCAATCCCACTACTGGGCATATACCCAGAGAAAACTGTAATTCAAGAAGACACATGCACCCCAATGTTCATTGCAGCACTATTTACAATAGCCAGGTCATGGAAGCAACCTAAATGCCCAGTGACAGATGAATGGATAATGAAGATTTGGTACATATATACAATGGAATATTACTCAGTCATAAAAAGGAATGATATTGGGTCATTTGTAGAGACGTGGATGGATCTAGACTGTCATACAGAGTGAAGTATGTCAGAAAGAGAAAAATATTGTATATTAACGCCTATACGTTGAACCTAGAAAAATGGTACAATTGAACCAGTTCGCAGGGCAGAAATAGAAACACAGATGTAAAGAACAAACATATGGACACCAAGGGGGGGAGGTGGCAGGGGGTGGTGGTGGTGGGATGAATTGGGAGATTAGGATTGACATATATACACTAATATGTATAAAATAGATAACTAATAAGAACCTGCTGTATAAAATAATAAATAAAATAAAATTCAATAATTCAAAAAAAAGTAAAAGTAGTAATTCAAAAAGATATATACACCCCTACATTCATTGCAGCATTATTTACAATAGCCAAGATATGGAAGCAACCTAAGTGCCTATCAGTAGACGAATGAATAAAGAAGTGGTATAAATAAAAACTGGAGTGTTACTCGGCCATAAGAAAAGAATGAAATATTGCCATTTGTGACAACATAAATGGACCTAGAGCGTATTGTGCTAAGTAAAATATATCAGAGAAAGACAAATATCATATATTTCACCTTTATATAGAATAAAAGAGCAAAGTAAATGAGCAAGCATAAGGGAAATTGAAAGGAGTGGGGGATGAGTGAAATAGGTGAGGGAAATTAAAAGGTACAACCTTCCAGTTACACAATAAATGAGTCATGTGGGTGAAATAAACTGTGTGGGGAGTATAGTCAATAATAATGTAATATCTTTGAATGGTAATATGTGGTAACAAAGCATTGTGGCAAACATTTTGTAATGTATAGAAATATTGAATCAATATTTTGTGTACCAGGAAGTAATATAGGATTGTAGGTCAATTATACTTCAAAAGACAAATAAACAAATAAACAAACCCATTTTTCAGATTTTTGGTTACCAGAGGCCAAGAGTGGGAGGAAGAAAAATTAGAGGAAGGTGTTTCAAAGCATACAATCTTCCAGTTATAAGATACATAAGTACTAGGAATGTAATGTACAACATGATTAATATAATTAACACTGTGGTATATTATGTATGAAAATTGTTAAGAGAGTAAATCCTAAGAGTTCTATCACAAGGAAAAAAATATGTTTTTTTCTTTTATTTTGTATCTACATGCAATGATGGATCTTCACTAAACTTATTTTGGTAATCATTTCATCATGTATGTAAGTCAAATCATTACGCTGTATACCTTAACCATTACAGTGCTATATGTCAATTATATCTCAATAAAACTCTAAGAGAAAAAAGAAAAATAAAATACTACCTCCCACTAGGAAAGCCATTTGTAGAAACACAAGGGTTACTTTTTTCCCCCCCCAAAAAATGATATGAACACCTTTTAAAAGTATTTGTTATTCAAATTTTATTCAAATTTTCACTAACTCCTTAATGCTAAGATGAAAAAGAAATTATCAGGGTTTTAAACTAACTTAAGTATTGAACATAACATAACCTTATTTTATATTCTGGCATGGTGAAACAACTAATCTTAGTGCAAGTTCTAAGTAAGAGATTGTATTATGTATACACTATTAAGTAACTACTCAATAATAGATTTTATTGCGCATAAAATATCAATTACATATAAGACATCAAACAGTGGATTTTATTATAAGTAACAGATTTTAGCATGTACCTTTGTCAAGTAATAATGGGCTACAAATATTGAATTTTGTGTGTGTGAGGAATTTTCCTAAGTACCTTACATGATTTACCAAATCTAATAATTCCATCACCAACCTTCCAACGCTTTGTTTTCATTCAGTGATGCTCCAATAATCTGACACTGATACATTAATTTAATTTACTAGTGTTAATTTATAAATATATAAAAAGTTAAAAAATAAGTTAAATGACAACTGGGTTTATGCCCATATCGCTTTCAGCTTGATGCAAAAGTAGTGTAGATAGAATATGGGCTTTGATACTCTGGGCTTCTGTATTGCACAGCTCTAGGGAACACCATCTGGTATCATTTTTCCTCTGCCTGAAGAACTTCCTTTGCCATTACTATGGTACAAGTCTGATGGCAATGAATTTGCTTAGCTTTTGTTTATCTAAAAAATTATTAAGTACTTATCCTACATTTTTGAGAGATATTTTGTTAGGTATGGAATTCTAGATTGACAGGGTTTTTTTTTCCATTTTCTTTCAGTATTTTAAAGATGCTATTCTTTAAAGATGTAGGTTGTATGTGGGAGATTAGAGAGAAGATGTTACAAATGACATTGAGGATTCTGGCTTGAAACAAATCAGTGGATGTGGACACGTGTAACTGAGATTGATTAAGAAAGTACAATAAATGCAGGAAAATAAAGGATTGTAAATTGGTCAGTCCTATTCACTTGATTCTTTTTAATCCTTTTGCTCTCTGTCTCGTATTTACTGACTCCTTCTTAGTTGAAACATCTCTTCAACTGGTTTCTGTTGCACTCATCTTTGCCTCTTGTTTTTCTAACCATTCCTTTTCAGTCTCCCTTGCCAGTGCAACATTTTTATTATCATCCTTTAAAGACTGAAAGATAAGAGATCTCTTCTCATTTCATTTTCTCTTCCTAGGCATTTTCATCCACCCTAAAAACTTGACTTACCAAGTACAATGAATCCAAACTTACATCTTCAGGCAAAGTGTCTTTTCTGAGCTTCAGACCCATCAATCCATTGGTCTACTTTATATTTACATTTATATTGGGTAACTGATAGGTATCTTAAACTTGGACAGTCCAAAATTGAATTCCTGACTTTTCTCTGAAACTTGGTTCCACCAGTCTTCCCTATCTTAGTTAATGGTACAAATCTCTACTCATCTGCTCATACCAAAAACCTAGATTGTATACTTTATATTTTCTTCTTCCTCTTTGGCCACTAGCCCATTGGTTTGTACTTGGTAAATATACATATATTGAATCTGTCTATTCTTTCTTTCCTCACTACCATTAACATAATCTGAGTCATCACCATGCCTTGCCTGCACTAGTATGATAACCTCCTAAAAGTTTTCCCTGTGTAATTCATGTCAAATACCTTATCATATCATCTAGAAGGATATATTTTTAATGCAGATGTCATCATATTATTTACTGGCTTAAAATTGTCCTGTGTTTTTCTACTGCAATTAAGATGCTATTCAATTCTTCAACAGGGCATAACGGGTCTGTATCATCACTCATCTCATCTTGTGCATTCTCCCTTTATTCACTACATTCCAACCACCCTGGCCATCCTCATGTTTTTCCCCAATGTACAGACTCTGTACAGACTGCCCTCTTAGCCTAGAACGCTTTTTCCCGAGCTCTTGTCTTAATCAACTTCATCTCATCTCTGAGGTTATAACTTAAAATTTACTTCCTCTGGGAACCATTCCTGATCATCCTCCTACCCTTCATCTTTGCAGGCTAGCTTAGGTATCTTGTGATTCAGTCTCACAATACTTGTACTTTTTCTGGGTAATACTTACAGCAATCATAATTACTTAAATGTATAATAACTGTGTATTTAATGCCTGACTCTCCTAATGGCAGAGATCACACTTGTCTCACTTAATTTTTTATCTCTGTTATTTATCACTGAACTTGGCACATAAAGAGTCCCAAAAATATTTTTGTGACTCCATAGACATATGATTCAGTGGCACAATTTGTGATAGTATTATCTATTAACAAGACCTAATTCTTCAGGATGGAAAATTGGCAACTGTGATGTGGTTGGCCTAACAGATCTGGGCTGCCTGCTTCCAAATAAACAGTTTATATTCAACTTCAGACCTTTGGCTATGGATTCTTACATTTTTAGTCACACTCTAAAATAGCTATTCTTTTGTCCCAGGATTTTTGTCTCCTCAGCTTACCACATCTGCCCTAATCTTTAACTCTGCTTTGATCCTTGATGCATATCACCCTGACCACTTTCACTTATGCTATGTAACCTATTCTTTGTGTCCAAACTCATCTTCACCTGAGTGGGAGAGTTTCATCTTCTCCATGATACTACTTAAGTTCTGTCCCTTCTGGATTTATTGTGGTCCCAGATTCTTATCTTGTATCATACTAAGAACATTCATCAACCATTGTTAATTCCGGTTATTTCCAAATTGGTATTTTTATTCTGGTGTCCTGGCGAATCTCACCTCACATCTTGTTTGTTGGTCCTTGCTGCTGTAGTGCAGTGCTTTTCAAACTTTACATGACATGGATCATTTGGTAAACTCTTTTAAAATACAAATTCCCAGGCCTCACTCTAAGAAATTCTGATATGTAAAATCTGCGTTGAAGCTTCCAAATTTGCATTTCTAGTAAATTCCTGGGTCATGATGCTGATGTTGATAGTCTTAGAATCATACTTTGAATAGCACTACTGTAATAGTTTGTCAACATTTGTTAAAATCTGGTGGAAGGTGGCTGTCTGAGGTTGTGAAAACACTACAATTGCTTTAACTTTTCTTAGGTCTGGTAATCATGATCTAAGCTACTTCCCTATTTTCACTGTTGAAGCCATCAGACTCCTTCTACCACCCATGAAGTCTTATCTGCTTAAAAATTCTCTTCTCTAACAAATATACCTGTTTATGTTTTCTTTTATGAATATTTAAAAGCATAGTTTTATTCTGATCACGTGTCATTGACTGCAGTCAATTTGTTTTATATTAGGAGAAGATGTGCACTTTAGTGGTTAAATACACAACATTTCATGAGCTGTAGCATGCAGTTTGGCCCTGAGTCTCACATATATTAGCTGTAAATTCAGTTTATTCATTAGTAAAATTAGAAAGATAATAATAGCCTCATTATTAATATCTGTCTTATAGCAATGTTGTGTTGATTGGTTAAATGAAAGAATTTGGAAAAAAGAGTATTTTCCTGCCACACAGGAGTGAAGAAAATTACTAAAACTGGTACTATATTTTATGCTTATTTTTTCTCAAAGCATTTAAACCTGGTATAAATTAATGTTCAATAAAAGCTTAAAATTACAAGACTTAATTGTGTCATAATAGTTATAAACACAGTTTTGTTTAAAATTTGTAGTAAGTCTTGATTTAGTCAGGCTGCTCCAGAGAAACAAACAATAGAACCAACAGAATATGTGTGTGTGTGTATAACATATAGAATATATGTATAGCATATAGAATATATATGTACAGTATATAGGATATATATGTGTTTATATATAAAAAGATTTATTCTAAGGTATTGGCTCAGGTGACTGTGTGTGACAGGCTGGTAAGTAAGAAATCCCTAGAGTAGACAAGAAGGCTGGAAACTCGGCAGGAGTTGATGCTACAGACTTAAGGCAGAATTTCTTCTCTGGGAAACTTCAGTGTTTCCTCTTAAGGCCTTCAAATGATTGGTTGAAGCCCTCCCTCCTTATGGAGGATAACTTACTTATTTAAAGTCAACTGATTTTAGATGCTAACCACATCTACAAAATATCTTCACAGCAAAGCCAAATTAGCGTTTGATTAAACAACTAGATGTTACAGCCTAGTCAACTGACACATAAAACTAGCCATCATAACTCCTTTATATCTACAGGACAAAAATCAAATTCTCTCTTTGTATTTAAGGATCATCTCCATGATCCAACTCCATTTCTCTCTTCTAATTTCTCCCTCCTCAGCTGTGAGACTCCTTTTCCAAGTTCCATCGTTTCCAATTATTCATCTCCATGGGAAGTACTTTCTCTTTTTTGTCTCATAGTCATTGTAACTTTCCTGCATCCCTCTGTTATAATCCTCTGTACATGTAATAATTTTTCTCTATTTGTTTAGAGCTCCTTGATTGTGGGAACTATGCTTTCTTTTTATGTCTATCCCCTACAGAGTCTTTTCACTGTGGCACTCAAAAGACATTTGTTGAATTTATTATCTCCCAGCAAAAAAGTTTCAAATAATGGCTTTATCAATGATGTAAAACTTAATTCACTTCATTTGAAGGAACATTTTAAAAGTGTAACACACTGGCAAATTGCCCATTCCCTGTTTTATAATGATATAATTTACTAAAAATATAATATTTAATAAATAAGACATTTAATATTTTGGCAATATATTGCATGGATAAAATACTAGGTGGACATAATTTTAATGACAATATTATGAGTTGAGTTTTACTGAAATTATATATTTTCTCACTATCCATTCAGAAAAAAAGGAGCAGTTGTTCATTTTCAAATTCAAGGGGCAAGGTATAAAACAGCAGGAACTCAGGCAATTCAGCAATCCATCTAGCTTGAGAGGAATAAAACATTATCCCACTCTGTACTGGCTGGCACAGCTCTTCACCAACAATCCCCCATTTAGATATAAAAACAAACTGGCCTTTGTGTTTTGTTTATGCTGTCACCAGGACATTACTCTCAAAGCACTTCAGCAATACAAAAATAATGTTGCTGTCTCTTACAGGAATAGCTAAAAAATATTCATGAATAGTGCTGCTCAAAGAACGTATTTATCTCAGGTGGTTTCTTCGTTGTGCAAGGACAGCGATATTAAACTAAACTCCTTATTTTGTCAAGGTCCTTAATATTTTTTCATTTTACATACTCCTAAGTAAAATCCTGAATTGTGGAACATTTATTAGATATGTATAAGAGAAGTGATATAAATTTACTGACATGAACCTCCTCCAATATGATAATTGAATCAATGTCCTAGTTTCAAAAGAAATAAATCAATGCCCATATGTATTTTAACTGTCTTGCTAGGGAAAATGGTCCAGCTTTGGTCACAAAGAGCATTCATAAATGGAACATTGGGAATTCCAGACCATAGAAGAGAATTTGAGATGCATTGAGGAGTAATAGAGATGAGCACTAATGTTGCCTGTACTTATTGCTAGATCAAGGTGATAAACCAGGAGTAATACAGTGACATGGCTTAAGCAAAATCAAAGATAAACTGATGACATTTTAAAAGTGATCACCTTTTCATTGGTTAAAATGTAAAAAGGAACCAGCTGATAAACTACATACATATCATGTGCATCAACGTGTATAATAATTCTAAATTTGTCAAATATAGCACTTAAAAGAGTAGAAAATTATTAGTTCTAACTGCAGTAAGTAATAAGAATTGCTGTAACAACATAAAATAAAGATTTGAGGAAAGTGCTCCTTCCTAACCTCAGCCATAGACTAGTGGTAAGCCTCTTTTATAAGCTGTGTCTGAAAGGAAAAGGCAGGGTTCAATCCTGTGGTGACAATCCTCAGCTGGCTGAGAATAAAGGCCCAGCCTTTAACTGCTGCAAAGGATCCTCCCTCAAGTTTGGGTTAGGGTCGTGGTTCCTTGGGAAATAGGCAGAACTGATTTCCTAGGATCTTTTAACATAGAAGAAATTTTAAAAGAAGGTTAAGAAAGAGAGTTGGAGAGAAGAATTTATGGAGAAATAGGAGACTCACATTGCTCCCCTGACTCTGTTGGGTGTTGGTAGGGTGTAGGAGAGGTGGACAGAAAACCCTCCCTTGAGATTTGGATGTGATTTTGAATGTGGGGTGCTGGCTCTCCTTCCTGCTTGCAAGTTACTGAGCAGCAGAATCCCAGATATTTCCAGTACTGTCAGAGCCTGGAAACTGGACAGCTGGGAGATGGTCAAAAGGCACAGACAGGGAGAAGAGAGCAAAGCCCACTCTAGTTTCCTGTGGGACTCCATGGTGCATGGCAAGAACTGTAAGTTTCCTATGAGTTAGGTAGTCTACGAACACAGTTGGAAGCTGTAACTTAGGGAACAGTCTTGTAAGAGCTTTCCTGGTAGAATGAAGTGATAGTATCACAGAGGTAGGGATGGTTCTCTGAGATAAGAGGGGAATGTGGTTTCCTATCCATAAGACTGCCCATCTCAGAAGCTGCAGGGGGAACTCACTGACTCCTGAACATCATCTGTGTTACCCTTTAGAGGCAGCTAAGGGTATCAGCTGGATAGGACAAGATCCAAAGACCAACTGGACGCAGGCCTTAACAGCAGGAGTCATACATATTTGTAAGAGTCTCTCATATACTAGAATTTGCTGCTGGAAAGAATCTCAGAAACATGGTGAGAAAAGTGCCACCCTTCTTCTGATTTATAAACACAATGTATTTTGACACGAGTTATATCAGCAGCTAGTGTGCTTTGTTGGTATGTATACTTGTGGTCCTTCTAAAAAAGTACAATTATTTATTTCATATAAATTGGTGTCAAGTCAGATCCCTTACCACCCCATATTTATAGAAATATATTTTCAAGTATAAAAGAAAACATTTTATATTTATGTCTGTAATATTTTTTCTTGGTTTGAGCTCAGTGTTATAATTGCTGCAATAAATTGAATATTGATTCTGTTTTCCAAAGTATTAGCTACTGGGCTATGTAATGGCAAGTTGTTAACTTTCCCATGTTTGCACTATACTCTGTAGAATATGATTTAGGCTACCACTTTCATCGTATAAACCTAGAACTACAGCTCTGACACCAAACTTAACAAGCAAAGCACAGAAGGGAGAAAATATAGATGTGATTTTAAGTGCTAAAAAATAAATAAATAAAATCCTAGAAAATCAAATGAATTAAAAGAATACTTTTTGGGTGGAAGCACAGTTTGATGAATTATTATAACACTCTAGTAAAGATAGATTCAATGTGGACCATAGAAAGGGGAGAAAAATTAAGCTGAGTGAGAGAGGGGCAGGCAGCCACTAGACTTCAATATATGAAGTGAGTACTATTAACACTAGCCCAGGGCAGCACCCAAGTGTGGACTTCAGTAAAATAAATAATAGATTTGTACAAGTCATGGGTCTATGGAGGTATTTCAAGATTAAATGGATCAAGGAAGGTTAAAGTAGCAAATATTAAGGATGTAAATCTAAAATGTAAGAATCTTACAAATGTTCATATACATGAATATAAGAATATTGCAAGGATGTTAAAAATAAAATTATTTTTAAGTGAAACATTAGAAAAAAAACTTATGTAACTAAGAGAAGTGGCCAAATTATATAAGTTATAATATTTAAAAATGGTTTTGAAAATTTTTTGACATGAAAAGTTTCAAAATTCAACACACTATAAGATGAACTAAAAAAATAGAATGTTAAAATTTATGTATCTGTGACTTCAAAATATCTCAAGATGTTAACAAAAGTTTATATTTGAGATGTGAGATTATGAGTTATTTCACTTATTCTCCATTTTTTTTCAAAATAAGTGTGCATTTTTTAAATTAAAGGGCTCCTATTATAGAGCACTTACACAGTTATTTCCTCTAATCATTACAATAATGTTTTTATTGTTTTGTTGCCACAGGAGGCACATTGAATGGCTTGCCTATACTCTTACAGGTGTCAGCAGAGACCTAGAATTCAAATTTAAGTTCCTTTCAGTTCCTTTCACTGCAACACATACAAATGTATTCTTGCCTCACCATTTATGAGAAGGAACGAAACCCATCATTTCAAGGGTTTGTGAAAATTTCTAAGCAATTTAAGTGCTATTGACTGATAGGTGATTCAGTAATCAAAATGCAAATATATATGTTAGAATTTCATATCCTTTCCATGCCAAGCTTCTGCTCAGAATAATAATTTAGTATGATAGCAGAAAGTCATACAAGGAAATTTAAAAAGCAGATTATATTATCTGCATATAGAAAAATAAACTTCAAAGTAATAACTAAATCAATAATTACATAGCAATTAATATTTTTCTGTAAGGTATTATGCTGAGGCTTAAGAAATGTACAAGACATAACTCTCTTCCTTTATCGGTTTTTTAATCTCACTTATGAAATATATGTGAATAATCAAAATAACAGTAAAAATTTAAACTAAAAATTAAGAATATAAGACAAAGGAGAAAATTAGAATCTATTAAGTGTCGACTAAATAGTGGGAACTGTTAGGCATTTGCTATGTGTCATCTCATTTACTCTCTCAGCAACAGGGTGTACAATGTAACTGATGAGGCAGAACCTAAGAGGAAGAGAAGACGCTTCTCTAGTGAAGTCAGTGAGTCATCTAGAGAGAATCTCTTTTTAAAGAGTCGTTTGATTTGTCCTTAGTAACCTAGTAGGTACCTGTCTTCCTGGGGAAAGATTATTTGGAACCTTTTCTATTATTTAGAACCTTTTATGACCTGCTAAATTATGGCTCACCTCCCACAAGAGCAGGTCACTGAGTAAGTTTTCCAAGAGGTTACTTGGGGTTGGAGAATATCCTTTTGTGATTTAGTGTTATTGAAACCTCCTTAAAGGATTTCTGTTTCTGACTGAGGTTGTCAGCAGGAAAGGATATCAGGAGCCTCAACAAGGTCACCCTGTGGCAAGGGAGCGCAAGGCCACTGACCCAAGCTCAGAACCATGGTTTAGAGATTCCTGGAGAAAGGTTGAGGCTGGCAGCCTTTCCTGTCCTGGCCAATATATGATGGTGGGAATTGCAGGAATGATAGCTGATGACAGATAGAATCATTAAGTCCACAGTGTACAGGGATCAGTTCAGACAGGACATCCCTGTAGCAGTGCAAAATCACCAGGTGGAATCTGCTGGGGGACCAGTTTTCCATAGCAGCTCCACGTATGCTGAAGGAAAGCAATGGATGGACCCCCCTGTTTTCTTTCTGCTTGGGATTTGGAAGCAGGGCAGACTACATTAGATAGAGTGATCCTCTGGGAATCTTCAGCAATTGGAGTGAGGGCAGCAAGGACCTCAGGAGGGAGACATTGGACTTCCTGCTAATGTAGGCATGCCAAGTTTCAAGTTATGTGAAAAAAAAATAAAAGAGATGTGACTGCATTTGAATTCCAGTTGCTTTTATTTTTTCTATCATGAGAAGAAGGTTCAAAAATGATGCATAGCTTGCCTAAGCAGCCACAGTTAGTAATTTGCAAAGCTAGAATTCAAACCAATTCTGTTTGACACTAATCTTCTATCCTCTACAAAAGAGATGTCATAAGACATTATATATTTTCCAGATAAAATTATACCTCTAGCAAAATTTAGTAAATTATTATTCACTAGTAATTAGTAAAATGTTTTCTTAAACTCCAGATGAATGCTGTTGTGCAATTCTGGGAGAAAATAAAGCTTATGTTTGCTTTATGAAAAGTTCACAGTCATTTTATTTTATTCTTCATTGAATCTCAGGCACTAAATCCCCTGTGTCTTCCTGGATTTTCTTTTATTGAAGAAAACAATTATTGTTTTGATGAAATGGAATAAAAATTCATGCAGTTTTCTTACATTAGCCATGCTCAAAAAATAAAGCCACAGCTTTTAATATCTATTCAATAATTCATTCTAATATAATTAATGAGAAACTTTATTAAGCATCTAAAATAATTCAGTTGTGCAACAGAAGTAACAAGGTGAGTCTGCCAAAATTCATTATAATAAATAGTACTTAATGGCACTGAAAGATACACTAGGGCTATAGTGTTTTTCCCATTGTTCCCAAAAGTGCCAAGTACAAGTGAGCACATATTTGGTGTTAAACAAACTACTTTTGATTGATGATAGCTGCTAAGTCCTGAGTAAACTGTAGCATTTAGGAGAGTGCATGGAATTGTTGAAAATCATATAAAAGTTATAAAGATATCAAGGTTTATGACCAGCAAGCAAATGAGAGGAGTTACCTTATAAATAAAAAAGGTGTGACTTTATGCTTACAACCTCTAATTCATGAAAGATTGATATAAGTAGATAACTTGACGGGGATAGATTTTTTTTTATATCCCCAATACCTAGAATAGAACCTGCATTCTAGTAAGCTTCACAGGGAGCTGATAAGGAATATTTGTTGAATAAATCGATAGTTATATGTGTTATACTTTTATTTATGCTCATATTTGTTAGATATTAGAAATACTACACAGTATTTAAAGGTCGAGTGAAGAAATACAAATAAGCCTTCACAATAACACCCATAACTGGAAGAAGAGAGTAGCGTGAGGTACGGGCTGCTCACAGAAAAATGGAATCCTCTCGTAGATCCCATATCCCGGTAACTCTGGCTTCCATTTTAGCCACTTAGAAGTTGTCCATTAATCTAATCACCTTCCATTTAACAGTGCTGTCTTGTTTCTCTAGTTGCTTCCAGTTCTTCTTTTAGTATTGGCATTCTGCAGTTTCATTTTTATGTGTTTACATGTAAACTTTCCTATAATTTATCCTGTCTCAGGTTCCTTAGGCTTCCAAGATCTGAAGATTAAGTATTTTTCAACAATTCTCTGCTGTTACTTCTTTAAGTATTTCTTCCTCTTCCTTATTTCTATTTTCTGATTTTAGAACACTGATTACATGTTTTACATCTTTTCATTTTGTTCATCATCTGTTCCACGGTCCATAGTCTCTCTGGTAATTTGCAATTTTTTCTTTCTGTGATGTTTCTCTCTTTGATAATTATTTCTTTGGATCACAAATTTAGCTGGGTCAATTCTATTAAACTGTTCTTTAAGTGTATAATTTCAATTATAATATGTTTCATTTCTATTATTCTTTTCCAAAGCCACTTCTCATTTTTACATTATCTGGTTCCTTGCTCATATTTTCAGACATTTTCTTCTTTAAATATATTTTTGGTAGTTAGAATAATGGTCCTCCTTCCACTCCCAGGATGCCCATGACCTAATCCTCAGAAACCTGCAAATATGCTACCTTACCTGGGAAAAGGGGCTTTGCAGATGTGATCAAGGTAGTGTCTTTGAAATGGTGAGATTATCCTGGATTACCTGGATGGTCCCAATCCAATCACATGAGCTCTTAAGAGCAGAAGAGGAAGGCAGAAGAACGGGTCAAGAGATGCCATGTGAAAAGGACTTAGCCCAGTGTTGCTGGCTGTAGAAAGGTAAGGAAGAGGCCATAAACCAAGAAAGGTAGCAGCCTCTGGAAGTTGGAACAACCTTCAGTTTATAGTCAGCATGAAAATGGGGACCCCAGTCCTACATCCACGAGGAATTGAACTCAGTCAGTAATTTGAATGGGCAGAAAACTGATTCTGCCTTACAGCTTCCAGAAAGGAACATATCTGCCACCCTTAATTTCAGTCCAATGAGAACTGTACTGGACTTCTGTTCTATAGAACTATAAAATAATTAACTTATGCTGTTTTAAGCCACTGTTTGTAATAATTTTTTAGCAGCAATAGAAAATTAATATAGATTTTAGTACTAGAATTGAGGTGTTTCTGTAACAAATATCTAAAAATGTGAAATTGATTTTGGTATCAGGCAGTGGGTACAGGCTGGAAGAATTTTATTAAGTATGGAAGAAAAAGCCTAGTTTTCTTTGAATAGACTGTTAGCAGAAATATGGACATTAAAGAATGTCCATGAGGGCTCAGAAGGAAGTAAAGAGCATTATAGAGAAGTCCTAAATTGCCTCATAGAAAATATAAATGGTCATGAACAAACTATTAATAGAAACATGGATTTTAAGAATGCTGCTGGTGAGGGCTCAGAAAGAAAGGAGAACATGTTATTGGAAACCAGAGGAAAAGGGATTTTTGTTACATAGAAATCTTAGCAGGCTTGTGTCATGCAGTTAATATGGAAAACAGAACTTGTAAGCAATGAACTTGGATATTTAACTGAGGAGATTTCCAAGTAAAGTGTTGAATGTGCAGACTGATTTCTTCTTTCTCCTTAGAGTAAATGCAAGAGGAAAGAGATAAACTGATAGAGGAACTGTTAAACAAAAAGGAATCAGGACTTGATGATTTTGGAAATTCTAAGCCTTCCCATATGGCAAAATGTTAAAATTAAGATATTCATTTAAATTTAAATTTATTTAAAAATTAAGAGATTATTTTTCTGAGCTATTTCAGAAAGATCGAAAGATCAGAGTAATCAGTAACATAAAAGACTCTTTGAAAAAATTAAGAAGTTATCATAAATCCCATCAGTCATCTCATCAGAAGCCAAAAGTAGAGATTTTCTTGGAAAGATCTGCGCATGAGCCTCTTGTCTAATGGATTGAATCCTTGTGACATCTATGGAAAATCCACAGAGCTCTTGAGAATCTTATACAAGCAGAGACACTGCCAACTTGGACTGAAGAGGTCAGAGAGATATGATGTGAGCAAGTCTCAACCTGCTTTTGCTGGCTTTGAAAGTAAAAAAGGGGCCCAAAGTCAAGTCATGTGGCAGCATCTGGAAACTGGGAGAAACCCTCAACCTAGAGCCAACAACAAAACAAGGAGCTCAGTCCTATAACCACAAAGAACTGACTTGTGCCAACAACCCAAATGAACAAGAAATTAATTCGATTTTCCCTAGAGCCTCCAGAATGAATTGCATCCTGCCTATACTTTGATTTTCATCTGGTGTACACTTGTACAATGTGTTGTTTTATGACACTAAGTGTGTGGTAATTTGTCATAGAAAATAAAAATGGCAATAGAAAATTAATTTCTCTTTTAATTTTAGAATATTCAACATACTTCTTTTCTGAATCTGATCATGCCAATACAATGTATCTTTGTAAGACTATGTCTTCTGTCATGGTTTTTTTTCAGCCTTCTCTCAAGTCTAATTTATTCTTTATGCTTTGTAATTTTTAAATTGGTAACTAATTATTTTAGAAATTTATCTTGGAATCATTCAATTTGGATTCACAAAGCAAGTGATTTATTTTGCTTCTACTCACTGACTGTGAATCTGGAACTACTCTAAATTACTGGATAAAGTTCGTTGATCACACAGGTAAATTCTGCCACCAAATCTCAGTGAAAGTCATCTAATAATTCTGAGTTCTAAGGACAAATCTGTGTCCCTCCACCCAGTGCAAGGTCTAGATAGGCATGTTTCTTTGATGTACCTTCTTGGTGGTAGGTTTATTTTGTGTAGACCCTTATTCTTAGAGTGTTGTCCTTAAGGGTTCTGATTCTCTGAGAGAGACACTTCTATCAGACTACAACTAGAGTTAGCCCTTTGCTTCATATTCTGTCCCAGTGTTACCCTTACTTACCTCTTGGGTTGCTTTTTTCACTTTGTTTTTGTCCCCTTTGGATTCTTTGCTTTCTTACCCTTTCAGAAAAGCATTTAAAAAGAAGTATTTTATAGTCATATTTTTAGAGTTTTTCATTCAACAGGTGCCAGAAAAGGAACACTCTATAAATTATTTTTAATCCTACTTAAATTTATTTTTGAAAAATTGAAGTAATACAGTTTGTTTCCTGTACAAGGGTTTTATTACCTTAAGTAAAACTGTTATCAAAGTGATAGTTTTTTCATTCAATTTCTTGATGCATTTAACAAGTACAGGGCTTCCCTGGTGGCGCAGTGGTTAAGAACCCGCCTGTCAATGCAGGGGACACAGGTTCGAGCCCTCGTCCGGGAAGATCCCACATGCTGCGGAGCAACTAAGCCCATGTGCCACAACTACTGAGCCTGCCTGCCACAACTACTGAAGCCCGCATGCCTAGAGTCCATGCTCCACAACAAGAGAAGCCACCACAATGAGAAGCCCACGCACTGCAAAGAAGAGCAGGCCCCACTCACCATAGCTAGAGAGAAAGCCCGCGCACAGCAGCAAAGACCCAACACAGCCAAAAATAAATAAATAAATAAATTTTAAAATAAAAAAAAAAACCCCAAAACAAGTACAGTTCCTGATGGTACTAATGTCAAGAAAAATAAGTAGCAGACCACAGGCAATATGTTTCACATTTTAAATCTCTACTTTCTAAAAATGTATTGATAGCACTATATAAAGAGTCTCCTCCAGACTCCAAATATGGAAAAAAAAAACAGTCTTTGAGAATCAAACGCTAAGAAATTCAATTAGTCTTTGTACTGCTTTTATATTTTAAATAAACATAATTAAGCTCAAATCTTTAGATTTAGAAAGTATATTTACTTTTTGGTTTGTAAATTAAAGATCTACATTTCC
This sequence comes from Balaenoptera physalus, assembly GCF_965194825.1. Classification (NCBI taxonomy): domain Eukaryota; kingdom Metazoa; phylum Chordata; class Mammalia; order Artiodactyla; family Balaenopteridae; genus Balaenoptera; species Balaenoptera physalus. The sequence goes on from NC_138892.1 coordinate 73,069,877, forward strand.
TTGATGACATTTATGACCAGTCTTGATCCACTCAATCAGAAGTAATCCAATCCTTTGTCCTTCCATAACAATGGATTACATTATGATGTAATAATTTGTTTATATATTTGGGTTTTGTTTTTTTTTTAACTAGACTGTGAGCATCTTGAAAAGAGAAACCATATCTATTAAAAGTATTGTAATGGGCCCAAAATTTAGCACTGAATTTAGGTACTGAATAAGTATTTGATGAATTTAATCTATGAGTGAGTATGTTTAGTAAAATGTAAGAAGTTTATAATTCTGTATGCATATTATTTTAACCTGTATTTTAAACTAATATTAGGAAATTTTTTTTTAGTATTATTAGAAATATTATAGAATTGTAGGCCAGCATTAGTGAGAGAGATAACTCCAAATGAAGTAATTTGTACTCTAAGTAGAGATTCCCTTCTTTCTTTCTCTTCCTGTTTATCATCTAATTCATATATTTCTTTGCACAATGAATGAATGAGAGCTTAGATTCTTAAATAAAAGTAATTTAAAATTGTATTTTGCCTGAAACATTGTTAACAGGATAATGGTAATGCCCAATGAAAGAAAATCCTTAAAGTAAAAGAAGTAACATTGCCAACATTTAAAATAAATGTTTTCCAGATCTGACTTTTAAGTAATTTGCACTACTTACTTTTAAAAGAAATACACTATGTTGCCAAACAAAGAAATAAACAAATCCCAAACAAATAAAACCTTTGAGAATTTAGTGTTACATATAGAAGGCATACAAGTTACATCTTCTTACATATATTTTTCAAGCTTACAACCCTATATTTTGTTCTTAAAATGTTCAACTGAAAATGGTGTTTAAATATCAGCCCCATGTGCTTCTATTTTTATACTTATCCTTCCATAGTAATCACCCCCTCTAAAGTAATAAATACATTTAACGGAATTAGGACCCAATCTTCACCCCTTTCTTCATTTAACTTTCTATGTCCTGTAAGAACAGTGAATGTGGGTCCCCTTCAATATTTCAGATGCAAAATAGAGAAACCAAACTCATTCTGTTCTCTAACAAAATAGTTTATATTCCCTTTCTATCAGTTTTAAAATTTTTCCTTTTTTGCTGTGAGAATAATCTTAAAACCCTCTCTGTTCTTCCTTCCTTTATTCCTTTTGTCTAATCTATCATAAAGAGCTGTCATTTTTGTTTGCTTCCAGGTCTACAGGCCTCTATTAGAATTAGGACATCATTTCATGCCTTGACAGGACTAGATAATTTTCAAAGATCCCTTTTAATTCAATACTTTTTATCTTTTTTAACTGATCACCCTGACCACATTGTGGATTCTTGTACCCAACTCCAATGGTAATAATCCAATTTAGTAGTTTGCAGGTAGAGGACACTAGAGATGAAACTGGAACAGTCACTCAATATTATCCATCAAAGTATGTCCGTAATCTCGGTCTGCTCTGGCTATACAATTTTTATTACATTTTCCTCAAATGCTCTTCATTCCAACTTGTCACTCTAGCACACTGCATATCTATAGGATCTTTCACACTTTTGTTAGTGGTCGTCATAGCACAAAACGTTCCCTTCTCATTGTCTCCTCAGTAGAAAATTTGCAAAATTCGGTTTAACTCTTATCTTTCCCAGGTAGTTTACACAGTGATAGAAACCAAAATTTGGGTGTTAGTTAGGCCTCAGCTTGTAACTATGCCACTTACCAGCTACATAACTTTAACCAGCCTCAGGTTTCTCATTGTAAAATGAGATTAATAATAGTAATAAGAATAATACTTTTGCTTTGTAAAATTGTGAGGACTGTATGAGTTAAAGCATATAAAGTGTTTAGTAGAGTGCCTGTGTTATAACATTAAGTAAATAGTATGATTATTGCTGATGGTATTGCTATTATTATCATCATCATTATTATTATTAATTCCATGATGTCCCCATTACTCCAGCCCATATTTGATAACTCATTCCAATCTCTATTAACATAGCAATATTGAGCACTACATAATTCAGTATTAATTGTCCTTTACTTGTTTTATGTATTTGCACAGTGATTTACTTGCATGGCTATTGTGCGAGAGGGCACTGAGAGGACATTTAATAAGTAGTCATCAAACAATTTATCACGTTTTGATATTTTTGAAGTTGAGAAATAACAAAAAGATAAAACAGAACCAATATCATTGAGTGTTTATCATGAACTGGAAAATTTCTCAATGCCCAGTTACTAAAAATACATTTGAATATTCTATTACACACGGTTTTGGCATATATTTTTATTCTTTGAAACTAAAATACACACACATAAACATACGCATCCCCCAAGTAAACAGCTTACCTTAAGATTGTTCTGAATTTAGCTTCAGAAACCATCCAAAGCAGATATCTACAAATCAAAAATTATGAAACTACAGTCAGTTAGCTTGAATATAAAGGTGCTTTTACTTTTAGCAATGATTTTTAATATTTTCTACAAAAAATTAGTAGCGTATTCATCATCTAGAAGTTTTTGTTTATTGCTTTGACCACTAAAGTTTTGGAATATTCATAAAATATATTTTAAAAATCAGTAAACACTTTTAAGCTAAAGGAATTTGACTTGTTTCACTATTTGCAAAGCCTATTGATGAGTTATATCCCAAATATCATCTTATTAAGCATTATTGAATTGTATTAAAAATTAACATTTTAAATAAAGCTATAATAATAGGACTGCTGAACTTGACCCATTTTATGATAATGAACACTAGACTAAAATATATTATAGGAAGCATGTGTATATACCATATGCACCACATATACACTATATGTATATGTGTGAGTGTGTATTCCAAATGTATGTTTACATATTGATAGATAAAACAGTATTACACACACACACACACACACACATATAACACGTAAATTTATGGAAAAAAACACAGGTAGACCTAAATAATTTGGTAAAGTAAACCAAGTATTTGGGTGTAATCTAATGCGTCAAATTCAACCGAGCTCAAGTGTTTGGATAAACTGATATTTTGGTGATACTAACAAAAACAACAGCAAAAATCATGTTGTGAGTTTTATAGTTTATAGAACACTTTTTCACATTCTTGTTCAGGTCTTCAGTAACTCTCATGATCACAAATGTGTTCCCCCCCAAATACTAATAAGGTAAGCTTGGTCTGAATTAACACAGAGGTAGTTACATAGGAAGTTTGCCCCTCAAATCCCCATTCTGAGATTAGCCTTTACATTTAAAATGCAAGTTATGTCATATTCCCTCATAAACAAAACACACTTGAAATCTATGAAATCTAACTTTTCATGTGGCTGAAGCTCTTCTTTTAGATCTTGTCTCAAACATCCCTTCTTCAGAATGATGGCAGATAATATTCAAATAATGACTCAAATCAATACATAAATATATGTTATACTAAATGTGATGAAGAAGACTCATATGGTACTTTGAGTATAATAAGGATCCTGATTTAGTTTGGAGGGAATAAAATTTAAACTGAGAATGATCAGGCAAAGACAGAGCAGGAAAGAGAGAGAGTGGCCAGTTTTGAAGGACCAGCAGGTGCACAGTGCTGAGGCATAAGGAGTGAGGCACCATGGAGGAGCAAGAAGAAGGCCATAGGGCTAAAGCCCTGACAGGGAGGGGTGGGTGGGGGTGTACAGAGCTGGAGAGCTCCAGCAGGAGCATGGCAGGTTATGAAGAAGATTTGTTTTTATCGTACATATTACAAGAGGCCATTGAAAGGATTTCTGCAGATGAGTGACATAATAAGGTTTCCTGGAAGACGGTAGCTCTGAGAGGAGGAAAAAAGTGGAGGAAGAGTGAATGTAGGAACCCAGTGAAGGGCTATTGCTCTAGTTCAGGAAAGAGAGGTAGTGGCTTTGACTTGAGTGTTTGCAAAAGATATTGAGAAAATGGGTTTGTTTTGATAAGTTTTGTGGGATACAGTATAATCTGTCTCTCTAACTTGATTATAAGTTCTATGAGGGCAGAGACTGTATCTTTTTACCGACCATTATATCCTCTGCCATCATATGCTTTGTACATAGTTGATACTCCAAAAAATAATTTTTTAATGAATGAATGGTAGGAAATGGAGAGAAAATTGGAAAGTATAAGGAACTTCATGAAATGGTACTATTTACTGTGATAAGAATCACTAGAAAAGATCAGGTTTACAAGTGAAGTCATAAGTTTAGATTTAAAAAGTGCAATTTTTTGGAAGAGCAATATCTATCATAAGAATATCAGTAACTGTGTGAAGCCATGAGAGTGGATGCAATATCTATGGGGAGAAAATAGATTAATAATGATAACTGAAAATTTGCAGGCTCTTACTATGTATCAGGCACAGATCTAAGGATTTTACATGTATCAATCCCATTAATCCTCAAAATAATTCCACAAAGAATATTTTATTTATTATCCCACATTAAAGATGCAAAAACCAAGGTACAGAGAAATTATATAACTTGCCTAAATTCATACAGCTAGTAAATGGCAGAACTAGGATGTGATAGGCAGAATTCTAAGATGGCCTCAAACACTCCTAACCCCTGGTGTATGTACCTTGTACACACAATTTCCTCTCCTGTGCAGGGCAAAAGTTGTAAATGTGATGGGATACAATTCCTACTGTTTAGTTATTAATCAGTTGACTTTGAGTTAAAAACAAAAGGGAGATGTTGTAGGCCTAGCCTAATCAGTTCATCCCTTTAAATGAACGTCAAATTGGAAGTGTTAGAAGGTCTAGGTAGGGGGCCACGTGGCAGAGAATCACAGGCAGCTTCTAAGAACTGACACTAGGCCCTGGCCAACAGCCATCAAGAAGATGGGGCCTTCAGTTCTACAATCACAAGAAATTAAATTCTGCCAACACTAGTGAGCTTGGAAGATTCAAGCCTCTCAGATGAGTCCTCAGCCCTAGCCTCCAGCTAGATTTCAGCCTGTGGAGACCTTGAGTAGAGGACCCAGATGAACTCCACCCAGATTTCTGTCCTGCAAAATTGTGAAACGCTAAATGAGTGTTGTTTTAAGCCACAAAGTTGAGGGAATTTGCTACACAGCAACAGTAAACAACTAATGCACAGGATTAAACGTAGGTAGTCGGTTTATGTAGCCTGTGTTGTTAAAGACTTAGCTGTACTGCATAAGGTAGGAGAGTTGGGAAGTGAGAAGAGAGGCTAATGCCAGAAGAGCCCTGGAGAATGCAGACATTTAAAGAATGTGCAGAGGAAAATGAACCAGCAAGGGAAACTGAAGAGAAACATAGAAACTCAGGAAAATCCAACAGAGTACGGCATGATGGAAGACATGAAGAAGAAAGATCTGTGGAAGGAGGGACCTTGACTGAGCAAGGGTGTGGAGGCTGCAGAGAACAAGTCTGATGAGGACTGAAGCATGTTCGCTGCATTCAGTAAGATAGAGGAGGCTGTTATGGGCTTTCCTCTGGTCAACTGAAAAGTGCAGCTGGCATTTAGAATACCCCCTTTTTTTTTTAAATTTTTATTATTTATTTATTTATTTATTTATTTATTTATTTATTTATTTATGGCTGTGTTGGGTCCTCGTTTCTGTGCAAGGGCCCTCTCTAGTTGCGGCAAGCGGGGGCCACTCCTCATCGCGGTGCGCGGGCCTCTCACTATCGCGGCCTCTCCTGTTGCGGAGCACAGGCTCCAGACGCGCAGGCTCAGTAATTGTGGCTCAAGGGCCCAGCTGCTCCGCGGCACGTGGGACCTTCCCAGACCAGGGCTCGAACCCGTGTCCCCTGCATTGGCAGGCAGACTCCCAACCACTGTGCCACCAGGGAAGCCTTCCCTTTTTTTTAATTAAGGGGAAAAACCATGTGATTGGCTGGGGAGAAAAATCTTTTCCAGATAGACTTTCATTGCTCAATATTTTCATACAGGAGAATTATAGACCTCTTCCTCAAGAACTAGACACATTTGGTTAATTACAGCAGATTTGAAAAGTAAACCAATTAAAATGTTGTTTTGTCACAAAATTTAACTTCCAGGATTAACAATTTCTTAAGTGACAAGGCAAAATTACATCCAATTAGTATTCTAAAGAAAATTTAATCTCCTGAGATGACTAATGAAAAACAGTAGAAGGAAGAGAACAGAAAAAAAGAGAACTTAGTTTCCAAAGATCTGTTATTTTGATCATTTACATTGCTACTCTAAGGGAAAGCTATTCTTTTATCCTTATGGAAAATGACAACAGATGCAGAAATCAAAATATAAGCAGACATTAAGTAAATCAATAAGAATCCACTTTGTAATAGGGTACAATTGAGAAGACAGTGTACACACAGAGATAATTAAATTTATGGCCTTTTATGCTGCTTTATTCACCTAATGATGTTGTTTTGAGTACTTTTTTTCCAGTACTTCACTTTGGTGACTAATTTTATGGAAGGAAGAAATAACAATGGCCAACTCTCCCCTTAACCCACATAAGATATTAAAAAAACAGAATTCATTCTACGTGTAAGTTGTTCCTAATACGTGGGGGGGAACCTTGTCTCCAATGGAACCCTTAGGAAATGAGAGGAAAGTTTACCCAGGGATCTCTGCCACATATTCAGCATAGGATTGGGGCCATGTGTAATGGCCCAGCCTGAACTGAGATTTAACATTTTCTGTTTTGACTGATCAAGACAGATGCCCAATGAGATAGAGACCCAAGTGTGAGAGTGCAGTGTTAGTGTTTCTTCTGGTGGCTTACAAAAAATCTCTTCACATCTGACTTCATCCCTTTGTCTTTTCTGAGACCCTTTGTCCCAGACATGGTTGTGGGTTTGCCTGTTCCTAGCACTTTACCCATCTATTCAAAGATAGCTTAATAGACCTAATATAGTCATTACTTATATTCCAAGATTATCATTCCTTTTGTTGATCATTTACATTTCAAGATCTTGAGTTTGTTTTGCATTCAATTTATTTTCATGTATTTGGCTTCCACTTTTAGCTGCTTATGGGTGAGACAGTTCTTGCTAACAGAAGCAACCTTACTAGTGAGCATGTGATTGCTGTCTAGTGTAAGACAAAGACTGATTCATTCATGAGTCATACATCTTCATAAAGAAAAGAGGCTTCTGTCATCCTTGCATAAAATTCTTTAAAAAGAAAGTCTACTCTTTAGTGTGATCGGTCATTCCAGAAAACACATCACATCTTCTTACTCAATAAGCCCTGAACCTCTAACCAAAACAAGACGCTTGACTAGAGTGCCTTGACCTTTCCTTAAAGTCCTTCTCTTTTCATTCATGGAATTTTGAGATGAACCTTAAAATGAGGCTTGGTCTTTTTTTTTTTTCCCTCAAAAAAGAAACTATAAAAATATGAGACAAAGACAAGTGTGAGAAACAATTTCAAATTTTATTTTCTATGTTGGATATCCCAGAACCATATTGTATCAATAGTTTCCCACATTACTGACAACTAAATAAATTCTTGGCTGATGTTTCAGATCTTTCATCTCACACATTCCAAATCCCTAATGGCCTTAAACTTTAAAGCCTAATCATTCAGGTGATTCTTTATCCCTTTTCCCAACTGGAATGTGGATACAGCAAGTCTATCTGTCATCTTTCCAATATGCCTTTCTTATACAAAATGAGATAGATAACTTCTCATGGTCATCTTGTCCAACCCTAACTTCTTATTATTTTCCCAAACTATAGTTTTTGTCTTAGGCTGTGTTCACTGTGTATAAATAGTTCACATTGGTTTCCAATTACTTGAATAAACTGATTGTTTTGGTGAGCAGCTCTCCTGGTATAATAAGAGTGCAGAAAAACTCTTTCATATCCCTGTGCTGATGAGCTATAGTCCCCAAAGGAGGTAAATTTTAAGCTTTGTAGGACCACAGTCTAGAATACGATACAAAATATAGACTACAATTTGGCCTGAAGCTTTTTCAGGAGAAAGATACATGGTCCAAAAGATCTTAGGAATCCAGACTAAATTCTAACCTTAAATTCTTTATATTTGCCCCAAGAACTACTGTGACTTTTGGGAGATTTATATTTCCAGCTAAAATGAATCCTCATAACAATGGCAGGAGCAGGAACCAGAACTAGATTGCTTTGAACTATGCTTGCTATGAATATCTTTCATAATCCAGCTAATATGCACCCTGTTGTGCTTTGTACCTATATTTTGATATCAGTGGAAATGCTACCTTTTTGTAATCAATTTCTTCTTTTAAAAAGAGATTTCATTTCTCCTACTAATTTTATTTAACTTTGAGGATTTTCTATATTGGATCCCAAAGTATTTCTTAACTGCGTCACAGTTAATAATAGGAAAACCTAACTTTCATGACTTGACTCTAAAACACACTACAAAGAATGTCTTAACTGACCGCAAACTTCTTGGAGGATGTTCTTATAATTAAGGTCCATTCCCTGGCCATTGATATTTAGGAAATTGGAAAGCCTGATAAAAAATAAATCTCTTAAAGTTTGCTGTATATTTCCTTGCTCCATAACTAATTATACCTTTAGGTATATCTACACATCCAAATGACACCAGACAACTAGCTTTTAAATTATAAATGTCTTTGGTAGAATTCTTTTAAGTTACAGGTGAAAAAAGATGAGGAGTGTTAAATTCTTATTCATTTTTGAAAATGAGAAGTAGCACACAGAAGGAACAGTTAAGTAATTCAAAACAAACTGATGGGGAGTTGAGCATTAAATAGACTTTTTGAAGGGTATGCTGAAATAATTTGACATATTTTACTTAATGAACTTAATCTCTATAATAAAAAAAAATAACTACTATTGAGAAACCATTATTTACTGAACTTTTAATGTAGATTATTAATTTTTTTTAATCTTGCAAAATAGGAATTGTTCTCCCATGTGAAAAGTATGGTTTCGACTACTTGCTTTAATGAAAAAAATAGGTAATCACGAATTCCCTGAATTTCATTCAAAAATAGTTTCCAACAGGAAAATAACTCCATCACTATGTCATCAAATTCATGGCTCTTCTGACTATTAAATGGATGTTTCCCTACTCTCACTTTTTAATGTTAAAAGAAAGGAAAATATCAGTTGTTGAAAAGCTTATTTCTTACAGGAAACATTTTCTAGGTAATGCCAATAAAAATCTGGTGAAGAGAAACAGGTTGTTCTGCCATAGGGGGTTTTTGTTTGTATTGTTTTCTTTTTAAAAAAAAAAAAAACCTGAGAATTGTACATGTTTAAGGCAGGATACAGAAACTAGCTTTCCATTGTTGAGCCATAAAATATACTTTGGAAGGAAAAATAAGGCTCACCATACTCCAGATTAATACAATCTTTTTTCTTCATATGTGTAAAATTGAGCAAAATCGAAGTTCAAGTGAATTAATATTTTTAAAGTGACCAGAAAGGCAGGGATCAGCAAACATTTTAGGAAAAGGGCCAGATAGTAAATATTCTATGCTTAGTGGACCAACAGTTCTGTGTGACAACTACTCAACTCTACCATCATGGTGGAAAAGCAGCCTAGACAATGCATATAAAAATGTGTGTGACTGTGTCCCAATAAAACTTTATTTACAAAAAGAGTACATAAGGCCCATGGCCTGTAGTTTGCTGATCTTAAAATAAAAGAATAATAAAATATAATCATAACATGGAAATGATGAAACTAAGACACTTTCTTATATTGTGTTAAAAGCCTTTTCATCATTTTGTCCAAATAGCTAACAGCAACTTTCAGGTATAAACATTAGGCTCTGGGCTACACCTTTAGTTATGGAAAAATAGGACATCTATTCTTCTAATTCTTTTGAAATGTCCTCCATGAAATATTCTCAGAGATAAAAATTTTAATGATTTATAGTGAGCTGTTAAAACCAACAGTATTTTCATCTCATCTTTATATTAGTGTAAGGAATTCCACAATCTGGCATCTTTTAATGATTTGTACTATTGGGGCAGTAGATTGAGAATGTATGCAGGTAAACTTGAAGTTGTTAATTTTATATATATATATATATATATATATATATATATTTATTTATTTATTTATTTATTTATTTTCTTATTTACCCTTGCTAAAAACTCTGAAAGAGATTGTAGTATTAGTCACATTTTATAGGTTGTAAATCTGAAGTTTAAAGTGGTTAAGTATATTACCCATGTTACATAGCTGTAGGGCCGGGATTTGAACAATGTAGACCCATGCAGTGCTACCGTGTATGGTTGTGTAATTTCTGCACTTGTTAGAACACTACATATAAGGGTATAGATGAGGTAGATTGGTATATTTATTATTGAAAATTTCCCACAGGTGTCAATAGAGTTTGTCTTGCAAAATCAATATTACGACTATTTTTTGATAGAAAGATGTATATTTTAGGATTATTTTTCTAATTTACAGCAATGCACCATATGTGATAGCTCCAGACCTGGCCTGATTCTAAAGACATTGTTCTTTCACATAATGCTGAACTTTGTGTCAGGACAGCCTCCTGGAGTGTTACAAAAAGTAAGGTCTTGAGGGAATTCTGTGTTAGTAGACTGTATATGTAACAATCCCTTCCCTGCCTTAAAGTCCTGGGAATAGTTTATAACTATGAAAACAGAGAAAGGTTTTATATAACATGAAAGAAATTTCAAGATAGAAATGACAGGACCTGGTAACTGACTGGATACACAGAATAAAAAAGAGATAGGAATTATAGATAATATAAACATCATAAGATGGTTGACTAGATGTATGAATATATTATTAATTAAGATTGGGAGATAAAGTCTGGGGGAAGAGGAAAGATGCCTTTTTTGAAGTTCAGTATGAGATGATGGAGAAATCAAAAAGAAAGTGGAAAATATGTACCTAAAGTTAAGACAGTGAGTAAGGATAGAGCTGGGGATTTGGGTGTCGTTTTCATAGAAGTGTGAGAGCTAATGCCAAGAGAATGAGAGAATGTAGTTGGGAAGCGTCTAGGATTGGGAGAAGTGGGACCTACAAGATAAGCCAAAAAAAGAAATAACACTGTAAAACTCTAATTAGAGAAGGGATATGACAAGTTAAAAATAGCATCACTGAAGCCAAAAACAAAAAATGTGTTAATGAAAAGAGATTCTCAAGAATGTCCCTTACTTCAGAGAGTTCCAGGAAGATAAGAACTGTGCAGAAATCACTATATCTGGCAATCCAAGAACAACTAGTGAATTCTGCACAGTCAGTCTCAATCCAATAGTAAAGTGAGGGGCCAGAACTTGGTGGGGGGTAAAGATGAAGAAATAGAATGTGCAGACTTTTCTTAAAAAATCTAAAACCTAAGAGAAGGCAGAAAAGGAGGAAAGAGGAATAAAGATTTGTTCTGTTTCATATTTGTTTTTATGAGCTGAAGCTGATTGGACATTTTTGAAGGTGGAAAAGTATCTGGAGGAAAGAAGCAATTTAAGATAAAACGTTGGGGATGAATAACTGGCACTACTGTATTTCACAGAAGACCCAAGAATCCCAAGCCATCAATCAGTAGTGGCTTCAAGTGATATCCTGTCCTGCTCCTATCTTTTTTTTTTAAGGAGCTTTATTTAGATATTATTTGCATACCATAAAATTGACACATTTTAAGTGTACAATTCAATGGATTTTAGTATTTTTATGAGGCTTTACTTTTATGTGTCCAATATTTGACATAGCCATAAGATCTCATCTGTCTTAGAATATTGTAGAACCTCCCAACTTAATCATGATGATAGAAATATAAAATAAAAGAATAATAGAGAAATGTCAGTGCTATGGGCTGCATCAACATTACAGGTCACTGTGTGGAATGAGGTAAATGCCCTAAATAGTTGCATTTGTAGCTTTCACAATAGATAATAATAAGCCACACTTATGACTCAAATAAACTTTTGTTTTCTACCATTAAGATCTATTTAGATCTGTAACTGACCTATAAAGTAACTATGCAGTAACATACTAATTACACTACATTTGTGCCTTACATTGACCTCTAAGGTTTGTTTTTGTTTGTTTGCTGGTTTGTTTTTGGCCATACTTCCCAGGGCAATTTTGTATCATTTCAAGTAGCCATTGTAATAATTCTTTGTGTTCAACCTTGATCTTAGGTTGTGAAAACTTGCTGGTGCCTACAAATAACAAAATATCATGTATCTCTCTGTAGTCTTGCATTAAATTCATGGATGTAGATATTTGTACATTTTTGTTCCTGAGTGATGATTTCTAGTCTTACAGCTCATTGCTTTACCTGGAATTGGGAGGAAAGGTTCTTCAAATAAAGTAAAATGTAAACAGTACAAAAAAGAACATGAACCATGGCTTATTCATAATATACTTATATATGTTACCCCTCATCAGGATATAAGATTTAAAGAGGACCTACAAGATGGCAGAGAGGTAAGATGTGGAGATCACCTTCCTCCTCACAAATACATCAAAAATACATCTACATGTGGAACAACTCCTACAGAACACCTACTGAATGCTGGCAGAAGACCTCAGACTTCCCAAAAGCCAAGAAACTCCCCACATACCTGGGTAGGGCAAAAGAAAAAAGAAAAAACAGAGACAAAAAAAATAGGGATGGGACCTGCACATCTGGGAGGGAGCTGTGAAGGAGGAAAAGTTTCCACACACTAGGAATTCCCTTCACTGGTGGAGACGGGGGATGGGCGGGGGGGTTAGCTTCAGAGCCACGGAGGAGAGTGCAGTAACAAGGGTGCAGAGGGCAAAGTGGAGAGGTTCCCACACAGAGGATCAGTGCCGACCAGCACTCACCAGCCTGAGAAGCTTGTCAGCTCACCCACCGGGGCAGGCAGGGCTGGGAGCTGAGGCTCCAGATTCGGAGGTCAGATCCCAGGGAGAGGACTGGGGTTGGCTATGTGAACATAGCCGAAGGGAGCTACTGAACCACAGCTAACCAGGAAGGAGTCCGGGAAAAAGTCTGGAAATACCTAAGATTCAAGAGACCATTGTTTCGGGGTGCACGAGGAGAGGGGATTCAGAGCACTGCCTAAATTAGCTTCAGAGATGAGTGTGAGCCACAGCTATCAGCGTGGACCACAGAGATGGGCGTGAAATGCTAAGGCTGCTGCTGCAGCCACCAAGAATCCTGTGTGCAAGCACAGGTCACTATCCACACCTCACCTCCCAGGAGCCTGTGTAGCCCACCACTGCCAGGGTCCCGTGATCCAGGGACAACTTCCCTGGGAGAACACACGGCGCACCTCAGGCTGTTGCAACATCATGCTGGCCTCTGCCACTGCAGGCTCACCCCACATTCCAGGTCCCTCCCCCGCGGCCTGACTGAGCCAGAGCCCCTTAATCAGCCGTTCCTTTAACCCCCTCCCGTCTGGGCGAAGAACAGACACCAGAGGGTGACCTAAATGCAGAGGCAGGGCCAAATCCAAAGCTGAACACCAGGAGCTGTGCAAACAAAGAAGAGAAAGGGAGGTTTCTCCATGCAGCATCAGGAGCAGTGGATTAAATCTCCACAATCAACTTGATGTACCCTGCATCTATGGAATACCTGAATAGACAACGAGTCATCCCAAAATTGAGGCAGTGGACTTTGGGAGCAATTGTAGACTTGGGGTTTGCTGTAAATGACTGACTAGTTTCTGATTTTTAAATTTATCTTAGCATAGTTTTTAGTGCTTATTATCATTGTTGGGTTTCTTTACTGGTTTGGTTGCTTTCTTCTCTTTTTTTAATACTTTTTTTTATTTTTTCATTTAATAATATTTTTATTTTTTATTTTAACAAATTTGTTTATTTTATTTTACTTCATTTTCTTTTTTCTTTTTTTTTTCTCCATTTTCTTCTAAGCCATGTGGCTGACAGGATCTTGGTGCTCTGGCCAGGTGTCAGGCCTGAGCCTCTGAGGTGGGAGAGCCAAGTTCAGGACATTGGACCACGAGAGACCTCCAGGCCCCATGCAATATCAGTCAGCGAGAGCTCTCCAAGAGATCTCTGTCTCAACGCTAACACCCAGCTCCACTCAATGACCAGCAAACTCCCATGCTGGACACCCCATGCCAAACAACTAGCAAAACAGGAACACCACCCCACCCATTAGCAGAGAGGCTGCCTAAAAGCATAATAAATTCACAGATACCCAAAAACACACCACTGGACGAAGTCCTGCATACCAGAAAGACAAGATCCAGCCTCATCCACCAGCACACAGGCACTAGTGCCCTCCACCAGGAAGCTTAAAAAACCCACTGAAAAAACCTTACCCACTGGAGGCAGACAGAAAAAACAATAGGAACACCAAACATGCAGCCTGGGAAAAGGTGACCCCCAAACACAGTAAGTTAAGCAAAATGAGAAGGCAGAGAAATACACACCAGATGAAGGAGCAAATTAGAAACCTACCAGACCAAAACAAACGAAGAGGAAATAGGCAGTCTACCTGAAAAAGAATTCAGAGTAATGATAGTAAAGATGATCCAAAATCATGGAAATAGAAAGGTGAAAATACAAGAAACGTTTAACAAGGACCTAGAAGAACTAAAGAGCAAACAAACAATGATGAACAACACAATAAATGAAATTAAAAATTCTCTAGAAGGAATCAATAGCAGAATAAATGAGGCAGAAGAACAGATAAATGACCTGGAAGATAAAATAGTGGAAATAACTGCTGCAGAGCAGAATAAAGAAAAAAGAATGAAAAGAATTGAGGACAGTCTCAGAGACCTCTGGGACAATATTAAATGCACCAACATTCGAACTAGAGTAGTCCCAGAAGAAGAAGAGAAAAAGAAAGGGACTGAGAAAATATTTGAAGAGATTATAGTTGAAAATTTCCCTAATATGGGAAAGGAAATATTCAAGTCCAGGAAGTGCAGAGAGTCCCATACAGGATAGATCCAAGGAGAAACATGCCAAGATGCATACTAATCAAACTATCAAATACAAAGAAAACATATTAAAAGCAGCAAGGGAAAAGCAACAAATAACATACAAGGAAATCCCCATAAGGTTAACGCAGATCTTTAAGCAGAAACTCTGCAAGCCAGTAAGGAGTGGCAGGACATATTTAAAGTGATGAAAGGGAAAAACTACAACCAAGATTACTGTACCCAGCAAGGATCTCATTTAGATTTGATGGAGAAATTAAAACCTTTACAGACAAGCAAAAGCTAAGAGAATCAGCACCACCAAACCAACTTTACAACAAATGCTAAAGGAACTTCTCTAGGCAAGGAACACAAGAGAAGAAAAAATCTACAATAACAAACCCAAAACAATTAAGAAGATGGTAATAGGAACATACATATTGATATTTACCTTAAATGTAAATGGATTAAATGCTCCAACCAAAAGTCATAGACTGGCTGAATGGATACAAAAACAAGACCCATATATATGCTATCTACAAGAGACCCACTTCAGACCTAGGGACACATACAGACTGAAAGTGAGGGGATGGAAAAAGATATTCCATGCAAATGGAAATCAAAAGAAAGCTGGAGTAGAAATTCTCATATCAGACAAAATAGACTTCAAAACAAAGACTATTACAAGAGACAAAGAAGGACACTACGTAATGATCAAGGGATCAATCCAAGAAGACAGTATAACAATTGTAAATATTTATGCACCCAACATAGGAGCACCTCAATACATATGGCAAATGCTAACAGCCATAAAAGAGGAAATTGACAGTAACACAATAATAGTAGGGGACTTTAACACTCCATTTTCACCAATGGACAGATCATCCAAAAAGAAAATATATAAAGAAACACAAGATTTAAATGACACATTAAACAAGAAGGACTTAACTGATATTTATAGGACATTCCATCCAAAAACAACAGAATATACTTTCTTCTCAAGTGCTCATGGAACATTCTCCAGGATAGATCATAACTTGGGTCACAAATCAAGCCTTGGTAAATTTAAGAAAATTGAAATCATATCAAGTATCTTTTCCAACTGCAACACTATGAGACTAGAAATCAATTACAGGAAAAAAACACAAACACATGGAAGCTAAACAATACACTACTAAATAACCAAGAGATCACTAAAGAAATGAAAGAGGAAATCAAAAACTACCTAGAAACAAATGACAAAGAAAACACAATGACCCAAAACCTATGGGATGCAGCAAAAGCAGTTCTAAGATGGAAGTTTATAGCAATACAATCCTACTACAAGAAACAAGAAAAATCTCAAATAAGCTATCTAACCGTACACCTAAAGCAATTAGATGTAGAACATCTAAAAAAAGAAAAAGAAAAAAACCCCATAGTTAGAAAAAAGAAAGAAATCATAAAAATCAGATCAGATATAAATGAAAAAGAAATGAAGGAACCAATAGAAAAGATGAATAAAACTAAAAGCTGGCTCTTTGAGAAGTTAAACAAAATTGATAAACCAATACCCAGACTCATCAATAAAAAAAGGGAAAAGACTCAAATCACCAGAATTAGAAATTAGAAAGGAGATGTAACAACTGACCCTGCAGAAATACAAAGGATCATGAGAGATTACTACAAGCAACTATATGCCAATAAAATGGACAACCTGGAAGAAATGCACAAAATCTTAGAAAAGTGCAACCTTCTGAGACTGAACCTAGAAGAAATAGAAAATATAAACAGACCAATCACAAGCACTGAAATTGAAACTGAGATTAAAAATCTTCCAACAAACAAAAGCCCAGGACCAGTAGGCTTCACAGAATAATTCTATCAAATATTTAGAGAAGAGCTACCACCTATCCTTCTCCAAATCTTCCAAAATATAGCAGAGGAAGGAACACTCCCAAACCCATTCTACAAGGCCACCATCACCCTGGTACCAAAACCAGACAAAGATGTCACAAAAAAAGAAAACTAGAGGCCAATAGCCCTGATGAACATAGATACAAAAATCCTCAACAAAATACTGGCAAACAGAATCCAACAGCACATTAAAAGGATCATACACCATGGACAAGTGGGGTTTATCCCAGAATGCAAGGATTTTTCAATATACGCAAATCAATCAAGGTGATATACCATATTAACAAATTGAAGGTTAAAAACCATATGATCATCTCAATAGATGTGGAAAAAGCTTTCAACAAAATTCAACACCCATTTAGGATAAAAACCCCCCAGAAAGTAGGCATAGAGGGAACTTACCTCAACATAATAAAGGCCATATATGACAAACCCACAGCCAACATTGTTCTCAATGGTGAAAAACTGAAACCATTTCCTCTAAGATAAGGAACAAGACAAAGTTGCCCACTCTCACCGTTATTATTCAACATAGTTTTGGAAGTTTTAGCAACAGCAATCAGAGAAGCAAAAGAAATAAAAGGAACTCAAATCGGAAAAGAAGAAGTAAAGCTGTCACTATTTGCAGATGACATGATACTATACATAGAGAATCCTAAAGATGTTATCAGAAAACTACTAGAGCTAATCAATGAATTTGGTAAAGTAGCAGGATACAAAATTAATGCACAGAAATCTCTTGCATTCCTATACATTAATGATGAAAAATCTGAGAGTGAAATTAAGGAAACACTCCCATTTACCACTGCAACAAAAAGAATAAAATACCTAGGAATAAAACTACCTAAGGAGACAAAAGACCTGTATGCACTAAACTATAAGACACTGATGAAAGAGATCAAAGATGATACAAGCAGATGGAGAGATATACCATGTTCTTGGATTGGAAGAATCAACATTGTGAAAATGACTATACTACCCAAAGCAATCTACAGATTCAATGCAGTTCCTATCAAACTACCAAGGGCATTTTTCAGAACAAGAACAAAAAATTTCACAATTTGTATGGAAACACAAAATACCCCAAATAGCCAAAGCAATCTTGAGAAAGAAAAACAGAGCTGGCAGAATCAGGCTCCCTGAGTTCAGACTACACTACAAAGCTACAGTTATCAAGACAGTATGGTACTGGCACAAAAACAGAAATATAAATCAAAGGAACAGGATAGAACGCCCAGAGATAAACCCATGCACATATGGTCACCTTATCTTTGATAAAGGAGGCAAGAATATACAATGGAGAAAAGACAACCTCTTCAATAAGCGGTGTTGGAAAAACAGGACAGCTACATGTAAAAGAATGAAATTAGAACACTCCCTTACACCATACACAAAAATAAACTCAAAATGGATTAAAGACCTAAATGTAATGCCAGACACCATAACACTCTAAGAGGAAAACATAGGCAGAACACTCCATGACATAAATCACAGCAAGATCGTTTTTGACCCACCTCCTAGAGAAATGGAAATAAAAACAAAAAGAAACAAATGGGACCTAATGAAACTTAAAAGCTTTTGTACAGCAAAGGAAACCATATACAAGGCAAAAAGAAAACCCTCAGAATGGGAGAAAATATTTGCAAATGAAGCAATGGACAAAGGATTAATCTCCAAACTATAACAGCAGCTCATACAGCTCAATATCAAAAAAACAAATCAACCCAATCCAAAAATGGGCAGAAGACCTAAATAAACATTTCTCCAAAGAAGATACACAGATTGCCGACAAACACATGAAAGGATGCTCAACATCAGTAATCATTAGAGAAATGCAAGTCAAAACTACAATGAGGTATCACCTCACACTGGTCAGAATGGCCATCATCAAAAAATCTACAAACGATAAATGCTGGAGAGGGTGTGGAGAAAAGGGAACCTTCTTGCCCTGTTAGTGGGAATGTAAATTGATACAGACACTATGGAGAACAGTATGGAGGTTCCTTAAGAAACTAAAAATAGAACTACCATACGACCCAGCAATCCCACTACCGGGCATATACCCTGAGAAAACCATAATTCTAAATGACACATGTAGCACAATGTTCACTGCAGCACTATTTACAATAGCCAGGACATGGAAGCAACCTAAGTGTCCATCGACAGAGAAATGGATAAAGAAGCTGTGGCACATATATACAATGGAATATTACTCAGCCATGAAAATAAACAAAATTGAGTTATTTGTAGTGAGGTGGATGGACCTAGAGTCTGTCATACAGAGTGAAGTAAGTCAGAAAGAGAAAAACAAATACTGTATGCTAACACATATATATGGAATCTAAAAAAAAAAAAAAAAAAGGTCATGAAGAACCTAGGGGCAAGATGGGAATAAAGACGCAGACCTGCTAGAGAATGGACTTGAGGACATGGGGAAGGGGAAGGGGAAGCTGGGACAAAGTGAGAGAGTAGTAGTGTATATATGTCCATATATGTCCATATATACACTACCAAATGTAAAATAGATAGCTAGTGAGAAGCAGTCGTATAGCACAGGGAGATCAGCTCAGTGCTTTGTGACCAGCTAGAAGGGTGAGATAGGGAGGGTGTGAGGGAGGGAGATGCAAGGGGGAAGAGATATGGGGATATATGTATACGTAGAACTGATTCACTTTGTTATAAAGCAGAAACTAACACACCATTGTAAAGCAATTATACTCCAATAAAAATGTTAAAAAAAAAAAAAAGACACAGACATAGAGAATGGACTTGGGGATAAGGGGGGGCGGATGGGTAAGCTGAAACGAAGTGAGAGAGTGGCATGGACATATATACACTACCAAATGTAAAATAGTTAGCTAGTGGGAAGCAGCTGCGTAGCACAGGGAGATCAGCTCGGTGTTTTGTGACCACCTAGAGGGGTGGGATAGGGAGGGTGGGAGGGAGACTCAAGAGGGAGGGTATATGGGGATATCTGTATAAGTATAGCTGATTCACTTTGTTATACAGCAGCAACTAACACAACAATGTAAAGTAATTATACTCCAATAAAGATGTTAAAAAAAAAAAAAAAGCAGGGGTAATGTCTAACAGTTGTTACAAAGTACTTAGAATAGCAACATGAACAAAGCAGGGTCAGAAAAAAACTTTAAGAATGCTGAGCACCATCTTAAAGCTAATACATTTTGTTTTATTTTGGTTTTGGTTTTGGTTTTGGTTTTTGAAGTCTCTGAAACTCTCTACTGTTCACAATAGAAGAAATTTAACATACAAAAGTCAATAAAATGTTATACTATGAATAATTAAATCATCTCCTAGTTTTATACATCCATTCTTATATTTTAAAAAATAAATATAGATTTTGAGGATTTGAAAGGATGGAAAATGTCTGAATCCACACTATTGTGGAGGATGAATATGAAAGTAAAATTTAAATACACTTAACCATATTGTCATTTTCTTAAATTGGAATTGCCAAGCCCAGTCAGTGCAGAAAGGGAATAGGCTACAGGCTTACATAGAATGTTTTATCAGCAGTTTGTTTCATATAACAAGTGTGGAATTCAGTTTTCTTTAATTCAGGTATTAATTTTCATGGAGTTAAAATTTATTGAAGGTGCTATTTTATACAAATATTAAGATCAGAGTCAAGAGATACAGTGGCTACATTGTAATAATCTTTAAAAAGGATGATATACCAACCAAGGTTCAAAATTTTGCACATTTGCCTATGAAAGACCAACTATAGAAAGCTTGTGCAAATGTCTACATATAGATAGATGGATAAATAGATATTTATATGGATAAAGATTAAGATATACATATAGATAGGACTTATTTTGTTGTTAAACATTTTTAATACCACTCTGATTATATATACATATATATTTTATTCTCAAGGAAGAGGACTCAAAGCATAATAATATAATCCATTTTGGCACTTTTAAGTTTTTATAAGCTATAAAATTAATTTGGGTAAACTGTGTAATTCAAAATTCCATGAAAGCAGTACTTTTAAAACCTTATGTTATGTCTTAGGTGGAGGAAAGACAAAATATTCTGGCCTGGTTTGAATAGCAGGAAGATAAGGAAAGTGAGAAAATAATGAAATGAAGGAAGGATTATGGTAAAACTGGGATTTGTCTGCTTTTAGAAAAAAATAACTCACAATAATGCTTCTTCTCTTTCCTGTCCACAGCCCTTAATAACATTGCAAACCAAAAACAACCAAACAAACAAACCACAGTTAGTGCTTTGGACCTGACCCTTTATCCACAGTCACTCCACATAACAGGCGTCAGTTTGGGGGATCTAATATAATAATATAAACTTGTAGCCCTGTTTCATCATCCAACAGCCAACTTCTAAAAAGAGGAGCTTGAACTCCTGGCTTCTATTTGATTCTTACATCACTCCCCCCAACCCTGTCTCGCTTCCCCAACATGCTCACTGACTCCGAGAGTTCAGTTTCCACCCACTTCTTTTTTTTTTTTTTTTTTTTAATTTTTTTTTTTTTTTAAAACATCTTTATTGAAGTATAATTGCCTTACAATGGTGTGTGAGCTTCTGCTTTATAACAAAGTTAATCAGTTATACATATACAATATGTTCCCATATCTCTTCCCTCCTGCATCTCCCTCCCTCCCACCCTCCCCATCCCACCCCTCTAGGTGGTCACAAAGCACCGAGCTGATCTCCCTGTGCTATGCGGCTCCTTCCCACTAGCTATCTATTTTACATTTGGTAGTGTATATATGTCCATGACACTCTCTCACCCTGTCACATCTCACCCCACCCCCTCCCCATATCCTCAAGTCCATTCTCTAGTAGGTCTGTGTCTTTATTCCTGTCTTGCCACTAGGTTCTTCATGGCTTTTTTTTCCCTTAGATTCTGTATATATGTGTTAGCATACTGTATTTGTTTTTCTCTTTCTGACTTACTTCACTCTGTATGACAGACTCTAACTCCATCCACCTCATTACAAATACCTCCATTTCATTTCTTTTTATGGCTGAGTAATATTCCATTGTATATATGTGCCACATCTTCCACCCACTTCTTAACACTGAAGATAGCTCCCTCCTCCTTCCCTACCCTGAACTTTCTCTCATCAAGGTCAGTGGCCTAAATAAAAGCAATTCTAAAGGTACATATATATTTAGTTCTGATCTTCTTTGACCTTTATGCAGCTGTATCACCCTTAATTTTTCCTTCAGCAGTGCCATACTCTCCTTATTTTGTCTCCACTCCCTAAACCACTCCTTGGTTTCTTTTGTGAGCTCCTTTGCCCATCCTTTAGCGAAGACATTCCTCAAACATTTATCTGTCCTTCTATCTCCTGCCTATGTATATTTCTTGTGGGCTATTTTATTTCCCTTCATGGTTTTAATAAGCAAATCTAGGCTGATAAAACCCTTATCTCAATGTTGCTAGTCCAAGGCTCTTTTCTGAGATCTGCCTACTGATCATCTTTACTTGGATGGTCCACAGAGATATCAAATTTAACAAATTTAATGCTGAACTCATTATCATATCATTACCCATCCCCCAGTTAATCCTTTTTATATTCTCCTGCTTTGTCTGTTGGCATCATATTTCATCCTATTGCTCAAGTCAGAAACCTGAGCACCATCCCAGCTCCTCCCTCACTCTTACCTCATACTTCTGATAACCAAGTTCTGGTGATTCATCAATTCGAACATCTCTCAAATCTACCCACTTCTCTTTATCTCCATTTAAACAATCATGGTTATTTCTTCTACAGCTCTCGTATATGTTTCTCAATAGCCTGGCTGTTTACAATCATTCCCAGAGCAAACCTATTCCTTATTACAGACAGAGTGACCTTTCTAAAATATTATCCTAGTCGTTTCTTTCTCCTGTTCAAAACGCACTATTTTTCATTCATTCACTAAGCTCCTGCTTCATTTACAGACAGTGTATTGTGCCACGCACTTTGCTGAGGACCAGGGTTACAGAGACCATAACATATTACCCAGCAAGACACAGTTTCTTTCCTGCAGCAAGACATTGGTTCTTCTTTTAAACCCAGAATCCACATTTGCAGTATCAGAATTCTTTATTGATCATAATCGTTCATTTGCCTCTTTTGAACCTTGGTGAGTGAGGTTATTCAGAATTTCTCATCCCATAAATGTTACTGATATCTATTTCCCTGATTTGCTTCTGCTTCATCTCTCAATCCCTTCCAGATTGAACCTGGACCTATTTTCTCTAAGTCTATTAATCAAACAGTTTGAATGCCTTAGCTTGGCTGTATTCCCCAATGGTGCTCCCAGAAGTTTCCCATATGGCATTTTCAACAAGATCCTCTGCTCAAAAATATTGTTTGGCATTAGATCTGCTATATCCTGGCCTGGTCTGTGAATTGCTGACTTTTCTCAGAAGGGGCTACAAATTTGTTCCTGTTTTCTCAAAGTTTTGTATCACCAATTATTTTCTAATTTCAAAATATAAAGCTTTGTCTTAATCCTCTTTCTCCTCATTTTCTTTACAGCATATATTGCTTTTGTTCAATTTTTCCTTTTTAAAACTCTCTTTTTCTCTGGTTTTTATGATACAGCACTATTTTGGACATTCTGCTAGCTGTCTCTTGGCTTATCTGTCCTTATCATTGGCCTGTGTTTTTTCTGTCACCCAATAAAAGTAACAGACATTAACTAAAATTTGGACCAGCATTCTCTTATTTTTTTCTCTGAACATACATGAGTTATTTTATATACTTTCAAAGTTTTAATGATCATTTCTAGATGTTTCCTTTTAGTTCCAGAATCACTGATGCTCAATTCTTGAGCTAGGGGTCTTCTCCAAATTATGCTAGAGGTCTTCTGTGTCTGAAACTCATGGTGCCCCTCTTTGTTAATCCCCTTCATAACTTCTTTCTTTTCCTGTGGACTGTACTTCTGTTACTATTTGATGAAATAATATGTGTAAGTGGCATACTGTGGATGGCACACAGTAAGGCTCAGTATTCATTCATCCCTTCTTCCTCACTGTCTCAGCTTGAAACAGTGCATTTTGCTTCTACTTCTCTTAGAAGGTAAGTGCGTGTAAAGTGGCAATTTTCATGGAGTCTACACCATTTTAGTCTCACTGTCCTGCCCTAATGAAGCACTCCTTTCTATTGTTTAGATAATCACAACTTTCTAACTAGCCTCCTCATTCTACTTTATCCAGCACTCTATTTCCAGATAAAATTCCTAAGTCACAGCCTTAATCACCTGATTGACCTGTTCAGATACATTCAATGGCTTCCCAACATCTGCTGACTATTAACTTTGAGCTTATGAAGGTACAGAATGATACTCACATGCCTTTTGGTGACCCTAAATATTCAACTCAGTGTGTTGGATTACTCAGGTGACAGGAAACATGGCAAAAATCCTGCAGGTATAAAGTTAATCTTCAAAGCATATAGCACTTGAACAAGTATTACATGCCTGCCTTCTATTTTTCTTCTTTCCTAATGTTAATTCCAAAGTAGATTTTAGTTATTTATTTTTTGGCTTTAAGCTCCTCATATTATAATTAAAATTCCTATTCTACATACTTGCCTATGTAATTCATCTATCATAAAGTGAATTCAACAGAGAGTATGATTATAGACAAATGAATGTGATTGTTTCAATCAAGGAAAGAACATATTCTCCTTGCTTTTACTTATACAATATGCATAAAATACATGTATCTTTAAGACTCAGAAGGCAGTTTAGAAACAACTCTATTTAGAATCACTTGAATAACTCACAGTTCTATATAACATCTACATTATTTTACAGATAAAACATAAATATGAGAAAAATGTTAGAGGTGATATTAATATTAATATTCTAATTTCTAGCTCTCCAGATTTCTTCTCAAGCAAACTTACTTTAACATATAAAAGTATACACATGCTTTCC
Organism: Balaenoptera physalus; assembly: GCF_965194825.1. Taxonomy (NCBI): domain Eukaryota; kingdom Metazoa; phylum Chordata; class Mammalia; order Artiodactyla; family Balaenopteridae; genus Balaenoptera; species Balaenoptera physalus. The sequence continues at coordinate 73,094,525 of NC_138892.1, forward strand.
TGAGAAATCTGAGGCATCAGCAGCCCTTGAGACTTCGGTTCTAACCATCCTCTGACATTTGCCATGTGACTCCATCCAAACTGCTATTTGTGTATATCCCATATGTCCTAATTTAGAAAGCAGTCTACTCTTTCAGTATTACTGCAGAAGTGTTGAGAAGACCAATAGAATGCATACAAAGCAGTCTAAGATGAGGGATAAAGACCTCAAATGAAGAAAATATGTATTTAATTTATTTTCCAAAGGAATTTCATTGTTTTTTCTCCCACTGCTACCTTACACTTTCTCGGTGCTATAGAGGCCACTCCCAAAGGGAAAGAAAAACACTCCCCCAACCACCTCCATGTTCACATCTTTCCTCGAATAGATAGCAGTTGGGGTGGAGGGAGAAGATAAGGAACATTTACATTGTTTTTGCAACCACTAAAAATCTTTATAAAATTGTTATATTTAAATAATTAGTATCATTAAATAATAACAACTTATTCTATATTTTATTTTCAGTCACCTATGCTAGAACCCCACCACCCACCCAAGCGAATTTTGCTTTTACAATTGGCCATTCTCCTACTGGGATAGTGCTCTAGGCAACCTCAGCCCATAGTTGCCCATCCTGCTTGTTAACGCTGCAGGTCAGATGCTCACCAAAACAGAAATGCCAACCTTTCTCACTTATTACAATTATATTAATTGATCCCAAATTAAGGACTTTCCACAGCAACGTAGATTAGTTAAATATTCTTACATTTCTTATTTCTGAACTATCTAAACTCTATATCCTCTTAAATATACAGAATTTCCCATCTCTAGCAGAATACATACAAGAATAATATTATAAAATAAATAACACTAGACATTGACTTTAGCTTAGTTGAAAATTAAGCTGCTCAGATAACTATACTAAAGCCAATGTGAGAAACGTACAGACTGACCATTCAAGGCAAGACTACAGGGAGTCAGGCTGGTGAAGAGGAAAAGATTCTGGTTTGTAGCCTATAAGTGATTTCAGCCCAGTTTCTAATATGTTCTAACTGTGATTCTGAGTAAGTCAACAATATTTCACAGGCAACATTTTTTTTTTTAATCTATACTACATTGAGATTTATTTCTAATGTGATTTCCTATTAGAATAACATACAAGTCTAAGGGTTTCATGAGACCCTATTGGATATCTTTTCAGAGTTTCCCTTGGAGCAAGTTCCTTCAGTATGTCACAAAATATTTTGTCGACAAATGAAAATGCACTGAGACTTCTGACTTGACAAGCAAAGCAAGATTCAACTCATGGGATTGGAAAACAATTAATTAAAATTGAAACCCTAATAAGGAAGTTTCCATACCATTAGTTTCATAATGCACCTGCCTTGGTTTATTTCACTGTCACTAGTAAAATATAATTGCTTCATATTTCATATTTATTATTTTGCACACAGCATGTGCTTTAGATTATCCACTATATCTCAAGTAATCTAAAAAGCATTAATTAAGCCAAGCCAGTTTCATCTCTTTTGCATAGTCTCTGATCATCTCCTTTTATACCCACATTTTGGAAATTCTTGTGATTATATTTTTAATTATATGTTATCTCTTAAGGCTTTATGACAGCATCTAGCTTCTAAATTGTCAGTTTGAACCTTGAAATGCAAATTGGCATAAACTGCATTAAAAATTATTTTCATGACTTCAACATCCAAAGTTCTGACTACATACAGATATATAGTTAATAAATCTAATGGCAATATTTTATAAAAGTTTTGAAATAGAAAATTTCTGGTTTTATTTTTATATACTTTTTCAGACAAATTTAATTCTTCTAGCACAAGTTTTATTTCCAGTTCCAAACAATATCACAACTAAGTAGCTCAAAAGAATCTTAATTCCTCTGAAAATTTTCTGAAAAAACCCGGCCAGAGAGCTATTCTTTTTCTAAATGGCAGACTTGGCGAATCTGCCTCTCCAGAATGATTGGGCCTGCAAAGACTGCCAATGTGTTCCACAAGGAACCCTCTTTCCAGGTAACTTTGACATCCTTTGTGGTGCTAAACTAATTTGATTGCTTCGTAAAGAAGAATGATTTGGTAATATTTATTGAAATTCAAAGCTTGGCTTACCTAAGGCTACAGGGTTTCTCCAAACTTGATAGGATTATGGTTTCAGTTTCACAACCTCTAAAAAGAATACTGTACCAGAGTACAAAATAATTTGGCAGAACTCTCTTCTGACTTCTCTGCAGTACAATTCTGAAACACTTGTGTCTTAACCTCTCGATATATAGTTCTCTCTCTCTTTTTTTTTCCAACTAGCATTGTGTCAAAGAGATATTTACAGACAACTAGTTAAGATAACAGACTAGGGATGAAACCTTTCCTAGAGGTATATTTCTACAAATATCAAAATTTATTATTGTCTTAAAAATATCTAAACACAGTCCAGGGCCAGGACCACAGTGATAAAAATAAGGCACTTGCTCCAGTGCAAAATTTAAGGGCAACCTCCCAAAATTAGCAATCAAGATAAGTAACATTTTAATGTAATAGTCTAAAACATCAAAATTAATGCAAAAATCCATGATGAACAAAATATTAAATTTTTAAATAAAGATCTTAGACACTATATCTAGCTAAATAAGTCCTTACACTTGTCACTTGTTTCATTTTAATTAATTGTAGAGTAACTACAGTTCAATTCATAAATGTTGGTACAAATACCATTAAACACTAAATCTACAATTTTATTGTTTGTCCTCCTTATAAATGGAATTTTAATTGTTGGCCATGGGCAAATGTGAGATGAACTTTATACTCTGCTGTTGTTTCCAAAAAAATCACAATTCTTTGTGATATTGAATAGTATTAAAATCATGTTTACTAGGTGGTCCAAATTAGTATATTGCTATTCTCCCATTATTAATAATAATCAAATTGTGCATGTGCTTGAGATAAAGATATAATTATAACTACTTAATTTCACCTTGATGGACTTATTACACTTATTTTAGTTTTAAGATTTTTTAACAAACATTTTGAATCCACAAATAAAAATAACAATAATAATTTTTTTATACTTCCACACAGAAGCACTACAGTAAGTGTGACTTTGTAATTTACAAATAATAAGTCACAACTAGAGGACCCTGACATGATCTCAGACCCTTTGTTGATGCTGCTTTTGGAGGAGTGGCTCACACTGACCATCATAGCACACTGTTTTGGGAAAGACCACCAGAGCTTGTATAGTTACATATAAAGAACACAGCCTTATGTATAATAATATCAAAATAGACAGTCCTTGATAGCAACAAGCATCAAAGTTTCAATTATTTAAAATTTGAGAAAAAAGTAGACAACGGGCACCATAGAGATATTTTCTTGCTGAAGATCCACTTCCTTGTGTAAGTTTCTCATTTTGCTTTGAACGGAGGGGGCAGCCTTTCAACTGACATAATGAAAACACTGCTGCAAAAACGAGAGGCCAACCTGTGTGCAATTGCAGTTCACCCAGAAAGAATGCTAATTCTTGGCTTCAGTGCTTTCTTTAACGAAATTATTCAGGCCTTTCTGTGGCATGGAACACTGTGATCAGCCAGGAACTGTTGGAGATGAAAATAACCTTTCTTTGTTATAACCCCAAATATGTAGTACTCTTTTCAATCTCATCAGAGACCTTTGTACCTAGTTAAAAAAAAAAGTCAGGGATGGGGTGGGATGGTGGAATCAATCATGTCATAGCTATTTTCTTTAAAGGATACAATTTTCTAATTTAGTATGTGTTCACAAGGGATTTGCAAAAGCAGCATGAGCAAGTGCTTTAATAAAAATATGATATCGTTTTGAAATTGCTCAGGTGTGGTCAAAGTACTCTGGACATATAAGAAGAGGAGCTGATCTGAGGGCCCACTCTACCCTTATGAGCTGTAAAATGTTGACTTCTCATTTGAAGTGTCCTTTTCCATAAAACGGCATTACTAATTCCCATGTCACCAAGTTGTAGTAAGAATTAAGTAACATGGTAACTACAAATAATTTGTAAATTATGAAATGTTACACAAATGTCATGAGGAATTTAAAAGATAACAAAATAGAAGAAGAATATGAAGTAAGATTGTAAAGCCAATCTCTATTTGTAATAAAAAGAGAATTAATTTTAAAATCATTGTTATCAGTCTACAGAAGTATAAAATGGTAAATTAAAATACTGCAATGAAGTCATTTCTTACATTAAGATTTTCCCTCCTGGGAATATGAATTCAAAGATTGAAGAACTATTAATGATTCTTACAATTTACTAGGTTAGGAAAGTCACTTCATTAAGAAAAAACACTTTAAAAGTTATTTTCAGTTAAAAAAAACAGGAAAAAATTAGAAAAGTAGATGGAAAATTATCTTAGTTTGATAATTAGTTATCTTAGTTTGGAAACTTTCCAAGTAGTATTTAAGTAACATGAAAAGAATAGACACTAAAAATAAAACAATTCCATTATTAAGGAATACTTGAAGAGTAAACATTTTACATCATAGTACTACTTGACCACTAGTAATTACCAGAGTAGATATTATGTAAAATAAAATAGAAATTTCCAAATACTCTGATTGAGTATATTAAAAATATACAGTTCCTTGCAGCACTACATTTGCTTTCCTTAAAACAACTTTATAAAACACAGACAAGTTTTGTATGGCAAAAGAATTTTGAATAAAGTATATAGAATTCTTAAAATTTATTTTTTATCTTGATTAATTTCTTTTTTTTCTTTATTCTACTAACTCTCCCTGAGAAATGTTACCTACTCTGGGTTTCCTTTAATATTAACATATGATTTTCAACTCTATTTCCATTCCCAATCTCTTCTGAAGTCCACATTCCTATTTTCAACTATCTGCTGGACATTATACTTGGATATGTACCACAAACCCTTTAGCCTGTTCCAAAACAAACTCGTCATCTCCCACTCTATGACATCTGCTTCTGTCCCTATATTTCTATCTGATTGAAAATAACTGTTACTCACACAGTGATTTATGTCTAAAATGTGGCAGTCACAACTTTGCGTGACCTCAGACCCATCTGATCTGTCATCAAATTAAATGGATTCTACTTCTAAAACATTTGTCATATTGGATTTCATTCCCACTCTCCAAATACTCATCCTCTCAGCCATGTAGCACACTCTACTCTAGTGTTTCTCTGTTTAGCAATGCTCTGTTGGGGTTTACTGGATAAGTTGAGCAGGAGAATCCACTCAAAGATTCCAGGAAATTTAGTATTACTACCCCTTACTAAATGCTTGTAACACCCTATAGTCATTGGCATGACCAAACTCCCTATCACACACATTTCTACATATCTCAGAGGGTGAATGTATGGTTCTCTAAATATCTCATTAAATGTCCTGCCTCTGAGTCTTTAGAACCTACTCGCCAGTGCCTTTGGGAACCTCTTTCCTCCAACATCTGTCTAGAAAACTGCCACGCACTTCTCAAGCCTCAGCCTGAGGACCTTTCCTTCTCTGAAAGCTTCCCTGAGCTAAACTGGTCATGAACATCTCCATCTTCCACAGAATGGGATATATCTTTAGTATAGGACTTGCGAAATTTTATTTTAATTTTTTTGCATGTCTTATTCCCTTCAAAACAATGAGCTTAAGGTATAAACTATAGTTTTTAATCTTCCATTCATTCTTTCATGATTAAATAATGTTATAAATTTTCTATTGGCAAAAAATATAGATAAATGTTATATAAGCTTTTCCTAACTGTTCTTGTTAAGGTTACCAAGGATCTCCAGTTATCAAAACCAATAGTCACTTTTCTATTCTCATACTACTTAACCTCTTGGGAGCATTCAACAAAGTTAACCACTTCATCTTAAAAACATATTTTTCCTTGACTCTATTAGCCAAACTCTTAGGTTTTCCTTTTGCTCTGCTAACTACTTCTTCTTGCTCTCCTTTGATGGTTCTTTCTTCTTGTTCTATCTCTGAAGATGGAATGCTTTAGGATTCTTCTCTGACTAAACACTCCCCCAACATGACCTCTTTAAATCCATGCTGCTAAGGATCATTTATATGACTCCTTAATCTATATATCCATTTCCATCTTTACCCCTGAGCTCTGAACTCCTACTGCTGTGGATCGACTTTTCCACTTGGATGTCAAATAAGCATCTGAACTCAGCATGGCCAAACTTAACATATTCTTCCAACTAGTTCCTTTCTGAGTCTTCTCCTCAGCAAATATAATCACCATTCACACTCTGGCTCAAACCATAAAACAAGAATCAAGTTACTCTAGATTCCTTTATTAACTCTAGTCTCCCCATAAACAATCTATTATCAAGTCTCGTTAGCAATATCCTCAGTTGAACTAATATCTTTATATAAACGTGTATTGCATGTCATATTTATGTGTGACCTAAAGTATATAATATGAAACACCACACCTAGTAACTGTAAATATACATTCTTTTCAAGTGCTTATGGAACGTTTAAAAATATTGTTATGTTGGACCATAAAGCAAGACTCAAATCAAATAGAGTGTGTTCTCTAATCTCAATGGAAGTTTAACAAAAAGGTATCTAAAAAATCCTCAACTGTTGAGGAGTTAAGCAGTATGTTGCTAAATAATCCATGGTTCAAAGAAGAAATTAAACAATGCCTGGAAGTGTATCATTTCATAAAGAAAGATTATAAGGGATATTTCTGAGATGCTTCTAACTGTAAGCTTGTTCATCCTCTGACCAAGACAGCCTTAAAGTTCCTCTCAGCTTGATTAAACTTTAGAGAGATATCTTTCGATAGGCCCCTGACCTCCCTTTTCTTAGAGCATTTACTTTAGAAAACTTGCAACTGTTAATTCTTTCTCTTTCTTTTCCCCATAGCAAGTTTCTCTCTTCTGTTGCAACAGTCTTTTTTTTTATTTTATTTATTTATTTATGGCTGTGTTGGGTCTTCGTTTCTGTGCGAGGGCTTTTTATTTATGGCTGTGTTGGGTCTTTGTTTCTGTGCGAGGGCTTTCTCTAGTTGTGGCAAGTGGGGGCCACTCTTCATCGCGGTGCGTGGGCCTCTCACTATCACGGTCTCTCTTGTTACGGAACACAGGCTCCAGACGCACAGGCTCAGCAATTGTGGCTCACGGGCCCAATTGCTCCGCGGCATGTGGGATCCTCCCAGACCAGGGCTCGAACCCGTGTCCCCTGCATTGGCAGGCAGACTCTCAACCACTGCGCCACCAGGGAAGCCCAACAGTCTTGAATAAAGTCTTCCTTACCTGTTTTACTGGCCCAGGGTAATTTTTCTTTCATACTTCAACTCATGGTTTCTAGAAAAGCCCTTTGGCAGATTATATTATTGTTCACCAAATAATTACTCCCCTGCCCCTATAGAAGGAACATGTTTCCCACTCTATGAATTTTGAACTTGGCCATGTGATTAGTTTTGGCTAACGGAAGCAGTGGTGTAAGCACATGTGAATGAGTCATCTGTGATCAAAGCATTTAAAAGTGTTTGCCTGGTTTGGCTTGGCCCATGCTATTCCTGTCCCTGACTCCTATCCACCACCCACACCTCCTCCACCTCCTGATATAAGAAAGGCATGCCCGGGTACATACTGAATCCCTAATGAGAAATTCTGAGAGACTCCAAACTTGGAGACTGAAGCTTGGAGCAAAGCTGCTCCAGGCAATGCCAGACACATGAGTGAGAAATAAGTATCCTTATAAGCCACTGAGATTTTGAAGATAATGCAACCTACTCACAGTAAATACATGTGTCTTTCAATTAATATACCATGGATGTTACATCCTTCTGAAGCCCCACTCTGTTTTCCTCATCTTGTTCTGTGGCACCTTGAACAAAGGTCCAAATCCTGAACATGCCCCTGCAAAGCCCTCCATGATCTGTCGCCAGTCACCTCTTTATCCTCACATTCCTTCCATTTTCTCTTCTTTCTCTGCACACTGGCCACAGTGACCTTCCTTCTATTCTCCCAATACACTATGCTCCTTTCCTCCACATAACATTTGCTCTCACTATTTTTTCCGACCCTGGAATATTCTTAGCTGCACGACCTCCTCCCGCCTCACCTCATTTACTTAATAAAGTTCTACTAAACCTTCAGATTTTCACTTAAATTCCTCTATCAGCAAAGTGTTTGTTAACCTTCACTCAAGGTTAAGGTTCCTTTAATATGCAGTTTTATAATCTGATCTTATTTGTCTTCAGATCACTCATCTCACTATTTAACTATATATTTTCATTATTATTATTATGTGATTGAGTTCTGTCTCATCCACTAGATATAAGACATAGAAGACAAGGGACCATGCACGATTTTACTCACAATTGTACCTCCAGACGCTGCACATGGTGCATCACAAAGCAGGCTCTCTGTCAGTTCTTATACATAAAGAGTGAAGATTCAAACTGAGCTCCTTATACACAAGTCCATTCTTTTTCTCACTATTATATGCAGTAGAGTATTTACCCTTGGACACTATATAAGGAGGATTACTTTTTTGCTTTTTTTTGTTTTATTTTTAACCCATGCTCAGTTTTTGTGATTGTACATATTACTCATCTCAAATATTGCAGATGTTTTTTCTGCTTGAGTAGAACTTTATGTTGGATAAATTCTGATCATTTCTTTGAATTTTTAAGATCATTTTAAATTCTAATCTGTTCTCTAAGGTGATAGTGTCTACTGTGTGCCCATGGACCAATTCTTTTCTTTCTCCTCTTAATTATTACTTACAAAGTTAAAGAGTGCACTTAGCAATCCATCTCTGATGAATGAATTCCATAAAATGTCAAGAGCTTGCCCTCAGTCTTTCTTGTGTGAAAAGTGAATTTCCTCTTCTTTGGAAATTGTAGATGGCTAACTTAGGAGTGAACTTTTTGTATTTACAGGAGTGAAATACATAATGTAGGTACTCAGTATTCTTCTCAAGGAAAAAAAAAAGGTCTAGTTTAAGTTAAATACATGCTTAATTGTAGTAACCCAAAGGGTAATAGAGTCGAGCTTGATTATGAACTGAAGAGGAATCAAAAGTGTACAGTCTGGAACGTGGAGATCTTGTGGTGCCCATGCTAGTCAAGGTGCATGGTAACAACTGATGCTGACAAACACAGAGCAATCAGCCCTCCCCCATGCCACTCAGCTTATATTAAAGTTCTGCTGTTAATTTGAAAGTTTGATTAAGCTTACAAATTTAGCATATTCAAAACAACACTCTAATTTCTCTATGATTCCACCTTTTAATGATTATTTATTGCAAAACCAGAGCTCCCCAAAATCCAAATGAACAGAAAAAAAAGAAAAAAAAAATTCTAGCTAAGGTAAAAATGATGTTTAAAATAATAATCATAATAAAATGAATACCAAATGAACACTAGTATTTGCAACTCCTATAGATCAGAGGTAAAAAAAATTCTTACTCTTCAGAGTATCTTAACCTCATCCATCTAAGAAATAACATAAAACTCAAAATATGGTCTAATGCTACATTTCCAATGCCAAGTTGAGAGCCAATAATCAAAATTCATTGACTCATATATCTTAGAAATAGTTTACTAAAATTTTACACTTTACAAGGCAAAAAATAAAAAGAAAAGAAAGAAAAAGGAAAACTGCAGATGAAAGAGTAAAAGTCTTCTAGTGAGTATTGAGAAAAGATAAATCTTATATTATCATAATTTCCTAAGTCAAAGATACTTTAAAAAGATACCCTACTATTTTATGAGAAAATAAAGCGTTGCATAAATAAAAGAATGTGTTACTGCACTAATTTGTAGATTATATTTTTCTAAAAATTGGTACAAATGGAAAAATACTAAAAATTGAATGTGTTTATATAAATTTGTTGACAGTTCCATAGCAAATGAATTAAGTCAATATCTTCCAAATTTTATCTCAGAGATGTTAATGTGTTTATTGTAAAAATGTTAATTGTCAGATACATTTGTGAAATGCTACAAATATGCTTCTCTGAAGAAGAACGCTACATGTAATCTTCTCTGAAGATTATAATGCACATTTTCAATAAGCCTGCTTAATTTGACTAATCTAGCTTTTTTTCTCAACTTATTTTATAGAGTAAGTATTTTACCAAAGAAACATTTCAATGTTCTGTGGCACATAGTTTGGGTAAAGTTGAATTTGGGGAAGCCAGGTAACAGAGTGCATCCCTAGTCTTTGACTATGAGATCAAAGAGGAAATACTGTGTAACATACCTATAATTAGAACCAGTAAAATTCTGATTGTATTGGCCAAAACTGACCGCATATGGTAAACCTTATGTTAATCACTATTAACTGAATAATTTGAACTGTAGCTCATTTATAGCCTTATAAAGTAAAAACAAAACATAGAACAAATACCAAAAATTACAATTCTAAAACATTTCCTGAAAAAAAGGAAAAAGATTTGAAACTATATTTTGAAAGTTCATACTACATACCTTGGAAAATAATCTACCCCACACCAAAACATATCCTAGTAAAATTATCAGACTTTAAAGAAAAAGAAAAAAAATTGGGGGGAGGTGAATCCATATACAATGACCAAATCACTTAGAGAAAGAAAAGCAGATTGTCATTTCAATAACATCTCTCTCTCTGTCTCTCTCTCTCTCTGTGTCTATATATATTTATATATGTATATATATATATATATATATATATATATATACACACACATATATATATATATACATACATACATACATATATATATGGCCCATTTGGGGTACCATTCATCTACTGATATGTATGCGTATATATGTATTTATGTGTGTATATATATATATATATATATATATATATATACACACACACACACACACACACACACACACACATATATGACAATGTAAGTGGAAACATTTTTTGATAAATAAGGGGATGAAAAGAATGGAATACAAGACATGAGCTACTAGTTAGTTTTTTTAATATAATTTGTTTTACATTTTTGTCACTGACCCATGTAAATATTTCAGGTGCCTATAAAACAAAACCAAATTTTAAACAAGGAGATTCTAAAATTAAAAATAAAATGAAACCAAGGATCCCAAATGTGTACCCAGTTGGTGGTATGACCACACTGAGAGGAACTCTTCCAATTGGGGAGTTGCTAACCAATGGGCATGAGGTCTCAATTGTGCAAGATGAATACGTTCTAGAGATCTGCTGTACTACAGTGTCCTTATAGTTAGCAATACTGTATTGTACACATAAAAATTTGTGAAAAGGATGATCTCATGTTCTTTTCACTATAAAAAAACTTTTTAAAAATACACATACACAGTAATTTGACTTCAGATTCCTAGTGGGCTATTCTACGGGCAAAACAACTGCAAATTACCTTCTATCAGTAATTACAATGTTGGTGGTAGTGTCAGCATTATAGACACTGTTATATGTACAACGTTAGAAGAAATAAATATGTGATTTTGTGATAATATAAATTTATCACCCCTGATTTTCTTGACACAGAGATTCTTGACATGGGAGAAGATAAGATTGAAGTAATTAACTAAAATTCCTCAAATCTTGAATTCCAATTGTAAAAATCAGTAGGAACTAAGAATATATATGATTTTCAAAATCAAAACAAAACATATTTATCTTACTCTGTCAACTGAAAAACAAGCAAAAAAAAAAAACAATAGCCAACTTAGTAGCAATAAAATCCCCCAGTAGCAAAATTGAAAACTTGAAATACTAAAGAAATAATAGAACTTGGAGACAATGATTGATTCCAGATTTGCGGTAAGTTGCGTACAAGCGGGTGAAGTATAGAGAAAACCACATTCATCTTGAGTTGATAGCTGTTGAAACTGGTCATGTGTTTATAAGGGTTCATTAACTTTTCTGTCTAGTTTTGTACATATAAAAACGTTTTTTCATAAAACAGAAAAACGAACAAAAATTCTCAGATTGCATAGTCTGTTTGGATGCAAAACCTTATAGTGTAGAGTGCCCATAAGTGTTTCATAATCTATAGAAAACATAATTTTCAAGCAGCTGTAAAGAACCACATTCCAACAGGAAATCTAAATGTGGTAAACTCTTGCAATTGCAATCTAACTGATTTTTACTTCAAAAAAATAGTGTGTGTTTCTTAGTTTAAGGTCTACTCTGGTCTGGATTGTTTCCCTTAGATTTACATGTTGAAGCCCTAACCCCTCAAAGTGATGGTATTGGCGATGAGGTCTTTGGGAGATAATTAGGTTTAGATGAGGTCATGTGTGTGGAACCCTCACAATGGGATTAATGTCCTTAGAAGAAGAGACACCAAAGAGCTTGTTCTCTTCTCGCTCTGTCATGTGAGGAGACCCTGAGAAAGTGGCCATCTGCAAAGTAGGACGAGAGCCCTCACCAGAACCCAACCGTGATGTTGGACTTCCCAGCCTCCAGAACTGTGACGAAATAAGTTTCTGTTTTTTAAACCACCCAGTTTATGGTATTTACTATGGCAGCTCAAGCTGACTAATACAGAGCCTTTCACTTGATAGATGCTCAATAAATGGCAGCAGAATTGAAAATAGAAGCAAATTTCTCTTTCAGTTGTCTATAAAATACTCAAAACAACAAAAGAACATTTTGTTTTGAACTTGAAATATTCTGAGTATATAAACATAAATCAACTACTGTGTAAAATATTCATAATACCAGAGGCTTAAAATGTAAATGATTAGAAACATTAAATTACTGATGTGATTACAGAATGACACTTTATAAAAATAGGACAGCAACAATTAGAATCATGCTACATAATAACCATATACAATGTGGAAAAAATTTCTTGCCTAGGGCATCAAATTAAGGTGGATAATTTTATTCTGTGTAAGAAGATAAATAACACATATTTGGTATGTTGAAAAGAAAAGAAGGGGAAATTAATTTACATTTGTTATCTTAATTAACCCTTGACAACACCAAGATCTCATTCTTCTATACCATGTTATTTCTAGTTTATTATACATAAACTAAATAGCATGTTAATTATTTGCTTGATATTTCTACTTATAGTCAAAACATAAGAAGATAAGTTTATCTCTAGTACTTTGTATTTAGCACAAAAATATAAAGATATTTAGATTTTTGTATAAAGAAAGAACAACTGAAGACAGATAAATGGGTTTTTTCCTTCTTTTTTTCTAATAAGATTTTTAATTTATCTTTAGTCTGATTTCCAAAAAAAAGTGAGCAAAGGGTATAGTCATACTGAGAGGAGCATCAAGTTTACTGTTGTGTAGTGCTAATCTTTGGGCAGTTATTTGCTAGGTATAACAGTATAGTGATAGTTGAAAACAATAAATCAAAAGATAACTATACTTCAAGTTCATTATCGCACTGGTGAGTCTTTCTTGAAGTAATGAGTGACAACAGCTTTGAGTCCTAACTTCAATAACTATCACAAGGCAAACAGAACAAGCTTACTTTTGTACCTTTTCCTACTTGTGTTTTTCATTCATCTTTCTTGAGGAGAGGGTTGTAAATAGGAATTTTTATAAGAATGAATACTCTGAATTTTAAGGTGGCTTTAAGAAAGTGTATTTGGATTCTGGAAGAAGTCACAGGAAAGTGGGAGACACTATTTAACCCTATGAATATCCATTCATTCATTCAACGACTAATTATTGGCTGCCTATTATGTTCCAGAAATCTTAAGTCTGGGAAATCAGCCACAACCAAGATAAGAAAAATCACTGTTTTCAAAATATTTATATTCTATAAGAGAACCAGTGTATAAAAAGAAGTAAATAAACAAGATATTTTCAATTAGTTATAAATGTCATTAAAATATAAAACAAGTAAAATACAAAGTAGAGCATGCCTTGAGGGACTATTTTAGATTAAAGTATGTGGCAAAGCCTCTTGAAGGAGGTGATAGTTGAACAAAGACCCAATAAATGAATAAGAAGGAGCAAAGTATTGGGAGGTCTGGGGGGAAAACATTCTAGGTATAGGAAACATCTAGTGCACTAGGTCTCCTTAACAACCCTCAGCTTTGAATCTCATAATATTAAGTCGCCCATCCAGTACCCGTACAACTACATATCCATTTCTCAGAAATCTTTGCTTATTGTCACAATCTCCAACACTAATTTTATATCAGCTTTTGGTGGTTTTAATATCTATACCCATAGCTCCTTCAACACACTGGCCTCTAGGGTCCTTGATTTCCACTCATTCAGTGATCTTGTTATCAACACTACTTCATCTCCTCTGGTCATAACAATAAAAAAAAACCACCATAGTCTCAGTTTATAACATCATACTCCTTGATTACTACCTTCTTTCTTCCCAGTTCACTCACTCTAAGTACCCTGACTCCAGTGATTCTCCTCCCCACCAGGACCTACAATCTATGGAGGTACCACCTGTTTTCTGTCCCTCATCCCCAACTCAGCTCCTCACCACTTTCCTTACTGGTGATAAATTTCATGATACTGCACTTAAATCACTTCACTGTATAAAACTTCAACTCCCTTGTCTCTTTCTTGCTTCACTCTATTCTTAACTAAATCCAACCCAAGTCAAAATCAATTCCACCTGTTTTCCCTACAGCCGTGTATCTAAACATGGCTGGAAAAAAAAATCACACTGTATAATCATACTGAATGGTTTCACCTTACATTCATGAACAATATCTTGAAAAGGGCTATTAAACCAGGCCATTCACTCTCTTAGATTCTCCTAGATTACTATTTCGTACTTACTTTTCTCTCCTTAGACTGTGAACATTTCCTCCCCCATAGCCATCCTTACTGAGTAAACACCATGTGTTATTCTACAGAAGCAGAACTTCCACTTGTGCATAAGATCCCATTGCTCTAGCTTACTCAATTAAGTCTCCGCTTTTCTTCTTGTAGCAAAAATTTTTTTCAACACCTACTGTTTGTTTCCATTAACATACAAACTTGCTGTTACTTCTCTTTTCCAAACTATATTTTTTTAGAAGAATAAAGAAATAAGTAAAGTAAGAAATGAGTAAATAAGAAAAAAGAAAATAAATAGGTGTGTTTTTTTTTTCTGGAAGAATAAATGAATAAATAGCAAGAATAATCAAGCAATTTAAAAAACAGAATTTATATGGGTGTGGTTGTATTAAAAGTATTAGACTCTACTATAAAGCAACAATAATATAAAAATGGTAATAAAATAGAAATAGAATTTTTTTATGGACTAGAAGTATGTAAACAGACCTAACATCAGATGAAATAATTATGGCATTTCAAAACAAAAAAGAAAGCAGGTAGATTTTTTTTTTAAACTATGAACTTTTTGACAATCTGGGGAATATTTGCAACATACTGATAATAGGACAAGGAAAATATCATTAAAACACAAGTAACTCTTACAGATTATTGCTCAGAAGAAAAAATTGGGCAGCACACATGATTAATAATTTCAAAAGAAGATATAGAGATAGGCAGTAATATATGAAAGTTTCACTTTACAAATATTTAATAATATAAAATAAAACAAAAAATAAAACACCATCATTACTTATATGTTTTATATATTATACTTTATCATATATACACATATATACATACACATATACAACATACACACAGAGACTTCTTTATTTATATATCTATCTATAAGTATAGTGTACTCAGTATTGTGAAACATAAAAGGAAGTGAGGATTTTCATACTAAGTTGGGATATCAACTGATAACTTCCTGTAGGTAACTTGGTAATATGAAGCAAAGTCTAAAAAATATGGTTATTTTATAACAGCAAAAAATTAAAAACAATATAAATTTCCAACAGTAGATTAACTAAATAAATTGTAATGCATCCTTATGTTAGCATGTGATAGAACAGTTAAAAATCATAATCTTGAAGAACATGTAAGGATAAATGACGTTGCTCCAAGCACACTGCCAAATCTAAACATAGGTTAAAAAACAGTATCAAGTAAGTAGTCTAATTTTTCTAAAATATTCATTACAGTGTTCATTATAAATAATATACCAAAAGATGATTGGATAGAGTATTAAGACTGGTTATTCTGAGTTACAGAGCTATGAGTAATTATAGTTTTCTTTAGTATTTTCCACCTTTTTTATAGAAGTATAATCAGTATATAGCAGTTAAGAAAGCAACAAATATTGAAGATGAAGATGGTGAAAAGGAAGGAGGCAAGTTGGGAAGGAGAGTAAAGTTTCTTTCTCTTCACCCTGTTTAGGGGGAACTGGGCAGAATCACCAGAGCCTCAGGGTAGACACATGGTTTGCGGCCCCTTGCACAGGAAAAACTAGCTTATTGCAGGGTTAAGCCAAATCTCACTCTATCCTCACCACCATATTTGCAGAATTAATTATTAAAACCACCAAAAGCAATGACATATACTGCAGTAGTGAAGAGATTCTAGGCTCTACATTCCAAACATGAAGCTGGGCAGTCATAGAATATTTCTGAATTTAAGTATTTATTTGTTTACTTAGTAATATAGAAGAGATTAAGGGGAAAGAGCATTACTGTTTTTATAAATCAGATGTTATATGTCTAAGAAGATTCTAAGGCATTCTAGCATTTAAAATATTACACTTCAAATTTTTTGTCTTTAACTTTTGTGATATCATTTTAAAACATAAGTAATAACCTCAGAATTATTGGAAACTCCCAGTAATAGTGATTAGAATTATAAAAAAGTTAGTGTATCATGGAATTGTCTTATTTGGAATTAAATAGAGTAATGACAAATTGAAATCCACACTCAGATGACATTCATTAATGCTTGCACCAAGAGGGAAAATGAGGGATAATTCTCATCCTATACAGATTACATAGTTATTTTTCAAAATCGTATCAGATGAAGTTTCCTCCATTTGAACTATTTTAATGTCTTTACGTATTTCAACATTTTAGCAGGAGTTTCTAGAACCTATAAGAAAAGAACATTAGAAGTCCTAAGGTTATAGTCTCTTGACTCAAGCCAGAGAGTATTATTCACAGGACAATGAATGTACTATACACGTTGTAGCTCTGAAACAGTGAATTTAGGACAAGTTCAACTGCACCAAGGCATGGGCTAATAAACATCAGACAAAGCAGTCATTGTAAGCCAAGGCTCATCTATTGTAACATGTGATCATACAAGGCATAATAATGTCTTTGTTCTTGTATTAGTGCACAGTTGTCAAGGGGAATTATATATTCTAAATTTATTTTGTTAACTTGCTCATAATAAACAATCAAGTGTTTTATAAATGTAAACGTATTTTACAAATATAAAAACATTAAAATATCAAATAAAAATATGAATTTTTACTACAATTATAGTCTAATAAATAAAAATAATGATTATAAAAATTAAATTGTAAGAACCACAAAATATAGGTCACAAGATTTTCAGATGTGCCCTGTCAATTACCATTTTCTTATAATAAAAGTTTTGACTTATAAGGCTCTTTAGAGAATCTATAATCTCATTTAACCAATGTAAGAACACCTTGCTATTGAACAGATACCGTTAATTTACAAAGAAACAACCATGGTCCCTCAAGGGCCTTTCCTCTGTTTGTATAGTTAGTTAAGTGTGGGGATAGAATCACAATCTTCTGAAACCTATTATATTGTTCTCACTGAACCACTGTGTTTCTGTACAAAATCCTTGTTCACGTAAATGCCACAAACTGAAAATCCAGGTTTTTTTTTTTTTTGCATTTTATAGTGGCTTCCTCTTATCAATGACTCCATGCACTTTGTGAACTTCCCTTCACTCTGTCACGCCTTGAATCACCTCTTTTATTCCTCTCTCTCTTTTCACTCTTTCTCCTAATATAAAATTTTAAAATGCTCAAGGATTCTCAGGCTAAAGAAATAACCTAAATTAGAATGTAGGATATTTGAGGACTGGTGTTTTGTCACTTCTGTTTACAGCATCCACTTTGTTCAAGGCCGCCTTGGATGGTGTCTGGCACTGAGGGGATATTTAGTAAACTTTTATTAAAATCTAAATAATCCCTGGACTCCACCTCATTTTACAGTTACTAACCTCTTAGGATGTTTCCTTCCACAGTCAAGGCCAAATACCTTAAAACTTCAGCCAATTAGATTATAGCTTTACACCCACCACTCCTCAGAAATAATTGCCAGTTAGATAATCAATAGACTCCTAATTTTCAAAATGCAATGGTCTATTTTTAGTCTTCATCCTATTTGAACTCATTTAAGAACTGAACACTCGGAAGAGCTTCAAGATGGTGGAAGAGTAAGACGTGGAGATAACCTTCCTCCCCACAAATACATCAGAAATACATCTACATGTGGAACAACTCCTACAGAACACCTACTGAATGATGGCAGAAGACCTCAGACCTCCCAAAAGGCAAGAAACTCCCCACGTACCTGGGTAGGCCAAAAGAAAAAACAAAAAACAGAGACAAAAGAATAGGGACAAACCTGTACCAGTGGGAGGGACCTGTGAAGGAGGAAAGGTTTCCACACACTAGGAAGGCCCTTCGTGGGCGGAGACTGCAGGTGGCGGAGGCGGGAAGCTTCGGAGTCACGGAGGAGAGCGCAGCAACAGAGATGCGGAGGGCAAAGCGGAGAGATTGCCGCACAGAGGATCAGTGCCGACCAGCACTCACCAGCCCGAGAGGTGAATAGGTGCTTCCTTCCCCCTGGGGGGTGAGGGCAGGGAGCTGAGGCTCCGGCTTCGGAGGTCGGATCCCAGGGAGAGGAGTGGGGTTGGCTGCGTGAACACAGCCTGAAGGGGGCTAGTGAGCCAGAGCTAGACAGGAGTGTGTCCAGAAAAGGTCTGGAGCTGCCGAAGAGGCAAGAAACTTTTCCTTGCCACTTTGTTTCGTGGTGTGCAAGGAGAGGGTATTAACAGCACCGCCTAAACGGGCTCCAGAGACAGGCGCGAGCTGCAGCTATCAGCGTGGACCACAGAGACGGGCATGAGATGCTAGGGCTGCTGCTGCACACACAAAGAAGCCTGTGAGCAAGCACAGGTCACTCTCCACACCTCCCCTCCTGGGAGCCTGTGGAGCCAGCCACTGCCAGGGTCCCGTGATCCAGGGACAACTTCCCCAGGAGAACACACAGTGCGCCTCAGGCTGTTGCAACGTCATGCCAGCCTCTGATGCCGCAGGCTCGCCCTGCATCCCATATCCCTCCCTCCACCCCGCCTGAGTGAGCCAGAGCCACCTAATCAGCTGATACTTTAACCACATCCTGTCTGAACAAAGAACAGATGCCCTCAGGCGACCTACACGCAGAGGCGGGGCCAAATCCAAAGCGGAACCTCAGGAGCTGTGCGAACAAAGAAGAGAAAGGGAAATCTCTTCCAGCAGCCTCAGGACCAGCGGATTAAATCTCCACAATCAACTTTATGTACCCTGCATCTGTGGAATATCTGAATAGACAACAGAGAAACACACAGCAGATGATGGAGCAAGGGAAAAACCCACCAGACGAAACAAACGAAGAGGAGATAGGCAGTCTGCCTGAAAAAGAATTCAGAATAGTGATAGTAAAGATGAACCAAAATCTTGGAAAGAGAATGGAGAAAATACAAGAAACGTTTAACAAGGACCTAGAAGAACTAAAGAGCAAACAAACAATGATGAACAACACAAGAAATGAAATAAAAAATTCTATAGAAGGAATCAATAGCAGAATAACTGAGGCAGAAAAACGGATAAGTTACCTGGAAGTTAAAATAGTGGAAATAACTACTGCAGAGCAGAGTAAGAAAAAAGAATGAAAGAATTGAGGACAGTCTCAGACACCTCTAGGACAATATTAAATACACCAACATTCAAATTATAGGGGTCTCAGAAGAAGAAGAGAAAAAGAAAGGGACTGAGAAAATATTTGAAGAGATTATAGTTGAAAACTTCCCTAATATGGGAAAGGAAATAGTTAATCAAGTCCAGGAAGCACAGAGAGTCCCCTACAGGATAAATCCAAGAGGAAACATGCCAAGACACATATTAATCAAACCATCAAAAATTAAATGCAAAGAAAAAATATTAAAAGCAGCAAGGGAGGCTTCCCTCGTGGCACAGTGGTTGCGAGTCTGCCTGCCAATGCAGGGGACACGGGTTTGAGCCCTGGTCTAGGAAGATCCCACATGCCGCGAAGCAACTAAGCCCGTGAGCCACAACTACTGAGCCTGCACGTCTGGAGCCTGTGCTCCGCAACGGGAGAGGCCGCGATAGTGAGAGGCCCGCGCACCGCAATGAAGAGTGGCCCCCGCTTGCCGCAACTAGAGAAAGCTCTAGCAGAGAAACGAAGACCCAACACAGCCAAAAATAAATAAATTTAAAAATAAATAAATAAATAAAATCAATCTAAAAAAAAAAAAAAAAGCTGAGATGGCAAATTTAAAAAAAAAAAAAAAAGCAGCAAGGGAAAAACAACAAATAACATACAAGGGAATCCCCATAAGGTTAACAGCTGATCTTTCAGCAGAATCTCTGCAAGCCAGAAGGGAGTGGCAGGACATATTTAAAGGGATGAAAGGGAAAAATCTACAACAAAGATTACTCTACCCAGCAAGGATCTCATTCAGGTTCAATTGAAAAATTAAAACCTTTACAGACAAGCAAAAGCTAAGAGAATTCAGCACCACAAAACCAGCTCTACAACAAATGCTAAAGGAACTTCTCTAGGCAGGAAACACAAGAGAAGGAAAAGACCTACAATAACAAACCCACAACAATTAAGAAAATGGTAATAGGAACATACATATCAATAATTCCCTTAAATGTAAATGGATTGAATGCTCCAACCAAAAGATATAGATTGGCTGAATGGATCGAAAAACAAGACCCGTATATATGCTGTCTACAAGAGACCCACTTCAGACCTAAGGACACATACAGACTGAAAGTGAGGGGATGGAAAAAGATATTCCATGCAAATTGAAATCAAAAGAAAGCTGGAGTAGCAATTCTCTTATCAGACAAAATAGACTTCACAACAAAGACTATTACAAGAAACAAAGAAGGTCACTACATAATGATCAAGGGATCAATCCAAGAAGAAGACATAACAATTGTAAATATTTATGCACCCAACATAGGAGCACCTCAGTACATAAGGCAAATACTAACAGCCATAAAAGGGGAAACTGACAGTAACACAATCATAGTAGGAGACTTTAACACCCCACCTTCACCAATGGACAGATCACCCAAAATGAAAATCAATAAGGAAACACAAGCTTTAAATGATACATTAAACAAGATGGAATTAATTGATATTTATAGGACATTCCATCCATAAACAACAGAAAACACTTTCTTCTCAAGTGCTCATGGAACATTCTCCAGGATAGATCATATCTGCGTCACAAATCAAGCCTTGGTGAATTTAAGAAAATTGAAATCATATCAATTATCTTTTCCGACTACAATGATATGAGACTAGATATCAATTACAGGAAAAAAACTTTAAGAAATACAAACACCCCCCAGCTTCACGTAATACCAAACGGCAAAAATCTCTCAGAGAGCTCCATCTCAACATCAAGACCCAGCTTCACTCAACGACCAACAAGCTACAGTGCTGGACACCCTATGCCAAACAACTAGCAAGACAGGAACACAGCCCCATCCATTAGCAGAGAGGCTGCCTAAAATCATAATAAGGCCACAGACACCCCAAAATACACCACCAGACGTGGACGTGCCCACCAGAAAGACAAGATCCAACCTCATCCACCAGAGCTCAGGCACTAGTTCCCTCCACCAGGAAGCCTACACAACCCACTGAACCAACCTTAGCCACTGGGGACAGATACCAAAAACAACAGGAACTACGAACCTGCAGCCTGTGAAAAGGAGACCCCAAACACAGTAAGATAAGCAAAATGAGACGACAGAAAAACACACAGCAGATGAAGGAGCAGGGTCAGAACATACCAGACTTAACAAATGAAGAGGAAATAGGTAGTCTACCTGAAAAAGAATTCAGAATAATGATAGTAAGGATGATCCAAAATCTTGGAAATAGAATAGACAAAATGCAAGAAACATTTAACAAGGACGTAGAAGAACTAAAGAGGAACCAAGCAATGATGAAAACCACAATAAATGAAATTAAAAATACTCTAGATGGGATCAATAGCAGAATAACTGAGGCAGAGGAAAGGATAAGTGACCTGGAAGATAAAATGGTGGAAATAACTACTACAGAGCAGGATAAAGAAAAAAGAATGAAAAGAACTGAGGACAGTCTCAGAGACCTCTGGGACAACATTAAACGCGCCAACATTCGAATTATAGGGGTCCCAGAAGAAGAAGAGAAAAAGAAAGGGACTGAGAAGATATTTGAAGAGATTATAGTTGAAAACTTCCCTAATATGGGAAAGGAAATAGTTAATCAAGTCCTGGAAGCACAGAGAGTCCCATACAGGATAAACCCAAGGAGAAACACACCAAGACACATATTAATCAAACTGTCAAAAATTAAATATAAGGAAAACATATTAAAGGCAGCAAGGGAAAAAAAACAAATAACACACAAGGGAATCCTCATAAGGTTAACATCTGATCTTTCAGCAGAAACTCTGCAAGCCAGAAGGGAGTGGCAGGATATACTTAAAGTGATGAAGGAGAAAAACCTGCAACCAAGATTACACTACCCAGCAAGGATCTCATTCAGATTCGATGGAGAAATTAAAACCTTTACAGACAAGCAAAAGCTGAGAGAGTTCAGCACCACCAAACCAGCTTTACAACAAATGCTAAAGGAACTTCTCTAGGCAAGAAACACAAGAGAAGGAAAACACCTACAATAACAAACCCAAAACATTTAAGAAAATGGGAATAGGAACATACATATCGATAATTACCTTGAATGTAAATGGATTAAATGCTCCCACCAAAAGACACAGGCTGGCTGAATGGATACAAAAACAAGACCCATATATATGCTGTCTACAAGAGACCCACTTCAGACCTAGAGACACATATAGACTGAAAGTGAGGGGATGGAAAAAGATATTCCATGCAAATGGAAATCAAAAGAAAGCTGGAGTAGCAATTCTCATATCAGACAAAATAGACTTTAAAATAAAGACTATTACAAGAGACAAAGAAGGACACTATATAATGATCAAGGGATCGATACAAGAGGAAGGTATGACAATTGTAAATATTTATGCACCCAACATAGGAGCACCTCAATACATAAGGCAAATACTAACAGCCATAAAAGGGGAAATCGACAGCAACACAATCATAGTAGGGGACTTTAACACCCCACTCTCACCAATGGACAGATCATCCAAAATGAAAATAAATAAGGAAACACAAGCTTTAAATGATACATTAAACAAGATGGACTTAATTGATATTTATAGGACATTCCATCCAAAAACAACAGAATACACATTTTTCTCAAGTGCTCATGGAACATTCTCCAGGATAGATCATATCTTGGGTCACAAATCAAGCCTTGGTAAATTTAAGAAAATTGAAATCGTATCAAGTATCTTTTCCGACCACAACGCTATGAGACTAGATATCAATTACAGGAAAAGACCTGTAAAAAATACAAACACATGGAGGCTACACAATACATTACTTAATAACGAAGTGATCACTGAAGAAATCAAAGGGGAAATCAAAAAATACCTAGAAACAAATGACAATGGAGATACGACGACCCAAAACCTATGGGACGCAGCAAAAGCAGTGCTAAGAGGGAAGTTTATAGCAATACAAGCCTACCTCAAGAAACAGGAAACATCTCGAATAAACAACCTAACCTTGCACCTAAAGCAATTAGAGAAAGAAGAACAAAAAAACCCCAAAGCCAGCAGAAGGAAAGAAATTATAAAGATCAGGTCAGAAATAAATGAAAAAGAAATGAAGGAAACAATAGCAAAAATCAATGAAACTAAAAGCTGGTTCTTTGAGAAGATAAACAAAATTGATAAACCATTAGCCAGACTCATCAAGAGAAAAAGGGAGAAGACTCAGATCAATAGAATTAGAAATGAAAAAGGAGAAGTAACCACTGACACTGCAGAAATACAAAAGATCATGAGAGATTACTACAAGCAACTCTATGCCAATAAAATGGACAACCTGGAAGAAATGGACAGATTCTTAGAAATGCACAAACTGCCGAGACTGAACCAGGAAGAAATAGAAAATATGAACAGACCAATCACAAGCACTGAAATTGAAACTGTGATTAAAAACCTTCCAACAAACAAAAGCCCAGGACCAGATGGCTTCACAGGTGAATTCTATCAAACATTTAGAGAAGAGCTAACACCTATCCTTCTCAAACTCTTCCAAAATATTGCAGAGGGAGGAACACTCCCAAACTCATTCTACGAGGCCACCATCACCCTGATACCAAAACCAGACAAAGATGTCACAAAGAAAGAAAACTACAGGCCAATATCACTGATGAACATAGATGCAAAAATCCTCAACAAAATACTAGCAAACAGAATCCAACAGCACATTAAAAGGATCATACACCATGATCAAGTGGGATTTATCCCAGGAATGCAAGGATTCTTCAATATACGCAAATCAATCAATGTGATACATCATATTAACAAACTGAAGGAGAAAAACCATATGATCATCTCAATAGATGCAGAGAAAGCTTTCGACAAAATTCAACACCCATTTATGATAAAAGCCCTGCAGAAAGTAGGCATAGAGGGAACTTTCCTCAACATAATAAAGGCCATATATGACAAACCCACAGCCAACATTGTCCTCAATGGTGAAAAACTGAAACCATTTCCACTAAGATCAGGAACAAGACAAGGTTGCCCACTCTCACCACTATTATTCAACATAGTTTTGGAAGTGTTAGCCACAGCAATCAGAGAAGACAAAGAAATAAAAGGAATCCAAATCGGAAAAGAAGAAGTAAAGCTGTCACTATTTGCAGATGACATGATACTATATATAGAGAATCCTAAAGATGCTACCAGAAAACTACTAGAGCTAATCAATGAATTTGGTAAAGTAGCAGGATACAAAATTAATGCACAGAAATCTCTTGCATTTCTATACACTAATGATGAAAAATCTGAAAGTGAAATTAAGAAAACACTCCCATTTACCATTGCAACAAAAAGAATAAAATATCTAGGAATAAACCTACCTAAGGAGACAAAAGACCTGTATGCAGAAAATTATAAGACACTGATGAAAGAAATTAAAGATGATACAAATAGATGGAGAGATATACCATGTTCCTGGATTGGAAGAATCAACATTGTGAAAATGACTCTACTACCCAAAGCAATCTACAGATTCAATGCAATCCCTATCAAACTACCACTGGCATTTTTCACAGAACTAGAACAAAAAATTTCACAATTTGTATGGAAACACAAAAGACCCCGAATAGCCAAAGCAATCTTGAGAACGAAAAATGGAGCTGGGGGAATCAGGCTCCCTGACTTCAGACTATATTACAAAGCTTCAGTAATCAAGACAGTTTGGTACTGGCACAAAAACAGAAATATAGATCAATGGAACAGGATAGAAAGCCCAGAGATAAACCCACACACATATGGGCACCTTATTTTTGATAAAGGAGGCAAGCATATACAGTGGAGAAAAGACAGCCTCTTCAATAAGTGGTGCTGGGAAAATTGGACAGGTACATGTAAAAGTATGAAAATAGAACACTCCCTGACACCATGCACAAAAATAAACTCAAAATGGATTAAAGACCTAAGTGTAAGGGCAGACACTATCAAACTCTTAGAGGAAAACATAGGCCGAACACTCTATGACATACATCACAGCAAGATTCTTTTTGACCCAGCTCCCAGAGAAATGGAAATAAGAACACAAATAAACAAATGGGACCTAATGAAACTTAAAAGCTTTTGCACAGCAAAGGAAACCATAAACAAGACCAAAAGACAACCATCAGAATGGGAGAAAATATTTGCAAATGAAGCAACTGACAAAGGATTAATCTCCAAGATTTACAAGCAGCTCATGCAGCTCAATAACAAAAAAACGAACAACCCAATCCAAAAATGGGCCGAAGACCTAAATAGACATTTCTCCAAAGAAGATATACAGATGGCCTACAGACA
Organism: Balaenoptera physalus; assembly: GCF_965194825.1. Classification (NCBI taxonomy): domain Eukaryota; kingdom Metazoa; phylum Chordata; class Mammalia; order Artiodactyla; family Balaenopteridae; genus Balaenoptera; species Balaenoptera physalus. The sequence goes on from NC_138892.1 coordinate 73,120,585, forward strand.
CATGAAAGAATGCTCAACATCATTAATCATTAGAGAAATGCAAATCAAAACTACAATGAGATATCATCTCACCCCGGTCAGAATAGCCATCATCAAAAAATCTAGAAACAATAAATGCTGGAGAGGGTGTGGAGGAAAGGGAACACTCTTGCACTGTTGGTGGGAATGTAAATTGATACAGCCACTATGGAGAACAGTATGGAGGTTCCTTAAAAAACTACAAATAGAACTACCATATGACCCAGCAATCCCACTACTGGGCATATACCCTGAGAAAACCATAGGTCAAAAAGAGTCATGTACCAAAATGTTCATTGCAGCTCTATTTACAATAGCCAGGACATGGAAGCAATCTAAATGTCCATCGACAGATGAATGGATAAAGAAGATGTGGCACATATATACAATGGAATATTACTCAGCCATAAAAAGAAATGAAATGGAGGTATTTGTAATGAGGTGGATGGAGTTAGAGTCTGTCATACAGAGTGAAGTAAGTCAGAAAGAGAAAAACAAATACAGTATGCTAACACATATATACGGAATCTAAGGGGAAAAAAAAAAAAAAGGCCATGAAGAACCTAGTGGCAAGACGGGAATAAAGACACAGACCTACTAGAGAATGGACTTGAGGATATGGGGAGGGGGTGGGGTGAGATGTGACAGGGTAAGAGAGTGTCATGGACATATATACACTACCAAATGTAAAATAGATAACTAGTGGGAAGCAGCCGCATAGCACAGGGAGATCAGCTCAGTGCTTTGTGACCACCTAGAGGGATGGGATGGGGAGGGTGGGAGGGAGGGAGATGCAAGAGGGAAGAGAAATGGGAACATATTGTATATGTATAACTGATTCACTTTGTTATAAAGCAGAAGCTAACACACCGTTGTAAGGCAATTATACTTCAATAAAGATGTTAAAAAAAAAAAAAAAAAAAAGAAATACAAACAAATGGAGGCTAAACAAAACACTACTTAATAACCAAGAGATCACTGAAGAAATCAAAGAGGAAATCAAAAACTACCTAGAAACAAATGACAATGAAAACACAATGACCCAAAACCTATGGGAGTCAGCAAAAGCATTTCTAAGAGGGAAGTTTATACCAATACAATCCTACCTTAAGAAACAAGAAAAATCTCAAATAAACTACTAAACTTACAACTGAAGCAATTAGAAAAAGAAGAACAAAAATCCCCAAAGTTAGCAGAAGGAAAGAAATCATAAAGATCAGATCAGAAATAAATGAAAAAGAAACGAAGGAAGCAATAACAAAGATCAATCAAACTAAAAGCTGGTTCTTTGAAAAGATAAACAAAATTGATAAACCATTAGCCAGACTCATTAAGAAAAATGGGAGAAGACTCAAATCACCAGAATTAGAAATGAAAAAGGAGAAGTAAGAACTGACACTGAGAAATACAAAGGATCATGGGAGATTACTACAAGCAACTCTATGCCAATAAAATGGACAGGCTGGAAGAAATGGATAAATTCTTAGAAAAGCACAACCTTCTGAGACTGAACCAGGAAGAAATAGAAAATATGAACAGACCAATCACAAGCAATGAAATTGAAACTGTGATTAAAAATCTTCCAACAAACAAACAAAAGCCCAGGACCAGTAGGCTTCACAGGCTAATTCTACCAAACATTTAGAGAAGAGCTAACACCTATCCTTTTCAAACTCTTCCAAAATATAGCAGAGGGAGGAACACTCCCAAACTCATTCTACGAGGCCACCATCACCCTGATACCAAAACCAGACAAAGATGTCACAAAGAAAGAAAGCTACAGGCCAATATCACTGATGAACATAGATGCGAAATTCCTCAACAAAATACTAGCAAACAGAATCCAACAGCACATTAAAAGGATCATACAGCATGATCAAGTGGGGTTTACCCCAAGAATGCAAGAATTCTTCAATAAACGCAAATCAATCAATGTGATACACCATATTAACAAACTGAAGGAGAAAAACCATATGATCATCTCAATAGATGCAGAGAAAGCTTTCGACAAAATTCAACACCAATTTATGATAAAAACCCTCCAGAAAGTAGGCATAGAGGGAACTTACCTCAACATAATAAAGGCCATATATGACAAACCCTAAACCAACATCACCCTCAATAGTGAAAGACTGAAACCATTTCCTCTAAGATCAGGAACAAGACAAGGTTGCCTACTCTCACCGTTATTATTCAACATAGTTTTGGAAGTTTTAGCCACAGCAATCAGAGAAGAAAAAGAAATAAAAGGAATCCAAATCAGAAAAGAAGAAGTAAAGCTGTCACTTTTTGCAGATGACATGATACTCTACATAGAGAATCCTAAAGATGCTACCAGAAAACTACTAGAGCTAATCAATGAATTTGGTAAAGTAGCAGGATACAAAATTAATGCACAGAAATCTCTTGCATTCCTATACACTAATGATGAAAAATCTGAAAGTGAAATTAAGAAAACTCTCCCATTTACCACTGCAACAAAAAGAATAAAATACCTAGGAATAAACCTACCTAAGGAGACCAAAGACTTGTATGCAGTAAACTATAAGACGCTTATGGAAGAGATCAAAGATGATACAAATAGATGGAGAGATTTACCATGTTCTTGGATTGGAAGAATCAACATTGTGAAAATGACTGTACTACCCAAAGCAATCTACAGATTCAGTGCAATCCCTATCAAACTACCAAGGGCATTTTTCACAGAATTAGAACAAACAATTTCACAATTTGTATGGAAAAACAAAAGACCCCGAATAGCCAAAGCAATCTTGAGAAAGAAAAATGGAGCTGGAGGAATCAGGCTCCCAGACTTCAGGCTATACTCCAAAGCTACAGTAATCAAGACAATACGGTACTGACACAAAAACAGAAATACAGATCAATGGAACGGATAGAAAGCCCAGAGATAAACCCACACACATATGGTCACTTTATTTTTGATAAAGGAGGCAAGAATATGCAATGGAGAAAAGACAGCCTCTTCAATAAGTGGTGCTGGGAGAACAGGACAGCTACATGTAAAAGAATGAAATTAGAACACTTCCTAACACCATACAAAAAATAAACTTAAAATAGATTAAAGACCTAAATGTAAGGCCAGATGCTATCAAACTCTTAGAGGATAATCAGAGGCAGTACATTCTATGACAAAAATCACAGCAAGATCCTTTTCGTCCCACCTCCTAGAGAAACAGAAATAAAAACAAAAATAAACAAATGGGACCTAATGAATCTTCAAAGTTTTACACAGAGAAGGAAACCATAAACAAGACAAAAAGACAACCCTCAGAATGGGAGAAAATGTTTGCAAATGAAGCAACTGACAAAGGATTAATCTCCAAAATTTACAAGCAGCTCATTCAGCTCTATATTAAAAAAACAAACAACCCAATCCAAAAATGGGCAGAAGATGTAAATAGACATTTCTCCAAAGAAGATATACAGATTGCCAAGAAACACATGAAAGAATGCTCAACATCATTAATCATTAGAGAAATGCAAATCAAAACTACAAGGAGGATTAACCAAGATGGCGGAGTAGAAGGACGTGCTCTCACTCCCTCTTGCGAGAGCACCAGAATCACAACTGGCTGCTGGACAATCATCGATAGGAAGACACTGGAACTCACCAAGGAGGACACCCCACATCCAAGGACAGAGGAGAAGCCAGAGTGAGATGGTAGGAGGGGCGCAATCAGAGTAAAATCAAATCCCATAACTGCTGGGTGGGTGACTCACAGACTGGTGAACACTTATACCACAGAAGTCCACCCACTGGAGTGAAGCCTCTGAGCCCCACGTCAGGCTTCCCAACCTGGGGGTCCGGCAACGGGAGGAGGAATTCCTAGAGAATCAGACTCTGAAGCCTAGTGGGAAGTGATTGCAGGACTTTGACAGGACTGGGGGAAACAGAGACCCCACTCTTGGAGGGCACACACAAAGTAATGTGTGCATCGGGACCCAGGGGAAGGAGCAGTGACCCTGGGGGAGACTGAACCAGACCTACCTGCTGGTGTTGGGGGGTCTCCTGCAGAGGCGGGGGTGGCTCTGTTTCACCGTGGGGACAAGGACACTGGCAGCGGAGGTTCTGGGAAGTGCTCCTTGGCGTGAGCCCTCCCAGAGTCTGCCATTAACCCCATCAAAGAGCCCAGGTAGGCTCCAGTGTTGGGTTGCCTCAGGCAAAACAACCAACAGGGAGGGAACCCAGCTCCACCCATCAATAGTCAAGTGGATTAAAGTGTTATGGAGCTCTGTCTGCCACAGCAACAGTCAGCTCTACCCACCACCAGAGCCTCCCATCAAGCCTCTTAGATAGCCTAAACCACCAGAGGGCAGACAGCAGAAGCAAGAAAAACTACAATCCTGCAGCCTGTGGACCAAAACCCACAGTTACAGAAAGATAGACAAGATAAAAAGGCAGAGGGCTATATATCAGATGAAGGAACAAGAAAAAACCCCAGAAAAACAACTAAATGAAGTGGAGATAGGCAAGCTTCCAGAAAAAGAATTCAGAATAATGATAGTGAAGATGATCCAGGACCTCGGAATAAGAATGGAGGCAAAGATTGAGAAGATGCAAGAAATGATTAACAAAGACTTAGAAGAATTAGAGAACAAACAAACAGAGATGACCAATACAATAACTGAAATGAAAACTACACTAGAAGGAATCAATAGCAGAATAACTGAGGGAGAAGAACGGATAAGTGACCTGGAAGACAGAATGGTGGAATTCACTGCTGTGTAACAGACTAAAGAAAAAAGAATGAAAAGAAATGAAGACAGCCTAAGAGACCTCTGGGACAACATTAAATGCAACAACATTTGCATTATAGGGGTCCCAGAAGGAGGAGAGAGAGAGAGAAAGGGCCAGAGAAAATATTTGAAGAGATTATAGTCAAAAACTTCCCTAACATGGGAAAGGAAATAGCCACCCAAGTCCAGGAAGCGCAGAGAGTCCCATACAGGATAAACCCAAGGAGAAACACGCCGAGACACATAGTAATCAAAGTGGCAAAAATTAAAGACAAAGAAAAATTATTGAAAGCAGCGAGGGAAAAACGACAAATAACATACAAGGGAACTCCCATAAGGTTAACAGCTGATTTCTCAGCAGAAATTCTACAAGCCAGAAGGGAGTGGCATGATATACTTAAAGTGATGAAAGGGAAGAACCTACAACCAAGATTACTCTACCCGGCAAGGATCTCATTTAGATTTGATGGAGAAATCAAAAGCTTTACAGACAAGCAAAAGCTAAGAGAATTCAGCACCACCAAACCAGCTCTACAACAAATGATAAAGGAACTACTCTAACTGGGAAACACAAGAGAAGAAAAGGACCTACAAAAACAAACCCAAAACAATTAAGAAAATGGTCATAGGAACATACATATCGATAATTACCTTAAACGTGAATGGATTAAATGCTCCAACCAAAAGACACAGGCTTGCTGAATGGATACAAAAACAAGACCCATATATATGCTGTCTACAAGAGACCCACTTTAGACCTAGAGACACATACAGACTGAAAGTGAGGGGATGGAAAAAGATATTCCATGCAAATGGAAATCAAAAGAAAGCTGGAGTAGCTATACTCATATCAGATAAAATAGACTTTAAAGTAAAGAATGTTACAAGAGACAAAGAAGGACACTACATAATGATCAAGGGATCAATTCAAGAAGAAGATATAACAATTATAAATATATATGCACCCAACATAGGAGCACATCAATACATAAGGCAACTGCTAACAGCCATAAAAGAGGAAATCGACAGTAGCACAAAAATAGTGGGGGACTTTAACACCTCACTTACACCAATGGACAGATCATCCAAAATGAAAATAAATAAGGAAACAGAAGCTTTAAATGACACAATAGACCAGATAGATTTAATTGATATTTATGGGACATTCCATCCAAAAACAGCAGATTACACGTTCTTCTCAAGTGCGCACGGAACATTCTCCAGGGTAGATCACATCTTGGGTCACAAATCAAGCCTCAGTAAATTTAGGAAAATTGAAATCATATCAAGCATCTTTTCTGACCACAATGTTATGAGATTAGAAATGAATTACAGGGAAAAAAACGTAAAAAAGACAAACACATGGAGGCTAAACAATATGTTACTAAATAACCAAGAGATCACTGAAGAAATCAAAGAAGAAATGAAAAAATACCTAGAGACAAATGACAATGAAAACACGACGACCCAAAACCTATGGGATGCAGCAAAAGCAGTTCTAAGAGGGAAGTTTATAGCTATACAAGCCTACCTCAAGAAACAAGAAGAATCTCAAGTAAACAATCTAACTTACACCTAAAGAAACTAGAGAAAGAAGAACAAACAAAACCCAAAGTTAGCAGAAGGAAAGAAATCATAAAGATCAGAGCAGAAATAAATGAAATAGAAACAAAGAAAACAATAGCAAAGATCAATAAAACTAAAAGCTGGTTCTTTGAGAAGATAAACAAAATTGATAAGCCATTAGCCAGACTCATCAAGAAAAAGAGGGAGAGGACTCAAATCAATAAAATCAGAAATGAAAAAGGAGAAGTTACAACAGACACTGCAGAAATACAAAGCATCCTAAGAGACTACTACAAGCAACTTTATGCCAATAAAATGGACAACCTGGAAGAAATGGACAAATTCTTAGAAAGGTATAACCTTCCAAGACTGAACCAGGAAGAAACAGAAAATATGAACAGACCAATCACAAGCAATGAAATTGAAACTGTGATTAAAAATCTTCCAACAAACAAAAGTCCAGGACCAGATGGCTTCACAGGTGAATTCTATCAAACATTTAGAGAAGAGCTAACACCTATCCTTCTCAAACTCTTCCAAAAAATTGCAGAGGAAGGCACACTCCCAAACTCATTCTATGAGGCCACCATCACCCTGATACCAAAACCAGACAAAGACACTACAAAGAAAGAAAATTACAGACCGATATCACTGATGAATATAGATGCAAAAATCCTCAACAAAATACTAGCAAACAGAATCCAACAACACATTAAAAGGATCATACACCACGATCAAGTGGGATTCATCCCAGGGATGCAAGGATTCTTCAATATATGCAAATCAATCAATGTGATACACCATATTAACAAATTGAAGAAGAAAAACCATATGATCATCTCAATAGATGCAGAAAAAGCTTTTGACAAAATTCAACACCCATTTATGATAAAAACTCTCCAGAAAGTGGCCATAGAGGGAACCTACCTCAACATAATAAAGGCCATATATGACAAACCCACAGCAAACATCATTCTCAATGGTGAAAAACTGAAAGCATTTCCACTAAGATCAGGAACGAGACAAGGATGTCCACTCTCACCACTATTATTCAACATAGTTCTGGAAGTCCTAGCCACGGCAATCAGAGAAGAAAAAGAAATAAAAGGAATACAAATTGGAAAAGAAGAAGTAAAACTGTCACTGTTTGCGGATGACATGATATTATACATAGAGAATCCTAAAACTGCCACCAGAAAACTGCTAGAGCTAATTAATGAATATGGTAAAGTTGCAGGATACAAAATTAATGCACAGAAATCTCTTGCATTGCTATACACTAATGATGAAAAATCTGAAAGAGAAATTATGGAAACACTCCCATTTACCATTGCAACAAAAAGAATAAAATACCTAGGAATAAACCTACCTAGGGAGACAAAGGACCTGTATGCAGAAAACTATAAGACACTGATGAAAGAAATTAAAGATGATACCAACAGATGGAGAGATATACCATGTTCTTGGATTGGAAGAATCAACATTGTGAAAATGACTATACTACCCAAAGCAATCTATAGATTCAATGCAATCTCTATCAAATTACCAATGGCATTTTTTACGGAACTAGAACAAATCATCTTAAAATTTGTATGGAGACACAAAAGATCCCGAATAGCCAAAGCAGTCTTGAGGGAAAAAAACGGAGCTGGAGGAATCAGACTCCCTGACTGCAGACTATACTACAAAGCTACAGTAATCAAGACAATGTGGTACTGGCACAAAAACAGAAACATAGATCAATGGAACAAGATAGAAAGCCCAGAGATAAACCCATGCACCTATGGTCAACTAATCTATGACAAAGGAGGCAAAGATATACAATGGAGAAAAGACAGTCTCTTCAATAAGTGGTGCTGGGAAAACTAGACAGCTACATGTGAAAGAATAAAATTAGAATACTCCCTAACACCATACACAAAAATAAACTCAAAATGGATTCGAGACCTAAATATAAGACTGGACACTATAAAACTCTTAGAGGAAAACATAGGAAGAACACTCTTTGACATAAATCACAGCAAGATCTTTTTTGATCCACCTCCTAGAGTAATGGAAATAAAAACAAAAATAAACAAATGGGACCTAATGAAACTTAAAAGCTTTTGCACAGCAAAGGAAACCATAAACAAGACGAAAAGACAACCCTCAGAATGGGAGAAAATATTTGCAAACGAATCAACGGACAAAGGATTAATCTCCAAAATATATAAACAGCTCATTCAGCTCAATATTAAAGAAACAAACACCCCAATCCAAAAATGGGCAGAAGACCTAAATAGACATTTCTCCAAGGAAGACATACAGACGGCCACGAAGCACATGAAAAGATGCTCAACATCACTAATTATTAGAAAAATGCAAATCAAAACTACAATGAGGTATCACCTCACACCAGTTAGAATGGGCATCATCAGAAAATCTACAAACAACAAATGCTGGAGAGGGTGGGGAGAAAAGGGAACCCTCTTGCACTGTTGGTGGGAATGTAAATTGATACAGCCACTATGGAGAACAATATGGAGGTTCCTTAAAAAACTAAAAATAGAATTACCATATGACCCAGCAATCCCACTACTGGGCATATACCCAGAGAAAACTGTAATTCAAAAAGACACATGCACCCGAATGTTCATTGCAGCACTATTTACAATATTCAGGTCATGGAAGCAACCTAAATGCCCATCAACAGACGAATGGATAAAGAAGTTGTGGTACATATATACAATGGAATATTACTCAGCCATAAAAAGGAACAAAATTGAGTCATTTGTTGAGAAGTGGATGGATCTAGAGACTGTCATACAGAGTGAAGTAAGTCAGAAAGAGAAAAACAAATATCGTATATTAACGCATGTATGTGGAACCTAGAAAAATGGTACAGATGAGCCAGTTTGCAGGGCAGAGGTTGAGACACAGATGTAGAGAACGGACATATGGACACCAAGGGGGGAAAACTGCGGTGGGGTGGGGATGGTGTTGTGCTGAATTGGCCATTGGGATTTAGATGTATACACTGATGTGTATAAAATTGATGCCTAATAAGAACCTGCAATATAAAAAAACAAACAAGCAAAACAACTAATACTAAACTTTCATTGGGTTATTTGTATGGAAATATGTTAATATAAATGTTTCAGACATTACATGAAATTTCTAAAAATCTTATATGTTCTGGTATAATGTTATAAGTCATAATCCTAGTTATTACCTTAAAATGTATATCTGAGAAATAACTAATTTTCTTGTCAACTGCATTATTATGAACTTTCATCAAATTTTTAACTGTGGTCACTTTTAAGTCTTTTGTCATTTACAGACAGTTCTGTGTGTACTCTGATGCTTTTGCAAATATGTTCCTATAAAAGTGTTTCATCTTTAAGAAATTCATGGAAAAGACTCTGACAAGTACAGGTTTCTGGTAACTGACTGTACTGCTGAACTGAATGAATAAGCAGAACTGAATTTTCAGAACTCTAATGAAAAACTGATGAACTCATAAAAGTGCTAACAAAAGATCAAGATAAAAAAAAATTAATTACATGGGACTGAGTGAACTGATGAGGATGAGTATAATTTTTGTGACTTTCTGTCTGAATTAAAAACAAAAAATCCAACAAGGACTCAGAGGCAAAGAATATACAAATCAATTTTCACTGCAAAGTAAAGGAGCTGTTACAGTGGAGGATTACTGGACTGAATGTCAATATTATGACATAGTATGAGTGTGTTTCATGTTTGGTAATTGCAGTCATTGTTGCTTTTGTTGTGGTCATCCATGTACAATGCTTGGTGTCAGTCTACTTATCTCTTGTAAAAATAAAATACAGTGTGTGTGTGTGTGTGTGTGTGTGTGTGTGTGTGTGAAAAAATAAATAAATTAATTAATTAAAAAAAAAAAACTACAATGAGATATCATCTCACACTGGTCAGAATGGCCATCATCATAAAATCTACAAACAATAAATGCTGGAGAGGGTGTGGAGAAAAAGGGACGCACTTGCACTGTTGGTAGGAATGTAAATTGATACATCCACTCTGGAGAATAGTATGGAGGTTCCTTAAAAAACTAAAAAAACTAAAAATAGAACTACCATATGACCCAGCAATTCTACTGGGTGTATACCCTGAGAAAACCATAATTCAAAAAGAGTCATGTACCACAATGTTCATTGCAGCTCTAGTTACAACAGCCAGGATGTGGAAGCACCCTAAGTGTCCATCAACAGATGAATGGATAAAGAAGATGTGGCACATATACACAATGGAATATTACTCAGCCATAAAAAGAAATGAAATTGCGTTATTTGTAGTGAGGTGGGTGTACCTAGAGTCTGCCATACAGAGTGAAGTAAGTCAGAAAGAGAAAAACAAATACCGTATGCTAACACATATATATGGAATCTATAAAAAAAAAAGTTTCCGAAGAACCTAGAGGCAGGACAGGAATAAAGACGCAGATGTAGAGAATGGACTTGAGGACATGGGGAGGGGGAAGGGTAAGCTGGGACGGAGTGAGAGAGTAGCATTGACGTATATACACTACTAAATGTAGAACCTACAGCTAGTGGGAAGCAGCTGTATAGCACAGGGAGATCAGCTCAGTGCTTTGTCACCACCTAGAGGGGTGGGATAGGGAGTGTGGGACGGAGAGAGATGCAAGAGGGAAGAGATATGGGGTATATGTATATGTATAGCTGATTCACTTTGTTATAAAGCAGAAACTAACACATCATTGTAAAGCAATTATACTCCAATAAAGATGTTAAAAACAAAACCAAAAACTGAACACTCTCTTGTAAATGTTCATCTAGTTACCTTATCCTAGTTTTCTTTATCTCTCTCTATTTTGTTGTTGTTTTATATTTTCTCCTTTGCTGGCACTCTTCCCTTACCTAAACAAATGATTAAATACTTTAATTATGACCTTGGCTTCCTCTCTTCACTTTGCTCATTCTCTCTGGCCATATCTTTTACATCATGGTTTAAATTACTATAACTATGCCACTAGTACCCATATCTGTTTCTAGTCTTCATCTCCTGACTAAGCAAAAGGATTGCATATCCTCTCTTCTTGAATGACCCACAGGACCTTAAACATAACATCCTCAAAATACATTTTTTTCTGTATAATTCTCTTTCACCAAACTGAGTTCTCTTGCGTTTTCACACTTCTATCCCCTCTTTAGAATTTTTCTCTATTTTTGATTCTCAGCTATCTATGATTTCTATTTCTTTAAAAAAATGCAATCAAGAGAGAACTTCTAAATGTTGCTAGTACCACATCCACCCACTTACTTTCATCTGTATCCATATATTACATATTTTCTTCAGTTAATTTGCATGAGCTGCCCTACTTCTACCTAAAGCTAATCTCTCCTCTACTTGGAAGCCATCCATACCTGTTTAGCTACTCAAAGACAATACTCCAGAATATCACCCTACCTCCTGTCTCCTTGATTTTTCCTCTTTACTGGATGATTCCCATAAACATGCAACCTGATTTAAGAAATTTTTTCATCTTAAAAATTACAACAAATCTTCCTTGATGCACATTCCTATCCAACTACTCTTCCATTTCTCTGCTTTGTTTTATAGCAAAACTCAAAGAATTGTTAATACTATCTCCCTTTCCTCTTCTCATATCGTCTTGAATCAATTCAATCAGGCTTATCTTCTTACCAATCCATACAATAGCTTTTTCAAGACCCTGGAGACTTCTACACCATCAAATTAATGGTCATTTATTTGTTCTCATTTTATAGGAGGTAGTAGGAGTTTTTGACATAGTACATCACTCCATCTATCTCAAGACAGTTTCAAGACTCCCCTAACCAAGTATAAAAAATAGTGAAAATCCTGTCCCCAACACCCCAACCCCAAAGCCCCTCTTCTGCATGCTCCCAGCTCTTCACAGCACCTATTACCACCTGACATACATTTACTTTTTGCGAAATGTAAGCTCAATGAGATTGAGGACTTTGTGCTTACACCAGTCTCCAGCCCATATTAGGCACTCACTAAATATTGTTTATACTATTTGTTTTTACTATTTACACCAGTATACTAATTAATGAATTTATCTCAGACCCTCCTAATTTTTATCCACACTATATCATGTGACTACCAAATATATATTTCTATATCAATTTTTTCCCTTTAAATCTACTTTCCATGCTATTATCTTTCCAAAGAATAGACCAAATTATATAGTAAATAAATCTACAACAATGGTAACATTCTAAGGAAAAGGAACAATCAATATAATATCTTGCATGGCTTGATCAAAATTTAGGAAAATTCTTATTTTATCGAACATTTTCATTAGCCAATTGACATACTTTTTAATTGCTTTAAAAATATAGTACTTAAGAGCATTTTATAGCACTCATGGTCATACATACTTGGATTATAATTGTGGCTCTGCCATCCCATGTTTTTGGTCATGTTATTTAACCTTAGAACCTCATTTTTATTATCCATGAAAATGGGGTGATCATAAATAAGATCAGGTTCCCAAGGTTGTTAGGAGCATTAAATGAACTAATGTGTGTAACTATCACTATTGTTGTTATATAGATATTCTTTTTGTTCAGTGCTCACTCAGGACCTCACACCTACCAGGTTATTAATGAAAAAAATTATTGAACTGAACTTATATTCTGGCTCATAGCCACCCAACAGAAGCCTTATTTCCTTCATTTGAAAGCTATCTCAATTAGTATTTACATAATTCACAATACTATTTGCAAAAACATGTATAAGACTAAGCATAACAATCAAAAGAAATATTTTTCAGTCAAAAATATCATTGAAAGGTGGACAATGAAGATATAGGCTGTCTACTTTAAATATACTGTAGATCTACTTTGCTACAATACCTGGTCCACTGTGTGAAATCAATAAATATTAATTTATGGTGATTTACATTAAATATTTAGAAAGGGTCAGTTCTGTACAATTATTACATAATTCAGTCCCTGAACTGTTCTTACAAAATGGAATCAAATTCCAGAGAGATAATAAAGTATTAGTGCTCTTTAGATAGAACAAATAAGTCAGAACACCAAGTTCATCATTTCTATAATAACTGAAAGAATTAAATTGAAATAGTTCATTAATATCAAAGAATGCTATTGTATAAGACCAGTATAAGAACCTAAGGGGTGTTCTATCTATTTTCAGGTCTAACACATTTTAATATTAACTTGGCAAGAAAAGATAGATTAAAAATACATATTGCACCTATAATTTTTAAACTATTTTAAGTTATAAGTTTAAACTATTTAAACTTATTATAAAAGTATTTTCTCTTCTACTAAATTGTTTCCTCAATTTGATTCCTTTGACTTTATCCCACTTTTTTATCTGTGTGTTGGTTTACAATAAGAGTGTTATAGTTGATTAAATCAGTAAGGGAACAGATGCAATAAAACATATAATATATAAGACATTAGAAACCAATACATTAATATTATTTTTGTGATTAAATGAAAACAATGAGAATAAAAGCCAAATTTCTATTTAAACACAGTTTTGATTGCTTTAAATATCTGGAGTACACCATCAACAGTATTTGTAAATGAGCACAGCAGTTATCAAGTATAACGACTATTCCATGAAAATAAATATCTTGAGAACACAGTACAATATGCATACACAATCAATCTTTAGAAACGTTAAATTATTTCAGAGCATTTTGGGGACAGTGTTATATAATTTACCTGGGTTTAAAAATCCCATCTGACACTCATTAGCTCTGAGAACTTGGCAAGCTATTATGCCTTGAGCACCTCAGTTTCTTCATCTGTAAAATAAGAATATTACCTACGTCATCAGTTTGTTGAAGAATTAAAGGTGATATGTATATTCTATATAAACTTGGAGTTACCTTTCATCCTTCCTTCTCCTTCAACCCATTACATTAATACTTTCTTTCCATTGTCTCTCACCTAACAATGAAACCTGGCCTCTGCCCAGATGCTCACCTCATATCCCTCAGGATACTTTTCTCCCTAGTAGATCCTCTTGCATCCAATATAGTACCTCAAAAAATACTACAGACCACTGCTAGATCAACTTGTCTAAAGCACCAAACTGTGCATTCCATTGTCCTCTTCAGATATCTACAGTTATTTCTGCTGCCTACAGAATGAACTAATTCCTAAACTTGTATTTTATGTTCTCCACAATCCGGGTCTCTTGGCTACACAGATTTATTGCCTAATATTCTTCTTCATAGATACTCCATTTCACTCAACTAGTACTACTCATTGCCCAGAAAGAGGTAATGTAAACTCAGACCTCTTTTACCAAAACAGTTTTCCATTGCCTGTGATGGACTTGCCCTTCTTTGTATCACAGACTCCTATTAAGGAACATTTCTTTAACAGCAAATCAAAGTTAAGTCCATTGGCATTAAGTATGACTTACTTTTTCTCATAACTTATTTGTATTGTTGTTTATGCTATTATTTTACTGCAATAACCTTCTGACTAGACTATTTCTCCTTTTGCCCTCTGCAATTCATTCTCCATACAGCAGCCAAACTGATATTTTAAAAATGCAATCATATCAGGTCACAACCCTGCTGAAAACCCTCTAGTGTGTTCCTATACTTAGAAGAAAAGACAAAAGCATCACACATCACTCTGTATCTACCCACACTGCCTCCTCATTTCTGCTCTGGGATTTGTCATTCTGCCCTTACTCACTAGGCTCATGGGCCCCTGCACTGTAATCCTTCTTTGTCTTTAATTTCTCCACCTCTTTTCCTGGCCTACTTCTCTCATGAGACCTTCTCTGACCATCTTTTGTAAAATATTCACCAACACACACACCAACACACACACACACACACACACACACACACACACACATATTCATGCACACATAACCACTCTCTACCCTTCCCGTGCTTTTTTGTCTTCTTAGAATTTATCATTATCTGAACTTACTTTTATTACTTTTTGATGCTACCAAACACCTAACTCCTCATCTTTTTTACAAATGTGTCTCTAATTCAGTATATTGGAAATGCTCAATAAACATTTGTTCAATTAGTAAATTAATCTTTCTGCCAAAAAGCATATAGTCTGTTTCCTTAACCAGAATATGAATTACTTAAGGAAACAGAGTTGTCTGAATGCTCTAATATTCTTGAATCCAGTAGAGTGGCTTGAACATGATAGGTGCTCAAACGTTTGTTTTTGTTTTTGTTTTTAATTAAGTAGAATGACAGGTTAAAGCAAAATGAATGTTAAGAATTGAATTATGTGCAAACAAGTAGAATTTCCAAAGTGAAGCAGAAAATAGAACATAAAATAAAAATACCCCTCTACCAGTTTTATAAAAGATCTGGTTTCTCATTCAGTGTGCTATGAGAATCTATTTTACTTTATGTTGAGGTTTTATTGGCAAGTCATCAGCCATATTTTTTACAAAATTTCAACCCCATTGAAATCTAACTAAACCACAAGACTCTGCAGATCCTAAACGAATTGAATTAATTAACTCCACGTCCTGTAAACCCTGCAAGGGAACTTTCTGTCAAGTGTATATTTCTAAACCCAGACAATGGCTTTTAAACTTTTTTTTTGTAGTGTCATCAAACAAATTTCTCTTTGTGATAATATAGAATGGGGGGAACACAAATCAATAAAAACACCAACAGTATTAAAACTTCAAAGGAAACCAAAATAATTCACACCAAAGTATTTTCAAAATCTTCTAACAGCAAACTGTTTTGCTGAGCTATTTTTTTCCTTCCCCCCACTCAAATTTGATGCTAAAGTTTACACTGAAAAGTTTAAAAAAGTAGACAAGAGTGAGTGAGTGAAAGCTGGGCACATAGTTATCATTTAATGATTATTTTAAATGAAGAAATGAAACAATTTAAAAGACCCTCAACACTATTAAGAGGTCCCAGGATATTATTACAATATATACAAAATTCAAGTGGTTTGAAAAAATGAGATAGAAATGTGGTAGGTGATTATTTCATTTGTAAAAAATGCAACAAGTGAGACCAAAGGAAATATGACTTTTTTCAATGGGAAACTAAATGATAGAGACAGAATGGGTTTTTATGTTGACCTATGTTATCAAATTAATTTCCTCAATTATGCCTATTTATCCTATATTCATATACATTTGTGACTCATATAGTTAGTTCTTTAACAATGAATAAAGAATTAAGTTTTTTAAACAAATATCTAAGATTATTTGAAGCAGTATTTTTTTTTAACATCTTTATTGGAGTATAAATGTTTTACAATGGTGTGTTAGTTTCTGCTTTAAAACAAAGTGAATCAGTTATACATATAAATATATCCCCATATCTCTTCCCTCTTGCATCTCTCTCCCTCCCACCCTCCCTATCCCACACCTCTAGGTGGTCACAAAGCCTGGAGCTGATCTCCCTGTGCTATGCGGCTGCTTCCCACTAGCTATCTATTTTACATTTGGTAGTGTATATATGTCCATGCCACTCTCTCACTTCATCCCAGCTTACCCTTCCCCTTCCCCATGTCCTCAAGTCCATTCTCTATGTCTGCATCTTTATTCCTGTCCTGCCCCTAGGTTCTTTAGAACCTTTTTTTTTTTTTATTCCATATATATGTGTTAGCACACTGTATATGTTTTTCTCTTTCTGACTTACTTTACTCTGTATGACAAACGCTAGGTCCATCCACCTCATTACAAATAACTAAATTTCGTTTCTTTTTATGGCTGAGTAATATTCCATTGTATATACATGCCACATCTTCTTTATCCATTTATCTGTCGATGGACACTTAGGTTGTGAAGCAGTATTTTTTAATATTTTGAAGTGTTTTAACAATTAAATACTATTTGGTAATAGTAAGACTGGCCAAAATATGATTTTTTTTTAAATGGAGCATTTGATGTCAGTACCCATATCCTGAATGAAAATCACTGAAAAATGAAGGGATTGAAGATGACAATAATAATTAAGTATGAAAATGGTAATTGTTGGAAAGTTTTATGTGGTAGTTTATTGTAAAAGTAAATAGTAATTCTGTTGAATAGACATTTTATGATCAGTGTTTGGTCTCATAAATAGAACTACCTAAGAAAAAATGAGAAATTTAGAAAGGAATTTTAGGTCTGAAAATATTTGCCTGAACAAAATAAATAAATAAATAAAATTATATCTCCCAATTAAAAATAGTTAAATAAATATGGTACAATTCAACATGGACTATTATAGCTGCTAAATGTGCTGATTATGATTATGTGACAATATGGATCATATTAAGTTTTTTTGGGGGGGATGATCATATTAAATGTTAAGTGAAAGAAGCAGGTTGTAAATTATTATAATCCAATCACAAATATGTAAAGAAACATTTGTTTAGGGAACAGAAGTTTAAAAATAGAGTTGTAAAATGATAATCATGGTTGTGATTGGAAAAGTTATTCCCTCTAATGTTCTATTTAAAAAGTGATTTTATTTTTCAAAAATATAATGTTGCATATGTGTTATGCTTCCATGTAAGTGTCCTTGCACTGGAATACCTCCATTTCTAATATATCTATAAATCTATCTTTAGAAATTTCTCCTCTGTCCACCTTAAAAACTGGAGTACCCTAGTGATTCTTTCTATGTCTTACTCCATGCACTCATTTTTGAATGGCTTAAACAATCTTCCTCCATTCTCACTAACTCCCAAGTCTTTCTATCCCAACGACTACCTCTATGCTAAGTTCCAGTCCTCTGTATTTCAAGGTGAACTGAATGTGCCAGAGTTTTCTTGAAAAGATTTTGTACAAAAGTGTTAACAGTAATTCCTTCAATCATCCCTGGCCTCCTGTAAGCTTTCATGTGACCATACTTGTTTCTCAAGCTGGAAACCTTACTAACCTTAATAAGTAACTTCATTTCTTTCTCTACCTCTCCTATCAGAAGCAACCAGTAACCAATTACAGGCTCTTTTACTCTAGAAAGTTCCTTAATTTGACGCATCTTCTCCACTCTCACTTCATTTATTCATTCATCTACAGTGTTTTTTAATTTTTTTTCCAAACACTCATTCTAAATACTTAGTCTTTATTATCTCACTTAATCGTTACACCAATCATACACATTATCACTATTTTATAGACAAAACTGACACACAAAAGGGATAAGTAATTTGTTAACATAGCCAGTAAGAGGCAAAGCTGGCATTCTTAATTATTGCAACTATCTCCCTTTCTCTATGTCACTCTTTCTAATTATTTTTTAAAATATTTTTTGTCCCCCATTGCCCATTTGGTAACAATTCAAACTCATTAATGTTTCAAAGAAAGCTCTTGAAAGCCTAGAGCAAGTGTAATTGTCCAAGCTTATCTCAACACTCCCTACCCAACCCCGTGTGTTCCTGCCAAACTGAACAGAAAGACTCAGGACATGTTGGGTCCTTTCTCAACCCCATTAGTTTATGCATGCCTCAACATCTGTCTCAATCACTGCCTGCAAAATACAAGACTCAAAGTTGCTTCTTCAATGAAGCCTCCCTTCCCTCTGTCAGCATCCTGCAGAATAATTTTTTCTGCTCACCACATTTCCATAACACTGTATCTGACACATTATCTATTGTAAGGTAACAGAATTTAATTATTGGCTAATATAACTTTCTTACTAAACGATAGTCTCCTCCAGAGTAGGGACTGGGTCTTATTCATCACTGTATCATTTTCTCTTCCAATAATATTAGTTGAATATCCAACACATGCTAACACTTAACTCAATTTCTGGCATAACAGACATTTGATAAACTATTGACACGGAAAATTATCAGAGCACCATATTATAAAGCAGATATTTATGGAAAGGGTAATTCTTATCAGACAGTCTTCAAGGTCAAGGAGACTTAGAACTAGTAGCAAAGCCTGAAAAGTCTCTAGGGATATAAGGCAAAGGACATGAAAGAGGATGAGATATAGAAGTGACAGAGAGTTGAAAAGCAGCAAAGACAAACTATACTCCATTGAAAATTTTGTCATTTCTGAAGTATTAAGTAATCAAATGCAAGTTAATTTGGATAGAATTCTCTGCAACAAAGACAAAGCATTTTCCTCTTTCCTTCTTTGTGCAAACTCTTGGTTCAGCTATTGACCAATGGAGCTACTATGGTGAAATATCACTCCACCAAATGTTTTTAGTTTTAGACCATTTAAACTATTGTGAAACTCAACTTGGCAGTCACCTTGCTGCATAGTGAAAGAGCAGGATAAATGCAACTTCCCTGAAGTTCTTTTTGTCATCAAACAGTAGGAGAACATTATTGGCTCCCTCCAGCTGTGGCTAGGTTACACAGGTTACATTTTAAACATTTTAAGCCAAACTTTCATTGTAATGTGATATTATTGGGCCAGTTTGTCCAACTTGAGAGAAAGGCCTATTATAAGTAGAAGTAGTTTTGCTTCATTTCTTGAGAGTATACATAAAACTTTGGAAAGATTAGAAATCTAGATTTTTTCCCCCTAGAATGAATAGAGAAAAGAAATTCTGCCTCTCAAAACAAATTAAAAAAACCAAAATAACAAGTTCAAATGTATTTTATTAGTAATGATAATATATTATGAATCTATTTCTAGAATTTTCAAAATTTTTCTATTAAAATTCAATTCATATAGTAATAGTTATACTCTAATATACCTCTATCACAGAAGGTAAGTAAAAACAGGATCATACTTGTGATCAAGAAAAATAAGTCTGAAGTAAAAAGAATTAGTCTACTTTGCTTCTCTGAGAGTTGACATTTACTCTTTGTTACACTGAACATTTACTTCACCACTCGATGTCATACTTCTTCACCAGGAAAGTAACAATAGTATGCAACGCACAGGTTGTTTCAAGTATTCAGTTGATATTTATAATGTTTGGTACAAATAAGTAATCAATAAATGTCATTTAAAATGAAATCTAAGTATATTAAAGTGATCAAATTCAAAGTCTTATTGAGGGGGTTAGTCAATAGCCTTTAATTAAAGCTAAAAGGTCAGATTATTTCTAAATAAAGCCATTGTTTCAGTTCATCACTCATATCTTTTTGTGGTAAAATATATGATACTTTACAGAGCGTATACAGAAAAGAAAGATGGGTGGTCCAAAAAAAAGAGGGAACCTTGTTCATTAGAGATTTTCTTGGGACCACATTTGGAAAAATGAAGAAATACGGATTACGATTGATTTATTTTATGTATAAGTTTAATTGAAGTCAAAATCAAAATGATTGAAGCTGATTTAAAGTAAAATAAACAAATAGATGTAAGGATATAGCCAGTAAAACTAGAAATATTGCTATCCACTTTCCTATTCCAGGAATTTTAGTGTGTTTGTTTGCCTGCTTGGTTGTTTGTTTGAGATATCACTTGTCTGAGCACATGTGTGATATATTTTACTGAAAGGACTTCAACTGACATTCAACAAGTCACTTCAATATTTATTAACCATAAGTTATGTATACAGTACGCTGGGAAGCAAGTGTAAAAAGATAAATGAAATTTTGTCTTGAGGAGTACATTGAGTAATAAAAAAAGACTGGTATATAATTTAAAAATTCCAAGATTCACTCATGAGCTGTAAAATAGACACTTACAGGGAGATACCCAGAGAAGGTACATTTAGTCCAACCCACTGGGGAGGGCAGGTATAGTAGCTGAGTTAATTTTTTAGATGAAAAAAATTGGCCAGGTGAAGCAAGTTGAAAAGAAATTCCAGGCAGTGAGAAATAGTCTGGTATGTGGGAGGAGATGGGGGAAAGCTTTCTGAGTTATGTGAGTGCTAAAGACAAGACTGAAGAAATAGGTAGGGCTGGGTCCTAGAGTGTCCTTCATTCCATGCTAATATGATTACATTTGTCTAGGATGCAATGGAGAGCCTCAAACTATTTTACGTAAGGAAGTTAGCACATAATGTGTGTTTGTGATAGATCATTTTGACCGAGGTGGAAGAAAAGACCTGAAGAAAAGACCTGCCAGTACTAAGAGCAGTTAAAGAGCTATTACAATTTTCAGATGAAAGGTGATAAAGAACTGAACTGTTTTATGTTTTGTTCTTTTGGCCACGAAGCATGTGGGATCTTAGCTCCCCAACCAAGGATGGAACCTGCACCCCCTGCATTGGAAGGCGAAGTCTTAACCACTGGACCACCAGGGAAGTCTCAAAGAACTGAACTGGAGCAAAAAAAAAAAGAAGATAAGAAAGATAGCAAAGACTCAAAAATATACTATGAACAACAAGGTCCTACTGTACAGCACAGGGAACTATAGCCAATCTCTTGGGATAAATCATAATGGAAAAGAATATTTAAAAAAATGTATATATGTGTAAAACTGAGTCAGTTTGCTGTACAGAAGAGACTGGCACAACATTGTAAATCAAGTATACTTCAATAAAAAATGTAAAATATACATACATATATATATTTACTGTGGGTAAATCTATGTTATGCAATGAGTATCACAATTTTATTTCTATGGCCATTTCACTCAAATGTAATTATGGGACTTCCCTGGTGGCGCAGTGGTTAAGAAGCCACCTGCCAATGCAGGGGACACGGGTTCAAGCCCTGGTCCGGGAAGATCCCACATGCCGTGGAGCAACTAAGCCCGTGTGCCACAACTACTGAGCCTGCACTCTAGAGCCCGTGTGCCACAACTACTGAAGCCCGCATGCTTAGAGCCCGTGCTCCGCAACAAGAGAAGCCACCGCAGTGAGAAGCCCGCTCACCGCAGTGAAGAGTAGCCCCCGCTCACAGCATGTAGAGAATGCCCGCGCACAGCAACGAAGACCAAATGCAGCCAAAAATAAATACATAAATAAATTTATTTAAAAAAATGTAATTATGATACTTCTGCATAGCCCTCATTTCAGCAACAGTAGATTTATATTTTATTACAAGGTTGGGTTATCTCCTTTATTATTCATCATTCTCAAATTTATCTGGCAGTTATTGCAAATTTATTTATTCTGATGAAGTTTAGAATCTCTTATATTGTCTAGTTCACAAAAAATTTATATTGAGTTTTTGTAGGGGAATTCATTAAATTTGTTGATTCACATAGAAAGCACAGGTTTTTTTACATCATAAGTTTTCCTATCCAAGAACAAAATATAGCATGTTTTTCTATCTATGCTTATCTTCCTAACCCTCAATAGTGTAGTATGTTTTCTTCATATGGGTCTTGGACAATTACTGATAAGTTTATGCCAAGGTAGCTTCTCCTTTGTGTTGTTACTACCAAAGAAGTCTGTTCACCCATTATATTTAAAATTATGTTTACAATAGTAAATAGGACTACAAGACAGATATGCCTGTACTAAACACCAAGCTCTATCAAATTCTAGCATTTGATTATATTTGCTTCTGATTTTCCTTAAGGAAATCAAACATCACAGATATGATTGGAACCTCTGTACAACCCTCTAGACCACTTCCCAAGTAGGGTTGCCATATAAAATACAGGACTCTTTGTTAAACTTGAAATCCAGATAAACAATGACTCAATTTTTAATATATCTCATGTGATATGCAATTTGAATGTATTTTTATTTGCTAAATCTGACAACCTTACCCTCTGAGATATAGAAATGGCCTGAATTTGTTTTGTATCATTCTTAAAGATTTAAAAACTCTACTGCTACACATTTTGTGATCTTAAACACTTTACAGTATCATTTTTAATGTCTTCAAAACTTACATAAATGGTTTAAACATGTTGTTTCCATTGGCTCAAACCAAGGGTTGTTGCTTTTTTCTCTTTAGCGTACTCCAATTGTCTGAACAATGTTTGTATTTAGTTGGCTGTGTCTGAGACACGTAACTGCATATGTCCTCTGTCAGGATCTTCCCGTACCCTGGATTGATATTTACTGTATTTGACAATGCTGCTTCTTAAATTGTGATTCAAAAGGACAGATATTTCTAATTTTGTTAAAAACATGGTTTATATTTTTTTGTTATTCTTTTAATGATTTAAGAGTAGAAAAAGGGAAAGTGTCTTTGCTCTTTCTTTTACAATTGAAATTCCCTTGTGTCTGAAAATTATTGGTGCCTTGAGTTGCATTCTAAACAAATGGAGTCAGAATCTTCAAGGGTCAGTCCAAAAACTGTGTAAACTGACAAACACCACAGGTAGCCATTCTGCAGGAGCAAAACTTGTGTCTTAGCCAAAGATAGAGGCCTTTAATATTATTTAAAAGATTCTACTTAACTGTCCTTTCTTTGTATGAACCAAATGTACATTTTTAAGCATATTGCCATATATTTTTAAGATTCTTGCTGCTTCTAAAAAACAGTACTAAATAGGCTTTCATAAAACCTAGCAGTTTTCATCTCTATAAGTTTATAAATGGCTTTAATTATTAAACAGAGGCTAACTGAGATTTTATAGGAGGGCTCAGTCTGCTTTGGTTCTGTTGGACTCTCTGATATTGGAATATTTTGGCCTGCAAAAAGTGATCAAAATATCCTTTGAAACTTTCTACAATCTATTGATGATCTAAATATATTCAACTCACAATATTTATCCAACATTTCCTTGCAGAATAATCTTCTTTTGCTTTATTACAAAATCTTATGCTCCAGTAAAATGAATGCTTTACTGTTCCTCAATTATACATCAGGCTTTTCCTGCTGCATGATTTTGCTCATACTCTTTAACTAAAATAGATATCCTCACCTTATTTGATAAACTATACCTATCTTTTTAAAGAACATCTCCAAAATCAACTTCTCCTCCTCCAAGATTTCCCAGCCAAAACGTTGGTTCTCCATTTCTGAAGCCTAAGGGCAATTTGTTTGTATATTTCTTAACATGCTTATTATATTATTATATTATACTCTAACAATTTGTGTACTTGGCTTTTCTCTAAGTAATAGATTGTGATAATAATAGTTAGTGTTATAATACATGATAATTATTTAGCATCTACTAAATGCCAGGCAGTGAATTAAGGTCATTTTTTGGTTTAACCCTCAAAATAAACATGCAAGGTATGTATTTTTTTCCTAACTTTTTCATGAGAAAACATGGGCAGAATAAAGTTGAATAATGCTTCCAAAATCATACAACTAGCAAAAGGCCAGTATTTGAGCATGTCTCACTGCAGAGGCAGCACTCTTAACCACAAAGCCCTGTAGTGCCATAGATGATCTACTGTTTCAGGATCTTGCTCAGAAACATTCACATGGTAAGCCCTAGGATATTTATTACATTGACTCTCATTTAACCCCTACTGTCAATTTGATCTTATTTAGGCTGGTTTATATAATTATAAATATGTGAATCTCAAGTCAACATTTTTGAATGTTTCTGTTTCCTCATTACACTTCAGAATTTTAATTAGAATATGTTCCCAGCTAGAGAACATGGACAAATCACTAGTTTTTATGCCTCCCCCCTCCCTTTTAGTGGACTGCAATTGTTTTGTAGATCTGAATTGACAGCCATTACATAAAGCGGCCAGAAGAAGATTAGCCTGGAAAGCTGAATTTTGTCAATTTAATTACAAGTGGTACACACTGACTTTGATTCATGAATATGGCTTTTAGCAGAGCTCTTAAAGTGAGATGTTAATCAGTAAACACTAATTTTTATTGTTTAATGGAAATGTCAAAAGGATGGTTTCAGGGAAAGCCCAGGCAAGAAGGACCCTGATGTGCACTAGAAGAATCACCAAATAGAAAAGAAGCATTCATTTTAAGGAAGCGTTTTCAAACTACTTGATCATGAAATGAACACTCCTTTAACTGCTGGAGCTGCAATCAAATCAATCGTCAGTGCTCTTGACAAACACAGAGATCAATTGAGAGATTGTATTCTGTCTTTCAGGTACAAACTTTCCAAATTAAATGGAGCTATGTGGTACTAAGGGTGAATGCAAAAAGGCAGGACAAAGAAAAAAATGTATTCTTATTAAATATAATTTTTAAAACTTATTATATAATTTTTTATCAAATTGGAAATATTCTGCAATTTTTCTCCCTTGTTTAATGTGGAAAAAATACTATTGGAAATAAAAACTTCTTCACAATCTATCTAAGTCCTCCATGCTGCTTTTTAAGCTTGTTGACTTTCTTTGTCTCATGGTGATGAAAATCTCTTGGAATTCTTCCTCTCAGGAAAAAGATCTCCTTACCTGAACACTTTTGAAAATGACAGCATGATAGGAAAATATGAGCCTTGTGTTTTGCTGCCAAATATTGCCACTAAATATATTTTAATATTTGGAAAAAAATCTAACTTTTATAGCATATAAGGAATCCAAACTTTGAATGTATATTTCAGTCTTCATTTTAAGCTATTTTTTTTATGACCAAGAAAAAAACAATACTGGAAAATAAATGGAACCTCATTTGGGTTTATAAGCTCTTTGTTACTGGACAACATTGTATTCCAAGAACACTGTATTTTATATCTCAAAAATTGCAAATCAAGTATGACATCAACCACAAAATATAAATGCATCTACTTAAAATATTCATAAATACCCTCTCCTGGTCTACCTATTTTCACTCAGAGCCCAAGTGCATACCCAGGAACTGTATCTCTTTTATAAATAGAATGCAAAGAATGCAAAAACTCCTAATTCTTCGGCAGGTTACCACATCAATGACGGAAAGAATAAGTTTCCTAGTAAAAATAACAAAGCAGTTGTATTTTTTGTATCTAATTAAAGTATATACCAACTCTATGAGTAAGGGTAGAGAATGATGCAAAATGCCTGCATCATTTATTAATATTATGTAAGCAAAAATTAGTGTTTTGATATTTAAAAGAATTATCAAAGAATGCTACTGGATTGGAAGTTTTACATCAGTGAAATTATTTGAAAGAAACGAATTTTATGTAAATAACTCCTGTCAGCTTATCCAAACACATGGACAGAAAAAAATCTGCAGGCAAATCATTAACACCTCAATGCTTTTTTTTGTCTTTTCTTCAGCAGAGGCACTAATAGGATTTCTGAGCAAATGTGGATTTCAACCTTGTTTTGCACTAAAGACCATCACAGTCAGTGGTTTCTTGTGCCACTCTTTACATTAGAGAACATAACTGTAGTGCTGAAATGCAGTTTTCCTGGCAGGCCATGAACATGGTCTACAAAGCTGTGGTATATCTTCCAGGACACAATTTTTGAAATTTGAGAATTTGAATAATGAATCAGTAAAATGTATCTGATACAATTTCATATACCACTATGATTATAGATTCAAATACTATGTTACCATTCTATTCTGAACTGTTGGGCAGACATTTTTCTCTTGAGATTGTATCTCTCCATTAATCATTGGTGTTTTCATTATTTCGCACATCAAGTTATATTTGTGAAACTTAATTGGATGTTTTCAAAGAGAACCATAAAGTCGATGTAACATCTCATAATAGCATCTTATCAGATACTAAACATATAGAATACATTAAGGAAAAATAATTGCCTAAATTGAGCCATGATAGGCTTAAAATTGCTTTAACCCTTTCACATGGTGAGGCAAATAATTTAAGGAGCAATTTCTCTAGCTCTCCTCATTTGCAATTTAAAATCTTTTATTTTATAGTATAAATATTTTTTCAGTCATTGATTCAACAAATATTTGCAGGGCTCCTCCTGCACCAGGAATATAATGATTACCAAAACCAAATGCCTGTTCCCCAAGAGTGCATAGTTTAGTGGAACATTACAAAGTAATACATGCAAGTTATGTGCTCATTTTGTTCATTTATTAGAATTAATTAGACAATTAAAATCACTAATAATCCCCCCACTCAGAGATAACCACAGTTAAAATATTGGGGTATATAAGTGTGTGTATTTATAAGTTTGGAGCATATGAAATCATTGGTTTTATATAATAAATTAGAAATGGTCGATAGTAGCAATGTCATACAATTCAACCTAATCTATTTGACTGCATGTATGAACCACGATCCTCTACATTTGTGTATTTAAATAATTTCTCATATTTTTCTATAATATATAGTGCTAATGAATGGCACTACATTGTATATCTAGTCACATAAATCTATATATACACCTCTCATTCTTCCCCCAAGAAAAACATCTGTAAGCAAAATATCTAATCTAGAGGATATGTACTTTATTTTTAATCTTTAAATTTACTTTTAAATTGTGCTGAGAATACTTTGCTCTATTGTTGGTTCCATTTCCATCTGACTTATGTTGTTTTGAAACTAAGTTACTGCTTTAACCATTTTCCCCATGCTATTCTATTATCTATGGGATCAATTTTGGTCATTTGTCTTTTACTAAAAAAAACTTTCACTTCATCCATATTTTTGCCTTTTCTTAACATATAATTGTCATAGTATTTTCTTTATTAAGGGGAAAAATCACCCAAAATATGTTGTTATATCCCCTACGTCATTCCTAACATAATATAGTGCCTTTCTCCCTTGTTTCCCTATAAGTCTTGCCCAAGGGTTGGTCTATTTTACTGACCTTGTAAAGAACAAATATTGGATTAAGTTTACAATGGTATTTCCCCTTCCCCCTTTTCTTTTTTCAAATTTGTAAATGTCAGCTTTTGCATTTGATGATTTTCTTCTTTATTTTCCTTAAGCATATTTTCTTACTTTTTTTCTTGCTTAGCTTAATACTTAGTTCACTTATTTTCAGTCCTTACTATGTAACATAATTTTTTTCTGAATATAGCTTAGGCTTATTGCATAATTTTATATGTATTTTTTACTCTGTTACTTTTAATATCATATTATTTTAGAACTGGATCTCTGTTTTCCTAAGGGTTAAGAGAGTCATTTAACTCAAATGTAAAATTGTTCAGTTTGGCAAATGCTGTGGGTGTTTAGAGCCATCCCAATCCTCCTTCTCATCTGACCTCCTTTCCTACAAGAAGGTGGACAGCTAAAATTCTCAACAACTAGGGGTGTATGTGTGATCTAGTTTTAACAATGAGATGTTCACTGAAGTCACTGGGTAGTACTACCAGGAAAGCTAAGAGATTTTTACCTATAGAGCTTGTATACTGATTGGCTTGTCCCTTCAGTCCTCTGCTCTTCCCCTTGTTCCTGCCTGGAATGTGGTTATATGTACAAAGATTTAGCAGCCATGAGGATGAAACCACACACTTAGCAGGACACTATAGAAGGAAGGGAGAAAGAGTACAGATCCTTGACATACTGGAGCCGTGCACAGGTCTAAACTGCCTATCTCTGGACTTCTTGCGTCACAAGAAAAATAAAGCCTTTACTTTGTTTTAACCACTTTCATCAGATTTTCTCTTTCTTGCAGCCAAAGTTAATCTTAACAGAAAACATGTCTACAGTAGATGCTGTCGGCCCCCTTCAGATCTCCTTTACGGGTCAGTGCATGTCCCTCAGCTACTGTGAGCTCATGGCTTCACTTTCTCTGGAAAACTGTCCTGGACTAAGAAGACCTGCCTCACCCTGGGCATGGCCCACAGTCAATAGTTATTCCTGTACTTTGTTTTTTATTATTATTATTATTAGATGCTTATTAAATATCCTTTGAATCAAAAAGATCTGGCTTTGATGTGTCAAAGTAAAGTTGTACTGGATAAATTTAAGCAGGCAAGGAAGACTTTATTCAAGACTATTGCAGTAAGAAAAGAAACTGAACTCAACTCCATTGAAACAAATGGTGCGAGAGTTTTTAGAGCTGGGGTGAGCTAGTGGAATAGTACTGAAACATGTTAGTGGGAGGGTCAGTGTTATTAGGCCATCTGTTTGCTAATTTTTGCTTATTGAGCTTAGTTTCCTGCCCTCCCACAGAAACTGAGAGATGGGGTGCCATCTTTCTTGATGACTATATTTCAAAGGAATGATTCCCAGGTTTTTGAGGAAGACATTCTTGGATTATAAAACTGGCTAGAGGCTGGGGACTAATTTATATACATTTCATGGGGGCAGAGAAAGAATTTTCAATTATAAGTTTTCTAAAGTAAATCCTCCAAGAAAAGGGAGATCAGAGAGGCCTGCAGTCAGGAACAAGCCTGTCTAAAATTAGTCACTGATGGGAAATTTAAGGCTATCTTGGTCACATATCCTTTGTCTTTTGTTATTTTGGTCTCTTAATACTTTTTCCCAATTCTGGGAGAATTTCTTTTTTTATAAACATCTTTATTGGAGTATAATTGCTTTACAATGGTGTGTTAGTTCCTGCTTTAAAACAAAGTGAATCAGTTATACATATACATATGTTCCCATATCTCTTCCCTCTTGCATCTCCCTCCCTCCAACCCTCCCTATCCCACCCCTCTAGGTGGTCACAAAGCACCGAGCTGATCTCCCTGTGCTATGTGGCTGCTTCCCACTAGCTATCTATTTTACATTTGATAGTGTATATATGTCTATGCCACTCTCTCATCCTGTCACATCTTAGCCTCCCCCTCCCCATATCCTCAAGTCCATTCTCTAGTAGGTCTGTGTCTTTATTCCCGTCTTGCCACTAGGTTCTTCCTGACCTTTATTTTCCCTTAGATTCCATACATATGTGTTAGCATACTGTATTTGTTTTTCTCTTTCTGACTTACTTCACTCTGTATGACAGACTCTAACTCCATCAACCTCACTACAAATACCTCCATTTCATTTCTTTTTATGGCTGAGTAATATTCCATTGTATATATGTGCCACATCTTCTTTATCCATTCATCCGTTGATGGACACCTAGGTTGCTTCCATGTGCTGGCTATTGTAAATAGAGCTGCAATGAACATTTTGGTACATGACTCTTTTTGAATTATGGTTTTCTCAGGGTATATGCCCAGTAGTGGGATTGCTGGGTCGTATGGTAGTTCTATTTGTAGTTTTTTAAGGAACCTCCATACTGTTCTCCATAGTGGCTGTATCAATTTACATTCCCACCAACAGTGCAAGAGGGTTCCCTTTTCTCCACACCCTCTCCAGCATTTACTGTTTCTAGATTTTTGGATGATGGCCATTCTGACCGGTGTGAGATGATATCTCATTGTAGTTTTGATTTGCATTTCTCTAATGATTAATGATGTTGAGCATTCTTTCATGTGTCTGTTGGCAATCTGTATATCTTCTTTGGAGAAATGTCTATTTAGGTCTTCTGCCCATTTTTGGATTGGGTTGTTTGTTTTTTTGTTATTGAGCTGCATGAGCTGCTTGTAAATCTTGGAGATTAATCCTTTGTCAGTTGCTTCATTTGCAAATATTTTCTCCCATTCTGAAGATTGTCTTTTGGTCTTGTTTATGGTTTCCTTTGCTGTGCAAAAGCTTTTAAGTTTCATTAGGTCCCATTTGTTTATTTTTGTTTTTATTTCCATTTCTCTAGGAGCTGGGTCAAAAAGGATCTTGCTGTGATTTATGTCATAGAGTGTTCTGCCTATGTTTTCCTCTAAGAGTTTGATAGTGTCTGGCCTTACACTTAGGTCTTTAATCCATTTTGAGTTTATTTTTGTGTATGGTGTCAGGGAGTGTTCTAATTTCATACTTTTACATGTACCTGTCTAATTTTCCCAGCACCACTTATTGAAGAGGCTGTCTTTTCTCCACTGTATATGCTTGCCTCCTTTATCAAAGATAAGGTGACCATATGTGCGTGGGTTTATCTCTGGGCTTTCTATCCTGTTCCATTGATCTATGTTTCTGTTTTTGTGCTGGTACCAAACTGTCTTGATTACTGTAGCTTTGTAATATAGTCTGAAGTCAGGGAGCCTGATTCCTCCAGCTCCATTTTTCGTTCTCAAGATTGCTTTGGCTATTCAGGGTCTTTTGTGTTTCCATACAAATTGTGAAATTTTTTGTTCTAGTTCTGTGAAAAATGCCAGTGGTAGTTTGATAGGGATTGCATTGAATCTGTAGATTGCTTTGGGTAGTATAGTCATTTTCACAATGTTGATTCTTCCAATCCAAGAACATGGTATATCTCTCCATCTATTTGTATCATCTTTAATTTCTTCCATCAGTGTCTTATAATTTTGTGCATACAGGTCTTTTGTCTCCTTAGGTAGGTTTATTCCTAGTTATTTTATTCTTTTTGTTTCAATGGTAAACGGGAGTGTTTTCTTAATTTCACTTTCAGATTTTTCATCATTGGTGTATAGGAATGCAAGAGATTTCTGTGCATTAATTTTGTATCCTGCTACTTTATCAAATTCAGTGATTAGCTCTAGTAGTTTTCTGGTAGCATCTTTAGGATTCTCTATGTATAGTATCATGTCATCTGCAAACAGTGACAGCTTTACTTCTTCTTTTCCGACTTGTATTCCTTTCATTTCTTTTTCTTCTCTGATTGCTGTGGCTAACACTTCCAAAACTTTGTTGGATCATAGTGGTGAGAGTGGGCAACCTTGTCTTGTTCCTGATCTTAGTGGAAATGGTTTCAGTTTTTCACCATTGAGGACAATGTTGGCTGTGGGTTTGTCATATATGGCCTTTATTATGTTGAGGAAAGTTCCCTCTATGCCTACT
The DNA here is from genome assembly GCF_965194825.1 of Balaenoptera physalus. Taxonomy (NCBI): domain Eukaryota; kingdom Metazoa; phylum Chordata; class Mammalia; order Artiodactyla; family Balaenopteridae; genus Balaenoptera; species Balaenoptera physalus. The sequence continues at coordinate 73,152,382 of NC_138892.1, forward strand.
TCCTGGAGGGCTTTTATCATAAATGGGTGTTGCATATTGTCAAAAGCTTTCTCTGCATCTATTGAGATGATCATATGGTTTTTCTCCTTCAACTTGTTAATATGATGTATCACGTTGATTGATTTGCATATATTGAAGAATCCTTGCATTCCTGGAATAAACCCCACTTGATCATGGTGTATGATCCTTTTAATGTGCTGTTGGATTCTGTTTGCTAGTATTTTGTTGAGGATTTTTGCATCTATGTTCATCAGTGATATTGGCCTGTAGTTTTCTTTCTTTGTGACATCTTTGTCTGGTTTTGGTATCAGGGTGATGGTGGCCTCGTAGAATGAGTTTGGGAATGTTCCTCCCCCTGCAATATTTTGGAAGAGTTTGAGAAGGATAGGTGTTAGCTATTCTCTAAATGTTTGATAGAATTCGCCTGTGAAGCCATCTGGTCCTGGGCTTTTGTTTGTTGGAAGATTTTTAATCACCGTTTCAATTTCAGTGCTTGTGATTGGTCTGTTCATATTTCCTATTTCTTCCTGGTTCAGTCTCGGCAGGTTGTGCATTTCTAAGAATCTGTCCATTTCTTCCAGGTTGTCCTTTGTATTGGCATAGAGTTGCTTGTAGTAATCTCTCATGATTGTTTGTATTTCTGTAGTGTCAGTGGTTACTTCTCCTTTTTCATTTCTAATTCTATTGATTTGAGTCTTCTCCCTTTTTCTTTTGATGAGTCTTGCTAATGATTTATCAATTTTGTTTATCTTCTCAAAGAACCAGCTTTTAGTTTTATTGATCTTCACTATTGTCCTTCATTTCTTTTTCATTTATTTCTGATCTGATCTTTATGATTTCTTTCCTTCTGCTAGCTTTGGGGTTTTTTTGTTCTTCTTTCTCTAATTGCTTTATGTGCAAGGTTAGGTTATTTATTCGAGATGTTTCCTGTTTCTTGAGGTAGGCTTGTATTGCTATAAACTTCCCTCTTAGCACTGCTTTTGCTGCGTCCCATAGGTTTTGGGTCGTCGTGTCTCCATTGTCATTTGTTTCTAGGTATTTTTTGATTTCCCCTTTGATTTCTTCAGTGATCACTTCGTTATTAAGTGGTGTATTGTGTAGCCTCCATGTGTTTGTATTTTTTACAGATCTTTTCCTGTAGTTGATATCTAGTCTCATAGCATTGTGGTCGGAAAAGATACTTGATACGATTTCAATTTTCTTAAATTTACCAAGGCTTGATTTGTGACCCAAGATATGGTCTATCCTGGAGAATGTTCCATGAGCACTTGAGAAGAATGTGTATTCTGTTGTTTTTGGGTGGAATGTCCTATAAATATCAATTAAGTCCATCTTGTTTAATGTATCATTTAAAGTTTGTGTTTCCTTATTTATTTTCATTTTGGATGATCTGTCCATTGGTGAAAGTGGGGTGTTAAAGTCCCCTACTATGATTGTGTTGCTGTTGATTTCCCCTTTAATGGCTGTTAGTATTTGCCTTATGTATTGAGGTGCTCCTATGTTGGGTGCATAAATATTTACAATTGTTATACCTTCCTCTTGGATCGATCCCTTGATCATTATATAGTGTCCTTCTTTGTCTCTTGTAATAGTCTTTATTTTAAAGTCTATTTTGTCTGATATGAGAATTGTTACTCCAGCTTTCTTTTGATTTCCATTTGCATGGAATATCTCTTTCCATCCCCTCACTTTCATTCTGTATGTGTCTCTAGGTCTGAAGTGGGTCTCTTGTAGACAGCATATATATGGATCTTGTTTTTGTATCCATTCAGCCAGTCTGTGTCTTTTGGTGGGAGCATTTAATCCATTTAAATTTAAGGTAATTATCGATATGTATGTTCCTATTCCCATTTTCTTAAAGTTTTGGGTTTGTTATTGTAGGTGTTTTCCTTCTCTTGTGTTTCTTGCCTAGAGAAGTTCCTTTGGCATTTGTTGTAGAGCTGGTTTGGTGGTGCTGAACTCTCTCAGCTTTTGCTTGTCTGTAAAGGTTTTAATTTCTCCATCAAATCTGAATGAGATCCTTGCTGAGTAGAGTAATCTTGGTTGTAGGTTTTTCTCCTTCATCACTTTAAGTATATCCTGCCACTCCCTTCTGGCTTGCAGGGTTTCTGCTGAAAGATCAGCTGTTAACCTTATGGGGATTCCCTTGTGTGTTTTTGGTTGTTTTTCCCTTGCTGCTTTTAATATGTTTTCTTTATATTTAATTTTTGATAGTTTGATTAACATGTGTCTTAGCGTGTTTCTCCTTGGATTTATCCTGTATGGGACTCTCTGTGCTTCCAGGACTTGATTAACTATTTCCTTTCCCATATTAGGGAAGTTTTCAACTATAATCTCTTCAAATATTTTCTCAGTCCCTTTCTTTTTCTCTTCTTCTTCTGGGACCCCTATAATTCGAATGTTGATGCATTTAATGTTGTCCCAGAGGTCTCTGAGACTGTCCTCAGTTCTTTTCATTCTTTTTAATTTATTCTGCTCTGCAGTAGTTATTTCCACTATTTTATCTTCCAGGTCACTTATCCGTTCTTCTGCCTCAGTTATTCTGCTATTGATCCCATCTAGAGTATTTTTAATTTCATTTATTGTGTTTTTCATCGTTGCTTGGTTCCTCTTTAGTTCTTCTACGTCCTTGTTAAATGTTTCTTGCCTTTTGTCTATTCTTTTTCCAAGATTTTGGATCATCCTTACTATCATTATTCTAAATTCTTTTTCAGGTAGACTGCCTATTTCCTCTTCATTTGTTAGGTCTGGTGTGTTTTGACCCTGCTCCTTCATCTGCTGTGTGTTTTTCTGTCATCTCATTTTGCTTATCTTACTGTGTTTGGGGTCTCCTGTTCACAGGCTGCAGGTTCGTAGTTCCCGTTGTTTTTGGTATCTGTCCCCAGTGGCTAAGGTTTGTTCAGTGGGTTGTGTAGGCTTCTTGGTGGAGGGGACTAGTGCCTGTGTTCTGGTGGATGAAGTTGGATCTTGTCTTTCTGGTGGGCACGTCCACATCTGGTGGTGTGTTTTGGGGTGTCTGTGGCCTTATTATGATTTTAGGCAGCCTCTCTGCTTATGGATGGGGCTGTGTTCCTGTCTTGCTAGTTGTTTGGCATAGGGTGTCCAGCACTGTAGCTTGCTGGTCATTGAGTGAAGCTGGGTCTTGATGTTGAGATGGAGATCTCTGAGAGATTTTCGTCATTTGGTATTACGTGGAGCTGTGAGGTCTCTTGTGGACCAGTGTCCTGAAGTTGGCTCTCCCACCTCAGAGGCACAGCCCTGCTGCCTGGCTGGAGCACCAAGAGCCTTTCATCCACACGGCTCAGAGTTAAAGGGAGAAAAAATAGAAAGAGGATAAAATAAAATAAAATAAAATAAAGCTATTATAAAGCAAAGCTATACAGACAAAATCTCACCCAGAAGCATACACATATACACTCACAGAAAAAGGAAAAGGGGAAAAATTAATATATCCTGCTCCCAAAGTCCACCTCCTGAATTTGGGATGATTCGTTGTCTATTCAGGTATTCAACAGATGCTGGGAGAATTTCTTAAACATGTCATTTACATTACTGATTTTGTGAAATGCCATCAATGGTCGCTATTCTTATTTGAGTTTTAATTTGGCAGTTGTGTTTTTTACTCCATGCAATTTTTCTTGTTTCAGATCATTCTCTCATCATGATTTTTGCTCTTAAATTGCAATGTTATGATTTACTTATTTGATTAAAATCACAAGTTGATTCATTTTAAAGTCAACCTAACATATCCTAAAATTTTCTACCGTTTTGAAGTATAAAATGCATAAGAATGTACTCTATCTTATTTTCAAATGTCATTGTCTTTTGAACCAAAGTGTTCTTTTGTTTGCTTGTGATCACAGAGGACGGTCTATGCTTTTTCAATGCTGAACATTGAGAATCTATTTCCAAATCTTCTGAGTACAAATGAAAAGACAAGGGAGTCATTTTCAATTACTTTACTTTCATTTTGTTAAGCCAGAGTTGCAGTAGCCTGGGATGGTGATGGAAAGAAATTAAGCTGAACTGCACAAAGTCAGGACAGGATCTGTCAGTCTATGTTGAAGATGAGTTTTCTTTTTCTTTATTGAAGGAACCGTTGTTTGGCTGGGCCATTCCTGTATTCTATGCCTGTAAAATGCTCTTGTAGAAATCCAGGTATTGCACTGATACTTGGGTTTTAAGAAAAAGGATTGGTGAAGTTCTACTTGCATCCAGGATAGTGCTTATCCATGAGGCAGACACAATGGGCACAATGCCTATGGTCCGTGTTACTTTTAGGAGTTCAAAAAAATGCTTTAATTTTAATTTGCTTTAAAAGAAGAGAAAATAGATATACTATTAATGAATATATAATAATAAATCCAGCCTGGATTATATTTATCTTTATAACAAGTCTGGTGTAAAATATCACTTGTAATTATTTTTTATTGAGTAAGGGGCCCATAAAGGTAGAAGTGCCTGGAGTCCATGAAAGTCATAACGTGGCCCTGCTACCATCTCTTCCACTTCCTTTTTTGATGAGTCTTTTTAACACATACGGAGATTCTTGGTCACATTAGAAGTTCCTTCATTCTGACTTCACTATGTCTAGCAAAAATATGTCAAAGTTTCTATTATGAATATTATCCCTTTCCATTTTACCACCTAGTTTTATACTTTACTGTTGCTTATTTCAATGAGATTCTTATAGGGCAGAGGGTGTGATCACCTTATGAGTGTATTGAATGGCTTAGCTGTTAAACTTGAGCTCATCAGGAGAAAATAACACATCAAGTATTTCATAAGACAAAACACTTTGCTGTTCCAATTTCCTCTGCTTCCTGGAGAAATTCTAGAAATTAAATCTAAAAGTCTCATGTGAGTCAGCTGAGAGACTTCCAGTAATAAACATAAAGGCCTAGAGCAGCTGAAGATGGCTTCTTCACCAGATAACTACTTTCATTATTAGATATGAAATCTTAAAAGATTATAGAAAAATTTATCCTATCAAACAAAAATATAACATGCAATGAAAATAACTCCCTTGAATAGCTAAGAATGAATTACATAGAATTCAATAGCCTAAGACTATCTTTATCCACTGGGCCTGGATGAGAACAGCTTCATAATAAGCAGCATAAATGTGCTTCCTATGTGCCAGACATCCTCCAATGCATGCATCACCTGATATAATCCTCTAACAAGTCTATGTGGTGGCTGCTTTTATTATTAATATTTTACAGATAATAAAGCAGGCTTAAAGATTTTAAGTAACTTACCTAAAGTCATATCTAGTAAGGGCAGTAATGAAAGTCAACTAAATTCTATTTGGTTCTTTGATCTAAACTTGTTACACTGATCTATCCTCAAAACAGCTTTCTATTATATGGAAAGAAAAACACACTTACTGGAGGGTTTTCATAAAAATTTTACAGGCTTATTTGTTTTTACCTTCAGTGTACATACAGAGGTTTCCTTATTGAATGTGCTTTTGCTTTATTTTATGAAGAAACAAATTCAAAAATGATTAAGAGAGAAGTTCTACTACTTTCTGAAACCTTTTATATCACTAGACTTTTTCTAAACTAGTACTACTTTTCTCTTATGTTGCAAAATTAACATTATATACATTATATATAAAACATAGTTTTATATTATGCATATATATATACATATACATAGAATATATACATATATCTGTATGTGTGTGAATATCTGCCAACTGGTAGACTTTCAGTAACTATTTGTTGACTATGTGTTTGAAGGTGGTGTTCCTTTCATACTCCTCAATAAACTACAAGCTGCTGGAGTGCAAGGACAACGTCTATCAGACCTAGAATCCCTTTTCCAAAGTCCATGGGGCCATATATGTTTTGGATTAAAATATGTTTGGAGTTTTTGGAATTCTGGAAGTGTATATATCTGTTTGGAGTAGCAACATGTAATCAAAGACATCAATATTTCTTTAGCAAAAATTGGGTATATTCACTCCAGATAGAATAAATAAGATAGAAATGGCCTCAAATCAGTTCAGAACAGGTTTTGCTACCACATGAGTTCAGGTAAAAATCAGGTTTTATCACCAAATGAATCACAATGCTGTATGTTTAGAGCTTTTTTTGAATTCCAGAATTATAAGAAAGGAAATGTTGACCTGTACTTCTCTTGTATCCTGCGTAGCCCCACCATGAGGTACTGATTAGTTGATGGAAAAGTGTGATGTTCCCCACAGTTCAAATTTACGTAACATGCTCCAATAGCAATCAGCATCCTTTGACAATAAATTACAAAGAGAGAATACATTAAGTACTAGGATTGAGTATCAAAGTCATATTGGCATTTCTCTTTATCAGTGAAAATAAGATGACGTTTTAGAGTTCTCTATATAACATAAAGAATTTTAAAACTTAGAAAAAAGATCCAGGGACTTCCCTGGTGGTACAGTGGTTAAGAGTTCGCCTGCCAATGCAGGGGACACGGGTTCGATCCCTGATCTGGGAAGATCCCACATGCCATGGAGCAACTAAGCCCGTGCACCACAACTACTGAGCCTGTGCTCCAGAGCCCTCAAGCCACAACTACTGAGCCCACGAGCTGCAACTACTGAAGCCCGCACTCCTAGAGCCCGTGCTCCACAACAAGAGAGGCCACCACAATGAGAAGCCCATGTACCGCAACGAAGAGTAGCCCCCACTCGCTACAACTAGAGAAAGCCCGCGGGCAGCAACGAAGACCCAACACAGCCAAAAATAAAATAAATGAATTTATATAAAAAAAGAAAAGATCCAACATAAGAGAGAAAATAGGAGCTGGTCCTGAGTGATTTTATGGCCATCACCCATTTAGCTTATTTTGTTGACTTTTTTGGGCAGGGAATGTGATGGGAAAGGTGAAAAGTTGAGTCTGGAGATACTCAAGGAGGACTGAGATACAAAGTATTGCATTCTTTATGTGGGCTTAATTGTCTTAAACAACTCTGATAAATGAGGACATCCTGATGAACTGTGATGCTTGGGGTTTGGAAAGAGAAGACAGAGGATCAACTTATAATGTTCTCTCAAAGGGCAAAAATGTATTTTCCTTATTTTATATTTTACACAATCACATTTGAGCTTCAGCTTAAATAATCTAACAAGATTATGTTAAAAAATTTTTGAATTACATAAAAAACTAGTTGATAATAGTTAATTTTTCAAAGGGATTTATAATAGGATTTAATTATCTGGCAACCATATTACCTTCACATTTCAAATAAAATTCAATTTTCAAAAACACAAAACAGCCATACAAACTAAATGTTATTTGACTGTGTGTCATAACATTTTTTATACTGCTCTTCTCTTGCGTGTGTATACACACACAGACACACACACAAAACCTTTGAGATGGGTGTCTATTACTTAGACTGAGATCGATCTATAGTGTTTAACAATGAAACATACTCTGAACTAAATCTTTAAAAGACAGTGACTAAAGCTAGAACTTAAGAGATCAAATTACTGCTAATAAGTATGTTCTTCTAAACTCACCTTTCTGAGTTTGACATTCTTTAGAGATAAATTTGAGTAAAAAATATAGAGAGTAGATTCATAAGTAGATTAGTCTAAGAAAGCCACATTGCTGAATGTCAGTGTTAGGACCAACAAGGTATATCTTTTAACAGAATTCTACTCTTTTAACTTTAGCATGATGCTAACACTTGGTAGATACTTAATACTTACTTTGCCATCTAAAAGCCTCTGCACTTATGTAGCTAGCATATTATATACTTCCTCTGAACCATGAAAGAATATACTAAGCAAATAAGAATGATTTATTTTTCTGACCTCAAAGCACAATGAGATAAGTTGATTTCTACAATTTCCCATGAAATATAGTCAAGTTTCTGGTCCTGATTCAAAGTTGAATGCTCATTTCCTTAAAAGCCACTGCTTCCCTTCTTTCAACTGCTATATTTAGTATCTGTATTTTATATGCCAGATGATCAGGTTAAGAAGGACTGTTATTTAGAAGTTGCTTATCAAATAGCTTAGAAATTATATAGCAAATTCTTGGGCTAAAAAGATTTTGTGGTGACTAAATGATTAGGCTTCTATATAAAGTTTCTCTAAATACTATACTCTGAAAATGTAACTATCCTCAATTTTAAATCAAAGTGACTATTAGTCCATCTTCCCATTGTGTTCACATATTACTGATTTATTTAGCATTCTCTATTATTATAAAAGAATATCCATAAATATGCATTATTCCATGTGATGAATCAGCAACTGTTAACTTTTCCATCTTCAGCACATTATTTCCAGCTGAATGAGCAACACTTCTGTCTTCAAGGGACAAATAACCATATAATTAACTTTAACAGTCCAATGTTTAAAAAGTTTTGAACTGTAGTAACATGCAGGTAGTCAGATAACGGTGATTTCAAATAGCATCTCTTAAAAGACGTAACACCTCATACCATCTAAGGTGAAGGGAAATAAAATTCAATGAGACTGTCTTCCTAAGGACACCTTTGGAAAATATGCTTTGATGGAAAGAAATGCCAAATTTTTATCAGATGGATAGCCAGGGCCTAGAAATACACAAGCCAGTCTGTCTGAATAAAGAGAACAGTAGAGCCTGGGAAAACTTTGAAGGATAGGTGCAAAGTCCATCAGATCTGAGTCCAAATGCCAGCCTATGATTTACGGCTCTAAATATGTAGCCTCAGGTGTCCTCAGTTTCTTCATCTGTAAAGAGGGGATAATCTCTGCCTCATAGTGCCACCTAAGTACTCTATTCAATCATGCTGTTCCAGAATGCTGGGCTGGTAGAGTACTTCAGCCATTTCCCCAGAGGCCTCTTTTCTGTACTTTGGGCTCTACAGACAGGCCTGAATTCATTAAAGCCAACTCTTCCTGTTGATTGGAAAGCTCCAGTTTCCTTACCAGAGAAGGCACTGAAAAAATTTCATAACCCTCAGGACCACCTTTAAAACTATTCAGCAAGTTCTTGGTTTCAAATGAGACTGTACATTGCTTTAAAAAGAGATATCCATCAGGTGGGATAAAAAACATGATAAAGGCTGAATTGTACATGAAAACAATTTTAAAAACAGAGAAAAAAATTAAACCATAATCTACTGTACTTATAAGTCAGTCAATTAAACATTTAGAATCTTTTCTTGAAAGATAAAATGTACAACCAAAGAAATCCCATTTTACTTAGTATCTTTAAACCTGATTAAAGAATAATACAGAACTAAATATGAAAACCAAATATTATAAAAAATTCATAAACACAATTACTTACAAGAGGCCCCGATTTTGCTTGAGAAATACTAAAAGAGATTCCTCCAATTCACTAGGTACACTGTGCTTACAGGAGTGATTTTATCCAATGGTGATTGTAATGCTAAATTTCAACCTAAACCAATGCAAGAAAAACAAAGCTGTATTTTTTATATAGAGCTATGAAACTATTTTCCTTGTGAAGTTATAGTTATAATGCTCCTTCAAGGAAACAATAGAATTGACCTGAGATAGAAGAAAGAGGCATCTAGTACCCATGCAAGGAAATGAAGAATGGACACTGGAGCCACCACAGCCTGGGTTCTAGTGACCAATCTTCCACTTATTAAACAACCTCTTGCCATGAGAAAGTTCTTTTATCCCTTTATTCAAGTCTATTCCTTAGATTTTAAAAAGCTCTTAATTGATAGTTATCTTGTGAGTTTATGTGAGGTTTAGGGACAATATTCATAAAATGTCTCATGTAGTTCCTGACATATGGAAAGCAGGTCTTGAGAAATGGTAGTTGGCTTCCTGTCTGGACTTCCCTCCTTAATCTTTCTCCTCTACCCATTTCCATATGTCAAGACCAGACCCAAACCAATTAAATTTGACTGTCTAAATTGTGGGGCCCAGGTATCAGTATTGTTAAATTACCCGGGTGATTTTAATATCCAGCTAAGATTGTGAGATACTTTATCATCTCGACTTTCAAAATATTAGAAATATTTGTGGAATTTTATCATTAATCTCAAGGGTACATTTACTAATTTTCATAGCAAATTACATTCACCCTCATATTCTCTAACTACTAGACTATAAGGAGCTTGAAATTATTTGTTCATGAGAAAGCATCATGGGTATCCCACTTGCTCCCCCCAGACTTGATTGTAATAAAAACTTGAGACCATAACAGATTTATTTCTCAAAATCAACAGGAATATCAATATTTTCTCCAACACAAGAATCATTAAATCAGGCCCTAGAAGATTACCTTTGTTATTTTTTGATAGTAAGGAAAAAATGTGTTAGTAATGTTAAATCAAGGCAAAGAATCCTGCTAATGCAGCATCATCCTATACAATAAACTAAGTTGTTTTGTTATTTCTTCCATTAGCTAATACTCTTGGTGTGGTTATCATTGTCTGAAGGTAAGTGTTACCAGTTAACAAAGAATTGGTACCAGAGGTAATTAGAGGAATACCCAAAGAGTGGTTCTTGAGAAGGCAGCATCAGCATCACCTGAGAGCTTGTTAAAATACAAATTATCAGGCCCCACTTCAGAACACTGAATCAGAAGCTTTGAGAGCATTGGTTTTAACAAACTGTTCCAGTGATACTTATTTTCATGCTGGAGAATCACAGGCTCAGAGGATATCTAAAGCAAATAAAATTCAGTTCATAATCCATGGTGTTATAGATTGTCATCTCATTCCTTTCTGCATTTATTTTTCCTTTTCCATAAAAATGCTTACAAAATAATTTTCACGCAGTGGGAATTTCTTCAGTCGGCTGCAGAATGGCCATGAGGACTTGATGAGGTTCTGATTTGAAAGGATCAACATTTACCTTTTTGTAAGAAACAATACACTTGCAGTGCATTTTTGAGTGGATTGAATACAGAACAAAAAGTTTAATATCAAAGTCATATTCTATTTCAGCAGGTCCTGAAGAAATCAGAATCCCCTGGGAGCTGGATAGTACAAAAATCCAAAAGTTGCATGAACTGCAGAATGTGTAACATAATAAACACATTTTTTAGCTCACTGAAATTAAGCCTTACATTTTGGTTGCTTTATGATGAATGCTTATATATGTGTTTATAAAGCAATTCATATTAGAGTTCTTGACAATTTACATCTTACAAGGTAACCAGTTCAGAATTGAATAAATGTCTGCAGGAAAGCTAATACAAAGTGTCATTTCTTAAAACAAACAATATATAATATTGTCCAGCAACATCTATTTCTGAGAAGACACAAGAGATGAGAGCATCCTTATAATAAAGAATTAGTAATTAGATATGCCACTGTATCTTTTCACTTTCTAATAAAGATGGATAACATAGCACCATTAATGATCAACATTTTAATCATGCCTGAAATGGACAGAGGCGGGTGGTTATAATTCAGTAATATGTGATCCTCTGAGTAAAATTTTACAATTGCTACTTCCCAACCTATTAATTCCAGAAATCCCCCATATTAAGAGTCTGTGAAGTCTGTTCCATTTTTTCACGAATTGCCCAAACTGCGAAAACTTCCTGGGTTTGCTAATGGTTAAAATGAATATCTAGTTCTTGAAATGCTGAAAATCTTTAGTGTGCCTATCAGTGGAGAATTTTCAAACAGACAAGATGCTTAAGTCAACTCTCAGTTATCCTCATAATTAGAGAAGACCTATTATATGGATAATCCAAGAAAAAACTAACAATTTTAAACTTTTATATTGACTTTAGACTACATACTTATATTCACATGTGGTTAAGCCTGAAATTTTTTTAGTTAGTACCCCAGAGTCTAACAACAGAATAGAATGAGGTCATAATTAATCATCCCATCTCTTACCACTTAGGTAGTCAAGGAGAAAGAAATTCAGAAGAATCCCAATTACTACCCAGTGAGGTCATTTGAACTCATCTTGTTTCTCTTAGAAGGGAGAAATAGAGCAGAGTGTAATCTGAAAATATCAGGAAAAAACAGTATGATTCTGCCATTTAATAATAGATTAAACCAAAGTACTAAATGTGGAAAAGACATATACATTTACTTCCCAACGGTTCTTAAGGTAACAGAACACAAGGGTTTTTGGTTGGACGTTTTATTTACTTTTCCACTTATTTTAGTATGTACATAGAGAATTCCTCGGTATTCTCCATGAATAATGACCATCTTCTCTGCCTTCATGATACTCTTTTTTTTAATGTGATAGAACCTTAAAAGCATAACATCTTCAGCGTAACCTCCCCAGCACTTCTATTATCAAATGCTTCTTTTGTGAGAAACTACACTGAACAATTTACATCTGTTAGGCCATTTCATAAGTAGAAAAACTTACCTAAAATATGTCAAATAATCCAGAAATTGTTAGCATAAAGAAATAGAAATCACTGAGTGACTCTATTCTACTTTTCACATACTTTATTTAGTCTCATATAAACAAGTATGATGAAGACCTTGATAACTAAGCTCCTTGAGATTGCAGCTTTGATTTTAGCTAACTTTATTTACATTTACTTAATAACATAAATAAGTCAATTCCTATAATTATTTCAATGAATTATATAAATCTATGATTTGAGAGAGAGAAATATCTCTCTAGGTGATATGATACTTCAATGATATTTTTGAGAGAGCAGTAAAAGAAAAAGCAATAATAGGGGTTAAAAATAAAGTACTCAGTTCATTTAAAATACTCAGTTCAACTTTTCAATGAAATGTACTTGGTGTTGAAATGAACAAAAAAGAGGCTGACCACAAGTCTTTGTGTTCAAGACACAACTAAAGAAACTGGAATATGAAACTATTAAATAATATATACAAGTTATATGTTAGTAATATTTCACTTGCATAATTTTACTTGAAAATTTCTGTGGGGTCGATACTATTTATATATAGTGTAAAAGCTTCCTTATGATTAAGATCATGCCTTGCAAGTAATTTGCAATAAATCTTAGTTGATCTGATTAGAAAAAAATACTATAGGGGTTTAAGAAATTAACCACTGTCATTAGAAATAGTTTGAGAATCTCTTAAAGCCTTAAGCTTTAAATGAAGTGCATCTGAGAAGGAGAGAATCTGGATATATGTGGAGACAGCTACCATTATTTACAATAAATAATATGAACAAAGACACAGAAGCAGTAATGTGGGTGGTTTGTGTGGAGGATAGCAAGAAAGGTTTTTTTTGAGGGAACAGAGATAGTTATTGTTGAATAGGTAATATGCGTATGCAGTACAACACCTTGAACATATCACTGGAGAGTCTGGTCCTTAAATTTAGATTTTAAACAAGCAGCCCATAAAATTTTATAAGTAGGTCCACACTATGGGGTCAGACAGATTTGCATTTGATCTGTTTCACTCCCTTACTAGCTATTGATCTTATTTTATTTAATTGGACTTCATGTCCATCAAAGGAGGGATAATAATTTACAACCCATGGAGTTGTTGCAACAAGTCAGATAATGCATTTAAAGGCATAAAGCAAAAATGCAATAAATCATAACCTCTATACTAATTTTTGTAATGTTGGTGGTACACAGCTGTTTTAGTTTTATCCCCCCTGAGGTTGAGTATGAAATGTATTGTGGAGCAGAAGCACTGTGTTCAGGAAATGGAGTTTGGTGTGATTGTGAAACCACCAAGTGAAGATGTCCAATGCATTTTTGACAAGATGGGTCTGATGTATAGGTTGAATTGAAGCTAATTATTTAGAAGTTATCAGCATATAGATAGCAATCAGAACCATCACTGGGAATAGGATCTCTCAGTAAGTGTATTCAAACTGAGGTAATGGGTTTAGGGCAGAAGCCTCTGGAAGAAAAGATTACAAAAGGCTACAAAGGTTTATGAGACTTAAAAGAAAAACCAGAAAATGGTTTCATGAAATCTCAAGGAATTGAGTTTTATCAATCAGCTATTGCCCAAAAACGCTGCAAAACAAACATCCCAAATTTACAATATTTTTTTCTCTTGCACATGGGTTCACAGTTTGACTAGGTCAATCATGCTTTAGGCTGTACAGTAACTGCGTCTGGCTCCAAGCTTTGTATTGCCCTCGTGCCTGCTCATATGTTTCCACTTTCACCTTGGATCAGCAGATTCCCAGCATATGTGCTTCTCAATGCAGATGACTGGGTGTAAGAACCATGCCAAACTCAGATTCATAATCTTTGCTTAGTACACATCTACTACTATTATATTGGGCAAAGCTAGATGTATGACTGAACACAACATCAATTGGTACAGCTGTATGCTGTATTAACAGTGGGAATGGAAGAGAAATGAATATTTGCTTAACAATAAATCCAAACTATGAAAAGACCTTTCCAAGAAGGAAAATTCAACAGTGTTAAATTTTCTCCTGAAAGGTCAAGTAGGTGATATTTGAAAGGTACCCACAGAATTTAGGAACTAAGGGGTGTTTTGGAGACCTTGTAAAGTACAGTTTTACTAAAATGTCTGGCTTAAGAACCAGGTTTCAAAGATTAGAGAGAGAATTGAAGGCAAAATATGGTAAAGCAAACATAGATAAATGTCCAAAGAAACTTGGCTGTGAAAAAGAAAAGGGAAAAATGACTGCAGTAGCTTGTGGGAGGCAAGAGTTGGAGGATGATTTTGTTTGTTTAATTTTGTCTGCATTGTTTCTCAAATGAAAGAGAATTAGGCATGCCTAAATGCTGGCATCAGGAAGCCAGTAGAAAGATCAAAGTTGAATATCCAAGAAAGAGGTGGTAATTAATATAGTGAGGACCCTAAAAAGATAGGAGGGTGTAATCCAGAACCCAGGAAGAGAAACAAATTTATGAAGAAGTTGGCTTTCCTCTTCCATTACAATGAATCAGAAGAATGGAAGGAGAATGTTGCTATAGCTGAGGTCATATTTAGAAACTGTAGACTAGTTATTCTGGAAGGATGAGAAAACATGAAATTTTAAAAAAAACCTAGAAAAGTTAGTAGAAAAACAACTGAAAAGTTTGAAGGCAGGGGAATATTAGGGAGTTAAGAAAGAAGGATTGGCATTTCTGGGGAGGAAGCATATGAGCATAAGAGCAAATTTTCTCTCATGTTGTAGAAAATTGAGATCCAGAAAAAAAGTAGAGGAATTGGAATTAAGAAAGAGGAGAGATCCCTCCTTCCTCGTAAGCTTAAGGATAGCAGTAGAGATGAAGACATGCTGAGTGAAGCAACATTTAATTAATTAAGGCATTCCACTTCACAATGATATTTTTAGTAACATGAATATTAATGTCATCTTCCAGAATGTGTTACAGAAGGGTTGTGGAGGAAGGCTGGATTTAAAACTCAAAAACAGAAGTAACTAGGTTATGTGTGAATTACACTAAGAGATCTAAAAAGATAAATAAAATAATTGCTGAGTCCAGCAAGATTGTCTCCTTACCCTACATATTAGCAAGAATCCAAATTCCTTTGCTCTGCAGTATTCTTCTTAAAAATAGAAGGCAATATGAATAAACATGATTTGTGGTAACATTTGTAACACTGTTTCTCAGTTGGTTCTAAAGAAATATTTCAATTTACTAGCAGTTATTACATTCACATCTACCACCTCAGATCAGACAGTATGCAGTGGAACATTTTCAGCATATTGTCAGAAACAAATAGGTATTGAAAAATGTGAACAGAACATTTTAGTGATACAATTTTGATTTCCAAAAATAAAAGCATAGCCATGAGTAATATACCATGTTTTCTCTCAAACATAAAATCAAAAAAATGGAAGAAAATGTAACTTCAAATTAGACTGAAAATTCTAGTACATAATACAATTTACACTGGAGAAAATTACCCAGGATTAAAAAGCCACTGGAGGACATAATATTATAAAATAATGCATCCATTTTATTGATATGTATGTAAGAATTAGAGCAAGTGATCTTTGCTCTCTGCTCTGAGTTTGTAAATAAAATATTCATTTTTCTCAACCACCCTGAGAACTGGATAGGCTACAAAAATCTAACTTTAATATTCTTAGCAATCCAGTACACTCCAAAGATCACCCAGGAAGCTAAAGACTCCAAAATATTGTTCTCTCTTCACATTTCCCTGTTCCTTCACCAACAAAACACCTTTTGGGAGTACTACTGGACAACATTTTTAGTGATTTAGTCATATTACAAATGGCTATTTTATATGTCCCTATAACAAATACAATTGTATTCAAAGAGTAAACCATGTGTGTTTATAAAATAAGCATGGTGGTATTCTCAGCCATGGCTAGAAATGACATCCAAAGTCCAGTGAACTTCTATGAACTTCCATGCACTTCTATGGCTTTTAAAAAGATATGTAACAGATTGCCAACAAAAACATGAAAGAATGTTCAACATCACTAATCATTAGAGAAATGCAAGTCAAAACTACAATGAGGTATCACCTCACATCAGTCAGAATGTCCATCATCAAAAAATCTACAAACAATAAATGCTGGAGAGGGTGTGGAGAAAAGGGAACACTCTTGCACTGTTGGTGGGAATGTAAATTGATACAGCTACTACGGAGAACAGTAAGGAGGTTCCTTAAAAAACTAAAAATAGAACTACTATATGACGCAGCAATCCTACTACTGGGCATATACCCTGAGAAAACCAAAATTCAAAAGAGTCATGTACCACAATGTTCATTGCAGCTCTATTTACAATAGCCAGGACATGGAAGCAACCTAAGTGTCCATCAACAGATGAATGGATAAAGATGTGGCACATATATACAATGGAATATTACTCAGCCATAAAAAGAAATGAAATTGAGTTATTTGTAGTGAGGTGTATGTACCTAGATTCTGTCAGACAGAGTGAAGTAAGTCAGAAAGAGAAAAACACATACCGTATGCTAACACATATATATGAAACCTAAAAAAAAAAAAAAAAAGTTTCTGAAGAACCTAGGGGCAGGACAGGAGTAAAGATGCAGACATAGAGAATGGACTTGAGGGCAGGGGGAGGGGGAGGGGTAAGCTGGGACGAAGTGAGAGAGTGGCATGGACATATATATACTACCAAATGTAAAATAGATAGCTAGTGGGAAGAAGCCATACAGCACAAGGAGATCAGCTCGGTGCTTTGTGACCACCTAGAGGGGTGGGATAGGGAGGGTGGGAGGGAGACACAAGAGGGAGGAGATATGGGGATATATGTATATTTATAGCTGGTTCACTTTGTTGTAAAGCAGAAACTAACACACCATTGTAAAGCAATTATACGCCAATAAAGATGTTTAAAAATAATAAAAAAAAAAATTAAAAAATAAAAAGATATGTATGTCTTAGCAGAAATCTAGCTCTCAAAGAAGCTATGGGAAGATTGAGATGAAAATATATATTTAATTTTCTCTCCTTATTTACTCAAAGGAAGTTTTATAACATACTAATAGCAAAATAAAGTCAAAATGAAATTATTAGGAGAGCTTTTTAAAAGAGATGATTTGGAGAGTACAGCCCTGCCAATATTGTAGCAATACGTCTAATCAAGAATTGTCTAGACATTCTGCTTCAAATCTAGTTAATTTCCTTAACATTTTTTAAATTACAAAGTCTTCTCACACCTAATATCTTTATTTTACTTCATTAAATTCTCAAAAACACATTTTAGGATATTCAATTAAATCACTGCCTTACTTGGAACTATTGCTTCTAGGGTAAAATACAAACACTTTAAAAAAACTTTCTTGATCTACTATTTTCTCCTCTTTGCCCATATGTCTTGCTACTTTATAGTTTATACTCTATCATATACTAGATTTCTTTCAGTTATTTTAACCAGTCATACTCTCCTAAATGTCCCTGGCATACAATATTCACCTAACATATTGAATATCCTTGTATTAAAGCACTTATCACACAATTTGGGGTTATCTTTTCATCTATTTTCCGCACTTATCTTAGAAGCCTCTTGAAGGCAGGAAAAAGTCTGACTTATTCATTACTACAAAGCCTACCACATAGGAGATGTGTGTTTCTGTTCTCCCTCCCTCCCTCCCTCCCTTTCCGCTTCTTCCTTCCCTCCACTTACAAATACAATATATAATAAATGAAGGAAAAAAGTATTAATCACATTATCTTTTTCCATTTCTAGCAGAAGGACCTACTTTATAGATTGTTCATGGGAGACAGTCCTTTTTCATACCTGGAAACTGTTTTCCTTGAAGAACAAGTAACATTGAGAGGGTCATAAATAGGAAAGTGAAAGAGAAAAGGCCCTGCCTAACTAGTTTAATCACCTAAATCAAACCTAGTAAATAATCAGATGACAGACATACAGCAAACTTACTTTCATACCTATTTTCCTCAATTTAGGAAATGAAGCCACTCAGAGTTACAGGAGTTAAGTAGATTTCTTAAGAATACATATCTACTAAGTGCTAGAATTTAGATTTAAATCTATGTCTACTGAACAGCTAGTACTATACTCTTTCCTGTATGAGCAAACATAGCCATATATTATATTGAAAATCTATGATACTAAAATAACAAACAATGAAGGCAGGAGAGTTTTTTAGCACTTAAATTTTATAAAACCAACTTAGTGTCAAATTTAATTGAAATATTTTACAATCCCAATAATAGACAAAATATTTTGTATGTATAAAAGAAAACAATCAATAGGGAAATACCAAATTCATGTTTTATGATGTCATTGGTGCATAATTGTGCTTTATTTATATTTTTTTTTTAGTAATAGTCTGATTTGGAAAGAAAACATCTAAAAGTATTTGAAAGATTGATAATACTCAGTACAAGGGAGGATATTCAAGAACAAACATTCTTATTTATGTCACTAGGATTATATATTGTTATAATGTGTTTGAAGAACAATTTGGAAATACTGATAATCTGCAAAAGATGTGTCTCTTTGCTAGCAATTTCACTCTAGAAATGTATTAGGGAAATATTGGAATGAATGTACAAATGTACATGAGAATAATGTTCTTGTGGCATTCTTTTAAAAAAAAATTAGAAATATCCCAAGGATCCAATAAGGGGGACATAAATAAATTCTGTTTCATGCAAAGGGATATTATGCAAATACTAAAAAGGATGTGTTAGCACTATAATGTGTGAAAATAAAAGTTGGCCAAGATAAAAGAAATGAGTGACAGAACATTACATATAGTATGATGCATTTTGATAATAGTAGCAATATATTTAAAACTATTTTCTATTCATAAAAATCTTTTAAAATATATACAAAATGTTAAGAATAGTCAGCTCTGTGGGTGGATTTAAATGAATGAAAAGGCAGTCATCATTATAAATCTTATACATATTAAAAAGATTGTATGAGACTATTTTGAAGAACAATGCCCAATATATTTGAAAATTTAGATGGGCAAATTCCTAGAAAGGTACAACTTACACAAAAGATTAAATAATATTTAGGAAATACGAATAGACTCATAACACATAAAGTAACTGAATTTTTAATTTAAAATACTTCCATAAAAATATTTCTAGGGCCAAATGGCTTCACTAGTGGATTCTACAAGAAATTAAAATGTATCATTCACAAACTCTTACCAGAATAATCCTAAATAAAACATTGTCAACACTAATCTAGTAATATATATTAACAGGTAATAAATACATAATGAACTAGTTAAATTTATTCTAGGTAATAAATACATAATAAACTATTTAAATTTATTCTGGGTGGGGATTCTAGTTTAACATTTGAAAATCAATCAATATAATTTGTTTCATTAACAAAGATAAGATAAAAATCATATGATCATCTGAATAAATTTAAATTTAAAATTATTAAAAATATTTAAAATTTTAACAAATAGAAATAGGAGGGAACTTCCTTAACTTGATAAAATTATGCATTAAAAATCCAATACTTAAGGATGAACTTTTGAGAAATTTTCTTATGAGATAAGAAATTATTAATATTGATACATGAGTTTTACAGGTTTTGTTTAGATGAAAACAATATAGCGTCTAGCACAAATACTATATTGAAAAATGTTTCCATGATTGTAATAAGGAAAGACTTATTAAATAAAACACAAAAAATGCTAACTATGGACTACATTAAAGCTGAGAACATCTGTTGATTAAAGATAACATTAAGAGAATGATAAGGCAAATTATAGAGTGGGAAAAGATATTTGCAAATATTTTCTAAGGGCTCAAACTCAGAATACATAAGGAACCACTTATGAATGAATAAATAAAAGACAAATAACCAATAGTAAAATGGACAAAATCTTTGAATGACACTGCAAAACATCATATTCAAATGGCCAAAATATATATAAAAAGGTGTTTAACTACATATTAATGAAAAAAAATGCAAATTAAAACCATAATTAGATATCCAGCTCCACACATTCCCAACTATTATAATAGTTTAAAAGACTATTAATACCAAGTGAAGGCAAAGCTAATGAGTAACTTGAAATCTCATACCCACAGATTGAATTGGAAATTGGCTCAACCTCTTGGGAAAATCTAGCAATTTCTACTAAGCATTAGCCATTGACTCAGCAATTTTAATCTTAGCTATATCCTAACAAAAATGTATACACATACATGTGTACAAAAGACATGTAAAAGAATGTATGTTCATAGGAAAACTATTACACAAAACTGAAAACAGCCCAGATGTCTAACAAGTAGAACAGATAGGTACATTTTTGGAGTATTTATACAATGGAATTCTATAAGACAACAAAAATGAACTACTATTACATTCAAAAACATGGATATATCTCACCAAAAAGGTTGAGCAAAAGAAATTTGATACAAAAAAGTCACATACTGTATGATTTTGTCTGTATGAATTTCAAAAAAGGCAAAATGATTCTATGGTCTTGAAGTCAGAATTAATGATTACCTTTGGGGAAAAGCAAGGTGGTAATGATTGGGAGTGGCTGGAAGAAGGATTTCTGGGGGCTGACAAGGTTCTTTATTTAGAACTGAGTGTTGATTTCATGGATATAAATACTTTGTTATAACTTATTGTGCTGACTCTTTTCTGTGTGCTTTTCTATATTTCTGTTACTCTTTAATTAAAAAGGTTTAAAAAAAATGCAACGTTTTATTGAAAATAGATGTCTTAGTTTCCAAATAACATTTTTGGGAAAAAATGAGTTAATTTTCTAGTACCAAAAGAGTTGTTATGACCTCTAAAATAATATTTGAAAGCTAAAGAAACATACAGTAAATCAATCCAGTAGGTATTTTTAAAGATTTTCAGTTAAAATATATTGTGTTTAATGTATAAAAATAATACACAATGGGAATTTTCATCTGATATAAATTTCTATTATATTAAATAAGTTGAGCCTCAAACTGGAATATTATAAATATTATTTATAATATCTTAGCAGGCAATCTTGCCTGTTACTGATAGCAAATCTGTACTTTCAGTAACCATGACAATTAAATACGATCTGATTAGATGTCTTAGGATAGAATTACTGTTTATGGTTTGTAATGTCAGCAAGCAAAATTAGGGCAGAAAAGCGTACAAAATTCTGTTACTTAGTTTAAAGTTAAAATAATGAATTTTAAAATAGCACATTGTAATTGCTTAATTTATGTTTGGAAAACTGCCCCATGTAAATCACTGTAGTGAAAGACCATTTTGTTTATGAGATTTCCATAAATAAAACATATATAAATTTAGAATGATTTAATCTGTTGTGTTGATGTTAAGTTCATGTGAGAGTCTAGGGATAGATGGTCACCTCAAATGCAGGAAATTTAAACTGTGACTAACAAAATACTAAAACTAGATATCATGGAGAGCAGAATAACACACTGATTCATAATCTAGGTTTAAGAGTTAGTTAACCTGTGAATTCTAGCTTCTCTAATCATTAGCTTTTTAATATATCTATTTTTTCTCATCTGTAAAATGGTAAAAATAATAAATAAAATCCATTTCACTGGGTTTGGTTAAGTTATGAGATATCATGTGCAACACATTTAAAACAATGCCCAACACAGAGTGAGCACTCAATAAATGGTTGTTGTTAATAACTGAAGTGCAGTTATAGAGAAGACATTATCTGCACAACGAAATAAAAAACATCAGTCTAATACTTCTGTTTTTTTCATTTTTAAACTAGGCTAGATCAGTGCTCTAGGTAAGTACCCATCTATTTTTCATAAAAATGTTTTCAACTCTTGTAATATTTCTGAAAAACATATTTGACTCATCTGATTCTCCAAGATTGTAGAGAATATATGCTAAGAGCCAAACTGAAAAGCTGGATATTTTCTACTTAATTAAGAATATCTAGAAAAAGCATTTTAATATTCTAGTAAAAAAAATAAGGGAAAGGACATTGTACTTGTCACCAAAAATAAAAATAAATACACTCTGAAGTTTTATATATATGTAAACAAATATATATATAAATATACATAATCAATCAATTAAACAAATGCAAGATTTTACAATATGTTGAAATCAAAAATCACTGTCAGTGCGTTACTTCTCAGCTATTAAAAACCAAAGTGACAACTATACATAGGTATTAGTGCAGTAAATTTTTACTGGATTGTTCAGGACTCTCAGTGGATTATTTATATCTTTCAATACCAATGTCTTTGACCTGGACAGAATGGTGGACTGCACCTCTCTGTGAGATGTTTTGGCTGAGCATAACAGACCAAACATGCAAGTATGAGTAAGATTACCTTATATCTTGTCCAGATTTGCCACTAATGTGATTTAGGCAAATTACTTATTTCTCTGAGCTTGTTTCTTTATCTGTAAGAATGGATAATCACACCTTTCAATCTAACTTTCAGAATTGTTGCAAAGGATCCAACAAGGTTATACATGTAACCATGTTTTATAAACTTCCAGAGACCACACCAATGGAAGATTTTTATTAAATGAAGAGAAAAGGGATTAATTTCACCAATATTTAGTTCAAACACAGCTAAGCTTATATATCTACATTATCCATGTAACTATATATTTCTTCCTCCTTCTAAAATGGAGAATTACTTAAAAGAGTTACCTACATATTTAGCATTTGGGAATTATTCAATGTCTTAGACATCTCTTATCCTGACAAATTGCTTATTAAAAGACTCTGTTTTACCTATCTTGCTGTATAAATCAACAAAACCAGGAAGTTAATCCTTGACAAATTAAGAAGATTGACATAGCTTCTAGTTTTATTTCTTGGTTTCCAAGGTAGAGATATAAATTCTTAACTTGTTGAAATCTTAAAAAGGTGTTTAATCTTAACCTTCTTTAATTCATTTCTTCAGAAAATATATGTCAAGGTCTTCATTGGGCACAAAGAGGAATACGGCATTGTCTCTGTCTTCAAGGGCTTACAAAAAACTCAGCCTGGAAGTTCAGAGAAGTCCTCCTTAAGATGGTGGCAGCTGACCTGAGCCTTGAAGAGGTTAGGCAGATAAACGACAGGGCAGACAAGGGAACAGGTGATGTCTGGCAGAAAATAGAATATGGAGCGGAAGTGGAGTTTGGGAAAAGAGAGAAAAATATATGATGAATAAGGGGAAATGCAAACAGTTTAATGTGATTGGCATTGTGGGAGATTGGAGATAAAAGAGACTGGAATAATTAGGAAATGAATTTAGAGAAGTAAACAAGGACCATTTAGTAAAGGACTTTAAGTACAACCTAAAGGACTTCCGGCATCTTGTTGTTAAAAAGAGAAAGAGAGAGAGAGCTCTATCAAAAATTTTTCAGCAGAGGAGGCACCTGTTGAGATTGGTTTCAGAAAGGCAATTGATTATAGTGTGGAGAATGTTCTTGAGAAGACTACAGAGAGGGGGACTGAAGTAGGGGCTCTGAACTCTGAATATCCTCAGAATATCCTCATTTCCTACACAGGAAACAAAGGCTTAAAAAAATTAAGTAACTTGCCCCAAGTCACACAGTTTGTAAGTGGCTGAGCTAGGTTTTGTGCAAAGCTCTGCATAACTCTAAAACGTGTGCTCTTAGGACCATAGAAACTGCCTCTCATGAAGAGAGATGAATGTGAAAAACCCTAAGCATTTAGAGAATAGCAACAAATAAAACAGTGCAGGAAAAGTGACGACACAGTCAGTCTATATCATCAAAATCAAGTACAGGGGTGAGCAATTATCCAGTGAATTAAGGACCATCTGGATAATCCTGGCAAAAGCAGATTTAGTGCCTGAGTCATTCAGATAATTGTGCAAACAGTGTGCCCTGCTCTGGCGGAGTAACCTGGTCTTTAATATCTTCCAAAGTACATTTTTCCCTGTGGCACTTTTAAAATGGACAACAGTAGCTCAGAAAGAATAAAGGTACTATTCACTTCATGGGAAAGTCACATAAATAATAATGGGATCTCAATAGACTGTGAGTGTATTTATGTCCCCAGGAGCCATTTCACACAGAGATACATGATATACATAAGCCAAATACTACTTCAAAGAAGAAAAGAAGTTCAGCAATAGCACCCTCAAACGTGTGCTTTTATGTTCAATTCTTTGTCAGGTAGCAGAAAGTTTTCTGAGCATTAAAGAAATGAAAGCTATTACTGCAAATAGATTTATAGATTAAACTACAGTAAGGTTACAAACTTCTGTGTGTTCAACACATAAAAAATTAAAGGCAAAAAAACAGGGTGGGGAAAATTTTCACAGTTTACAACAGATTTCTAATTATATGAAGAAACTATGAATACCCCAATAAAGAAATAGTCAAATGAAATCCACAAATTAAGAAATACAAAGGGCAGATAAACAATTTGAGAAATGAAAACATTTCTCAAACTCATTCAAAATCATAGAAACACAACTCAAAGAATAACTAGATACCTAATTTCTGCTATTAAAATAGTCGCAATTGTTTTAACCACAGTACCAAGTATTAATAAGACTATTGCCAAATCAGCTTAAACTGAGTACCAATTTCTGTACAAATTTTTTTGCTGGGGCAATTTGGCTATAAGCATTAGGAGTCTGGAAATATTTATATGTTTGATCCAGTAACATCTAAGAAGTTACTGTAAGGAAATGGTCAGAAAGGTAAAGATTAATGAATATTTATGTTCATTTCCATAAGTGTGAAAAACTGGAAACTATCTAAAAGCTCTATATAAAAATTATTTGGCAGCCATAAAAAAAACATGGTTAGTAAGAATATTAAATAAAATAAATTAATATTTATGATATGATGTTAAGTGGGAAAAAAGTTGAATGTCAAAATGAATATTCACTCTAATTTCAAATCTGTAAATTTAAAATACCTATGCATATTCATAGAAATAAAACTATAAGGTTGATAGTGGATCTCTGGGCATGATGATGGAATTATATTTTATTTCCAATTTTTCTTGAATGATCCCGTATTTCCTTATAATCATAAAAATGTTATTTAAATGTAATATTAAATGAATATACTTTCAAATACAACTTTACACAGTAAGTCATCCAGACAACCATAGTGAAATAATGCCCCATTCCTTCACCTGCTACATTTCCAAGTTCACACAACTGGTAAGTCCTATTCTCAGGATTTGAATCCAGGTATTCTTTCTCCAAAGCCAGTGCTCTTCAAGATACAAAGTCGGGAGGGAGGGAGATGCAAGAGGGAAGAGATATGGGAACATATGTATATGTATAACTGATTTACTTTGTTATAAAGCAGAAACTAACACACCATTGTAAAGCAATTATACTCCAATAAAGATGTTAAAAAATAAACAAATAAATAAATAAATAATTTTTTAAAAAAAAGATACAAAGTAAAGCACAGTGAAAGTTTCAAAGCAGAATTGAATCAATAAGAGACATTAAAAATATATTATACCAATAATAATACCTGACAGATTAAAGCAGAGAAACTTATACACTGGGATATTTGATAACTGCACTAAGGGAGGCATGCAATGACAGATGAAATTGGTATTAAGGAAAACAGAGAAAAATACAAATTAGGTTGAGAATAGAAATGAATAAATTTATTACTGAATGGATGGTAGGCATTTGGAGGTAGAGAAAAGGAAATCTAAAAAATAAATAAATAAAACTGATCACAAATCAGAAAAGCCTAGAAAACTGCAGTATCCTTTGGTAAAAGCCAACTTATGGGTGATGACAACTGATGGAGGGAAAGCAAAAAATGGTTGTCACTATGTACATTATCATTACTGTAGCTATTGCTACTACTAATAGCTATTGCTTATGAGTAATTACTATGGGCCAATACCTATTTTAAATGTGTTACACGCATTATCTCACTTAATACTTGAAAAATATCCCACAAAAATCTCTGAGATAAGTGCTGCTGTAATTTCCAATTGACTTACTGACATTCACTTATCTGCCTAGTGATATATGAATATTAACACATCTAGGCTTCCTTCTAATACCTGT
Source organism: Balaenoptera physalus (assembly GCF_965194825.1). NCBI lineage: Eukaryota > Metazoa > Chordata > Mammalia > Artiodactyla > Balaenopteridae > Balaenoptera > Balaenoptera physalus. The sequence continues at coordinate 73,178,721 of NC_138892.1, forward strand.
GCTCTTAGCCACCAGGATAATATTTTGGAATGACTCATGGAAGAGAGAATAGAAATGGAAATGCAAAGGAAAGTTTTATTTCTAATAAAATTGTCATCCATTTGGGGGATTCATTTGAAAGCTAGGAGCAGGAAGAAGACATAAGAGGGGCACAAAGACAGGGTTATAAAAAGTAAGAGAATAATTATGACATCAGATCATTGTGGTACAAAGAAGTAAAATTTCAAGGAGGAAATGGACAATACAGCAGAAATGGCAGATCAAAAGGGCAGAAAAATGAATGTACCAATAAAAAGAAAATGAATACTGGACTTGAAGAAGAACTTACTGATGACTTAGAGAGGATTGGTTCTTGATATGACATAGATCATGGCCAATTTATCTGTAGAAATGGATGGACCCTGTCGATCACTTTTTTTAAAATAAGGTACATGGCATGGCATGCTTCGTGTAGAGAAATATGGATTGTCTATCTTTCAACTTGGTCTCAAGGGGAAGAAGATATGAGAGTATATATAGAATAACCTGTACACAGTCATAACCTCTACTAGGAAATAGAATCATTCTGTGGAAGGATATAGAAATGCCTCATGTCATTCATTCCTGCTCATGGAGAAGACAATGGAGCCAAAGGAAGTTTCCAAAAGTAGTTCTCAACACATAGCCTTCTATCAATAAATGGATTACCCAAAATCATTGCTGCATCCATCCAAACAATTCCTTATGATGATACTTCCTCAGTAAGAATATTTGAGCCTACTTAGAACTGTAGGCTATACAAAATGTAGGTCATGGTCTTTTTCTGCAAAGTACTAACTGCCTAATTAGAAGACAAATCAGACATACAAATAATGGTCAAACAACAAAACAGACAGTGTCTGAATAACTGAATAACCTTGGTCTATACTGTATCAATATTGATCAAATATTGTTACCAGGACCAAAAACCATGGGAAATTGAAGAATTCTATTTGATGGTAAACTGCTATGCAATTAATTCACAGTTGGTTGTTGGAATATTAGAGTTGAAATAGTGGACTTTCAGAAGATTTTAAACAAATTATTTATGTCCTCTAAATCTTAGTTTTCTCATCTAAGAAAATAAAGGTTTTCATCAAGATTAACTAATTCCAGGCAATGGGAAAAATAAATGCACATACATCTATAAAAGAAAGTCCATGTCGTGCAAATAGATATGATATAAAACAGCAGCACAAGTTTAAATATCAGGTCCACAAGTAAAATTTGTACAAAGAAATATAACAAAATTACCCTCCAAGATTCCAAAGGTCCCTTAGTTCTATATCCTATAAAGTGGGTGGATCTGGGATTTTCCCCCAGATCCCCTAATGCTGCCAGCTGTGAGTTACTACCCAAATAAATTTACCACCGAACAACCAAGGTACAGGCATAGGGAAACCATTATGCTCTGATGAATTTAATAAAATATCCCACATATGACTCATATTTATTTGATATATGTGCTACATTTCAGGCTGATAAGGCTCATGTGTACACTGTGAAGCTGAAAAATGCAGGGAAATAGATGAAGATCAAATAGCACTCTAAGAATGTATTCAAAATAATATTTGGAAATATTGATCTTCATGTGCAATACAGAAACATTATTTCATGCAAGGTTTCCTCAGTCTGAGTGCATCTTCTCAGGCTTTTCCCCTAATGGAGAATTTGATTCCCTCTTTCCCCTCCCACTCAGTGCTTCCAGATTGCTTCAGAAGACCAAGGCAGCCTGCTCAGCAGCAGGCAAACAGGGCTGGGTGAGCAGGAGCTATATATAGCTCCACCTTGGAGATATGCACACACAAGTACGTGTACAAATGCCCATGCTGGATGTGGCATGAATAAATGAGAAAAGGTTGCAACTTCTCCCCTCACCTCCCTTCCCATCACCCGAATGTTTCAGCAATTGTCAAAGCAGGGTGTCATCAGTCGCTGAGAGTGATGCAGCGTCTAATTTCTCTGCAATTCTTCTGCTTACTGCTTCCAGCAGTCTGACTCCGGCAGGAAACGGCACTGGGCCAACACCTACTACCCAGATGCGGTCACCCAAGGAGGCTGCCTTGCAGCCCCTGGGAGCCCATTCCGGCACGATTACTTGACTCTCCGCAACTCCCCCAGGATAAACCCATCTTTTAGGAACTAGGCGAGAAGGTGGTTTCCGACAAACAGCGTCAGGCTAGGAGAGAAGAAGCCAAGCCTTCCTGGCCTCTCCCCTCCTCAGTCTGCCGCAGATAGGGGAGAAGGGCTGATGTCTTCTCAGTGGAGACGTAATTAACTGGAAAATGCCCTGCGAGTTGCAGGCTTTTTCCCCAACCCCCCACTCCCGAAAGGAGCCGGTTCTTAACAGGGGCCAGGGAACATACAAGTCCTTCTTCCCCTCAGCGCAATCATTCCCAGTTTTTCAGGGTTGTACTAGTCTAGAGGCAAGGGAGGAGAGGGGAAACGAGTGGGTGCGGACAGGCGTGGGGAGAAGCAGATGCTCTTCTCTTCTCGATTTAGGAAGACCTGCAGGTTCCCTGCTGCTGACAGGTCTGCTCTCCCAGACCCTCCCCTGCCAGGTCGACTTGGCATCCCTTGGGCGAGTCGCCGGCGGTGGCGGCCGCAGCCTCCGAGAGGAAAGTTGACGAGATGGAGAGGGGGCTCGGTCCCCTCTCCCATAGTACTGCCGCCCTGCCCCGCCCGTCACCCCGGGCTCCGGCATCCCGTAACCCTCCTTCCCAGCACCACACACCCTCCACCCAGTCTTTCCTGCCGTCCTTCTCGACTAGAGCTGCGGCGACTACAGGAGATCTGGGGGTGACGAGGGCGGGGCGGGGCTGGGGGAAGGGGAAGGGAGGCAACAGCAGCAGGAAAACACGCATTCTTTATTCTGTCTGCAAAGAAGGGCAAGTCCTGCCTCCTACCTGTTCCCTGCTCCTGCTCGCCTTGGCGCGGCACAGCTGGACCATAACCTACAGGTTTCCCACTTCCGCCACAGACACCTGGGAGAGCATCTCCCCACCCGGCGCCCCTCCTCGCCTCGGCCGAGCCCACCCCAGCTACTTGACAGCAGAAGCCCGGCCTTTTAGAGCGCTTATTGGGGCGACGAGGGAACTGGGGCGGGCTCCGGAGAGAAAACCGAGGCTCTGATTGGACAGGCGGAATGTCACTCTCACGCCAGGACCAGGGCTCGCTGCGGACCCGGGTAGCTGCTGAACCCAACCGCAAAGGGTCTCTGCAGTCCCTGGAACCAAACCCTGCTGCTACTGGATCAATGACCCCTAAGAGGAGGGAAACTGGTTTGTTGACTTGTCATCTGAGACCCCAAGAGGGAGGGAGGGACCAGCCAGAACCAGACACCCAGCACTTTCCAGAGCTTCCCTGAAGGGACCATCTGCTCTGGGAGATTTGACAGGCGAAAATATCAGGAGCAGTGAGTGCCTCGACAGAGAGGCACGCACTTCGGTAACGAATGAAGCAAAATAGAAAAATACTTATAATTAAGTGAAAAAAAATCATGAGAAAAAGAAAAAGCATGAGGATTTTATTTCAAGTTTCTATTCTTTCCCCTAAATGTAACATGGCAGTATTTCATGTGGAGAAAATGTTGAACTGCTTATTATGTAGCGCAGGGAGACTCCAAAATACCCGCTGGTAGGAACATTGTTTTCGATGGAAAAGTGTTACGATAATAACCTCTAAAAAAAGAGTAAAAGAAGGCAATTAAAGCCAAACTGCATAAGAGACTTGCCTTGGGCAGTTCATTTGGTGGCAAAAGTCTTCAAACAATCACTACCAGACTGACTAATCAATCTGTTCCCTTTCTTCTGATACTGGGCCATCATTTCTTTTGTGCTCAAACCCTGAGGAGCAGAGGATGGATAAGCCAACCCAAATCTATATGATCCCAAGCTTGCCTTTTAGGTGAAGGAGGACCAGGGTAAAACCATTTTCTGCACACATTCCATCTCTGCCACTGGTCCAGGTGGAGTCAGAAAGCTGTGGAATTCAAGGGACTTCTTAGATGAGGAATAATCATAGAAAATCACAAGTAAAATTGGGGGTAGGGAGGTGTCTTATTCTAATGCCATATAAGGAAACAGTCTTCTCCCTCACAGGCTGCTTCCTTTCTGCAAATAGCCAAGTTCCTCATCCACCTAAATTAAGTAGCTGTCTTAACTAGAGCTGAGTATGACTGAGCTCCCATCCTCAAAGAGCTTATGATGGACGTGGCTCACTGGACAACTGTGGAGATGACATTGTTATCAAATGTTAAGCAAGTGTAGGCTCTTAGTGCTTATGGTTGTTATCACTGTTAAGCCAGACTCTTCAATGTTCTCTTCATGAAACTGGAGGAATCAGATTAATGTATTTGGAAGTCAGAAGGAATCTTAGAGATAATTTATAGTGAACAATAGATAAGACTCTTATGTCAGAAACCCTCTTAACACTGAATAGAAATAACTAAAATGTAATGGCAAGTTTCAAGACCCCATCATTCATGTTTCCACATAATATTCCTGTTAGTCTTATGCCTCCACCTATGCACCCACACCAGTTGTTCCATTGAATTGGACAAATTGTTCATGACTTACTGCATTTACTGAGCACTTAATCTGTGCCACACGCTGTGTTAGGTGTTAGGGAATGAAGTAAGAATAATACATTGAACTTATTAAAAAGGGATTCAAGAAGCAATTAAGACAGTAAAATATTGTAGAGGAAGTGTGTATAATCAACACTAACATCTTTTGATCCCTGAGCATAGATTATTTTGAGTCACAATGAACTATAGCACACCCTCCTCTAGACTTAAGCAGTGAGAAGGCAGAGTATCAAGGAAAACCACTGAGCATTGAGGTTAGCATGGGATTACTAAATTATTCTATCCTCATTCTTTCATTCCTTCATTTCTTCAACAAATATTAGTGAAAAATGAAATAGGCAAGCTGGTGTGGTACCCACACACATACGCACACAGACAACTTGGGAACAGTATTAGGTTAAGTCCATCTGGTCATAGGCGCCTCATATATTTTCAGATAAAGCAAATTGTCTCCAGGTTATTGGTTATCATGTCAGAGAGCAAAACTTCCATATCTGTTCCTGGAATACATGTTTATTATGTATGTGAATATATCAGAAATATCTGCTACAGAGCATTTTACATTTTCCAAATCACTTTCAGATACAATCCCCATCTATGTTCTTAAGTAAGAAGGAGAGTCATTATTAGCCCCATTTCACAATTGAGGAAATTGAAGTAGCCATGGAAATGTATTCCTTTGAAACCAAAGGTAATAAAAAATAGTTGTGTATAGAATGCTTCATATGTAGGAAATATCCAACATATACTTATTGATGAATACGTGCCTTACAAAATATGAAAGTTTAAAGAACATTAGAAGTCATCAATTTCCACCCATTATTCTATGAAGAAGAGATTCAGGCATTATAACTTGCCCAAGGTTGTGTATCTAGTTAGGGGTAAAGCTGGCTCTAGAACCCAGTTCCTTACTTTTTCCACCTCAATGAACAATACATTTTTCTGGTATATCTCGTCCAGGAGAGTTCTTAGCCATTCTCCTCCCCAAACCACACAGTCTATTGAAGTTTTCAGAACAGACACAATGGTATACTCATCTTCCAGCATCTATAAATATATATGAAAGCATGCCATTTTAACTGGAAATTAAGCAGGGCATAATCGGTATCTGAGACTCAGTTTGCTTTAAAGTTTGGGGTCTGCCTCACGAGATTGGGATCAGAGTAACTGGGGCTGGTGTGGGAGTATAAAGAAAGCTGATGGAAATGGGTGGTCAGCTAGGCAGATTGCCTCTAGCACACATTGCCCCTAAAGTGAGGAAGAAGAGAACTGCAGAAACATGTCTCAATCTCCCTTATCTGGCAGCCTGGTATTATTTGCAAATCTTCAAAAGAAACACTAGGAAAATTTGCCTTGTTCCCTGGATGGCTCTGCTTCCCTAATCACTGGCAGAGTTCCATAGCACAATTTACTGGGCATTACATTTCTAATCTCCCCTTGGCCCTATTATTGAATTCTCCTGCCATCCTCTCCTTCTTCCACCCTGCACTGGCCCTCATTATTGAAACATTCCAATTTTCTCCAACCAGTGATTAAATCTCAGTGACAGGAAAGGAAACTACAGCAACAGTACAGCTTTCCACAGCATGTATTCATTTTCTTTCTCCTCTGCTCAACCCACCATTTCCTCACTTTGAAGCTTCCCAGGAGAACAGTTGCTAACAGCCTGTTATGGGAAAGGGGTGGGAGAGTACGAAAAAAAGGGCTTTTCCAATCAAAATTTCAAGCAAACTTAACACATCAGAAACTGGTTTGAAGACAGTCATGCTAAACCCAGCCTGCAGCATCTCAAGGAAGATCACATCAGCCCACTGACCTAGCTTTTACAGAGCCGATTGGGAACACAGGCAAAGGGATGCGTGTGCATGCACACCCACACCCACACCCACACCCACATCCACACCCACACACACACTGTCAGTACCACGTGGTGGGAAGCAGGCTGGGCAGATAGTTTTCAAGTGCTAAAGACTAAAGATACAGTCAACAGCAGCAGCTTGCTACTCACCCAGAACCACTGCAATCTTTTTGGAGGTTAAGAGTAAGAATAGATTATTTTTTTGTTTTGTCAGTGACTGCTGTGCACCAGAAGGTCAGATTTACAAAAAAGCCACATGCTAGCATTGCAAGCATATCTTCACACAGATTCCATTGTTTCACAATAAAGTCAACTATTTCTCTTTAATATTGCTTAATTTGTATAATAAGAATCAATGTGTAATGCAACAAAAGAGCGTGTTACTCCTTAATTTATAGCCAATATGTCCTCCAAATTCTTTTAACTCAAGGAACTCATAAGAAGGGGCCAATTCTCAATTCAGTTATTAAATTGTACCTTCAATCTCTCTTCATGGAGAGCAGGCAGTCAGATACAATTATGAACTCTCACTGACAACCTTAATTAGCATGTCCTTTCCCTTCTTTCCTAACTGCCGTTATAGATACTGAAAATTCTGTTTTCTTCAGTATGTCCTTAAAATGATGGACACCTTCACCATCTGAGATGGACATAGGACCATAGAACAGGGTGTTAAGAGACCTTCGTTCTACTCTAGTAACTAACTGAGAAGATAGAGACTGGACTTTAAACCTCAGTTTCCTATGCCATAAGATGAGGGGCAAAGTTGCACAATACAAAACTATTTGCTAAGAATATAGTATCAGCATCTTTATAAAAGGTCATCTACCCAAATATATATCCTACCCTCAAAACAACCAAAAGAAGCAAGGAGGGGGGGGGGGACTTCCCTGGTGGTCCAGTGGTTAAGAATCCACTTTCCAATGCAGGGGAGGCAGGTTCGGGGAACTAAGATCCCACATGTCCTGGGGCAACTAAGCCCACGTGCTCTAGAGCCCACACACCACAACTAGAGAGCCTGCGCAGCGCAACTACTGAGCCTGTGCAACACAACGAAAGATCCCATGTGCTGCAACTAAGACCCGATGCAGCCAAATAAATAAATAAATAAATATTTTTAAAAATAACAGAAAATAAAACTCTGGGCACCAGAGCAAAATATTATATATATGATTCCTTTAAAAAAAAAAAAAGCAAGAGGAAAAGAACAAAGGAATGAATTTGTCGATTTTATCCAAATTTATCTGCCTCAAATTATTCATAATATCCCTTATTATGTGTTTAATATATATTAGATTTGTATATACAATCCAATTTTCGTTCTTAATTTTGATAAATAATGTTTTTTCACTAGTCAGTGTTCCAGTGTTTAGAAATTTTATTAATAATTTCAAATATCAATTCTGGCTTTATTATTTTATTCTTTGGTATGTTTGTTTTGTATTCTATTGATTTCTGCTCTTACCTCTATTACTTCCTTTCTCTTACTTTATTCAATTTTGATTTAGCGTTCTTCTCTATTCTTGATATCCAAGTATATGTCATTGATTTTTCAGCCTTTCTCTTTTTTTTAGTATTTGCCTTCAGTGCTATAATAGTTTCTCTAAGTAGTGCTCTAGTGTATCTGACAAGTTTTAATATGTCTTATCTTCATTATCATTCAGTTCAAATATTTTCTAAACTCTGATTTTTCTGTTTTTCATGTTTTTTGATCCAAAGATAATTTTAAAGTATGTTGTTTAGTTTATAGTCACTTCGGGTACTTATCTCTTTGTTTGAAATTTTTAGTTTAATTTTATTGTTGTCAGAAAAATATTCTGAAAGGATTTCAACCTATGGCAATTTATTGAGGCTTTGTTTATAATACAAAATTATAAGGCATTTTTGGTGAAAGTCCCATGTACTCTTAAAAAACATAGAAGTTCAGCTTCTGGTGACAGAGGAATAGCTATTGTGGAACCATCCTCCATATAGGTACAAATGATAAGCTCTGGCAAAAAGAAAAAATAAAACCTGTTTGAGGCCACTGGAAAATAGCCAAAAGCAGGCAGAACTTGACAAGATGTCTACACTTGGGAAAGGGAAATGACAGAGAGTGAATTTCCCATTTTATACAACTTTGGTCTTGAGGAAAGGTTCCAGTATGTTCCAAACAGGATGGATAAAACTAAAATAAATAAATACACAAATAAATAAAACCTTTCTGCCTTGAAGAATCAGAAGACAACATGATAAATCTAAAAAAAAAAAATTTTTTTCTGGTTTAAAGAACCAGAGGACAGAGTTCTCGATAATGATGGAACAAAGAAAATGAGAGAGAGGGAAATCACAGAAAGGAGAGACACAGAAAGAGAGAGTCCTCAACTGAGAGTATAAGCCAAATTTTAAACTGACTTCTGAACTGTGGATACACAGGGCAGACTCCGAGCAGCCCAAATAAGGCTAACAGAACTGTAGTAGACAGAATAATGCTCTTTAATCTCTGGAACCTGTGAATGTTACCTTGTATGGCAAAGTCTTTGCAGATGTGATTAAGGATCTTGAGATGGGAAGATTATCTCAGATTATCCTGCTCCATCCTAAATGCAATCACATGTATCCTTATAAGAGGGAGACAGAGTGAGATTTTACTATGCACAGAGCAGAAGACATGCGAAGACAAAGCAGAGAGAGAGATTTGAGAATTCTGGCCTTGAAATTTGGAGGGATGCAGCCATATTCCAAGGAATTCTCAAAGCCACCAAAACCTGGAAGGAGCAAGGAACATATACTCCCTAAATCCTCTGGAAGGAGGGTGGCCATGCTGACACATTGATCCTGACCCAATGATACTGATTTGGACATTCTGGACTTCCAAACTATGAGAAAATAAATTTTGTGGTTTTAAGTGAGAAGATAATTGTTTTGTTTTGTTGTGGTGATAATTTGTTACAGTAGCCAAAGGAAACTAGTATAAGAACTTACCAGAAATTTCAACTGCTGCCTGCCAAACGGGACACAGAGTTTGAAGTTTGAGTTCAGCTAAGGTAACTGCCTTCTAAAACAAAAAGTGAACCATATTAATACTCTTCAAAAAAAAAGAAAGAAAGAAAGAAAAAAGAATCCAGAATCTCCACAATGTATTGTCACAATGTCCAGGATATAATCTAAAATAACTAGACAAACCTATCTGCTCCTGATTCCCCTCCTCCAAAAAGAAAAAAAAAAAGGAAAAAAAAAAAAAAAAAAAACAGGAAAAGGTGACATACTTAAGAGTAGAGGAAGATATTTGACTTAGCAGACAAAGATTTTAAAACTTCTACTACAGCCATGCTTGAGGGCAAAAAAGAAAATTTGTCTAAATAGACATTTACCCCCCACCCCAAATTTTCTGCACACAAAGTTTGATTCTAGAATCAGTTTCCTGGATAATCTAACATAATGTAATAAATCATTATGCTTATTATAGAAACTATAAAAAGTTAAGAGACATAAAAGTTGAAAAGAAATCATCTATCCAGAAATTGGCAAATTATTGTTTGATATTATTAGTTTACTAGGCTCTTGTAACTACAGATTTTTCCTGAATTTTCATGGATGTTCTGACTGAAGGCTGACTAGTTTCAATTATAACCAAAAATATTGTTTTCTTCTCCACCTTCCTCCTTCTGTCTCCTTTTCAGCAGTTGTCATTTATATCTCTTATCCTGACAATATCCATTTTTCTAGACCTCCTCCTTTTGTAAAAGCATGTTTAAGTCTCTTTCATGAAAAATTACTCTGACCCTGCATTTCCCTCTAATTACAGTACAAGACCTTGAGAACTGAAAATTTGCCATTGTGGCCCTCACATATCCTTATTACCTTTTAAATTCTTTCCTGGTTCTCTTCCTAGTTCTATAAGAACTCTAAAGCTCCTTTCCCAAATTCTTTTTCTCTTTCTCTCTGTTTCTCTCAATATTAATTTAATGAATAATTGTATAACCAGTTCTTGACTCTTTTATCTCTTTACCTTTTCTAATGTGTGATATTATAAGTTCTTCTGGTTCTAACATCCTCCTATAAGATAATTTTTAAAATCTCTGTCTCAACATTGGATATGCTCTGCATTGCAGACTCACAAATCCATTTCTCTAGTAAATTTTTCTACTTGGATGATTGAAAATCACATAAAACTCAAAATACCCAAACTGAAATAATTATCTTGTTTAGTGGCACAAGGGAACATTATGAAAACAGAATCTCAGTATGTCTGAGAGAGGAAAAACAAGATGATGTTTAGGTGGACTTTTAAAGGAAGAATTGTCAGTATCCAGAGTTTAAGAAGCTATTCCTAGTTGGAAAAAGAATGTGAAAGATATATACTGTAAAATAGCAAGTCATGCTTAAGAATTGAGAGAATTTGATGATGCCTAAAGCATAAGGATGAAGAGAATAAAAAATGGATTGGAACTTCATTGGCCTCCTTGCTATTCTTCCAATAAATGAGGCACATTCCAATGGTAAGGGCTTTGCACTTGCTGATCTCACTTCCTGAAATGTCCTTCCTTGTTTTCTGTATAAACTCTTTCAGATTTTTATTAAAATGTTATCTTCTTAATGAGCCTACCCCTGATTGCCTCATTTAAAATTGACATCCCTCCTGTTTTCTTCCCTACTTCTTATTCTTCAGTGGCACTTTTCATCAACTACAATATTATACATCTTTTGTATTCCTTTGGTTTATTGCCTGTCTTGCAGAATATGCCCTTACTTCTCTCTAGAATTTAATCTTCACTAGGGCTTAAATTGACTCTCTTTTGTTCAGTGTTGTGTGCTCATTTCTAGAACAAACAGTCCATGGGACATAATAGGTACTCAAAAAACGTTTGTTGCCTGTGGGGGGAAAAAAAAGGATGGAGAATTAGGAACACAAACAAAACAGAGCACACATAATACCATGCTTTTTGTTTGACCCTGTCTTCACATCCAGTGTTCTCTCAACCTGTGAACTATTCTTCCCTCTTCCCTACCCAGACTGTGTTCAACCAGATAAACTCCCGTGTATTCTCCAAAACTGTGTAAGCTACTATTTCTTTTGTGAAACCCAAGCTCTCCTCTCACACCCACACCCAGATACAGTTACTTCTCTTCTGTACATCTATGCTTTACAAATAAATTTATTATGATACTATAACATTTTATTGTAGGCTTTTGCTGTTATATCTCTCTTCATTACAAATAAAAAGCTTCTTGAAGGCAAAAGCTATATTTGGTTAATTGGGAATCCTGGCAAGAACTAAAGAAAAAGGAAGTTACTCCCTTCTACCTTCTGTTACATGTTATCTGAGAAGTCTTCAAGGAAAGTGGCAAATGAATTCAAGCTTTAAAAACAAATATAAATTAACTAGACGGAAGGTAAGGAATAGCATAGATACAGTTTTATAGTTAAAAATTGCAATTTTTTGTTTGCTTATATTTGAAATGGAAAGCATAGATTTTTTTTTAGGATCACATTAATAGTTACTCACTATGAAAAGAACATATAAATCATGTTTTACCTTAATGAACTATTACCTTGAAAGTTAATTATGAGAAATATGGCAATTTGCTGATAAAAGAACCAAAAAATATAAATCCATCTAGACAAAGAGAGAATGTGTAAAATTTATATTTTGGGACTCTGAATTGAAGAAAATTTGTTTGTTTTTGAAGAAAATTAAGTCAGAAATGCCATTTCATTAGTGCTATTGCCCTTCCTTTGAGTATTCAGTAATAATATGAGGAACATATAGCATAAGTACCTCAGTACACAAAAAAGCGCAAAGCATAGCTTAAGAGGAAATTATGACTTACTACCAGTAAATCTGAACATTTCACTGCCATCCAATTACCAAATGAGAATCTCTGCTTAAAAGAAATTTTACTTTAACCTTTATGTGGACATAATTATTTCTTTTCCCAAAAATCTGTACCATTTGACATTGAAAAAAATTGGCTCAAAGCCGGGACTCCTCTCCAACTGGTTTTCTATCTGGGGGAGTTGATATATATATCATATATTTCATATATATTAGACATACTTGTATATACATGACATATTTTATATATTTAAAATATATGTATGTATGTTAATCATATGTATATGGCTAGAAACCACTTAACCTACTTTCCCAGTTTACCTGAATGTCTGAATATTTTCTATGTTGCCATTGCACTTTACAACCTTATTAGTCACTCCAGGTTAAATAGGTAGTTCTAACAGTATCAAGAATTCCTTTGTTGACTAGCAGATTTCTAGTATGAACTCAAAGGACATAGGCCAAGTCATATACAAAGGAAAAAGATGCTACAGTGGTTCGTTTGTACCGTGGGCTTGAAAATCATGAGTGGGGACTGAAGTTTTTTTATGTGCTCCACAATTCTTTGGAAAGGATGTGTAGAAGAGGTCAACAGAGTTGATGGGAGATCCAAGGTTGTTGGAGCTAGATTCCTCCACCAGAGGATGCCCTCATATTCTGGAAGTCCCCTCCCATTAAAGTCCTCCCTCATTTTAAATTCTCTGATGGCCTTGCATTACAGTTCAAATGTCCAATTCTTTTTCCATTACATATGTCTGTCTCTGCTCTACCTCTCTGACATCTCAGATCACTCAGTTTTTTGCTTAATATGTTCCAGCCATACTGGCTGTTCCTTAAATTCTGTTCTTTAAATGAGCCAAACTCAGTTGCTGTTCCTTTTTTCTAAGAAGCTCTTCTGGTTCTTCATATGATTAGCTTTCTATGAGTTTTCAAGTCTAATCATACTGTATAGCACAGGGAACTCTACCTAGTGCACTGTGGTAACCTAAATGGGAGGGAAGTCCAAAAGGGAGGGGATATCCGTATGTGTATGGCTGATTCATTTTGTTGTGCAGTGGCGGCTAACACAACATTGTAAAGCAACCATGCTCCAATAAAAATTAATAAAAAGTCTAATCTTAAATGTCATCTCGCAGAGAAGACTTCTGTGATAACACTCTTAAAGGACATCCCCTAATTCAGATTCTCTATCATATCACACTATTGTTTTTCCTTCATAGCACTTTACTGTAGAAAATATCTGGCATTTAAATGTTTATTTGTTTATCTTATTTATTTCTCTCTACAGGATATATGCTACATGAGGAGAAGGACCTGGTTTGTCTTATTCACTGCTGTCTCTCCAGTGCTAGAACAGTGCATGGAACATGGTTCATGCTCAACAGATATTTTAGCATAAATAAAAATCATGACACCGTAACTGTTTTTGTTTTTTTAATATCCATGGCAGGCAGTAAAATAATCAATGAATATTGTTGGTGAGCACTCACCCAGTCACAGACAGACAGCTCTCCCTGGATGCACTGTCCTGTAAAGTTGTCCATCTGGTCTCCTCAGAGCAGGCTGCTTGATTTTGCTCCTTTGGCAGTTGATGGGCTCAGGAGAGTTAGTTATCACTACACTGATGCAGACAGTCCATCTAAGAAAAGCCTTCTGACACTTTTATATTAAACAACCTGGTGTTTTATTTCCTAATGATAGTAATTTACTAATTCCTTCAAATAATGGAAATGCCCTCATAATTTCTGCTTATGTAGTCAAACTTTCACTCCGCTACCACACACTAAATTTCCCTGAAGCTAGAGTAAGCCTAAACTTAATTTATGGGAAGGGAGGAAAGGAAGAGCTGAAAAGCTACTCAGTTAAACTGTAAACTGACCAGATTAAGTACCAGGATCACAAGATTGAGTCCAGAGATACTAACTCTAATTTATTTCTGTTATATATTTATGAAAAACATTTCTTGAAACATACTAACTTATTCAGAGAAAGGTGGTTTTCCAGGAAAACAACACAATATTGGTCTGTTAAAAAGAAATGGATATTTTCAGAATATAACCTGCAGACTGAGAGATTTTTCTTGCTAGGACAGTACATATGGAGGCTTTGCCATGTATTTTCTGATACAATTTTAATTTCAAAAAAAAGTATCTATTTAAAGCTTTATGTATGGAGGATAATGGTGACTGCCAAATGTGAATCTCTTCACACACTACCCCAAAACAAAACAAAACCAAACCAAAAAAGAGCAACAAGGAAGGCAAATAAAATATGTGATCCAAATTTTCAACATTATTAGAAGACTGAGAATACCACTAAATTAAAATTATTTGTAACTGAAGAAATAAGTGCCAAAGCCCAAGAAAGTTCTCACTGCGGCTACATGCCTGTGGGTGTGGAGAATAAGAGATTCCTTGAGAAGAGGGACAGAGTATATTCATGAAATACAGAAAAAGCACCCCTAGAAAAAAATTTCATTACCAAATGCCCAAATATTGGTCTGAGACTTGGAAATTCACTGCACCAACCATTGAGAAGGTACTTAAAACTGGGAAGAAAGGGAGGTAGTAGCCTTAGAGAAGAACTGCTTCTTCAGGAGAAAGGTAAATAGAGAAGAATGGTACCCCTTGGGAAGATATGGTAGTAAAGGGAAAGGAAAGGGGAAGGGAATGGGAAGTAATAAGCTTGTAGAAACAAAAGGGGGCAAAAACAAAACAACTTGTCACCCTCTATCATCACCAAAAGAAACAAGAGTATCCATTAACTAACATATTTTGATAAACTGAAAGAAGTAGCCCTCAAACCAGGAATATTGTCCATTAGATACTCAAGAGTAGGAAAAAAAAAAAAAAAAAAGACAAATTTCATACAAAGCTATTAGAAGAAGAAAAATGTGAATCAAAAATTTCTGTTGAGAGAATTTCTACTCAAAAAATAAAAAATATACACAAACAGGAGAAAACTGCAGCACAACACTTTAATCTGAATTTTAAATCCTCAAACAAAAATTTGAAGATTTTTTTAAAAAATCAAGAATCATAAAAAGGAAAAAAAAAAAAAAAAAAGAAAGAAAGAAGAGAGCAACCAAACTGAAAAACAATGAGATATCATCTCATATCAGTCAGAATGGCCATCATCAAAAAATCTACAAACAATAAATGCTGGAGAGGGTGTGGAGAAAAGGGAACCCTCTTGCACTGTTGGTGGGAATGTAAATTGATAGAGCCACTATGGAGAACAGTATGGAGGTTCCTTAAAAAACTAAAAATAAAACTACCATACGACCCAGCAATCCCACTACGGGGCATATACCCTGAGAAAACCATAATTCAGAATGACACATGTAGCACAATGTTCATTGCAGCTCTATTTACAATAGCCAGGACATGGAAGCAACCTAAGTGTCCATCAACAGATGAATGGATAAAGAAGATGTGACACATATATACAATGGAATATTACTCAGCCATAAAAAGAAACGAAATTGAGTTATTTGTAGTGAAGTGGATGGACCTAGAGTCTGTCATACAGAGTGAAGTAAGTCAGAAAGAGAAAAACAAATACTGTATGCTAACACATATATATGTAATCTAAGAAAAAAAATGGTCATGAAGAACCTAGGGGCAAGATGGGAGTAAAGATGCAGACCTACTAGAGAATGGACTTGAGGCTACGGGGAGGGGGAAGGGTAAGCTGGGACAAAGTGAGAGAGTGGCATGGACATATATACACTACCAAATGTAAAATAGATAGTTAGTGGGAAGCAGCTGCATAGCACAGGGAGATAGCTTGGTGTTTTGTGACCACCTAGAGGGGTGGGATAGGGAGGGTGGGAGGGAGGGACATGCAAGAGGGAAGAGATATGGGGATATATTTATATGTATAACTGATTCACTTTGTTATAAAGCAGAAACTAACACACCATTGTAAAACAATTATACTCCAATAAAGATGTTAAAAAATAAATTTAAAAAAATCAAGAAACAAAAATTTAAAAAGTAAAAATAGAAATGGTGTAAAAAATAACTACCAAAAAATTCCTCACATGGAAGAAAGAAACCATAGTTTAGTGAACTCAGGAAAGAATTTAACAAAAAGATAAGCCATCTCTGAAAAGAAGAATAAATTACAAAGTACTTAAAAGATAATAAATTCAAAAGAAAATTTAACAAGGGACATTGAAGAAGGAAAAAAATAACCAAGAAATTGAAGTAAGATAAGGAAAAAAAAGTGATTAGAGAGATACTGAATGAAACAGAAAGCAGGCAAAGAAGGCCCAGCATGCATACAAGTAGTTTCAGAAGAAGAAAAGCAAAACAATCTAACAGAAGTAGTATTTAAACATATAATCCAAAAAAACTTTCAGAAGACTGTTAAATGTACATACTGTAAGGGCCCATTGTATACCTAAGGAAATTGACTCAGAACAATAAACTCTGAGACAAATCTTAGTAAAACTATTAGGCTTTAAAGACATAAGCAAAATCATCAGGATTCCTGGACAAAAATATCAAGCTATAAGGACAAAACCATTACAATGGTGCCAGAGTTTTCAAGAGCAACATAAAAAGCAAGGAGATAGATAGCAGCATTTTTAAAAGTCTAAGAAAAGTGGGAGCCAAGGATTTTATATCCAGCCAAGCAATACTTCAAGTAACAAGCTTCTAAAAATAAACAAATTTGTATGAGAAGGAACTCACGATATACTGTAACCATGAGCTCTCTTCATGGGGATTCT
Source organism: Balaenoptera physalus (assembly GCF_965194825.1). Lineage (NCBI taxonomy): Eukaryota > Metazoa > Chordata > Mammalia > Artiodactyla > Balaenopteridae > Balaenoptera > Balaenoptera physalus. Next base: position 73,195,742 of record NC_138892.1, read on the forward strand.
ACTACCAGATGAACTTCATCAAAACAAATAATGACTGGGGATCATACCAGCCAGGGTTCTTGGCCTTCCCCAATGAAGAGAAATTGACTAGAGGCCAGACAAGAAATTCAGGCAAAGCTTTATTGGGGCCCCTGCTGCAGTAGGGGGGAGCAAGAACAAACAACAGTTTCCCTTACTTGCTGGCTCCCTGAGGGAGGCATGAGCTTGTTCCTTATATGGAGTAAGGGTAGAGATGTGTCCAGGGGTCGGGCCGGAGGGGTGGCTTGGGTTGTTTCCCACCCCTTAGGTGATGTTGTGTGCAGGGGTCATGCTCAGTACCCTGCTTTTACTTCTGACCCCCTGCTTTTGCTCGAGGCTTTTCAAAAGTGGCAGTTGGGTTTTTTGGTCTCTATGTATCTTTTGTCCAGAATTTACTCCAGCAGCACATGCATGCAGTTATTTTTAGTCCCATACAGTTTCTTTATATTTTGTTGCTCCAGGAGAGGTGTGTCCAGATGCAAGAACTGCAGCACTGCAGCAAAGGGCCCCAGGTCCCAGCCTGTCTCAGGGAGGTTTCTACAAAAGAACAGAAGGTGAGCATATAGTACATCTAATTGTAGAACTAATACGAGATTAGATATAGGTTTAGGTACATGGGTGAAAAAATACTATGTAAACATTACATATTCTGAAAAAGTAGAAATAATGTAACTAATGAATAGAAGGAGAAAACAAGAAAGGAGAAAGTAGACTAAGATCATTGACTGTTGTTAAAGTGAATAGCTGGGAATCAAAGACTATCATTTAAATTTCACAAACTGCATACTGAAATATTAAGCAAGGAATAAGTGGATTAAAGGTAATATAAAAGGTACACTTGAATAGGCAATAATTAAAACAAAATATAAAACTTCCTCATAACCAAAAGAAATTTTTTAAATAGAGGAAAGAAGACTCAAAAAAAAAAAAAAAACAGAAAGAAGTACAGTAAAGGTAACACAATAGACATAGTAATTAGTAATTATAAATAATATGAAAGAAGCAACATATCAATCATATCAATAAATATGAACAGGCTTCAGTCACCTACCAAAGAAAAAGATTTTCAAATTGGCTCATAAAGCAAACCCATCTCTCTTCTGTGTACATGTGAAACACTTAAATCAGTAAGTCAAAAGTGTTAAACAAAAAATCAAATACCTAGGAATAAACCTGTCTAAGAAGGTAAAAGACCTGTACTCAGAAAACTATAAGACACTCATGAAAGAAATCAAAGATGACACAAAGAGATGGAGAGATATACCATGTTCTTGGATGGGAAGAATCAATAGTGTGAAAATGACTATACTATCCAAAGCAATCTACAGATTCAATGCAATCCCTATCAAATTGCCAATGGCATTTTTTACAGAACTAGAACAAAAAATCTTAAAACTTGTATGGAGACACAAAAGACCCTGAATAGCCAAAGAAACCTTGAGTGAAAAAAACAGAGCTAGAGGAATCAGACTCTCTGACTTCAGACTATACTACAAAGCTACAGTAATCAAGACAGTTTGGTACCAGCACAAAAACAGAAACATAGATCAATGGAACAGGATAGAAAGCCCAGAGATAAACCCACACACTTATAGTCAACTAATGTCTGACAAAGGAGGCAAGGATATACAATGGAGAAAAGACAGTCTCTTCAATAAGTGGTGCTGGGAAAACTGGACAGCTACATGTAAAAGAATGAAATTAGAACACTCCCTAACACCGTACACAAAAATAAACTCAAAATAGATTAAAGACCTAAATGTAAAACCAGACACTATAAAACTCAGAGAAAAACATAGGAAGAACACTCTTTGACATAAATCACAGCAAGATCTTTTTTGACCCACCTCCTAGAGTAATGGAAATAAAAACACAAATAAACAAATGGGACCTAATGAAACTTCAAAGCTTTTGCACAGCAAAGGAAACTATAAACAAGGTGAAAAGACAACCCTCAGAATGGGAGAAAATATTTGCAAATGAATCAACGGACAAAGGATTAATCTCCAAAATATATAAACAGCTCATGCAGCTCAATATCAAAAAAACAAACAACCCAATCAAAAACAGGCAGAAGACCTAAATAGACATTTCTCCAAAGAAGATATACAGATGGCCAAGAGGTACACGAAAAGCTGCTCAACATCACTAATTATTAGAGAAATGTTAACCGAAACTACAATGAGGTATCACCTCACACCAGTTAGAATGGGCATCATCAGAAAATCTACATACAACAAATGCTGGAGAGGGTGTGGAGAAAAAGGAACCCTCTTGCACTGTTGGTGGGAATGTAAATTGATACAGCCACTATGGAGAACAGTATGGAGGTTCCTTAAAAAACTAAAAATAGAATTACCATGTGACCCAGCAATCCCACCACTGGGCATATACACAGAGAAAACCATAATTTAAAAAGACACATACACCCCAATGTTCATTGCAGTACTATTTACAATAGCCAGGTCATGGAAGCAACCTAAATGCCCATCAACAGACGAATGGATAAAGAAGATGTGGTATATATATATATATATATATATATATATATATAATGGAATATTACTCAGCCATAAAAAGGAACAAAATTGGGTCATTTGTAGAGATGTGGGTGGACCTAGAGACTGTCATACAGAGTGAAGTAAGTCAAAAAGAGGAAAAAAAAGTATCGTATATTAACACATATATGTGGAATCTAGAAAAATGGTACAGATGAACTGGTTTGCAAGACAGAAATAGACACAGATGTAGAGAACAAACATATGGACACAAAGGGGGGAAAGCTGGGGATGGGGTGGTGGTGGGATGAATTGGGAGATTGGAACTGACACATATACATTAATATGTATAAAATAGATAACTAATAAAAAAATTGAAAAAATAAGATTGAAAAAAAGTGTTAAACATAATGGCAAAGGCAAAAATATAGATAGCAAATGGAAGCAGTAAGGAAGCAGGGCTTGTGTATTTTTTATATCTAAGTAAAATTCAAGTCAGAAAACATTAAATGAGAACAAAAAAGAGATTTTAAAATGCTATAAGCCACAATTCACAATTAAGAAATAAAAATTGTAATATCTATGGCCATATATTAATCATTTATTTAAAACAAACTGTGAGAGAGAAAGATGAAGTAGATATTAAAAACTGGAGACTTTAACACATTATTCTCAGTTCAAGACAGATCAAATGAAAAAAATTGGGCCATGGAAAATCTAAACAACATAATCAACAATATAGAATATATGGGGATATATCAAACATTACACAGTGCTATGGAGAATATTCTTTCTTCTCAAATGCACATAAAATATTCACAAAAATTATCCATATATTAGGTCACAAAGAAAGAACCAGTAAGTTCCATAAATTAGAAACAGTTACAACTACACTCTGATCACAATGCAAAACAACTAGAAATTAAAAGAAATTCCACATGGAAATAAAAGACCTTCTATTAAATAACTCCCAGGTGGAAGATGAAATATAATCATAAGTTACAAAATTTCTGAAAAAAGAATGATAACAAAAATATTATGTATTAAAATGTGTGGGCTATATTTAAAGTAATAATCAGAGGAAAATTCATAGTCTTAAACATCTATATCAGGGGTTAGAAAACTACAATCCCAAGGGGAAAATTCAGCCCAATGTCTGTTTTGTGTGACCTGTAAAAACAGTCAAGCTTATTCTCTTATGACTGTTTTTGCACTACAACTGCAGAGTTGAAACAGCTCACAAAACCTAAAATGTATACTATATAGGCCCTTTACAAAAAAAGTTTACCAGTTCTTGTTCCATGTGAATAGACAGATAAAAAGTAAATAAATAAATTCACAACTCAAAAAGTTCAAAAAAAGTAAGTAAGAAGATAATAGAGATAAAAGAAAATAATAGAAAATAAAGTGATAATAATAGAGAATAAAAGAAAATAATAGAGGTAAAAGTAGAGATTAACTCAGTAGAGGAAAGAAAATAGCCTGTTAAATTCAGTCAAACTCCTGACTTTTAAAAAAATCAACAAAATAGACAAAACACTAGCTAAATGAACACTTTTTTTAAAAAAAGAGAAGACATGAAAGAGATAATTATTGATACAGAGGGAGAAATATACATTATCATAAAATAATACAGTATAATAAGAAGCAAATTTTGCACACCTGCATAAAAAACTGAAAATGTAAATAAAGTTGATTATTCATTAGTAAAATTAAATTTATCAGAATTATCAGGTAGACAGTAAAATAATTTCCATAATGTTATCAACATAAAAAATAAAACAAAATAGCAAATCAGGAGAAATTTTTTGCAATATATATTACAGATAAAGGGATAATATGCCTAGTAAAAATAAACTTTTTTTTTAATTTGGGGAAAGTAAAAGACAAAAATTCTATAGAAAAAGTGGCAAAAGATATGAACATAGATGAATTCATAAAAAGCATATGATCCCTGAACACATGAAATGCTGTTCAATGTTATTTATAATAAAGAAAATGCAAATTAAAACCTCACTAAGATATCTTTTATCAACATTCAATTGGTAGAAATTCAAAATCTTAATAATGAACTCTACTGACAAGGCTGTGGAGAAACAGGTATTCTCACACTTTGCTTTGGGAATGCAAAATTGTACAATCCTTTTGAAGAATTTGGTGATATCTAACAAAATTATATATACATTTACACTTTGTACCAGAAATCTCACTTCTAGAAAGTTACCATGAAGATATGTTTAGAACACTATGAAAATACAAGTTGCATGTTATTTGTAACTGCAAAATACTGAAAGCTACCTAAATGTCCAAACATGGGAATTGTTTGGTTAAACTACTATACATCCACACAATGGAAGACTACACAGCCGTAAAAAGATCAAGGAAGACTTATATGAATAAATATGGAGTGATTTTTAGGTTACAGTAATGAAAAAGAAAAGTGCATATCAGTACATGATACACTGTGTGTGTGTCCTTACTTTTGCAAATAGAAACAGGAAGAATAAGCCATAAAATAATGAAATAAATTACTTGAAAGGGGTGAAAAGGAGCAAGAAGCTAGGAGAAGGTTCATAGCTGGGAATGATACTTCTCTAGCTTAATTTTTGTGTAGTTTTGAAATTTAGAAGCATACTAATATTTTCCATTTTAAAATATGAAAATTTTTAAAAATGAGAAAAAACCCTAGAACTGTATGCAATCAGAAACAAATGAACTCAAATTAATAATATAACCACACTCAACAAAGGAGGCAAAAATATACAATGGAGAAAAGACAGTCTCTTCAGTAGGTGGTGCTGGGAAAATTGGATAGTCACATGTAAAAGAGTGAAATTAGAACATTCTCTAACACCACACACACACACAAACTCAAAATAGATTAAAGACCTAAATGTAAGACCAGATACTATGAAACTCCTAGAGGAAAACATAGGTAGAACACCCTCTGGCCTAAATAACAGCAATATCTTTTTGGATCTATCTCCTAGAGTAATGGAAACAAAAACAGGAAAAAAAAAAAAAATGAGTCCTAATTAAATTGAAAAGCTTTTGCACAGCAAAGGAAACCATAAACAAAATGAAAAGACAACTTACAGAATGGGAGAAAATATTTGCAAATGATGCAACTGAAAAGGGATTAATCTGAAAAATACACAAAGAGCTCATACAGTTCAATATGAAAAAAAACCAAACAATCCAATCAAAAACTGGGCAGAAGGTCTAAATAGACATTTCTCCGAAGAAGACATACAGATGGCCAAAAGGCACATGAAAAGATGCTCAACATCACTAATTATTAGAGAAATGCAAATCTAAACTACAATGAGGTATCACCTCACACTGATCAGAGAGGCCATCATCAAAAAGTCTACAAATAATAAATGCTGGAGAGTGTGTGGAGAAAAAGGAACCCTCCTACACTGTTGGAAGGAATGTAATTGGTGCAGCCACTATGGAGAACAATATGGAAGTTCCTTAAAAAAACTAAAAATAGAGCTACCATATGATCCTCCAATCCCACTCCTGGGCATATATCTGGAGAAAACCGTAATTTGAAAATGTTCATTGCAGCACTATTTACAATAGCCAAGACATGGAAGCAACCTAAATGTCCATTGACAGATGAATGGATAAAGATGATGTGGTATATATATACAATGGAATATTACTCAGGCATAAAAAAAGAATGGAATAATGCCATTTGCAGTAACATGGATGGACCTAGAGATTATCATACTAAATGAAGCAAGTCAGACAGAGAAACACAAATATCATATGACATCATTCATATGTGGAATCTAAAAAAAAATGATCAAATGAACTTATATAAAAAAGTAGGTATACAAAATAAACCCACAGACAGAGAAAACAAGCTTATGGTTACCAAAGGGGAAAAGTGGAGGGAGGGATAAATTAGAAGTTTGGGATTAACATATACATACTACTATGTACAAAATAGATAACAAACAAGGACCAACTGTATAGCACAGGGAACTATACTCAATATTTTGTACTAACCTACAAAGGAAAAGAATCTGAAAAAAATAGATACGTATGTGTGTATAACTGAATCACTTTGCTGTACACCTGAAACTAACACAACATTGTTAATCAACTATATTTCAATTAAAAAAAAATTATCCTGGGATGATACTCTAGATCATTCCTTTGTCCTTTTCTCTATTATGCCCCGAAAGTTTTATCCACCAGAACACTTCCTTTGCTAACACTTGATCACTGTGGATCAGAAGCATATTTATAAACTTGTCCTCTCTCTTCTTGTCCCAACTAAATAAACACACAACATTGGAGATTTCTTGGAGGTATTTAGTGCTAATAACTATAATGAAACAGGTGTAAAAGTCATCGCATGAGAAATACTTTCTAAGTCTTAAGACTTAATATTGCTAGTCTTGGTCATAATTGGAATGCAAATAAAAGTACCTTATTCTGACGCTAAGCTTTCACTGACCCATATCTTGACTTTCTTTCTGGGAATCAAATCCACTTTTCCATTTATCTGCAATGGCAAAAAAAATAAAATTTTAGAAATGCAAGTCTCATGAAGTATACCACTTATGTATCATTCCAAGGGGAAAAAAATACAAAGATGCTGGTCAAGAAATAAATTAACATACAGAAATCAAGAAAAGGAAAATCAGCGCTAAAAGAAACATCTCCAGGCAAGAGGGAGAGGTAGAGGGATCAGGTACATCGCCTGTTGGTTGCAACCTCAGGAGCTTCCCAGGTGAAATCTGAAACAGGCCCTTTTACACAGAGGGCAAGGAGAAACCAAAGAAAGAGGAAGACCACACAAGACTGGTAGGTGCCAGGTTTAATAAGCAAGGAAACGTAAAATGAGACTTGTCTTGGGTGGTCACAAGATGAGGAGATGTCCACCCACCCCGGCCTGCCAGAATCTTAAAAGTTTATGTAGAGACCTTAACTGGGTTCAGTCATGTATACCATCCAGATGGTCTCAACACTAAATTGTTCTCTCAAGACTACATCCTTGAAGTGGCACCTAGTGCAGGAATTGTGGGCAGAACATGCATTCCAAGACCAGGGGAGGGGATGAGGTCCCTGCGATTGCCTGGGTCCAGATCAAGTGTCAACTGGGGATCATGTCCTCTCAATGACCTCTTCCAACATCGTCTTAGGGGCAGAATATTAAAAAATCTAGAAATTGTAAGTATTAAAGCATAACTATAATTTGAAAATGCATCTTCAATTTTATAATTATTATTTGTTTTCAATCATAAATTTCTACTTGTTTTGAAAAATCAATTAAATATTTTATGCTCCTCAAACATATCTGGATGATAATTTTTTTAAAGCTGGGGAAAAAACTGTTATAAAATACCTGACAGTGAGCAACAAAAGCTGTCTGGATCAGAAGCATCAAATAATAGTGACAAAGTAGCAGAAGTCAATAGCTTTACACATGGATAATTAAATAAATTAGTTGAAAGACAATTTTCAATGTATAGGCAACCACCAAAAGAATAAAACAAGACATACACTTTCCAAAACTTTAGGTAAACTTTCTAGAAAAAGAAAATAGAAAAAATAAATATACAGCTCATTCAGTATCCTTCCTTTTAACTTCAGCTTACATTGGAATTACTTTGAAGTGTTATAGTTAAATAGTTAAGCCAAAACTTTCAAAGATAATGAAATATAGCAGAAGCCAGTCAACTTGGAATAAAAGAAAAATGAGTTCTCAGATTCAAGTAGCCTGTGTGCCAGGTTCCTTTTGAGGCAGGATTTCATCATAAATCTTCAAAACAAGCATCATTATCCTCATTTTTACAAATGAGGAGACTGAAACTTAGGGAAAGCAAGTAGCTTGCCCAAGGTCATAAATCTACTGAGTGTCAGGGCTGTGGTTCAAATCCAGATATTTAGACTCCGATTCCACCATTCTCTCAATTACTTTGTGTCACTTCACTACAACTTATTCAAGTTCAACAGTGCTCAAGTTCAGCAAGTCAACAATTGCTTTGAGGTAGTTTTATTTTCATTAAAGCTTTTCCATTTATATCCTCAAGTGTTTACATTTTCAGAAAATACATGTGTTTCCCAAGTCAGACATTTATTTACCCAACAGTAGTATAGATGAGTTCACTGTTAAGACAAAAATGAACACATGCATAAACCATAACTTATATGGTTTATAACTTTATCCACTTTGGTAACTTTAGTGTTAAAGAGTCCATTTTTCTCTTTTCCTAAGAAAAAGAGACAAAGAAAAGCTAAACTGATGACTAATAACTGTTCTCAGATCTTTTGCAGAAATGCTCACCAGTACAACACCGTGACCTTTTAAGCTTTCCCTTATGTTACTAATTACCAAATGAGAGAGGACATAAAGTAATAATTTCAGAGACTAAATTCAAGTTTTTATGTAGCAAAAGTTTCTCTCATGCCAGTTATACGGTTTATGAGAAATATATGAAAATATTGGTTTGGCCAAAAAGTTCATTTGGGTTTTTGTAACATCTTACAGAAAAACCCGAACGAACTTTTTGGCCAACCCCAATACAATATATACTAACGCCTAGCGTTTCTTACCACCCCTACTAGTAACTTTAGGTCAAGCTACAGTCAGTTCTGCCTTGATAACTGCCCCTGGCTGCCTGCCTCATTTTGGATCTCTGCCATCATTTTCCTATTCAGCTGTAGAAAGAATGATACTTTTACAATATAAATAGATCATGTCATCCTATGCTCAAAAATCTCCTAACTTTCCAGCTCTCAGAAGAAAAGAATAAACATCTTTTCCCCCATGGCCTAAAAGTCTCTAAGTTATCTGCCCCTGGCCTATCTCTAAGTGAACCCAAAGAAGAGATGCACATGACAAGGCATAAGGCATAGGCCATAAAATGCTCCCAGGAAACAGGCCTACGGAAGACATTAGGGTTGTGATTTTGATAGTAAATTTGATTCTCTAGAAATAAGGAAGAAAAAGGGATGGGCATATGTAGGTTAAAAAGAAAGAAAAGAAAGAAAAAAGAAAGGAAATGTTTTCAAGCAGACATAAAAACCTTTTACTTATATATAACTGAAATGAAGGAATGCTGTGGATGTTAAAGAAAAACTGGTTGTATTATTTGGAAATGACTTATGTGCCCATAATCTCAATGTAAGCTTGCTTGGCCATGTTACGCTGCCAGCTCCCCAGGCAGTTTTCAGTCTGCTGTCTCCGCAATGTGACTGGGAGTAAGCAAGCATGTGTGCTCACTCTTTAATAGCAGAGTCTCAGTTTCTTACAGCCTTCCAGTAAGCCCCACTGGTTTTCAAACCAGCTTAGGGGGCTCCTCTTCCCTGTGTGAGACCCCAAGGCTAGGGTTCCTAATATGTAGCTCAAATGTCTCACTCCCCAGAGAGGATCCCTGAATCTGTGATATACCCCTCCTCTTCTGTGCCTGTCTCCTGTGTCCCCTGCTAGGTGTGCGGGTCCAACCAGATTGCTTCTCCTCCCTTCCTTCCAGACTCTGTGTGGATCTTTCTTTACAACCTTCGTTGTAGAAGAGCTGTTCTGCTAGCCGCTAGGTTGATTTCAGTGAGAGTCGCTCTATGTGTCGTCGTAGTTTTGATGCATTTGGAGGGGAGGTTGGCCCACCATCCTCCTACTATGCCATCTTGACCTCCAGAAAATTCTTTACATTGAGTCAAATGCCCCTTTTTAATTTTCACTTACTGATTCTAGATTTGTCTTCTTGACCAATATAGAATAAATCAATTTCTCATCCACCTAATGTTGCTCTGTATATTTGAATACAACTGGCATTTCTCTTACATATGCTTTCTTCTATGGTCTAAACATTCCTAGGACCCTCAATGCTTCTTCACATTAAGTGGTTTCCATTCCTTTCACCATGTCATTTTAATTCCTTTGGAAATAACATTGTTTATAGACACTTCTATTAAAATATCACATTAAGTACTAAATATAATATACCACATGTATCATGACCACTGAAGATTAAAACTATTTTACCTCTCTGGGTCTATACAATATCTTTAATAGTCGTGAAATATTTATATTAATCTCTAGTGAATTAAAACACTTTTTTTCACATAAACTTCTATGAAGTCAGGTACCTCACACATTATACTTTCTTTTTTTAATTAAAAATTTTTTTATTCAAATGGAAAACCTTAATCTTCCTTAAATGTAAGGTTGTTAGTAGCAATCTTTTGGACTGTTGAGGTCTTGGACAGTTCTTTGTAATTTTTATTGTATTATCCATATATTACTCTTCCAATTTTGTTTGATTAGCAGATTTGGGAAGATAGTTTGTGTCACTTTGTTCTTGATACAATGTTAAATAGAAGCAGATGTCTTAAGGTACATCTTACTAGAATATATTTGGAAATAATTGTTCACCAACTTTAAAAATTCTATCTTTATTGTCATCCAATATACATTGCTGTGAAGATATTCCTCAAGAATATCTTGAGACATTTTGTTTAAAATTTCAGTGAAAGTTATACATAGTAGTATATATAATTCTCTCGATTCAGCTATTTATTCAGCTATTTATTGGAATCTATTTCCAACCCCTCATTAAAAAAAGTATAATTTAGGTTGATTTACACTTCATAAATCCATTTTCTAAGTAAATAACACTTATTCTAAATTCTCACAAACCAATTGTCCTGAATTTCCTGTTCTTTTACTGGATGTTTTAATCCAGTATGATTCCATTATTAGCTGAAGAGTTGTTTGAGTCTATCCACACCATTTCAAATGTTCAATCCTGAAAGCCCTAGTATACTTCCTGGTTTAACAACTACTTCGGAATCAATAAAATAATCAACCCTACATTCCTGTGGGTGAAAAGATAAAAAGACACACAAAAAAGAGGTTTTTTTTAAGTGCTTGGACTGATGAAGTATGCACTGAATGCTCTGTAGAGCAGTGTTAAAGCAAGTTTTGGACATTATTCAGACCAGAGTTAAAGGACTCATCACTTAAAATCAATTTATCAACTTTCACAGATGTTTGTGTGAAATTTTTAAAAGTTTTCCAGGTAAGATTTTAGTTTTACAAAGAAAAAATATGGTTTAAACAATAATAAAGGTATTTTTAGACCAGGAAACTCTTCATTCTATTGACATCATCTGCTCCCACATTTAGTGTATAGTTTAAATAAAGAAAAGGGAGATTTTTTCTTTCCTGGAAAGTATCAGTTTTGCAATGATAGATTAGGTCAGGCTTCTGAGAAAAACATGCTTCTAAAGCTTCTAAGTTATAATTGATCTGATAATTGATTAGCATTCAGTTCATAATTGAACTCGGCTCTCCTGGTACCCACCATGCAATAGGAGCAACATTCTTACAGAAAAAGAATCACATACTCTAAAGAAACCATCACTCCACAGAGGGAGAATTTAGCAGGTTATCTGGGGGGAGGGGGGCCACTGGGCCAGGAGATCCAGAAGCAGCAGCCAGAAAAATAGTGAGTCCTGCACTCAGGTGATAGCCATTGGGTTGGTGCCATCTCTTCTGGCCATTATCTTGCCCCTCACCAAAACCCTCTTCATTAGGCTTTGCAGGAGAGGTGGGAAGAGTCATTGTTGTATTTGGAGTCAATTATATGACCCTGGCTCCAGACTTCAAAGCCTAAGCCAAACTCCCAGAATGTAACCTCCCTAAGGCAGGGCTTTTTGTCTCCTTTGATCCCTGCTGTGTCCCCACAGCCTACATCAGTGCCTGGCACAGAGGATGTGCTGATCAGTGTTTGTTGAAGTATCACTTGGGATATCTTGGTGCTGAGTTAACAAGCAAATAATCCTATTCCATATTTATAATGTTTCTTATTTCTTCCTACTCTAATTCTCTTTTAAAAATTAAATAATACTATCACTATTAGTAGCTAACATTTGTTGAGTGCTATGTGCCAAATACTGCTCTAAGCACTTCACACAAATTAGCTCATTTACTTATGCAAATTCAGTAAGCATTCATAGCTTTTCTCCTGTCGCATGTTTCACAATCGAAATTTCACTCACAGAGGTTGCTGCTTTGACAACTAAATGTCCTCTAACTGCAAAGTACTTCAATTTGCCCAACTTCACATTTAGGGCCTAAACCAGTGACCCCAAAATATGGCAGAGCAGATAGCTCTAGTTCTAGCGACTGTCTTTCTTTATTGTGTCAATATTGAGTGAGTCATAAAAATTCAAAAGAGGATCAAAAGGAATGTCAACCAGAACAGACTTTGTTTGCAAGTACGTAGTTTATACATTTCAGGCTTTCAGTATATGAAATGGCCATCAGAAAGAATCACACTTGCTACAGGGTAAATTCCAGACCTTTTAATAATTTATGCAAGGCATATATGATCTGGTCTCTGCTTTCTAATCAGCCTCATTCCCTGGCATGTCCCACTCCTGAACACACCATTCTATTTCCTGTTCCCAAGTTCCTTAGCTGTTCTGCTAATTATGCCTTAAGCTGGAGTCCCTGACAGTTTTCCCAGGCCTTAGCATGGTAATGTGCGCTTGGTACTCGTAAACCTTTATTAGATAAATGAGAGAATGGATAAAGAAGATTCAGTTCCAGAGAATGGTGAACTTCTTCTATACTTGTCAGCATGAATGCTAGCAACATATTTTACCAGATACAATGTAATAAATAAAACCTCCTTCACCTCCAACATTGTGGGGTTTTTTTCTTCACAAAAATTCTTCCGAGGCAGCTTTCAATTCCATCTTCCAGACACTCTCTTAACTCTCCAAAGGCTAGGTCAGTTAAAATGTTCAGCATGAAAAGGGTTGGAAAAGAAAAGAAGAAACAGCAAATATATTCTCAAGACTCCTTTGTGAATGCCTTCTCCTTTCTCTGTCACTGCCCAGAGGAGCCAGCTTTGTGCTTTTAGAGTAAGTAATCCAGTAGACACTCTGCTTCACACAGTCACGTTCATGTATGACACGGCAAGGGGGGTGAAGGGCACATTTCTTTTTTCCCCCGCTTCTAAACATTTAACACCAGATTGCCATATATTTGCAAATACAAGAAATTCCAGAAAGAAACTTTAGTAAACATCGTGAAACATCTGGAATAGTTTCAGCTTAATAACTTACATAAGCCTGGATAAACATTAAATATGGACCCTTAAATGTCAAACTATTTTTCCTACTTGAAACGCATTAATGATTTCTGAATGACAACTTTCAAGAACCAGCTGTTAGTATGTCAGATTTTTTCCAGACTTTTTATTTTCTTCCTCTATCCTAACATTACCTTCTTCACACCACCAAACAGACTGACTTCTGAAGCACAGCCCTGATCATGTCCCTCCCTGGCTGAAAGTTTTTGTAGAACCTTATTATTATGAAATAATATATGCTTATTATGAAATAGGCGTATTTGTGTGATCCTCAAAGGCCTCCAAGGTCAGTTCAACTTATCTTCCCAGTCTCATATTCCACCTTCCATTTACATGTACTCCATTTTTCCAGATAAATTATTCCCCTTGCTATTCCTAATTCTGCCTTCTTTCTGTGCCTAGAATGGCTTTCCTCAGAACTGCCTAATTATTTTCTACCTTTCCTTATTGTATGTATTACATGATAGCTTATTTAACAGTCCTGTGTGCATGCATGAATATGTCTATGTATCTAGTGTCGATAAACTGTTAGCTTTTTGCACAGATGGTTTCTTGTTTATAGCCTCCACAATTCAGAACATTACACATAGTAAGTACTCAATAAATTGTGCATTGAATAAAAGAGAAAATTATTATATTTTCTAATAAAACTACCATTTGAATTAGACATAAAGTTTTTCAGCCTCACACTTATCATCCAAACATCAGTTGTCTCTCCACCTGTTGCTTGTTATCCACCAGTTAAAGACTGCAGAAACCTTACTGGACAAAAGAAACCCTTCTGTTTTGGAGAGTAGTGCCGTCTTCTGACATTACATCTTGCTTCTGCTGTTCTTTCAGTTTAACATGGATATTCAAACTCTCAGAAAGGGAAGCATTATTTTCATAATTATATCAATGTAGAACTACTACAAACTATGCTAACAGTTTGCAAACATAGACTCTGGTAATTCACTTTCTGCTCCAGAAACTTCCAAATCATTCCAATTTTAGAAATGGCCTATAGAAAGAATTAGAGATTTAATTGTGGCAGTCATTTACTCCCTAAATTCACAGTGATATATTTTCATATTTGAAAGTCAGGATCATTCTAAGAGACTAACAAAGTCATATTCATGAAAATGAGAGGGTACATTGCAGTCTCTTGTATCCCCAGAGAGGCTTAAGTTTTTTACGTTCATTTCTAAAATGTGATTCATTATCTTAAAATGTATTTACTGAGTTCTCCTCTTAAATATTGTTAACATGCAACTTTGCATGTTGCTTTTGTGATAGAAACAGAATTATCTTTCATGAAGATTGTGTATGTGTTATATATGTATGTATGACTGGATTTGGATTGGGAAACTCTTTAAGGAGGCCTTTTAGATATGCAAGTATAAATCCAATTCTGTTCTAGAAAGGAAAATTTCTGAGTACTGAAGTACCAAATGTTCTGCACAGTTATCTCTTGAGTTTACACATCTGGACTCTGTGTAGGAAAGTCCTAATGGAAAGATCATGGAAGGGAAATTGGTGCCTGTAACTGAGTGGCAATCTGGGGGTTAGGAGAGTGATGGCAGACCCCTGGAGGAAGGGTGTGGCATATGTATTCTAGAAACTATTCTGTCTACTACCTGATAAAAGAGGGCATGGTGGGATTTCCATGATTCCCTTCCCTAGTCTACATTATAACTTTTTCTGTTCTCAGTCCTTTGAGTAAAACTTTCTTAAATAGTAAACTTTAAGGAATCATTGGTTGGATGTGTTCTTACACATAGGAAGGCTCCAATATCCTGGAAGAGTAATATTGACCTGGCAAGATGTGATCTATATAGAAGCCCAGACAAGCAGCCTGAATTGGAGATGCCAAGTGACATACAGGAAGCATTCATGGAACAAGAAAATGTTCCTAAAACTTACCAAGAAATCTTTGGGGAGGGAAACTTGGTAAAAGACATTATTTCCTGTAAGTAAGGCAAGAGAGGAAAATGCAAACTACCGTTATTTGGGTTTTAAAGAGAGGAATCACACAGAAGGCTAAAGAATTGAAGGATATCAAGTTCTTATAAAAGAGTCAGGCATAAGCAAAATGATTCACAAAGAGTAAGAATTCAGTGTCAATAATACTTAATGTAATCATTTAGTGTTTATTGATTATGTGATGTTAATTATGTAATTATGTAATTATTTATTGTTTATTAATAACGTAATTAAAGTAATCATTAATGTTTATTTTCAGCAGTTCCTCATTATTCAGAGAAATTCAGTTTGGCTTCCAGGACTGAACCACAGGTAATTAATGCTGTATCCAGTACATTCTTTTCACTTCCTGTTAGATAGAAGCAGTAGTACAAAGGAAAGGATACATGATCAGCCAATAACCCCCAAACCTGACTGCTTTCTTTTCTACTAAAGATGTCTTTACTTCCTACACTGGAAGAGAAACATCTCTTAATTAACTGTTAAAGAAATAAAAATAGTCAAATACAAAAAGTGAAAAATAGAAATAGTGAAATATAATTTAGACAATAATGGGTTCTATGGAAAACATACACAGATAATTTTATAACTTTAAAAATCAGGGACTGCCGCCGCCGCCGCCGCTGCCGCCGCCACAGGTCACAGCCCCCCCAGGCGACCGCGGCCGCGCCACACCGGAGGAGGAACTGGAGTTGGGAACTACTGCAAGGAAATGCTGATACTCTGGCTACTGCTGTTGCTGTGATAAAGTCCTTTGTCTCCAGAGAGTTGAGAAGATGGCGGAAGAGTAAGACGTGGAGATCACCTTCCTTCCCACAGATACATTAGAAATAAATATACACGTGAAACTGCTCCTTCAGAACACCCACTGAATGCTGGCAGAAAACGTCAGACCTCCCAAAAGGCAAGAAACTCCCCACGTACTTTGCTGTGTGGATGAAAGGCTCTTAGTGCTCCAGCCAGGCATCAGGGCTGTGTCTCTGAGGTGGGAGAGCCAACTTCAGGACACTGGTCCACAAGAGACCTCCCAGCTCCACATAATACCAAACGGCGAAAATCTCTCAGAGATCTCCATTTAAATATCAAGACCCAGCTTCACTCAACGACCAGCAAGCTACAGTGCTGGACACCCTATGCCAAACAACTAGCAAGACAGGAACACAGCCCCATCCATTAGCAGAGAGGCTGACTAAAATCAAAATAAGGCCACAGACACCCCAAAACACACCACCAGACGTGGACCTGCCCACCAGAAAGAAAAGATCCAGCCTCATCCACCTGAACACAGGCACTAGTCCCCTCCACCAGGAACCCTACACAACCCACTGAACGAACCTTAGCCGCTGGGGACAGATACCAAAATCAACAGGAACTACGAACCTGCAGCCTGTGAAAAGGAGACCCCAAACACAGTAAGATAAGCAAAATGAGATGACAGAAAAACACACAGCAGATGAAGGAGCAGGGTCAAAACACACCAGACCTAACAAATAAAGAGGAAATAGGTAGTCTACCTGAAAAAGAATTCAGAATAATGATAGTAAGGATGATACAAAATCTTGGAAATAGAATAGACAAAATGCAAGAAGCATTTAACAAGGACGTAGAAGAACTAAAGAGGAACCAAGCAACGATGAAAAACACAATAAATGAAATTAAAAATACTCTAGATGGGATCAATAGCAGCATAACTGAGGCAGAAGAACGGATAAGTGACCTGGAAGATAAAATGGTGGAAAAAACTACTGCAGAGCAGGAAAAAGAAAAAAGAATGAAAAGAACTGAGGACAGTCTCAGAGACCTCTGGGACAATATTAAACGCAACAACATTCGAATTATAGGGGTCCCAGAAGAAGAAGAGAAAAAGAAAGGGACTGAGAAAATATTTGAAGAGATCATAGCTGAAAACTGCCCTAATATGGGAAAGGAAATAGTTAATCAAGTCCTGGAAGCACAGAGAGTCCCATACAGGATAAACTCAAGGAGAAACACGCCAAGACACATATTAATCAAACTGTCAAAAATTAAATATAAAGAAAACATATTAAAAGAAGCAAGGGAAAAACAACAAATAACACACAAGGGAATCCCCATAAGTTTAACAGCTGATCTTTCAGCAGAAACTCTGCAAGCCAGAAGGGAGTGGCAGGATATACTTAAAGTCATGAAGGAGAAAAACCTACAACCAAGATTACTCTACCCAGCAAGGATCTCATTCAGATTCGATGGAGAAATCAAAACCTTTACAGACAAGCAAAAGCTGAGAGAGTTCAGCACCACCAAACCAGCTTTACAACAAATGCTAAAGGAACTTCTCTAGGCAAGAAACACAAGAGAAGGAAAACACCTACAATAACAAACACAAAACATTTAAGAAAATGGGAATAGGAACATACATATCGATAATTACCTTAAATGTAAATGGATTAAATGCTCCCACCAAAAGACACAGACTGGCTGAATGGATACAAAAACAAGACCCATATATATGCTGTCTACAAGAGACCCACTTCAGACCTAGAGACACATATAGACTGAAAGTGAGGGGATGGAAAAAGATATTCCATGCAAATGGAAATCAAAAGAAAGCTGGAGTAGCAATTCTCATATCAGACAAAATAGACTTTAAAATAAAGACTATTACAAGAGACAAAGAAGGACACTATATAATGATCAAGGGATCGATCCAAGAGGAAGGTATAACAATTGTAAATATTTATGCACCCAACATAGGAGCACCTCAATACATAAGGCAAATACTAACAGCCATAAAAGGGGAAATCGACAGCAACACAATCATAGTGGGGACTTTAACACCCCACTTTCACCAATGGACAGATCATCCAAAATGAAAATAAATAAAGAAACACAAGCTTTAAATGATACATTAAACAAGACGGACTTAATTGATATTTATAGGACATTCCACCCAAAAACAACAGAATACACATTTTTCTCAAGTGCCCATGGAACATTCTCCAGGATAGATCATATCTTGGGTCACAAATCAAGCCTTGGTAAATTTAAGAACATTGAAATCGTACCAAGTATCTTTTCCGACCACAACGCTATGAGACTAGATATCAGTTATAGGAAAAGATCTATAAAAATACAAACACATGTAGGCTACACAATACACTACTTAATAACGAAGTGATCACTGAATAAATCAAAGGGGAACTCAGAAAATACCTAGAAACAAATGACAGTGGAGACACGACTACCCAAAACCTATGGGACGCAGCAAAAGCAGTGCTAAGTGGGAAGTTTATAGCAATACAAGCCTACCTCAAGAAACAGGAAACATCTCGAATAAACAACCTAACCTTGCACCTGAAGCAATTAGAGAAGTAGAGCAAAAAACCCCAAAGCTAGCAGAAGGAAAGAAATCATAAAGATCAGATCAGAAATAAATGAAAAAGAAATGAAGGAAACAATAGCAAAAATCAGTGAAACTAAAAGCTGGTTCTTTGAGAAGATAAACAAAATTGATAAACCATTAGCCAGACTTATCAAGAGAAAAAGGGAGAAGACTCAAATCAATAGAATTAGAAGTGAAAAAGGAGAAGTAACCACTGACACTGCAGAAATACAAACGATCATGAGAGATTACTACAATCAACTATATGCCAATAAAATGGACAACCTGGAAGAAATGCACAAAATCTTAGAAAAGCGCAACCTGCTGAGACTGAACCAGGAAGAAATAGAAAGTATGAACAGACCAATCACAAGCACTGAAATTGAAACCGTGGTTAAAAGTCTTCCAACAAACAAAACCCCAGGACCAGATGGCTTCACAGGTGAATTCTATCAAACATTTAGAGAAGAGCTAACAACTATCCTTCTCAAACTCTTCCAAAATATAGCAGAGGGAGGAACACTCCCCAACTCATTCTACGAGGCCACCATCACCCTGATACCAAAACCAGACAAAGATGTCACAAAGAAAGAAAACTACAGGCCAATATCACTGATGAACATAGATGCAAAAATCCTCAACAAAATACTAGCAAACAGAATCCAACAGCACATTAAAAGGATCATACACCATGATAAAGTGGGGTTTATCCCAGGAATGCAAGGATTCTTCAATATACACAAATCAATCAACGTGATACACCATATTAACAAATTGAAGGAGAAAAACCATATGATCACCTCAATAGATACAGAGAAAGCTTTCGACAAAATTCAACACCCATTTATGATAAAAGCACTGCAGAAAGTAGGCATAGAGAGAACTTTCCTCAACATAATAAAGGCCATATATGACAAACCCACAGCCAACATTGTCCTCAATGGTGAAAAACTGAAACCATTTCCACTACGATCAGGAACAAGAAAAGGTTGCCCACTCTCACCACTATTATTCAACATAGTTTTGGAAGTGTTAGCCACAGCAATCAGAGAAGACAAAGAAATAAAAGGAATCCAAATCGGAAAAGAAGAAGTAAAGCTGTCACTATTTGCAGATGACATGATACTATACATAGAGAATCCTAAAACTGCTACCAGAAAACTACTAGAGCTAATCAATGAATTTGGTAAAGTAGCAGGACACAAAATTAATGCACAGAAATCTCTTCCCTTTCTATACACTAATGATGAAAAATCTGAAAGTGAAATTAAGAAAACACTCCCATTTACCATTGCAACAAAAGGAATAAAATAACTATTAATAAACCTACCTAAGGAGACAAAAGACCTGTATGCAGAAAATTATGACACTGATGAAAGAAATTAAAGATGATACAAATAGATGGAGAGATATACCATGTTCTTGGATTGGAAGAATCAACATTGTGAAAATGACTCTACTACCCAAAGCAATCTACAGATTCAATGCAGTCCCTATCAAACTACCAATGGCATTTTTCACAGAACTAGAACAAAAAAATTCACAATTTGTATGGAAATACAAAAGACCCCGAATAGCCAAAGCAATCTTGAGAATGAAAAATGGAGCTGGAGGAATCAGGCTCCCTGACTTCAGACTATATTACAAAGCTACAGTAATCAAGACAGTTTGGTATTGGCACAAAAACAGAAATATAGATCAATGGAACAGGATAGAAAGCCCAGAGATAAACCCACGCACATATGGTCACCTTATCTTTGATAAAGGAGGCAAGCATATACAGTGGAGAAAAGACAGCCTCTTCAATAAGTGGTGATGGGAAAATTGGACAGATACATGTAAAAGTATGAAATTAGAACACTCCCTGACACCATACACAAAAATAAACTCAAAATGGATTAAAGACCTAAGTGTAAGGCCAGACACTATCAAACTCTTAGAGGAAAACATAGGCAGAACACTCTATGACATACATCACAGCAAGATTCTTTTTGACCCAGCTCCTAGAGAAATGGAAATAAAAACAAAAATAAACAAATGGGACCTAATGAAACTTAAAAGCTTTTGCACAGCAAAGGAAACCATAAACAAGACCAAAAGACAACTATCAGAATGGGAGAAAATATTTGCAAATGAAGCAACTGACAAAGGATTAATCTCCAAGATTTACAAGCAGCTCATGCAGCTCAATAACAAAAAAACGAACAACCCAATCCAAAAATGGGCAGAAGACCTAAATAGACATTTCTCCAAAGAAGATATACAGATTGCCAACAGACACATTAAAGAATGCTCAACATCATTAATCATTAGGGAAATGCAAATCAAAACTACAATGAGATATCATCTCATACCGGTCAGAATGGCCATCATCAAAAAATCTAGAAACAATAAATGCTGGAGAGGGTGTGGAGGAAAGGGAACACTCTTGCACTGTTGGTGGGAATGTAAATTGATACAGCCACTATGGAGAACAGTATGGAGGTTCCTTAAAAAACTACAAATAGAACTACCATAAGACCCAGCAATCCCACTACTGCGCATATACCCTGAGAAAACCATAGTTCAAAAAGAGTCATGTACCAAAATGTTCATTGCAGTTCGATTTATAATAGCCAGGACATGGAAGCAACCTAATTGTCCATCATCGGATGAATGGATAAAGAAGATGTGGCACAGATATACAATGGAATATTACTCAGCCATAAATAGAAATGAAATGGAGGTATTTGTAATGAGGAGGATGGAGTTAGAGTCTGTCATACAGAGTGAAGTAAGTCAAAAAGAAAAACAAATACAGTATGCTAACACATATATATGGAATCTAAGTGGAAAAAAAAGGCCATGAAGAACCTAGTGGCAAGATGGGAATAAAGACACAGACCTACTAGAGAATGGACTTGAGGTTATGGGGAGGGGGAGGGGTGAGATGTGACGGGTTGAGAGAGTGTCATGGACATATATACACTACCAAATGTAAAATAGATAGCTAGTGGGAAGCAGCCGCATAGCACAGGGAGATCAACTCGTGACTTTGTGCTTTGTGACCACCTAGAAGGGTGGGATGGGGAGGGTGGGAGGGAGGGAGATGCAAGAGGGAAGAGATATGGGAACATATGTATATATATAACTGATTCATTTTGTTATAAAGCAGAAATTAACACACCATCATAAAGCAATTATACTTCAATAAAGATGTTTAAAAAAAATCAGAACACAGTTAAATGGTAAATCATTTTTAATACATAGAAAGTATTTGAGTTTTATTTTTAATTTTTTAAAATTTTTATTGTAGTATAATTGATTTACAATGTTTTGTTAGTTTCAGGTGTACAGCAAAATGTATCTGTTATACAAATACATATATCCACTATTTTTTAGATTCTTTTCCCATACAGGCCATTACAGAGTATTGAGTAGAGTTCCCTGTCCTATACATTAGGTCCTTATTAGTTATCTATTTTATATATATGTGTGCATGTGTCAATCTCAATCTTCTGATTTATCCCTCCCCAGCCTCACCCCCAGTAACCATAAGTTTATTTTCTACATCTGTAACTCTATTTCTGTTTTGTAGATAAGTTCATTTGCAGCCTTTTTTTTTATATTCCACATATCATATTTGCCTTTCTCTGTCTGACTTACTTCACTCTTTATGACAGTCTCTAGGTCCATCCATGTCCCTAAAAATGACCCAATTTCAGTCCATTTCATGGCTGAGTAATATTCCATTGTATATATGTACCACATCTTCTTTATCCATTCATCTGTCGATGGACATTTAGATTGCTTCCATGTCTTGGCTATTGTCAACAGTGCTGCAATGAACATTTTCAAATTATGGTTTTCTCCAGATATATGCCCAGGAGTGGGATTGTTGGATCATATGGTAGTTCTATATTTAGTATTTTAAGGAATCTCCATACTGTTCTCCATTAAGGTCGTACCAATTTACATTCCCACCAACTGTGTAGAAGTGTTCTCTTTTCTCCACACCCTCTCCAGCACTTATTGCTTATACATTTTTTTGATGACAGTCATTCTGACCGGTGTGAGGTGATACTTCATTGTAGTTTTGATTGCATTAACCATGTTGAGCATCTTATCATGAGTTTTTTAACCATTTGTATGTCCTCTTGGAAAATGTCTATTTAGATCTGCCTATTTTTTAATTGGGTTGTTTGTTTTTTTGATATAGCTGTTTGTGTATTTTGGAGATTAAGTCTTTGTCAGTTGCTTCATTTGCAAATATTTTCTTCCATTCTGAGGGCTTTCTTTTCGTTTTGTTTATGGTTTCCTTTGCTCTGCAAAAGCTTTTAAGTTTAATTAGGTCCCATTTGTTTATTATTGTTTTTATGATCATTACTCTAGGATGTGGATCAAAAAAGATCTTTCGGAGATTAACCAAGATGGCGGAGTAGAAGGACGTGCTCTCACTCCCTCTTGCGAGAGCACCAGAATCAAAACTGGCTGCTGGACAATCATTGACAGGAAGAACCTGGACTTCACCAAGGAGGATACCCCACATCCAAGGACAGAGGAGAAGCCACAGTGAGACGGTAGGAGGGGCGCAATCAGAGTAAAATCAAATCCCATAACTGCTGGGTGGGTGACTCACAGACTGGCGAACATTTATACCACAGAAGTCCACCCACTGGAGTGAAGGTTCTGAGCCCCACGTCAGGCTTCCCAACCTGGGGGTCCGGCTACGGGAGAAGAAATTCCTAGAGAATCAGACTTTGAAGCCTAGTGGGAATTGATTGCAGGACTTTGACAGGACTGGGGGAAACAGAGACCCCACTCTTGGAGGGCACACACAAAGTAATGTGTGCATCGGGACCCAGGGGAAGGAGCAGTGACCCTGGGGGAGACTGAACCAGACCTACCTGCTGGTGTTGGGGGGTCTCCTGCAGAGGCGAGTGGTGGCTCTGTTTCACCGGGGGGATAAGGACACTGGCAGCCGAGGTTCTGGGAAGTTCTCCTTGCCGTGAGCCCTCCCAGAGTCTGCCATTAACCCCACCAAAGAGCACGGGTAGGCTCCAGTGTTGGGTTGCCTCAGGCAAAACAACCAACAGGGAGGGAACCCAGCCCCACCCATCAACAGTCAAGTGGATTAAGGTTTTACTGAGCTCTGACCGCCACAGCAACAGGGAGGGAACCCAGCCCCACCCATCAACAGTCAAGTGGATTAAGGTTTTACTGAGCTCTGACTGCCACAGCAACAGTCAGCTCTACCCACCACCAGAGCCTACCATCAAGCCTCTTAGATAGCCTCAACCACCAGAGGGCAGAGAGCAGAAGCAAGAAAAACTACAATCCTGCAGCCTGCGGACCAAAAACCACAGTTACAGAAAGATAGAGAAGATGAAAAGGCAGAGGGCTATATACCAGATGAAGGAACAAGAAAAAACCCCAGAAAAACAACTAAATGAAGTGGAGATAGGCAACCTTCCAGAGAAAGAATTCAGAATAATGATAGTGAAGATGATCCAGGACCTCGGAATAAGAATGGAGGCAAAGATTGAGAAGATGCAAGAAATGATTAACAAAGACCTAGAAGAATTAAAGAACAAACAAACAGAGATGACCAATACAATAACTGAAATGAAAACTACACTAGAAGGAATCAATAGCAGAATAACTGAGGCAGAAGAACGGATAAGTGACCTGGAAGACAGAATGGTGGAATTCACTGCTGCGGAACAGACTAAAGAAAAAAGAATGAAAAGAAATGAAGACAGCCTAAGAGACCTCTGGGACAACATTAAACGCAACAACATTCGCGTTATAGGGGTCCCAGAAGGAGAAGAGAGAGAGAAAGGACCAGAGAAAATATTTGAAGAGATTATAGTCGAAAACTTCCCTAACATGGGAAAGGAGATAGCCACCCAACTCCAGGAAGCGCAGAGAGTCCCATACAGAATAAACCCAAGGAGAAATACGCCGAGACACATAGTAATCAAAGTGGCAAAAATTAAAGACAAAGAAAAATTATTGAAAGCAGCAAGGGAAAAACGACAAATAACATACAAGGGAACTCCCATAAGGTTAACAGCTGATTTCTCAGCAGAAACTCTGCAAGCCAGAAGGGAGTGGCATGATATACTTAAAGTGATGAAAGGGAAGAACCTACAACCAAGATTACTCTACCCGGCAAGGATCTCATTTAGATTTGATGGAGAAATCAAAAGCTTTACAGACAAGCAAAAGCTAAGAGAATTCAGCACCACCAAACCAGGTCTACAACAAATGCTAAAGGAACTTCTCTAAGTGGGAAACACAAGAGAAGAAAAGGACCTACAAAAACAAACCCAAAACAATTAAGAAAATGGTCATAGGAACATACATATCGATAATTACCTTAAACGTGAATGGATTAAACGCCCCAACCAAAAGACATAGACTGGCTGAATGGATACAAAAACAGGACCCATATATATGCTGTCTACAAGAGACCCACTTTAGACCTAGGGACACATACAGACTGAAAGTTAGGGGATGGAAAAAGATATTCCATGCAAATGGAAATCAAAAGAAAGCTGGAGTAGCTATACTCATATCAGATAAAATAGACTTTAAAATAAAGAATGTTACAAGAGACAAGGAAGGACACTACATAATGATCCAGGGATCAATCCAAGAAGAAGATATAACAATTATAAATATATATGCACCCAACATAGGAGCACCTCAATACATAAGGCAACTGCTAACAGCTATAAAAGAGGAAATCGACAGTAACACAATAATAGTGGGCGACTTTAACACTTCACTTACACCAATGGACAGATCATCCAAAATGAAAATAAATAAGGAAACAGAAGCTTTAAATGACACAATAGACCAGATAGATTTAATTGATATATATAGGACATTCCATCCAAAAACAGCAGATTACACATTCTTCTCAAGTGCGCACGGAACATTCTCCAGGATAGATCACATCTTGGGTCACAAATCAAGCCTCAGTAAATTTAAGAAAATTGAAATCATACCAAGCATCTTTTCTGACCACAACGCTATGAGATTAGAAATGAATTACAGGGAAAAAAACGTAAAAAAGACAAACACATGGAGGCTAAACAATACGTTACTAAATAACCAAAAGATCACTGAAGAAATCAAAGAGGAAATAAAAAAATACCTAGAGACAAATGACAATGAAAACACGACGACCCAAAACCTATGGGATGCAGCAAAAGCGGTTCTAAGAGGGAAGTTTATAGCTATACAAGCCTACCTAAAGAAACAAGAAAAATCTCAAGTAAACAATCTAACCTTACACCTAAAGAAACTAGAGAAAGAAGAACAAACAAAACCCAAAGTTAGCAGAAGGAAAGAAATCATAAAGATCAGAGCAGAAATAAATGAGATAGAAACAAAGAAAACAATAGCAAAGATCAATAAAACTAAAAGTTGGTTCTTTGAGAAGATAAACAAAATTGATAAGCCATTAGCCAGACTCATCAAGAAAAAGAGGGAGAGGACTCAAATCAATAAAATCAGAAATGAAAAAGGAGAAGTTACAACAGACACTGCAGAAATACAAAACATCCTAAGAGACTACTATAAGCAACTTTATGCCAATAAAATGGACAACCTGGAAGAAATGGACAAATTCTTAGAAAGGTATAACCTTCCAAGACTGAATCAGGAAGAAACAGAAAATATGAACAGACCAATCACAAGTAATGAAATTGAAAATGTGATTATAAATCTTCCAACAAACAAAAGTCCAGGACCAGATGGCTTCACAGGTGAATTCTATCAAACATTTAGAGAAGAGCTAACACCAATCCTTCTCAAACTCTTCCAAAAAATTGCAGAGGAAGGAACACTTCCAAACTCATTCTATGAGGCCACCATCACCCTGATACCAAAACCAGACAAAGACACTACAAAAAAAGAAAATTACAGACCAATATCACTGATGAATATAGATGCAAAAATCCTCAACAAAATACTAGCAAACAGAATCCAACAACACATTAAAAGGATCATACACCACGATCAAGTGGGATTTATCCCAGGGATGCAAGGATTCTTCAATATACGCAAATCAATCAATGTGATACACCATATTAACAAATTGAAGAAGAAAAACCATATGATCATCTCAATAGATGCAGAAAAAGCTTTTGACAAAATTCAACACCCATTTATGATAAAAACTCTCCAGAAAGTGGGCATAGAGGGAACCTACCTCAACATAATAAAGGCCATATATGACAAACCCACAGCAAACATCATTCTCAATGGTGAAAAGCTGAAAGCATTTCCTCTAAGATCAGGAACGAGACAAGGATGTCCACTCTCACCACTATTATTCAACATAGTTCTGGAAGTCCTAGCCACGGCAATCAGAGAAGAAAAAGAAATAAAAGGAATACAAATTGGAAAAGAAGAAGTAAAACTGTCACTGTTTGCGGATGACATGATACTATACATAGAGAATCCTAAAACTGCCACCAGAAAACTGCTAGAGCTAATTAATGAATATGGTAAAGTTGCAGGATACAAAATTAATGCACAGAAATCTCTTGCATTCCTATACACTAATGATGAAAAATCTGAAAGAGAAATTATGGAAGCACTCCCATTTACCATTGCAACAAAAAGAATAAAATACCTAGGAATAAACCTACCTAGGGAGACAAAAGACCTGTATGCAGAAAACTATAAGACACTGATGAAAGAAATTAAAGATGATACCAACAGATGCAGAGATATACCATGTTCTTGGATTGGAAGAATCAACATTGTGAAAATGAGTATACTACCCAAAGCAATCTACAGATTCAATGCAATCCCTATCAAATTACCAATGGCATTTTTTACAGAGCTAGAACAAATCATCTTAAAATTTGTATGGAGACACAAAAGACCCCGAATAGCCAAAGCAGTCTTGAGGCAAAAAAATGGAGCTGGAGGAATCAGACTCCCTGACTTCAGACTATACTACAAAGCTACAGTAATCAAGACAATATGGTACTGGCACAAAAACAGAAACATAGATCAATGGAACAAGATAGAAAGCCCAGAGATTAACCCACGCACCTATGGTCAACTAATCTATGACAAAGGAGGCAAAGATATACAATGGAGAAAAGACAGTCTCTTCAATAAGTGGTGCTGGGAAAACTGGACAGCTACATGTAAAAGAATGAAATTAGAATACTCCCTAACACCATACACAAAAATAAACTCAAAATGGATTAGAGACCTAAATATAAGACTGGACACTATAAAACTCTTAGAGGAAAACATAGGAAGAACACTCTTTGACATAAATCACAGCAAGATCTTTTTTGATCCACCTCCTAGAGTAATGGAAATAAAAACAAAAATAAACAAGTGGGACCTAATGAAACTTCAAAGCTTTTGCACAGCAAAGGAAACCATAAACAAGACGAAAAGACAACCCTCAGAATGGGAGAAAATATTTGCAAATGAATCAACGGACAAAGGATTAATCTCCAAAATATATAAACAGCTCATTCAGCTCAATATCAAAGAAACAAACACCCCAATCCAAAAATGGGCAGAAGACCTAAATAGACATTTCTCCAAAGAAGACATACAGTCGGCCACGAAGCACATGAAAAGATGCTCAACATCACTAATTATTAGAGAAATGCAAATCAAAACTACAATGAGGTATCACCTCACTCCTGTTAGAATGGGGATCATCAGAAAATCTACAAACAACAAATGCTGGAGAGGGTGTGGAGAAAAGGGAACCCTCTTGCACTGTTGGTGGGAATGTAAATTGATACAGCCACTCTGGAGAACAATATGGAGGTTCCTTAAAAAACTAAAAATAGAATTACCATATGACCCAGCAATCCCACTACTGGGCATATACCCAGAGAAAACCGTAATTCAAAAAGACACATGCACCCGAATGTTCATTGCAGCACTATTTACAATATTCAGGTCATGGAAGCAACCTAAATGCCCATCAACAGACGAATGGATAAAGAAGATGTGGTACATATATACAATGGAATATTACTCAGCCATAAAAAGGAACGAAATTGAGTCATTTGTTGAGACGTGGATGGATCTGGAGACTGTCATACGGAGTGAAGTGGGTCAGAAAGAGAAAAACAAATATCATATATTAATGCATGTATGTGGAACCTAGAAAAATGGTACAGATGAGCCAGTTTGCAGGGCAGAAGTTGAGACACAGATGTAGAGAATGGACATATGGACACCAAGGGGGGAAAACTGCGGTGAGGTGGGGATGGTGGTGTGCTGAATTGGGCGATTGGGATTGACATGTATACACTGATATGTATAAAGTTGATGCCTAATAAGAACCTGCAGTATAAAAAAACAAACAAAACAACTAATACTAAACTTTCATTGGGTTATTTGTATGGAAATATGTTAATATAAATGTTTCAGACATTACATGAAATTTCTAAAAATCTTATATTTGTATTTGTATGGAAATATGTATGGAAATATGTTAATATAAATGTTTCAGACATTACATGAAATTTCTAAAAATCTTATATGTTCTGGTATAATGTTATAAGTAATAATCCTAGTTATTACTTTAAAATGTATATCTCAGAAATAACTAATTTTCTTGTCAACTGCATTATTATGAACTTTCATCAAATCTTTTACCGTGGTCATTTTTAAGTCTTTTGTCATTTACAGACAGTTCTGGGTGTACTCTGATGATTTTGCAAATATGTTCCTATAAAAGGGTTTCATCTTCAAGAAATTCATGGAAAAGACTCTGACAAGTACAGGTTTCTGGTAACTGACTGTACTGCTGAACTGAATGAATAAGCATTTTCAGAACTCTGATGAAAAACTGATGAACTCATAAAAGTGCTAACAAAAGATCAAGATGAAAAAATAACAATTAATTACATGGGACTGAGTGAACTGATGAGGATGAGTATAATTTTTGTGACTTTCTGTCTGAATTAAAAAAAAAAAAAATCCCACAAGGACTCAGAGGCAAAGAATATACAAATCAATTTTCACTGCAAAGTAAAGGAGCTGTTACAGTGGAGGATTACTGGACTGAATGTCAATATTATGACATAGTATGAGTGTGTTTCATGTTTGGTAATTGCAATCATTGTTGCTTTTGTTGTGGTCATCCATGTACAATGCTTGGTGTCAGTCTATTTATCTCTTGTAAAAATAAAATACAGTGTGTGTGTGTGAAAAAAAAAAAAAAAAAAAAAGATCTTTCTGTGATTTACATCAGAGAGTGTTCTCTCTAAGTTTTCCTCTAAAAGTTTTGTAGTATCTGGCCTTACATTTAGGTCTTTAATCCACTTTGAGTTTACTTTTGTGTATGGTGTTAGGGAGTGTTCTAATTTCATTTGTTTACATGTAGCTGTCCAGTTATCTCAGCACCACTTATTGAAGAGACTGTCTTTTCTCCATTGTATATTCTTGCCTCCTTTGTCATAGATTACGTGACCATAAGTGTGTGGGTTTATCTCTGGAAGTTCTGTCCTGTTCCACTTATCTATATTTCTGTTTTTGTGCCAGTACTCTACTCTTTTGATTACTGTAGCTTTGCAGTATAGTCTGAAGTCTGGGAGCCTGATTCCTCCAGCTCCATTTTTTTTCTCAAGATTGCTTGGCTATCTGTGGTATTCTGTGTTTCCACACAAATTGCAAAACTTTTTGTTCTAGTTCTGTGAAAAATATCATTGGT
Source organism: Balaenoptera physalus (assembly GCF_965194825.1). Lineage (NCBI taxonomy): Eukaryota > Metazoa > Chordata > Mammalia > Artiodactyla > Balaenopteridae > Balaenoptera > Balaenoptera physalus. The sequence continues at coordinate 73,226,402 of NC_138892.1, forward strand.
CATTTGTAGGGATTGCATTGAATCTGTAGATTGCCTTGGATAGTATAGTCATTTTCACAATATTGATTCTTCCAATACAAGAATATAATATATCTCTCCATCTGTTTGATTTCTTTCATCAGTATCTCATAGTTTTCTGAGTACAGGTCTTTTGCCTACTTAAGTAGGTTTGTTCCTAGTTTTTTTTTTTTTCTTTTAAGTGCAATGGTAAATGGATTTGTTTCCTTAATCTCTCCTTCTGATCTGTCATTGCTAGTGTATAGGAATCAAGAGATTTCTGTGTATTAATGTTGTATTCTGCCACTTTACCAAATTCATTGATCAGCTCTAGTAGTTTTCTGGTATTGTGTTGAGGATTTTCTATGTATAGTATCATGTCATCTGCAAACAGTGACAGTTTTACTTCTTCTTTTCCAATTTGGAGTCCTTTTATTTCTTTTTCTTCTCAGAAAGCTGTGGCTAGGTCTTCCAAAACTATGTTGAATAAAATTGGTGAGAGTGGACATCCTTGTCTTGTTCCTGATCTTAGAGGAAATGCTTTCATCTTTTCACAATTGAGTATGATGTTAGCTGTAGATATGTTGTATATGGCCTTTATTATGTTGAGGTAGGTTCCCTCAAAAAAAACTCTGGAGAGTTTTTATCATAAATGGGTGTTGAACTTTGTCAAAAGCTTGTCTGCAAGTATTGAGATGATCATATGGTTTTTATTCTTCAATTTGTTGATGTGATGTATCACACCGATTGATTTGTGTATATTGAAGAATCCTTGTATCCCTGGGATAAATCCCACTTGATCAGGGTGTATGATCCTTTTAATGTGTTTTTGGATTCGGTTTGCTAGTATTTTGTTGACGATTGTTGTGTCTATGTTCGTCAGTGATATTGGCCTGTAATTTTCTTTTTTTTGTGATATCTTTGTTAGGTTTTGGTATCAGGGTGGTGGTAGCCTTGTAGAATGAGCTTAGAAGTGTTCCTCCCTCTGCAGGTTTTTGGAAGAGTTTCAGAAGGTTAGGTGTTAACTCTTCTCTAAATGTTTGATAGATTTTGCCTGTGAAGCCATCTGGTCCTGGACTTTGGTTTGTTGGAAGATTTTTAATCACAGTTTCAATTTCAGTACTTGTGATTGGTCTGTTCATATTTTCTATTTATTCCTGGTTCAGCTTGGGAGGCTGTATCTTTCTAAGAATTTGTCCATTTCTTCTAGGTTGTCCATTTTATTAGCATATAGTTGCCTGTAGTAATATCTTATGATCCTTTGTATTTCTGTGGTGTCTTTTGTAACCTCCTTTTTAATCTTATTTTTCAGTTTTAATCTAATTTTATCTATTTGAATCCTCTCCCTTTTTTTCTTGATGAGTCTGGCTTAAGGTTTATCAATTTTGTATTTCTTCTCAAAGAACCAGCTTTTAGCTTCATTGACCTTTGCTATTGTTTTCTTCACCTCTATTTCATTTATTTCTGCTCTGATCTTTATGATTTCTATCCTTCTACCAACTTCAGGTTTTGTTTGTTCTTCTTTCTTCAGTTGCTTTAGGTGTAAGGATAGGTTGTTTATTTGAGGTTTTTTTGTTTCTTGAGGTAACATTGTATTGCTATAAATTTCCCTCTTAGAACTGTTTTTGCTGCATCCTACAGGTTTTGGATTGTCATGTTTTTGTTGTCATTTGTCTCTAGGTATTTTTTGATTTCCTCTTTGATTTCTTCAGTGATCCATTGATTATTTAGTAACGTATTGTTTAGCTTCCATGTGTTTGTGTTTTTTACAGTTTTTTTCCTGTAATTGATTTCTAATCTCATAGCATTCTGGTCAGAAAAGATGCTTGATATGATTTAAGTTTTCTTAAATTTACCAAGGCTTGATTTGTGACCCAAGCTGTGATCTATCCTGGAGAATGTTCCATGTGCACTTGAGAAGAAAGTGTATTCTGATGCTTTCAGATGGAAGGTACTATAAATATCAGTTAAATCTCACTGGTCTAATGTGTGATTTAAGGCTTGTGTTTCCTTATTAATTTTCTGTCTGGATGATCTATCCATTGGTGTAAGTGGGGTGTTAAAGTCCTCCACTATTATTGTGTTACTCATGATTTCCCCTTTTATGGCTGTTAGCATTTGCCTTATATTTTGAGGTGCTCCTATGTTGGGTACATATACGTTTACAACTGTTGTGTCTTCTTGGATTGATCCCTTGATCATTATGTAGTGTCCTTCCTTGTCTCTTGTAACATTCTTTATTTAAAGGTCCATTTTGTCTCATATGAATATTGCTACTTCAGATTTCTTTTGATTTCCATTTGCATGGAATATCTTTTTCTATCCCCTCACTGTCAGTCTGTATGTGTACCTAGGTGTGAAGTGGGTCATTTGTAGACAGCATATATATGGGTCTTGTCTTTGTATCCATTCAGCCTGTTTGTGTCTTTCGGTTTCAGCATTTAATCCATTTACATTCAAGGTAATTATTGATATGTATGTTCTGATTGCCATTTTATTAATTATTTTGCATTTGATTTTGTAAGTCTTTTTCTTCTGTTGTGTTCCCACCTAGAGAAGTTTCTTTAACATTTGTTGTAGAGCTGGTTTTGTGGTGCTGAATGCCCCTAGCTTTTGCTTGTCTGTAAAGCTTTTGATTTCTCCATCAAATCTGAATGAGAGCCTTGCTGGGTAGAGTATTCTTGGTTGTAGGTTTTTCCCTTTCATAACTTCAAATATATCATGCCACTCCCGTCTGGCCTGCAGAGTTTCTGCTGAAAGATCAGCTGATAACCTTATGAGGATTTTCTTGTATGTTATTTGTTGCTTTTACCTTGCTGCTTTTAATATTTTTTCTTTGTATTTAATTTCTGTTAGTTTGATTAATGTGTCTCAGTGTGTTTCTCCTTGAGTTTATCCTGTATGGGACTCTCTGTGCTTCCTGAACTTGGATGACTATTTCTTTTCCCATGTTAGGGAAGTTTTCACCTATAATCTCTTCAAATATATTCTCAGAACATTTCTCTCTCTCTTCTTCTGGGACCCCTCTAATTTGAATATTGGTGCATTTAATGTTGTCCCAGAGGTCTCTGAGACTGTCCCCATTTCTTTTCATTCTTTTTTCTATATTCTGTGATTTCCGCCATTCTATATTCCAGCTCACTTATCTGTTCTTCTGCCTCAGATATTCTGCTGTTGATTCCTTCTAGTGTATTTTTCATTTCATTTATTATATTGTTCATCACTGTTTGTTTGTTCTTTAGTTCTTCTAGGTCCTTGTTAAACATTTTTGTATCTTCTCAATCCATGCCTCCATTCTATTTCTGGTATCTTGGATTATGTTTCCTATCATTACTCTGAATTATTTTTCAGGTAGATTGCCTATCTCCTCTTTATTTAGTTGGTCTCGTAGGTTTTTACCTTGCTCCTTCATTTGCAACATATTCCTCTGTCATCTCATTTTGTCTAACTTACTGTGTTTGTGGTATCCTTTCTTCTGGCTGTGGGGTCGTAGTTCCTCTTGCTTCTGGTGTGTGCCCCTGGTGGGTGAGGTTGGTCCAGGGATTTGTGTAGGCTTCCTTGTGGGAGAGGCTGGTGCCTGTGCTCTGGTGGGGGGAGCTGGGTCTTTTGCCTTTGGTGGCAGGCCCATGTAAAGGGGTGTGTTATGGGGTATCTGTGAGCTTAATACGACTTTAGGCAGCCTGCCTGCTGATGAATGGGGCTGAGTTCCTGTCTTAGTGGTTGTTTGGCCTGAGGTATCCAGCACTGGAACTTGCAGGCTGTTGGTAAGAGCCAGGTCTTGTTGTCAAGATGGGGACCTCCAGGACAGCTCACCCTGATTAATATTCCCTGGGGCCAGGAATTCTCTGGCAGTCCAGCAGCCAGGACTCTACGTTCCCACCATAGGGGCTCAGGTTTGACCCCCAGCTGGAGAATCAAGACCCCAAAGGTCACGCAGCATGGCCAAATAAAAAGGGGGGGAGAAAAGAAAACAAACAAACATATGAACAAAAACCAAGACAAACAATAGAAACAAAACTAAACCAAAAAGAAGCAAAAACAAAAACAAGAAACAAGAAAAGAACCAAACAAAAAAACCCCGAAACCAAAACAATCAAAACTAACAAAAACAACAAAAAAAGCAAAGCAAACAAAAAATAAGCACACGAACACTACTAAAAAACAGAAAAAAGAGAAAGAAAAGAGCAAAGCAAAAAATCAAAAAAACCAAAAAAGACAACAAAAACTAAAAAATTAAAATAGAAAAATAAAAAATAAATTTAAAAATTAAGAAAATAATTAAATAAAAAAATTTAAAAATTAAAACAAAACAAAAAAATTAATTGGGGCCTCCACTATCAGTGTCCTTGTCCCCACAGTGAGACATAGCTAACCTCCACCTCCCCAGGAGGCCCTTAAAGACCTCCAGGTAGGTCTCTGGACTTGCTGTGGGCACTGTGGGGCCAGCTAAGACTCTGACCTGGCCCAACTCCTGTTTATACTTGCCCCCAAAGTTCACAGCTGCTAAAGCTAGACCGGTCTCAGTTGTGGGAGCACTCATTGTCCATTCAGATGTTCCATAGGTGTTGGATATACCAGGCTGATCTCAGGGGTTTAATCCATGGCTTGTGCAGCTGAATGAGAGATTTCAGTTCCTCTTCCTTAGTTGCACAGCCCCTGGGGCTCAGCTTTACTTTTGGCCCCACCTCTGCATGTGGACCACACTCAGGCATCTGCTCCCTGCCCAGGCAAGAAGGGGCAAAGGCAGTGACTGACTGGAGCATGCTTGCTCATTTACATGGGAGGTGCAAGAGGTGGCAACTGACTGGGGCATGCATGCTTGCTCAGGCAGGAGAGGGATAAGGCAGCCATGACTGGGGCATGCACTTGCTCCTATGGAATCCCCCTCTAGTGTCCACAGAGGTAGGGGCTGACAGGAAGAGGCAACAGACTGGGGTGCATGTGCTCACTCAAGCGTGAGGGGGACAAGGTGGCAACACCTGGGGCACTCACACTTGCTCTGTTGGGAGTCCCTCCCAGTGCCCACGGAGGCAGGAGCTGGCATGTGGGGAGAAAAGCCACAATGGCAGCCCCGCCCCTTGCACACCACTCAACAATGACACCTCACTTCCAAGGCAGTCTGCGATTCATCCAGGAGCATTCTCAGCTGCAGAGCTTCTCACTCCCACTCCCTCAGGCTGACTCCATGAGCCAACAGCAGTCCTCTCCCTGGGTCTACTCTCCTAACCCCATGCTTCAGCACCCAGCCCCCACCAGCACTGGTGGACTCCTGTCTCAGGCTGGGACATGCAGAGCTATGGCACAGATAATCCATGCAAGTCTCACTCTGTCCTGCCTGCCACAGAACAGCCACTGCACTTTCTTCCAATAGCCCCTGAGGCCCCCTCTATTTCAGTATATTTTGCCACTGGTGAGGGGCCCTCCCTGGGTACAGTAACCTCTCCTCTCCTTCAGCTCCCGCCAGGGCTGCAGGTCCCATCCCGTTTCCTCTTTTCTTTTTCTTCCCTTTTTCTCTTTCATCCTACCTGGTTATGCAGAGATCTTTTCTTGTCCTTTTAGGTTTCTGAGATCCTCTGCTAGTGTTCAGCAGGTCCTCTGTGCAAATCGTTCCACTTGTAGATGTATTCTTGATGTACTTATGGGGAGAAGTGACCCTCAGGCCCTCCTATTCCACAATCGTGACCTCGACTCTTTATTTTCATTTTTAAGCAATTAAATACTTTATATTTTCACTAATTTTACTGAGAATTCATAACTCTGATATTTCTCTGACATCTTGAGTTTAGCTAGTTTTAAATTAATATTCTATTTTGGGGGAGCACACTCTTACCTGCCACTCATGTGGAAGACAAAAGAAAAAGGTGGTAAAGAATTAATCTTTTATCTTTTAGTTTGATGTTATTCATTTGTTGCTTTTTACTGACATTCTAGGTAAAAATAAGTATTACAATAGCATCCTGTCCACTCTCCACTGGTATCTTTACCATCTCTGAGCATTCCTGGCACACAAAAAGAATTCTCTTTTTTTCACACATCAAAAAGCTTTCTTCATGTGAAACACCTGTCGTTCTGAATTTTTTTTGCCTATGTAGTAGATGTGCATTGTTTTTATCTGTGAAGCTTTTCCTCCTTATTCTGTAATAGAATTCCTCTTTCCTTTGGGGAACACATTCTATGTGGTTATGTGAGTCTGGTCACCCCCCCAAAACATGGAGAAGGGAATATCATCCAGGACTGGCCAAAGTTCTCCCATCTTCCTGGACCTTGTGACTGGTTCAGGAATAAGAGTGCAAGACTCAAGCCAGGCCAAGAAGAATCTCCTCTGAAACTTTTCTTCTGGAGCTATCAGAAAAGACCTCTCCTGTTGGGGTTGATAGGCTGGTGGGATATCAGGTGGGGTTATGGTGAGCCATCTGACCTACCATGTAGCCACTGGCTGCTACTCTGAATAAGTTGGTAAGTCGCTGGTCAGAAATGTACCTGACCTTACATTTGTGAAAATGTCATTCTAGCTGCTGTCTAGTAAATAAACTGAATACTGAAACAAGTGTAGAAATAGAAAGACTAGTTAATAGCTTATTGCTATAATGAAAACAAGATTGGACAGTGGTGATAATGGTAGAATTGGTGATAAGTAGTGAGATTCTAGATGTATTTCACACAAAGATCAAGTAGGATTAGTTAATAGGTTGATATTGTGAAAAAGAAAGGAAATAGTAATGTTTTGTCCTGAGCAATGAAAGAATGAAATTGCCATTTACTGAGATAGAGTGGCTTGCAGGGGGTTGGAGGTATGGGGCAGAGATGTGGAAAATTAGTATTTGGTTTGGACATGTTAAGTTTAAGATGCCTATTAGACATTCAAGTGGTCATGTCAAGTAGACAGTTGGGTGTATGAGACTGGCGTTCAGCAGAGACACCTGGGTTAGATGTATAACTTTGAAATTTACAGCATGTTGAAAGCTTTGAGTTTGCCTGAGATCACCTGAGGAGTGATGAAAGACATCTGAGAGCTATGTCATGGAGCTCTCCAATTTAGAGTTAGGAGAGATAGGTAAGAACCAGCAAAGGAGATTGTGAAGGAATAGCTAATAAGGAAGAGAGAGGAGGGAGAGACAAACTGAGATAGGAGGTGGGGGAGAGACAAAGAGAGAGAGACAGAGGGAGAGACAGAGAATGAGAAGGACAGAGATATCCCAGACGGCAAGTGAAGAAAATGAGCATGCAGAAATGTTCAATCCTATTAAATATTACATGAGAACAGAGAATTGGCCATTGTACTTGGCAATGAACAGGTCATTGGAAACCCTGACAAGAGCTGATTCAGTGAATTAAAAGCCTGATTGGCCTGGATTCAGAAAAAGATTAGAAGAGAATAACAGAGGCAGCAAATATAGACAACATTTTTTAAAAGTTTTACTGGAAAGGGAAGAGGGAAAGGGACAGTAGCAAGAGAGATATAGATTAGAGATATAGCTTATTGGTATAATGTTGGGAAAGATTTATTAAAAGGGAAAATTGATGATGCCATAGAGAGGAGACAGCAGCTGAATTAATTTATTTGAATTGGCATGAAAGGTTGGGATCTAGTGATCAAATATAGGGATTGACCTTAATTAGATAGGATGGTGTATATGTCATCCATAGTGATGGGGCAAAGTCAAATTACCAGTAGGTTTTTAGGGATGGTATTGGAAGCATATGAAATTTCCCCATCTGGTTTCTTCTATCTTCTGTGGAGGAGGAAAGGCCATCAGTTGAGATTGGAAAGGGACAAGGAGGTACTGGTAGTTGGAGGAGAAAAATGAAGGCATAAAATAGTCATCTTTGGCAGTGGAAAAGTGAATGTACTAAAAGAAAACATGGTGGAGTTGCTGGGTGACATGGAGGGCCCCACTGGAGAATGAAAGTCAGAATAATGGAAGGAAAATGGGGCAAGAGTGTGCAAGAGAATGCTAAAGTCAATATATTCTAGAACAGTCATCAGGTTCATATTGTTCACAGAGTCCCAACTTTAATGAGGCCCCCAGAGATTTTAGCATGAATGCAGAAAAAAGGAAATCACCTAAGATCCTGGACCCTGATTCCAAAGTGTGTTTTGGGGGGGAGACAGTGTGGCCCAAACCAGAAAACAGAGCAGGACATAAAATAAAAATGGGTCAAGAGGCAAATCCAGATAAGTAGTCAAGGTGGAATCAATGATGGGAGGATGCAAAAGACAAAGCAGGGATTAGAGAGATCAGATTTTAAAAAAAAGGATGTGGAATGGGAAGACAGGTTAGTAACTAAGAGTAGAGATTGTAAGGGAGAACAACTTGGCATAGGGAACAAAATCAAAGATAGAGAGAGAATAGTATAGAAAATGATTGAAATCCTGGGATGAAAAGCCAGTCACATCTTGTCCAGGAATCCAGAGGTTAATTACAAAGGAGAGTGTTTCACCACAATGACATTCTTCCCTCTCAGAAGCTACACTACGCTGTATCTTAAAGGGAGATCACTATCCCTAACTCAGAAAACAGCAGCCATCACAGAAGGATTTCTCCATCAGTACATTCTAATAGTTTGACAGTCAAGTCTCCTTGGATTGCCTCCGCTGGTTCCCACATTGTGGATTCCACAGTTAAAACTCCCTGTACGTGGTCTGGAACCAAAAACACAGAGATCCCTTTGGAGATTCAAGATCTGAATGGAAAATGAGCATCTCCAGGACTTAAATGCCCTTCATTGAGCAATGATCAGTCATTTAAATGCATAAAGATTAAACTTTATGATTTCTAAAGGATGAATTATGAGAGCATGGAAAATGAATGAGCTTAACAGTCAAAATGAATTTGAATCCTGACTTCAGTTTACTTTAGTTAATTTTTCATGGGTCTCAGTTTCTTCATCTATATAAATGGGATAATAATATTTATCTAGAAAATTATTTTATGAATTATATCTGGTGACATATGTGAAAGCACCTATCACAGTGCCTAAAGCATAGTAAGTCCTCAGAAAATGGTTTATTTTCTTTGCTATCCTCTTTTTTTTTTTTTAACATCTTTATTGGAGTATAATCGCTTTACAATGGTGTGTTAGTTTCTGCTTTATAACAAAGTGAATCAGTTATAAATATACATATGTTCCCATATCTCTTCCCTCTTGCATCTCCCTCCCTCCTACCCTCCCTATCCCACCCTTCTAGGTGGTCACAAAGCACAGAGCTGATCTCCCTGTGCTATGTAGCTGCTTCCCACTAGCTATCTATTTTACATTTGGTAGTGTATATATGTCCATGCCACTCTCTCACTTTGTCACAACTTACCTTCCCCTTCCCCATATCCTCAAGTCCATTCTCTAGTAGGTCTGTGTCTTTATTCCCGTCTTGCCCCTAGGTTTTTCATGACCGTTTTTTCTTTTTTTTCTTAGATTCCATATATATGTGTTAGCATATGGTATTTGTTTTTCTCTTTCTGACTTACTTCACTCTGTATGACAGACTCTAGGTCCATCCATCTCACTACAAATAACTCAATTTCATTTCTTTTTATGGCTAATATTCCATTGTATATATGTGCCACATCTTCTTTATCCATTCATCTGTTGATGGACACTTAGGTTTCTTCCATGTCCTGGCTATTGTAAATAGAGCTGCAATGAACATTTTGGTATATGACTCTTTTTGAATTATGGTTTTCTCAGGGTATATGCCCAGTAGTGGGATTGCTGGATCGAATGGTAGTTCTATTTTTAGTTTTTTAAGGAACTGGACAGGTACATGTAAAAGTATGAAATTAGAACACTCCCTAACACCATACACAAAAATAAACTCAAAATGGATTAAAGACCTAAATGTAAGGCCAGACACTATCAAACTCTTAGAGGAAAACATAGGCAGAACACTCTATGACATAAATCACAGCAAGATCCTTTTTGACCCAGCTCCTAGAGAAATGGAAATAAAAACAAAAATAAGCAAATGGAACCTAATGAAACTTAAAAGCTTTTTCACAGCAAAGGAAACCATAAACAAGACCAAAAGACAACCCTCAGAATGGGAGAAAATATTTGCAAATTAAGTAACTGACAAAGGATTAATCTCCAAAATTTGCTATCCTCTTTTCCTTTCCTTTTCTTTTTGCTCATTCCCTCCTTCCCTCATTCTCAAACAGTCCCTGCCCTTCTCTCCTTTTCTTCCTTTCCTTTTTTAGGCACTAAATGTCATTACCAAGAGATGCTGACTGGGAATATTTTATTTAAATATATTATTTTTTTCTATTCCCCATCTGTCATTAGAAAGTGTGATAAAGGTCTAAATTCATTTACTTACAAGAAACATAAGTCTGCTATTTGTCACAGAATCTTGTTGCTTAAATTCTGACTTGCATTTGAAATTTCTTAATTAAATTTATTTCATAATATCTCTGCCCCTGAAATTTAGCATGACTTCCCAGAAATTTCCCCATTGACCCTGCTTTTGTGAATGTTATTTTGGGGTAGGTAAAGTGAGAATGCACTTCCTACAATATATCAGCCACTTTCTTTTGAGGTAACAGAAGCTTTTTTGAGTAGGTATGGTTATTATATTTTTGTATATTGCTTTATAAATGTAAGATCTTAGATATATCAAAATATCTCAAGTCTGGAAAAAAATAGCTGTCTTTAAGCAACTACCTTGAAAGTAAATTCAAGTCTCCTCTTCTTCAAGTCTACACGATACCTGTTACTTTTCCTTGGACAAAATATTCTTGAACATTTAACAGCCACATCATCTTTCCCATCTGCCTGGCTTTCCGCCATCTCAGAAACATCACGAGGGTGTGATATTACCTCTAGCATGGTGATTTATGGCCTTTGTTGTTGATTCCTGTCAAATTCTCTTTGTTGAAAATCTCTCAATAGTTTGCACTTAGCTTGATTCAAATAATTTTATTCAAGGTAACAGGCCATTTCAGACCTAATGAAGGTGCTTTTTTTTGTGAAACAAAGTATTCCAGGCGATTCTTGCCTTCTTCAGGGCATGAGTGAAATACAACTTTGCACTTTCACAGGCATTGTTAAGAAATGATGCGTTGGTATTTTACAGAAGAATACAAAATTTTAGATATAAATTATGGCATTGCATTAAATGATCATCTTATTAAAATTATTATTTTTAAATGATTTTTCTACAAAGAGTTGATTTTTATAACCATTTTGCCAAAGCATGGTAATTTTGAAAATATAAGGAAATAGACATGGGAGAAGGGGACACGGGGGATTGTTACTCAGTGGGTGTGTTTCAGTTATGCAAGATGGATAAGCTCTAGAGATCTGTGATAAACATGGTATCGTGTACTTTAAAATATGTTGAGGGACTTCCCTGGTGGCACAGTGGTTTAAGAATCTGCCTGCCAATGCAGGGGACACAGGTTCAAACCCTGGTCCAGGAAGATCCTGCATTGCTGCAGAGCAACTAAGCCAGTGCACCACAACTACTGAGCCCACGTGCCACAACTACTGAAGCCTGCGCACCTAGAGCCCATGCTCCACAACAAGAGAAGCTACCACAATGAGAAGCCCACGCACCGTAATGAAGAATAACCCCTGCTCACTGCAACTAGCAAAAGCCCACACGGAGTAGCGAGGACCCAATGCAGCCAAAAATAAATAAATAAATAAAAATTTAAAAACTAAATAAAAATAAAATTGAAAAAGTAAAAATAATAAAATAAAATATGTTGAGGAAAAATCTTATGTTGTGTTCCTAACACATACACACAAACAGAAGGAAAATTTTGAAGATCATGGAGATGTTTAGCACCTTCATTGTGGTGATGGTATCACCAGTGTGTGTATATGTCCAAACTCATCAAAGTGTATATGTTAAATATGTGCAGTTTTTGCATATCAATTTAAAAAAGAAAATAGACAAAACTCAAATAGCTGTACTCAGTTTTATGTGAAACCATCCACTATTCAAATAAACTATGAAGTAATACAAGGGAAAATAAAATACATCAAATAGCAGTAAATGAGCTTTTATAACATAGTTCTAAAAATGTGTAGGTAACCTAAACTATGATAGAGGGAAAGAAATTAACCTTTTGTTTAGGGAACACTGCTTTAATATCAAATCAGAATTAACACTAGAAAATATGAGATCCATATCTACAGAATTTCAAGACAAAGGTCTTGAGCGGGCAGAGACACTGCAATCTCCCTAAAGGTCTCCATTCAGGGGGCTCTGTTGTTGAAGGCAAGAAAAGGGTGATTAGGAAAATAAGGGAATAAAATTCCAGAGGAAAATTTCTCTTACTTTCTTTTATTACAAACAGACAAAGATGGGAATGGTCTATGAACAAGTGATGGTATGTCATTCTGAGAGTACAGACCTGCTCATTCAGGCAAACTGCCCTCCTATAGAAACCATATGGCTGGCTTTAGATTTTAACCATGTACAAAACACATTAGCACTGTCCAGGTGTAATCTTTGATGCCAGACTTTTTAAGAAGTTCATCCTTAGCTCCTCTCTGAAGTTTAAATTAGCCAGTCATTCTTAGAATGATTAAAATACATTTAAATAGGTTAAAATATGTTCTCTACAAAAATAATGTTATTCCCTTGGGAAAAGAGCAAATTTTTAAAATCTCTGCTCTAAATCCTAAGACTCTCACCTGCTAAGAAACATCACCATTATCCCAGAAACACAGAAAAATCATGGATGCCATTGTTCCTTCCAGTTTAAACCGACAACATTAAACACTGACAGTTTGTGCCAATTTTCCTGTCTTCAAGCATTCTGTCTAAAATAACTTTGAACAACAAAGAGTAATTTTAGGGCTTGACAAAAGGTTTTGACATCTCTTCCCTGTGAGGGCAAACATTGTCAAAAAACCAAGGTTATTAAATTTGTTGAAGGCACAAAAAACATTAGTTTTTGATGCTAAATTAGTGTGGATTTGTTTATCCAGTCAATTCATCGGGGAATTAAAATGGCTAAGAAGCCTGGTGGAGGAGATGAGCTGACATCAGGAAACCTGTCACTGATAATTCCCTGGAAGTTGTTGGTGGGAGCTTGGCAAGAGCATTTGTTTCATCCATGTGTTCTTCTGTGCACAGTCTCTCGGCTCTGCACTAGTCCTCTCAGACATGGAAGAGAGAGTGGGCCATTGCATTCAGTGGTCCATTTACTTTGGAGAAATAGGTGATTTATTCTAGTATGGGTATGTGATCTTAAAATATTTGTAGAGCATGATGACATTTGGCCTGTTTAGCATGTTCTCTGAAACCCAGGGTTTAAAACTTAATTCTTCTTGGAGACTTTTCCAACATAAACTCATTAAAATTTCTATGATTGATTAGATAAAATTACATCTCTGGGATAAGCTTTATTTTTTAACAAAACATTGACAAGATCAAAAAAATGCATGGTCAGCAGGTGTCAGAAAGTCTGGAATTATTTAGGCAATCAGCCATTTTTTTGTTACTATTTTTTTGCCTTTAAATTTATTGTAATTGAACTATGACTTAGTCCAACATTAGTTTGAATTCCAAGAGATTTTAAAATGCTTCATTGATTGAAAATTGTTTTTTATATTCTATGATAACTTGGTTGCCAGACTTAGCAGTGTTTGGGATAGTTTGGCTTAGATACCACCATTGTAAAGTTCTTCCCTACACTTAGGTACTAAGACTCTCTCTCCCATAACCTAACAAGGTACACATAACCTTCCCAACCAAGAGAAGCTGTGGTATTTGCTTCCTGTCCCCAGTACCTCAGTTTTTACTTCTCAAAACGTTCTTAAATATATTTGACTCAGTAATTACTAATTTTTAAAAATAATATCAGGGACAGGAAACTCATGCTTTCAAAAGGCAATGCCTGGCATAGATACTTTCTTTACTGGCCACTTGAAATCTTAAATACTTTTATTCAATGGTCAGCCCTATGTAAATGCAAGTGTAAAAGGTTATTTTTAACCAGCTGCTTGCTAGTGTAGACAACTCCCTAAGCACATGAAACATACACACACTCAGATACACTCTTCCTAAATAAATAACAGGTATCAATTAGTCTTCCTTCGTGTCTTTATGTCCAAGAGAGATTTTGTGGGGACAAAGTTTACTCTGATAGAAGTTTCAAACATAATTTAGAACATGACAACCATGAGAGAGATAGTGAGGACTTTCTCCTTTCCCAGGTATTTGAGATTGGTTTTCAGCCAATGAAGAATTAAGACCAAAAGCTTATACCCCTACTCCAAGGGAAGCTGTGAGACTATGAGCACAAAGAGAACTACCTTGGGAGCCCATGTTGAAAAGTGGGGCTCAGGGCTGCATTAGGGTACCCACACAATGCCAAGCTTGTAGCTCAGCAGAGAGCCCCGTGCTCTTTGGATACGTGGATAGTGAAAGCTGCGGTAGAGTTCAGTCAACATCCTTACCATAGACATTGGAAATCTTATGATGGACAGCCCTGGAATACTGAGGCTTCTACAAAGGATTTGGGGCTGTCCTAATATTCTAGAGCAGAGATTGGCAAACTTTTTTGTTGAAAGACCAGATGGTAAATATTTTTGGTTTTCATGCACATGCTATCTGTCACATTGTGTCTCCTCTTCCTATTCCTGTTCTTCTGCCTCCTTTTCATTCTTTAAGCAAATCCTTTAAAACATTTTTTTTTAAAAAAACACATTTTTATAGTGCAGGCTGTACAAAAAGAGGCCATGGCTGTATTTGGCCAACAGTCTGTGGTTTCCTAAATCCTGTCCTAAGGGGTAAGTAGAGAGCGGACAAATGATTTGAAATAAGGGCACTGTATTTTTCAAAGTGTGCTAACTTTTGTTACAGATAACTCCCAAATCCCAACCCTTAACAAAATTGTGAACTATTTTTGATTCCTCTCGAGGTCCAGTGTGGAGGTGGGTTGGAGTAGAGTCAGTGGGGAAGGGGTTGCTCTGCCCCACATAGTCCTTTGGGTACTCAGGTTCTTTTTATCAAATGGCTATCACCGAGGGCCTCTGAGTCTTCCACTGAATGCTTTGCATCTGGTTAACAGAGAAGGGAAGAGTAAGAGAACGGGGATCTCAAAGGAGATTTTAAGGGCTAGACTTGTAAATGTCGCACATCACTGAACTCAGTCTGATTGCCATACCTGAGAAAGGGGCTGGAAAATGTAATTAGCAGTGTCAGTGGGAAGCAGAGGTGAACATGGATATTAGAAACATCTAGCCATCTCTTGGAACTAGTGACAAGTAGACTGTCAGCAGCAACATGCAAACCTTTGAGGATAAGGGAGGTGAGAGTCAGGAGGGGAGGTAGGAAAAGGTAGAAAGGAGGGCAGTGAAGATAAATCTCTGCCTACTTAATAGAAATCTTAAGAGCTGGTTCTGTTTACATGCTGCATGCAAGGATACAAATATCACTACAGGAATTTAAAATGATAGATAGATGATTGATAAAGATAGATAGATAGATAGATAGATAGTTAGATGATAGGTAGTAGTCAAATTAGATGTATATTGAAGTAAAAAATTAGAAAGTAGTATTCTCCAACTTGATAATTTCCATCAGCAATCTTTCCAATGCAGAATGGGAGTTGCGGTCAAGTTAAGATAAACAATCTCTAATATTATTTTATTTTGATCAGGGCATGAATGAAAGTTTAATTATTTTTCTAATATTTACAACATATTGCTTCTTCTACTAGTCACCCTGGCCAGTGGCTAGGATATTTTGTTTACAAACCTTGGTTTTGTCATTACACATGAATATTTTAATTTCATCTCATTTTCTCAGTCAATAAGAAATGACCTTTGTTTGACATTGTTTATTCTGTTGCAAATTGTACTTAAATAACATCTATTAATATCACTGTGCCAACCACTATAGCAGAAAATTACACTTATAAAACCATAGTTAAAGCAGAAATCTCTATGTAAGCATTTGCTAGTAATAGCAGCCCCATAAATCAGTACAGTTATATAGGATGCTTTTGAAGAAAAAAAAGTATATCAGGCAACATTTTCACTGTTTTATGTATTTTCCTTAAGATAGAAATTACTGCTTTTGACTTTTAAGAGCCCAGGATATCTTTCTAAGCTAAGAAAACTCAGTGACTTCAAAAGATGCTTTAAAATTACTGCTTATTTTCTATAAGCCATTGTAACCATTTGAATTAAAAATCCATCCAAAAGAATTACCATTGTTTTATTTGTAATAGTATAATGCCAAGTCTCCCTAAATTGATTTATAGATCTAGTGCTATTGCAATTAAATTATCAGCAGGTTTGTGTAGGTATCTATGTGGAAGTTGACAAACTGATTCTAAAATTTATATGAAATGAAAAAGAAGCTAAAAAAAACCCCACAAGTATGTCAATTATATCTCAATAAAACTGAAAGAAAGAAAAAAACACAAGACAATCCTGAAGAACGTAAGTAAAGGACTTACAATTCCAGATGTCATGATTTATGGTAAAACCACAATAATCACAACAATGAAGTGTTGCACAAGGACAGTAAGTAGGCCAGCAAAAGAGAACAGAGAATCCAGAAGTAGACACATACATATACAGTCAAAGATAAAAGTGTCACTGAGAATCAGTGGAAAAATGATTCTTTTTCAATAAATCATGCTGGGCCAAGCACTCTCCATATGAAAAAGCAAATGTTGACTTCCATAGTACATCATACACAGTAATTAATTCATAAACCTGATTGTGCAACAGAAATAACAAGCTTTAGAAGAAACTATAAGAAAATAATTTCATGACCAGTGGTAAACAAAGATTTCTTTTTTTTAATTGTCTATTTTTATGAGAACCTTGTTTATTGCAAATATTTGTTGTGCTTCAAATTTATGAATATAACAGATATTTAACTAACTAGTATATACCCCAAATTTTTTTTCTGGGACTTCTGGTTCTTCTTTTTTTAGCTGAAGTATAATTGATTTACAATGTTGTGTTTGTTTCAGATGTATAGCACAGTGATTAAGTTATATATATATATTCTTTTTCAGATTTTTTCCCTTATAGGCTATTACAAAATATTGTGTACAATTCCCTATGTTGGTTATCTATTTTATATATAATAGTGTGTATATGTTAATCCCAAACTCCTAATGTATCCCTCCCCCTCCCTTTCACCTTTGGTAACCATAAGTTTGTTTTCTATATCTGTGGATCTATTTTTGTTTTGTAAATAAGTTCATTTGTATCATATTTTTCAGATTCCACATATAGGTGATATCATATGATATTTATCTTTCCCTGTATGGCTTACTTCACAAAAATTTCTAAACAGAGCATAAAGAACTAACCAAAGAACAAAAGATGTATAAATTGTCCTTAATTAAATTAAGAAATTCTGTCACTAGGAGAGTGACATTCTGTTCACTCTCTAAGAGAGTGAATGGTGAAGTCACTTGTTGGAAGAAGATATTTGCATTACACATGGCTGCAAACTCTCAGGCAGGAGCTGAGGCCGCCATCCACAGGCAGAACTTCTTCCTCAAGAAACTTCAGTTTTGCTTTTAAATCCTTTCAACTGAATGGATGAGCCCCACCCAGATTATCAAGAATAATCTCCTTTACCTGAAGTCAACTGATTGTAGATGATGACAACTTCTACAAAATACATTCATAGCAAAACCTAAATTGTTATTTGATTGACAACTGGGTAGGATAGCTTAGCCAAGCTGACACATAAAACTAGCCATCACAGAGGGGAGTCAACCACTTGGGAAACTGTTTGACAACATCTGTGAAAGTTGGTCATAGCTGTACTTTATGACCTAACAATTCCATTCATTGGCATATAGCCAACAGAAATAAATACATATATCTACCAAAAAGCATACACAAGAATGTCCCAAACAATTTTATTAGCCAAAACTAGTAACTAAAACCTAGAAACAGGTCAAATGCGTATCAATAGCATCAAGTTAAATAGCTTGTGGTACATTCATTTAATATCATACAATATAGAAATTAAAAACAACAAACTACTACTACATGCAAAAACATGAATGAATCTTTCAGATAGAATATTGATACAAAGGCCAAAACCCAGCAAAACTAAAGATAAATGTCTGAAAATTTGTTATCTTGAGGGGCACTATTGACTGTGAGGGAGCATAAGAGAGCCATTGGAGGTGCTGATAAAATTCTACATCTTGATATTGTTGGTGGTTTCACAGATGTATACATATTTACATCAAGCTATAAACTTATAATTTGTGCACTTCATGGTACATAAGTTCAACCTAAATAAAAGAAAATAAAAGTTCTTGGCTTTGCATTTCATTTTATAAATATATACAGAAGTAGTTACACTTATATCTCTATATTAAATTAATTTCAATTATCACCACAAAATCTTTTTTTTAAATTAATAGACTTTATTTTTTAGAGAAGTTTTAGATTTATAGAAAAAATGAGCTGAAAGTGCAGAGTTCCCATATTACCCCTCCCCGCCATGTCCCAGTTTCCCCTATTATTAACATCTTGTGTTAATTTGTAACAATTGGTGAACCAGTGTTGATATTATTAACTAAAGTCCATATTTTACATTAGGGTTCACTGTTTTGTAGTTCTATGGGTTTTGAGAAATGTAAAATGACACATATCTACTATTAAATTATCATACAGAATAGTTTCACTTCCTTAAAAATTCCCTGTGCTCCATCCTTTCATCCCTCCTTCTTCCTCCCAAAACCCTGTTAACCACTAATCACTTTATTGTCTCTGTAGTAAAATGTCATATAGTTGGATTCATATATTATGATTTTTACAAAATGTCATATAGTTGGAATCATATATTATGTAGCCTTTTCAGACTGTCTTCTTACACTTAGCAATATACATTTTAAGGTTCCTCCATGTCTTTTTGTCACTTGACAGGTCATTTCTTTTTATCACTGAATATTATTGCATTGTATAGATGTATCCAATTTATCTATTCTCCAATGAAGGACATCTTTGTTGCTCTAATTACTGGCAATTATGAATTAGGCTGCTACAAACATTTGAGTGCAGGTTTTTGTGTGGACATGTTTTCAACTCATTTGGGTAAATACCAAGGAGCAAGATTGTTGGATTGTGTGGTAACAGTAAGAAACTGCTAAACTGCCTTCTAAACTGTGTGTACCATTTTGCATTCCCACCAGCAATGAAGAAAAGTTCCTGTTGCTCCACACCCTTGCCAGCATTTAGTGTTGTCAGTGTGTTCGATTTTGGTCATTCTAACTTGTGCGTAGCTGTATTTCATTGTTGCTTTAATTTGCAATTCCCTGATGACATATAATATGGAAAATCTTTTCATACGCTTATTTGCCATGTGTATACTTTGCTGAGATGTCCAAATCTTTTGCCTATTTTAATATTGTCTATTTTTGTTTTCTTACTGTTGAATTTTACAAATTCATTGTATATTTTGTATACCAGTCCTTTATCAGATATGTGTTTTGCAAATATTTTCTTCCAGTTTCTGGTTTGTTTATTCTTTCTCTTAATGGTTCCACTTTTTTTTTAATTTAATTTTTTATTTTATATTGGAGTATAGTTGATTTACAATGTTGTGTAAATTTCAGGTATACAACAAAGTGATTCAGTTATACATATACATATATCCATTCTTTTTCAGATTCTTTTCCAATATAGATTATTACAGAATAGTGAGTTGAGTTCTTTGTGCTATACATTAGGTTCTGTTTGCTAGTATTTTATTGAGGATTTTTGCATCTATGTTCATCAGTGATATTGGCCTGTAATTTTCATTTTTTGTGGTACCTTTATCTGGTTTTGATATCAGGGTGATGATGGCCTCATAGAATGAGTTTGGGCGTGTTCCTTCCTCTGCAGTTTTTTGGAAGAGTTTCAGAAAGATAGGTGTTAACTCTTCTCTAAACATTTGATAGAATTTGCCTGTGAAACCATCTGGTCTTGGACTTTGTTGGAAGTTTTTTAATCACAGTTTCAATTCAGTACTTGTGATTGGTCTGTTCATATTTTCTATTTCTTCCTGTTTCAGTCTTGGAATGTTTCACCTTTCTAAGAATTTGCCCATTTCTTCTAGGTTGTCCATTTTGTTGGCATATAGTTGCTTGTAGAGGTCTCTTATGATCCTCTGTATTTCTGTGGTGTCCATTGTAACATCTCTTTTTTCATTTCTAATTTTATTGATTTGAATCCTCTCCCTTTTTTTCTGGATGAGTCTGGCTAGGGGTTTATCAATTTTGTTTATCTTTTCAAAGAACCAACTTTTACTTTCATTGATCTTTTCTACTCTATTTCATTTGTTTCTGTTCTGTTCCTTATGATATCTTTCCTTCTACTAACTTTGAGCTCTGTTTGTTCTTGTCTCTCTAGCTGCTTTAGGTGTAAGGTTAGGTTATTTGTTTGGGATTTTTCTGTTCCCTGAGGTAAAACTGTATTGCTATAAACTGCCATCTTAGAACCACTTTTGCTGAGTCCCATATGTTTTGGATTGACATGTTTTTGTTGTCATTTGTCTCTAGGTTTTTTTTTTTTATTTCCTCTTTGATTTCTTCAGTGTTCCATTGGTCGCTTAGTAATGCATTGTTTAGCCTCCATGTGTCTGTGTTTTTACAGTTTTTCTTTTCTTGTCATTGATTTCTAACTCATAGTGTTGTGGTCGGAAAAGATGTTTGATATGATTTCAATTTTCTTAAATTTACCGAGGCTTACTTTGTGACCCAGTATGTGACCCATCCTGGAGAAAGTTCCATATACACTTGAAAAGAATGTATTCTGTTGCTTTCAGATGGAATGTTCTATAAATATCAATTAAGTCCATCTGGTCTAATGTGTTGTTTAAGGTCTGTGTTTCCTTACTGATTTTTCTGTCTGAATGATCTGTCCATCGATGAACATGAGCTATTAAAGTCCCCCACTATTATTGTGTTACTGTTGATTTCTCCTTTTCTGGCTGTTAGCATCTGCCTTATATATTGAGGTGCTCCTATTTTGGGTGCATATACATTTACAACTGTTTGTATGTGGTTGATTTCCTACCTTTACTGTATGTTTGCCTTTACTGGTGAGCTTCCAATTCATAATTTTTTGTTTCTAGTTGTGGCCTTTTCTTTTCTGCCTAGAGAATTTCCTCTAGCATTTGTTGCAAAGTTTGTTTGGTGGTGCTGAATTCTCTTAGCTTTTGCTTATTTGTAAAGCTTTTGATTTCTCCATCAAATTTGAATGAGACCTTGCTGGCTAGAGTATTCTTGGTTGTAAGTTTTTCCTTTTCATCAGTTGAAATGTATCATGCTACCCTCTTCTGGCCTGCAGAGTTTCTGCTGAAAA
The DNA here is from genome assembly GCF_965194825.1 of Balaenoptera physalus. Classification (NCBI taxonomy): domain Eukaryota; kingdom Metazoa; phylum Chordata; class Mammalia; order Artiodactyla; family Balaenopteridae; genus Balaenoptera; species Balaenoptera physalus. Next base: position 73,247,693 of record NC_138892.1, read on the forward strand.
ATCAGCTGATAACCATATGAGAATTCCCTTGTATTTTATTTGTTGCTTTTCCCTTGTTGCTTTTAATATTTTCTCTTTGTCTTTAATTTTTGTTAGTTTGTTTAATATGTGTCTTGGCATGTTCCTCCTTGGTTTATCCTGTATGGGACTCTCTGCACTTCCTAGACTTGAGTAAATGTTTCATTTCCTATGTTGGGGAAATTTTTGGCTATAATCTCTTCAAATATTTTCTCAGGCCCTTTCTTCTCTCTTCTCCTTCTGGGACTCATATAATGCAACTCTCCGTGAGTTTAACCTTGTCCGAGAGGTCTCTGAGACTGTCTTCATTTCTTTTCATTCTTTTTTCTTTATTCTGTTCCATGGCAGTGATTTCCACCACTCTGTCTTCCAGTTCACTTATTCGTTCTTCTGCTTCAGTTATTCTGCATTTGATGCCTTTTAGTGTATTTTTCATTTCAGTTATTTTATTTTTCATCTCTGTTTGTTCTTCAATTTTTCTAGCTCTTTGTTAAACATTTCTTTTATCTTCTCAGTCTGTGCCTCCATTCTTTTTCCAAGATCTTGCATCATCCTTGCTATCATGACTCTGATTTATTTTTCAGGGAGATTGCTTATCTCCACTTTCACTTAGTTGTTCTTCTGGGTTTTTATCTTATTCCTTTGTCTGGAGCATATTTCTCTGCCATCTCATTTTGCCTAAATTTCTGTGTCTGTGGTCTCCTTTCCTCAGCCTGTAAGGTTGTAGTTCCTCTTGCTTCTGGTTTCTCCCCTCTGGTGGGCAAGGTTGGTCCAGCTTCTTATGCAGGCTTCTTGGTGAGAGGGACTGGTGCCTGCCCACTGGTGGGTGGAGCTGGATCTTGTACCTCTGATGGGCAGGGTTGTGTCAAGGAGTGTATTTAGAGGTGGCTGTGAGCTCAGTATGACTTTAGGCAGCCTATCTGCTGATGGGTGTGTCTGTGTTCCCACCCTGCTGGTTGTTTGGTCCAAGGCAGCCCAGCAGTGGAGCCTGAAGGCTGTTGGGTGGGGCCAGGTCTTGGTGCCAAAATGGCGACCACCTGATCAATATTCCCTGGGGCCTCTGTCACCAGTGTCCTTGCCCCCACAATGAGCAATCTCCCCAGGAGATCCTCCAAGACCCGCCAGTAGGTTTAGCCCAGGCTCCTATGGAATCACTGCTTTGTGCTGGGTCCCAGTGTATGTGAAACCTTGTGTGTGCCCTCCAAGAGTGGAGTCTCTGTTTCCCCCAGTCCTGTGGAGTTCCTGCACTCATGCCCTGCTGGCCTTGAAAGCCAAATACTCTGAGTGCTCCTCCTCCCGAAGCCAGACCCTCAGGCTGGGAAGCCTGATGTGGGACTCAGAACTCTCACTCCTGTGGGAGAACTTCTGTAATGTAATTATTTTCCAATTTGTGGGTTGCCCACCTGGCTGGTATGGGAGTTTGATTACATCACAAAAGCACCCCTCCTACCATCTCACTGTGGCTTCTTCTTTGTTGCTGGATGTAAAATATCTTTTTTTGATAGGTTCCAGTCTTTTTTGTCAATGGTTGTTCACCAGTTAGTCGTGACTTTTGTGTTTTTGTGAGAGGGGGTGAGCTCAAGTCCTTCCGCTCCACCATCTTGTCCAGAATCAAGGAGTTGCTTTTAGTTTGGATGCTAGCTGCCTTTTTCCTCAGTGCATGCTGGCCATTATCCCCTTGATATGAGGGTGTGCAGGGATGGCAGCCCATGCATGCTCTTGGGATGATGAGGGCAGAGATTGGCATCCACTCGTGGGTCTCCCAGTGGCATCAGCAGCCTGCACACCCCCAGGTCAGCAGGGGTAGCGATTGGCACCTGTTCCTGTGTCTCTTAGTGGTGGCGGCCCACACACTCCCAGGACAGCAACCAAATCTTGATTTTAATTCTTCCCTTGTTTGTAAGGAACACTTCCAAGTAGTTTTCTCAGTAAGAGTATATTCTTAGGAATACGTGTTCTGAGACCTTGCATACTTAAAAATATCTTTGTTGAATTCACACAGAGATGAAAACATACACAGTTATGTCATAATCAGGGATGCTATTAAGCCAGTACTTAGTTGTAAGGCCATGCCAAACCAGTGCTACCATTTTTCTCATTGGTTTGTTTCTGTGCAATATTGGTTGTTAAATACATCATTTTGATAAACCCCTCTTATGGCTACTTATTTTTTAATTTTTGTTTTTTTGAAATCTAAAGTTGATGGGTCTTTTCTTGTTTGTTTTTTCATTGCAGTTGCCTGGAATTTGGTGAGTACATTCAGTCCACAGATGCAATTCTTCTTCACCTGAGAAAATTTTTCTATAAGGTAATTGCGTATTATGTCCAGTTTCCTTTGGAATGTAAATAGTTCTTAGATTGGAGCTCTATTTTTCTCTCCTCCTTAGATGTCATTTTCCCTTAATTTTCAACTGTGTCTTTTTCCTCTGTATAATGAAGGAGTACTAAAATTCTTCTACCATATCACTGATTTGATATTTTGCAACTTTATTGTGTTCTCTTTTGCAAAATTGATTTTTGATTTGTGATTGCTTTTGGTATTTCTATTTATACCTTTTTACTTCTGCTGTCTCCCATTGCATCCTTGCCTCCACTTCTTCTTACGTCTAGGTTTCTATCATTTCATGTCTGATTCAATCAGATGCCTTCTAACAATTTCTAATGTTCTGTTTATACTGGAAAAGAATGTTTAGAACTACACTGACCTCTCAATCATCAGCATTTTTTAACATAGCTATAAATTATTTTCTCTTTACTAATTTGGAATAGGGAGCAACCAACCCTGGCCTAACATTTGCTAAAAAAAAAAAAGCAGAACATCTCTTATGCCATTTATTGTCCACTTGGATGCTGGTAGTACTCCTGTCCAAATGGAAAAAAAGCCTGATGTACTCAGTTTGTGATACCTAACCATAATCCAGTGTGGTTTTGTTGAGTCTAAGGTCAGATCTTATACTCTCCTTGCCAGTATTTCTTACTAAGACCAACATACACTGTTCACATTGTTGTTTGTTCTTTCCATTGAGAAAATGGGGGTCGGGTGTATTTCTTAGGCAACCAAATATCTTAGAATGCACTTGGCCTTTGCTTCTCTTTCTTGGCATGTAGCCTATTGGGAGTTATGGTTTCTGACTGATGTACAGAAATAGGCGAGGATCAGACAGTTTTCAGTTGCAGGAAACAGAACACATTCTATATATATTTTAAGCAAACATTGGTTTAATGTAAGGAATTGAGTGCTTACAAAAATCACTGAAGGAGTAGAAAAGCAGCCTTTAGCCTGGGTCTCCAGGAATGACTCCCAGATCAATACCATTGAACTGACCCACCAGGAACTATAATCTTTACCAATTAGGAAGAAACAAGGAGGCCAATTCTGAAGCTGTGATCTAAAGAACAGCTGTGATTCAGAGAATAAGAAGTCAGCACCTCCACAACTACCTGCTGACACCTATGAAGTTAGTGACTAGAGAATGAAATGCTAATTTGGACCACAATGTCCCTTGCATCTACCTCTCCAAATCATTCTCTAGAAATGAGCTTCTCAGGCCAAATACAGTCACCAAACACAGCCACTCACCTCTATTTATACCTTGTCTATGGCTTCTTTCATGACGGCAGTAGAGTTGAGCTGTTGAGACAGAGCTTCTGTGTGGCCTCTTGCTCCAAAAATCATAGCATATATACTATGAGGACTTTTACAAAAATATACCAACCTCCACTCTACAAGTCAGTGGTTAGAACCCAGTTTTAGAAAAAACCAACAAGTATACGGTGGTGCCTGCCAGAAACAACACCCAAAGGAACAGGGAGACTTCTTCCTTCCATATTGGAGGCAACTCCATCTAATAGACATCTAACCGACAGAACCTAATTCTCACCCTCAACTTCAGCTTCAGAGAGTTTTTAAAGTGTCATTTTAACTTTCCAACCTTTGCAGTATAGGAAACCCACTTTAGGAGAAAGTTGGAGTGAATGAATGTGAGTGCCATTTCACTGTATCTGCCATATCCAATCTCTTTGATAAGTAACGTTTATACACACATTTCTTTCTATACTTAACTTTCAACAATAACAATGGTAACCTAAAATACCCATTGCCGAAGAGATATAAATGCAGTCACCCTCTCCCCAAGAGGAGAGAATCAAAGTCTCATCAGTTACTACAGTCGTCTTTGGGTGATACTCATTCTTCTGTCCAGCTAAAATGACATCTTAAATATGTTGTTCCCCTTGTTCCTTCCTCTTTCCTCCGGGCTGAAATATGGATGTGGGATTGGGTTATTTTTGGCATGACACACAGTGAAAGCATTCTAGGAATGGGAAAGTTGACAATGAAGGAGTGCTAACCCCTGGCAATGGCTCAAACTACCGTCCAGCCCTAGACCACAACCCAGAATAATACATGAGAGAAAAATAAACTTTTACCTTAAGACACTTTATTTTGGACTAACTATAGCAGCTTAGATTATTCTCTTATTTACAAACCTATAAGTTCAATTAGAAATTTAACATCAATGATACATCCTACATAAAAGAGTAGAAGAGGGAAGAGGAGAAAAAATTACTTAGGTGTAGATATATACACAATACAGAAAGAATTTATGTATTTATTTAAATAGTCATTTCTACAAGTACTTATGAGACCTATGCCATATCCTCTTGCCTTCACCCAACATCTTAGCTGGTTAGTTTTGTTTCTTTGTGTGGTTTTGTTTTGTTTGATGGCTTATGTTTTTGGTCTGTAGGTTGATCCAAGTGTTTATCTTGAGGTGTCTGGCTCCTTCATGGTCTTGCCTGAATGTTCATTTGGTGAACGTAAGTTATTTTATCACTACATAAGCAAGTAGAAGAGGTAACGCAGAAGATCACTTCACTCCATACATACACCTTATTGTGAAAAACTAGCCCTACTGCCATTTGGTAATTAGATAAATCATTGGAAAATACAGTTATTCTACTCCCATCCTATTTGATGTTGTTTTATTTTATTTTGTTTGGCTTGTTGCAAGAAGAGCCTAAAATGTAACCATTGCTATGTCCCCTGTGGAAACATTTCTCCTTTTGATAATTTGAAAAAAAATATTGCTCAAACCAGGTCTGGTATAATTTCACAACCTCTTTCTGAGAAATTACAATTTCTAATGAAATTGCTTAGGTACCATTGCATACTTGCCTGATGAACTTTAATAAGCATAATATCTGTTCTAGAAAATTAGTCACCCATCCACCATTTAACTGCCAGCTGAGTGTCAGTTAGAAGTCTAATGACCTCCAACCAGAAAGCCAGCCTTCTACTGATTATCTAACAACTCTTTTTTCTATAAGTGTCACCAGCAAGAGATTAACCTTTAAATTGGCCTGCTTAGCTCTCATTCTTTGAACAACCTTGAAATAAAATTTTGACAAGTCCACATAATTAAATTGCCAGAATAGGTTTTTTTTTTTTTTAATGGCAGGGATTTTTTGGAAGGTGACATTGGTGCAGTGGGTTAGAGCATCACTTTTATTTCCACTCCTTATTTCCTTGACTTTTATATTAGGGCTATAAAAGGAAAAGTATCATTAACCTTATTTTTTCTATTTTGTCTTTTCCTTTTTTTTAAGATTTTTATGTCTCTGACATTGGTCTGCTTCTTACAATAATTGCAAACCATTGTTTACTTGGTAGCACTTTCTTTTCTTTCCTTTTTAATGGTATTTAATATAATGGTGTTCCTTAAAATCAAGGCCAATTATAGCATGAATCACTGCTTAAGTTCATACAATGCATTCTCCAAAAAAGTCTCTTAACCTCACAAGGTACTACTACCTTCCAGAAAATGCCATAACTGAGTCTTCAATATACTGTTTCATTACTCTATAAGGATATCTTATTTGCGGTAACAAGAGACATAGTACAACCAGGAAATTCCTCAGGCTCTAGCACATTGTCCCATTTTTCCCCCTAGAAAATGAGTCCTTTGGTTAGAAACAACATCATGAGGAATTCTGAAATTGTGAATAAGGTATTCAGTAAGTCCATGGATAAGTGCCTGTTCCAGGGAGAACAAATCAGTATCATATGGTTCAAAGTGATAACCTGCCACCAAATGTTTTCTGGTACCTCTGAAGTATGTGGTATATTAAGAGCAGCATCAATCTCTGCTTTGGCAAGTCAGACATTTAACAGTACTCTTAACCAGATTGGCTTTGGTGAGGCGAAGCCTGTATGTAAATGTTACCCTCGCCACCATGACCATTTTTTTCCCGAACTCCCCGAGAGTCTGACAGACATGCATGGATCTTATTCATGTGATTTACTTTAAGTTATCACATTTGTGATTTTATTAAATCAGTTGCTTTACAAAACACTACAGATGCCACAATAATAATGATACGAATTTACCGATCTGTGGTTAACTGATAGTTTGCTGAGCATGTTTTATAAAGGAAGGGAAATGCCAAATCCCTGAGATAGTGGCTCCATTGCAGCTTAAGAGACAAAGGAGATTCTGTTTCTCAGACATTTGAATAGAGCTAATAAAGCAGGAAAAAGTTTCTCTCTCCCATTTGAAGAGCTGCTTCAGAAGGAATATTCTAGTGAGTATAAACTACACTCTTTATAGTGTAGTCCTCAGTTTAGTTCATAAGTTGTAATGCCCCTTTGTTGGACTTCAAATTTGGAGAGTTTTGGTCTCTTCATTTGTGTGTCTCAAACTTTTGGACACTTCAGCCTCAATATCTTCCCTCTGAAATTTAGTCTACTACACAGTTTCTTTTTAAAATTCAAACACAGTACTTTAAGCCAAACATTTAATACTATGCACACACCACATACCCTATTGCAAACTTTTTTTTGTTGTTGTTCAGGGAGGCTGTATATCTGAGTGGTACTGATAAATGTTATACAATATATTGATACATAAGAACTTGTTTCCAGTTTGATGACTGTTACTCTGTAATCAAATAGCAATTATGAGAACATATTAGGATTTCTCTTTCTATGATCTAGTAAAAACCTCTTTTACTAATTTTAATTCTGTAACAGCAAAATCCAAGTTTTTTTCATTGCATAAATAACTAATTGTCAAGTAGTTAAAAATCAACATTTTTTTTCTGTACCATTTAGAAGAAAGAAAAAGAAGCCATGCTACATGTTGAAGAAATTATAGGTAATAGGAAACAGAAATAAGAAAATAAGATATCTTAAAAGCTAATTTATATGCTTCATCATAGTCACCATGGTCTAGGATGACCATTCATAAAGGCCTTATATCCACTTCCCAGAATAATTCATTTCTTCTTTTTGATTTTGCTTCACTTTCTAGTTTCTGGATTTTGCTGCATATCATTAGCAATAAATCATTTTTAGGTTGTCACTGTTCAATAGAATGCATGCATCTTGAACAAATGCCTACAAAAAAAAACCCTACTGCATAAAAAGTGATTTATCACTTAGTAACTTTCTTAACTATGCAATCATTTCATGAAGATGCACTCATGACATCTATTTCATGTGTTTCATTAATAACACAAAAATTATATTTCCATTTCAAACTTTCCAGGAATTCCTTTTAGTTAATAACAACTTTATCGAGATATAATTCATATAACATAAAATTCACTCTTTTAAAATATGAGGATTGAGAATTCCCTGACGGTCCAGTGCTTTCACTGCCGAGAGCCTGCTTTGATCCCTGGCTGGGGAACTAAGATCCCACAAGCCGTGTGGCATGGTCAAAAAAGAAATGAAATAAAACATGAGGATTAATTTAGGCAGATTATTTTTAAGAAACCGAAGACTCAGGAAGTCTTTCTTTTTATCTCCCCTTTAGCTGCCTAAAGAGTCTGTTCCTGGAATAGAGCTATCACTGGAGATATCCACAAAGAATATGGGCTAGTTGTGGTGGGAGAAATGCAGCAGGGCCTAGAGATCAGAATCCACTCTGTGTCCCATAGTCTGTTCATTGCCCAGCAAACATTTCTTTACCAAAAATTCGCTTTTCCATCTCCATGTGAATTGCCTTCCTCCCCTTTGAGGTCCCAAACCACTACCCTCAATATCCTCTTTTATTTTTAGTTGAAAATAGTATTTAAGGTGAGGGTTTTAGGCATTTTGTTGAGTTAGTTTTCCTGGGGCTCTGTCATGTATACATGTTATTAAACTTTTGTTTGAGTTTCTCCTGTTAATCTGACTCATGTCAATTTAATTCTTAGATCAGTCAGAAGGGTAGAGGGAAATTTCTTTCTCTCCAGCAGTACTTACATATGGTTAAGGCCACAGGAAAAGTCCATATCTAACCATGGCCATTTTCTTCCCTTGTTAGCCTTTGCCAAGATATATATGATCCATATTAACCTTGAATGATCTCCATCCAGCCCCTCTGCCATATGCTGCTGCTATCCATGGTACTGCCTTGCTCTTCAATTGCCAGGACAATATAATTCACTCCACATATTCCTCATCCCAGCCCCAAGGCATGCCATCTGTACTTTTTCAGCCTTCCTCTGTATCATTTTCAAGGGGACATGGAAATCATTCAGATGCTCATCCACACTGGACTCATGAAGAGCAGGAGAAAATGGGTAATATTCTCTCTCTTCCTAGAACTGCCCTGTATCCATTCTTATCCATTATGACTGGAGTGATCTACATAACTCCTCCCTCCTAACAATCCAGATAAAGGATAGGACACAAGGCATCCCTGCTCTTCAATGCTAAACCTACTTGAAGGTATCTATCAAGCCCAGATTTGGGCCTTGAGAGGGGGAAAAGCAAGATACCTTTCCCAGATACCCACATGGGAAGGTTCTTGCTCTTCTCTCCCAAATTTCAAGCTCTTTTCCCTAGAACATAGAGAGCTTTTATTATTTAGCTTCTGTGCCATGAAAGAAGAAGATGTGTGTAGTGGACAGAATCAGAAACTGACTCTTCATGCACACACTTTCCAGTCCAGCATTACAATTTCTTCCTTCAAGTTATGTTTCAGGAGAGTCAAAGATTCTATTTTTATATTTACTTGTTTATTGTGGAAATTCAAAATTATTTTTCCTTTCCTTGCATTTTGAGATCATTCTTCCTCGTATTTTTTTTTCTTAGAAATTCATTCCGATATTTATTTTTTCTTTAGAATTTTTAGTGCCTTCCATTTTCAGGGGCAATTAAAAGGTTCTGAAGGCAATAAGGACCAGTTGCATCAATAGGTAAATGGGTAGGTGGATGAATAAGCAATTACCTCTGTGTGAAAAATTAGAGGAAATAGCTCCAAATTTTATATCAATCTCCAGATAGTCGTCTCATAAACTCTTTTATGATGTGGAAATATTCTCCTGCATCACATGAATGAATGTAGTGCATGCAATTAAAGTCTCCTCCTGGGTTCTTCAGGACTCTTGCTACCCCAACCCAACCTGCCCCAATTTTCTTGAATTATGGGGATGGGGAGGAAAGGCTGAAAAAACACCTCTGATCACTTCAAAATCAAAATGAAAATAACACAGAAATTATTTTCTTTTTTTCTGGTTGATACAGAATGTGAACTGCTAATGAGAAGATAGACCATAGGGGAAGGATGAAAGATCTTGCAATTTTTTTGTCAGATGGGTAGGAAGGATGAAAGATCTTGCAGTTTTTTTTTCAGATGAGTGGGTTTGCATTTTTCCCTTTAAAAACTGGGCAAATCACTGTATTCCTCATTCTAAATCCCTTCAAACTTAAAATTAATGGAAATGTCTTAAGTTCCTGGAACTAGATGATCTGTCAAGGAATAGATTGTCTACCCGTCTTTTCTGGGTCTTCTCAGGGTTCCAAGTAGGAAATGCGGGTGTGAGCATATGCTACGTTAGAAACTGCTTGCCTTTTTTCGGACTAGGAATATTTTTATTGCAATTTTACTTAGCACTTTGTTGGTAAAGTTAAAATTCTGGAACCAAAACAACAATGCAGCCAGTCTGAAGTAACCTTACTGAGGTAAGGTGTTTTTTTTTTTTCCCCACTATTTTAATGGCCCCCTTTGTGCTCTCTAAATGGTAGTCATCGTACCCCGTCTCTGCACCTGGAAGTAAAAGAATTCAGCATTATGTGGAGGAGAATGCTCGCCGTGACCCAGTTCTCATCCTCCGCTGCATAACTTTCTCTCCTGAAAGCACTGATTGATTTCAAAGAGAACACTGCAGAGAGATCGTCTGCGATGTGAAGAGAATTAGAATTGGACCCAAAGGTACAAGTGTAACTGGTGCTAAAAATAGCTCGCACTTTAGAAAGTTGATTAACGCAAAGAAAAGATGTTACTAAAATGTTCAATTAGAATATCTGCAGCTTGGAGATTCTATTTTTAATTTTTAAGGTGTTATGTATGCACAATACAGAAGGTTGTGAACCTTACTAAAAACAGGAAAATAAAGAGAGAGAGCTACAAATGCTTCCTTTGAGAAGCAGCCACAGAAAGAGCTTGATAGCAGGAATTATTATTACTGCAAATTTCCCAGTCCAATATACACACTTATTATCATAACAGAAAATTTTAACTATTCATACTTCTTTGGAAAGTCTTTTTAATATGAATTTTAGAAATTCCATATCCTAGATTTAATGTATCATTACATTCATTCTTATTATATACTTCTTGACCACATTAAAAAATAAAGCATCAATGTAATTCTAAATATTAATTGGTAAATAAAAATCTATTCACTCCTAGAATTAGCAAGACTGTCTATCCAGCTGCTGCTCAATCTAGAAACCGTGAAGCCTCCCTGGATTGCTTCTGCTTTCTCACTACTCACCGCCTATCACCACGCCCTGTCAATTTGCCTCCTAAATACACGTAAATCACTCCACTTCCTCTCCATCCGCATGGTTAAGGCCCTTGTACAATCACAGAAATCTTTTGCCTAAACTATAACTATAACCTCCTTATACTTCCCTAAACCTTCTGTGTTCTCCTCTATTTGTTCTGCACTTTGCAATCAGAATAATACATCAAAAACACAGTGTCTGCTTATTTTATTCCTCTGCTTAAAAGCTTCTGTCATTTCTCCTTACTGTTGGGTAAAGTCCAATATCCTCAATAAGGCTTTAAACAACCTTTACAAACTACGCCTTGCCTAACTCTCTACCTTATCTGAATGTCATTCTTCCCCTCAATCTCCCTGCTCTGGCACACTGAGTCCTTCCTTAAACTAATATATGTCATCTTCTAACTGAGGGTTTTCACACATGCTCTTTCCTCTGCCTGGAATGCTTGTCTCTTCAGCTAACTTCTATTCATTCTTAGATTCACTGCCCAGGAGAGCCTCTATTATATGCAAAAGACTTGTTTTCCTAAAGGTCTTCATAGCCTTCATCATTCTATAATTGTCCATATAATGTCTCCTTACTCTGCTAGAGTCTTTGCCAGCAGTGACACAATTGTTATATTTCTTGGCACCCAGTAAAGTGCATGGCTAATTAAATAATAATTTACTAGATGAATGATTGAATGAAGTGCCATCTCTCTCTCTCTCTCTCTGTGTGTATATATATATATATATATATATATATATATATATATATATATATACACACACAGACACACACACAATATTATAGAAATTTAAATTTCACTGCAGGACAGTGAAAGGATGAAAAGCTTTTCAGAGGAAGTGACATCTGAGATGGATTTTGAAAAATAAGTAGAACTTGTCAGGTAGAAAGAGCTGGTGAAATTATTCCCAGAACTGGGACTAGCATGAGCAAAAGCACTGAAGCAAAAGAAGTGTTTGGGGAACGGTGAGTTTTCCGTGACTAGAGTAGGTGATGAAGAGGGAGGTGATTGTAGTTACTGTTGGTAAAGCTAATTCAGGTTCAAAATGTTAAAGGCTTTCATGCAACCTGAAGTAGTTCAATTCTAACATGGGAGCAAAATAATCATAATACCTTATAAAATTACACAGGTGTTAGTGCCTTACTATTGAGAGTACCTAATGCAACAACACATATATTTTTTGAGTCAAATTGGTGTCAAGTGAGTTAATTCATTTTCAAATATAAAATGTTTATATCATAACATTCATCATATATATCCTATGTTTATTCTAAGATCTTAGAGAAAAAATAATTTTTTAGAAAAGGATAACCTGTCATTTTCAGTTCAATAAATTTGAAATTTTGAATTTTTTTGTTCTGAAGATACATTTTTAGGCAGTGGAGTTTTCCCATTGACTCTACAAATTGGTACTGTTTGAAATAAACAGATATAAATACTATATGGGGAAACCCATTAATGCTCTAAATATATTTGGTAAACAATCATATTTTAATATTCTTAAATGTGGGCAAAGTTAATAGGTAGCCATGCAAGAAGAAACAACTCTTTGTTGCCATCTGATGGCAGCCCATTTTGCCATTAGACCATCTCTTCTGGTCTCACTTCCAAACCTCTGTGAAGCTATTAGGCCAGCTTTACCAATAAACAGTCCACTGTGAGCCCAAGAAAATTTGCCGCATCTGGCACATGGCTACTCTGACCTCCATAGTTCTTGAAATGTTCAATGATCCTACTTCTTCTTTAACAGCTAGCAGATGGAATGACGGTAAGATTAATTAATATAAGAGATACAACAGCCTTTGATCAAGACAAAGCTGACAAGGAATCCTGAAGGAACTCCTGTTCCTGAATGTTGTCAACCCAGAACTCCTTGGAAACCACCCATAACCAGAGAAGTTTCTCCTTGTCCATCTTCTCAAATGTTCCTTCATACAAACAAATGAGGCTTTTTGATCATTCAGAAATTATTTATTTTATTTAATCATTCATTTAAGAAATGGTTGAGATACTTCAGTATACAAGGAAGACATGGAGCTTACGTTGTAGTGAGAGTAACAGGGGGAAAAAGGAAATAAATAAATTAACAGTTGCAAGTTATAATAATAGTTTTGAAGGAAACAAGTGTGCAATGTGATATCAGATGAGACTCTACATTAGGAAAGGTGGTCAGGGAAAACCTCATGAGGATATAACATTGAAGTTGAGACCTAAAGAAAGAGAATGAACTAGTCGTGTGGAAATTTGGGATAAGTACATACCAGGGGAGAGCATATGTAAAAGCAATGAGACAGGACGGAGCTTGGAATGTTCAGAACATAGAGGATGTTAGGTGTGGTGGGGTGGGAAAGGTAGGGAAAGATGAAGCTAGGGCTAGATAATTCAGGGTTTTTAGATCACTAAAAGGTTTTTGGATTTTATTCTGAATTCAGTAAAAAAAATTTTTAAATTTAGAAAACCATGGGAAGGTTTAAGCAAGAGAATAACGTGGTACAGTTTATATTTTAAGTTACTCACTGCTGGCTAACAGTGTGTCATAAGGGGACAGGAATGAAAGGAAGAAAATGAGCTAGTCAGTCTCCTAAGGCAATAGAAATAAAAGCAAAAATAAACAAATGGGGACCTAATCAAACTTACAAGATTTTGCACAGCAAAGGAAATAATAAACAGAATGAAAAGACAACTTATGGAATGGGTGAAAATATTTGCAAACAATGAAACTGACATGGGATTAATGTCTAAACTATATAAAGAGCTCCTACAACTCAACAACAAAAAAACAAACAACCCAATCACAAAATGAGCAGAAGAACTAATTTGACATTTCTCCAAAGATGACATACAGATGGCCTACAGGCACATGAAAAGATGCTCAAGAGGGCTAATCATTAGAGAAATGCAAATCAAAACTACAATGAGGTACCACCTCACACCAGTCAGAATGGCCATCATTAAAAAGTCTACAAATAACAAATGCTGGAAAGGGTGTGGAGAAAAGGGAACTCTCCTACACTGTTGGTGGGAAGGTAAGTTTGTGCCGCCACTGTGTAAAACAGTATGGAGTTTCCTCAAAAAGCTAAAAATAGAGTTGCCATATGATCCATCAATCCCATCCTGGGCATATATCCAGACAAAACTATAATTAAAAAAGATACATGCGCTCCTATGCTCATAGCAGCACTATTCATGATAGCCAAGACATGGAAACATCCTAAATGTCCATAGACAGATGAATGAATAAAGAAGGTGTGGTATATTTATACAATGGAATACTACTCAGCCATAAAAAGAACAGAATAATGTCATTTGCAGCAACATGGATGGAACTAGAGATTATCATACTAAGCGAAGTAAGTCAGACAGAGAAAGACAAATTCCATATGATAGCACTTATATGTGGAATCTAAAATATAACACAAATGAACTTATCTAGGAAAGAGAAATGGACTCACATACATAAAGAACAGACTTGTGGTTGCCAAGGTGGTGGGGAGGTGGGAGAAGGATGGAGTGGGAGTTTGGAGTTAGGAGATGCAAACTATTAATATTAAATACAGAATGGATAACAACAAGGTCCTACTGCATAGCATAGGAAACTATATTCAATATTCTGTGATAAACCATAATGGAAAAGAATACTTTAAAAAAGAATGTATGTATGTGTATAACTGAATCACTTTGCTGTACAGAAGAAATTAATACGTTCTAAATCAACTATACTTCAATAAAAAAATTTAAAAAAAAAATAAAATGAGCTAGGAGTTAACACTGTGATCTGAATAATTGGTGATAGTATCTTGAACTTTGTAGTGTCAATGGACCTTCAGAGAAATGAGTCGTGAAATCTTTTGGAAATAAAATCAATAGGACTTAGGTGAGTGAAGAAAAGGAAAGACATTTTGAAGTGAGCAATTGGCAGGAGACTGATGTTGCTATTTACTAAAATGAAGAAGAGTAGAAGTGAAAAGTGAGTTGGGGGAAAATGAAAGATTTCTTTTTTAAAGACTATAACTCTGACATCCTGGTGGAGACCATATGGGCAGAAGTTTCTGAAATCAGTACTCAAAAGGGAGATATGGACTTGAAATATAAATTCAGTCATGACCACCCTAAAGATGTTATTTTAATCCATGATAATTGAAAATGTCATCTAAGGAAGATGTATAGCAAAAGAAGATAAGACAAAGCAGGACTGCAGAAATCAAATCATGTTATATTGACTTAACACTTGGTTTCTTTCTCCCAAACCAGTGTGACCATATAGTATCCCACTCATGTTCTTTCTAAAGTCCCCAGCTCTATTCCAAACTGTAATCTCTATCCCATCTCCCAGGTTTGACCTCCAGCCTGCCTCTCTCTAAGAATCTATCATTAGCGAATTAAGGTGAATTAGATTTTCTATCTGTGGGCCCTGGCTCCTGGTTGCTTTTACATCCAGAGTCTTGAATCTAAATTACCGTCCATTCTGGCCTCTGACCAGGATCAACAGAATTTAAGTCTACTGCAGCATATTGGGTGACCTGGAGACTTCCAGGAAGAAAGGGTGTCATGAAAGAACTTCATGAAAAATGAAATACCTCAGGTTCCATTCTTAGAAGTCTGTTCATTTTGGAAAGAAGGAATTTGCTAGCAAAAAGAAAATGACTGCATGAAATTAGTGATTTTTTATCTTTATTTGTATTGCATCTAGTCATGCTATTTTACTATGTTGTCCTACATCTATATACTTCTCTAAAAATTATCTCAGTTACTCTGAAAGCAAATGCAATTTCTATATCTTAATTACTTGAAAAGAGATAGAAAGCTTTTTGTTCTATAGACCACATAGAAATGTTTTTCTTGTAGTATACAATTTGCCACAAAAAATGACTTCTCAAATTAATATTCTAAAAGTTCTAAAACATTTGTTTGGCACTTTCAACCAGAAAATTGATCCTGGAAATTGCAAAGAAATTGTCTTCCTATTGTACTCCAAGAATGTCTGTTTCAATCAGCAATAAAGATGAGAGGGTCAAGTTTAAATGTACATTGAGTTTACTGTCTACAAAAATTCTTATAGACCATGATTTTAAACAAAAGAGCAATCCCTTCTGAAACCCTTTATTCACTAGCTGAGATAGTGACACATCTGGCTTTAGCTTTCTTTCTTTCCTGACTGAGACTTGTCATTTGAAATGATCTAGCAATTTTAACTAGATAATATTTCTTTTCTTTTAAATCACATTTGCATGCTACTTAACTTTCCTTTCTGCCCAAATGAATGCTGATAAGTTGGCTTAAAACATTTTGTTTTCAAGTAAGTAAAAAATCTTAGCAATTGAGAAAGAGCTGAAAGTCAGAATGACTAGCATATACTAAAAGAAAATTCATGGAAATCTTTCAAGGACTTTCTCTTCTTTTCTGACTTTTGAAAATGTTAGAGTCCAAATACTGTTTTGTTTTGTGTAAATACAAAGCTTGTTTATTATTTCAGAGGAAAAAAATCCCTACAGATAATAAATACAAATTAAAATAACGTTAACTCCTGTTGTCCATGTATAAGTGAGTGACATAGGAGCTGGAAGAATCACACAGCAAGTTGATTTTAGGTTGTGGAATGCAGGTGTGCCTGGAGACCATGGAAGTGACACAGGCTTGGATATCCAATGTGCACTTCTACTGGGCTGCACATCCTTGGGCATCTCAATTAATCTCTCTAAGCCTAGGAACAAATCTGTTAAGTGGGGAAATAAAACTTACATGTGGGTTTTGTGAGTATTAAAGATAATGAATATAAAACATCTTGCATGTAATAGATGTTCCATAAATGGTATTAGACTGATGCTTTCCTGATCAGCATATGTAGGTAAAATAAGCTAAGCATCACTCCAAAGATGTGTCTCTCCACCCTTCAAAGGCAGTCTTTTCATGATTGTGTTTGTGCTGCACATAGGAAAGATTTACTACCAATTCACTTTGAACAAGTTAGACATGACCCAATTTCCTCAAGCCAGATGGCAAAGGCACTTCCGGTGGGGCAGATGGGCCTATTGACTCTCAGTTCCATGAAAACATCAGGCTTGGAAGATGCCCTGGGATTCAGATAATGCACCAAGAAGATAGAGGAATGCCTTTGATATTGGCCTGGGTATCATGGAAGCAAAAAACTATCAGAAAGACATGTGCAGTTTTAGACACTCACACAGTATTTGGGGCATGAAATAGAGTATTCAGAGGGAGCCAAGTTGCTTTCATTGGTGCTTGGGATATTCAAGAAGCTTCATCAACTAACCCTCTTTGTGTGAGATTGCAGCAATGCTTCTGAGTACCAGATGTGCTTTGCCTGAAAGGAAATGGACAAACTGGACACATTCATATTCATTAGTTAGGTAATATCAAAGTTAATTTGTAAAGGCAGCCATTTGCTAGAATCACACTGGGAACAAACATTGAAGAGAAATATTACTGCAATGGAAAACATGTCGGGAAATATTTTGCCTTTGAAACAAATAAATTATATTGAAAATAATAACAACCCCAAATACAACACTATGAATAGAAAGAGGTCTACTTATCATACAGCACTATTAAATTCCAAGAGATGTTCTTACTTTTGTGGGAGCCTTGGCTATAAAACAGAAGACAGATCTGAGTCAATAAAGGAAAGAATTTTACAACAGTCAGATAGCTAGACAATAGAATTAATTCCTTAAAAACTGTGTTTCCCACCTCTGGAACTCAAATAGGCCTAACACAACATAGAGAGAATTAGAATAAGCTCCCTGTGGATGTCTAAACCATACAACCTTGTTGGTAATTCCAGTCCTACATTTGTCTCTCTATATAGGTCACACTTCATAGCCTTATCCTTTTTTAAGAATCACCAAAAACCAGGTATTTTCATTCTTTTCAGAGTAGAAGATAAGATGGGATTAAAACCCAGGACTGAATCCAACCATGCTTTTCCCACTATGTCATGACTCTGATATCGTTTAGGTACCAACTTGCATATAATAATTAGGCATATACACCTATTTCCAAATCAGTCTTTTAGGCAAGGTACAGCTGAGTAATAATTAAATACAAAATTCAGCATACATTGAATCTACATTGGACACTGCCATTTGCCTACACAAAATACATTCTCCCCTTGCTTCTTATTTATTATCAAAACCCCAATTTTATTAAGAGCAGAGTTCATTGGCAGTTAGAAGTGACCTGACAACTCCATGCAGGGCAAGGTTATATAAATGGAAGTGTATTTTGTTAAGGTTTCAAGGAAAGCTAAATTTCCCCCTTTAAAATGGTAACTTTTATTTTATATTTGCATTATGAAAAAATGCATACTGGTTACATAAACTAGAGATATAGAAAAATAAAACTAAATACATCTACAGTTCAACTTATACAGATAACCACTGGTGGTTTATTTTTTCTTAAATCACAAATTTTGCTTTATATTTTTAGTGAAATATAGTTAACATACAATATTGTGTTAGTTTCAGGTTACAACATAGTAATTTGACATTTAAATATATTACAAAATGGTCACCACAATCTAAGTCTAGTAGCCATCTTTTCCCATACAGTTATTACAGCATTATTGACCATATTTCTTATGCTATATATTACATCCCCGTGGCTTATTTATTTTATAACTGGAAGTTTGTACCTCTTCATCCCTTTCATCTATTTCACTCAATACCCCCACAGCCCTCCCCTCTGGCGACCACTTGTTTATTTTCTGCATCTGTGAGTTTGTTGCATTCCTTTGTTTGCTCATTTGTTTTCTTTTTAAGATTCCATGTGTAAGTGAGATCATAGAATACCTGTATTTCTCTGTCTGACTTATTTCACTTAGCATAATACCCACTAGAATGATTCATGTTGTCACAAAAGGCAAGATTTCAATTTTTATGGCTGTGTAATATTCCATTGCATATGTATGTATGTATGTATGTGTATATATATATATATATATATATACACATTATAATAGCGACTGGACACTATTATAGTGTATAGTGTATGTATAATTATATATAGTGTATAGTGTATGTACATATATATACACTATTGTAATAGTGATTATAGGAGTGACTCCAATACATGCCTTTGTATGATCATAGACTCTCATGAGCATGAGGATGAGAGTCTCATGTTAAGTTTCGGAAATCAGGAAGCTAAAAAGGCCCGAGGTCCTTGATGACTGCATTCAGTCACTGCACCAACCATGGACTACTGAATTTTGGACTCATTTATACATGAGAAAAATATACCCCTAATTTAGGATGTTACCAGGTATCTGTACATGATTCTGAGCTCTATCCCTAAGTTGAACAGGAAATAAGTTGTTGAAGATTTCAAGAAGGTGTTATCGATCCTTTAATGTGAAGAAACTTTGTGAGTTTACAAGTTGCAAACAGCTCAGTAGGTGGGATAAAGCAAATAGAAATGATAAGGTTATTGTATATATGTGATATGTATATATGTGATACAATATATTATGTATATGTGTATATATATTGTTATAAGGTATAACAGAAGAATTAATTTTGCTGAAAAAGCCTGTTATACTTCTCAAGTAAATTTTCTATTCCTTTTAATAAAAATAAGCCAATGGAGTTCATAGATTTCAAAAAAGAATGTTTTGGTATATATTCTAGGAACAAGTTTAGACCACAGCAACTCATCAATATCAATAACACAGAAATAATTTTTTTAATGACAATATATTATCAATAAGAAAAGGTTAAATTCAGTTTGGTAGTGTCAACTAAAAAATTATTCACAACATAAGAGTTGAGACCTATGTTTTATTCGGTGGGAATTTTTAGGACATCAAGCCCGGGAGGCAACATCTCAAGTAACCTTGAGAAAACTGCTCCGAGGAGGCGGGGGAGGGGGGAAGCTAGGATATATAGGAGTTTCACAACAGGAAGCAGGTAGTAGGAAAAAAAGATTACTGTTAATAAAAGAAAACTAGATATCTCAAGTTAAGGAATTTAGTGCTTTTCTATGTATGGGAAGATTCAAGAGACTGGGCTCACTGAAATCATTCCTTTGATAAGCACCTCAGTTATCTGGGGCCAGTATCCCATGTTTTCACATCCTAAGTTTCCTCAGGGCTCACTAGGGAGTGGCTGCAGTCTGATGGTTGCTAGACAGCAGGTATTCTTTTCTTTCCTGAGTTTTCTCAGGGCTCACCAGCTCACCGTGCTGTGGCTGCGATCGCTGATGACTGTGACATCCTTGGTTTACCCATATGGCAGGCAATATTCCATTTATCAGTAGACTCTGTTCACAAAAGTGAGGAAAGGTATAAACTAGTTTAGAGAAGTATTATTTGCAAAACTTCAACACAGCCTCCAAGTTGCCACTAGTATGGAGATTTTTGTTACAAAAGCAAGAACAAAGTGGGAATCTAACAAGATACCATCAGAATGACTTTAGAGATGTGGTGACCTACATGGGAAGAACAAAAATAATGCAGGACTCAATCAGACAGTTAATAAATATATTGAATCATATTAAGTAGAAATAAGTGTTGATGTATGAAAGAATAAGCAAGTGGCCACTTGAATATGGTGAACACATATTTGCAAAACCAATCATATCTAAGGCTGTGAACATGAACGTTCATATTAAAGATCCATAAAAAGGGGCTCATTAACTCCTGTACATAAGTGGCACCTGTTCATATATCCTTATCTTAATCTTCAGATGAAGAAGCAATTGTACCAGTAACTTCAGGCTTCCTGAGACTGAAAAGATATTCAACAAAATTGTTTGGGTTACTATCTTTCAACCCTGGGAGGATTTACAGTTAAATTTAGAAATGTTGAAATAAATAAAACTCATAATATGAACATTTTAATGTTAAATATGAGAGTAATTTGAATTTTTATTAATCAGTGATTTTAAACAGAATTTTATTTAGTTTGTAAACAGAATTGGAACAGTTTCAAGAAACTGATTTGATATATTTATAACCTTAACTTTTTAAAATGCTTAAACAGGAATCAAGTATATAGTTTTTTAACATATTTATGAAGTGTGGTAGGCAGAATAATTACCTTCAAAGATATCTACATCCTAATCCCTGAGACCTATAAATATGTTATCTTAAATGGCAAAAGGGATTTTGCAGGTGTAATAAAGTTAAGGATCTTGAGATGAGGAGATTTATCTTGTGTCGGTGTGCTCAATGTGATCACAAGTGTTCTTATAAATAAAAGAGGGAGCAGAAGTCAGAGAAGGGGTTGTGACCATGGAAGCAGAAGTCAGTGATGTGGGACCCTGAGCCAAAAAAGGCAGGCAAGCCTCTAGAGTCAGGAAAAGGCAAAAAAAAATTTTTCCCTGGAGTCTCTAGAAAGAATGTAGCCCTATTTTCTATTATGAATGTAACAAATTACCCAAGATTAATGGTGTAAAGCAACACAAATGTATTATCTTACAGTTCTAGCAGTAGGAAGTCAAAAATGGGCCTTTTAATACTAAAATCAAGTTGATGACAGAGTTGTTTCCCCTCCAGAAGCTCTAAGGGAGAATCTGTTCCCTTGCTAGTCATTTCTTATGTAATCTGTCTGTAAGCAGTAAGAACAAAATCTGACTCCATGTTGGATCTGTTTCTTTTACTTTAACCTTTGCTCTCCATTGCTTTTTGTTACTATAGTCACTAAAATGCTGTATATAGCTATTGGCATACATAATGGCCTCCCTCGGGGGAACACTGCCCCTCTGCCTAAATGTTAAAGTGTCTTTGTTCAGCTCACAGGGAAACATTCTGACACTGCCCACCTGTGAATGGCTGTAAGAAAGAAGAAATTAGCACATCCCCTCCCCAGGGCTGGACAAACCAGGAAGTGTTTTGCAAGATTTATGGCCTTTTAACTTTACTCCCTCACTTCCTCCCCCTCTCTGTTCTATAAAAGAAACTAGCATCCAGACCCCAAGAAGATGGTACTCTAGGACGCTAGTCCACCACCTTCTCAGATGCTTGGCTTTCCGAATAAAGTCGGATTCCTGGCTTTAACACCTCGTCTCTTGATTTATTGTCCTGTCGTGTGGCGAGCAGAGAGAGCTTGGACACAGTAACATGTTCTCTAGCTTCTAGAGGCTGTTAGCATGTCTTTGTTCTTAGCTAGCCTCTTTCTCCTTCTTCAAATCCAGAAGCATAACATATTCAAATTTTCCTCTCTGATTCTGACATTCTTGCTTTCTTCTTAATAAGGACTCCTGTGATTATATTGGGCCCAACCAGATAATCGAAATAATCCAGAATAATTTCCCCATCTCAAAATTCTTAACTTGATGACCTATGCAAAATTCCTTTTGCCGTGTAAGATAACACTTTCACAGACTTTCAGTATTAGGGCATGGACATCTTTGGGGGCCATTATTCAACTACCATGTTTCCCTTCCATATGCAGCCCCTAATCTAATTTTATTTCTATGGAATATTTTTCCTAAACATTTCATATAAATGGAATAAAATAATGTATGATCTTTGTGTTTGGCTTCTTTCATCCATGCTGTAATATCTCTCCTTTTTATTGCTGAGTAGTATTTCATTGTATGAATACACCACAATTTGTTTGCCCATTCATGGTTGATGGATATTTGGATTGTTTTCACATTTTGGTTATAAATATGCTGCAGTTATCATCTACATAAAAGCCTTTTTGTGGATATATGTTTTCATTTTGGTTGGATAGGTACCTAGGAGTAGAATTTCTGAGTCATATGGTAAATTTATATTTAACTCCTTAAGAAACTGCCAAATTGTTTTCCAAAGTGACTGCACCATTTTTCATTTCTACCTGCAATGAATGAGGTTTCCAGTTTCTCCATATCCTCACCAATACTTGTTGTTGTCTTTCTTTATGATTATCATCATTATTGTGGAGTGAAGTGATATCTCTTGTGGTTTTAATTTGCAATTCCCTAATGATTAATTGTGCTAAGCATCTTTCCATGTGATTATTCATAAACCTGCTCTGGTGAAATATCTATTCACAAATTGGGTCATTTGCCTTCTTATTGTGTTATAAAAGTTCTTTATGTATTTTGGATACAAGTCCTTTGCCAGATATATGATTTGCAAATATTTTATTTCTTTCTGTGCCTTTTCTTTTTATTTTTTAAATGGAGTCTTTTGAAGCACAAAGTTCTTAACTTACTATTTTTTTAATCACCTGTGCTTAACATCAGTCCAAAAAATTTTAGCCTAACCCAAGACCATGAAGATTTACTTCTATGTTTTCTTCTAAGAGTTTATAATTTTAGCTGGTAGAGTTAGGTTTATGGCCCATTTTGAGTTAATTTTTGTGCAGTAAGAGTGTGATGTAAGAGTCTAAATTCTAAGAGTGTGATGTAAGAGTCTAAGAGTGTGATTTAAGAGTCTAAATTCATCTTTTTGCATATGGAAAACCAATTTTCTCTGCATTCTCTTTAGGAAAGACCACTATTTCCCCCCATTGAAATTGACCTAGCACCTCTAGCTGCATTCAGTGGTCAAATACATAGAGGTTTATTTCTGGACCCTCAATTCTTTTATTGATCTATATGTCTGTCTTTACCACACTGTCTTGATTACTGTTGCTTTGTATGAGTTATTGAAATTGGATAGTGTAAATCCTCCAACTTTGCTCTATTTCAGGAATTTTTTGCTATTTAATACAAATTTTAGGATTGGCTTGTAAATTTTAGCAATAGAGGTCAGTTGGGATTTTTATAGGCTTTACATTATATTTGAAGATCAAACTTGGGGACAATTGTTATCTTCATAATGTTGAGTCTTCTGATCCATGAATATGGACTACCTCTTAATTTATTTAGATACTATTTAATTTCTTCCAGCAATTTTTTTGTAGTTTCTTTCAGCAATGTTTTGTAGTTCAAATATGTTGTATTTTTAAAAACAGTGTATAATGCTCCAGGAAATTTAATTAATTAAATTCATAAATGAGACTTCTTGTTTAAAGGAATTTATTCTGTTCAAATTAAGTTGATCAAACACTAATCCAAGAAAACTTTAAGGGAAATATTCACGTTTTATTTATTTCCATAATGAGATTTGTAAACAGAACTTCAAAGCATAACGTATGTAAATTGATACAGCCACTATGGAGAACAGTATGGAGGTTCCTTAAAAAACTACAAATAGAACTACCATACGACCCAGCAATCCCACTACTGGGCATATACCCTGAGAAAACTATAGTTCAAAAAGAGTCATGTACCAAAATGTTCATTGCAGCTCTATTTACAATAGCCAGGACATGGAAGCAACCTAAATGTCCATCGACAGATGAATGGATAAAGAAGATGTGGCACATATATACAATGGAATATTACTCAGCCATAAAAAGAAATGAAATGGAGGTATTTGTAATGAGGTGGATGGAGTTAGAGTCTGTCATACAGAGTGAAGTAAGTCAGAAAGAGAAAAACAAATACAGTATGCTAACACATATATACGGAATCTAAGGAAAAAAAAAAAAAAAGGTCATGAAGAACCTAGTGGCAAGACGGGAATAAAGACACAGACCTACTAAAGAATGGACTTGAGGATATGAGGAGGGGGTGGGGTGAGATGTGACAGGGTAAGAGAGTGTCATGGACATATATACACTACCAAATGTAAAATAGATAGCTAGTGGGAAGCAGCCACATAGCACAGGGAGATCAGCTTGGTGCTTTGTGACCACCTAGAGGGGTGGGATGGGGAGGGTGGGAGGGAGGGAGATGCAAGAGGGAAGAGATATGGGAACATACTGTATGTGTATTACTGATTCACTTTGTTATAAAGCAGAAGCTAACACACCATTGTAAGGCAATTATATTTCAATAAAGATGTCTTAAAAAAAAAAAGCATAACGAAAATTAGGCTATTTTATTTTTATCTTTAATAAATTACATGTTGATTTAAATCCTGATTACTGTAAGTAGTTCCTTCTATGAACAAAAGAGCAAAAGCTTTCTATGCTTGGATTTTTAAAATCACATTGATCTTATTATTCAAAACATTTGCTTTTTAGACTTACCTTTTGAGAATTTAACATTTTTTTGTGTAATAGCATCTGTTGATATAAAAATTAGATTAAACATATACATCCATCTAGAAATATTAAAATAGAGACAATATTGACAAAGAAATACTATAAGAACAAACAACAAACAGGAAATTGCATCCTGCAGAGCTGACCGATTTCCCCTCATCATTCTGGCTCCACTTTCTCCACTAGTTTTTTTCATACTCTATATTCTACTACATTATATCAAACGTCCCTTAGTCACATCCTGATTTTAAGAGAATTCTCCCCAGGACACTCCTTTTCTCTCTCAGAAATCTTTTTTTAAAGCCCTCAGATCTTCTTATACCTAACAGATGTGTTCAAAAAGAAAAAAAAAAAAACAGTAACCATGGAGAGGTTCAGTGACATGCCTAATGCTGTTCAGAAAATCAGTGGCAGCCCTTTCTGTGAGACCTATTTCTTTCATATTAAAGATGCTTTGGCAAAACTAATTTTATAAACTTAACATCTGTAGAAAATGATATACTATCCTTGGTATGCTTAGGATCAGGCACAGGACGATCAGATATCAGAAATGGTAATAATGTGCTCAAAGGAAAGCAATTATGTGAAAATAAATGTGGGGTTATAGGAGATTCTAAGCAATTATCTTACCCTGAGAAGTATGAATTTAGTTTGAATTTTAAAAAGAGTGGTATATACTAAGAGAATATGCAGGTATAAAAAAGTTTAGTATGAGACTATTTGGGAAAACGTAATGTATACCAGATGCTTGCACTATTTAAAGTACCCGCTCAAATTTATATTCCTCTTGTGGATTAAAAGAGTGTTTTGATTGTAGCAGTTCTAGTAAGAGCAATTGAGCAGTACTGCTCCAATTCCTCCAGGAATATTGGAGGTTAATTTGAGTGATGATTTTCTCATTTATTATTTTTCTGCTAGGCTTATGTATGTACTACAAAATCTGTAAGTATTCCCAAAGCCCCAAATTAAAATGAATCATTTAAATTAATTATTGGACTTCCTCATCTATTCAGTGTTTCCTTTTTTGGCTGGAATGTGCATCTGTAAGTCAGTGATAAATTGTAAGCTTCAAGGGAAAACTTCATATTTGTGATTATTTGATCAGAAAACTCAGACATGAATACTCAATAGTTAGAATTAAAGAAATACAATATGCCATAATTTAACTTTAATAAATTTAATAAACTAAGTTTAATAATGTTAATAAACATACATGCACATTTATATCCATATATATACTTGATGGATAATCTTTCTAGAAAGATAACGTTGACAAAATTTGACAAAACAGTTTGCCAGCTATAACTTTGACTTTTCCAGATTTTAGTTTGGAAGTATAACTATAATTATAATTATGAGTAATTTCCATTCAAAACTTGATCATGGTAACAACAGTACATTTGTTTTCCTGACTTGGAATATGAGGAGGCAGTGCTATAGGGGCAGAACAGTATTAGAAAGGGGTGGACTCTCCATCTCATAGAAAGGATCATGCCACATTACAATTTTTTTTACTTCCTTTTTCTCCTCTACTCTCAATCCTACTGCATTATTCATCTTTGAATTCCTGCCACACAGCAGAAAATTGGCATACACTATCCTCTCAATAACCGTAGAATGAAAATAAAATGAAATTTTATACTTTCTCTATCATGAGAAAACTGTGTGGCTTTGGGTAAATCACTTACCCTGTAATTTACCAGGAAATTTGACAACATTTTTCCCTAAGAACCCTTTCACATAAGAATTCTATAAATACAAATTTTTATGTACTCCAATTCCACGTCCTACCACAAATATTTTCATGATGTTATTTTTTTTAATTTTTTTTACTGAAAACGTTTATTACAACAAAGTGTCAGAGCTATGTGACAGTAAGTTCACAAACTGGTGGGTTCGCCCCAGGTTAGAACTGGGGCAGGGGGGTTATTATTATTTTTATTTCACAAAAGTTTTAACTTTTTTATCAGATTATGCCATGAATAACAAATTAGAACATTAGTCCAGCTCTGAAACTGATTTGCTTTGTAAGTCAGGCAATATTATATGTCTATGCCTCAGGAGCAATTGCCTGTATGGTACAGTTAGTGATGCCTGCCACTTTCTTTAATGTAATAACATTTTGTTGAAAAGCTCTTTGAAGACCAGCAAAGAACTCTATTATTGGCAACTGAAAATTAATAGTACAGAATATCTTCTTAAGGATTTCTCTAAAATACCTATGGCTGAATAATCAAAATGGTTTTGAAAGGAAAAGAGGACATAAAAGCATGCTTTATTTGTTGTTTTGATGTGAACACTTTTAACCAAATTGTTACTACTAATATACTGTTGGACTATCCAGGGAAACACATACTTACATGAAACTATGTTAATTCATAATAGAAACTCCCGAATTGAATTTCAAGATTAAAAATTTTCTGAATTAAACCAGATATTAATTACTACTAGTAAAAATCCCCCCAATTTAGAGAAATTTGACTTACCCAGGCTGCCTCTAATCTGATACCCACCTTCTCTTTAATTCTACCATCTTCTCATTAAACACGTTTCTTACATGCAATTAGTTACCTGGGTGTTGTTCACAAAGACCAGCATGCTATACCAACTCAGCAGTGATCAAATAAATCTGTAATTGTGCAGGGCTCTGAAACACAGTCACTGATTTGCTGGAGAGCCCTGGTTGTTGGGGGAGTTATATGTTTAAGAATCACTAGAGCTAATGACCAGTTATTAAGCAAGAACTAGAGATTGCTTTCCTTAGTTTTATGTACCATACTCTTTGTTAAAAGTTACTACTAAGCTGAATGAAAATGAAATTTAAAAAAAACAGAAGTAAAGGAATAATCTATGTTACATGCTGATAAAGAAAATGGGCTCTAAAATCAGACTGAGTTTAAATCCCAACTCTGCCACTTCCCAAATTAATGACATTAAGCAAGCTACTTGGTGTCACTTTTCCTCAGTTTTCCTTGTAAAATGGAGATGATAATAATTACCCTACCTCACAGATTTGTTGTGAAGATTAGATGAGCTAGTATGTTTGTAATATCCTTAGAAGAGTGCTTGGCTCAACGCAAGTGTTCCACAAATAAAAGTTGTTGTTATTGGCATTATTATTGGTTTAATGCTATGGACTGAATGTTTGTGCCATCCCCAAATTCATCTACTGAAGCCCTAACCCCTAATGTCATCGTATTTGGAGGTAGAGCCTTTGAAAAGTAATTAGGTTTAGAGGTCATGAAATGGAGTACTGTTGATGGGATTAGTGCCCTTATAATAAGAGCAAGAGACCAGAGCTCTCACTCTCTGCTCCATGTGAAGATACAGCTAAAATGTAGCTGGCTGTAAACCAGGAAGGGTATCCTCACTAGATATTGAATTTGCTAGCACCTTGATCTTGGACTTCCTAGCCTCCAGAACTGTGAGAGATAAAATAAACGTTTTGTTGTTTAAGTCATTCTGTCTATGGTATTCTGTTATAGCAGCCTGAACTAAGACAGAAACATTGAAGATAGGAACAGAAAATAATGTAAAATTTCAAAATGAATAAAGTAGAAAATTAGTTGCATGTGACTTAAAAGGTTAGCACAATTTGAACCTGGGGAAAATTGCCAACATCTTAAGGATAGATATTTCTGCTTTGGAGACGTGTTTAAACCAGATTTGAAGTACTATGCAGTAATGCATCTTTTAACAAAGCAGATAAATTCTAATGATATTCTAATGTCTGACATTTTGCTTTCAAGAGTAGAAATCATATAGTAGCAGAGAGTTCAATCTAGGATAGCAGAAATTAAAGTGAGTTAACAGTTTTCAGAAGAAAGTACCTTTTCCTTTCTTCTTGCAATTTTAAAAACTTTGACACATCCTTAATGCTGATTTTTAGAATATGTTGAGCCACAAATTTTTCTACAGCAACATAGATTCATAATGGAAAAATACGTATTTGCATAGCTAAGATAATTTTCAAAGCATGTTTTTTTTTTCTTAATTAATTAATTAATTAATTTTTGGCTGTGTTGGGTCTTTGTTTCTGTGCGAGGGCTTTCTCTAGTTGCGGCGAGCGGGGGCCACTCTTCATTGCGGTGCGCGGGCCTCTCACTGTCGTGCCCTCTCTTGTTGCGGAGCACAGGCTACAGTCGCGTAGGCTCAGTAGCTGTGGCTCACAGGCCCAGTTGCTCCGCGGCATGTGGGATCTTCCCAGACCAGGGCTCGAACCCGTGTCCCCTGCATTGGCAGGCAGATTCTCAACCACTGCGCCGCCAGGGAAGCCCCACATCTATTTTTTAATTAAGAGAAATTTGTATTACCTGTCCAACTCTAGTATAATAATTGCTACACCTGGAATCCAGCAACTTAGTGTGAGGTTACATCATTCAAAATCAAAGTATCCATCGAGATCATCCAGAGTGAATAGACCAAACTTAATTTTATATGCGTTGCTTTATAACTCCTTGAATGACTTGGAAGTTGTGTATTGGCTTGATATGATTTAAAATCCACTTATTTGTTTCTAAGAATGAATATGTTTTGCTCTAGGAGTGAAAATGTTTACACTGAGAAAGCTGTATCAGGATGTTGTCATTTACATCTGTAGCTGTTGGTAAGCACTCAGTAGCTCAGCTAGTGACCAGCACTGCTAGGGGCTTGAGCAACTATGGCTAGGGGGCATTTAGCTTTAAATACAGAGGTCTGACCAGCAACTCCAAGTGTCTGATCTAGGCAAGTTTACTCTTTGCTGATCTAAATTTCTCTCTGAAGACCTTGGGGGCATTAGCTTCAACCCGGGCATAAAAACTCTTTGTTGGCAGTGATGAAAACCTGCAGGCCCCTCCAGGGAGGCCACCTTACCTACCAACATCAGTGCCTTTGTTCCCAGCAACACAGTCTAGCAACAAGGGATTTCACCTTTGCTTGGGCAGCTGGCTGATCCCTCTTAGCTGGCTAACCCACTGTCCTAAGAATCAATTCATCGAAAGTTACACCTCAACTAAATTTGGACTTTATTCCTATCATCTTCCCCTTGCCTGGAGCAATAGTGCAATTAATCTATTATTGGTTTGGAGTATGTTATTTCTTTATTGGCTTACTAAGAGACATTATCCTATATGCTATTGGCTTGTGAAATATTATAATTCCCACAGTGAACCTGTATTAAATAAATTCTTGCCAAGGACAATCTCAATTTCTGAGCACAATTTGCCACCCAGAAACAAGACAGAAGTAGAATTCAAGGATGCTAATTTGCCATCCCATGCTTGGAAAGCTATTTTTTAGACAGTATAACCTTCTTTCATCAGTGAAAACTAGTTGGCCATGCCAGTAAGCCATCACACCAAGGACACATTACAATAATTTCCAGGTTTTAAAGCAATTCATTTGTTACAAAAAATAAGGAGAAAGAAAATAAGAAAACTAAGGAGTATTAAAGAGGCAGATTAAGCTTTTAAAAATTTATCATATTTAATATTCCTACCAGCCGGTGTTCTCATATGTCTCTGAGGATATTTTCCTCAAATTAGGTGATTTTAATAAAGCAAATGACATCTTGTCAGTAAAAGTAATATTTTTATGAATATTTATATAATTTCCAGTGGAATTATATTTATATAATTTCTCATTTTAGGAGATTTAATGGCCCTTATGACTAATTTCTTTCCCAGAGACTTCTTTCTATTAAAAAAAAAATCAGTTTTTTCTAATGGATTGAATTAAAGTTTTTCTAAATCTCTTCAAGGGGATTTGACAAAGTCATACATTTTTAAAACAGCCTCAATTTTTAGTATATATTTAACCTTTTAATTTTTTTAGCTTTTGCCATATTTTAAATGTTTGCTTCTAATAACATTTCTTTAAATTGAATCTATTAAATCTGTTGGAAATTCCAGAAACTGAACAATGGTAAACAAATTATGAAGAGCAAAAAAAAAGTCAAATAAAATTGAGATTATCCACAATTGAGCATTTTTGGATAATCTGAGTCAACTTCAGACTTTCTCATCACCCTGTTCTAGTTGCTTCTAGATTATCAGTACACAGTATCTGACTATCACACAATATGAAGCATGGAAAGCACCTATGTATGTATGCTAAGTGCTCATTACTGTGTGTGCATGAGTGAATCCCCACACCAACCATAAGTCTCGTTTGGAATATCTCTAATGTGTTGTGTTTACTCTCAAAGGAGTGAGAGTTATATATATTTAATATACAATAAGTTTAGGGTTTGGGTTTCTTTTCCAGTTTAGGTTTAGAATTTGATCGGGAGTGTCTAAAGGAAAAGTCAGTTTTATTATTGTTTTTTAGTTATTGTGTGGAAGAGAGAGATGGGCAAGTTGTCTCAAAATTATTTTTATTACCAATATTTTATTAAAAACTAATATTTATGAAATTTAGAGATTTAGAGAAATAGAGATCAAGTCACATTCTATTGATAGATTGGCATAGCAAAGACATTCAGGGTATATGGTTAGAGACCCAGGGTTTTCTCCTCCCTTACAAGCCATTTCTTCTGGGCTCTCGTTCTCTGCTTTTTGGAGTGCCCCAGAAATCCAACCTCAAAACTTCTCTAACTAGACTCAATCTGTAGGTGATCTTGTCTACTACCATGGTTCCAAAAATTATCTATAGTTTGCATACGACTCCCTAATGTACATTTCTAGTACAAACCATCCCTTGAACATAAGGCTCAGATACCCAACTCTCTCTATGGCATCTCCACTTGGTTGTTAAATGGGCATCTTAAAGTTAAAATATACAAAACTCTCCCCACAACACTCTTCTGCTCCCGGTATTTCCCACCTCAGAAAATGGACACCACCCAATTATTCAGGACCAAAACTTTAGAGTCAACATTACACCTTTTCTATCCCATCCTTTCCACTTCTTACTTTCTCACGGCCACAGCCACAGCCACAGCCACAGCCACCACCTTTTGCCTGAACTACTGCAAATCAAAACATTTGTCTTCTTGCTTTCTCTTCTGAGGTCTTCACACTACAATCCTCACTATAAGGATTACTAGCAATCCTTTCAAAATTTAACTTGTCATGTCAGTTTTCTGCTCTCAACCCTTCTATAGTTTCTCATAAAACTTAGAAAAAAAAATCCAATGTCCCCCCACCATCGTCTCCAAAGTCCTATATGATCTGATTTCCTGCCATTGTCCTCTCACTCACTCTTCTAGCCACTCTTGCCATTTTGGAAAACATCAACCATATTCATAATTCATTGCCTTTGAACTTAAGTTTTCATTGCTTAGAATATTTTCCACCAGATACATATAAGGCATGCTTTCTCATTCTTTTTATGTACAGATTCAATAATCAGCTTCTAAGAGAGGTTTTGTTGAAAGCCCAATCTAAAATAACCTTCTTTTACCTCCTCCCAACTTTGTTTATTCCCTGTATTTTCTTTATTGCTCATATCACAGCCTAATATTATAATTGTTTGCTTACTTAACTAAAGGCAGTTTCTTTCATCATAATATAAGCTCCATAAGGTCATAAACTAGTAATTAAAAACAATGTTATATTGCCAATACTTAGAACAATGCCTCCTACATAGTAGACATTCAGTAAATAGTTGTTGAATTTATCAGTGAGGTAAGTTCTTCAGAGCCCAAACTTCTAATCTAATAACACCAGTACATAACAAATAAAACAAACCATCCAAAACCACCTTACCTATGGGATATCAGGAACATGTGTGATTAAGAAGTTTCCTGGGGACTTCCCTAGTGGGGTAGTGGTTCAGAATCCACCTGCCAATGCAGGGGACATGGGTTCGATCCCTGGTCCAGGAAGATCCCACATGTCGCAGAGCAACTAAGCCTGTGCGCCACAACTACTGAGCCTGCGCTCTAGAGCCTGCGAGCCACAATTACTGAGCCCACGAGCCACAACTACTGAAGCCCGTGCACCTAGAGCCTGTGCTCTGTAACAAGAGAAGCCTCGGCAATGAGAAGCTCATGCACTGCAATGAGGAGTAGCCCCCGCTAGCCGCAACTAGCGTGCAGCAATGAAGACCCAATGCAGCCAAAAATAAAATAAATAAATAAAATAAGTTTATAAAAAAAAGAAGTTTCCTGAGCAACCAAGTTCCAGTGAAGATATGTATTCAAAGTCTCACTTTGTCATATATAACAGTATTGACATACCCAAAGGGAGGAGCTGGCAAAAGAAGACAGATCACATAGCATACAGGAAAAAGGAGGAACAGAAACAGAAATCGGTAAGTAGCTTTAGCATCTTTTCAGAGATGCAAACTTGGTCAGTGGTTTCAAGTTCCACAGGTGCACTGGCAGGGGAATTTTATGGCAGGAAATAATGGTTCAGGATACCTCAACTTGTTTGTTTTGGTACTATCCTCCCCAAGTAATGCTTATATTATGGTTTCTCATGAAAACTACTTGTGTTGAGAGACTGCTAATCTCATGAAATTTTATTAATGAGTGTAAGTTCCTCAGTAGTTTATCATTTCTGGTTCCATTAGCCAAAATCATACTTTATTTTTAGAATATGGTACATGAAGGACCCTGCTGAGTAAAGTCTTAAAAAGGCCTTGATGGATCCCATATGTGTAAATGATCACAGCATTGTCCATGATATATGCATCATACATCTATAATTAATATATGAAACAGAATTTTAAGAAAATACAGATCCATAAATAAAACACTTATTTGTTATGAATAGTCCAAACTATTCACAACCTTAAATCTCTTATTGTCAATAAGCTGGAACCTGAATTGTTGGACTATTACGGGGATTCTGAGGACCTAGGTTGGGGCTGGATTGCCTGAAGATGGAGATATGGGCTACAGTAGATGGATTAAAGGATACTGAGACAAGGCTTTCAATAAATAAAAATTGAAATTGCATCCTTGGTCTGATTCTGAAGAGCCAATGCAAAGAATACAGAGCAATGAGAAAGAACTGAATATCCAAGAAAGAATATTCAGAGAGGATGCTAGAAGCAGAACCTGGAAATGTTTCCTGAGTCATAAGAGAGAATCTGCAGATCTTCTTTATGGGGTGCTGCTCACCTTGCCCATGAGTAGTAAGAGAACAGTTAAGGGCACTAAAGTGACTTCTTATATTTTTCCTAATGATAAAATTACTTAATCCATAAAATTTTGAAAACATTTGTATTAAGAAATCATGGCATAAATCTGAGCATCTTTTTAATATTTTATGAGCATATACTTTGTTTTTATACCGTTTTAAAATAACCTAATAGTTTTCATTTATATCATTTATTTTAGATTCTGCAAAGTGACACGATATTTGTCTTTCTTTGTCTGACTTACTTCACTTAGTATGTTTATCTCCAGGTCCACCCATGTTGCTGCAAATGGCATTATTTCATTCTTTTTATGGCTGAGTAATATTCCATTGTTATATGTACCACATCTTCTTTATCCATTCATCTGTCAATGGACATTTAGGTTGCTTCCATGTCTTGGCTATTGTAAACAGTGTTTCAATGAACATTGGGGCACATGTATACTTTCAAACCAAGTTTTTCTCTGGATATATGACAAAGAGTGGGATGGCTGAATCATATAGAAGCTCTATTTTTAGTTTGTTAAGGAACCTCCATATTGTTCTCCATAGTGGCTGTACCAATTTACATTCCCACCAACAGTGTAGGAGGGTTCCCTCTTCTCCACACCCTCTCCAGCATTTATTGTTTGTAGATTTTTTGATGATGGCTATTCTGACAGGTGTGAGGTGATATCTCATTGTAGTTTTGATATGCATTTCTCTAATAATTAGTGATGTTGAACATCTTTTCATGTGCCTTTTGGCCATCTGTACGTCTTCTTTGGAGAAAGTCTATTTAGGTCTTCTGACCATTTTTTGATAGGGTGGTTTGTCTTTATGATATTGAGCCACATGAGCTATTTGTAAATTTTGGAGACTAATCCTTTGTTGGTCACATCATTTGCCAATATTTTCTCCCATTGTGTGGGTTGTCTTTTCGTTTTGCTTATGGTTTCCTTTGCTGTGCAAAAGCTTTTGAGTTTAAAGGATTATACACCATGATCAAGTGGTATTTATCCCAGGGATGCAAGGGTTTTTCAATATCTGCAAATCAATAAGTGTGATACACCACATAAACAAATTGAAGAATAAAAACCATATGATCATCCCAATAGATGCACAAAAAGCTTTTGATAAAATTCTACACCCATTTATGATAAAAATTCTCCAGAAAGTGGTCAGAGAAGGAACATACCTCAACATAATAAAGGTTATATATGACAAACCTACAGCTAACATCATACTCAATGGTGAAAAGCTAAAAGCATTTCCTCTAAGATTAGGAACAAGACAAGGATGTCCACTCGGGGCACTTTTATTCAACATAGTTTTGGAAGTCCTAGCCATCGCAATCAGAGAAGAACAAGAAATTAAAGGAATCCAAATTGGAAAAGAAGAAGTAAAACTGTCATTGTTGGCAGGCAACATGACAGTATACATAGAAAATCCTATAGATGCTACCAAAAAGCTACTAGAGCTCATCAAAGAATTCGGTAAAGAGGCAGGATACAAAATTAATACACAGAAATCTGTTGCATTTCTATACGCTAACAAAAAAAGATCAGAAAGAGAAATTAAAGAAACAATCCCATTTACCATCGCATCAAAAAGAATAAAATACCTAGCAATAAACCTATTTAAGGTGACAAAAGATCTGTACTCCAATAACTATGAGACACTGATGAAAGAAATCGAAGATGACACAAACAGAAGGAGAGATATACCATGTTCTTGGATTGGAAGAATCAATATTGTGAAAATGACTATACTACCCAAGGCAATCAAGAGGTTCAATGCAATCCCTATCAAATTACCAATGGCATTTTTTGAAGAACTAGAACAAAAAATCTTAAAATTTGTATGGAGACACAAAAGACCCCAAATAGCCAAAGTAATCTTGAGAAAGAAAAACAGAGCTGGAGGAATCAGGCTCCCAGACTTCAGACTATACTACAAAGTTACAGTCATCAAAACAGTATGGTACTGGCACAAAAACAGAAATAGAGTTAAACCCACACACCTATAGTCACCTACTCTATGACAAAGGAGGCAAGAATATACAATGGAGAAAAGACAATCTCTTCAATAAGTGGTGCTGAGATAACTGGACAGCTACATGTAAACAAATGAAATTAGAACACTCCCTAACACATGCACAAAAGTAAACTCAAAATGGATTAAAGACCTAAATGTAAGACCAGATACTATAAAACTCTTAGAGGAAAATATAGGCAGAACACTCTCTGACATAAATCGCAACAATATTTTTTCGATCCATCTCCCAGAGTAATGGAAACAAAAACAAAAATAAACTAATGGGGCCTAATTAAACCTAATAGTTTTCAGCTTTAAGAATGTTTTTCTATTCCGTTGGATAAAGAAGATCTACAAAAAATCAACACTAACATCATATTTAATGGTAAGAAACGCAAAGCTTTCCCACTAAGACCAGGAAAGGGACAAGGATACACCCACTTATCACTCCTTTCCAACATCATACTGGAAGTTCTAATTAATGCAATAAGACAAGAAAAAGAAAATAAAAAGGTATACAATTTGGGAAAGAAGAAATAAAACCATCTCTGTTTGCAGATGACATGATTATCTATGTAGAAAACTGAAAAGAATCAGTCAAAAAAAAAAAAAAACCCTCCTGGAATTAATAAACAATAATGGCAAGTTTGCAGAATACATGGTTAATATGTGAAATTCAACAGATTTCCTATATATCAGCAATAAACAAGTGGAATTTGAAATTGAAAACACAATACTATTTACATTGGCACCCCCCAAAATTAAATATTTATTATAAATCTAAAAAAATACATGTAAAAGATCTATCTATATGAGGAAAACTACAAAACTCTAATGACAGAAAACAAAGAACTAAATAAATGGAGAAATTTTCCATGTTCATGGACATGAATACTCATATTCTCGAGATGTCAGTTCTTCCCCACTAGACCTACAGATTCAACACAGTGCAAACCCAAACCCCAGTAAGTTATTCTGTGAATGTCAAGAAACTAATTCTAAAGTTTATATGGAGAGGCAAAGACCCATAATTACCATAAAGCTATAGTTATCTAGATAGTGTGATATTGATGAAAGAATAGACAGATTAATGTAACAGAATAGAGGACCCAGAAATAGATCCACATACATATAGTAAACTGATCTTTGACAAAGTAGCAAAGGCAATACAATGGAGAAAAGATAGTCTTTCCAAAATATTGTTGTGAAAAAATTGGACATCGACATTAAAAATAAATGTTTAATTTATAAAATTTAACCCAAAATAGATTATCAGCCTAAATGTGAAATGCAAAACTACAAAACTCCTAGAAGATAACGTAGTAGAAAATCTAGATGATTGGGATATGGTGATGACATTTTAGATACAACACCAAAGGCACAATCTATGAAAGAAATAATTGATTAACTGAACTTCATTATAATTAAAAGCTTATGTTTGGTGAAAAACAATATTAAGAGAATGAGAAGACAAGCCACAGACCAGGAGAAAATACTTGCAAAAGATACATCTGATAAAGTTACTCTTACCAAAAATATGCAAAGAGCTCTTAAAACTCAACAAGA
The DNA here is from genome assembly GCF_965194825.1 of Balaenoptera physalus. Lineage (NCBI taxonomy): Eukaryota > Metazoa > Chordata > Mammalia > Artiodactyla > Balaenopteridae > Balaenoptera > Balaenoptera physalus. Next base: position 73,285,190 of record NC_138892.1, read on the forward strand.
AAACAAATAACCCAACTAAAAGACCAAAATATCTGAATAGATATCTCATCAAAGAATATATACACAGGGAAAATAAGCATATTAAAGGATATGTCATATGCTTATATGCTCTATATCATATGTCATCAGGGAATGCAAATTAAAACAGTAAGATCCCATTACAAATCTATTAGAATGGTCAAAATCTGGAACACTGACAATAACAGATGCTGGTGAGAATATGGAGCAACAGGAACACTCTTTCATTGTTAGTGGGAATGTAAAATGGTGTAGCCACTTTGGGATATGGTTTGGCAGTTTCTTACAAAACTAAATATACTCTTACCATACAATCCAGCAATCATGTTCCTTGGTATTTTACCCAGAAGGGTTGAAAATTATGTTCACCCAAAAACCTGCACATGGATATTTATAGTATCTTTATTCATAACTGACAAAACTTGGAAGCAACAAAGATGTCCTTCAGTAGGTGAATGAATAAATAAACTGTGGTTCATCTAGTCAGTGAATATTATCCAGTGCTAAAAAGAAATGAGTTATCAAGCCATAAAAAGACACAGAGGGACCTTAAATGCCTACTACTAAGTGAAAGAAGCCAGTCTGACAAGGATACACAGCATATGATTCCAACTGTATGATATTCTCAAAAAGGCAAAACTATGGAGATAGTAAAAATTAGTAGGGGGTAGTGGGGAGGGAGGATGAATAGGTGGAGCACAGAGGATTTTGGGGCAGTGAAACTATTCTGTAGATACTATAACGGAGGTAAAATGTTGTTATACATTTTTCCAAATCTATAGAATGTACAATACCAAGAGTGAATCTAATACAAATTATGGACTTTGGGTGATAAAAAATAAGTCAATGTAGGTTCAGCAAGTTAACAAATGTGTTGCTCTGGTGCAGAATGTTGACAGTGGGGAAGGATAGGTATTGGGATGTGGGGTGCACGCAGGAGTTAAATTGGAATGCTTTATTCTTCCTGCTCAATTTTGCTGTGTTGACAAAAATTCAATTAACTATCAAGTGAAAAAGAAAAAAGCAAATTTTATTCAAGCCAAACTGAGGATCATAACCTGGGGAGCAGGTTCTCAGAAAGCTCTGAGAACTGTTAGAAGCCTGTTAGAAGTCAAAGGCACAGTCATATACACTTTTGAGACATAGGATCATGCATCCAAATGACATACTGATATTTTACATAAAGGTCATTAAGGGTACCTAGTTCAGGTAAACATGTACAAAGCAAGCAGCAAGCAAGTCACCATGACTCGCTACAGTGCTGGAAAAGAACACTATTCTTTTGAGCAATTACATTGCTAGCTTTGGAAGAAAGAAAAAAGTCTTTACAGTTGAGCAGGCACTGCCATCTTTGAGGAGCTCTGGTTAATGTGTAATGCAGATGCACACTGCACATTAGGGAAGTAAGGAGGAGGCCCATAAAACACAGAGAGAGAATTTTATGTTTAATTTTTTCTTGTCCTGCCTTAAAATATAAGTTTTAATTCATCAGTTGTGAATCTAAAATTGCTACACAATGTAAACCCATTTAAAAGAGGAAAAAAGCTTTTCCTGATATTTATAAGTTCCTGTTTTAAAATATACCCACACTTCTAGTTAATTCCCAAATAATCAGATAAAACCCTCTTTTTTTGATAATTGCATCCTATTCACATGTTCTTTCTTACATGACAGTGTACACTTTCCTTCTAGGGTGCTTGAAGGTCTTATCTGGCATACTCTAATATTGATATTTGGCTTCAGCAGTACTTCTTGGTAAAAAGCAAGAGAGGTTATGATAAATTTCGGGTCTCAATTCTTCCATTCTTCCTGTATTCATGCCTTTTTAATGTAGCTTTGAAATTCCTCCTACAGAAGGTAAATATACTTCCTGCCCCTAGACTTTGGACTTGGCCATATAATCTACTTTGGTCAGTGAGTTAGCAGACTTGATGCAGGTTATGTGCTTGGCTGGTTGGGTCACCACCATTCTTCTGCCATCACCATGAGAAAAGGCTGAGAGACACATAAAGCAAAGCCACCCATCTGACATGAAATGTGAAGCTAAGCTACTCCAGCTGACCTGAAAACTTGTGAGCTGGATAGAATGTTCATGTTGTTTGCCACAGAAGTTTTGAGTTTGTTATGTAACACTAACTGACTATTACACAGGCCAAGAGCTAACTCTCTACTATCAACTCATATGCAACTCCATCCCTATCTGTGTATATAAAACATTGAGTAGTCATTCAATTTATTCATTTATTCATGCATTCATCCATTTATATATTTAAAATTCTTATTGAGTTTCTACCCTGTGCCAGGTACTGCATGATTCAGATATTGGCTAGGAATGCATATAAGCATATATATCAACTACGTATGTGGATGCACATATTTATGCATATATGTGTGTGTATAAATTTTATGGCATATATGCGTATATACATGTGCAATTTTTTGATCTCTGCTTATAACAAATTACAAACAATGAGTGACTTAAACCACACAAATTTATGATCTTACAGTTCTGGTGGTCAGAAGTCCAAAACTGGTCTCGTTGGGCCAAAATCAAGGTGTCGATAGGGCAATATATATATATATATATATATATATATATATATATATATATTTTTTTTTTTTTTTTTTTTTTTTTTTTTTTTTGTAGATTCTAGGAAAGAATCCGTTTTCTTGGCTTTTTCAGCTTCTAGGGACTTCTTGCTTTCCTTGGCTCATGGCCTTCTTCCTCCATCTTCAAAGTCAGCAGTGTTGGTCTGAGTCTTTCTCACACTGCCATCTCTCTGGTTCTTCTACTCATAAGGACCATTGTGATTACATTAGCCCACTCAGATAATTCAGGATAATCTTTTCATCTCAAGGTCAGCTTATTTGCAACCATAATCTATCTATACCTTAATTCTCCTTTGCCATGTAACCTAACATATTCATAGGTTCCAGGGATCTGGGTGTGTACATCCTTGGGAGGCCTTTATTTTGCCTACTACAATACATAAAACCATAATAAATTCACATGTGTGGTCAGATTTCATCTGTATATCTTCTTTGAATTCTCTGAAAGTAAGAATAAAAGTTTTAAAACATTTTTTTTAAAAAATACATAAAGCTATATATTAAATTCTTAGGGCCAGATGTATTTTGGAACTCAGAACTTTTAGTATTTAAAAGATAATTTAAAGATTGAAAAGCAGTGATGTCTGCAGCAATATTCCATATTCAAGCACATTAGTCTTTCTGTGAGAAATGTATGAATATTCACCCTAAGTGGGATAAATAAAAACTATAAATAACCTCATAACAGTCGAGGCCAAGATTTGTCACTAAATGAATTCTGCTCAGGTCAGAATTTTGTTGCTATATGAGCTATGAAAAAAACTTAGTTTTGAACTTTGGGGATTATAAAAGTGCAGATTGTATGTATGCAGAAAATACAGAAGAAAATATGCAAAAATATTAATAGTTGATTTCAGCTTGTTTAATATTTTCTGTGAGTTCCTAATTTTCTACAGATATTATTTACCCTCTCTTTAAGATAATTTATACTTTAATAAATTTACCAAAAAGTACACTCCATAGAAAAATTTATAACACCATGAATTTTCATAAGGTAAACACATTGTGTAACCAGTACCCAGATCAAGGAACAAACCATTACTGAAAGTCCAGAAGCTCCTTTCTGCCCTGTAGTCCTTCCTCTAACACTACCACCTAAGGGGAACTACCCTCTGTTTTTATTATAAGTTTAGACTGTTTTGAACTTTACAAAAATGGAATCATAAAATATATACTCTTTTGTGTCTGGTTTATTTGCCTTAATATTACTTGTGTAAAATTCATCTGTATTATTATATGTAGTTGCTAGTTTGTTTTTTTGACTCTCAATGACTTATGTAGCACTTTATTTTCTAAGTATGTATGGTTTATTTATCCATGTTAGTGTTTATGGACATTTGAGTTGTTTCCATTTGAGGGCTATTAAAATTAATGCTGCTATGAACATTCTTGGTAAACATATGTGCACATTTCTGTTGAGTGTATACCTAGAGTGGAATTTCTACACTACAGGGTTTCCAATGCTCAGCTTTAGTGGATACTGCCAAGCAGTTTTCCAAAATTATTGTATCCATGTATTGTTTGTATAATCAGGAAAAAACAATTAAAAATATAAAACAAGGGGAAAAACTTCTTTTTTATTTTATTTCCTAGAAAGAGCACTTGATTGTATCACCCGTGATGTATATTTCAGGTCTGGCCCTGCACCAACTAATTCTGTGAATTTGGGCAAGTCACTTTTCCTCTCAGGGATGAGTTACCTTTAACAAGAAGGTTGGAGTAGATGAATGCATGAGATCCATCCAAATCTGAGTCTATGAGAAAGAGTAGAACAGAGGCTCTGAAGTTTGATGTGCTACTGTTCAGCTTCCACACTACCCTGCAACCTCCGCTTCCAGGGCCTGGGACTATCTCTGGGGCTATTTTGTTATTTATGGTATCTTTTTAAAATTTTCAGTTCCCTTTGCTTAACTGGACCAGTATGTAGGCTTTGAGACACAATGATTTGAAATTTAAGAAGAGAAGCCAAAGATCAAGATCAAGGGAGATTTAGAAACCTGGCATGAGTATTAAAGTAGAACTACCTTCAAATTCCCTGGGACAGAGAGACTCTTACATGAATAAAGGTAACAGTGGCAGTTGCTGAAAGTAACACTGACAGGGTGATGACTAAAAAGGATTTGTGGGATTTAGCCATTTAAAGCTCACTCATCTTGGAAAAAGTAGTTTTCCTACAGTAGAAGCAGTCCGAAGTCAAATTATCTGAAAACATGAGTTCCCAAACATGCTTACAAATACAAATGTACAGCCCACACCTCTGTCCCACTAAATTTGAATTTTTAACAACTTGTTATTAGGCTACCAAGTAAGTACCTACTTGTGGACTAGAATTGGAAAACACTAGTATAGTATAGAACTTCTAGAAGGAAAAAAGAGAATGATAAGAAGAAAGCATGGAACAGAAAATGGGCAGAGAAAAAAATTTGTTTAAATTTTTCTTGTCCTGTCTTAAAAGATGAATTTTTATTTCATCAGGCCCTATCCCTTCTTCTCTCTTTCTCACATCTATCAGGACCTTGTTCAAACCACAACATAATGTGTTTATACTTTTATTGAAAGTTCTTGTAAATAATTTTATTGCAAGAAGATGGAGATTAAATTTAAGTCAAAAAAAGAATTATTTACTAAAGACTTCATGTACACAATAGTAATCTAGAACTCTCTCCAAAAACTTCTAAAGTAATAAATAAATCTCTCCAATATACAGGTATAGATTTAAATAGCATATGGAAATATATGGAATTACATTTCTTTAACCATATTGACTGACAAAAGCAGTCATTAAGTATGATTATACCAAGACTTAACCAATTCCCTTATATAAAGTGCTTACATGATTTTTATGATGTGCCATAGGTTATTAGCTTCCAAGATGCTTCTGAATTTTAAAAGAAATAGCCTACAGGCTATTCCAAAGGAATTTTTTGAGCTTCAACCATGTCACATGGCTCATTTCTCTTCAATATTTTGGTGAAGGGGAAATCAACTTTAAATATAAGTAGCTCTATTACTGGGAATGTTTACCAAAACAGGTACAGTAATGTGACCTTGGGTACTCAAATTGCTTGCCTCAAAACTTTCAGGCAGGCTACACATTCTTGTTCCTTGTAAATTAATTGAATATCCATATTATAATGGCAATGTCAAACAGTGAAACTTGCAGGCTGACACCAAAAATAGATCTTATTTTTATTGAAATATTCAAGAATTTTTGACATGTGAATGGATAAGAGGGCATGGTCAGGGCAATAAACACAGCTTACAGTGCTGAAGGGCAGGCAATCAAGGCAATAGTGTGGTAAGAGTTGATGCTCTACAAACATTGTGAGTTATTGTCACACTGTAAGAGTGAATGTTCTATAATGCTGTGGACTTGTATCATGTCATATTGGGTCTTTTAAGCCCTTCAAGTTTACAATAGCAATTGTAATATTTCAAAGTGTGAAATGAACACAGAAATGTTGAGAACCTAGTATAACTTTCTTATAAAAAGAAAAAAGCCATGGTCTGGGTATTTCTCTGAAGTACAAGTGAATTTTATTTCAAACCTTTGTGTAGTCAAAGCCAGACATTAATCCCTTTATGCCTCATTGTCTCCAGAGAATTCCTTTTGCCAAACTCCATCCAGCATGTGTCAAAGGAAACACTCAAGAGTAACATCACTTTTTTTTTTTCCTGGAGATTTTAAAGCACATCAGAGACATCATATCATTCACCAATAAATACTCGAGTATATATGTCTAACAGATATGGATTAAAAAAAATATATAATCACAATATAGTTATCCCTCCATATCCGTGGGGGACTGGTTCCAGGACCCCTGTGGATACCAAAATACACAGATGCTCAAGTCCTTTATATAAAATGGCGTAATACTTGCATAAACTTACAAACATCCTCCTATATACTTTGAATTATCTCTAGATTACTTATAATACCTAATAAAATGTAAATTCTATATAGATAGGGGCTGGCATGTGGCAAATTCAAGTTTTGCTTTTTGGAATTTCTGGAATTTTTTTTTTACTATTTCCAATCCAAGATTGGTTGAACTCATGGATGTGGAACCAGGTGATAGCCATCCTGGCAGGTGTGAGGTGATATATCATTGTGGTTTTCATTTGCATTTCTCTGATGATTAACAATGTTGAGGATTTTTCAATGTGCCCATTGGTCATCCGTACTTGTTCTTTGGAAAAATGTCTATTCATGTGTTCTGAATCAGGTGTTTTTTTTTTTTGACATTGAGTTGTATGAGCTGTTTATATATTTTGATATTAACCCATTGTCAGTCATATCATTTGCAAATATTTTCTCCCATTCAGTATGTTTCCTTTGCTGTGCAAAAGCTTTTCAGTTTAATTAGGTCCAATTTGTTTATTTTTTGTTTTTGTTTTGTTTTGTTTTGGGTTTTGCTTTAGGAGACAGATCCAAAAAAAACTGCTATAATTTACATCAAAAAGTGTTCTGCCTATGTTTTATTCTAGAATTTTTACGGTTTCTCATCTTACATTCAGATTTTTAATCAATTTTGAATTTATTTTTGTATATAGTGTTAGAAAATGTTCTAATTTCATTCATATGTTGATTTTTAGTTTTCCCATCACCACTTATTAAAGAGACTGTCTTTTTCTCCATTTCTTTTCTTGGCTCCACTGTCATAGATTAATTGACCATAAGTGTGTGGGTTTATTTATGGGTCCTCTATTCTGTTCCATTGATCTATATGTCTGTTTTTGTGCCATTACCACACTATTTTGATTAATGTAGCTTTGTAGTATAGCCTGAAGTCAGGGAGCATAATAACTCCAGCTCTGTTCTTCTTTATCCAGATTGTTTTGGCTGTTTGGGATTATTTTGTTTCCATACAATATTTAAAATTATTTCTTCCACTTCTGTGGAAAATGTCATTGGTATTTTGATAAGAATTGCATTAAATCTATAGATTGCCTTGGGTAGTATGATCATTTTAACAATATTAATTCTTCCAATCCATGAACACAGTGTGTCATTTCATCTGTTTTTGTCATCTTCAATTTCTTTCTTCAGTGTCTTATAGTTTTTTGAGCACAGGTCTTTTACCTCCTTAGGTAGGTTTATTCCTAGTTATTTTATTCTTTTTGATACAATTGTGAATGGAATTGTTTCCTTAGTTTCTCTTTCTTATGGTTCATTCTTAGTATATAGCAATGCAACAGATTTCTGTATATTAATTTTGTTTCCTGCAACTTTACTGAATTCATTGATAAGCTTTAGAACTTTTTGGTGGCATATTTAAGATTTTCTCTGTATAGTATCATGTCATCTACAAACAGTGACAGTTTTCCTCATTTCCAATTTGGATTCCTTTTATTTCTGTTTCTTCTCTGATTGACATGGCTAGGACTTCCAAAACTATGTTGAATAAAAGTGGCGAGAGTGGATATCCTTGTCTTGTTCCTGATCTTAGAGGGAATGCTTTCACGTTTTCACCACTGAGAACGATGTTAGCTGTGGGTTCGTCATATATGGCCTTTATTATGTTGAGGTAGGTTCCCTCTATGCCCATTTTCTGCAGAGTTTTTAATCATAACTGGGTGTTGAATTTTTTCAAAATCTTTTTTTGCATGTATTGATATGATCATATGGTTTTTATACTTCAATTTGTTGATGTGTTTTTATTCTTCAAATTGTTGATCAGTCAATGTGCAAATCACATTGATTGATTTGCAGATATTGAAAAATCCTTGCATCCCTGGGGTAAATCCCATTTAATCATGGTGTTTGATCCTTTTAATGTATTGCTGGATTTGGTTTGCTAATATTTTGTTGAGGATTTTTGCATCTATGTTCACCAGTGATATTGGCCTGTAATTTTCTCCTTTAGTCTGGTTTTGGTATCAGGATGATGCTGGCCTCATAGAATGAATTCGGAAGTGATCCTTCCTCTGCAACTTTTTGGAATGGCTTGAGGACAAATCTTTGTCTTCTAAATATTTGGTAGAATTTACCTCTGAAGCCATCTGGTCCTGTACTTTGTTTGTTCGGAGTTTTAAAAATTACTATTCAATTTTATTAGTGGTAATTGGTCTGATTGTATTTTCTATTTCTTTCTAGTTCAGTCTTGTCAGGTTGTACATTTCTAGAAATTTGTCAGTTTCTTCTTGTCCATTTTATTGACATATAATTGTTCATAGTAGTATCTTATGATCTTTTGTATTTCTGTGGTGTCAGCTGAAACTTCTTTTTCATTTCTGATTTTATTGATTTGGCCCTCTCCCTTTTTTTGCTTGATGAGTCTGGCTAAAGGTTTTTTTAATTTTATTTACTTTTTCAAAGAACCAGCTCTTCATTTCATTGATCATTTCTATTGTTTTTTAATTCTCTATTTCATTTTTTTCTGTTCTGATCTTTATGATTTCTTTTCTTCTGATAACTTTGGGTTTGTTTCTTCTTTATCTAGTTCCTTTAGGTATGTATTTAGGTTGTTTGAGATTTTTCTTGTTTCCTGAAGTAAACTTGTATTGCTATAAACTTTTCTCTTAAAACTGCTTTTACTACATTCCATAAATTTTGGATTGTTGTGTTTTTATTTTCACTTTGCTGCAGGTTTTTTTTTTCTTTGATTTCTTCAGTGATCCACTGGTTGTTTAGTAGCATATTGTTTAGCCTCCACCTGTTCGTGTTTTTTGCAGTTTTTTACTTGTAGTTGATTTCTAGTGTCATAACATTGTGGTCAGAAAAGATGCTTGATATGACTTCAATTTTCTTAAATTTACCAGGACTTTTTTTATGACCTAGCATGTGATGTATCCTGCAGAATGTTCCACATGCACTTGAAAATAATGTGTATTCTGCTGCTTTTGGATGGAAACTATTAAGTCCATCTGTTCTAATGTGTCATTTAAAGCCAATCTTTCCATATTGATTTCATGCTTGGATGATCTATCCATTGATGTAAGGTGTTAAAGTCCCCTACTACTGTATTACTGTCTATTTCTCCCTTTATGTCTGTTAATATTTTCTTTATGTATTTAGGTGCTTCTATGCTGGGTGCATGTACATTTACAATTGTTATATCTTCATAGATTTGTCTTTATATAACTTTCTTCTTTGTCTCTTGTAACAGTCTTTGTTTTAAATTCTATTTTGTCTGATATAAGTATTGCTACTCTGCCTTTTTTTTAAATTTAATTTAATTTATTTATTTTTATACAGCAGGTTCTTATTAGTTATCTATTTTATACATATTAGTGTATATATGTCAATCCCAATCTCCCAATTCATCCCACCACCCACCACCAAATTTCCCCACTTGGTGTCCATACATTTGTTCTCTACATCTGTGTCTCTATTTTACTCTGCCTTTCTTTTGATTTCCATTTGCATGAAATATCTTTTTCCATCCCCTCACTGTGTCTTTAGATATGAAGTGAGTTTCTCGTAGGCAGCATATATACAGGTCTTCTTTTTGTATCCATTCAGCCACTCTATGTCTTTTTACTGGAGCATTTTGTCAATTTACATTTAAGGTAATTATTGATATGTATATTCTTATCAACATTTTGTTAATTGTTTTGTTGTGGTTTTTTTGGTAGCTCTTTTATTTCCCTTTCTTCTTCTTTTATTCTCTTCTCTTGTAATTTGATGACCATCTTTAGTGTTATGTATGGATTTCTTCTTCTTTTGTGTGTGTGTATCTATTATAGATTTTTGATTTGTGGTTACCATAAAGGTTATATATAGGAATCTTTATACATACATGATTGTTTTAAATTGCTGGTCTTTTAATTTTAAATGAATTTTAACGACCCTGCATTTGTACTCCCCTCCTCACAATTACTGTTTTTGACATCATATTTTACATCTATTTATTTCATATATCTCTCAAATGCTTATTGTGGTTACATATGATTTTACTAATTTTGTCTTTTAACCTTCCTACTAGCTCTGTGTGTGGATGATTTACTACCTTTACTGTATATTTGCCTTTACCAATGAGCTTTTTCCTTTCATAATTTTTATGTTTCTAGTCGTGGCCTTTTCTTCTTCACTGAGAGAAGTGTCTTTGACTTTTTTATAAAGCTGGTTTGGTGGTGCTGAAATATTTTCACTTTTGCTTCTCTGTAAAATTTTGATCTCTCCTTCTCATCTGAATGAGAGACTTGCTGTGAGAGTATCTTTGGGTTTAGGTTTTTCCCTTTCATCATTTTAAATATATCATGGCACTTGCTTCTGGCCCACAGAGTTTCTGCTGAAAAGTCAGCTGATAGCCTTTATGAGAGTTCCCTTGTATGTAAAAATTCTTGCTCTTCCCTTGCTGCTTTTAATATTCTCTCTTTATCTTTAATTTTTGCCATTTTAATTACAGTGTTTCTTAGTGTGTTCCTCTCTGGGTTAATCCTATTTGGGAATCTCTATGCTTCCTAGACTTGGAAGCCAGTTTCCTTTCCCAAGTTAGGGGAGTTTTCAGCTATTATTTCTTCTAAGCACGTTCTCTCTTTTCTCCTTCTGGGACCCCTATAATGTGAATGTTAGTGCACTTGATGTTGTCCCAGAGGTTTCTCAAACTGTCCTCATTTCTTTTCATTCTTTTTTTCTTTTTTCTGTTCAGCATCAGTGATTTCCACTATTCTGCCTTCCAGCTGGCTGATCCATTCCTCTATATCATTTAGTATACTGTTAATTCCTTCTAGTTATTTTTCATTTTAGTTATGGTATTCTCCATCTCTGTTTGGTTTTTCTTTGTATATTCTTACTCTTTGTTTAAAAATTCTAATTTCTCACTCTGTGCATCCATCCTTCTCTCGAGTTCTTTGGTCATCTTTACAATCATTACCCTAAACATTTTCTTGGGTAGATTGCCTATTTCCACTTTACTTCATTCTTTTTCTGGGGTTTTATCTTATTCCTTCATTTGGAACATGTTCCTCCATCACCTTATTTTGCCTAACTTGCTTTTTTTTCAATGTATCTGGTAGGTTGGTTACATTTCCCGACCTTAGAGAGGTGGCTTTCTGTAGGAGATGTCCTAGGCATCTCAGCAGCACACCCCTCTTGACATCAGAGCTATATGCTCTTGGGGTTCCTCTTATATGGGCTGCATGAATTCTTCTTTTCTGGCAGGCTGACTACTCTGACCAGTCTGGTAGGCTTGGTTGGCCCTGGTCCAGTTGGTTGCCTGGCCTTGCCTTGTGTGGAGGTTGCCAGCCATTGTGTGGTGGGGCTGGGTCATGATGCAGCTGGCTATAGCACCCTGGGGGGCCCTGGGGCTAGTGCTGGCTCACTGGTGGGCAGAGTTGGGGTACAGGAGACCCCAGGGTTGGTGCCTGCCCACTGGTTGGTGAAGCCAGATCCTGAAGCTAGTAACAGACTACTGGCTTGCAGAGCCACATCTTGGGGTCTGGCTGCAGGGGTTCCAGAGGTGGTGTCAGGCTGCTGATTGGTGGAATTTGTTCCTGACACAGCTCGCTGTGGGGCCTATGGTGTTTTGAAGCTTGTGTTGGCCTGCTAGAGAGTGGAGCCAGTGCCCAGCCAGTCCCAGGGTAGGTGCTAGCCTGCTGGTAGGTGGCCTGTGTCCCCAGGCTTCAGGTTTGTGGCTGTCCTGTGGTCTGTGTCTGCCCACTAATGGGTGAGGCTGGTCCTGAGGTTAAAGCGGGCTAGCTGGTGGGCAGGACCAGGAATTCTGGGGCTGATGACTGCCAACTGGCGGGTGGAGCTGGGTCCCAGGTCTCTGAAGGCAAGACCCTGGGGGCCCCTGGTATAGTGCATACACACTGGTGCATGGGGCCAAGTCCTAGGCCCTCTGGTGGGCTGGGCCATGTCCAGGGGTGATTTGGGCTCAGGGAATCTTAAGGCAGTCTGCCTGCTGGTGGGTGGGGCTATGTCCCAGCCCAGTTAATTGCTTAGCCTGAGACCTCTCAGTACTGGTGCCTACAAGCTGTTGGGCAAGGGTGGGACTAAGTTCTGAGGCTAATAAGCTAGAGAAAGTATTCTAAATTGGAGATTGCCAGAACCAGTGTCCATGTGGTAAAACAAGCTCTCAAAAATGGCTGCTGCCTGTGTCTATGTTCCCAGAGTGAGCTCCAGTTGCCTCCTGCCTCTCCAGGAGACACTCCAGATCAGCAGGTAGGTCTGACTCTGACTCCTTTCAAATTACTACTCCTGCCCTGGGTCCTGGAGCATGTGAGATTTTGTATGTGCCCTTTAAGTGTGGAGTCTCTATTTCCTCCAGTCCTCTGAGACTTCTGAAAGTAAGCACCACTGGCCTTCAAAGCCATCTTCCAGGCACAAGACCTCCAAACAGGGAAGCCTGATATGGGGTTCAGACCCCTCACTCTTTTGGGAGAACCTCTGCAATTCTCCCATTTGTGGTCACCCTCCTAGGGGTATGAAACTTAACTATATCATGACTCCTCCCTGCCTACCAGTTTCCTTGTGGTTCTTTCTTTATATCTTTAGTTGTAGAAGATCTTTTCTGGTAGGTTTGGCTTTTTCACCAATAATTGTTCTGTAAATAGCTGTAAATTTGGTGTGTAGTGGAAGAAGGTGAGGTCAGGATCTTTCTACACTGCCATCTTGACCTCTCCCTCAAATACTTGATTCTTTCCCCTTATCAGTTTCTAGAAAAACCAACTGGTATCTAACAGTTGTCCTAAAGTTGCTAAAGAGATTTTTTTAAGTATCATTATAAACCCATATATTATATTTTATATATATTTCAGTGCATTTTAATAATTATTGTTTTGATGCTCAAACTGATCTATCTTTGGCCAATGTAAGCCCTTTCAAACTGGCTTCTGTGCCTTTTTGACATGATCTCAAGAGTTTTGGAAAGCTTCCTTGCTTTCAGAAATGACAAGATATCTCAGATCCATCTTTTACATTTAGTACCCAGTTGAAGAATCTGCCATTTCTCTAAGGAGACCTTGTTCCTTTTAGTAGGAAATGTTTGAAGATGAAAATCTGTGCACAAGGTATACTTTTTTCTACTAGTTGTTATTGCTTCAAGAAAACTGGGTGGACAAAACTAGAAAATATGCATGCTTTTAGAACGAAGAAACTAAATTCTGAGTTCATGCTGATCCTTCCAATTAAAAATGAAAAAATAAAGAGTTTTTGCCTAACTTATTTCATTTCATATTTATATTGTATACCTTTTAAACTTTTAATTTTATCTCTTAAATTTGCTATGAGATATATGTTTTTCTGTGGAAAAATAATAATGATAGAAAGTAAATACTGTTTAAATTTGGAGCATTTGATTTGTTGGTATTATGGATAATTCTGTTGTGATCTCCCCCTTCCCCACAGATGACTTACTCATCTTAATAAATGATACTAAAACCCTAATATCCACCTTTGATTCCTTTCTCTCTCTTACTCTGTATCTAAACTATTAGCAAGTCCTACAAGCTTTACTCCCAAAACATATTCTAAATCTATTTACTTCTTCCATTTTTAATACTACTACTACTACTACTGCTACTACCACTAGCTGCCAATCATTAGTTAGCTTTTGCTGCATAGCAAACCACCCAAAAACTTAGTATCTTAAAACACCAATAATTTATTATTTTTCACAATTATGTGGTTACATGGGTGGTTCTTCTAGTGTGGGCTGGTCTGGCTAGGACTGAATGATTTAGAATTATCTTGCTTACACATCTGAGGCCTTACATGGGATCGCTGGGATGGTTGGGATGACTGGAACACCTGTCCTGTGTTCATTCATCATCTTCAAGCATGTCAGTCTGTGACTTGTTCATATGATAGTGGAAGAACATCCAGGATCAAGATGGCAAAAGCTCCAACAGACTAGTTCTTTTTTCAAGCCTCTGCTTGAAACACCAAAGCTCGTCATCAGGTCAAACCCAGATTCAAGGTCAGAAGAAATAGACTTCACTTTTTGATGGGAAGAAAGGTAAAGCCTTGTGGCAAAGGTTGTGCAAAAAGGGATGGGAGGAATCTGTGGCCATTTTTCAGTGCACCACACCACATGAGGCTAAACAACTACTATTTCTTATGTGGGTACTTGCAATAATACCTTGGTTCCACTTTTGCCTTTATGCAAACAGTTGTCTGTATATGAATCAGTGTGCTATAGTTAAAATATAAATCAAAGCACATCATTTCTTTTTCTAAACACTGTCAAAGATTTCTTATCATA